>NC_049236.1:39739660-41146327 GCF_011100685.1 Canis lupus familiaris | reverse complement strand
GGGCTCCCTGCATGGAGCCTGCTTCTCCCTCTGCCTGTGTCTCTGCCTCTCTCTCTCTCTCTCTCTCTCTCTCTCTCTATGTTTCTCATGCATAAATAAATTTTTAAAATATTTTTAAAAAATAAATAAAAATAAAGATTTTCCTCACTGGTCTATTTCAATTCCTTCCTCATGTTTTTGTGTATATTTACTGTATTTACTATAAGTTTTGTGGGCCTTATTGCTATAAACTTCCCTTTTAGAACAACTTTTGCTGCATCCCAAAGATTTTAGACTAATGTGTTTTCATCTTTATTTGTCTTCATGTATTTTTTTATTTCCTCTTTGATTTCCTGGTTGACCCATATATTATCTGGTAGCATGTTATTTAGCTCCATGTATTTGTGTTCTTTCCAGATTTTTTCTTGTGGTTGATTTCTAGTTTCATAGCATTGTGTTTGGAAAAGGTGCATGGTATGACTTCAGTCTTTTTGAATTTGTTGGAACTTGTTCTGTGGCCTAAATGTAATCTATTCTGGAGAATATCCATGTGCACTTGAAAACAATGTATATTCTGCTGTCTTAGGATGGAATGTTCTGAATGTTCTGTTAGATCATCCTGATCCAGTGTGTCATCCAAAGGCATTGTTTTCTTGTTGATTTTCTGTTTGGATGATCTGTCCATTGATGTAACTGGAGTGCTTAAGTCTCCTGCTATTATTGAATTATATTTTCGGTTGGATTTTTCCCTTTATGGTCACGTAGTGACCTTCTTTGTCTCCTGTTACAGTCTTTGTTTTAAAGTCTGTTTTGTCCAATGTAGGTATTGCTACCCTGCCATTTTTTTTCATTTCCATTTGTATGATAAATGTTTTTACACCCCTTCACTTTCAGTCTGCATGTATGTTTACATCTGAAATGAGTCTCTTTTGGGCAGCATATAGATGGGGCTTGCTTTTGTATCTATTCCACCACCCTCTGTGTTTTGATTGGAGCATTTAGTCCATTTACATTCAAAGTAATTATTGATAGATATGTACTTATTACCATTTTGTTACTTGTTTTATGGTTGTTTCTTTAGTTCTCTGTTCCTTTCTTGCTCTCTTCTCTCATGATTTGCTGGCTTCCTTTAGTGATATACTTGGATTCCTTTCTCTTTAGTTTTTGCATATCTATTATCAATTTTTGATTTGTGGTTTATATATAACATTATACATCAAGAAATCTGTATTAAGTTGATGGTAATTTAAGTTTGAACCCATTCTAAAAGCACTAATGTTTTACTCCTCTCTCCCACCCCTCACATTTTATGTATATGGTATCATACTTCACATCCTTTCATTTTGTGAATCACTTGACTGATTTTTATAGATATACTAATTTTATTGCTTTATGCTTCCTACTTTTCTTACTCCTGCTTATGGCCTTTCCTTTCCACTCAAAGAATACCCTTTAACATTTCGTGTAAGGCCAGTTTAACAGTGATGTATTCCATTAACTTTTGCATGTGTTGGAAGCTCTGTATCTCTCCTATTCTGAATGATAATCTTGTTGGATAGAATATTCTGGGCTGTAGGGGTTTTTTTTCTTTCAGCACTTTGAATATATCGTGCCACTTTCGTCTGGCCTGCAAAGTATCAGCTGAAAAAAAATCATCTGATAGCCTTATGGGGTTTACCTTGTGGGTAATTATTGTCTTCTCTCTTGTTCTTTTTAAAATTCTCTCTTTATCACTACTTTTTTGCCCTTTTAATTACTATGTGTCTTGGTATTGATTTTCTTGGTGGCTCTCTGTGCCTCTTGGATCTGGATTTCTGTTTCCTTCCACAGATTCAAGTTTTCAGCTACTATTTTTTCAAATAAATTTTCTCCCCTTTTTTCTCCCTCTTCTCGATCTTGAATCCCTGCAAATATTAGTATGCTTGATGGTGTTACTGAGTTCTCTTAATCATTTTCCTTTTTTAATGAATTTTTCTCTCTCCTGTTCAGCTTTATTGCTTTCCATTACTCTGTCCTCCAGGTCACTGATACATTCTTCTGCTTCCTTTAGTCTCCTATTTATTCCCTATAGTGTATTTTTACATTGTAGTCAAGTTCTTCATCTCTGATTGGTTCTTTTTAATGTATTCTATCTCTTTGCTGAGGATCTCACTGAGGTCTTCCACTTTTTTAAAAAAATATTTTATTTATGAGAGACAGAGAGAGAGAGAGAGGCAGAGACACAGGCAGAGGGAGAAGCAGGCTCCATACAGGGAACCTGACGTGGGACTCGATCCCGGGTACCCAGGATCCCACGCTGGGCTGAAAGCAGTGCTAAACCGCTAAGCCACCCAGGCTGCCCGGTCTTCCACTTCTTTCTTCAGTCCAGTATCTTTATTACTATTACTTTAAATTCTCTCAGGCAAAATCAGGTACAGCAGCTCTCTTGCTGTGATTTTGTCCTCTTCTTTTTTGGGACATATTCCTCTGTCTCCTCACTTCATCTAACTCTCTCTATTTCTATGCATTAGAAAAGTTGGCTATGTTTCCTGCTCTTGAAAGTAGTGGCCTTATGAAGAAGAGGACCTATAGTGCCCTACAGTTCAATGTCCTCTGTTTACCAGAACCTAGTGCTTCAGGGGTATCTCCTATGTGTGTTATGTGCACCATACTGTTGTGGATGAGCCATGTTTGCATTTAGTCCAGTCATCAGCAATGGTCTCTTTCTTTTTATAGACAGTGTTTGGTACCTGTATTACTAAACTGCCAGTCTGGAGCCACCTTGGGCTTGAGTTGAGTCAGACTAGGTATTTGCCAGAGCTATGGTAACACAGAACTGCAGGGTGCTATCCCTGTACTGTTCCTTAAGAAGCTTTCATTGATGGGTGAGGCCTACAGTCACACCAAATGTCTGCCCCCATTCCTGAGGCTGCAGTTAAACTAGTATGCGTGGTTATCTTTCCCTCTTCATGAGGCTGGAAACACTGGCCCCTCAGCACTGCTTCCATACTGCCACAGTTGTGGCACCACTTTGGGTGGACTCCAATAAAGGCATGTTGGAGGTGGTGGATCCACAGGAGAACATGGGGGCAGGGTAACATCAGACATATTTTACTAAATGTAATGGACAATTTTTAAAAATACCTTGGGCTTTTAGACAAAAAGAAATTACTTCTAAACAAAATAATGTTAGAATGTCAACAAATTTTTGATAGTTTATACTGAAAGACAATGGCATAACATATTTAAGATACCCAAAGAAAGAAAATGTGATCTAAATATACAGCTAAATTGAGCTTCAAATATAGACATACAGGCAAACTGCTAATCCTAGAACTCAAAAAAAATAAGCAACAAGCCATTAAAAGCATAAAATTTGAATAGATATTTCTCAGAAGAAGATACACAAATGGCCAATAAGCACACGAAAAGATGCCCAACATCATTCATCTTTAGAAAAATGCAAAGCAAAACCACAATGAGAAATGACTTACACTCATTAGAATGGCTATTATAATACATAATAGAATAAGAGAAAATAACAAATGTAGTGAGGAAGTGAAAATATTGGAACTCTTGTACATTCCTGGTGGGAAATGTAAAATTGTGCAGCTGCTGTGGGGAAAAAAATAAGCATATAATTACCATATGATCCAGCAATTCCACTTCTCAGTATATACTCAATGAAGTGAATGCAGAGACTCAACAGCATTGTTCACAGTAGCTCAAAGATGGAAGCAACTCAAATGCCCATCCATGGATGAATGGATAAACAAAATGTAACATATACATACAATGGAATATTATTCAGCCTTCAAAAGGAAGCAAATTAGGATACATGCTACAATATGGATGAACCTTGAAGATATAATAAATGAAATAAGCCAGATACAAAAGAACAAATATGGCATGGTTCCACTTATATGAGGTAACTAGAATAGTCAAATTCGTAGAGACAGAAAGTGTAATGGTAGTTACCACTGGCTGTAGGAGGTGTTGGGGAGAAATAGGGAGTTATTATTTAACGAATACAAAGTTTTAATTAAGGAAGATGAAAAAGTTCTGGAGATGGATAATGGTGATGATTGCACAGCAATGTGAATGTACCTAATCCCACTGAACTGTACACTTTACAAATTATTAAATGTTAAATTTTGTTATGTATAATTTACCACAATAAACAACTATCAAAATTGTGCTAGAACATAAGAACCTAAATAGGAAATACTGTTCTTATGAGACCTTTGATAGGAATCCAATACCCCTTATAGGGTACCAAATGAGTAAATAAGATTATAGTAGAGCATATCAACCAATACCATGTTCTAGATTCTGCTCTAAGTGCTCAGGACAAATATTTATTTGTATAACAAATAATTACTGAGTTGTTACTGTGTGCCAGGTATTGTTCTAGGAATGAAGGACATTACAGTGAGTAAAACAGATAAAGGTACCTGCCTTCATGCAGTGTGCATTTGTGTTAGGGGAGAAGGACAAAGAAGATATATTGTATACCAGATGATGATAAGAGCTTAATGAAAAGTTAGGAAGTAAGGAGGATATATAGTAGAGAGGGCAGAGAGGGATTCACAATCTGGTGATGGGAAAAACATAAATACTTTTCAAAAATCCAAATGAATATTCCACAAAGAATATATGTAGAGTATTTTATGGATATACTGAGGAGGGGGAATCTATATAATGGCTTGGAAAAGGAGAATATCAGAGAAGCTGTAGAGATGTAGAAGTGTCTGAACTGAATTTTAAAGAATGCCATGAAGAAGCATTAGTAGAAGTTGGCAAGATCCAACAGAAGGAGCAAGAAGTGCAAATACGAGGATGTATGAGAAAATATGGGACATCCATAGAGAACTATCAAAAGATATTAAACATGGAAGTCACACAATTGGATTCTACTTTAGAAAGGTCACTTTTTGTTGCTTTGATCTGTTTGAAACAAACCAAAACCAGAAACAAGGAGGTATGACTACTGGATCAAAGAGAGAAGTAACATTGAATTAAGGCACTGGCTATGTAGATAGAGAGAAAACTCATTTAAGAAATGCCTAGAGCACTGGGGGGGGCACTTCACAGGATGAGTACTGTTGGCAAATCGAACTGCAATAAAAAAAAAAATTTTTAATAAATGACTAGAAACCAATCAATACAATTTGACAACCAATTGGATGTGAGATTCAAAGGAGAGAGAAATCAAAGATGATACCAAGGTTTAATTCTATAAATGATGACTAGGTCCCATTAAATTAAAGAGTGCATACTGGGTATTTACCCCAAAGATACAGATGTAGTGAAATGAAGGGACATCTGCACCCCAATGTTCATAGCAGCAATGTCCACAATAGCCAAATAGTGGAAGGAGCCATGATATCCTTCAACAGATAAATGGATAAAGAAGATGTGGTCTATATACAATGGAATATTACTCAGCCATCAGAAAGGATGAATACCTAGCATTTACATTCACATGGATGGAACTGAAAGGTATTATGCTGAGTGAAATAAGTCAATAAGAGAAAGACAATTATATGGTTTCATTCATATGTGGAATATAAGAAATAGTGAAAGGGATCCTAAGGGAGGAGGGGAAGCTGAATGGGGAAAATTAGAGAGGGAGACAAACCATGAGACTCCTAACTGTGGGAAACAAACAAAGGGTTGCAGAAGGGGAGGTGGGTGTGGGATGGGATAACTAGGTGATGGGCATTAAGGAGGGCACTTGATGGGATAAGCACCGGGTGTTGTATGTTGGCAAATTGATTTAAATAAAATAAATTAATGAGTGCAGAGAAGAGGCTTAGGGTAAATAATAATTCCATCCAGACTGTTTACTTTGGAGCACTAGTGGACATCCAAGTATCAATAGATAAAGTGTGGAATTTAGGATAAAAATCTGGGCTGAAAATATAGATTTAGAAGTATCAGCATATAGTAGGTAGAAGAAATCATGGGATATGAATGAGATCATGAAGGAAACAAGATACAGATTGAGGGGAAGGCCAAAGAAGGAACCAGAGAAAGAACATGGGACAGGTAGAGAAAGAGCAGCCCAGTACAAAGTCAATGAAGACATGGTCAGAATTAAAGGAGGACCCAGAAAAGATGGTGTCACAAAAGCCAATATCAAAGAATGGTTCACGTGGGAGGGAACAGCCATCATCAACAACTTCCAGGTAGCACTTCCTGTACCTTGTTACTTAATTGTTTGACTTTCCTGCTGAACTTGAGCTCTGAGAGGGCATTTGTACTTCTTACCATCATATTCCCAGCTCTGAGCACACAGCAGATACTTAATAAGTATTTTGTTGAATAAATTAATGTTAAAACCAAAAGAATCAGATTTTGTAGCAAATAGGTAACTGTAGACCTTGATGAGAACAATTTCAGGATGTTATAAAGGTGAAGCCATATAACAGTGGGTTCAGGTATAAATGGGATGTGAGGAAAATAGAAGAATCCTTTCAGAGGCTTGGTTGTGAAGAGGAAAAAAAGAACAGCTAGGAATCAAGTAGGGTAGAAGGGTCATGGGAGGGTTTTACTTGTTAAACATTTGGGGTGGGTTTTTTGTTTTGTTTTGTTTTTGTTTTGTTTTTTGAAGATGGCAAATACCTGGATAGGAAAAGAGAATTGATGGAGAAAGTATGCTCTGACAGGGGAAGGGATTGAATCCAGAGGTTGATTGGAAGAAAGACATAAACATGTAAATAGTTGAATAAAACTAAAAAGCTAAGAACAGAAACAACTATCCAAGAACTACCCCACACACACAGTCATTTCATGATTAATTGTCAAACAACTGATGGTCAGAAAGGGATCAGTGTTCAGGAAAGGATGAAATTACTTGGATGAGACTGGAATTGTTTTTTGGAGGTTTTGGGATCTGAACTTAAAGTATGTGTTAGGTGGAAAAGGTAGAGAAGCAGGGGGAGGGGATTCTGTGTGAAGGGACCACGGAGGTGGTGCTTTGTAGTAATAATTTTAAAGGATCCCCTCGATATTTTTCAAGCCATGCTTGAAATTTATCAAATGTATTTCTTTAAATATTTGTTTCAGTCTCCACTCACCTCTCCTCACCTTCTGGAACTCCGATTACACATATGTTAGGCTGCTGAATGTTGCCCTGTAGCTCACTGATGGTCTGTTCATTTTTTCCAGTCTTTGTGTTTCACTTTGGACAGTTTCCACTGCAATATTCAAATTCACAGGTCTTTTCTTTTTGCCACGTCTAATGTGCCACTAATTCTAGTCCCTTCTAGTTCACTTTTCAATTGTAGAAATTTGGCTTGGGTCTTTTTAGGTATCTTCCATTTCTCTCCTTGTCATGCTCATGCTTTCTTCTAACTCCTTAAACATATGGAATGAATGTATTTGTTATAGCTGTTTTAATGCTTTTATCTACTAATTCCATCATCTGTATCACGTCTGAGTCTCTTTCTATTGATTTTCCCCCCATTTTAGATCTTATGTTCCTGCTCCTTTGCATGCCTGTAAAGTAAATTTTTAATGTAATGTCAGACATTGTAAGTTTAACATTTTGGGGGGTACTGAATATGTTTGTAATTCTTTAAATATTTTCAGGCTTTGCAATAGGATGCAGTTAACTGGAAACATTTGGGTGTTTTCAAGGCTTGCTCTTTTTTTTTGTAAGATTTTATTTATTCATAGAGACACAGAGAGAGAGAGAGAGGCAGAGACACAAACAGAGGTAGAAGCAGGTTCCATGCAGGGAGCCCGATGTAGGACTCGATCCTGGGACTCCAGGATCACACCCTGGGCTGAGGGCAGGCACTAAACTGCTGAGCCACCCAGGGATCCCCTCAAGGCTTGCTCTTAAGCTCTGTTTGGTTGATACAGAATAGCCGTTAAGCCTCGGGCTAATTTGAATCTTCCATTGAGGCAATGGAACTCTCTACTCAGTTCCTTGAGCGTTAGGAAGTCTTTCTACTCTGGTTTATGGGAACATAAACTGTTCCCAGCCTTGTGCGAGTCCCAAAGTTTGCTCTACTGGCTCATTTCCAGTGGTTTATTCTCAAGTCTTGGGAGTTACCTCAAATTCATGCATGTATTGAATATTATGAAGCTAAAGATTCAAGGGGACCCTTTACAGATATGTGGAGCTCTTCCTCATTGCAGCTTCTCTCCAGTGTCCTCTGCCCCCTGAAGTCTAGCTGCCTTTGCATCTCTGTCCTCTGAACTCTGTCTCCTCAATCAGGAAGATCAGCCTGAAAGCTCACCAGGCAGGAAACTCTCCAGCTTAGGGCATGGTCCTCATCACCATCACTGCCTTTTTCAGAGATCTCTATCCCGTACTTCTTGTTTTCCAAAGTCTGAAAACTAGTTTCATAGATTTTGACCAAGTTTTTTTAGTTGTTTTAAGGGGAGAGGATAAATGTAGTTTCCAATATCCTATCATGAGTTATAGGTGGAAATTCATTGCCTCATCTTTAGACCGTTAAATCAAATTAGAATATGAGTTCCTTAAAATCAGCAAGAACAAGCCTGGCACATAGTAGACAGTTAATAAATATTTTTTAAATAAACGAGGTCCTGTTTCCCCCCAACAGTCCCCGAAACTTCTTTCCAAAATTTAAATTTTAACCATTTCTCTAAAATACCAAGAACATTATTATTAACTCTCTCCTCTGAGCTATTGACTATCTTCTACTATATTCATCTTGGTGTGGTTAGCATATGTCCATATTGTTCATAAAATGTTTAGGGAAAGAAAAAAAGATCCTAGGAGAGGACCTACAAGACTGTAGTTGCCTCTGGTTGACTTAATCTACTGATAATTTCTCACCAATTTTGTAACCATCAACTGGTGATCCAATCCAGTGGCTTAAATTTTCCTCAGAGGACAATCTTCATATGCCTCATCTGCCAAAATAATGTAGTAGCCTAGCCCTGGGTCTAGTGCTATGGTTTAGGACATGAAGAATAGAAAATGCTCAGATATGGCTGGTACAGCATGTTGATTCTGTCACTTTCAGGCTACCAGGTAAGTGCTAAAAAATGTCTGGAGTGAAATCATCTCCTAAGTCAGGTCCTCTTTTAGAAGGATAAAGTAAATTCAGTTCAAAGGTAATAACCATATTAACACATAGTGGGCAGTTGGGCTTCCTTCATGATCCCTATAGCTAGGGTTCTTTCATCCCTATTAGCACGTTTGACCTTTTGAAAAGTAGAATGATGTGACAAGAGTGGAACTACCTATATTATTTCAGCACTAAGAGGAAAAAAAAAACGCTTTTCCCCATTTTTTTAAACAAATCATATGTGGAATTAAATGGAAATATCTTTCTAAGTGAAAATAACTTCTCTCCCCAAATTAAAATCTAGTGTTAAGAATGCCACCTGACAAACCATAGCATAAATGACTTCTTATTGCTGCTTTAATTTTTTTTTTTTTTATTGCTGCTTTTAAAGAGAGCATTTCTCAACTTACCACCCTTGTTCTACACCCATTTTTTCACTTTGGAATAATGAATCTTGATCCTTAAGTAACAGAAGAAACTGGTACCACTTTGTGGAGTCTCCAGACTCCTCGAGCTTATCATTAGCAAGATAGATTAGGCCCTGGAAGAATAATATATTTGAAAAGAGTTTTGGATATTTCTTTTCAGATTTTGATGAGAAAGAAGAATGTATCTGCTTATTTAGGCTCACTGGTGAGTCAAAGTTAAGACACAAAATTTTCTGATTTTTCTGGGACATAATATATTAATATTTGAAAATCTTCTTTTGAGATACTCAAGTCACAATGTATTTCTCATATACATTGGTCTCATATTTTCCCCTTTAGACAGTTGAAACTGAATGAGAAAGAAAGGTATTTCTGAGAGTTTCTTTAAGTAAGAGAATTTAATTATTTTAAACTTAAAGGAATACACTGTCCAAACAAGCCAACAAAGCAGCAAAACTCTGTAAAGTTAATTTATTAACCAGAAATTTAGTTTCATTTTATGAAGGGCTGGAACATTTTGACCTCAGAACTTCTGAGGTGCAGAAAGGGATGTAACATGGGAATGGAAGGGCTGAGTTTAATTTATTTTTCCCTCTTTTTATTCACACTAATAATTTGAGGGAGGAGTTTCTCAATGTTGGCTATAATTATCAGGCTGAGAGACTTTAGTCGACACAAGGTTGCAACACTCAGTACACAAGAAAAATGGGACAAATCAAAGTCAAAATAAGTATCTCCTCTTGGAGCTATTAGGCAAGCAGGAACAGCTTGTTCACTAATTGCACAGATGAAGTCATTGTGTTGTATTAAAGGCTTGACGTGAAAATCAGTTCCATCTTGCTCTGCTATATAACGCTGTTGACAGGTATTTAGGAACTGCCTGTTCTGTCCAGAAAGTTCTGTCTAGCAAGTACTATCAGACTGTCTATACACATAGTTAAACTGCTCCCAACTGCTTTGAAGCACAGCAGACCCTGCCTGTGGCAGGCGCACCTCTCAGGTTGTAATTCTCTCCTTTGCATTTCACAGTCAGCATTTCACTTTTGGATTTTCTTCCCCCTCACACTTCAAAAACAGTGAATAACGTTTTGCTTTCTTCAAAGGGGCCACTTTTACTTTAAAGAAAACTTCCTGAATGCAAACAGTCTTGCAAACTGTAGCGAAATACTTTCCATGATGTCTCAGACCCTCAGGTTTGTTATCCTTGCTTATAATCAGTTCTGTTTGGTGGCAAATCCTTGAGGCTGTTTCACATTCTGTTAAATTACTAACACATGCCAAACTTGTGGAATCATAGAAGGCTGTTGGTGTAAAGCATAAAAGGTCTGCAAAATTAGGGCAAATTAAGCTAAAGGTCAGTATCAGGATCAAACATTACAATTTCCACTAGCTCACAAGAAAAAGAAAGAAAAAAAAAGGCGGGAGCTGGTAGGGAAGCAGGGGGCATTGAAATCCTGCAGTTGAATCCAAGAATGCCTTTCCTGAAGTTACTTGCTGTTCACCAATGTGAAAACAAAGTGATCAAATATTCTGGTTTTGGGTAATTTGCAATTGTTATTTGATGTTCTAGTAGAGATATTGGCTCCAAGCTCTTTGTAGGAGAGGGGGAGTATTTTGCAATAACCTCTTATTATGAAGATTGAATCTATCTAAACAAATCAGAGTACAAATAGCCCTGATAGGAAAGTTATTAATATGAGGCCTTATTCCCCTTCCCTTCTTCTTGCCTTTTAATGGCCCCACATAACAAAGTATTTCAAATATTTTGTCTAAATAATTTTTATAATATGAAAATTACACGAAAAACCATAGCCATTAAGACAAGACTACAGTTAAAAAAAACAACAAAACAAAACAAAAAAAAGACAAGACTACAGTTGCATGAATCTCCATTGAAATGCTGAAAGGCAGATAAACAATTCTGGACTATAGATGAGGATGCATTAACTTGTTTATTACATTTTGAATTTCTTCCTAGTGCACATGTTGACAACTTCCCTACAAGGGAAAAGGTCAGAAAAATCAGAGGAGATGGAACTGTTTTTATTTTTGCAAAAAAACAAAAAACAAAAAAACAAAAAAGACTGAACTTTCTGTAGTAGTTCTATCCAACAGAATAAGCTACATAAATTATTTTAAAATTTTCTAGGAGCCACAACTGAAGAAATAAATTTATTTTATTTTATTTTATTTTATTTTATTTTATTTTATTTTATTTTATTTTATTTTATTTTATTTTATTTTTTAGATTTTATTTGTTTATTCACGAGAGACACAGAGATAGAGGTAGACACAGGCAGAGGGGGAAGCAGGCTCCTTGCAGGGACTCAGGATCATGCCCTGAGCCAAAGGCAGGTGCTCAACCACTGAGCCACCTAGGTATCCCAAACGAATTTGTTTTAATAATAAATTTCATTTAATGCAATAAATCTAAATAAAATATTATCATTTCAAACTATAATGAATACAAAAATATTAATGAGATATTTTACATTATTTTTTCATACTAAGTCTTCTGAAATCTGGTGTGTATTTTATATCATAGCAAATCTAAATTTGGACTTTTTTAAAGTTTTAAGTTGTCTAAACATCTGACTCTTGATTTCAGCTTGGGTTATGATCTCAGGGTAGTGGATTGGGCCCTGCATCAGGGTCTCCACTCCACGAGGACTGTGCTTGAGATTCTTTCTCTCTCTCCCTCTCCCTTTGCCCTTCCTCCCCAAACCCTATGCTCTCTCTCTCTTGCTCTCTCTCTCCCTCTAATATAAATAAATAAATCTTAAAATAATGATAATTGTACACTTACCTGACTGAGCCACCCAGGCACCCCTGGACTATACACATGTTGGACAGAGCAATCCTATAGAGTAGTACATATTTACTGTATTTAAAAAAGAAATAGTCACTTCAATGAAGAGCTCCTACAGTTTTTTCCCTTGGGCTTTTTAGAAACATCATTGGCCCTCTAAAGACTTGACATGTTTCTGTCCAGAATGATTATGTCTCAGGGTGCTCTGCATCCTACAGAATCTGGTTGCATTCTACTTCTCTGTGTCTTCTGTATTAACACTGTGTGCCAGGCCAAAATGGCCTGTGGTATTAATCTTTTCCAACCCTTCACACTTCAGAGCCTGGGGCCTAGTAATCTACTGCTAATGCTAATTTAAATTAGCATTTATCCCCATACTTCTAAGAGGAAACTCAACTGATGATAGACTTAAAGGCTATTGCCTACTTGAACAGTTCATCAACCAGCACACATTCAATGCATGTTATAGGCTGAGTACTGGCTTAGTTCATAAGCTCATTTGCGCAGATCTGTTTCCAGCATCATCTGTTTCAGCATCACCTCACTAGGATCCTCATCTCTGCTGCCATCCTCCAGTTATCAGGTCATGCTCCATGGATATACCAGAGAGTTTACTTAAACATATATGACTGTCTTTCTTCCCTCGTGGACCTCTGAGACCGCTCCCACTGCTAATAGACTGCATGACACCCATCCCTCAAGCTACACTTTCATCTAGTTCCTTAATTGTATGGCCTCTCCCCCATACTCTCTCCACATGTGTTCCAGCCAAATGCCTTTTTGCCATCCCTTGACAATGCCTTATCATTCTTTCATGCCGGGTTTATATACAGTTTCCTTTGCCTGGAATGCACTTTTCCCTTTTGTTTATATGTCAAGTCTTACTCATCTCTTCTAGAAAACCCAAATTAGTGTCCTAACTTCCCTACTTATTCCATGGGGGAGCTGCCTGCTAATGTGAATGCATCTTTGTTTCTGATGGTAGAAGTCAAGATTCGTTTTCTATTTGGGGGAAGTTTTCCCAGTTTGTTTTCTTGCTACCTGTCTTGTTTCAGTGAGGAACTACCTCTAATCCATGAGCAACTCCAATAACATTCTAACATCATACAGCATTAATGTCCTAGTCTTATCAAAAGTAATCTCTCTCTGCACACCTGAGTGGCTCTGTCTTCTAAGTGTCCAACTATTGATTTCAGCTCAGGTCAGGATCTCAGGTTCATGAGATAGAGCCCCACATTGGGCTCTGCACTCAGCAGGGGTCTGCTTAAGATTATCTCTCTCTTGAGGCACCTGGCGGGCTCAGTGGTTGAGCATCTACCTTTGGTTCAGGGTGTAACCCTGGGGTCCTGGGATCAAGCCCCACATAGGTATAGGCTGCAGGGAGCCTGCTTCTCCCTCTACCTGTGTCTCTGCCTCTCTCTGTGTCTCTCGTGAATAAATAAATAAAATCTTAAAAAAAAAAAAAAGCTTCTTTCTCGCCCTCTCCCTCTATCCCTCCACCACGCTCTATTCTCTAAAATAAATAAATAAATCTTTTTAAAAAATGACTGATGGCTGAATGGGAAGTCATCAGAGAGAGAAAAACCATGAGACTCATAACTCTAGAAAACAAACAGGATCGCTGGAGGGGAGATGGGGGGAATAGGGTAACTGAGTGAAGGGCATTAAGGAGTGCATGTGATGTGATGAGCGCTGGGTGTTACACGCATCTGATGGATTATTGAGCATTATGTCTGAAGCTAATGATGTACTTACTATATGTTGGCTAATTGAATTTCAATAAAAAATAAAATTAAAAAAAATAAAAAATAATCTCAAAAAACAAGTAGAAGTTTTTTTTAAGTTGCACTTGAAAGCTGTTTGAAAGTAAAAATGAACAATTTTTAATATAGTCTCGTCAAGAAGGAACTTAAACTAAGTCATGGACCTCTTAACTTCTTTTGGGGGACTGAGTACACATAAGCACTCATTTTGCAAGTGTTTGTTTTCCCTTTAATGCTTTTCAGGGCAGTTTTCCACTCATGCTTTTTTACGACAGAGCTATCAGCAATTCACTCTCGCACCGCAGCATGTCCCAAGTCAAAGTCACATCACCTCTTTAAACCTGTTTCTGGACAGGACAGCACCTAGGGTTGTACCCAACATATCCTTCTCTGCCACTTCAGGCAACAAATAAATTGCCATGTCCTCTTCTACCTCTACAGCCTCTCTGCCGATCATTCTTTTCTGCTATTTCCCATTCAGGCCCATGTTGCCCCCCACCTATACCCTTGAAATCTCCAGCTCTGTTCCCCTTCAGTCCCTAAGTTCCAACACTTACCAAGACTTCTAAAGCCCAGCTCTAAGGATGTCACTTCCCAGCTCAAAAAAACTCCCAGTTTCTCCCCACTTAATAAAATCCAAATTCTTTAGCCTGATGTTCGTGGCCCACCCACACTCTGACCCCAATATAACATTATAATGTGATTTCCTCCTACTCTCCTGCAAGCACTCCAGCCAAAGTGCACTGGTTACCCTCTACCCATTCTAGCATCTTGGCTTTGTCGATGCTACTCTTGTTTTCTTACTTTCCCAACTTCTTGCCGATCAAAATATGACCCCAATCTTCAAGGCCTCATCAAAACTGCTACCTCTTATATGAAGTCCCTCTGGATTTTCGAGTAGGAAATCTTTGGTCCTTATACAGACTTTATTTGTTTACCTGTTAGGACTGTTACTGCTGTTTACATCATAAGCTTGTTTTGTGTGTATCGTACCAAAATCCCATCTGTGCTCAGTTGGTAAAGTTCATTTCATTGATTCAGCAAATATGTGTTGAGTGCCTACTAGGTGCTAGTACAGTACAGAGAACAGTGATCAGGCCAGACTGAGTATTTATTTTTGATGGCCTTCCTGGGGCATGTAACCATGTATCTTCTACTTTGTAAGCACTCAGTGATCACTTGAATACATTACTGAATTCCTAATTTACCTGAAAAACATATTTCCAGACTAGAAAAGTAAGAATAAGAAGTAAATTAGTAAGGCTTCAGGGCAGCTGAACTAGGAATTCGCAACAGCTAGAAGTCTGTCTCTTGTCATTTTAGCCCTGGAGACCCCAGCAAGCCCTTACCCAGAGCCCTTGGCTCTCAGTTAGTTACACGTGTCTCCAACAGTAATAGTCACAACAATAACCACAGTGAGCTTGGACATGTGATTTCCAAACTCATGTCAGATGAGAGGCAGCAAATTAGGAGCAGGGACTAGAAATGGTACAGTCAGTCACATGGGTATCCGTGAGATGGACAGTCCAGCAGCAGTCCCAGAAAAGCTAAAAAACAAAACAACAATTTTAAAAAACAAAACACAGCAATCTGTAGCCATTTAAACCAGGGACAAACAGTTCTGCATACCTTTGAAGGGCCTGAGGATTTTTCAGTGTTACAGCACACTACTACTTTTAATGACTTTTAATGGTGTTTAAAAGAATGAATCCTCAGCCCTCTATTAAATTCACTTATCCAGAACAACTCTCTCCCACCCCCACCTAGAGGCTCTGGAGCCAAGGTTTTATTGTACTTCCTTGCATTTCTTGATTCATTTGCCTCAGAACATTCGTTGGCTCTCAGCATTTAGTTCAATTTTCATTCAGTAAGTTTCATTCCCATTTTATGTGCACAATACTTTAAAAGGGCCAATGGAGGACACAAAAGATTTGAAACGTCCCTAGTCTTAGAGATGCTCAAGGTATAGTTCAGGAGATAAGACCTACATCATTTTTTTTAATACTTTTACTTTTTGGGTTTTTTTTGTTTTTAGATTTATTTATTTATTTATTTATTTATTTATTTATTTATTTATTTTTATTGGAGTTCAACTTGCCAACATATAGCATAACACCCAGTGCTCATCCTGCCAAGTGCCCCCCTCAGTGCCCATCACCCAGTCACCCCAACCCCCCCGCCCACTTCCCCTTCCACTATCCCTTGTTTATTTCCCAGAGTTAGGTGTCTCTCATGTTTTGTCACCCTCACTGATATTTTCACTCATTTTCTCTCTTTTCCCTTTATTCCATTTCACTAATTTTATATTCCCCAAATGAATGAGACCATATAATGTTTGTCCTTTTCCGATTGACTTATTTCACTCAGCATAATACCCTCCAGGTCCACCCACGTCGAAGCAAATGGTGGGTATTTGTCGTTTCTAATGGCTGAGTAATATTCCATTGTATACATAGACCACATCTTCTTTATCCATTCATTTTTCAGTGGACACTGAGGCTCCTTCCACAGTTTGGCTATTGTGGACATTGCTGCTAGAAACATCGGGGTGCAGGTGTCCCAATGTTTCACTGCATCTGTATCTTTGGGATAAATCCCCAGCACTGCAATTGCTGGGTCATAGGGCAGATCTATTTTTAACTCTTTGAGGAACCTCCACACAGTTTTCCAGAGGGGCTGTACCAGTGCACATTCCCACCAACAGTTCGAGAGGGTTCCCCTGTCTCTGCATCCTCTCCAACATTTGTTGTTTCCTGTCTTGTTAATGTTCACCATTCTCACTGGTGTGAGGTGGTATCTCATTGTGGTTTTGATTTGTATTTCCCTGATGGCCAGTGATGCGGAGCATTTTCTCATGTGCTTGTTGGCCATGTCTATAAGACCTACATCCTTGAACCCACAGAAGGACACAACAGAGTGAGATATAAATAGTGAATGTGAGTAAATGTATAGTGAAACACACTTTGCAGTGAAGGATTGTCTGGGAAAGGACTAGGCATGATTAGGAAACATTTCTAAACCAGGAGTGGAAGATGTGGGAAGGGCATTTTGGTAGAGAAAACAGCACAAAGAGGACTGACAGCTCTGGGTCAGAAAGAGCAAACTCTGTGTAGGCAGTGGTAAAGAGCTGGCCTGGCAAATGGGCTGAGGGCCCTGCTTGGGGAACATGAGATAAGTTTGAAGCATTTCCACAGTTTTGTACAAATCTCTGTTATCTTCCTAAAGTCTTGTATTGGGCTGCCATAACAGAATACCATAGGCTGGGTGACTTAAATGAAAGACATTTCTTTTCACAGTTCTGAGGGCTGGGAAGTCCAAGAGCAAGATAATGGCTGACTGGGTTTCTGGCAAGTACCTGGTTCCTGGTACCACAACTTTTTGCTGTGTCCTCACATAGGAGAGTGGGAAAGAGCTAGCTCTCTGGTGTCTCTTCTTATATGACATGAATCCCATTGTGAAGGCCCCACCTGCATGACTTCCTCTAACCCTAATTGCCTCCCAAAGGCCCCATCTCCAAGTACCACCACATTGAGGGTTAGACCTTAAGCATGTGAACTCAGCAAGCATAGGGGAGCTGGGGGTGAGGACATAAACATTCAGTCTGTAACAGGTCATATGATCATAAATCCCTGCATCCTTTGAAAAGCCAGAAAAATAAGGTGTGATGTATAGATTGGTATTCTCTTCAGTTGTGTCATTTTTGCTAGAGAGTTGACGTGACAGCTAATTGCAAGGTACAATGACATTTTGATTTTCTTTCTCTAAGTTCGTATTACAAATGAAACTACAAGAGGGATCCCTGGGTGGCGCAGCGGTTTGGCGCCTGCCTTTGGCCCAGGGCGCGATCCCGAAGACCCGGGATCGAGTCCCACATCAGGCTCCCGGTGCATGGAGCCTGCTTCTCCCTCTGCCTATGTCTCTGCCTCTCTCTCTCTCTCTCTCTCTCTCTGTGACTATCATAAATAAATAAAAAATTTAAAAAAAAAAAAAAAAAAAACAAATGAAACTACAAGAAATGTAGGTTCTCCTTTGGTTAGAAGCTCTAGAGGATCCTACTTCTAGAAGACATCATCCAGTGCTGTACATGTGTCTAAAGCTTTGGGGAGGGATGCCTGGGTGGCTCAGTGGTTGAATGTCTGCCTTCAGCTCAGGTCATGATCCCGGGGTCCTGGGATTGAGTCCTGCATCGGGCTCCCACAGGGAGCCTGCTTTCCCTCTGCCTGTGTCTCTGCCTCTCTGTGCAAAAATAAATAATGAATAAAGAAGCAAAATCTTTTTTTAAAAAAATAAAGCTTTGGGCAATGGTTAACAGATTCTATGAGTAAATGAGGATGAATACAAACAATGAGCTTACTCTCTACAGCTTGTTAACTGATCAAGGCTGGAGATTTATCATCCTGTTAAAATGAGGTTCTACCTTTCTCACTAGACTGCAAACTCTGGTGGGGTAAGTGTGTTCCCCAGCATCTAGACTATCACCCACCACAAAAATGGGACTTACTGCTAAATTAGTAGCTGAATAAATGATGGAATGCAAGACAGATAAATTTATTAACATTTGACTAAAGTCAAGTCATGTATTTCTCAAAACTAACTTATCCTGAACTGGCTGAGATTCTTGTGACTGGTGGATCATGACTTTTTAACAAATTAAAAGCAAACCACAAAATCAGGGATTTTAAAGTAATTTTTTCACAGACATGTTTGTTGTAAATCCAATACGCGTATCCTGTTGAATTGGCCGCTTTGTGTAATTGGGAGCCAATTTCAATGTTCACATGACAATGAAAAGCTCAAGCTTAAATGTATTAATATGTTGTCTTGGCAGAACACCAGGCCTCTTAATAGCAAAATATGGAGAGAAAGGATATTAGTCTCCAAAGACTTGAGTTTGATTTCAAAAATAAACTGATGTTGTTCTTTTAAGAAAAGATCTTTTAAGATCTTTTTAAAGATCATTCACAAGAAGACATAACTGTGGAGCTGTGGTCTATAAAGTAACTTAAATGAAAAAATAATACAAAGAGCAGAGAATCAAAATTTTAGTATGATAGTTAGTTATAAGGCCAAGGGGCAAAATATTTAAGTGTTTTAGGGCCCACATGAGCAACTCAAGTTCTGAATAGTTGCTAACTCACTGACCAGATAATTCCCAACCTACACATGCTTAATACACTAGGATATGAAGCCAAAGCACTGTATGTTCAACCAGAAGAATCCCAGAAAAGGAAAATGCATCATTTCTTTTTTCCTTTTTTAAAGATTTTATTTACTTATATATTTATTTGAGAGAGAGTCAAAGAGAGAGCACAAGTTGGGGGCAGAGGCAGAGGGAGAAGCAGACTCCCTGCTGAGCATAGAGCCCAACACAGGGCTGGATCCCAGGACCCCGGGATCATGACCTGAGCCGAAGGCAGATGCTTAACCAACTGGGCCACCCAGGCGCCCCCAGACTGCATCATTTCTAATAACCATGGCTATCATTTATGTAGCACAAACCACGTATCTGTCCAGCACTCTGTAAAGTGATATACAGATTTCCCTAATCCTTATAATCCCCTCCACACATTGAGCAGAGGAGGAAACTAAGACTTAAAAATAGATTAAGTAAATGACCCCAAATCAACCAAGTCTGTAAATGGCAAAGCAAGATTTTTGCCTTCACTATGGGTCATTCCATTCTATCCCACCGCTCCTCAAAAGATGCTCCTTAAAATGACAACATCAGCATCACCTGAGAAGTTAGAAACCAAAACCTCAAACCCCATCCAGACTTACTGAATCAGATTCAGTGATTGTGGGGCCTAGGAAATCTGTTGTGAATCAGCTCTCCAGGAGGTAGCATGCTAACACCTGAGAAGCACATCTCCATTCTACTCTATTTCTCAAAACTTTAGCAAATAGGTATATTTCACTTTTGCCAGTGCAGATTCTTACAAAACCCAGAAAATTAATTATCACATCCATTTCTTTGTTTGAGCTATGTGAACAATAATCACTCTACCAGTGACTGTAATTCTTACAAATAGAATATATAAGATGGCCCCAAGGAAAACAACCCAAAAGCATTATCCATCTAAAATGTGAACAAGAGCTAGTGATTGGAATTCTTTCAAGACCTGACTACACACATTGATTTGGGATTAAAATGGTAATCACTTAGCTCATTCTAAGCTTTAACAGATAAAATAGATTTTTAATATAAGCTCAGAAATTAGTACCTTGCCAAGGGGGCAATAGTAACCATCCTGTGTACTGTGACAAAAGTGAAATATAATATATGAAAATGGCAATCAGGATTCCAGTCTATTGCTATGAGTGGTTGTCTTGCCAAATAATGAAATGTATTGACATTGCTGCTGAGCTGTCATTGGCACGTTACACAAATATTGAGATTTTCTAAAGCAAAGTTACTGGAAGTCATTCAAATATTTATAATGGTGTAATGGGTGAACTGGAGACTTTTTCTTTCAAAAAAAATTTTGTTCCAAACTCCTTGATGAGAAAATATTTGGAATAAAGCACAATAGATTTATATACAGACTTATATGGCTGAAATTGATTTTTATTTCCCTGGGAATTTAAGAATCTTTTTAATAGTTGAGAGCTGGTGTACAGCTGCAAAAAGTTGGCTTAATATGGAGCCAATATTTATGCTTTCTTGATAGAACAAATGAGAGTTCTCTCTCTGTTTTGTATCTTACTTATGTTGAAAGCCTGGCAACACTGAGGTATAATACTTGCTTCTTCAAAATGTTTTTAAATTGTTGTTCACTGTTTTGTATTTCATCTTGAAGCTGCTTTATTTATAATATTATTAAACCTCAAAGAAATCCGTATGGTGGAAGAGAATGGAGAAATTTTGCAATTTCACTATTTTATTCTTCTCTAATAGAATTTATGTGAAACTGAAAATTGTTCAAGTCTGCTTTTTATCTCAAGGAGTATGTCTATACCTTGCAATAGGATGGCTCAAACAGATGGGTAAATCATATTACACAGTAAATTTTATGGCTGGTATTTAATTCTGCAGAAATAGCCCTCTTTCTAACAGGAGTGTGAAAGTTTATGTAGATATTTAATAATTTCTAGATTCTTTCTAGACTTATTTATTTCTACTGCTTACCATTTGCCTACTCTATTGAGGACTTACTAAGGGCCTGCATTATGCTAGATTTACCTGGAATCACGTGTATAGCTGCAATGCTCTGATATATGATAACCACTTGAGCAAATATTGTTACCCACATACATCTGCCAAGGAACACAGGATTTGTCTGTAAACAAAGTAATTTATGCTTCCTGCATCCTAGCCCTCACTAGCAGAGTTTTGACATCATATGTGTTATCTTTTAGCAAAAACAAAACAAAAAACAAAAACAGAAAAAACCCACAAAAAAAGAGCAGAAATCCAACTGGTCAATATAACGTAGAGATTAAAATCACAGACACTGGTATCATATGGACTTGATTCCAGTCCTTGATCTATTTCTTACTTCCTATGTGACCTTGAACCAGTCACTGTAGCTGCTTGTGCCTCTGTTTTTTTATCTCACAGAGTGGTTTGAGGAGATTTACTCAGAGATTGCTCAGAAAAGTACCTGGTGTGTAGTAGGTGGTCAATATATGAATGCCATCATTGTTATTCTCTGGGCCTGTTCCATCACCTGTAAAATGGAGGCAATAAGCCAACAAGTCTTATTGAATTTATTACAGGGAAGGCAAGAGGTTCTATGAAGTCAAGAACTGTGAATGTCTTTTCACTATTGTATCCTAGCACACAGTGTAGATGCCTGCCATATAATAGGTATGAATAAAAATTTAAGTGAATGAATTAAAAATTATATCTGTAAAGCTTTTGACACGCTGTGTTCAATAAGTGAGGACTATTTTAAGTATTTTTAACTATTTTTGTGGAATCTTTAATAGAACTTTTGTGGAATCCTTAATAAGCCTGACCTCTATCCATAATACCTCAAAGTCTTTGCTCGGAAGTCTTCACTTCCTAGAACTAAGACCTTCAAGAATCTCTATCCAATGGCATTACACAATTATTCCTTAGGCCTTGACTAGAAAGGAATTAGTGGTAAGAGTATTATACCAGAAGTTTAAGAGATTAAGTTTCAAGTCCTAGCTTGACAATTTCCTACTTGGGTGAACTTAGACAAGTCAATTCATCTCTTTGAGTCTATTACTTCTATTGTAAATGAATGGTTTGAATTGAAAGATCCTCTTATAACCTTGGCTCTCTATAATTTTACAAATTGTGTCATAACTCTTTGTTCCTGAACATATGAACAATTTTTATGGCTTATCCCTCATATGTGTAACATGCCTATTATACACACACACACACACACACACATACACACACCTACACACACACAGGGGTATGTATGAGTCAGCAGTACCTGTTGTGAATTTTTCTATCCAATACAGGAACTTTTCTTCTGAAATAAAAAGTTCCTCTCTCCATTTATGACTTTTTTTTTTGGCAATTTCTGCATGAGAGTTTTACATTTAGATATAGCATCCATATTAGATTCTAAATGAGAAATGTTCTAAAAGAAAGCCCTGATTAAGAAAAACTAATGACTTATTTTGTCCATTACATCCCAATGTGATTTCCTCCCTCCATACTTATCCAACTTTTCTTGTGTGGGCTAATTATTTGCTATGTCTTAAATATTCAACTGGTTAGGCAGTTTGTTTCCCTATGTAAGAAGAGCTATCACCTACTATTTGCCAGACATCCTGCTAGGTAATCGTCTAATACTTTCAACAATCCTCAAAAATTATAGATGAGGAAACTGAATTTAAGTGCTTAAGTGGTGCTAAGTTCAAACCACAGCAATTGATGGAGCCAGAATTTGAAACTGGGTCTGTCTCATCAAAGTCCATGTTCTATACTGCCTTTCACATAGCTGCTTGCCTTGTCAAATACCAACAGTCTAAAAATCCCCCTGGAAGCATATCTGTTTATTATATTTGTTTGAAAGACCTCCCCAATACACACACACAGCATTGTGAATATAAGAGGTGCTAGAAAATTTATGTTGAGTAAATGAAAGGAAAAAAGGGCACGTTGGGTCTTCCTCAGTTTCATTGCCTAATTTGTCTCTTAGAGTTCTTCTTCTGCTTCCTATTCTTCTTCTTGAATCAAAACAGGAAGTGATAAAATTGTCATATATGCATTACAAATCATGGAGTTATGATACCTGCCAAACTGGCTCTAAGGTATTAAGGAAGTCAAAGCTTGGTCCCATTTCTTTCTCAGTATTCAGTAGGCCTGAATATCAGTATTCCCATCTCATGACAGCCTCAATAGACAGCAGTGTGCTTTGGAAGGCACAAGTATTGTCCTAATCAAGAGCAGGGATCTCTAGACCCTTTCAAATTCTACACCAAAGAATTTTCTCTGGGCATATGCAAGTATATTTTAAGAGAAATTCTTTGGTATTATTACCACTTGCATATATTTTGAAGATTATAAAAGTGAGAGACTGAATAAGGCCATTATTTCTAACCATAGAGATGAGAGAGTTCATACTTAAATGAGGGTGTAAATGAATTTTTGGAATCTTCTTTACTGGATACTCTTTTGAAAAATAGGTAGTCATGATCAATCTAGGAATGTTACGTTAAACTTAGCACTTGTATCAGGCAAGTTAAACTGACAACTGCAACAAGCAGTCCCAAACTTTAAACTTTAGTTGATGCAATAGTATAGGTTTATTTCTCATTCATGCAATAGTATAATGTAAGCCAATGATCCCCCAAATAACATATCAAAGATCCAAGCTTCTTCCTTCATCTAGTGCCTTCATCTGCTTAGATCTTCTGAGTCCCCTCCATCAAGCTTCAGGATGAAAAAAGAATGTGAAGATTAAACAAAGTTTTTATAGGCCAGGCCTCGATACATATCATTTCCTACCCACATTCCATTGCAATATGGCCACATCTAACTACAAGGAAGGCTAGGAAAAGCAGTCTAGCTGAGTGCCCAATAAGAAAAGGAAATGGGGTATAGGGGACACACAGCAGTCTCTGTCACAGTTCTAAATATATACTTCCCACCCAGCATTATGACGTTAGCAGTGTTCCACATACAGGGCCAATACATTGTTGCTCTTGTTACATTTGGTACATCTAATACAATCTAATAACCATTATCTGGGACACTCTCTCCTGCACAGCCAAGTGTTAATTGTAGGTTGTGATAAATAAGATGACTTCTGCCCCTAAATATTTTGGACTAAAATAGAGCTCTTAACTGACTCTAAAATGGAGAAAAATAAGGATTAAAGAGAGGTAAAAGTGTTTTTAGCATATATTTGATCATATGCCTGTTTGCCCTAACTTTAAATCTCTCTAGACCAAGACATCATAACACATCTTTGTGGTCTTTGTTCAGTGCCTACCATATAGCAGGTATTATTGAAGTGTTTTTCTAAGAGAACAAAACAAAGAACTATATTGAAGGAGCACAGAGAATAAAATAATTATGTGTTGTTATAAGTTATGAAATGTACAACTCAGGGAGGTGCAATTCACATTATGGTCATGGTGAATGGCTCTCCCTTGAGTTGTATAGTATACAAAACCTGCGCATCTGTATGGGACAGGCCTGGGGAAGAGAGCAACTCAAAAATGCTTCCAGGAAAACATAAAAAGTAAACTGGGCTTTGAGATATACAAAGAATTTCTACACGTGAAAAAAGGAGAGGAATGGTGTTCCAGACTGAGGAAAGAAGCCCAGAGTTCTGGAAAGGCAGCTGGTAGATCAGGAAGCTGAGAGTTATGCCAAGACAGTGAGGTAATGAGTAAAAGGTGAGGTTAGAGGTTACTTTGTTGCTCAGTAGTGAAGGTGATTGTTTACCACACTGAGAAGTGTGAAGTTTTTTGTGGTAAATATTCTAGAGTTATTGTTGATTTTGGGAAACAGAAATAATGTGTGCCCAATCATGTTTTAGGAAGATCATTCTGGCCATCATGTGGAAGATGATGAAGAAATGATAAGCAAGGAGATCATGTGGGAGACTACAAGCACACGCCGCTAAGAAATGATAAGGACCTAACAAGGACAATGATAGAGTGAATAGGAAGAAGAGGGCAAAAGGACTTTGTGATTTATTGGCTGCCCTGGGTGACAGAGAGGAGTGAAACAATACTCCAAGGTGATGTGGAAGATAGTGTGGATAAAGAGAACGGGAATTTTAAAAAGGGAAATGATGTGTTCTGTTTAGTATGTGTTACATTTGAGGTGCCAGCAGGACATCTGTATAAATAGCCAGAAAGAGGGGAGATGATTTCTGAACTGTCAGCTCCTTGTAGTAGCCAGGTAGATGGTAGAGAGCAATGGTCCCTAACAGGGTTGTGTGTCTATGGGGAAGGGAAGATGGGTTTGGCTTACTCAAATTTGAGTATGAAGTAAATTACAACCACTTATTCTTCTCATGATTTTGTGGGTCAGGATCTGAGGACGGACTAGATAGCTAAATAGTTTGGTTCTACAAGGTCTTACCTATAGAGTGGTTGGGCCTGGAGGGTACACCTGCAGGATTATTCTTTACTCATACATGGTGCCTCCATGCTCCACCCAAGAGGTCTTATCATTTGAGGTCCTCGCAATGGCTTGGGCTTCTCATGTCATGGTGGTCTCTGGATACCTGATCACACTTCTTATAAGAGGCAGGAGTTAAAGCTACTAGACCAGTAAAGGGCCATGCCTGTAGCTGGCATGGTGTCACTTCTGTTACATTTTATTGGTCATGGGGCCTAATCACATTCAAGAAGTTGAGAAATATATTCCACCTCTGGATGGAGAAAGTGGCATGGTCATCCTGCAGAAGGGCATGTAGGATGGGAAATATTTTGGGGCCATCTTTCGAAAACACTATTTGCTATAAGAATGTCCATCAAAGTCACCTGAGGGGATTTTTCAAATTATGGACATTGTGCTTCCAAGTGTTTTTAAAAATTTTTTAAAGCTTTTATCTTTAAGGAATCTCTATACCCAACATGGGACTAGAACTCACAACCCTGGTATCAAGAGCTCCATGCTCCACCAACTAAGCCAGCCAGGTGCCCCTACTTCCAAATTCTAAGTAGGTTGCACAAGAAATTCTGATACATATCCCTAAGACCCACTGGTATAGAAAATAAGGAAAAGGTAGCTCAGGAATGAAATGTAAAAGGAAGAACAACTCTGAATAGGTAGCTCCTACTGATAGAGCAGAGATGAAAGAAATGAGCTCGAGGCATCATGGGAGCCAGAGCAGAAGAGAATTCAAGGGGGGTGAAGTCAGAAGCACCCAATGCCATGGAGGCAGTAAGAATAAGAAGTAAGCAATGGTTGCCTGGGTTTGGCTTTAAAATCTCCCCAGGCAACTCTGAATTCTGTTGCCTGAGGTTTGCCAACTGAGCCTGCAGCTAGGATAGGTTCCTCTCACAGTCAATCTATCACACAGGGTATAGAAAAACTTCAGGCTAGGACTTGAGAGAACTAAGCTCAGATTCTGACTTGGCTGCATGTTTACTCTGTGACCCTATGCAGGTCACCGCGGCTCTCTGGGCTTCGGACTCCTTCACTCTGAATACTATATTAATATTTAAAATGCCAAAAAAATTTAAAATGCCATATTCTGTTCTCATTTGCATTCAACAAATTTTTATTTTCTTTTTTTAATAATAAATTTATTTTTTTATTGGTGTTCAATTTGCCAACATACAGAATAACACCCAGTGCTCATCCCATCAAGTGCCCCCCTGCAGTGCCCATCACCCATTCACCCCCACCTCCCGCCCTCCTCCCCTTCCACCACCCCTAGTTCATTTCCCAGAGTTAGGAGTCTTCATGTTCTGTCTCCCTTTCTGATATTTCCTACCCATTTCTTCTCCCTTCCCCTCTATTCCCTGTCACTATTATTTATATTCCCCAAATGAATGAGACCATATAATGTTTGTCCTTCTCTGATTGACTTATTTCACTCAGCATAATACCCTCCAGTTCCATCCACGTTGAAGCAAATGGTGCGTATTTGTCATTTCTAATGGCTGAGTAATATAAACCATAGCTGGAGGCATCACAATGCCAGATTTCAGGTTGTACTACAAAGCTGTGGTCATCAAGACAGTGTGGTACTGGCACAAAAACAGACACATCGATCAATGGAACAGAATAGAGAATCCAGAAGTGGACCCTGGATTTTATGGTCACCTAATATTCGATAAAGGAGGAAAGACTATCCATTGGAAGAAAGACAGTCTCTTCAATAAATGGTGCTGGGAAAATTGGACATCCACATGCAGAAGAATGAAACTAGACCACTCTCTTGCACCATACACAAAGATAAACTCAAAATGGATGAAAGATCTAAATGTGAGACAAGATTCCATCAAAATCCTAGAGGAGAACACAGGCAACACCCTTTTTGAACTCGGCCACTGTAACTTCTCGCAAGATACATCCACGAAGGCAAAAGAAACAAAAGCAAAAATGAACTATTGGGACTTCATCAAGATAAGAAGCTTTTGCACAGCAAAGGATACAGTCAACAAAACTAAAAGACAACCTACAGAATGGGAGAAGATATTTGCAAATGATGTATCAGGTAAGGGGTAGTTTCCAAGATCTATAAAGAACTTCTTAAACTCAACACCAAAGAAACAAATAATCCAATCATGAAATGGGCAAAAGACATGAAGAGAAATCTCACAGAGGAAGACATAGACATGGCCAACACGCACATGAGAAAATGCTCTGCATCACTTGCCATCAGGGAAATACAAATCAAAACCACAATGAGATACCACCTCACACCAGTGAGAATGGGGAAAATTAACAAGGCAGGAAACCACAAATGTTGGAGAGGATCCGGAGAAAAGGGAACCCTCTTACACTGTTGGTGGGAATGTGAACTGGTGCAGCCACTCTGGAAAACTGTGTGGAGGTTCCTCGAAGAGTTAAAAATAGACCTGCCCTACGACCCAGTAATTGCACTGCTGGGGATTTACCCCAAAGATGCAGATGCAATGAAACGCCAGGACACCTGCACCCCGATGTTTAAGATATTTTTTTAACGAGACTTGAAAATACTGTTTTTTAATGTGGTATATTGCTAGGGACCAGAACAAGGGGAAACATCTGCTTTTATTTCTTCTTTTTTTTTTTTTTGACAGAGATTCTAAATATTTATAATATACATGAAAAAAATTACAACAGTCATATTGGGTTTCTTTCAAATGTGAAGAAAGAGAGAAGGTTTTGCATATGAAAATGATAGACACCATCTTAGGAGGAAAATAATCTGACGACGGTGTTTGCTCACCATGGCTCACAAAAAGTCCCCAAGTCCTTGCCTTCACCAGGACGTCCTGGTAGATAGGTGATATAAGAGAGATTTAGGTTCAGAAACTCTCCAGAGAGTGCCGTCCAATGAGGTACAATGACTGGGTTTGCTTTATGCTCCTGGGTGTCCGATGAGGTACAATGACTGGGTTTGCTTTATGCTCCTGGGTCCCTTGCCGAGCAAACTGGTGGGTTGTGGTCTGAGCCTGGGTGCTCCAGGCTCAGCCTCTGGGGAAATCCTCAAGTGGCATCCTTCCAACCCAGCCCCCAGTAGGGCTGTCCAGGCATCTGCCATTTGCAAGGCCAAGGCTAAACCAGAGTTCACACAGCTGAGCATAAATTTCGTGGGAATCTTCGTTCTTTGTAGTCTGATTGTCGGTGCTGCTTTGGGGTGCCTCTAAAGACGAGGAGCCAATTTAGCTGCAGCCACCAGGTAAATTACTCATCAGCCCTCCCATTCCCACATCCTTTTATTTCCACCTGGTTCCTTCATCCATCCCCCTAGCTACTGCTCACTGCTCCTTCCCCACTTGATGTGAACTTCATATCTTCCCTTCTCTTTCTCATTCTCTGTGTCTTTCTTTCTCTTAATTAAATCCAATCATATTTCAGAGCCAGGCTAATCTAATTCCAACCTCTCCTTGGAGCTTCCCCTGCCAACCTTGGACCTCCCAACCTCCCCCGCACACATGAGTTACCCACCAAGCAGGTTGAGAATGTGCTTAAGCACTTGTAAGTCAGGGGTCTCAGCTGCCCCCCCCCACACACAAACAGAAACCTCAGCTTTAATGAATGTATACAAAATTTTGAAACAGAAGAATCTAAAAAGATTTTATTTTAGCTTTAGCATATATAACCTTTGTGACATTTCAAGAAATAACATTTATTCTTCATTACATGGGGAGGGGCACAGCTTAGGGTCTTCAGAGTTCTTAATTTTATACTGATCCTTCCTCTGAGATTACATTGCTCTCATGGTGTTTTCTATACACATTAGCATTTAATTGTATATTGTCACATGTATGACCTAGTGGCTGAGCACGTGGATTCTGAAGTCAGATTAATGTGTTGAAATCTTGACTCTGACACTAGCTCTGTGGCTTTGGGCAAAGTATTTCTGGTGGATAATGTCCAATCATAGCTATCATAACTCCTCACCCCACCCCCCGCCATTCCTCCATTGAGAGGTGAAACTTGTTTCCCCTTCTCTTAAAACTTGCCAGGCCAGTTACTGGTTTGACCAACAGATCATGAGAGAAGTGATATTCTAAGACTTCAGAGCCTGGGCCCTAAGAGAACTGGGAGTTTCCATTTTTTCCTTCTTGGAGCAACTGCCATCCCAAGAGGGACAGTGGAGGAGTATAGATGTCCTCTGGTGGACAGTCTTAGTTGTGCTCCCAGCTGATACCCAACACCAATTGTTAGTCACATAAGCAAGCCCTCTTGGATGTCCTACCTCGGTTGAGCTTCCAGAGAAGTATAGCTCCAGACAACATCATGTGGAGCAGAACCGCCCAGCCGAGCCTAGCCAACTCAGAATCATACATAATAAGATAGTGTTACTTTGAGCCACTAAGTTTTGAAGTGGTTTGTTATATAGAAATAGATCATTCGAACAGTATTTAACCATACTTAGATCTGGTTTCTTCTTCTATAAAATGGAGTCAATAATTGTACCTATTTCATGGGATTGTTTTGAAGATCAAATAAGATTAAATGTATGGTAACTGCTTAGTTATGATGTTAGCATATGATGCTATGCTATGTTATGTTAACTATTATTATTTGTAATCATGCAAGGAAGGCTCGTCATTGGTTAAAATATTTCAAGAATCAAAGTGCAGGAGGTGGGGGAGGACGGGGAAAAAAGGAAGGTGTAGAAAATAAATGGAGCTACTATTTATTGGGCACCTACTAGGTTCCAGGCCCTATCCTAGGTGTTCACATATATGATCTCCCTTGCTCTTGACATAAAATTTGTTGGGGACATGTTATATCCTTATCATAGAGTGGGGGCTCAGAGAAATTAATCTCGGGGTGCTACAGCCAGGACATAATGTAAGCAGGCTGCAAAGTGGGCTGTGCGACTTTATTTTTTTTTTCACCTTCCCACACATTTTGGACCGAGGGGCTTCCTGAGATCTTTCAAAGTATAATTTCTGCTCTCGGTAAGAAATTACGTAGCCAGCCAGATTCTGTTCAACCCAACTGATATTCTGCCTCTAGTAGGAACACTGAAAAAAATTTAAGAATATCCTCCAATGTCCTTCCCTTCCAGTAATAAATGATTACAAATCTAGCACCAAGGAATCTAGAGAAATCTTTCACAGAACTAGTTATTTTTAGTTTATGTCAATTCTCAGAGAAACACTTCCCAGGCATGTAAAGCTGTACTCCCTTTCAGTTTTTCCTAAAATATCACCTTTAGCCACCTGGGAAGTGGCTTTAGCTTCCCTGTTAAGTGTTTGTTTATACATTACTGCTTAACTTGTAAAGGAGAAGTTATTGTACCTTTCCTCACAGAACCAGTTTGCTTGGTAAGGCCAGCACAACAGTGATAAGAAAACCTATACTAGGCCCCTCACACTGGGCCTCTGAGATTCTGGCTGAAGGCTCACCCCCAGACCTGTGTCCAGTAATAAAATCCTCCTCAAATCTGGGAGCACTCAGCTCATTCCTGCCTTCTCAATCTTTTAAGTGCCTCCTTCCCATGCTCCTTCTTTTCCTTTCCCCAGTTCCTTGCAAAGTCTTGTTCCAAAATGTCAGTCAACCATCAGCTAATGGGATCAGAAGCTGCTTCACAATCACAAACCTTCTGTTCCCCTGCCCAGGGCCCCCCATTACCACCCAGTGTCCCAAGATGACCTCCAGCTTCATGACATAAGAAGACATTTCAGAGCAGCTTTATAAACGGAGAAACTCATTTGTTATTTTTTCAAGGGACAAGAAAAGAAAATGTTATGAACAGGAAATTGTTGGTGGGTCATTGGCTGGGACACTGAAATTTGAACATTTAACAATTAATTTGAGGATAATATAAACAGATTTCATTATACAGATTTTAGGAATATGATATGAATAGTCTGTTGTTTTGAATTCTAGAATGTTCCTCCCCCTACCTCACCCCCACTCCCACTCCCTCTTACTATGATTTGGCATTTTCCCTCTTACTACTCTACTCTGCTGGTTGTTGTCTCCATCTATGCCTGCTGTTGGAGTGCAGATGAACTCTGCATTTGGCTTCATATGGTTGCCTTGCCCACATTATTCTGGTTTCCTATTGTGTTGCCGACACATTTTTAAGGGTTCCGTTATGTTAGGTTTCTCCCCCCTACTCTCTTCAGAAAGAAAATTGACTTTTCAAAGGAATATTAATTTTTTTGTTTAAATAAGTCTCTTTCTAGTTCTTTGTCCTGTTTTACAATTATAGCCATGTAATCCATAAGGAATCCATTAGTGTGTAAGAGGTTTTGAAGCTGCTAGATGTGTGTGTGTGTGTGCGCGCGCGCACTGTTTTTTTTTTTTCTCTCTCTCAGAATCTGGCTGCTGCCAACCACTGATTTAGGAATGTTTAGGGGTATATGCCAACTCAATAATCAAAATCATTTTGGTACTGGGAACCCAACCACAGTCTCTGAAGACCAGTGGAATTTATTGCTTGCTCCAGTTTACTAAGTAATAGTACCAACAACATTTTGAGTAAAGAAGAGTCTGATAAGATGTGAAAGAATGTCAGGATAATTCATTTTGAAAATAAAACAATGCTTGTTTTGAATTGAAATACTGATGGCACAAAGAGCCTGATGGTCCATGACTTCCTTCCCTTGACCTGGGGTAGGAATATGATTCATAGCTTACTTCAGGATTGAGGCTCCATACAAACTGCTGGTTTGCTGCTATATACACCTTCCTGCTTTCATCCCACAAATACATATCTGGTACTGGTTTTGGGCCAAGCACTGGCCAAGGCGTTGGGACTGCAGTAGTGAACAAAGTAAACACAACTCTTGCCCCATGGCACTTTCAGAAGGAAGGTATCTCGGCCGTTATAGATTACTTGCTGTTAGGACATTTGAGGCACACACAGTTTTCTCATTCTTGATACAGCAAGTTCATGGGACCAACATCACTGGCAAATCACAGATCCAGCCCACCCTGGAGTCTCTGCAATTTGAAAGAGAGTAAAAGAAAGTGTTGCCCAATGCTCAGAACCACATCTTCTACTTCTAAATCTGCATTTCCTCCTACTGCTCATGGAAGGAAATGCAACTTCTTCCTCCCTAGAAGGGTAGTTGCCAACCCCACTCTGGTAAGGATCCTTCACACTACCTGAGCCCTGACATCTTGGACCCCATAAGGTGTAACCCCCCTCATCATCCCTTACACCTGCCACCAGTCACCCTGCAGTGGAAGCCCATCATGTTAGATTCTTGGGACAGATTCTTCCCACTCTTTATGCCCCTTCTATTTCAGCAGGACCACCCCCCTCCCCCCATATGGAGCCCAGAACAGCAGATCTAGAGCTTCCAGGGCTCATAAGAAACCCATCTTTCTGATGGATCCTGGAATTGTCTTTCCCTTTGGGACAGCCCTGATTTCAAACCCTTATATCCAAAAGAGCACTCAGCAGTTACTGTATTGCTGCTATGTGCTCTGATGTCTTAGCTGAGCCAACATGATTATCATACCTGACCAGATCTTGCCCACAATAGTCATGAGGTTCCCCTGGGCACAATGGGAGCTATTCTGTCCAAGCTGTGGTGCAGGGAAGAAAGCTGGGTCCACCTGGTTCCTCTGCTCCTGTGCCTCTTCAGAGGCTATGTCCTCTAACCCAGCAGGAGAGAGAAGTTTGCTTGGTTTCCATCCTAGAGATCTGGGTGCAGAAAAATCCACTGTAGCCAATCTGTCACTCCCTTCCCTGTGAAGAGGACAGGCACAGGAACTTTTCCCAGATCCTTCCCAGCTCATCTACCTCTAAGGGACCTTACTGTAGCTAGTGTGTGGGAGGAGAACAAATTTAAATGAAATAAACATGAGCCTTCTCCTAATAATAGGCCTATTAATCCAGCACTTCTGAGTGGTCAATTACCTACGTGGTGGGGGAGGGGAGACAAATCCTAGCCTTACTCTTGGTAGTTCAGCAAGAGGCTGGCTTAGCAAGTCTGTGTTAGCTTAGGGAACAGGTGGATGCCCGAGGCTAATCTCTGGAGGCTCTGATTTCAAACAAGACTGTTTCCTCAACCAATAAATTGCCTGTATCACATAGTATACCATATGTCCTCAGTCATCCTTTTCTTATGAATCCATAGAGCAGCACAGGGCAGGGTCCTTTGTCTGGAGCCATTTCCCAGGGACATGCAGTTGTGGTCAGTCAAGCACACATCTCTCTGTCTCATGATGGTGGCCCAGGGTAGCTTTGGGTTCCGTGGCCTCTTATGTGGATGCTTCCCCAGTAAACTATCCTTCACTTTCTGCCTCCTATCACTAGTACGGTGTGTGTCTCTGCTGTCTTGGCATGACAGCATCAGACCCCAGAAAACTGGCCAGTGTGCAGGTGTGAAGAACTCAAGGTCTCTGTACACAGTCTCATGGAAAAGAACTCAAAAGCAATAATAAATGCAGTACATTTACATACACTTGAGGTAAGAAGGGACTTTGACAGGCTGTCCTTGCACCCCACTCTAGGCAGCAGATTATAATCTTAACTAAAATGCATATGTCTGCCTAGATTAGCGAAGTCCTGGAAGGCCATTCACAAAGGGGGCCCACACTGGTTCCTGGACCCTCACTTTCACTCTTCAGGGAAAAAGGAAGCCCCCGCAGATGACTGTATCTGACAAGAACTTGCACTAGGAACAAATCCAAAATGAGATATTCACTAAAGGGGAACTAAGTTACTAATTTTTGTGGAGAGCAAACCACCCACTGTTTACTCACATTGATTCATTTAAGAAAGTTCACAGAAAATTAAAATGTATATCTATGTTGCTGACAATACATTTATACCCACCAGTAATATTTCAACACAAGCAAACATTCCAAGTGCATGGAAACAGGGCTATTGGCCCTTTGATGTGAGATGGCAAACCTAGGGATATACTCAGGCTGAGGCCGGTGTGTTCAGATTAGGCCATAAACATACGTGCAGGGCTGGAGGGGGGAGGGCATGCTGAACGTGGGCTTATCCACCTTGCTTAGACTGTTTGCATGGGTGTAAGTACCCAGAGGAAGGGATGCCATACTTTTCTTCCACATACAGACACTATCCACCTACAACTCCTAAAGAAGTCCACTTTTCCTCATTAATCTGCCTGAAAGGGCTCCTTTTTATAATTGTATGCACTAGCAGGGGTCTCACCTTCCCTCAGAGCCTTTCAGGATTTGATTGTTCTAAAGTCAAGTGCAATATAGGAATCCTGACTACTAATAGCTTGAACCATCCATCCCTGTTTGGAAATGACAACTTCAAAAAGATTTTGGATTTTTGGACTCTGGTCTTCTCCTAGTGGGTAACCAGGGAGCATTAGAGAATAATTGGTCCAGCTCATCAAGGTGTTTTGTTGTTGTTGTTGTTGTTTTTTAACTGAGTCTTTCCATCTTGAGATAATTGTAGATTCACATGCAGTTGTAAGAAATACAGAGAGATATACCACGTACACTTTCTCGGGGTTAATTGAGTCCTTTCTCTGTGCCAGCCATCAGGACGACAGAGATGTCCCAAATGGTGTCCCTGGGCCTCAGTGCCTTTAAGTTCTCATGTTGAAGACAGAGAAAAAAATAGTGAAGTTTATTGTGCAAACTGCCAAGAGGGAAGTGAGCATGTTGGAGGAACAGTCCTGGGTAGTGCCTTGGGAGATGAGCAGAAGTTTTTTCAAGAGAAATAGGTCTTGGAGGGGTAACATGGGCAAAGAAAACAACACAGGCAGAGGCTCAGAAGTATGAAATAGCATGGTGTGTGCTGGGAGCCATTCAAGTAATTCAGCATGGATTGGAACAAAAAATTCAAGGAAGAGAGTTCAGAGGCATCTGGGGAATGAGAAGGGAATGTTGTGTGATCCTGGCCTCCCACATTCTATGCTGGGGAAATAAAAAACAGATGGGAAATATGCTCCCAAACATGGCCCAAGTATGGCTCTCAGAGAAGCAGGAAAGAATCTTATTCCTGTTTGAGGAGCCCACAGAGCCCTCATTTCCAATTTTTGGGCTATCACCCACTTCCTTCTGTGACCTTCACCCAGCACCAAGGGCAGAAGTCTAGCTCACATCTTTCCTCTTCTGTACAAGGGTAACAACTGGCATGCAACAGAGGGCTCCCCTCTACCAATCTGGGCTACCACATGGGGTGAGGCACCCTCAGCTCCCATCTGGCATGGAGTTTACCTAGAAGTCCCATAAGGGCCCAGTGAAGGACACAGAAGGGAGCTGATGGTGCTGCTGGCCAACTCAATGGAGAGTTACCAAAGTGGGTTCTGTAGGCAGACCACCTGAGCTGAGAATCAAATGGGAATCCTGTCCATACTCCAAAGAAATAGACAATCCTGGAAAGCTGACATGAGGCAAGTTAACCAGGACTGCAGGCCTTGACTGAGCTGAGGAGCAGCAGACCTGGGCACTTGGGTGATTCAGTTGGTTAAGCATCTGCCTTCAGCTCAGGTTATGATCCCAGGGTCCTGGGATGGAGCCCCGCATCTGGCTCTCTGCTCAACGGGGAGCCTGCTTCTCTCTCTCCCTCTTGGCCCTACCCCACCTCTCTCTCTCTCTCTCTCAAATAAATAAATAAAATATGAAAGAAAGAAGAAAGAAAGAAAGAAAGAAAAAAGAAAGAAAGAGAAAGAAAGAAGAAAGAAAGAAAGAAAGAAAGAAAGAAAGAAAGAAAGAAAGAAACAAACAAACAAACAAACAAACAAACAAACAGACTGGAGTACTCTAGCCACAGATGTCCACAGAAGGTGCCAGTAAAGCAAGGAGTAACCAAGTATACAGGGAAATCGTTTCTTCAAAGACAGTGAATATCCAAAGAATAGATGGGATCGGAGTACCCACCTGCTCATGTCCACAATCATACACTAAGTCAACGTGCGTATTTCAGGCATCCTGGAGGAGAGGACAGGGAGGGCACACTGTGATGCTTAAATGTAAGTGTCCTTGTTACTCGGCAGGATGGGGCTCCTAAAGAACACTAGGTAGTTTGTAGAAAAATAGGCAAGCTACATTCTCTTTGGTGAGTGCGTATATTGCATGTAAATGATCAACCCCTCTATGTATGGTTTATGAATACCCTCAGTAGGTTTTTGGATGAAATAACTCTATTTTAATGTGGAATGATGAGGATTCTATGCTGGTTGGCGACTTCTGAATCATGCCATACTCTCTGCCAGTGCTAAAATATTCTCTCACTGAAGAAGAGATGAGCTACTTTCTCACCTGTCCTTGGGTCCAAAAATTGGGCAATCTTGGTACATCCCCAGAATATGGGGATGTGGACTTTATAAGAAGACATAGGTGGTTTTGGATCTATGAGTTGGTTTGTTTCAGAACAACCTAATTTTGTAGTTAGTATTCCACCTTATAGCTGAAAGGGAAAGTAAAAGGTAAAGGAGAAAGCAGTGATGTGTGTAGGTAGGACTTGGAACTTGGTGGCTTATGAGTCACTGATGCCCATATTTGTAGGTATGCTTTTTAAAGTAAAAAAGGAATTTTCCTAGTTTGCTGTGTTCACAAAACAAATATCAACAACTTAAAACAATAATGATTTATTTCTTCTCCATGCTATCTGCAGGCTGAGATGGGCTACGGTGTTCACCAGGGCCCTGTAAGTAACAGGAACTAACCCTTCCTGCTATGTGTCTCTCTTTATCCTCGCATCACTACCATACTCACAACACTTCTGATACCAGATGTGTGAGGAGCTTCCTGCCCACATCTACAATTCCAAGACCCCAGCTGGATGTCCTACCATTCAACGCACTTCTGACACTATCTACCTGGAGATAGCATCAGATCTCACAGGTTAATGGCTCAGTCCCACAGGACAGCCTCCACCATCACCACTGTGGATGGCAACACAAGTCCAGGTTGTCCTTTGTGCTCCTGATCAAGCAGCTATAGGTCAGAGGTTCCTCATTACCCCCTCCTCAGGTTTGATTAATTAGCTAGAGTGACTCACAGAACTCAGGAAAAAAGTTTCCTTGCCGTTTACTGGTTTATTATAAAATGACTATGATAAGGACCCAGGTGAACATTTGGATAGAAGAGACAGATAAGGCAAGGTATGGGAAGCGGGCATGGAGCTTCCACGCTTTCTCTGAGCATGCTACTGTCACAGTACCTCCAAGCATTCACTAATCCAGAAGCACTCTGAACCCCCATATTTTTGAGATTTTTTATGGAAGCCTCATCATCTAGGCATAATCAATCATTAACTCCATTTTTAGTCCCTCTCCCTTCCTCCAAGCTTCTAATCATGGCTTGGTCTTTCTGGTGATCAGCCCCCAACTAAGAGTCACCTTATAGAACAGAGATATTGCTGTCACCCAGGAAATTCCAAGGGATTTAGGAACTCTGTGTCAGAAATGGGGGTTGAAGACCAAATGTTGGAACACAAGATGCTGCTACTGCTTTAATCACTTCGGGTATCATAAGAGTTTTAGGTGTTCTTTGCCAGGAACCAGAGTCAGAGATGAATATATATGTAAATATGTATATATATGTATATATATTTTTATTATCTCATACCCTGGGCTCTGCTCTCTCTTCTCATCTCAGGACCCAGGCTAAGAGAGCAGTCCCTACATGGGACATAACTGGGAAAGAGCACAAACCTCAAGACAAGTCTTAAACCTTCTGCTCCAATATGATGAATGCCATATTTACCCACATTTCATTGGCCAAAGCACATCACATGGCCAAACCCAAATCCAGTGAGGTAAGGACATAAACTTTTCCTATAGGAGGTACAGTAAATCACCTGACAATGAGCAAGGAGGAGTGACCAGTGATTGAAAAAAATAATATTATCTAGCGTGATAATATACATTGATTATAAACAAATTGGAAAACGCAGAAAAGAAAATAAAAATTACCTGTAATTCCACTGCTAACACTCTGATGCATTTCCTTCAAGGCTATGTGCCTGTATGTTTGCCTGTTTTGACAAATTTAGTATTACATAACATACACATGTTTACACCTGCTTTATAACTGTTGGTTGATATAGAATTATATAAAGAACACTTTCCCACATTAAAAAATCGTTCTTTTAAAATATCACTTTAATTCTTGCACAATTTTTGTATTAGTTTGGATAGACTAGGTTTGTAACAATAACCAATAAAACTCAACTTTGTTGCATGGCTTTGAACCACAAAGGTTTATTTCTTATTCAAGCCACATGTCCAGTGCAGTTTGGCATGGTGGTTCTGCTTATCTTGATCATTCTGGACATAAGCCAGATAGATTAGTTACCATCTCCAGTGTATCTGGCTATTATATAAGAAGGAAAGGAGAAAATAGGAAAGCATGCACTGGTTGTTAAAGCTTCTGCACCCAAGGTTTTCACATTTTATTAGCCAAATTAAGTCACGTGGTGTGACTTTTTTTTTTTTTAATGGATACAATATTTTGCAGATCCTCCAATCAAGAGGTTGACTCTATTTCTCTACTCCTTGAATCAGCTTGGCCATATGACTTTGGCTAATGGGACAGTCACAAATGTAATATAAGTAGAGGTTTAAAACGTCCTTGTGTATTGAGGCTTGTTTCTCTTAATGCTCTTTGAACAACCCAAGGTTAACATAGAGGATGACAGATCACATGGAAAGGGGAAACATGGTGTCCCAGCTGTTTCAGCTACCCCACATAGGTACATGAGGTCATTCTCAACCATCAAGCTCCACCCAGCTTAGACCCCAGAAGAACCATCCAGCCAATTCACAGATTTTGAGAACATTTAAAGCCACTAAATTTTGAAGTGGTGTATTATGCAATAAGAGCTGATATATAGAGAGATATATATAGATATATATAGATATATATGGATATATATATATATATATATATATACACACACACACACATCTAATTTCATCTGGGAAGGAGCCATGGTATTTTTAAAAAGTCTCCATGACCACCTCGGTAAGAAATCTTATGGATGTGCCATCATTTATTTAACCATTTTCTTTTTTTTAAGATTTTATTTATTTATTCATGAGAGACATAGAGAGAGAGAGAGAGAGAGAGAGAGAGACAGGCAGAGGGAGAAGCAGGCTCCATGCAGGAAGCCCGACACGGGACTCGATCCCGGGTCTCCAGGATCACGCCCTAGGCCGAAGGTGGTGCTAAACCACTGAGCCACTTGGGCTGCCCTATTTAACCATTTTCTTATCATTACAATCATATTGTTACCTAATGCATTATATCACAGTCATTATAACTGTAAATAACACTACCACGGACATCTCTGTGTATAAATTTTACCCGTTTCTGATTGTTTCGTTATAACAGATTGGTAGAAGAATAATTGCTGTCAAAACTTAAGCCTCATAATAATGACCAAATACTAATTTATAAATCCAATAAAAGTACATAAGAATACCCATTTCTCTTCACTCTCATTTAGCACCTATGCGTGAGCTTTGACAAGCATCTTTTCTAATTTTCTTTTTAATATTTTATTTATTTATTTATGAGAGACACAGAAAGAGAGGCAGAGACACAGGCAGAGGAAGAAGCAGGCTCCTTGTGAGGAGCCCGATGTGGGACTCGATCGCAGGACCACGACCTGAGCCAAAGGCAGATGCTCAACCATCAAGCCACCCAGGCACCCCTATCTTTTCTAATCTAATGAGAGAAAAGTCTCATTTAAATTTTAATTTCTTTGCAAATTGAGGTTCACTTTGTTTTCCATATATTGTTAACAATCAGTAGTTCTTATATAACACTCTGAGTGTATATTATAACATTTCCTTATTTTTCTATATTAAATTAAACCCAACTTCAGTGCCCCACAGGACAACATTGGCAGAAAGCGCAACACCAGGTTTTTCCAAGTTTCTTTTCCCTCTCTTCGATGGTGGGGAACCTGAATGGGCATTAGAAAGGGGTAGGGCTCTGTGCTGGTACAGGGGAGACTTTATGAATGGGTGAGACCATCTGGGTTCCCACAGCCTTGAAGGTAATGTTCAGTTTTCCCATTTAGACATGCCTGTAATGTAGACATACATTCATCTACTCAGAGGCATTAGAGTGGGTCCCCTCCTGCTCACATCTTTAAGCACCTTTTGCTTGCCCAATATCACATTCTGTCAGCATCACAAAAGGCAAGATGCAGATCCTCAGTTGCCTTTATTTGGCAGAGATATAATTTGAGAAAGCTTGTGTGGCATGTGGGGGTGGGGAGGTAAAGGAAGGTGGCTGGAATGACAAGAGGTAATGTGTACACATTGCATAATGCTTTCCCCAAAGGAATGAGCAGATATCTCAGGAGACAAACAATGTAACTGTTGGAAGCATAATATATATGTCAAAAGTCTAGGAAATCACACACAGAAGTATTGAACCATAAGTCATCATATTTCTTCTATAAATAAGAAAAAATCACAATATTTTTAGTGAGTTAGAAAAGAACTGCAAAATCAGACTCTGAACCTCATAGACAGACTTGCTATAAAGGCCCTCTCCCTATAACCACACCTCCCATCCCCACTATTTTTTTAGACCTTGCTCTTTGTAAAAGCTTCCTTTCCACTGGATGTTATGGGACATAGCTTCTGTCAGCCAATGAATCAACAACCATTCCCATCCCTTGGGGTGGTGGGGTGGATCCCTAAACCCAGTCACAGTTACTTGCCTCCAAGTAGCATATGTTTCTGCCTCCAACTCCTTTTCAGGTAAAGCAGCTGAGTGACAAAGCAAAGTCCTCATGAGACCCACTAACTAACCACCTGTTGAGCCATGTGCTCCAATGTTATGGTGGTAGGTGGTACAAGGGCATTGCCTGCATCTAAGACAAGTGAGGAACTTGCAAGAAAACATAAAAAAAGCTTGCTGATGCCAAACACACTATGAGGCAACATTCGCCTGTGCAGTCTGTGTGTTGTGTCTTCTGTAAAAGAATGTCAACAAAGGAAGGAAATGGAAACCATTCCCCAATTTGGGCAACCTCTCCTCACTCACACGCGAGAGCTGGAACAGTGGATACAAAAGTGGACAGAGGAGTGAGGGGGCCCCTGAAAAGGCAGATGGGAAAAAGGGTTAGCTCTCATACTTCAAACTTGTTGCTATAAAACAGAAGAGCTGTTAGGCTCCCCACAGAGCTGTTTTCCTCCTCTAAGTCTACCTAGAGTTTCTTGATGAAGCTATTCGCCTATAAAATTTCCTATCTCCTTAAGATTTAACTTCAGCTGAAGACCCTGAAGAAACAATGTCTCCTTTGAAAGAACTGAAGAGTCCAGAAGCTTCTAGTTTCAACCAGCCACTGTCTAAACAGACAGCCTGCTCTCCAGCCTGAGGGATGATAAAACTTCACAGCCTTGGAGAGAATTGCATGTCAAGAATGTCTGCGTCTGGGGATCCCTGGATGGCTCAGCGGTTTAGGGCCTGCCTTCAGCCCAAGTCATGATCCTGGAGTCTCAGGATTGAGCCCTGCATCGGGCTCCCGGCATGGAGCCTGCTTCTCCCTCTGCCTGTGTCTCTGCCTCTGTGTGTGTGTGTGTATGTGTGTCTCTCATGAATAAATAAATAAAATCTTTCAAAAAAAAAAAAAGAATGTCTGCTTCTGAGAGCTAGCTCTGATTGCCCTCATCTCCATTAAAAAACCAGATGTGTGCTCATGAGCAAAGTAAATATTCAAGGTCAATATACGTTCTTCTCCATCAATCTAGTTTAGCACTTGAATATGAACAAATAGTCTATGGAGCAGAGTGGAACTTTTCTATAACATTGGTGTCAAGTGACAAGACTCACTTTTGTGTATTAGGTTAACTATTATATTAAATGTCTACGAGATAGACTTTTTCTGTTTCATGGGGAATGACTCGAGTTATGATAAATCTCCTGACATGGACGAGGGTATGATATCTGAGAGCTTGAGTCTGGATCCTGGTTCTGTTGCTTAGTCTCTATGTAACCTCGGGCAAGTCATTTAACTTCAGTTTCTGTCTCTAAGATGGAGGTTCTAATAGCATGTATCTCCTACCTTGTCAGCACCAACCATGAAGAGTGTGAGCTCATTCTAGGATTATTCCGTGGCACCAGAAAAAGTAGGATCCAAGAAGTCTGGATACCTAAACTTGTCTTCATTCATTCTTTCATGGAATTTTTTACTGAGTACATACAATGTGCTGCTAGAGACACAGCAGTGGTGATGAAAGACGTACCTCAAAGCCCTCATTGAGTTTATGGTCTCCTCGTTTGTCGGCCACCTAGATGTGACCCTTCCATATCAACCTGTGCCCTGAGCATAGTGTTTCTCAAAGTAATGTAAACATAAGAATTACCTGGCATCCTCATGAAAAGACAGATTCTAGGACCTCGTCCTGCTGGATATCATGGGAGATCCTGACTTCCTTTCCCTCAGTGGCAAACTGGTAGCAAAGCAACCCCTACCACAATCTTATTATTCATTCCAAGGGAAAGAGCATATGGAAAAGGGCTTTGGAAACCATGAAATGATTTTTCAGTGTGTGGCATACAGGCTTTCTCTGGAGGTTCAGAGAAGCCAGCCAAGGGCCACTCAACCTGTGGTCTATTCCAGTGTCTTCTTACCACACCTCTTCTTTCTGGGCTCTCTGGAGATGTGAATTAGAAGACATCCATCACCATTTTAACCTAATGAGCTAAAGGATGTCAGACTGAAACCAGACTCAAGTCCACCACCAAGGTGGACACCTGTATTATATTCCAGGAGTACCTATTACAGGGCTTCAGAGGGCCATTCAGTGGCTATAATGGGTGGTTTTCAGGGGACTTTCCTGCCTTCCCTTGTCACCTGCTGAAAGTGGGGATTAACCCAAAGATTGGAGTGGTGAACCGTAGGGTCTTGGTAAGTTCTTGCTACTCAACTCCTGTCCACCTCCTCAGCTTCCTCTCCTTCTTCTCCTCCTCCTCCTCTTTTATATATCCATCTGATCTCTGACTACCTCTTCCCTTATTTCAGTAATAAAATCCTCTAGTTTTTAACTGGCCCAGAGCTATCTAGAATAACGACTACACTTTCCAGCCCCCTTGCTACTGTGATCAGTGGAAAGTAAGCAGAAATGTCATAGGGCCACAACTGGGAACAGTTCTCAATAAATAACTGGCATCTGTTTCAACCCTTTTCTATCCTGTCCTGTCCTCCATTTGCTGCCTGGAACGTACGTGTAATAGCTAAAGCTCTGGTGTCTATTTTGGATGTCAGGAACAAGACTACCACAGGAGAACTGGAATAGAGAAGCAGCCTGGAGGCCGGAGCCCTGGGCAAAGCCTCTAATCTGGTCTTGAATTATCAACCTCTGGACTTTTACATGAGAGAGAAACACACTTCTATTTGAAGCCACTGTTATATTGTGTTTCTGCTATTTACATCCAAAATGAGTCCTAACTGATAAAGTGCTCAGGAGCTGGATTCTGGAATTAGACTGCCTAGGTTCCATCACTTATAAGTGCACAGACAATGGCAATTGGCTTCACTTCCCCTCCCCAGTTGTACAATGGGAATGCCAAAGAGAGCATCTACCTTCTAGGTGAGAATGAAGTGTGAAGCACGTAAAGCCTGGCACCTAGTAAACATTTAGAATAAAGGCATGCCTCACGGTAGCAAGACCAAAGGTTATTCTTCTCTTCAATGAGGTGTGGGTTTTTTTTTTTTTAATGCTGCAGCAATGGAGATAGCGCTAATAATAATATCTTTAAAATATTTATAGAGCACTTTACAAGAATTTTTGCAACATCTCTGTGACTTACATATTATTACTTTCATTTCACAGGGAAGGAAATGGAAGTCCAGAGAGGTTTACTAACATATGAAGATCACATAGCCACTAAGGGATTGTGATAGGGTTCCTTTCACTGTCCACAAAGCTTAAGTTCAAGTTTTGCTTCTGTGCCCTAAACACATAATTTTTGCGAAGGTATGCTCAAATTTTTCTATTTGTGAAGAATCCAAAAAAAAAAAAAAAAAGTGCCCAAATCCCCTGTGTAAGAGACTGTGTTCTGGGCCCTGACAGCCCTAGGTCCTGGTATGAGATCTCAAAAATGTTAACCCCAGGTCATACTTTTAAAAAAGGGATCCAACCAGAGCTCAGCTTAGCCATGGGAGTAGAGGAAAAGCCTGGATCCACCTCAATTGCAATCTGGGTAACAAAGCCTGATTCTGAGTGATATTTTGGGCTCACCCTAAAAGGTCCTGGAGAAAAGTCAAGCATCTGAGGCAGGGGTGAGGTTTCATGACAGTGCATGTGTTTTAAATTGGAGATTCTTTTAACAGAAGCAATTTGGAGGCAGGACTGGAAGCTGCTGGTAACTGGAAGGTCATGGCCATTTTTCTACATTCCCTGTGGGCAAGGCTAGTAGCTCTTACTGCATTTGGGGTCATTTAAGTTAGATGCTAGGCAGAACTTGCTCACTCTAACAAGTGTGAAAGGCAGACACAAATGCAGCTGTAGAATATCATTGTGCAGATTTGAAAAAGGTATAGAAATAAAATCTTTGACACATGGAGGATATGGACTGAGTCTCACCCTAGGAGAAACTCAGCAGGTGAGTGTGTAGTAAAGGTACAATGGTTCTGAGCAGTGAACACAGAGCTGGGTTCAAATCCTAGCTTATAAGTGCAGTCAGAAATTTGGGCCCACCTCCTCATCCACTCGCATCCTTGTCCTCCACCCTCTACAAAAAGGCCACCCCAAGATGCCTACCTCTAAGAGTGACCATGAGGTTGAGACAGGGACAGGGACAGGGAGAGAGATAGGGACAGGGACAGATACAGGGACCAACAATATGGGAGCTGTTCTATACACATTTGCTTCATTCTTTTCTCGTGAATCTTGTCCTCTTCTGTGACTTTATGATCCCATACTTCCTGGAATTCTTGGGCACTAGAAATTTTCCAAAGAGATTCAACTGCTTAATTAGCTGCCCAGCAGTAGAGCCAGAGTAGAAGTCAGACCAGCCTGGCCTGGCCAGCCCAGCCGCACCCCCATGCCACTTTGTTCCCTGTTCTCCTAGGGCCACGGTGGGATTGTCACAAATGGACAATGCTCTATGGTGCATGGATGCTCCACAGAGCTTGGGGAATCCACGGGCACAAGGCCCTGGCTCCTCGGCAAGCCGCCTGTGGATGTGGGCGTCCGAGGTCTCCTAAATGGTCAAGACTGGGACCTGACCAGGGGCCTCAGGAAGGGCAGGCTCCAGGAGGGAAGTGCCAGGGAAGGATGAGGTGGGCCGGAGGCTGAGGACTCTCGGATGTGGACAGAGTGTCCTGTGCCAGGTGGCTGTCTCACCCTCCGCCCTCGTCCATGGGCTGTCCTCCCCAGTCGGGTGTGTACTTTCCCTTGAAGAAAAGGTCTTGTAGGTCTATATCAAGTCTCCTTCCTAGGTTGGGGCTCCCTGTAGGGCAGCGGGAGGGTGTGGGGAGTCAGTGAAGGAGGGGGACAAGTGACGGTGTCATCCTGGAACAGGCCGCCCTGCTCTGTGTCTGCCCGGACGGGAGCCTACAGGCCCCTCAGGCCTCACAGGAAGATGACAGCAGCGGGTGGGGACGAGCCATGAGCCTCCACTGTGCCACATCATTGTGGCATTGCTCACTGGGTGAGCCTTCTGCCCAAAGGTCACAGAAAAAGTATGAATTAAAAGAGAATCTACAGCCTAACACAGTTTATTCTTTTCTCCACCTATGTAATTTTTTTTTATTTTAAAATAAGAGACTTGATGAGGAATTCCTTGTTTGCCTCTGAGACCCTGTGTTTCATCCAGTAACTTCCACTGTCAAGTGAGCTGCCCCACAGTGAGCACAAGCCTGATGAGCAGCTGACAGGACCTGCCTTATAGAATCTGTGTCTGTAGACCATGGGCGCTCGGTGCTGTCTGTCCTGATACACTCCAGCTCTTCCTCCAGGGGGAGAGACAGAGACAGGGACAAAGACAGGGTCAGGGACTGAGACAGGGGCAGGGAGAGACAGATACAGGGACAGGGACAGGAAGAGGGATAGGAATAGGGAGGGAGACAAGGACAGAGATAGAGACAGGGACACAGACAGGGACAGAGATAGGGAAAGGGACAGAGACAGGGACAGGGAGAGGGATAGGGTCAGGGAGAGAGACAGGGACAGAGACAGAGACAGGGACAGGGAGAGAGATAGGGACAGGGACAGAGACAGGGACTGAGACAGATACAGGGACAGGGAGAGGGATAGGGACAGGTATAGAGACAGGGACAGGGATAGATACAGGAACAGAGACAGAGACAGGGACAGGGACAGAGACAGAAAGACCCCAAGGGAGAGGGGCTGGCTCTCAGTACTTTCCATTCAGCTGGAGGTAGGATTAGGCAACTGTATACCGCACTTGGCCATTTCCCAGGTGTTGGTGGACAGGGGCCAGTAGCGCAGTCCACCAGTGCCCCCTGTTGCCCATGTCAGAAAAATCACGGAGCAGCCCGAACCCCTAAACCCGCTCTAGGTTATCTCAACAGCCTTTCAATTTTTCTGACGAAGAAACCTCAAAAACCTGAAACTATAATTCCACCTTTTTATTTCACTGAGGGCAGTTTATGTCAATTACATTATTACTTTTGTTTTGTTTTGTTTTTTAAAAGATTTTATTTATTTATTCGTGAGAGACACACAGAGAGGCAGAGACACAGGCAGAGGGAGAAGCAGGCTTCCTGCGGGGAACCCGATGTGGGACTCGATCCCGGGACTCCAGGACCCCGCCCTGGGCCACGAAGGCAGACACTAAACCGCTGAGCCACTCAGGGATCCCCACATTATTATTTTAGAGACTTAGACGACGTTAGGAAGGATCTTTAGATAACATTTGGCCAACTGGTTTATTTGTTTGTTTTACCTAAGGGTATCAGTTCTGAGGGCTATTGGCCACTATTGTGTGAAATCAAAGAGGGCCAGGAAATGCAGAGTTCAACATCAGGTGAACTCTAAGTAAGCAGGCTCTTCTCTGCTGGCCGGCCAGTCCTTTACTGCGGATGGTGTCCCCCTGGGGAAATGCAGTTGCCCATTAGCACGGGACCTATATGGATTTCCTATAGGGCCCACACTCCAGGAAACACACATGGATGGTGCCAAGTGAGTCTAAATGAATTATTCTACACACTTGGAAACTGAGTCCTTGGGAGGGGCCAGCAACGGAGTGGTGGCAGAGCCACCATGGGGACCCGCTGAGAGGGAGGCTCTCGAGCTTCCATGCCTGCGTCTTCACCAGGGCGCCCCTCTCCCTACAGGTGACTGTTCCCATTTCTGTCTGCATAAAGGGTGTCTGACGGTGGAAGGGGGAATGGCCCTGCCCTCAGCCAAGGGCACTGGGGAAGTGAAGTAGGCTCCGTTCAAGGATGCTCCAACTCTTTGTAGAGAATTTGTTTCTGGAATTTTCTATTCAATTCCTGTCTCTTGTGAAGAACTTTATTGTCTTATATAAAACTCCTATATTCCAAGACACCCCTTCTAGTCAACAAGTACTTATGCACACAGCTGTGTGCTAGTGGGATGCTGCAGAGCAGGGCAACGTAATACACCACACCAAGAACAAAGGTTTGGAAATCAGGTTCTGTGCTGCCATATTCTGGCTGTGTACATTTGGACAAGCTACTCATTATCTTTAAGACTCACAATATGGAAACAATCTAAGTGTCCATCAACACATGAATGGCCTAAGAAACCGTATACACACACACACACACACACACACACACACACACACACACACAGTACCTCAGTTGGAGAAAGGAAAAAGGCATAACCAAAAACTTTAAATAACAATAAGGAAATGGAACAGAGATAGACTAGGTTTCGTGCCACCTACCAACACCAGTGGGCCTTCACTGGCTGCCTCAGAGTCTATGTTGGGGGGAATTCTGAAGTTCTTGCCAGCCTTGCAGGGAAGGAGCACCAATGTCAACTAGTGATGCTTTTGATGAGAAGGGGGGCATGGACATGAGGTTATACTTGCCATTATTAGAATAAACGATAAAATATCACAAGTGGCAGATTATATGGAACAGCCACTTCCAGGGGAGATGGGAGAACTGCACTTGGGGGGTGGGCTTGGTATAAATGGAAGGAGATGAAGGAAAGCAGGAAGATGTAGCTGGCACCAGGAGCTTTCTGAGAAAATGTGCTAAGGATAAAATGCACATGGCCCCGTGGGTGGCAATAAGCAGACCAGCCTGTCTAGAGAAAGGTCTCATGCTACAGATTAGCTCTACAAATATGGCAACCAGATACTGAGCCAGGGATCCAACATCAAATAAGCTGCCCCATTGTTCCCATAAATTTCCCTCAGATGCACTGGGACATGTGCCTAAATTTGAAGCTCAGAAAATGTGGACACCAGGACATCTCTAGTACCATTTTGTCTATCAGGGAGCTACTCAAAGACTCCTCCCTTTGCTCATGAGGACCATCCTTTCATGTTCAGTTCATGGCTGAGGCTCAAAACCCATCACTCCATGTGCACTTTACAAACGTCTTCCATCATGTATAGCTGGCACTGACGCCCCAGGCCTCTGGGGTTCTCAATCGATACACATACAGGTTAAAAAGTCTCTGAAAATGAAAAATGAATAATTAACTTACCAGAAACTGTAGCTGCCATGTATACCATGCGCCTCCTCTATGCTCAGCACTATGCTACCTCTGGGGTGGGGGGGGTTGGGAGGGATGGGAGGTATCAAAGAGATATTTTTTATTTTTATTTTTATTTTTTTTGAGATATTTTTTAAAACCACAAATAAGAATGGGAAGTTTTGAAAAATTCCTGTTTGTAAAATTTCATAATTTGGCCTAGTGCAATTTTATTCATCCATTCCTTTTTATGGAGTGTCTACCACTAAGCAGGGACTTCTGTCTTAGTTAGGACTTCTGTGGTTACCAGTGACAGACCTAACTCAAACTCATTTAAGCAAAGTTCAGGGTTATTGTAAAGGATAATGTGATGTCTGTGAAACCCAAAGATAGGAATGTGCCCAGGGCATGAGAACAATGGAAACCAGGAACTCAAACCACCAAGGTTCTTCTTTCTTCCTCTGGTCTTTGCACTTCATTCACTCTCTCCATTAGCTTCATTCTTCATTCCAGCTACTGATCAGCTTTCTTCATGGGGATCCCATGGAAAAACATGGAGGCCAATAGCTCCCTCACTTAACAGTACATTTAATAGCTTTGGTCACTACAGAAAACAAAACAACACACAAAAAAAACCAAAAACCTATGTTCATATTCTTTCTGGTTCCAAGTTGATAAGTCCCAGGGAGGGGTTCACTGAAGCAGCTGGAGTCAGGTAAACTCCAGAGAGTCAGGAAACAACATGGCAGGTCCTGTGGGAACCACAAAGATGGGGATAAGGGAGAGGAAGCTTCTGGAAGAAGAGGGGTGGGGTGAGGTGCTGGGCAAACAAAGCAGGAAACACCTGTGACACCTTCTTTGATGAATTTTTCACGCCAAGTCCACATAGCTGTCAATCAACTCCATCCACGTCATAAGCACCTACTTACCCCCTTGCTGAGTATCTGCTCCATGCCAGATGCTGTGCTAGATTTTAAGGATGAAAAGATGGCCTTGATGCCTCTCAAGAGTGCTAGGTGTTCGGAGAATAGATTAGGTTTTGGACTACTCTAGGGGCTCCCTGTATAACTAAGGAGAGAAGACGGTGTATTTGGAAAACAACCAAGTGTCAAGCTGTGCGCTATGGATGATAAAAATAAAGGAAGGTAAGTGGGGTCAGGGAAGCCTGGATGGTGCGGGGGAGGCGGCTTGGAGAGAGGGATACTTCTGATACGTCTGCAGGGTCTTTAAAGGGTGAGGAAGATTTTGTTTGTGGCTTCATGTGATTCCAGTGCAGGATTTTCACAACATCAGACTAAGTGAGGCCCTCTGCTCATGGCTGTGCACATCTGGAGGCCTTCTGGAATGCAGCCATCCACAGTGGCCCAGTTCCTCTCTCACAGATGGGACTACCACCCATAGCTTTTTTGATAACCTTGTTTTTTTTTTTTATTGCCATGGCTCATTGGATCAAAGCCTCAGAGTTTGATGCAAGTTCAGAATAATTCAAGGCTTAACTCATCTTTCGGTGCTTGGGGAGCTGCACAAGCAACATCTGGTATGGCCTGCAGAGGGATTCTTCACCCAAAGAGTCTCAGATTTCAACATGTGAGCCATCCTGCTGAATAACATCATAGACGGGAAACAGCACTCAGAGACCTCATCTTGTTACAAGAGCTCAGTGTAACACCCCGTGGTCATGTTTTGCACACAATTATAATAAATGGCACAAATTGTAGTAGGTTCTTTATCATCTCATTTCTTGCCAAAGGGACTGAATTCCATATCAATAGGGTTGAAATTCCCTTGTGGATTTCTTCTGGGACCAATCCACAACCCATCCCAGCACCATTACTAACTCCCTTCCTGTGCATGGACTAGCCCATAGGCTCACAGTTTAATGTTGTCACGGGGAAGCTCTCGGCCATTCCTTTGGTTAAATACCATCTGTCACCTCCCTATCTTCCTGGGTTGGGACCATTCCTTACCTCTTGGTAAATCCTATTTTGGAAATCCCTGGCTCCGCCCTCTGTAGCCCATGCGGTAGTCCCACCACTCCTAGAGTTCTCTTCAAGGTTTTACCAGGTTCTTAAAGGTGAGATACTATAATAACTAACAGTTGCGTCGTTATGTGCCAGGGATGGATTATTACAGAGGCGCTGTTATCATTACCCATGACTCACCAGCAAGAAAAATGAGGCTCAGAGTTCCAGCAAATTGCCCAAGTACAAGATATGAACCCACATCTGTCTCATTTCCAAGACTGTGTTCTTCTTAAGAGATAAACATAGGAACCCAAGTATGCGGTAATGGGAGTCTCTCGCGTGGATCCCTACTCCCAGGCTGAGGAGGGCAAAGGAAAGAAGAAAACACAGAGCATGACCCTGAATTCAAAGAATTCTGAGGCACAGTGAATTATGTCTAAAGCCAGAAAGGGTTGGTGAATATCGAGAGCGCTGGCATGAAAAGGGTCACTGGCACGTTTTCAAGAAACGCTTCAATAGTGTGATGGACCTGGAGGAGGCTGAGAGCGGGCAGAATGATATGGACTGCACATAAAAGGAAGGGGCCACCAACAGGTGGTGGGATAGAGTGGGGCGTTGGGCCGTACCTACTAAACTTGGACCCCGGGGGTGGAGCCCAGGAACTATTTTAACACACTGTCTGTGTGATCCCAGCACACGCTCAAGTTGTGACCCACCGCTCGGGCAGTTTCTCAGCCTTGGCTGCACATTGGGATCCCCTGGATTCATGGTGGTCCTGCCCTGTTCCCAGGCAGTGGATTTGACAACGCACTCCAGCTGATCCTAATGTGCAGCCAGAGTTGAGGAACCCTCGCCCAGTCCAAGTGCAGAGGGAAGGGGTCATCCCAGCTGCCTCACAGAGCTCAGGTATCCCAGGCATTAGCTTAAGAACATGCTTTTCAAGGCCTTTCAAGGGCAGAAAGACAACGCAACAAGCCCACAGTGCTTCACAGGCATTGCCTCAGTGGCTCCTCATGACCTGTCCATGAGGCACCATCACTAGTTCCATTTTATAAATGACGACACTGAGTTCCCAAAAAAGTACCTGATTTGCCAGCCGTGTCATGGCAAGAGTATGGCACAGCTAGGACTATATAATTAAGTCTTCTTTGCCTCCAAAGTACTCTCTCTTTTTTTTTAATTGCGATAAACACACATGGCACAAAAGTTGCCACATTTACCTTTTGCAGGCATACAATTCAGTGGCACTGGGTGGAGTGGTATGATGTCATACCCCTATCACCACCTTCCACTTCCAGAACTTTTTCATCTTTTCAGATGCAAAGTCTGGAAAACTGTGTGGAGGTTCCTCAAAGAGTTAAAAATAGACCTGCCCTACGACCCAGCAATTGCACTGCTGGGGATTTACCCCAAAGATACAGATGCAATGAAACGCCAGGACACCTGCACCCCGATGTTTATAGCAGCAATGTCCACAATAGCCAAACTGTGGAAGGAGCCTCGGTGTCCATCGAAAGATGATGGATAAAGAAGATGTGGTTTATGTATACAATGGAATATTACTCAGCCATTAGAAACGACAAATACCCACCATTTGCTTCAACGTGGATGGAACTGGAGGGTATTATGCTGAGTGAAGTAAGTCAATCGGAGAAGGACAAACATTGTATGTTCTCATTCATTTGGGGAATATAAATAATAGTGAAAGGGAATATAAGGGAAGGGAGAAGAAATATGTGGGAGATATCAGAAAGGGAGACAGAACATAAAGACTCCTAACTCGGGGAAATGAACTAGGGGTGGTGGAAGGGGAGGAGGGCAGGGGGTGGGGGTGAATGGGTGACGGGCACTGAGGGAGGCACTTGACGGGATGAGCACTGGGTGTTATTCTGTATGTTGGTAAATTGAACACCAATAAAAAATAAATTTATTATAAAAAAAAGAAAGTCTGTACCAAGTAAACAGTAACTCCCCATTCTCCTCTCCCTCCAGCTCCTGGTAACCACCATTCTGCTGTCCCCACGAATCGAAGTATTTCTTCTAAACCACCATGTTTCTAGAGGGGCTCGAAGGAGAATCAGAGGGACTGAAATTGGTCAGTTTGGCTCCCACCTGCAACCTGGGTTCTCAAACTCCTGACCAGCTTGTAATCCCCTCCGAACAGCACATCCCTCTTGCCTCTCTGCCACACGCAGGCAAATCCCTCCCCTGGGTGCTTTTCCCACCTTGCCTTTGTTTAGCACACCATCTCCCCCTCCGTGTCCCCCTCCTGGCCTGGGCCTGAACCAGGTGCTTCAGGGACCCCGCAGACCAGACCTCGCAGACTAGCATGTATTCTGATCACTCTGGCATTTTGGCACAACATACGTTTGGATTTAGTGGGTTTGGGGCAGGGCCCGAAGTCAGGCTTCGGGGTGATGCTCGTGCACCGGTCTCCGAAGCTCATGTGGAGGGATGAGATCCAAGAGCGCCGTGCTTTGCTGCTGCCTGCTTTAGCGTAGTGTCGCCGCGGCTGTTCCTCCACCCACTGCAAATACCCGCAAACAGAAACCTGTCTTATGTACTATTATGTTCCAGAGGCTGGCATTGTGCCAGGCCACAGTAAGTCTCAAGAAACCCTGGCAAATGGGTAAATAAGTGAACATGCTAGAAAAATTAAAAGGAGCCAGATCTATAAAGAACCTCACAGGCCAATCTAAGGAATTTGAAATGTACCCTAAAGCTATGGGGGAGCCGCTGAAGGATTTTAAAAGGGGGATACATCAGATGTGTATGTGCAACGTCTGCTAAAGGCCCAAGACAGAAATCAAGGAAATAGTGAACTACTGCACTAGTCCAAGCAAGTGATCATGAAGGCCTGCACCAAGGTGGCGATGGAGGCAGTGGAGACAAGGAAGAAGATTGAAGACCATGGAAATGGGTTGACCCCACCTTCAGGGGTCAGGCACATCCAGTTCATTCTAGGTACACTGACCAAGAGTGTCCCTCTCATGCTCCAAAATGCCCTGGTTTAGGTGAACTACCTGCTCACCATGTAGCCAGGAGATTCAGTTAATGGGACATGGGGTGGCGTGGGGTGGGTGGCAGAGGGAGCAGCCCAGGACTCGGCTCTCGGGTTTCTGCCCTTGGCAATGCAGAGGGTGTTAACACCGCTTGCCACCCTAGGCAGTCCAGGAGGACAGGCAGCGGGAGAAGCGTCTCCTTAAAAATACTTGAGTCACAGAGCGAGTCACTGAAGCGTGGTAAGTGTGGTGCCATCCAGCACAGTGAGAGTTACACAGGAGACACACAATGGGCTGAAATTTTGGGGACGCCCATCAAAAGTGTTCCCACATGGAGAACATCCTTCCTTCTGAATTGTTAGTGTCAGAACAGTTTGTTGGGAAGCTGCCCCCGTCTGCCCTTCAGACCAGTGGCAGGTGGGAGGAGGTCCCCCTCCATGGTCAGGTAATTCCAGGTCCTCTTTCTCCCCATTTTCTTTCCTCCAAGTCACCACTGTGTCTGCTCTCACCAGCCCGCGGGTCTTTAGGATTCACTGGGTCACCGTGACCATGGTCATTTACTCAGTCAAAACAGCGATGTACCCCAGGAAGGCCGACCGACGCAGTCAGAAGAACACATTCTCTGGTTCAGCCTGAGCCAAAGTCCAGGGAACACAGAAATGTCCCACTGCATTTATAAGCCACATGACCTAACTTCCTCCCTGACCTCTGGTCACACATGCCAACCCCTCGGCTTTCTCCTCCTCCCCCAAAATGTCAACGAGTAGGTAATTATTCAATAAAGCTCAGAACATACCTTTGCTTCTTCTCTTGGCCAGAGAAACCTGGGATTTTCCCAGTTTCGATTTCAAGGTGGCTCTTGCTTCAGGGTTCCAAGTGCAGTGACGCAGAAGAACAACCTCACCTGCTGGAGCCCTGGAGGGAACTTCCAGACAAAATAGTGGCTTTTTGGGTATTAAGAGGAAATGACAGACTGGACTGCGCTCCATATTCACTTCAGTACATGCGTTAAGGGCTAGGGTAGCAGCTGCCAGCTGATAGGCCAACTCTAAAGGCCTCAGTCTTTGCCTTAAATCAGATGTCTTGGGCAGTACCTGGGACTTGCCACCCTGGGCCGATGTGTGCACAAGGAGAGTTCAAGGAGGCCAGGTTTGTCTTCCAGGCGTTCCTGTCACTGGTGCTAAGATCAGCCCGGTGGGCCAGACCTGGAACCCAGGGCACCCAGGCCTGAGACCGTCGCTGCTTCCTGCTGCTGTGGGGACTGGAGGACTCTCTTGGGTGCTCAAGTCAGACCCCAACCCCAGTGTCCGACAAGTGGGACCACTAAGGACTTCTTTTCCCAGCCTGACGGAAGCCCCTGGATCCCACCATGATTTCTTCCTTGGGAAGTAGAGCAATGATTCCAAACAGAAGACCACCCCAAGTCTACATTATGGCACCAATCAGAAGCAAAAGATACGAAGATTTCAAAGTTCTAAGAAAATACACCTTCCCACCACCAGAGCCTTAATCATCCTGAAAGCCCCTTCATAAACCCCACAGTCCAAGGGAATCCTTGGCCATTTCCATCCTCCTCTAGGATTGTGGACATGTGCAGAAGAGCTCATTTCACACTCCCACCAAAAACTGGAGATGGCCTGCAAGTCTCCCTGCCCATGTTTCTACTTCTGATTCTAGTGCCCTAGCCCCTGCCTCACCCCCTGCCTCCCAAGGCTTATACACATAGTTCAACTGGGATCCACCCTTTCAAAGCAACTCAGACATTTGATACATTTTTCTGAACTCTCCAGTTGAGAGTTTTGATTCCTCCAGGCAGTGGGTATTATATGACTGGAAAAGCTGACAAATTCACTCAGAATCACATGATGATGGTTGATGATCACGTTGTCCTGATGGAAAAGGTTGACTTCGGAGTTACAGCCCGGGGTTGGGTCCTAACTCCATTGCTTGGTACCCAGTGACAACCTAACTGCAATAATATCCTCAGTAGTAAAATGGGGCCGACTGGGGCCCAGTTCCTGGCTCTCAGCACCTTCTGTGTGGTCAGATACTCAGCCAGTGTCAGCGGAATCTGAGTGATAGCAGGCGGGCGAAACGGGTCCCTAGTGGGTAAGCAGCAGTCCCTAAGGCCAGGTACTAAGAACAGTCACGCACTCTCCAGGTAGGTAATTCCAAGTAAGATTCTCTTTTTCAAAATGACAAATGGGCTTTTAGGACAGTGACATTTGGTGGATGGTGCTACCATAGTAGACACATGCACCTATGCCTTTGTCCAGACTCCCAGAATGCACCCCCAGAGTGAAGCCCATGCAAACCATGACTGGGGTGATGATGAAGTACTGCTGTAGGTCCATCGTTGTAGAAGGTTGGGGGGGGGAGGGGGGGCCATGCGCCTGGAGTGGAGCACTGTACTTTCTGCTCAATTTTGCTGTGAACCTAACCTTCTCTAAAAAGTGAAGTTTATGGGGATCCCTGGGTGGCGCAGCGGTTTGGCGCCTGCCTTTGGCCCAGGGCGCGATCCTGGAGACCCGGGATCGATTCCCACATCGGGCTCCTGGTGCATGGAGCCTGCTTCTCCCTCTGCCTGTGTCTCTGCCTCTCTCTCTCTCTCTGTGACTATCATAAATAAATAAAAAATTTAAAAAAAAAGTGAAGTTTATGAATTTTTTAAATGGCATAAAAGATACATCTAAGCAAAATTAAAGCCTATTATTTCCAAATAAGTTTGTTTAAAGTTTCTCAAAGCTGGAATTTCCTCCCTCCCTGTCTCTTCCCTGCATTGCTGGTGTCCCCCACTCACTGAGCCACCGGCTAAGGGAGGGCTGGGGCCATCTGAGTTGCCCCTGGTGTTTGTTGTCTTGGGTCAGTTTCCCTGGGCGGGGCAGGGGTGTTGAGGTTGGTGACCAAGGACCACAAGAGTACTAGGCCCTCAAGAAAGTGCAGACGAAGCTGGTGGCCCCTCAAAGAGACACGGAGAGGAGGAAGTGGCTAGAAAGGACTGGATCAGACGAGGTGAGGACAAAGGGGCCACATCACAGGGAAAACCTGAGTGAGACACAGAGGCTTCCGACCCCTGAAGGAGAAGAGCCAGAGCAGGAGCGGGAGGCGGGGGCCGGGGCGGGATGGGGGAGCTCTGCCGCGAGCGGGGGGCACCCAGGGCCCCAGGAGGACGCACGGGGAGCACGGGGGCGCTGGCAGGGCTCACCAGGATGCCCACGGGCGCCAGTCGGCACACGAGACCCGCCAGGTGAACCGAGGGTGGCCCCCAGGTTGGGGGAGCTGGTGGCCAGGGAGGGTCGCCGACGGGAAGGAGCGAGTACACCTGTTCAGAGTAGAGGGCAGGGTGACAGGACTTGTCAGGTCGCAGCCGTAGCCGCTCATCCCCGCGTCACCGCCACGGGAACTGCTCCCAGAGCCCCTGCTCGGGGCGCGGTGAGGCCCAGGGCCACCCACGAGGCGGGGACCGCCGCAGGATCCAGCCGGGGGGCTGCGCAGGGAACGGGGGCAGCGGGACACCGCGCGGGCAGGTGCTGACGCGGAGGCGCCCCCAGGACGCACCACCTGGTCCCAGGGAAGCCCAAGGCCGTCCTGGGGGGGGGGGGGCGTGTGGGGAAGAAGGCAAAAGGACATGTTTAACTGTGTTTCTGCTCGCATTTGCATGAGAAGCGGGCGTCTGCGGAGGGAGGTACGACCTGAGTGCGCGTGGGTCAAGGAGGAGCGCGGAGGCTTTGCGCCAAGGACCTTTCTAGACAAGTTTGATTTTTGAACCCCATGAACATGCTCACTGATTCAAGAACTTTAGAGTAAGAACAAATGGTCTGGAGAGTAAACGCTGTGAGTGGGAGCGGGCGAATCCCCACTTATCTAGAAATTCCCTCCCGGTCCTGGCAGGGGGGAGGTGGGGGAGATGGGGGGAGGCGGGGGGAGGCAGGGTAACAGCCGTATTTGCCTTTTGGGGAAACCTGGGTGACACTTATGAGGCAGGGCTCCCAGGGGTGTGCCTCTGAAACCCTCCCCGACCCCATCAAAGGTAAGCCAGGTGTGTGCAGGGCGTGGGGGTGCAGCTGGCTCTGGGGAGCGGGGTACAGAGGGAGCTCCCGGCTGAGGGACCGCGGGCTGGGCACACCCGGCACCCCGGCTCTGAGCACACAGCTGGGGGCTCCGCCCGCCTCTTCTAAGCATTGGCTTTGGAGGTCAGCGCCACCCCCGCCCATGGGGTCTGGCACTCTGCCACCCTTCCTTTTAGAAGATAAGTCCCCTGGGGGCGGCAGCGGAGTCCACGGCTGCCCCTCCAGACCCCGAGGCTGTGGCTGCGCCCTCTTATGCAACCGACAGGACGCAAATGCATGACAGCCTGGCCTCGAGAATGCGGGGCGTTCAGAGCCAGACCAAGAGTATGTGTGTGGGGAGACGCCGGGCCTGCCAGCCTGCCAGGCCCAGGGAGCCGGCGACAGGGGGCGACCACTGACCTCCCCCGCAGTCGGCCTTCCTCATTCCAGGGCCTACACACCAGACCAGCGCGTCTCCAGCTGAGCAAAAAGTGGGAACGTGGGACAGTGCCACATGCGAGGGATGTCAGGAAACCCAAACACAGCACAACACTAATGTACTTAATTTGGCTTATGAAATGCAGTTTCTGTGGAATTCTGTTAGTGTTTAAAAAGAGAGAGAGAGAGAAGAAAAAGAAAGAAAGAAAGAAAGAAAGAAAGAAAGAAAGAAAGAAAGAAAGAAAGAAAGAAAGACCCACTTGATCAGCAATCAGGAGAACTCGAGTCCCCCGAGCCCGCCCCAGCCCACAGCACACCCCGCGGTTCCTCCCCCGCACCAGGTGGTAGTACCTGCCCGACCACCGCCGGGGCTCAGACCGGACACAGCCGCCCGGGGAAGCGGGACCCTGGAGGCACCTACGCGGCTGCGTCCTCCTCACCCGAGGGGGCCGTGGGCCAGCGTGATCCGGTGCCCCGGGTGGCACAGGTCGGCGGGGTCGGCGCCCTGCTCCCAGTCCCGTTGTCTCAGGAACAACTTTCGACAGCCGTCAGCCCAGCACTTTGGACCGTGTTGACCCTCCCTCCCCCCGAGGGCGGCAGGTGACACAGGGCACCCTACCTCCCTGACTCCCGGGGTGGGGCGGTTTGGACCTGTGAACCGAGCCAGCCGGAGACAATGAGCTTCCCCTCCCGGGCCAATGTCCCAGCCGAGGGGCGAGACCCCCTTTCCTGGACAGGTTATAGCCCTCAGGCTTCTAGAAGCCATCTCAGCCCCCCCAGGGGCAAACCTGCCTGAGGAGGAGGCCAACAGGGGGAAAGTAGAGCCTGGAGAACGACAGGCGCTGGGGCCCCGTTTGGGCTCAGCCGCCCCCGCAGCCGCCCCACCGCCGCCCGGGTTAGTGGCTCAGAAGGCGCCCCCTCCTCCCTGCCGTGGAGCTGCATATGGGGCGCCTGCAGCTCCAAGGGCGGAGCCGGATGCCAACTCCTGATACGAATGGTTGAGTCTCCGCAGAAACAGACCACAGTGCCCACATGCGAGGCTACACGAACTAAAGACAGAGGGGTTCAAGGCGCCCTGTACGGGTCCCAGCTGCACACACTTCACAGTGGGGCCTCGTCCACAGGTCGTGACCGCACCGAGACAAGAATTGCTAAAACACAGAAATATTCCATTTTATTTTACTCTTTCCCCGTGAGGCCCAAGGAGAAGCAAATGCATGGAACCGAGCAATGACACGGACGCGCGGATCGGAGCAGCTTTGGAGGTTCACGGAGTCAGCAGAGTGGCGCGACCGAGGGACTGGGGCGTCCTCAGCCTGTCAAGCCAGGGGCACCGCCGTGCGGAGCCCGTCGAAGGATTCCAGGCTGGAGAGACCTGTCGCCGAGCGGGGGAGCCCGAGCGTGCAATGTCCACGGTGCACAAAGCACAACAGTGAGAGCGATGAGGTCACACACACTACACATCGTCGCCACCCGCGGAGCCAGTGTGAACCTCCGGCCGCAGTCCTGCAGCGCCCCTCGCCCCTCCTTCCTCCGCTCACGCAGGCGTCCATGCATTCAGCACCCATGTGCACCCGGAGGCACCCCGGTGAACGCCGGGGTACGAAGGTGACAATTACGACCCATACTGCACCCTCAAGGAGCCCCCGGGCCCTGCCGCAGCGGTGCGGGAAAGAAGTACGATGGGGCCTGCCGTGAAGTGCGGGTACGGAGGGTCCGTGTGACAGGAGACGGCGCGTGCAGTCCCCCTCCCGTGGTTGCATGGCGGGAACGTGCCATCCCGCATCTTCGCCGTAAGGAGGCTATTGGTTCGCTGTCATCGCCAGTGTGGCTGGGGCCGCAGGCTGAGCGTGCTACGGGCTTCCCGCCGCGGAGGCCGCGGGGCCCGCGGTGGGTCGGGCCGCGCGGGCTGCGACTGCTTCGTCCCGACAGCGCGATCCGCCGGCGGCGTCCGCTTCCCCGGCCCCTGGCGCAGGTCCTCAGGGGCCGGGGGCGGATCCGGGCTCTGCGGGGTCTTCGAAGGAAGGCCTCCTCTCCCGCCTGCACACTGCAGGCCCCTCGGTGCTCTGAAAGGCCTCCTCCCTGTGTCCCTTGCACCGTGGGCGGGAAGCACCGGCGGCCGGCGGAGGAGCCGCGAACGGCCGTGCGCGCCGCCTCCTCCCCGCCTCGGCCGACGCTCCTGTCCGCAGCTTCAGTGGCGTGAACGCGGTTCAAGACTGAGCGTGCTCCCGGACTCAGACCCGGCGATCACCGAATGCCGGCGACGGCAGGTGGTGGCGTCCCGCATGGCCTTTCTAACGCTTCCCGCAGAGTGGCTTTCGAGGAGGTTGGGGCAGCCCGAGGCCTCGGCCCACACCCCGCCTTCCACAGGGGGTCCCTGGGATACTTCCCTCCTTGGCCACGACGACACGCAGCCCCCAGTGGGGTTTCCCTTGTCAGGGGGGTCCCCTCGCCTCATTGCTGTTACAGGCTTCTGGATTCTGGCCAGCCGAAGCCACCCGCCCCCCCTCCCCCGGGACCTGGCCCACTGCGGAGTGGCCCCTGGTAGCCGGGGCAACAGTTGCGGCTCCTTAGCAGGGAGGCCCGCGGGCCGGAGTCTAGAACCTGAGTCTTCTGGTTCGTTTAGAGCCGGTGTGTACAGAGAACCGGAGACTGAAAGGCATTTCGGTAGAAGCACCGTGCTGAGTCCGCTTAAAAATCAGAGTATCCTTGTTAGTGTTGATTTGTGAACTAAATCTTTATGATCATTAAAAATCAAGCTTCATAAATGTTCTCATGGTATAAAATCAGATGGTCCATTTTCTAAAAATAAAACGTAAAAAACAAATAGGCCCTGATTTAACTTGTTAGTGAACCCCTCAGTGTATTCCCGTGAATCACTCACACACAAAGAAAACACAAGACAGAATCTGTGCAAAAATAAGAGCTCTCCGTTTTCTGTAACACCTTATCTCTTCTGTAATGAACTTGTTAAAGGTAAAAAAAAAGTGTCTACTTAGAAAATTATAAAAACATTGCTACAATGTCATAAATGCATTCTCAAGGAAAACATACCTTTGGAAATAGTACAACTATTGGGAATCCTTAAAGAAATTCAAGTCCTGGATGTACCTCAGGTACATTTCACTCAGGGCAACATTAACACCCTGTCTGTCCTCCCTACCACTTCCAGAAATTGTCTGCAACGCTCACTGACTGACATAGGATTCTTCTTTCTTCAAATGTCGTCATTGATCTCTGTGGATATCCTGAGGGTGACACCCTGTTAAAGACAGAAGAAAAAGGTTTCAGAGGAGGTGAAGTGGTGCCAGCCAAGGAACGTCCACCGGCAGTGCACCCGCCCTCCACAGATGACCTCACGGTGGGTTCTGCACACTCTAAGTTGGGTCTTAGAGAATTTTCTTGGCTTCTTATCTCCTGTTAGCTAAGAATTCACTTGTTTCGAAATGGAAGGTTTTTCTCTGTTGTCAAACTCTCTGCCTTGGGGAAGATTTTTTGACAACGGACTTTTGTTTGATAAAAGGACATATTTCCTATTATGTGGAACTAGTCAGCAGGGCCTCCTCAGAAAGCTAATAACCAGGGTCTGGGACTATGAGCATCCCATAGCAGAGGATGTATGAAAATTTCGCTGTTTGGGAGAGCTGGGGAAGATGTTTCCCTTATGGGGGGTGCCTGGGGGGCTCCACGAGTGAGCGTCTGCCTTTGGCTCAGGCTGTGACCCGGGGCTGCGTGGGGCCAAGTCCCAAATCTGGCTCCCCACAGGGAGCCTGCTTCTCCCTCTGCCTGTGTCTCTGCCTCTCTCTGTGTCTCTCATGAATAAATAAAATCTTTTTTAAAAGATGCTTCCCTTGTGGAATAAACTGAACTGTAATATTTACGTATTTTTTTTCCCAAACATAAGAGTAAAAGGAAAGATAGTGCTCTTACTTTTCTTAAGTGACAGAAATGTTCTCTGGAGTTCTCCTAACCCTAATTGTCAGCGGTTCATGACCGTTGAATCGGTAAACACCTACCTGGAAATCGTGGATGAATGTTAGGAAGTAGAATATAAAACCAAAGGCCACTGTCCACTCACAGATCGCACTCACCACATGATACACATAATCCTACAAACAACAGTAAGACACAGGATTTAGCCTAAATCCATCCACTGCAGGGTAGGTACCAAAATCAAGGGCTGGTCAGAGCGGAGAGAAAGTGGTGGCTGAGGCCTTGGGAAAGCCAGTGAGCAAGGCCGGGGGCTGACCACCAGGGCACCTGCCCAGTGGAAGCACGAAGGCCCCCGGCCCGGGGTTGCGCAGGCCCCCGCCGGCACCGGGCTGCAGACCCGCTCTGCACACTCCAGGAAGGCAGAAGAGGAGCCGCTAGGCGGCTGAGGCGGGGAAGCCAATCCAGACTCCAGAGAAGAAAGAACCTTCGCTCAAGGCGTGACTAAGCATCCCAGAGCTGAGGTGCACACCTGGAAAACGTCTCCTGGGCATCCAGGCCTCATTAACTAGACACGGTGCTGGGCCGGGGGCGGGGGCGGGGGGGCCTTCTCCGCAGCCCCGGGGATGGTGGCGAGCGCTGCTCTGCTGCCCTGGGACCCAGACGCGGCGCAGAGCGAAAGCCAGGGGCGCAGGGACACGGTCAGGGTGCCCTGGGCGCGGGGGTGACACGGGAAGCCACGCGGGCAGCGGTCCCTCCTGCGGAGGCGGGAGCCTTCGTATCAACAACGGAAGTGACCGGGAACCCAGGCCTCAGCCGCTCAATCCCACTTTCACCAAACGGGCCGCTGTAAAAGATTAAGAAGAAAGCCTGCGAGTGCGTGTGCGTGGGCGTGTGCGTGGGCGAGACGCGATCTCTCCTGACTTTTACATGCGGTCAATTACTTTAAAAGCATCTTTAAACACCATCTGAAGGGCCCTCGGGGGCGCAGGCGGGCCGCGTCTGGACACGTCTAGATCCCAGCTCACGTCCTAGTCTCGGGTAGGAGCGTAAACCCCGTGCTGGGCTCCACACTGGGTGTGGAACCGACTTAAATGTAATAAAATAAACAATGTCTGAGTCAAAAGGACGCGTCTGCATCGTGCCTGGAGCCCACGGGCCAGGCTAGGCCGGCGGCGGCTTCCACCCGCCTTTGGTCCCAGGGCGGCCTGTCCCGCTCCCCTCCGCTCGGCCACAGGTTCCCGGGGAACGAACACCCGCGGGGCTGCGGGTTCTGCGGGGCGTCAGGTCCTCTGAGGCAGTTTCCAGCGGCGGAGATTTCGGGGAGGTGCAGGCGCCCGAACGCTCGCGGACCCCGCTTTGCTCCCGCTTGCTCGCCACCCACCCGTGCGTCCTCGTGCAGCCTGCGGCCGGCGTCGGGCCTCCGTGCGCGTCCACCGCCACCAGGAACGGAGGCGGGCACCGGAGCCGCGCGGCTGAGCGCAGGCTAGGAACCTCTCCGTGAGGCACGAAAGGGCCTGGGAACCGCGGGGTGCTGGGCCGCGCGGCGGAGGGCAGCCCCCGGCACCGCCCCGGGGCTGATTCGCGGTGCAAGGGCTCCCCCCGGCGGCGCCACCGCACGGCTCCTTCCCCGACGACCTGGCTCCTTGTCCCCAGCCCCTCCAGCCTCCCGCGGGCTCCTGCAGGCCCGGCACCCGCGGACCCTCCGCCTGGGACGGCAATGGCCCCGCTGCGCTCTCGGCACCCGCGCATGGCTCTTCCTCGCCCCACGGCACGGTTCCCGGGAGCTGCGGGCCCCACCATTCGCTGGATTCTCCGCCTGCCTGCGGGTGGCTGCAAACGCCAGCCTTTTACCCAAACTGCTTTTTGAAAAACATCCTTAAAAAAAGAAAAAAAGAAAAAGAAAAATATCCTTAACTCCCCTGTCACTTGAAACACGAGCTGCTGCTCTCACACACTAAGTCTGCTGGAGCATCTCGAGCAGGTGTGCCTGGAGCACCTCTGAGAGTCCCTGAGCACCTCTGCAGGAGTCCCTGGAGCACCTCGTGTAGGAGTCCCTGGAGCACCTCGTGCAGGAGTCCCTGGAGCACCTCTGCATCAGTCCCCCTCAATTCCAAACATTTGATCCAGGTGTTCTAAGGTTTGACTAGAAGTCCCGGTCAATCCACCCTACGCCTGGTGGCTCCCAGTGCCACGACAGACATTTCTCTTTATGTGTCACTCCCACCTCATATTCAACAATCCTACCACCAGATCCCCCCACCGGCCCTCATCGGGACCCTGCTTCTGTTCATGGGGCAGAGTCTCTGCTTCCCCCAACAGGACACTTGGAATTTCTCTTTGGTGCATGTCCTTCTGTTGTCATGTTTGTCACTTGCCAGTGCCCATTAAACATCTCCCCTTCTTATATCCACCTGAGGCTATCTTATTTTTTTTAAGTTTTAAATTTTAATTTCTGTATAGTTCACACACAGGCATATGCATTTCAGGAGTAGAATGTAGTAGTTCAGCACTTCCTTGTATCACTCCGCGCTCCTCCCAGTTAAGGGCCCTCTTAATCCCCTCTTGTTTCACCCCGCCCCCACTTTGAGAGCCAGCATTTTGTTCTCTGTAGTTGAGTCTGTTTCTTGGTTTGTCTCTCTCTCTTTTCCCCCTTGTCCATTTGTTTTGTTTATTAAATTCCATAGGAGTGAAATCAAGTTTTTTTTGTCTTCCTCTGACCTATGTGGCTTATCTCTAGCTCCAACCATGTTGCTGCAAATGGTTGGATGTCATCGTCTTTACGGCCGAGCAGCATGACACTGTGTATACACACCGCAGCCTTACCTGCTCACCTATGCAGGGGTCTGTGCTCCACTCCCTTGCCATGGCTCCTGGAAACCACGCTGCTCTACATGTACGGTTGCATGTAGCTCTTTGAATTAGTGCTTTTGTATTTTTTGACTACTCAGGCCTGTGATTACTGAATCATATGACAACTCTAGTTTTGACTCTTTGAGGAACCTCCGTACTGGTTTCCACAGTGACTGCACCAGTTTGCCTTTCCACCAACAGAGCACGAAGGTTCCATTCTCTTCACATCCTCACCGACACTTGTTGTTCCTTGTGTTGTTGTTTTAGCCACTGTGGTGGGGGGTGAGGTGGGAGCTCATGGTGGTTGGGATGTGATCTTCCTGATGAGGAACACGCTGAACTCCCCGGGTGCATCCAGACTTGAGATCTAAACCTGAGAACTGCCTTCTCTGGCCACCCTAACCCCAGGCTCAGTTCTCACCCATTCATCCAGGGGTTACTTCTGACTAATATTCTTCCAATGTACTTGCTTTTGAAGGAAGGCTCTGTTCAAAGCTTATTCAGGCCCCCTGAATAGGAGGCTCTCTGCCTCCCCCCTCACAGCTCCACATGCACTCCTCGCCCACGCATGTTGCCCTGACTGCACTGATGCTCCAGTTCATCCTGAAACAAACTGCCCTCCATGCTGGAGCTCACCCCATCCTCTGATTCACAACCCCTGCTCTGACCTCCATACCCCTAACCCACATCGCCCCACCACCCATCAACCTGTCCTCTTGATTAGAAAATTCCATTAGGAATTTAAAATTTTGCAAATAATTTTGAGAATAATCCCCAGGAACCGGGTTCGACAATCATACTGAAGACAGGTTAAATGTTACCTTTTCTTTCGGATTCCACTCCAGCTTGGTTATAGAAATTAGTGAAGCACAGGCGATCACTAAGAAACGGAAATTGTTAAGGAAGCTCAAAAAAAAAAAAAAAAAAAACCACCCTAGGTCTTTTAATGTTAAGACTATTCTAATAATCATCACACAGTGTTAAAATGTTAATACCAACATTTCTGCAATCAGATCTGCTATATTAGCTTCTTTAACCTCAAACCTTCAGCTCGATTGTGATAGCATTTCAGTTATAGCACAGACATATAGCCACTCCTCAGTAACATCTTTTCAGTCAGGTATAAAATGTTAATCTGTGGCTACATTTTGCTCCACTCTGCTTTTTAAATTTGGTCAAATGACTGACACAGCCATCTAGATGGCTTTTGAGTACTTTCCCCCTAAAATATGATTTTCTCTAAATTAAGGTATTGAATAAAAATACTCTTCCCCTATAAACCCAGTTTCAAGGCAACAGCTTTAAGGAAAACATAACATTTCAAAGTACCAAAGCATCACAAATAACCAAGATTCATCTACAAAAACCAGCTACAGTTATCTTTAAAAAAGAGACTTATTCTATCAAGTCACGGGATAAGCAGAACGCTTCCTTCCAGGCTCAAGGGTTTACAAATCAGAGCCATACATAGTATTGTGTATAATACTATTGGGGGTGCCCAGACAGGCCAAACAGTGCCTGGGACTGAGGCTAGAGCCTCCACGACCATCTGCACAAAGGCCGTGGCAGCCATTCCAATGGAGCTTATAAAGGCACAGGAAAAGCTGGGGATGAGCTGCGATGCTCTTAAAATGCTTTTGCAAACAGTTATGAATTCAAAGCTTTGAGTCAGTGTCAAGTTTAGAACTTCCTCTGAAAGCTAAGTCAGCGTCCTCCTCTCCCTGCCCTCCCTAAGCTCCCATATTTTGCAATTCTTAACACTTCTCCATTTCTCAAAATGAAAGATTCTCTGATCCTGTCATTACCATATTTCTGTTTCTAAAGTTTAAAAGCCTCTGAATTCTTGAGCCTCATCTTCTGCGCATCAGGTACCACGCTGGCAGTGAGGAAGGGGGAGACAGAGAAAACTCTGGCAAAACAGACTTGGTGTCTGCTCTGAGAAACATCATGGCCTAGTGGGATGAAGCCCAGGGAAGGAGCTGCACTAAGACAGGAAAGAAGCTTAACTGGGCATGAGGAAGGGCACGAGGTGTGATGAGCACCGGGTGTTATGGGCAACTGAGGAGTCACTAGCCTCGGTCTCTAAAACCAGTGATGGACTCTGTGTTGGCTAACTGAATTTAAATTAAAAAAAAGGGGGGGGGGCACAATGATGACTTGGAGGGAAAATTATGAATTCAGAGTGGAATGGGGTTTGAAGGGTCAGCAAAGGCTTCCTGAGTTAAGCTAATGTAAGCTGAGGCTTGAGGAGCCATCTGGAGCAGCGTCGCCCCAAAAGTAATGCCAGCCACATGCGTAATTTAAAATATTCTCCTATAGGCAGACAGCTTCTGCTCTGCCATCCTACCCAACTCTCCCTTGGGGTGTATTCAACAAACTTCTACCTCCTTACAAAAAAAAACAAAACAAAAAAATCACCCTAAAAAGAACCAAATGAGGGGCACCTGGCTGGCTCAGTCAGTAGAGCACGTGACTCCTGGTGTCCAGGTTGTGAGATGGGCCCCATGATGGGTGGAGAGATGACTTAAAAATAAAATCTTGGGGGATCCCTTGTTGGCTCAGCAGTTTGGCGCCTGACTGGCTGGGGGGCGTGATCCTGAAGTTCTGGGATCAAGCTCCATATCAGGCTCCCTGCTTAGAGCCTGCTTCTACCTCTGCCTGTGTCTCTGCCTCTCTCTCTCTCTCTCTCTCTATGTCCCTCATGAATAAATAAATAAATTAAATAAATAAAATTAAATCAAATCTCAAAGATAAATAAATCCAAATGAAATTAATTTTAATAATATATCTTATCTAACCCAGCATATCAAAAATATTATCATTTCAACATATACTAATATAAAGAATGAATAATTAGATATTTAACATTCGCTTTCTCTTTCTTCTTAAATCTTTGAGATCGGTGTGGTTTTTAGACTTAACTGCATATCTCCACGTGGACCAGCCATGTTTCGCATGCTCAGCAGCCTCGTGGGGGCTAGTGGCTACCAGAGGGGGCCGCTTGGCTTTGGGGAAGGCGGTGGAGGAGGATAATCCAGGCAAGGAGAGGACAGTGGATGGAGGCAGAGGGCAGGCAAGGGGAGTCCTGGGCAAACTGTGTAACGTGGGGTCAACCACAGGCAGTTTCATGGGGCACCTGGATGGTCAGTTGGATCAGGGTCCCCCTCCTGGATTCAGCTCAGGTCATGACCTCAGGGTGGTAGGGTCAAGTCCCACATGGGGCTCCGTGCACAGCGTGGAGTCTGCTTGAGATTCTCTCTCTCTCAAATAAATAAATAATAATAATAATAAATATTTTTTAAAAACCTAAAAAGATAGGCAGTCTCAGACTATGTGTCTCAGGCACAAGGACCTGGGTTTTACGCTGTCAGTGATGTTGAAGGGTCAGAAGCCGGTTGTGGGACGGGTGGTCTTGCAGGGAGGCCTCAGGGATGCTAGCAACCGCCTCCCTCTGTGCTTCAGTTTCTTCCTTAGTGAAGTGAGGATGATGTTCCATGGACATGTTGCAGTTAGAAGAGACAAGCGCATTTTAAAGATGTCTCAAAATCTTTGTAAAGAAATATAAATACCATGCTAAGGTGTCAGCCAAAACACCTTTCCATTCGGATGATCTCGTTCTAGTCAATCTAGCACAGGGACGTGCCCGTTTCTGTTTGGGGTGCTGTCCCTCAGCATTGATCCCAAGAACTGTCAAAAAACGGGACCTGTTTGTATGTGAAACTCTAGGGCCTGAAATGCTTATCCTTGCTAAAATTTTCTCCGATTTTAACATATAGAGATGTTGTCTCTCAAGCTGGAAGCAAGGAAAGGTTTCCTACACCAAACTTTGGCTTTAACACCACAAATGCTCCTACTATGAATTTTACAACTAACACAAGCTAAAGGTTTCAAGTAGGTATATTTGAGAGAAACATGAGTGTCTTCAATACATGAATAGGACAAGGAAATTGCGAAGGAATTATCTCTATACTGAGAGTATGCATTTTGCTTAAATTTCTCAACACTAGTATTTGCTTCCTCTGAGCTTGGAAATTTTGTAACTAAAAATTTCCCTCCCTAAGATGAAAAAAAAACAAAACCCAAAGCCTTAGATTTCACATTTTGTGCAGCTTCTGTTTCAAAAGAGAAAGGTAAAACTTGGTATTTAGAAGCACATGGTGCATTTTCAGTCAAGCTCGCCCGCGTTATGCCCCAACTCCATCCAGACCACCAAAGTTTCTGCTAATAAAAGAGTTGCTCTTTTCCTACCGTCTGACAGAAATCACCATCTTTTGATGGCTCTGCAGTTTTTCTCTGATAAAACTGCACATGGTATTTCAAAAGATGTGGAACCTTCCAGCTTTTAAAGACACAGCTTTTTTTTTCCTGTTAAATACCTCTAGAAAGAAGAGAGAGAAAGGTCAAGCTCTCATTTCCTTTAACCCAGAATGCACAAGCCTAAAAATTCCTATTTTCTTTTCACGCTGTTGAATTAGAAAGTAGGGTGAGATTTCATCCTGAAACTAGAATCAGTGATAATGAGAGAAGGCTGTCTTTCAACTGACTTAGAAGCAAACGATAGAGAGGGCTTTTTCAAACCACTTAATTTGGATGAGTAAATGGCACCACCTACTACTGAACCACCGACTGCAGGGCGAGGGCAGGGGACGGGCCTGGGCCCTCACACAGCTGTTATCTTAAGTGCAGTATCAATATTTGGGGTTTTTGACCAAGCACTACAAAGAAAAATAAATATTTTCACATGGCTTATGAAATGTTCCCTGTCGGAAGGAAAGTAAACAGCCTAAAGTGTTCCGACAGGTTTCTATTCTTGCACACATTCCCAATTCTTTTTTTTTTTTTCACATTCCCAATTCTTACCTAACCAGACAATGTTGGGATATGTTCTTTATGGTTTTCTTAACAATTTCTCCCAATTGTTCTCCCAAAACCTGTGAAAACCGGGCTGTTAAGCTTTGCTGTTTTTCCATGCTCTCGGGTGGTGGTTGGGGGGCAGCTGGGGGACAGAGGGTCGGGCCCACAGAGACACTGACAAGTGTGCAAAGGATACTGGGGACGACGGCCGCACAGGACACAGCGGAGATGGCCATCCGCACATGGCATGTGGACATGCTGTTCCACTGGGGACACGATTTGTAAGAGATGATGGACTGCAGGAGTGTGTAGCCCACACCGCAGACGAAGGCCAGGAGGGCGCCGCCGTCATGCACCACCGGGACAGCCAGCTCCTGGAGAGAGAGAGTCACAACAGCCATCACCCTGCAGCACCCACGCCGGGCTCCCGGAGGCCACTGGCCCCACTGACCCACCTGCTGAGGCCTGGAGGGCGTGGGCCCCCAGTAGTGCGGGGGCACGGCCTCCCAGGCCCTCACGTCATGCCCTGGGTATACCCCCCGCCCCCGCCAATGTGGGCACCCTGACCCAGACCCGGTTGTGGGCACTACCCCCCCGCAGGAGGGCAGGGTCACAGGTCCTGCAGTCGGGCAGAGCTGGGTAAAAGTCCCCACCCTGCATTTCCCCATCCCTGAAATGGGCACCCTAACCCTTGTCGTGCAGGGCTGCAGGGAGGTGTCCCGGGAATTCCTTTTAAAATTATATAACCGGTTGCATGAAGGTGCCGAGCGTGGCCGGGGCTTTTCAGGCTCCCCTCACCGGTGACCTCATGCTCCTTCCCCTGGCTCCCCACGCACAAGCCTCAGCAACTGTCGCCAGGCAAAGGCTGATTCCCATGGAGGCTCCTTCCCCCACCCTTCAACCAGCTGTTGCACCGGAGGGCACCCCCATGACCAGTCCACACAGAGACCTGGGCTTGGGCCACGGAAATGCTCACGATGGACCCTTCACAGAGCTTGCTTTTGGCTCCTTTCAAATATGCAGGGGGCACTGACCTTCAGATGTAACAGTGACATCGGACTGAACTGTGGGGTCTCTGCTTGAATTTGAAAATGTGAGCTTTTGCAATGGCACAAGTAAAAGTATTGTCCACACAGGAAAGGAAGATTTTAAAAAATGACTTTCAAACTTATTTTCTAAGGAAATTTTACTTCCTGGCATCAAACCTAGTAATATAAGGGAAATCCCACTCTCTGATTTATGTCACAATAAAACATGGCTGCTTAACATTCTGACACATGGCCTATTAGGCACTCATGTATTAGGTATAGACCCTGTATTCCTAGGTTACCCAACACAGGAATATAGAGTTGGGAAAATCATATATGAAAAATAAAATACATTCTATGTCTTTAAAATATTTATATACCTTTAAGTAAAGAATTTTTTAAAAAACCAACTGAACTGTACACTTAAAAATGGTGAAGATGGTCAATTTTCAAAACATTTTATTTATTTGAGAGAGAGAGCATGAACATGGGGAGGGGCAGACAAAGGGGGAGAAGCAGGCAACGAGCGCCCCACACAGGACCCTGAGATCACAACCCAAGAGGTAGGCAGACGCTTAACCTACTGAGCCACCCTGGGGCTTCTAAAGTGGCCAATTCTATGTTATTTGTATTTTGCTACAATGACAAATAGCAATAATTCAGAGGAAATGCAATCAGTCTCTCAAAAAATAACCACACCCCCACGTTCACTGCAGCATTATTTGCAACAGGCAAGACAAAGAAGCAACCTCAGCATCCATCAAAGGATGAACGGATAATGAAAACACCACACACATACACAATTATTCATCCATGGAAAAGAAAGGAATCTTGCCACTGTGACAACGTGGATGGACACAAGGGCATCATGCTAAGTGAAATGAGCCAGACAAACAAAGACAAATCCTGTGTGATCTCACTTATGTATGTAATCTTAAAAAAAAAAAATTAAATCTGAACTTATCGATACAGAAAACAGATCAATGGTTGCCAGAGGTGAGGGGTGGGGGTGGAGATGGAGGATGGGGGAGGGGGATCAGAAGATAGCAGCTTCCAGATATAAGGCCCAAGGATGTAATGCACAGCCTGGTGACCATAGTTATTAATGCTGTATTATTATATGTTCAAAAATTGGTAAGAGAGTCAATCTTAAGAGAAAAAAAATTGTAACTATGTGAGGTGATGTCTGTTGATGAATTTATTATGATCCTTTTGCAATATGCACATGTATCAAATCACCATGCTACACACCTTACACTAATACCAGGCTATGTGTCAATGAAAACTCAGTAAAACTGAGGGGAAAAAACCAGTATTAAACCAAAAACAATATTCAACCAAATATAAAACCAATACTAAACTGATAAAATAAAAGAATGAAGAGAAACAGATATTTTTCCCCTTGGAATGTCAGGCACATTCAGACAAAGGAAAGTAAGCAACAGGCTGGACTTGCACTGCTAATGAGTCATTTTCAGGAATAACAATCTGAGAGCCCCGAGTCCTTCCATGCTCAATTTTTTTTTTTTTTTTTTTTTTTTTTACGTGAAGTAAATCAACATCCTGGATTTACAGACTATTTCCTCCAATGGCTATCAGGGAATTTGCCTCCTCACCCCTGCCCCGCTCCTAATTCAACCCATCCTTTGGGACCCACCTCTGCACACTGGGTGCCCCCCCCCACCCCACATTGACCCGGACCTGACCAGACCAAAGGGCCAGGAGTCAGCAGGAGCGGGACTGGGGTGTGCTTTCCCCTGTGACGTATACACTCTCCCATCAATGACGACTTTTAGAAGGGACAGGATTCTTAGTTCGGAGGTGAACTAGGGATAGATGCTAAAATGAAAACCCAGCACCCTTCGGGATCTCTTTTTCGAAACTCTGTTGCTACTTTAAAAGGTGGTGAAGAAGAAAGAAGAAAAAGAAAGAAAGAAAGAAAAAGAAAGAAAGAAAGAAAGAAAGAGAGAGAGAGAGAGAGAGAAAGAAAGAAAGAAAGAAAGAAAGGAAAGAAAGAAAGAAAGAAAGAAAGAAAGAAAGAAAGAAAGAAAGAAAGAAAGAAAGAAAGAAAAAGAGAAAGAAAGAAAGAAAGAAAGAAAGAAAGAAAGAAAGAAAGAAAGAAAGTAAGTAAGTTAGTTGAAAGGGTTCAAAACCTTGGCAACTTGACTCTCCCAAGAAGGAAATTTCTGGAAGGGAAGTCAAGCATGGAGAGAGGCTGGTGAGGACACGGAGCAGCAGCCACGGCCCCCAACCAGCTCAGGACGCAGCCCCTGGAACTCCTGCCCAGGCCACACGGGAGGAGAAGCGCCGACAGGCCCAGGGCTCTGTGGCTCACGCCCCCAGGTCCCCCGGGAGGGAAAGCTCAACTTGGTCTGTTCATAGCTTGTGGAGAAGGAAGTAGAGGCTATGGAACAAGGAAGTCATAAGGGTTATTTACGGGAACAAGGACAAAGCAAATACTTTGCTTCCGGGGAAGTTTGATATTCTATTCCCGGCTTCTGTGAAGATGTCATGGCCTCGCGAAACCTTAGAGAACCACCAGTTTGGTTGTCGGCCGGGAGTTCTCTTTGTGGAACCGGCCCTTCTGCTTTGAAAGGCGACAGCTGTCGTGCTCACCCCGCAAGTTATTTGGAGAAGAAAGTGACAGGCCGTGGGACACGCCACCTGCGCCCGGAACAACTCAGGTCCGCCGTCCCCAGGCTCCCCCTTGCCCCACATCTCAACCCTTCTCCCCAGCACACGCTGCCGGGGCTGGACTGTGAACTCTGGCCAGACTTTCTCCCCACAGGGATCTCCCCATTTCTGGCTGGAAGGTAACCGGTTCCTACCATTGCTGGCCGGTGGCTTCCATCCCCACCGCGGCTGCCCTGCCATGCTCGACCGGGACACAGAATGACCCGTCAGGCCCACGTGTCCCCTGGCAACCAGGACCAGGACACCACCTGTCTCCTGAGGCTGTTATGGGGATGACAGAAGTTAAAGCACGGAAGGTTTTCATAAATTCTGTCACATAGGAAATTTTCAATAAATCAGTTGTCATGAAAAACCAAGTGCACACGATCATGAAAAAGAGTCTCCCCATGTGACCAAAGTCACCTGAAACCATGTGCTATAGCCTTTGTCTTATTTCACCATAAAAGCACAACGAGGGTAGGAAAGTCAAATGGAGCAAGAGGCAAATCTACTTGCACAGTGCGCTCCACCGAGCCCTGTGCACTTGCCTGTGGAGGTACAACCTGTCTCTCCCCTTTGCACCTTTCAGTGTCAACGAGGAAACAATGATTGGGGCTTTAGAACATTCAAGAATGAAACCTCGTGGGACGCCTGGGTGGCTCCATTGGTAAAGTGTCCGACTCTTCATTTCAGCTCGGGTCCTGACCTCAGGGTCACGGGAGGGAGCCCTGCCTGGAGCTCTGGGCTGAGCGTGGAGCCTGCTTGGGATTCCCTCTCTCGCTCTGCACACACACACCCCTCCCTAGAAAGCAAAGCAAAGCAAAGCAAACTCGTGAGCCCTGAGACCCAAGAGATTATCTGCCCTGCAGAGCGCCCAGGAGCAGCCGCGCAGTCAGGAAGGTGTCCACCCCCCTCACCCCTCACCCCTCACAGCGCGGTGCTAAGTTTCCCACAGCACTGTGCTGTCCCCAGCCCCCGCAGCCAGCAACCCCCCTGCAGCCGGTGGACCCCCATAGGCGGCACCCCCGCGGGCAGTGAGAGCATGCGTGAAGGTGGAACAGACTGCCCGACAGTGACGCTCCTGACATTGTGCAGCAGGGGCACCGGCAGGTGCACGGAGAGCGGACAGTGGATGGAACAGGTGCAGCGCCCGGCCTGGCTCTGGCGAGGGACAGCGGTGGCCAGGGGCCAAGGCCAACACCTCTTTAGAAAATAAGCCTCATGCAAGACGGGAAAATTCTGTAAGGCGGTGTCCATGGGCAGGAGCATGAGCCCTCCGGAGTTTCGGCCTCTGTGCAGCCGCAAAGACACCGCAGTGGGGAGCGGAGCCCGCCAAGCAGTGCTAGCCTGTGCCGGCGACCGCCGCGGTGGCCCCCCCTCAGCCTGCTGGGCCCGGAGCGTGGCGCGGAGCCCTCCCCATCCCCTTTGCAAACCCGATATACAATGAGTATTTTTAAAACATGAAATGTTGTCTCCATGGACAAACAGCTCCCATGCTTCCAGAACGAGGCCGGGAGGAGCCAGTGGCCACAGGCTGGACAGACCCGGGACTGCCCCCCACCTGCTGTGGGAGGAGCGGACTGCAGAGCACATACAGGCCGCCCCGAGGCCTGGGCTCCCAGGTGAGGGCGCTGAGTAACCCGGGCAGGCGAGGCTGCCGGGCGGAGGCCGCTCTGCGAACCTGCGCACACATGCTCGTGCACACAAATATCTTCATACTCTTTTTTAAAAAGATTTAATTTATTGACTTGAGAGAGAGAGAGTGAGTGAGCCCAGGCGGGGGGAGGTGCAGAGGGACAGGGACAAGCTCCATCCCGGGCCCCCAGGGCCCCTGGGATCACCATCTGAGTGGAAATCAGGACTCGGAGGCTCAAGCAACAGAGCTCCCCGGGCACCCCCAATATTTCCACACTTAACGGAGCTGTCCCAGTGACCCAAGGCCTCTCCCACCATCAACCTGGCTGATCACTGCTGAGCGCAACGGGTTCCCCATGCCCCCCACGCCGCCCGCCCAGTCTCCCCTGCAGGGACCTTCAGATGATAAAGACCTGTTTCTAGGAAGCAACCTACCCCACTTAAATGCTTGCCCCCCCCCCCCACCACACAGGCAGCCTCTACCCTTGCTGTTGCCCTCCACGTGCCCCCTCAGCCGCTAGGGTGCCAACAACCGAGGACGTACCTGGAAATTGGCCACGATGCCCATTCCGATACAGCCCACCAAGCCGAGCACTAGCGACACCAAGTTAAAAACAGGAGTGCTGAAATAGCTGGTTTGATTTTGCTTCTCCACTATTTTATATCTCGTGTACATCGTGGCTGCACCTGGAAGGATAAAAGGCACTTTGCTGAATTGTGACTATTTGACCTTTCAGAACGAAAACCACAGGGACAGTTTGCATTGCTTTTTTTGAGTCTCTACTTCAGTCTCCTAATTGCCGTCATTTCCCATTCACCCCCTATTCCGCCTCCGTGTGACAGACAGACACACACACCAGCTTGCCTTTTGCCCTTTTCATGTAAAGCTACTGTGCACATATCCTGTGACTTTCTTTCTCTCTCACATAAAGTACACCACCGTGGAGCTCGCCCTGCATCACTGTCTCACTGCGTTTACAGGTCTCATCGCCCTATTGATTTAGTCTGTTGCCCCCTCATGTCGGGCTCCTACATCGCCAGTGTTTTCCCTGTTACCAGCAATGCTCAGTGAGAAGCCTTGTACACAAGGCTTCAGCACACTTTCAGTGCTTCTGAAAGACGAGTTCCTAGGAGTAGTATTACTGGAGCTAAAAGTGTGCACTAGTAAAATACCAAGAAGTATCCACAAATCGCCCCAACACGGTTTTGTGGCACTTATACTCTCACAGTAAAGCTCGAAAGCAGGTCTGCATGTTCTTGCCTTTTTAATTATCGCCAATCTAATGAAGGAGAAATCGCAACCTGTTGATTTAATCTGCATTTCTCTGGTGATTAGTGAGATGGAAAACTTTCAGTATGTCTACTGGTCACCTGCATTTCTTCTTCTGAAAATCACATTCAATTTTTTTTCCTGATTTTTCTCTTGACTTTGTCTGTTTGTTTTTAATTTGCTGTTGCTTTTCACACATTATGTACTTTAGTGGATTATCTGCCGTAAATATTACAAATTTTCTTCTAGTCCATCTTTAACTTTGTTTTCTGTATCTTTCTCACTTTGAAGTTTTAATTTCTTTATCTTCTATATCCGTCAGTCCTTTCCTGTTTAGCTTCTGGGTTTTGTGTAAGCTCAGATAAGAGTTTCCACCCTCAGGTTTTAAGAGCACTTTCCTATTCTTTATTATCTCACAGTTTTGCTTTGCATGGTTAATCCTTTCATTGCTGTTGATTTTTGTGAATGGTGTCAGGAGAGTACTTAAAGGTGTTTTTTTTTTTTTGAAGAGCTCATCAATTAACCAAATACCACTTACTGGTTTGGAGAGTAAAGTCACAAACTAATCTCCGCAACCGCAGGGTCCTTGTCTTTCTGCAGCTGGGTCCCTAGCACTAAGAATAAACACAGAGCCTACCACACCCTAGGCACCTACAAACTGAATGTTGACTACATGGATGGCTATCACAGTTTTAGATATGTATGAACTCTTACTCAGCAAATGTACCTTATAGGGGAACTTACATCAATATGCAAAGATGTATTTAAAAGAATATTCACCAAAAAATAAAGAATATTCACTTGAGCATGGAAAATTGCAAAAATCAGAAATAGCCTCCAGGCTTCACATAGGGGACTGATTAAATAAATTATAATGAGATGGGTACCATGCATATGTTAAAAGAGCAGAGTAGATTTTTTGTCCTGACAGTGTGTGATGGTCATGTTTTGCTGAATTTTAAAAAGCAAGCTAAGACCTAATCATTTCTCAGAGACTATTTGAAGTGAAGATGCTGGTGACAGTCTGCCTTGCCTGGAAGCAAAAAGCCGTATTTATCGCTTCCCAGTGAGGAAGTAATCTCTGCGTTCTAAATCTGGATTCTGGACAAGGATGGCACGCAAGGACACCCTGGGATTGAACACCTATGTCTACTTCCCCTTGCCCACCTCCAAAGCCTTGGGATGAGAAGACCACAGAGTGCGGCAGCATGAAACTTTCTCTTTACCCAGTAAGATGGACAAATTCCAAAAATGCCAAGTCTCCACTTAAGGCTTCCTGCCCCTCTGCCCCGCCCCCTCCCCTTCTGTCCTTCCCTCTGTGCCTCTGCCCTGCCCCCTCTCCTTCTGCCCCTCCCCTTGCACCAGTAGAGAGGCCAGAATGTGCTGATTACAGGATAGGCCCTGGCAAACAGCTGATTGTCCCAGGGGCTCAGGGCCTCTGAAGGACCAGGAGAGAGGGCCCACATCTTCTGTCCCTACATCTGGGTCACCCCACAGTAGACTGTGTTTTTCAGTCATTATATTAGCTGGCTAATGAGAGGGCTGTGACCATCTATCCACTGCACTGTATCCTATCTCAGGGTGTATTGAGGAGTTGAAAAGAAAAATCATCCCTGAGGTGGAGACAAATTGCTGCCTGCTTCACCTTTCCCGGTCAGCATGGGCCAGGCAGCCCCCCTGTCAGGGACGCCCAGAGACAGCGAGGACCCGAGGCCCCTAGAGCACGTGGCCATCAGCTGATTGCTGGGCCCACTGCCCAGGTTCCAACTGAGCAGACCTGTGGTGCGCCCTGGGGACATGCATGTGACCTGACACCCCGAACAACGTTCACATGCATGGCTTTCGGTACACACGCCGAGAAACATTAGCTTGTACATTAGGTGCTTTGACTTTCACCAACGCACTGGATACAAATCACAAACTTAAAAGTCAAATTACATTTAAAATTCATTTCCAAATCCTGTGACGTGTTACCAGATGAAGTGAAGAACAGTTCTACGACAAGGCCATAAATTACTGGATTTCCAGTAATCTTAAGTTTCTCAAAGTGGAGCAAAATTATAGTTGCAAAGGTTGTATTTAAAAAAAAAAAAATTAGGGCAGCCCCTGTGGCTCAGCAGTTTAGTGTTGTCTTCAGTCCAGGGCGCGATCCTGGAGACCCTGGATTGAGTCCCACATCAAGCTCCCTGCATGGAGCTTGCTCCTCCCTCTGGCTGTGTCTCTGCCTCTCTCTCTCTCTCTCTCTCTCTCTCTCTCTCTCTGTGTCTCTCATGAATAAATAAATAAAATCTTTAAAAATAAAAAATAAATTATATGCATGAGAGGCCTGGATGGCTCAGTTGGTTGAGCATCCAACTCAATTTTGGTTCAGGTCATGATGTCCTGGGTAGTGAGTGGGAGCCCAGAGCCCTAGTCTTAAAGGTTCTCTCCCTCTGCCCCTCCTCTCACTAGTGCTCTCTCTCTCTCTCCCAAATAAATAAATCTTAAAAAAATTATACACACCAAGAGTGAACCCTAAAGCACACTATGGACATTGAGTGATAATGATAAGTCAGTGTAACCTTGTCAACTATAACAAATGCACGACTCTGCTGGGGGATGGTGATAGTGGGGGAGACATTGGCTGGGGGGCAGGCATGTCTGAGAAATCTCTACCTTTTGCTCAATTTTGCCGTGAACCTAGAAGTGTCCTGAAAAATAAAGTCTGCTAAAAACCAGCAAAAAATTATATACAAACTGTCAACAACACATTTTGCTTCACTTGAGACTATGAATTTTTCATTTATTTATAATTATTGTGTACTTACCAAGAAATGCAGAGAAGTTTATCATAAATCCAAAAATCCCACTCTCTGGAGGTGTTGTTCCCGTATCACTAATAAAAAGAAATTTCAAATTATTAAAAAGGACTTCTGTTCAGCCCTCTGTGGGAGGGATGTGACTGGCAGGTTTCATAGAATGTTTCTTCCAGGGGGTCAGCCACTTTGAATTCCAAAGACTTAGTCTGATTTTGCTAAGGTATTTCTATTTTGGCTCTGAAAAATCTAAAACTTATTATTCTACCACAAGAGATTACATTTAATTTTCTCCCATTGTAAAAGGCTAGGAAATATTTAAAGTAAATGGTAGTGGTGTTTCTAAAATGACCAAGCCTAATAAACTTGATATATGTTCATTCTCAGCAAGAAGTGAATGTGACTATCTTGGGGGGGAAACGTCTAAAATCAATTTTGAAAAATCTACCATTTGGATTTTAAATACACATAAGCACATCATTTAAATTTTTTGAATAATTTGATTTATACATAAGAGTTTATGCTGCTGAAAATAGAATGGTGGGAAGCTGAGCAATATTTTTGAGGCCTATTAGAACTTTATGGAAGCAACAGGGTATCAAGGATATATTAATTGTGATAAAGTATTTTAACAAAAAGTAGTTTCTATAAGACATCTTTCTGGTGTAGTCAATTAAATGAGCTGGAAAGTAGTATTTAAAGTGTTGTTTTCTATTCATTCACGTGGAGGTTTACATTTTTACATCATCTCTCTGCTCCCAAAAGGCAACAGTTTAAAACTGATGGCCAAAGAGTTCCCTATATGAAACAATTCTTCAAGCCCATCTTGAGTATTTCTCCATTTTAAAACAGCTCCGAATTCAAGTATTGAAAAACTGATCACGTTGAAAAGGCGCACTTCAAATTATCTAAGGAATTCCACAAGAAGCCCATGTGTGTAGAAGGCAGCAGGAGTCTAAGTTTTGTGCACACTTAATATTTGAAGAGTATAAAGAAGTTAATACGCCCCCTTACAATACACACTTCTATTACTATTTCAGTATCAGTGGCACCTACTCCTGCAGGAATCTGGAGGGTTGAGAATACATTGCCATGTTTCCTACAAATAACCATTGTGCTCCCACAAAGGAAATGCTGAAGGGAGAAAGGCTGCATTACATGCAGGATGTCCCTCTGGGCATGACGTAGAAAGGGTACAGGCTGGAACCAGCATCAGAAAAAGGCAGAGACAGTTTATACCCTTGGGTGGCACTTTTGCCCGAAGATTAAATCTCACATAGAAATTAAACCTTCTGTTCTTGGCCTCAGGATATAAAAAGGCAGCTTTCAATGGAGTCACGGAAGAGTATGCATGATCACAGGCCTGACGGTAACCAGCCACATGCCAGGGAGATTGTTTGCTTATTTCCATAAAAAGGAAGGAAATGGAAGCAAGAGGATATTTATGGAGATAGGAAGGTAGTTACGGGGAAGAAGGTGCCCTGGCAGGAGATCAGTCGAGCAGGCCCTGGAACTATCTGCCCATGGATAGCAAACCAAGGCACAGGTCAAGGGCCCACATGTATGGCCCCCATGACATCAGATCTGTGATCTGAAAGCTCTGAATTTCAGGGTGGTACTTTATTCTTGTTTATCTGTACATTTAAAACCATACGGGGCACCTGGGTAGCTCAGCTGGAAAAGTGTCTGCCTTTGGCTCAGGTCATGATCTTGGGGTCCTGCGTTGGACCCCCACCCCCACTCCCTGCTCAACAGGGAATCTCCTAGTCTCCCTCTCCCTCTGCCCCTCCCCCTGCTCATGCTCTCTCTGTCTCTCTCTCTCAAATACATAAAATCTTAAAACATAATAATAAAAAATAAAATAAATACAAAACCATACAGGAGAATCAAAAGGTCTTGGTAAATAGCCATTCGTGTGTACTTGTGGAATGAATGAATGAATATCAGTACTAGTGATTAAAAAAAACCTATTAAATATCGCTTATTGAGTATTTACTATGTACCAGGCACTGTTAGGTATTTACCATACATCATTTCATTTTACCTTCACAACCTTGTGGTGAGTCTTATTTCAGCCCCAGTTTACTGAAGGAAGAAAGTGGTGCTAGGGAGGTTCTAATTTGTTCATGGTCACAGAGTTATTAAGGAGAGGAATCTACATTCCAGTTATTAAACAAAACACACCCAAACTAGAGTTGCTTATGCCAAGCCCCAAGTCACCAAACTGAGACTTAGAGTTTCACTCTCCTGGAAATAGCATCTTTAACCAGTCATTCAGGAATCACCTGATCAGCATCAGATACATTGTCTGCTGATGACACCCCTGCCTTTCCCTGTAGGGAAAGTGACCTTGCCATAATCAATTGGCTTTTTGCCTAGTATAACTTCCTTGTTCCTGCTCCCTTCTGCCTATACTAGTCTTCTATTTTGTGTAGCTCTTCAGAGCTCCTCCCTAGCTGCTAGACTGGATGCTGTATAACTCATGAATCCATGAATAAAGCCCCTAAGACCTTTTTAAAAAATATTTATTTATTTGAGAAAGAGAGAGATAGTGAGAGAGAGCATGAGTAGGAAGAAGGAGAGGGAGAAGCAGACTCCCCTGGGACCTGAGATCATGACCTGAGCCACAGGCCGATGTTTAACCGACTGAGCCACACAGGTGCCTCAGTAAGATCCATAAAATTGTACTCAGTTAAATTTGTTGTTAATACAATCCAGATATCTGGCAAGGAACGAAGCAGTTAGAATGACTCGGGGTGATGGTAGAGAATGAACACTGATGTGCTGCTAAATGTTTAACAGCTAGCTCGGGAGAGAGCCCAATGTGTAGCATAGGCCAATTTCCATGGTGTAAATGCTCCAAAATGACATCAAAAATCAAGCTGCCAAAATGTAGATCGCTGAACATTGAATTGGGCAGAAATGTACACATTTGGCTCTCAGGAGCTCATATCAGCTGGCTCTAGCACACTGTGGGGATGAACCATGATGGTAATAGAAAGAGATCATCATGCCTTTCTTGGATACCAGGAAAGTGTAAACCAGGCAAGACCTCATAACTCCTCAAATGCTATAACTGAACTCTAAAACATTCTTGACACATATTTACTACCATAATAAATATGATTTTCATTCAGGATTACTGAGTCTACACCTACCATCAGTGCACGAGTACCAACGGGCTTACGTTCCTACACTTGGCACTACGACATAAGCAGTGACCATACTACAAAATTGGGGAAAATATTATTGCACTGCATTCATAACCAGTTGTTTGATTAAATGCAACCATATTTAAAAATTTTTTTATTCAGCTCCACAAATACCATGAAATTTATTGACTCATCAGTAAAATATTTAAGAGATAGCTACCATGTGTTAAAAACAATCTGAGTCACACATTACCCAATATATCTGGTAAGAATGGTCAGTTTGTGATTTATTTCCAGTAAGTGATTTATTTCCATTAATGGTACCTAACTACATATGGTGAAATTTTGCTCAAGAATATTTCACGAAAATTTTCCAAGCAGCAAATGAAAATGTGACACTTCTAAGAACTTTTAAGAATAAAAGCAAAATTAAACTACTTGAGGCTACCCCAAAATAAAAAAGCATTTGCACAGCAAAGGAAACCATCAATAAATAACAAGGCAACCTACTAAATAGAAGATATTTGCTATATATATATATATATATATATATATATATATATATAGGATATATCCCATAAGGGATTAATATTCCAAAATATATAAACAGCTTATATACAACTCTGCGCCAAAAAATAATAATCATCTGGTTAAAAATGGGCAGAGGACCTGAATAGACACTTTTCCAAAGATGACATACAAATGGCCAACAGATACATGAAAAGATGTTCAACGTCACTGATCATCAGGGAAATGCAAATCAAAACCATGAGATACCACCTTACACCTGTCAGAACGACTAGAATTAAAAAGACAAGAAATAACAAGTTGTTGGTGAGGATGTGGAAGAGGGGACCCTCATGTACTATAGGTGGAAATAAAATTGGTACAGCCACTGTAGAAAACAGTATGGAGGTTCCTTTAAAAATTAAAAACAGATTTGCCATATAATCCAGTAATTCCACTACTTGGTATTGACCCAAAGAAAGTGAAAACCTAATTTGAAAAAATATATGCACCTTTATATTTATTGCAGCATTATTTACAATAGCCAAAATATGGGAGCAGCCCAAGTATCTACTGATCGATGAATGGATACACACGATCACACACACACACACACATACACACACACATACACACAATGGACTATTACTCAGCCATAAAAAAGAACGAGGTCTTGCTATCTGCAATAACACAGATGGACCTAGAAGGTATAATGCTAAGTGAAATAAATAAGACAGAAAAATACAAATACCATATTCGTATTTCATCCATATGCAGAATCTAAGAAGCAAAGCAAATGAACAACAAATAAAAAGACAAACAAACAAAAAAGACTCTTAAATACAGAGAACAAACTAGTGGTTGCCAGAGGGGAGGTGTGTTGGGGGCGGGGAATGAGTGAGATAGATTCAGAGTACACTTATTTTGATGAGCACTAAATAATGTACAGAATTGCTGAATCATTATATCGTACACCTGAAACTACTATGACACTGTGTTATTTATACTTCAATGAAAAAAAAAAAAAAGAATAGTACAGGGCCACTGGGTGGCTCAGAGAGGTTGAGCATCCACCTTTGGCTCAGGGCATGATCCCAGGGTCCTGGGATGAATCTCGCATCAGGCTTCTCGCAGAGAGCCTGCTTCTCTCTCTGCCTGTGTCTCTGCCTCTCTCACTCTGTGTCTTTCATGAATAAATAAATAAAATCTTTAAAAAAAAGAATAGTAGTGGTTACCCATTATCATCAATAAAAATGAAAGACTCTTTTACCTTAACATATTTTTAAGTCTCTCAGTCTCTGAACTAATGTCACATCATTAATAAATACCACAGCGCATCTGCCTGATATTAGAATCCAGATGAGCGTAACACCAACAGGGTACCAACAGGGTACCAGGGTTTATTTTTATTTTTATTTTTCTAAGCTCAAACTAAATCATCTCACTGTGCAAAGGCAGAGGCAGTAGTATTTGGTTGGCATAGCTACACTTGGGTGCTGACTCAGGAAACTGGAAGAATGAGTAAGAGGAGAAACCAAGTGCCTCCCGATGGTGCAGCGGTGCAGCATCATCTCCCCAGCCAACTCTCACCACATGATTCTGTACCATGTGGTTCTCGCCCTGCCCCCTTCCAGCTATCTCCTCACCAGCCTCCTGGTGAACGACACACTTTCTGGAAACTGCAACAGAGATAGAAAGTAGTTGTTCATTTGCATACAGCCTAGAAGCTATGGAGGCTTTGTGCATGGACAGTAGTTTCTAGGGTAGGGTTGTGTCTAGGGAATCAGCTTATGACTACATTTCCTGTATTTGCATGTCTGCAAATTCAGTTCACCGTGGAAAATTCCAAGTTGTCTAACCTCCTTCTCCAAACTAATTTATGATTTTACACCAGTGTATGATCACCTGATGCTCAAAAAGGATTGAAAACAATGCAAGGAAGACCTACGTGATAATATAAGCTTGGTGGAATACTGTTCTCAAAATCTCTGGATATAAGTAATTCTGTCATTCCGAAGCCTGGAGTCATGGTTTATGGGGAAGAAGAGAACTGACAAGCTGACGATATGCAAAATTATCTGCTTACCCAGACTGAGGCCTATTAGATTGCCCTAAAATTCTAGGACCATTGCTTGGAAAAATTAATTAGGACTTAGGACCTGAAGACTCTGAATGCAGCAATAAAAGGAGACCACTACTTCCTTTATCTTCACAATATTTAAACAGAATATGTGAAGGGAAGAAGTATGATAATAAAAAATCATTACATTTTATTAGATACTTTTAATTATTATGGCTAACTTTTTAGCAGCTTCATTTGCTGATTATTCTGGAGTGGGAGGCACCACCTAGCCATTTCAACCATTTTTAACTTAAACAGAATTTTCTACTCATAAATGCAAACAAGTCACTCTTTTCTCACCCCACCCACATGCAAATTTCCCCCCTTTCTATGAGTCCAAGTTTCCTTTTTGTTCACCAAAAAAAAAAAATAATAATAATGAGGCTGCGGGGGAGAGGGAGAGAGAGAATTTTAAGCAGGCTCCACATCTGGCAGGGAGCCCGATGCTGAGCTAGGTCCCACAACCCCAAGATCATGATCTGAGCCAAAATCAAGAGTCAGACACTTCACTGACTGAGCCATCCAGGCGCCCCCTCTCCCAAGTTTTTAAAAATTGTTAAGTATCTCCTAAGCGTGGGGAGCTGTGCCAGGTGATAGGGATACGAAGATGAAGAGACATCTCACTAACCTTCAAAAAGTTTAACATCCAACACAAAATTCAAGGATTTGTTGATTCAATACCTTGTTACTGATTGCCTTCAACCTAATGGGTGGATTCTGTGGCGTGGTGACCATAGGGACACAACAGGGAAGGCCACTCCTCTGTGGAACTTATGAACTGCAGAGAACCATCCAAGGGGTCCAGGGGGTCCAGGGTGCTGAATCCCATGAAGACAGGACCCAGGGGGGTGAGGTGCCCCCCGAGACTGGCCCTCAGGGAAGGGCAGCTGAAGAGTGAAGGGGAGGGAGGGGAATGTTCGGGCCAGACACTCATGGGCCAAGGAACAGCAGAGGCCAAGGCCTCGCAGGGGGACGGTGTGGGAGGTACAGCAAGGAAGGGTGGCTTGAGAGGAACAGGAAAGGGCGACGGGGATGGGGCTTGGGCAGCCCGGGGGCGGGCCTGAAGGGCTGAGCTCAGGGATGGGCCACATCGCTGGCGGTACTTTTACAGGGTGTTGACTAGAAGAGACTGTGGAGAGGCGGCCTGGACCAATGAGACCCAGAGGAGGCCACATCATTTTAGTTTGTCAGGAGGTGATGGTGCTCAGGCCGTGTGGGAACAGAGCTGGAGGTGATCAGAGGTCAGATCTGGGGAGTTTCCTGACAGGGGTCTCTAGAATCCATCCCTGCTTCACTACAGCTGCTAACAAAAGAAATTTTAAAATTTAACATTTCCTCGGCACTCTCGCATCTTACTTGGCCTTCACAACTTCATAAGGCAAGTACTTATCATCTCCATCTTGAAGGGGAGGAAATTGCATCTTAATAAAGTAATCTGCTCAAGGTCATGGATAGGACATGGGAAAGGCGACCCGGGCAGTGGGAGCTGTCTGATTTCAATGGACACAACTTAGGAACTTGGCCCTGCGGTGCTCTCTTACATTTCTTTTTGTGAAAACATCATTTTCATGTGAGTTTATAGTCCTGTTTAACTATAGCCAGGTTCCCAGCAGCCATTCCTTCTGGAGCCTTTAGGAAGATGTCTTGGGCAGGCCCTGCCTACAACGTGGGGAACCGATGGCCTGAAATGCACTGACTGTCATGTAAGGAAGACTGTTCAGTAGAGCACTTTTTTTTTAAGTCGAAATTGAGTCCTTATTTTTAAAATTGCCAGCCTTGGACCAGTCAGACTTTTGAGCAAAACTCTACTGCCTTTTTAGAAGTAGGAATAACAGGGACACCTGGTGGCTCAGTGGTGGAGCATCTGCCTTCAACTCAGGGCATGCTCCCGGGGTCCTGGAATTGAGTCCCACATCTGGCTCCCCGCAGGTAGCCTACTTCTCCCTCTGCCTCTGCCTATTCCTGCCCCTCCTCCTGCTTGTGCTCTTTCTCTCTCTGTGTCAAAATAAATTAACAAAATTTTCAAAAACAAAAAAGTTTCTTATGGTTTCCTTCTCTCCTTTTTTTCTTTTCCCCCCTCCCCGTATTTTCATCTGTTTTCTTTCTCAGATGCCACATATGAGTGAGATCATGTGGTATATTTGCCTTATTTCACTTAGTATAATACACGCTAGCTCTATCGATGTTGTTGCAAAAGGCAAGATTTCATTCTCCTGGATGGTTGAGTGATATTCTGTTGTGTGTCCACACTACATCATCCTTATCCATTCATCAGTCAATAGGCAGTTGGGCTCCCTCCATAGTATGGTCACTGTTCACAATGCAGCTATAAATATCTGGATTGCACTGTTGTGGTTGAAATGGAAGCAAATGTCACCACTGCCTGAAATGCAATGTAGTCAGTAATCAAAAAAGTTGGTTAGGCAGAAGTCATCAAAAATTATGTAGATACAAAAAAAAAAAATGTGTACACATACACACCACCAGCAAATAAATGTACGCACATTCGTTTGCTTATCTGTTGACATAGGCCAAAGACATTATGTAAGTCCCAGCCCGTTGTGTCTCCCTGACATCTACTCTGAACTATCTCATTTCTAGTTTTGGGTTCTTTAAAGTGGAAGGAAATCTTAAAGCAATTTGAGTGCAAAATCCTTCTAGTTTTTACACTTGTCATAAACACTACTAAATAGACTGTAGTTTTTTTCTGAACAACGTCTCTTTTGAATCTTCCCAAAGCATTCAACAGAGTTTTCTTAAAAATTACATTTTTTTTTGTATTTACAGATCAACAGTTTATGTACAGTGAGTTAAATCACATAATTACAATAAAAAATACAACTGGCATAAATTCTTTTGGGAACAAAGACAGATGGCATTGGTGAAACATACAAAGATAGAGGTGAGAGAAGACGGAATGCAGCCCAGAGAGCGGCCAGTGCTGGGAGAAGCTTTCAGAGACCACCGGCTTAAGGGTATTTTTCAGAGAATGAGGTTACCAATTAACCCAGCAAATTAACTGAGGTTGGTTAAGAAAACTTTTACCGGACAGCCCGGATGGCTCAGCAGTTTAGCGCGGCCTTCAGCCCAGGGCGTGATCCTGGAGACCCAGGATCGAGTCCCATATCAGGCTCCCTGCATGGAGCCTGCTTCTCCCTCTGCCTGTGTCTCGGCCTCTCTGTGTGTGTGTCTGTTATGACTAAATAAATAAAAATCCTTAAAAGGGGAAAAAAAAAAAGAAAACTTTTGCTATAGGGAATAGAGCATGCAACTCCTGATCTTGGGGGGTTGTGTGTTCAAGCCCTATATTGGATGGAGAGAGTACTTAAAAAATAAAACTAAGAAAACTTCTTCTATCATCACAAAAAAACCAATGACTTATAAAATTAGCCCTCAAACAAATGTCCTTTCCTATTTAATACTAGCATCTATCCAGTCTCTAGACCAAGGTGGACTAGACCCTTGATAATACAAACAGCAAATGCTTACAGAGAACTTGCATTCTTGGACCAGAGTGTTAATGAATTCTAAGTGAGTTCACACGTTAATTCATGAGGGAGGTGCTATTACCACTAACCAAAAGAAAAGCAGAGGGATGTAACCTGTCCAAGGTCTGAGAGCTGGGGCACGCAGCGGAGCTGGAGTCTAACCAGAGTTGCCTGCTCCAGAGTTGTTCCTTTAGGCCCTGTGGTGGGTAATCAGAGGCTATAAATATTCAACAGTGTAAGTCAAACTGGCTACACAGCGAGGTTGCTAATCTTGTGAAACGTGGAGAATTTCATGAAGTCGACAGAAGTGGTATTGGAGAAAAGGCTGGACCAGCCGCCCAAGTTAGTGGACAGGGAGTGCCAGCAGAGCCGGGGGCGGCCGGAGGAAAGTTGTCAAGATTAACTGCACAGGTGTGACTAGCGCAGGCCTGTCCCTCACAATCATCTCAGCACTCAACCCATATTGACACAGCATCTGGCACCGTCACAAACACAAGGGATGCAGCACAGAACAGACCCTCAGTCTCTACCCTCACGAAACTTACATTTTGTGTGAGAAATAGACAATGATCAAGATCAATATCTTTACACACAAAAAAAAAAAAAAAAAAAAAAAAAAAAAAAAAAAAAATATCTTTACACACAGGTTAAGAATGGTCAGGGGAAAAAGTGAAGTCATTTCTGCAAAAATGAGCCTCTTCATATCTCCCTTCAAAAGACAACTGTGAAATCAAGGACTTTACACTACACAATCAAAAAACTGTGTTGGGAGAAAGATATACCCTTCCCTTAAAAAATCCACACCTGAAAAAAAAATCCACACCTGAATTATTTTAAGATTTTTGTTTATCATATAAAAATTTTTATCTTTTCCTTTTGTTTTGTTCATTACAAGATGGGTTCATTATAATGAATATTGTTCATTGTTAGAACTAGCACCTAACTGGGATGATAACCTACGTTTTGTGATTGTTAACCAAGTGAAAGATAAAATAACTTCCCTAATTTTTAGTTTCATTTTTGGAATTAAAGATCCAACCTCTTTTACTTTGTTTATGACGCCAATTTGGTCTTCGTTTTAAGGTCTTAACTCTAGGTGACCCGGTTTTCTGCCACCAACCACTCAGCAGGTTTGTGGTCAAGAGGAGGAACAACAGGAGTGGCCGACGACCACAATCTACCTAGCAAACCGTACTTACACAGAAAATTGAGTCTAGGTCAATAAAAGCAACCAGCATGCAGAACTGACAAAACCTTAAAAATAAAGGGCCACAGAATAAACGGGAAGCACAAGACACAGGCCAAAAAAGAAGATGTAAGAGAGAGTGGCTGATCAGCTGGAAGCAGTTGATAAGTACAACTGATTCAAGATAGCTTGAGAGATTCCGTCACAGAGGGAACGTTAGAAACTATAACAAATTAAGGATGATTGTGCTCAAGAATGTGGGTGTGGCCTTGTAAACAGTTACACTAATCCTCTGAGTTTGACTTTTACTTGTTTTGACATCCTTGCATTAGTGGCTTTGTAATGCAGAAACATTGCACTATGCTATTCCAGCTTGTTTAGTGGCTGTTTGAATCTCATGTTTCTAATTTAATTTTTGATAGGAAACCAGTCTGCATGGCTAAGAATATATACATACAATAAGGCATCCAGGCTCGGAAATGTTGCCTTTGGGAGGGACTGGGTAAAAGGCACATCGGCCCTTTCTGCATTATTGTTTTATTCCTATATGTAAATCCACAATTATCTCAAAATAAAAAACTAATTTTAAAAAGTATAGCATACGGCACAAAGTCTTATTCCCACCCTCTTGTCCATCTGCTAAAGCCCTGTTGACCATGAGCTCCTTCCTCAGTCATACGCAAACCACTTTTATTCATTTCCTTACAAGCAAAGACAGGAATACACTATTACTCCCTGTACCTTTCACCTCCACGTCATTCCCCCCACTAACGGTAGCATGTTTTGTTCTGCATCTTGCTCTTTTCCATTTAACAACATATTGGAGAATTTTCCATACTGATGTGTTAATTTTAAAAGTATTCTATGTATAGAGAGCTTTCCTTTGACCTATTCTTTGGATAAACCACATTTATTTAGCCAGTCCTCTTTGATGGAAATCTGCATTGCTTCCAGCCTATTGTTATTAAAAGCAATGCTATAAGTAACCTTGCAGGTATATTTTTGTCATTTTGATAGATGCCAAAATCCCTCCATAGAGACTGAATCTATTTACAGTCCCACCAGGAACATATGAAAGCCTGTTTCCCCAATAGTCCCACCATAAAGTGTGTTATCAAACATTTACGTTCCTGCCAATCCATCAATGAGGTTTTTTAAAATATTTTATTTATTTAATCAAGAGAGACACAGAGAAAGGGAGAGGGAGAAGCAGGCTCTCTGTGGGGAGCCCGATGTGGTACTCCATCCCAGGACCCCGGGATCATGACCGAGCCAAAGGCAGACGCTCAACCACTGAGCCACCCAGGGGTCCCAGCATCAATGAGTTTTAATTTGAATTTTCATTTCATTCATGAAGTTGAGCATCTTTCTACGTATAAGAACTCTTTGCCCATTTCTCCAATGTGCTACAGAGCAACAACGTTATAAGAAGATAATGTGATGAGGAAGCGGAATTTGAATGTTACATTGGAAAGACGTCCTCCCAGGATTAGTTATTTAAAATGCAATGACTCAAATAAATAAATAAATAAATAAATAAATAAATAAATAAATAAATAAATAAAATGACTCTTAATGGAAGTGTTCAACACTGTTGGGGTGCCTGGGTGGCTCAGTCGGCTAAGAGGCTCTTACTTTTGGCTCAAGTCACAGTCTCAGGGTCATAGGACTGAGCACCTCGGAGGGCTTTCCACTCAGCAGGGAGCTCCACTCTCTCCCGCTGTCCCTCCCTGCCCCTTGCACGCGTGAGCACTTGCTCTCTCTCAAATAAATCTTTAAAAAATAAAGTTTTCAACGTTATTAAAAAATAAATTAAGTGTTTAAAATTAAGAAATGTCAGAATATCAGATTGGCTGAACAATGTCATCATATAAAAAGGGGAGCATCCTGAACACATTACAGTCACAGATCAATGACCAATGATCTTATGAAGTCCTCCCTAAAGGAATAGCGGCCCAGGTGGATGAAAATATCAAAGATGAATGCCCAAGAAATATAAAATCAACCAATATTGAAAGCCCTCATGAAGGACACCTGGGGGGCTCAGCGGTTGAGTGTCTGCCTTCGGCTCAGGGCATGATCCTGGAGTCCCAGGCTCCCCACAAGGAGCCTGCTTCTCCCTCTGCCTGTGTCTCCGCCTCTCTGTATCTTTCATGAATAAATAAATAAAATCTTAAAAGGAAAAAAAAGAAAGAAAGCCCTCATGAATCTTATATTCTAGTGAAGGAAGACATAATCTGAGGAAATCATATAGTTTCTTAGAAGACGACAGAGCCATGGTAAATGGACTAGATATGGGGAACCGGGGGGGCAAGCATGCACTTTAGCAGGGCAGTAGGGTCCCCAGGGTTTGGAGGGGGTGTAAGGGAGGAAGCCGGCTGCCACCGGGAGGAAGAGCTCTCTGGCAGAGATCAGGAGGCAGTAGGCACCCAACAGCTCCCGACACAGAGAGGAGGCCAGTGCCCCGGGAGGGAGGAGGGCGTGAGGTCGGGGGCACTGGGACACACCGCTGGTGGAGACAAGTTATAGGAGGACAAGCTCAACCCTCCTGCCAGCAAGACTCCCATCACTCCCCATCCAAGTCTTGTCTTTGCCGCAATGCCTGGGTTGGGCAGGAGGTGCAGACAGTACCTAATGCTCCAGCTGGACCAGGGGTCATGGGGGAGGGGGGGAGGGGGTTTGGAGGTGGTGGGAGGGGTGGGGGGACTAGGGGGTAGGGGGGCTGGGGTGCTCATGCCCTAAGAGTCCCCACCATGGGGCCGGGGGCAAGCAGAACATGTGTCCACTGTTTGCAGGCTGCTGGCCCCTGGCGTCCAGGTGACAACTCTGGCCTTTCTCTCCTAGAATCCCTGCTTTTCCAAAGGCCGCCTCGCCTTGTGAAGTTTAACACCAATTCTTAGGACCGCCTGTGATGTGAGCATCTCCCCAGAGGGTTGTCTTGTCAGGTTCACATCTCCATTTCTGAATGTCTTCCATTTTAGGACCACCTTGGGGTGCTCTTCATCACAACTGGTGGGACATCTCCACAAAGACTCGAGCCCTGCTGCTGACCCTCTCCACCTCCTCCCCTGCCAATGACTATCAGGTACTCTCTGATCTTGACCTGGAGATCTGAGACAGACACAGCTACCATTTTCTCAATAAAAAGCATGGTAGGGAGAGAGAGAGTCCTCCGGTTTCCAGGAGCTGGAGGGGATCTGTCAGCTTCAGAATCAAGAGAAGAGAGGCAACGCCAGGCGGGACTGAGATGAGTCTCTGAGAAAGCAAGTCTGGGTTTCTGCAAGGAAGTCTCCTGGGCGCGTGGACACCCCCGGAAGGGGGCCAAACCGGCACCCTGACCTGCTGCCGCACGGCTCTCCTCCTTGCCTCACACTCTAGTCTCCCGTTGCCTCAGCTCCCCTTCCCCTTCCTCGCCCACAAACACTACAGAGCCCTGCTCACAGCGCAGCGGCTGGGCTGCACCCCGAGGAAGCCCTACCGGCTCTGGAGTCCCCAGATGCTATCAAACCCTGGTTGTCACCTACTTTCTCATCTCAGCAACCAGCGCAGGTCGCAGGGCTTGGGCAAGGCTGGAGGGCGCCAGTGCTTCAGGGATGTCCATTGCACCCCCACCCCACCCCACCCCACCCCACCCCACCCCGGAGCTGGGAGCCGACTGAAGGGGACCGGGCCGCCGGGGCCCTGATGAAGTGACCCCTCAGGGACGGCAGAAGCTGAAACTCATGAAAAAAGAAGCGGTGTGACGACGACGACGCAAGAGCTGTCAGGAAGCTGCCGCCAATATGAGGGCTCTGACCTGGGGGGCGCGGTCCCCCGAGGGATCTCGGCCGGGCGCCCAGAGACCTGGGGTGACACAGCCTGGGACGGCTGTGGGTGTGAACTCGGCTTCCCGACCCTGCTGATGACATCGGAGTCACACCGGTGCGAGCTCCACGTCTGCTGGTTCTGTTTCTTGGCAGGACGAGGAAGCCGGCGTCGTCAGGGTCGTCAGGGTCGTCCGGGTCGTCCGGGTCGTCCGGGGTGCTGGCCGTGGAAGCGGGAGGCGCGCGCCGCCCCAGCGCACCCCTGCCTCTGCGGCTCACGAGGGGCGGGCGGCAGCCGTCGGGCCCACGCCCCAGCCCAGCCCGCCCGGGGAGCGCCTCCGGCCGAGGTTCCAGTCGGTCCGAGCCCCTCCGCACGCGCCGGCTCCGGGCTGGCGCTCGGGGTCACGTCAGGACCGCGGGGCTCTGCGCCCCCGCCCCCGCCCCCGCCCCCGCCCGCGCCTCCCGAGCCCAGCCGAGCCGAGCCGAGCCGAGCCGAGCCGAGCCGTCGCGGCCGCCCCTCTCTCCCCGCCCGCCCGCCTCACCTGATGTACGGGAGGAAGGGGTTCACGTGCCCCGACAGCACCGCGACCACGTAGGAGATGATGAAGGCGGCGGACGACCAGGTCACCAGGAGGAAGGGCACGAAGGCCATTCCCCTCAGGAAGCACAGCATCGCGCGGCCGCCAGGAGGGCGCGGGGCCGGGGCGTCCCGGGGAGCCGGGCGGGGAGCGGGGCGGGGCCGCGGGAGCCGCGCACGGGCTGGGCCGCAGACGGCGGCGGGACGCGAGGCTCCGCGACGGCGGCGGGGCCCGGCCCCGGGGGAAGCGCCGAGAGCCCAGCGGGCGCGGAGGCGGGCGGCCGGGGTGGGTGGGGCGCGGGCGGCCCCGGCTTGTTGCGAAACCCGTGAAGTCACAAAGCGGCGGCCCCGCGGGCTCGGAGGCGCGCGGAGACCTCCCCGCGGACGCGACGTGGGGGCGGCGGGGACGCGGCCCGGCTCCTTTCGCTTTTGGTTCGGACTCGGCCGGGGTCGGCGCCGGTGGGGGGAGGTGTGCCCGACGGGGGTGTGCCCGAGGGGTGTGCCCGACGCGGTGTGCTCGAGGGGTGTGCCCGACGCGGTGTGCCCGACGCGGTGTGCCCGACGCGGTGTGCCCGAGGGGTGTGCCCGAGGGGATGTGATGATCGAAGCCGCCCCGGCCCTTGCGCAACCCCGGAGAAACCGAAGGCTCCTTGGCTCGGCTCCTCCAGGGCCTCCTCCCCTGGGGCTCTCGGGTTCCGGCCTCCAGCCCCGGGGGCTTCCCTTCCGCGGTCCCCCGCTGCCCGTCGCGGGTGGAGAGTGTGGCCACCGCTTGGCGACATCCACGGCTGCCGGGGTGCGGACACGGGTGTAGGGTGACGTTCGCCAACCCGGGGGGGCGCCGAAGCTCACCCACCCAGCTGTGTGGCACGCACAGGGACCCCGCAGTCGGGGTGGTGCTGAGCGCCCCCGGGGGCCGGGGTCCCCCGCACTAGAGCAGGTGGCAGCAGCCCCTAGACAGGAGCTGCCCTTGGACCTCACCGCGCAGGGCCGCCCGCGACCGCAGGGGAATGATCCTGACCTCACGCACCTCGAACGCCCCGCAAAAAAGGCTTCCTGTTCGGGAGGCGCTTGTGAACCCAGTGAATCGGAGGGAGGGTCGTTTACAGTTTACAGGTCGGAGCCCAGGGTATGCTTCCGCGGAGGTCACTGGGTCACAAGCAGGGACCAAACGTGGGTTCTTTCCAGTCACATAGACATTTCTTGGGTGCACACCCTGCAAGCAGCCGGGGTGCAAACACTAAAGAGCGCCATGGGGCCTAAAAAACGGACATGTCAGAATTCAATTCAATTATATGGAATATTAGATAGAAGATAAATAAAAGAATTGGCAGGCAGGGACCAGTGCTCAGAAAAAGGATCAGGGAAGTTTTCCTGCCAGACGATAGTAGAGTTTTGGAAAGTAGGTGATCCCTACCCAGGCAGAGAAAGGGGACACTGGCTTCCCGAGCAAGGATGAAGCAAGAGAAAATGCACAGACCCGTGGACTTGCTTGTGTTTCTGGAACTAGAAAAAGGACTCAAGTGTAAGGCCGAGAAAATAGAGGTGGGCAAAGAGGCCATCCCACAGCAGTCCTGGTCATTATTTTTTTACTTGTTTGCTTTTTGGTAGTGAGGAAATTATAGGAATATGGACACATATATATTTCAAATAGATTGTTGTGGCTGTAGTGGGAGTGACTAACATACTGAATAAAGCAGAGGCTTTATATTAAAGCTTTTAAAAAATCAGGGGCGCTTGGGTGGCTCAGTCAGTTAAGCACCTGACTTTGGCGCAGGTCATGGTGTCAGGGTCCTGAGATGCAGCCCTGCATCGGGCGCCCTGCTCAGTAAGGAGGTTGCTTCTCCCTCTTCCTCTGCCTGCTGCTCCCCCTGCTTGCTCTCTCTCTCTGTCAAATAAATAAAATCTTAAAAAAAAAAAAATTCAGAAGAACTGTCATTCATGGTGGTCCACCTTACATCTGAACCTTGGTTTCTGAAAACTACTCCTTTGCCTAGTCTTCCTTCTCTTTCCCTATGCCCTCCTTTTTTTTCCCTCCTCTACTAATGATTCATCTGATTTAAAAAAAAAAAAAAAACCCTCTGAGGCAGAGAAATTATAACATCAAATGGAACTCACCTGATCACCTTATCCTTTTAAGTTGCTTATGTAATTCTCCTAAGAAACCGAACTGGCTAGTAACTGTCAACACAAACATAGTAAGAGTTGTCTGACTATCATGGAAAATAGGTATTTCATTGTTTAAAATAAGTGTGCATGCATGTATATATTTAAAATAGATATATAACTATAACTAACTATATAAACTACATATGGGGCCATAGTGTTGGTTTTCCCCTCTAAAAGCCTTCCATAGCATAGGTCACCTAATACCCTCTCCTTGAAATAGTCAAGTTTTCGGTGGTAAGAAATGCAAAAATCCTGGAAAACAACCTTATATCAAAATATGCCTCTTTGATATAGAAGTATGTTGAGCTGAAGGTAATAAAGCAACAATTAAGAGCAGGAAAAGTTCTCTACCCTCCTCCTTTCTGTCTAAAGGAAGGCTATAAATTCTCTTTGCTGCAGACAGCTCTAAACTCAGCTCAGAGATAGCACCGGAGGAATCGCAAACAAACTTTGCTCTGTTGGTTCCCCCACGTATTCACCTTTCCTTGGAAGCCTAAGACCCTCTCCCTCTGTCCTGTCATTACAAGTCGATCATTCCCTTGTTAAGATACAGTAGGGTTCTAACTTTCACTTGGAGTTACTCATCCCCGAGTTTCTCCCACGTATACAGTTGACCCTGGAGTAACACAGCTTTGAGCTACAGATGTCAGCTTATATGCTGATTTTTACTTTGATAAATAGAGTATGGTGCTTTCTCTTGGGATTTTCCTGATAGTTTCTTTTTTCTAGTTTACTTTCTTGTAAAGAATACAGCACAGGATACCTTATACATCCAAAATATGTGTTCATTGACTGTGACTGTGTAATCAGTAAGGCTTCCAGTCGATGGTAGGCTGTTAGTAGTTAAGTTTTTGGACAGTCAAAAGTTATATGTGGATTTTCTTTTTTTTTTTTTAAAGATTTTATTTATTTTGAGAGAGAGAGAGAGAGCACGCGTGTTCATGCACAAGTGAGGGGGAAGGGGAAAGGGAGAGGGAGAGGCAGACTCCCCACTGAACGGGGAACCCAATGCTGGGCTCCATCTCAGGATCCCAGCCTGAGCCAAAGGCAGGGCCTTAACCTACTAAGCCGCCCAGGCACCCCTCTACGTGAATTTTCAACTGCGTCGGGTTTAGCACCTCAACCCCCACGTTGTTCAAGGGTCAATTGTGTATGAGATATGCCTATGAATAAAATTTGAGTTTTTCCCTTAATAATCTGTCTTTTGTTATAGAGACCTAGCCAAGAACCTAGAGGAGTAGAAAAAATATTTTCCTCCTCTGCACTGAGTATCTTTTAGGATTTTTTTTTTCTTTTAGGATTTTTAATAAAAGTTGTGCTTTCCCCTTGAATTAACTCCTGATTTTCTCTCTGTCAAAGTCCTGCTGACTCAAAGTAAGGGTCTGGTTGGGACTGTCCTTTTGAAGATGAAGGCATTCTTCCTTGATGACCACCACTTATTTAAAGGCAGCATGCTTCCTGATCTAAATAACATTCATGCCAGTGCTTGAGTATCTCCTTTTTACGGCCTAGGGAATAAGGTTCAACATCATGCAGCTAGTGAACATGGGGATGCAGAATTTGAATCCAGGTCTGTGTGGCTCAGATGCCTGTAACCCTAAGCATTGTGAGGAGCTGTCTTGCTCTTCAAATTCCAAAACTCCAGAATTTCAGAAGGAAACTCCTTGAAATATATGCAGTTATCTTTTATTTTTATGTATGTATTTATGATTACATTAGACATAAAAAAATTGCAAAAAAAGTACACAATATTATCTAATAATAAAAACAATGGAGAAGCATCTATGATTCTCTGGCAAGTCAGCTTTCTCAATTTCCTAATTTCTATTTGGTTCTTACTCATAGAAATATTCAAAATAAAATTGCAATTACAATTTTGTAGCTTTATTATTCTTTTTTTAGGATTGTTTTATATATTTGAGAAAGAGAGCATGAGCAGGGGACGGGCAGAGGGACAAGCAGAGCTTGGAGCCTGACTTGGAGCTCTATCCCAGGACCCCGAAATCATGACCTGAACTGAAATCAAAAGTCAGACACTTAACCCACTGAGCCACCCAGGCGCCCTGCTTTAATTATTTTTATTTATGTATTAAATATCTACTCCATGTTATGATCTTTGAGCTACTGCTTTTCATCACTCTATATTTGTCCATTGAAATAATGAACTACGATTTACTTCACTGTGCCGGGTGCTAATATTTATGTTAATCCAGGTCTTTCCCTATTTTAAGGAACATCTCAGTTGTTCTTGTGTTTTCTTTTTTCCTTTAGGTAAATTTCCGTGAGTAGGATTGTGTGCCAAAGGGCAACGTGAACATTTTAAAATCTGTCAACATCCTAAATTATTTGAAAGCATTGTATCAATTTCATTGCTTCTAATAACCTGAGTGTTTCAGTTTCATTATATATCACCTCTATGTCTGCATGCTTTTTTTAAAAAGATATTTATGTATTTATTTAAAGTAATCTCAGTTGAATAGATACTCAACTGAGAGTTGTGGGGCTTGAACTCATAACCCCAATATCAAGAGTCGTGTGCTCTACTGACTGAGCCAGCTGGATGTATTTTTAATGTTCTATGTATTTTTAATGCTGTATTTTTAATGTTCTATTATAGCTATGAAAATACTGCTTGAGATTTTAGCATACTTCCTTTTAAAGTTATTGATCCCTTAGTTTCATTGTTATGATATAGACCACGAGCTACCCAGTGCAGCATCCATTTTTTTTTCCTTTCTCCTTAGTAATAAATCCTCACTTTAGAATGGACATATTTTGCCCCACACAGAAGGGTTAGATTCCTCAGCTTCCCTTGCAGCTAGGGGTGGCCATGTGACTTGGCTCTGTCCTAGGGCATGTAATAAGTGTTATGTGATATAAGGACGTTGCTTAAAGGAAGCTGACTTGCAACATAATGGGATAGCTGGACTCCAGCAGCCATCGGGGACTATGAAGTCATCAACCTTGAGGAGAGAAGCCCTAAGTGAAAACGATCGAGCAAAAAGATGGGTGCCATAGTCCCTGCCGACAGTATGGAGCTGCTGAGGTGGCCCTGGGTCGTCTAGCCCAGGGCTGCATTTATGTGAAAGAGAAACTTCCATCTTACTTAAACACTATTATTTGGGGCATTTTCTCTTACAGGTAGCCACAACTAATACTTCCTATATGGGTTGTCACATCCCCTTTACGAGGTCTCTAAGTCTCAGGTACCCAGTTCTTTGATGGGCCATATTCCTAGAAAACTGAGCATAAGTATTCATTTTCTACATACCACCTTTGAAATACTTATAATGAATCCTCTTGTAAATTACTATCCATAATGTATCTCTTTTGTAAATCTGGATTTGCATATGCTAATTTGCTTAAGCCACTAGTTTATTTCTTCTACAAGGTACTGATAATTTACAAACTCAATCCACAGTCTTTGTTTCCCTCGTAAAGGGTGCTTTCACATCCCTGCAGTTCTTTAGGCACCATATTAAGTTATCCTGGTTGAATATTAGATATATTTTTATTGAAAAGTTACTCTTAGAAATAATTTTAGAAATAATTCTAGGTCTTCAATGATACTGGCTTTCTCCAGTGAATGTTTCGTTTACTTCTTGCCTACAACAGGAATACCTGTTATTCAGCATTTCTGAACCCCATTTTAGGGCTTAAGGTTTTCTATCCACCCAGATATATTGAAGTGAGACTTAGCAGTGTAAGTGAAGGCTGGTTGTTTGTTTACCCTCCCATCAGCCTCACAGCCCTCGCCTCCAAGACTTACTATCCTATGTAGTAACCTATGAAGTAGTTGAGAGCCCTGCTCTGTGACCTCTCCTGACTAGCAGATGCCCCTACTCAAACAGCACCAGAGCTGGACTCACTCTTCTGCTTTTCTATTCTTTTGGTGGATCTTGACCCCCAAAACTCCCCATAATTTGGTTAAGTCTTTGATGCTTTTAGGGAGATGTTTTTATACTTCCCCACATTTTTCAACCTGTCTGAATTTTCTAGTCCATCATTATTTGAAGCAGAAGTTGGGGCACCACATTAAGGCCATTTGTTTTATTAAGAATACATGGTATTTCTTATAAAAGCACCTTAAAAAAATTCATAGTTCAGCAGTTTGGTCACTTGTCCTTACTTGGCTCTTTAATACTAGATCAAAGAGTATAATAATTAGCACTGGTAATTCTGTTTCCTTCATCATGCTTTTATATATATATATATGTATATATATATATATATACATATATATACATATACATATATCCGAGAAAAATAAAAACTTGAATTATTTCTCCATTCTAAAAGTTGCAGTATCCCCTCTCCTTGAATGTGGACTAAACTTAGGGATGTGCTTTTTTGAAGCCTAGAGTATGGAAAGGAAGTGAAGTATCTCAATAGGAGAGAAATCTGGCAGACACCACCTTAACCGGATTAAAGGTTAATATCACCAGTGATAAATTAATACTCTATATATTCATAAAATAAGATACAATAATACAATGTGATAAGAAGGTACAGCACCTCTGTGGTATTTTCCCCAAAACCTATACCTGCACTGTGGTCTAATCATAAGAAAAATTGAAGGCCATTCTATAAAATACCTCATGAGTACTTTCAAAGCATCAAGGTCATCAAAACCAATAAGAGGTTGAAAAACTGTCAACAGATTTAAGAGGACAAAGGAGACATGATAACTAAGTGCAGTATGGTATCCCAAATGGATCCTGGAACAGAAAACCTCAGTGGAGCCTTATGGGAAAAACTGGTGATGTCTAGACAAAGCCTGTAGCTTTGCTGGTGCTAATGCGAGACCTTACCGTTAGGGGCAACTGGGTCATGTTATCTCCATTTCTGTGAAATCTTTGCAACTTTTCTATAAATCAAATTATTTCAAAATAAGTTTACTTTTAAAAGTATCAGGAGCTTATTCAGCACTAGCTCAATGTTAAGATCTCATATTTAAAATCTCATATTTCACGAGTCACCTTATAATGACCACAGTACTTTTCTAAATGATATTGTAGAAACAGAAAACATGGCATTGTGGCAGAAATGATTAGACATTCACCTGGAATGAAGGTTCCTGCTCCTTTTCCATTGTGAGCTCTTGCGGGGAAGGAACTTCTCAGACAGGGACTTAATTTACTTCCTCCTGGTGGGGTCATACTAGTGCTAGCCCATGGATGATGTGAGTCACTCTGCAGGGCAGGTGGTGAAATAGCCAGTAAGCCTTCTCTACTTTCTCTCCTCCCCTGTCAGCTGGCCAGACGCCAGCGCCCATGATGACCCTGGAAGCTACATGTTATGGGGAGACTGTCGAATAACTTTGTGAAGCAATGCACTACACCCAGTCCCCACCACCACCACCATTAAGAAATCCTCCTTTGGGTCTTCATATAAATGAGAAACTTAAGCCTTTATGATTTCTGGGTCTCTCTCCCACAGAAGTTCACAGTACCACACCTACTACATACATCGAATTCCCTTGAGTCTCCTGCCTTCCCTAACTCATCTGAACTGGGTTGACATGACACAGTTGCAGAGTCAGGCAGAGGTTAGCAAACACTGTTCTGAACAACATACACATACAGGGGAACTCATGTGAATAGAGGTTATTACAATTCAATATACTTAGAATTAAAATAGTATGTTTTTTCAATGAATGGCAGGGTCACAGGGATCTTCCCACCCAAGTAGCATGTCACCATCTTCTTCCAAAAATCCTTTGATAAAGTCAAGTAAATTTCTTTGTGTGTCACCATAGCTCTGAAAAAAAAAAAAAGGCATACATACGAATGTGGACCATCTCTTTTAAATGCAATGTGTGCAAGTTCTCTCCTTTTTATGAAAACTTAAAATATGGGAGTTGGGAGTTGAGGTTAGGTGGAATCCCTTCGTTGTCTTCCTGCGTCTGGCAAAGGAACATTGTTCCATGGGGATGTCATGATGCAGGATGCTGGTCATTGTTGAACGGCCCACCCTGTGTGTGTATTCATTGCGGCAGGGACCGCGGAGTCGTGAATGGATTTGAGCCCTGTTCTCAGGTGTAGAAAGCAGTTACCTCTCTGTAGACAAAGGCAGGAAATGTCAACACATTCTCAGCACGTTTTGAACAGGACAGAGATTACAAAGTGAGCCAGATTTTTCTGGTGCCTTAACTATACTCACTTATACATAATTATCCTTTAAAGACATATCGTTCTTCTTTTTTTTTTTTTTTTAGATTATTCATCTGGCAAACTTACTTCAGGGTATTCTCCCAACATGTAAATTCCACCAGGACAGGACTTTCTGCTTTATTTTCTCTGCTATAGTCCCGGGCTTGGAGCAGCACTTGACATAGGTAGCTTAATAAATATCTGGTGTATGCATTCACATCAGCAATGATCTGCTTTAGGAAGTCTTCCCTAACACTCCCAATGTCCGACTTCTGTGGCACACTTCTGTGCCCCAGAGCATCCTGGGCTATTCCTCCTCTATATTCTATTATATGCTCATAGTGTTAACTTGTCAGCCTACGCACTAGACTCTAAACTCTTTGTGAGCAGGAGATACCTGTATCTCCATTGCCAAGCACTGGCACAAAATACGTGGCTAATAAATGTTTATTTTAAAAAATATGTAGGTAAATGCTTACTACTAGGTTACTAGTATTACCTAGAGAACTCATTCTTTATACAATGGTATAGACCATCAGCATATTCACATCTCTTAAGAGGCAGTATTGATCCCATATCACTGAGTACAGAAATTATAGATGCAGCAAAGGTTTAGAAATTTCACTTACTCAAAGGGAAAGAAACCAGAGCCCATCATGGGAGTGATACCTGTTAGTGAAGATAAATTGATCGTGACAAGTTACTACACATTTGGGCAATGGTACCAGATACTTCTTCAGTTTCATAATATTTTCTGGCAGATGTTCTTATGCTACCAGACATAAAGAAGAAAGAATACATTTGAGAAATTTGGGAATTTCCGTTTTGACAATGAGAGTATTTCTTGTAAATTTTAAGAGGGTTTTTTTTTTCCTCCTTCCCCTTATGCTACTTTCTAAATTAACTTGCAAATATAGGAACTTATATGATCTGACTTTCTCAGTTTAACTAATCTTAAGTCTCTATTTATGGCAACAGTCTTATGTAGGGTTTTATCATGATGTGTAATTCATGCATTAGTGACCGTTATCTATGGAAAAACAGGTTTGATGTTCATGTTTCTAATGATCTCATGAATACATTTCTCTACCCAATAAAGATATTACTGAAGAGTGGGGAAGGTTTTGTCAGCTGCTCTTCTCTTGATAGTCTGGCATAAATTAGACAAGATTTGTAGAAGAGTAGAATAATGACAGAAACATCAGAACACCAGGCAATTATTTGCCTCCCCTTCTGAAAAAAAAAAAGTAATTTCTTTGAAGGAGGCATTTCTTTTATAATCATTTTGCTTACTTAATAATTAAAATCTTATTGAAGAACCAACCATCCAGGATTTGTGCTTAATTCATTCAACACTGATCTGAGGATATACAATTTCTCAGATGTTGTGCTTTGGGATGAAGGGTAAAGAGAACACTCCATGCCTGAAGTCTGAGTCACAGGGTTCAAATGAACTTGGTTTGCTTAGGGGAGGAGATGAGGTTCACTGTGGTGACTGGAACACATGAAGATGAGCCTGGGGAGATTGTGGTGATGACATTGTTAAGGGCCTTCCATCAATATGCTGAGGTGTTGGACACAACCTGGAAGCAACCTTTGAGGAGAATGGTGTAAGTTCACAAGTAGGGTGGTATCATTATCAGATCTGTTTTCTCTGGTGAAAACTCCAACAGGCTTTGGGTGCATGGACCAGAGATAGCACCTAGGATAAATGACAGTTGGGCCTTTCTAAGAAATGCAAAAAGTGAGTGTAAGGCAGTGGATTATGGATGGAGAAAAGGGAGTTGATGGACAATTGGATGAATGGAATAAGAGAGAAGAATTGAAGATGAGATGGGGCTGGTTTCCTGCTAGAGAGGCTTGGTTTACTGATCCTCACTTGATCCAGGGAACATAAGAAGTACAGAGGATTATGAGTTCAGTTTTAGATACATAACAGTTTAATGAATTAGATGCTTGCAGGAGACCTAGGTGGAGACAACTTATAGGCAGTTGTGAGGCGTCAGTAGACGGGGGTGGTACATCACCAAAATATGTGAGAACATCAAGGGAGTATATTCTGCAGTTGAAAGCCAGCATGAGAAGAGAAGAGATTGGCTTGGGCAGATAATGATTGACAATTAAAAATTTTTCACGACAGTGGTATGAATAAAAGTTGGATTGCATTGGACTGAGGAGTAAAAACAGTAGGTTCAGACTTCTGTTCCAAGATGATAGGTAAAGAATTACACAAATACAAAATGGGGAGATACTCATTAGTATGGGTTAAGACAGAATCCTATCCAAGGGAGAATCTGAAGACTTCCTAGCAGAGGAAGTAAGTGGTGAAACAGGGTGGTGGAGGGAGAGGCAGAGGAGTACCAGGGAATATCGGTAAGCCCTCTTGCTCAAATCTGAACCCCAACAGTTAAAACTAGAAACAGGCAAGACTGCTTAACTCATGCTCTACCTAAAACCCATTGTGCTCAATACCACACTTTCTTGAGACATCGATAAAGACGTTTTGCAATGACCAGAACATTCCAAACACCAGACCAAAAAAGCCCTGATAGCACTGGAGTGTCTAGAAGACTGCATCCTCTGTTTCCCCTTCCCTGCTCATGATCGTAGGCTCAACACATACTGACTCCCCACCCATGACCACATGCTGTCTGCGTACTCTCTCACACTCTGATTCCTGTCAATCCAATCTTCTGTGTTTCTGCTTAACTCTATCATTGTTACTGATGTGGAAAACAAAGGCAGAAAAAAAATTTTTAGATTTCCTTACTGTCTACAGCCTATTGGCCAGTCCTTGTAATAGGCAGTGACCTTCCTCCAGGGACTCAGCTACCTCAATGTTAGTACCTTGCTGAGGGCAAAGGTGATCTTAGCCCAACCCCCAGGACCCAGTAAGTCTACTTTGACATAGGAAACTTCCTTTGGAAACTTCCTTTATTTCTATCTCTACAAGAGACATGTTGGCGATCTTCCCCCAAGCACATGATATACATATATCTGAATGGTCTCAGGACTCAGGGTTTATTAGACAATAATAAATGACCCCTTCCCAACAACAGCTAGCCCCTGCAAGGTCCTAGAAACCTTGCTTTCAAAATTCCTTACATATTTAAGCTCTCCCTAACTCCCACCTCCCAATGTGAAAGGCTATACTGGGCCCCTCCTCAAGATCCCGGGGCATTCATCCTACCCTCAGGCCCTATGTTCATGCTTTAATAAAACCATATTTTTGCACCAAAGAAGACTCAAGAATTTTTTCTTGGGCATTGGCTTTGAATCCTAACACCTTTCTTCAGTTATTGCCATCATTATCACCATTATTATCCTCACTAATATTGAGCTCTAATGTTTATGGTTAAAATTTTAAACATTATATCTCAACTATATAAAAAGGTATAGCTTCTTGATTTTCTATAATTAATCTAAAAAAGGTAGACAGGAGTGAGGCGGGTGAACACCCATATTTTCTAGTTAAAGGATCATGTAACTGGTCTAATCTTACAGAAGTACCTCCCCAAAATAGCTTTTTTTTTCCTCTGGAGTCTGTTTCCTTCTCTTACAAAGATTCTTAACTTCAAGGCTAAGGGTGTTTTGTTGGCTCAGAGAAAGGGAGAAGAACTAGCTTTAGATCAAGGAATACAAGGGAGGAAAAATAACACGTTTTCCTCTCCTCATTTTAGGTTCTCTGGTTGGGGCCTTGTACATGAGACTGGCAAAAGACAGATTAATAAGAGACAAACCAACAAGTTTGTGAACATGTTCATCACATGCATGGGAGCACTCACGGATGAACATGCCAAGCTGGTACTTAGACTATGGGTCTATATACCATGTTAGGCTAAACAAAGGAACCAGTGTTTGGGCCTTTTGGGTGGGAGGAGGTGAGGGAAACCGTGTATTATGGGAAGATGACCCGATGAAGCATGGTAAAGGAGGGTTGTTGAGTCAGATTTATTAGGCAGATATAATGAATAGTTGGTAAGACTCTTTCTTGTTCTGGTTCCTTTTACAAATGGAAATTCCCTTTATAAATGTACATTTCTTTACAAAAGAAAAATCTACACTGCTTTGTTGGAGGTTTTCCTGTATCTGCTGTTTCTCCATGGATTTTAGCTCAAAATAATCCCTATGGGGTGGCATATTCTGGTGCTGAATCTTCAGAAAGAAGGTACTCAGGGGTGCCTGGGGGCGCTCAGTGGTTGAACGTCTGCCTTTGCCTCAGGTCGTGATCCCGGGGTCCTGGGATCCAGTTCCTCATCGGGCGCCCTCAGGGAGCCTGCTTCTCCCTCAGCCTGTGTCTTTGCCTCTCTCTCTCTCTCTGTGTCTCTCATAAATAAATAAATAAAATCTTAAAAAAAAAAAAGAAAAAGAAGAAAGAAGGTACTCAGGGCGGCCTTCCTGTGGTCTAGTGCTGCAGGTCGTGGACTGTGGGGGAAAAAATTAGACACCAAAACCCCTGTGTGGCACATACCTCAAGCTCCCTGCTGAAACTCCAAGGTGCTATAGCATCACCAGATTTCTCTTCCTTCAGTGCCCAAAGTTCTTGGCCATGCTGCTTTGAAGGATGAAGGAAGTAGACCAAGCCAAGGGGTGGGCAGAAAAGGGAAGTGTATTGAACGATAGTAACATGACAGTACAAAGCTCCCGAAGAGGTGAGGGACCCAAGAGGGTTGCCGCCAGAGTTTCTAAGTCTAGGGGTTCTTATAGGCTTGTTGGCGGGCTGTTTCCATCTGATTAACTCTCTGCTTGCATGTCATCCAATCTGGTTTTTGTCATCTATCGCATAGGAAAGGGTGGAGGGTTCCCTCCAGGGTGGTATAAAATCCTTTTAAGGGTGGCTTCCTCTTAGGGTAGGGTGGCCCCTAGTCCCTGCCTGCCTTTTTGCCAACTATCCTTTATCAGTAGTTGATTAGAAAAGTGTTGAAAAGAAAAATCACAGGCCCAAGATTGTGTCACTTAGGCTAAATCATCAAACTGGGGCTTAACACCTAATGGAATAGTGTTTCAATCTCTCCCAGAAATAACTAGTCAGTCAGGAATTTTCTGATATCATCCATTAGGTAACTTGCACATAGGCCCTCTTCATTCTCAAAAGGAAGACTGAGGCAATCTACTTAATATGACCCCTGCCCTTTCCCCTGATGGAAGGTGAGACCTTGCTTGAAACAATCCTTCTTTTCTTTTGCTAATATCTCTCTTATCCCACCCTCCTTCCTATAAAAATCTTCCATTTTGGGATGCTGGCTCAGTGGTTGAGCATCTATCTGCCTTAAGCTCAGGGAGTGGTCCCGGGGTCCTGGGATGGAGTCTCACATTGGGGTCCCTACAGGGAGCCTGCTTCTCCCTCTGCCTGTGTCAGTGCCTCTCTCTCTGTGTCTCTCATGAATAAATAAATAAAATATTTAAAAAGAAAAACAAAAAACAAACCGTTCCATTTTGTATGGCTCCTTGGACTCCCCTCTCCTTGCTACATGGGATGCTTCCCCATTCATGAATCACTTAATAAAGCTACTTAATCTTCAGATTTACTCAGGTTAATTTTTGTTCTTTAACAAGAAGGAAACCACCATTTGTAGTGAGATAAATCAAATGCAAAGGGAGCCTGGCTCTTGTTTTGAGAAGAGAAAACGGCAGCTCAGTAGTGTGCCCCAGGCCTACTCAGAGTGGCTGCAGCTAAGCAACGAGTTGGAGACACTGAAGGAGCCTCTCCCTTGAGGGCTTGGATGGAGCCAAATTCCCCCTCTCACACATACTTTCAGGAGTGGCAGATAATCAGTGGCATCCTACCTTGGGGTCACATGAGGAAGGAGATGGAGCAGGAAGTGACTTGACAGCTTCTGCCACCAGTCTGGTAGAGATAACACCGAGTTCTCTAAGTTAGGGCCAAGAGGCCAAGGCAGCATTTGTGGATCACTGGGCCCCAGCCCGGCCAGGAGTGTAGGCCAATAGTCTCAATCCAGCCCATTCCAGCAGTAAGTGTCCCCAGGGTCCCCATGACAGGCATTTCTGGGACATTAGTACTAAGTTGAGGAGGATGCCTGAGGCCTGCAAAGGTTTCAAAGCCTAACAGACAAGAGGCACTTTTGGATATAAGAACTCCCTCTTCTCGCCAGGAGGGCACGTAGCTTCTCCTGTGGAACCCAGACACCTTGAAGAGTAAGAGTGGGGAGGATGATGAACTGGCTGCAATGTGGAGTAACAGATTGGATTCTCGGGTATTTACCCAGCAAGAGACAGTTTCAAACAGCACACACAAAGACACCCACCAAGATACCTTTCCCTGGCAAGTGTGACTCTCACAGCATCCCATTTTATGGCTTCCCTTCTCCCTTCAGCTGAGCGGAGTGGGGATTAGTGAGAATGTTTAGATCGATTAAAAATGGAGAGGACCTACTATAATGGGTTGTGGTATTGAAATGTTTAGCCTCATACTTCTATGACCTTTATGTGAATTATCTCATTTAATCTTCACAGCAGCCTTAGAAAAACATACAGGTTATTATTATACCTATTTTACAGGTGAGAAAACAAGGCTTAAAGATAGTAAGAGGGGACCAGTTATTGGGTCTACACTGATTGATTCCAGAGACTGTTCGCTTGAGAAGTTTTCTGTTTTCTCCCTGTAAGTCAAATAGGATACTTAATGAAAGTTTAAAGTTTCAGTAATCAATTGATTAATTGAGGTTATGTATATCACCCTGAAACTTTAAATCTGAGAAATCCCAAGCATCATTCATTCATATACCAAATATGTTTTGAGGGCTTACTATGTGTCAATCCCTGTGCTTACTGATCAAGAAACTGTATCTGATAAAATTGGGTGGTCACCCAATAGGAGGTCAGGATCTCTTGCTCTGTACTTGAGCCTGAGTCCATTTTCAGATTTCATACAGGGTTACTGAAGAGGTGACTGGGTCACGAGGCAGAGGAACCTGGAAACTCCATCACAGTCCTTCCTCAAGGAGACATGGCCGTCTACCAAAAAACTGTGTCTACTGTGTCCTGGAGAAAGAGGAATTCTGAAAGGTATTCGAGGACTACCAAATACAGGGGTTGAGTTGATACTGGTATTTGGAGACCTAAAGCATCGCAATAGGACATTTTTTTCTCTGTATGGTAGGCTTTAATTTAATAATAGGTGTGGGACACATTTAACATATGACTTGCAAATATTTGTTCTTAGAATCTAGATTTTCTTTTATGTTATATGATGTATCATATGTCAGAGTAAGGTTTTAATTGGTGTTAGAGTTCCTTGAGGAGGTCAACTTGGTGACAAGTTGACTACATTGAGCATAGTAGAAGATAACACTTCAAAAGTATTAACCTTCATAAGGGAAACAGCTGACACAATGACACAATAACTAGAGTAGTTTGGGTGCTGGATTTGTATAAAATTTCAAGATAACTAATTCTTTAAAGAAGAGAAATAGGGGATCCCTGGGTGGCTCTGCAGTTTGGCCCTTGCCTTTGGCCCAGGGCGCGATCCTGGAGTCCCGGGATCGAGTCCCGCGGCGGGGTCCCAGCATGGAGCCTGCTTCTCCCTCTGTCTGTGTCTCTGCCTCTGTGTGTGTGTGTGTGTGTGTGTGTGTGTCTATCATAAATAAATAAATAAATAAATAAATAAATCTTTAAAAAAATAAAGAAGAGACATGAATACACAGAAGAACTTGCTATGTTGCTGCATGAGAATACTAAATGCCTTAGAGATGTCATAGTCAGCAATGGACTTACAGAACACCAAAAAAGAAGGAAACAACCTGAAAGCAGCCAGAGAGACAAGACAGATCACCTGTAATTAACTACTGATGTTTCAACAACGATGGAAACTAGATGTGTGTGGAATGATAGCGCCAAAGTCTTCACAGAAAACTACCTTCCAAGAATGAGGGCACATCCGAGATGTTTCAGATAAACAAAAACTGAGAATCTTTACTACCAATAGACCTTTTCTCTAAACCAATATCTAAAGAATATATTTTAGGAAGAATATATTACAGAAAAAAGATCCAAGAGTCAAAAAAGAATGGACGGGCAGCCCGGGTGGCTCAGCAGTTTAGCTCCGTTCAGCCCAGGGTGTGACCCTCGAGACCCAGGATTGAGTCCCATGTCAGGATCCCTGCATGGAGCCTGCTTCTCCCTCTGCCTGTGTCTCTGCCTCTCTCTCTCTCTGTGCCTCTTATGAATAAATGAATAAAATCTTGAAAAAAAAAAGAATGGAGAAGATGGAAATTGTATAACATGTATATAACTCAAAAGAAGTCTGTATAACTGGGGAAAAATATGTGTGTAAATTGGAAGATTCACTAGTATCCAGGTATAATTCTCTCCAAATGGATTTAAGGATTTAATGCAATCTCAACCAAAATCTCAATGATCTTTTTTTTTTTTTTGTAGGAACCAACAGATTGATAAAATTTATGGAAAATCAAAAGATGGAAACAGTCAAAACATTTTTTAAAAGAAAAAAATACTGGGAGACTCAAATTATCAAATTTCAAGACTTTGAATAAAGTTACAGTAATCAAGGTAGAGTGGTATCGGTGTCAGGAAAAGATGTGAAGAATTTTGTTGGAATTGATGAGAGAATCCAGAAATAGACCCACATGTAACAGTCAGTTGATTTTTGAAAAGATGTCAATTCAATGAACAAAGCAAAGTCTTTTCTGCAAAATGTGCTGTACTGATACACACTGTCCCTCAAAAATAAGAGAGAAGAAACTGTGCTTTACACCATATACAAAACTTAGCTCAGAATTATCACAGACTTAAAAATAAGAGCTAAAATGAAAAATATTTCTAGAAAATATTTATGATTTTGGAAGTGACCAATAGCTTTTAATTGCCAAACACTTGGCAATGTCTGGAGACATTTTTGGTAATTACAACTTTGTGTTACTGTTGTTTTTTAAAGATTTTATTTATTTATTCATGAGAGACACAGAGGGAGGCAGAGACATAGGAAGAGGGAGAAGCAGGCTCCCTGTGGGGAAGCCTGATGTGGGACTGGATTCTAGGCCCTGGAGATCACGCCCTGAGGCCAAGGCAGATGCTCACCTCTGAACCCCACCTCCCCACCACCCCTCCGCCACCCTGCCCCCCGGCATCCAGGTCATTACAACTCTGGATGGGGAGTTGCTACTAGCATCTAATGAGCAGAGGCCAGGAATGCTGGTAAACCTTGTACAACACACAGGGTAACAAAATTACCCCTCACAGAATGTTAATAAGGATGGAGGTTGAGAGAACCCTGGGTGGGCAAAGGTTTCTTAAGACAGACACAGAAATAGGAACCACGAAAGAAAAAAAAATTGAAAAAAAAAAAGCCAAAAAAAGTTGGGCTTCACCAAAACTTTTCCTTTTTGTGAGACCCCGTTAGGAAATGAAAAGACAAGCCACACACTCGAAGGTAACATTTGTAAAACACATGTACGTGAATGGAAATGTTCACAAACTGGTGAGTGGAGAAACAACTTGCAGTACAAGCACACAGTGGAAAGCTACTTAGCAAGAAGCATAACTACCGAGAGACGAAGCAACATGCGAGGACCTTAAAAGCACACAAAGACACACACACACAAATATTTACCATCGGAATCCATTTATAGGACAACTTAGAAAAGGTAAAACTACAGGTACAAAAAAGCAGATGGGTGACGTCCACAGGCTGGAGGTACAAGCAGGAGCTGACCTCAAAGGGGCCTGAGGGAACTCTTCCAGGCGATGAAGCATCTTCCATCCTAATTGTGCTGATGGCCACGCAAATGCACACTTTGTCAAAATCCACTGAACTGCACATTTTAAAAGAGTGAGTTTTATTGTATTATACTTCAATAGGCCTGACTTAAAAAAAGAAAAAGAAAAACTCCCTAACCGTTAATTCAAAAGCATCGCACATACTAAAGTCACAGACTAACACTGAGCAATCGCAGGCAGTTTGCAAGTCTACGAACCGGCCACACTTGTATATATTTTATAGGCTAGGTGCCAGAAGGGAGGGGTTTGCTCCTTCCCCACCGTAACTACAGAAGCACAAATTAAAAAACCAGTGAGGTTTCTCAGAGGCACCAAGTTCCCACCTCAGGGCTTTTGCACCTGCTGCCTAAAATGGTCTTTCTCCAGATTTTCATGGGGCTGCTTTCACTTTGTTCACATCTGTGCTTAAAAGTCACCTCCCCGCAGCCCTTTCCAGATGATGCTAACCCCTTAATGCCATCGTTCTCTAGTTCCTTATTGTGCTCTATTTTTCTTCATCACATTTATCACCACCTAACACTGCATTATATATTAACTTGCTCATTTCTTTATTGCCTGCCTGCCCTTGGTGATTACGTGCCCATGAGGGAATTTTGCCTTATTGCTTTTGGATTGTCCTTCTGGCCTAACACAGGGATTGGAACGTTGCAGGTTCTCAATGAGTATTTGTTAAATAATTTAAAAAATGAATACATGAGAAATGGTTTTATATAGTATTCTTTCACCGGATGTGTAAAACTTAAAAAAAAAAAAAAAAGAAAGAGTGTTATGAGAGATGTAAGAAATCTGATCCTGATATTCTGTTGAGGGGTATTGATTGGTGTAGAATTTTTTTCATGGTAGTTAGCCAATATCTATTAAAATATGCATATCTTTTGACTCAGCCAGTCTACTTCTAGAACATATTTGTCAGAAATATTTATACAGATAAAATTTAAGAATAAGGGTATTCACTGTGTCATTTAATAGTCAAAAATTATTTTGAAAGTAAAGGACTCATTGAATATATTACATTAAATTCATCTGTGGAATATTATGCACCTATAAAAAGAATGGGGTAGATCATATACTATCAACATGGTGAAGACACAGGAGAGAGGCAGTGGTATACTGGTGTAGCCTACGGATCCTGGAGTTAGTCTGCCTGGGCTCATGCTCCAGCTCTGTCATTTCCTGGCTTTGTGATCCTGGCCAGAACTTAATTTCTCTGTTTCTCAGTCCCAGCATCTGCAAAGTGAAGATTATAATTGTTCTTACTTTACAGGGTTCAGCTAGTTAATATATTTAAAATATTTAAAGCAATGTCAAGAACATATTAGGCACAACAAATATTAGATTTGATTGTTACTGATAATGATAATTATTTTGTTATGTTGTTGTTATGCATTATTGTTATACTACTACATATTATTATCACTACTACTACTATGTTATTTTCTTTTTGTATATTTTTTTATTGGAGTTCGATTTGCCAACATACAATACCCAGTGCTCATCTCATCAAGTGCCCACTTCAGTGCCCATCACCCAGTCACCCCATCGACCCCCCGCTTCCACTGCCCCTTGTTCATTTCCCAGAGTTAGGAGTCTCTCATGTTTTGTCACTCGCTCTGATTTTTCCCACTCATTTTTCTCTCCCTTCCCCTATAATCCCTTTCACTATTTTTTATATTTTTCCCACTCATTTTTCTCTCCCTTCCCCTATAATCCCTTTCACTATTTTTTATATTCCCCCTATGAATGAAACCATATAATGTTTGTCCTTCTCTGATTGACTTACTTCACTCAGCATAATACCCTCCAGTTCCATCCACATTGAAGCAAATGGTGGGTATTTGTCGTTTCTTTTTTTTTAATAACAAATTTATTTTTTATTGGTGTTCAATTTGCCAACATACAGAATAACACCCAGTGCTCATCCCGTCAAGTGCCCCCCTCAGTGCCCATCACCCATTCACCCCCACCCCCTGCCCTCCTCCCCTTCCACCACCCCTAGTTCGTTTCCCAGAGTTAGGAGTCTTCATGTTCTGTATCCCTTTCTGATATTTCCTACCCATTTCTTCTAATGGCTGAGTAATATTCCATTGTATACATAGACCACATCTTCTTTATCCATTCGCCTTTCAATGGACACCGAGGCTCCTTCCACAGTTTGGCTATTGTGGACATCGCTGCTATAAACATTGGGGTGCAGGTGTCCCAGTCTTTCACTGCATCTGTATCTTTGGGGTAAATCCCCAGCAGTGCAATTGTTGGGTCGTAAGGCAGTTCTATTTTTAACTCTTTGAGGAACCTCCATAGTTTTCCAGAGTGGCTGCACAGTTCACATTCCCACCAACAGTGCAAGAGGGTTCCCCTTTCTGCATATCCTTTCCAGCATTTGTTGTTTCCTGCCTTGTTAATTTTCCCCATTCTCACTGGTGTGAGGTGGTATCTCATTGTGGTTTTGATTTGTATTTCCCTGATGGCAAGTGATGCAGAGCATTTTCTCATGTGTGTATTGGCCATGTCTATGTCTTCCTCTATGAGATTTCTCTTCATGTCTTTTGCCCATTTCATGATTGGATTGTTTGTTTCTTTGGTGTTGAGTTTAAGAAGTTCTTTATAGATCTTGGAAACTAGCCCTTTATCTGATACATCATTTGCAAATATCTTCTCCCATTCTGTAGGTTGTCTTTTAGTTTTGTTGACTGTATCCTTTGCTGTGCAAAAGCTTCTTATCTTGATGAAGTCCCAATAGTTCATTTTTGCTTTTGTTTCTTTTGCCTTAGTGGATGTATCTTGCAAGAAGTTACTGTGGCCGAGTTCAAAAAGGGTGTTGCCTGTGTTCTCCTCTAGGATTTTGATGGAATCTTGTCTCACATTTAGATCTTTCATCCATTTTGAGTTTATCTTTGTGTATGGTGTAAGAGAATGGTCGTTTCATTCTTCTGCACGTGGCTGTCCGATTTTCCCAGCACCATTTATTGAAGGGATTGTCCTTTTAACAGGGGATAGTCTTTCCTGCTTTGTCGAATATTAGTTGACCATAGAGTTGAAGGCCCATTTCTGGGTTCTCTATTCTGTTCCATTGATCTATGTGTCTGTTTTTGTGCCAGTACCACACTGTCTTAATGATCACAGCTTTGTAGTACAACTTGAAATCTGGCATTGTGATGCCATCGGCTCTGGTTTTCTTTTTCAATATTCCCCTGGCTATTTGGGGTCTTTTCTGATTCCACACAAACCCCCTTAAGATGATTTGTTCCAATTCTCTGAAGAAAGTCCATGGTATTTTGAAAGGGATTGCATTGAACGTGTCACTACTACTACTATGGGAAGAGTTTCAAAATTTCTGTTAGAGTAAGCTCCACAATTCAGAGACTGCATTTGCTTTGCTTATCAGTATAAACCTAGGGCCTAGCAAAGTTATCTGGTACATAGTTGAGCCTTGATGAAAAATATTGACGTGTTGAATGAATGATGATAGATTTATAGAGCACGATGTAGACCAACATGTACAAGACATTTTTGAAAGGCAATTTATTAATGTAACATAATGTGTCAACCAAACTTCAATTAAAAAAAGATAAAAGGCAATGTAATGGTGAAGTGTTTAGGGATGATGTGTACTGATCTCTGCAACTTATTTTGAAATACTTATTTTTTTTTAAGATGGATAGTTGAATGGTAACTGGCATAGATATTGGCCCATATTTGAATAGATATGTGGAAAAACAATGAAGGTAACACACTAATAGTAGAACGTAGGGGGTAGGTAAGTGTTTCAATGTACAATTCTTACAGCTTTTCTGTTGAATGAAGAAGCGCTAAGTGGATGTGTTTATACTCAGTATGGAAGAGATCTTCAGGGTTTCTAAGGGGGGAGGTATTCCAAGTGAAATAATGTTTTATCTTGGGGGACCTGTCTAGCCTTTTCAGAGGTGTGAACATCTGAGCACTCTGCCCCTGAGGGCCACAGAACTTCCTAATTACTCTGACAACCACAAAGGTCCTCACCTATTTCCAAATACTTCCATGTTGAGAATGAGAATCTGTATCAAACTGGTAACAATGATTATGTCTCTGCAATTTCATTTAAAAGGGGGATGGAGTGAGAGACACAGATAGGAAATATTATTTGTATTGTAATTTCAATAAAACATGCCTAAACTTAAAAAACTAATTAAATATGCAAAAAATAATTGTCTGGAAGAATATGCATCACTATGTTAACAATGGTTAACCCCTGGGAATAACCGCAGGACCTGGGAGACGATGACCTCTTTAACTTTTTACTATATATGCTTTGATTGTTTTTATTTTTATAAGCATGAATTATTTTGTAGCAATAAAAATGTAAAGGTCAATTTGTAAAAGAAGAAAGCTAGATGAAACATTCACCGAGGAAAAAAAAGCAACAGGAAGAGCTATCAGAGATTTTGTCTCCTTTGGCCTATTTTATGCTAAGAATATAAGACTTTCATGATAAGAAAACTGAACTTCAGTTAAAACAAAAGAGAATATTAAAATTCATAGGAAAATGCATGAACATAAATATTTGTGAAAAAGACGGACACTTTTGGTTTTTAACTCTATTTGTTAGATATTATCTGCACAGACAATGATTCATCGGTAATTTTTCACCAGAAAGAGAATAGTTTGACTAACAGGTTGCCTTGTCATACTCCTGTTATGATCATTGAAGTCTCAGTGACAGGCTCGCTGAAATTGGGCCATTTTGGAAATTATCACTGTGGGTGCTGCCACTTAGTGGTGAAACGTGTTGACTATCTGTTGTCAGAAAGAAATCTGGAATTTCTTTTTTTTCTTAAGAGTTTATTTATTTATTCACAAGAGACACACAGAGAGAGGCAGAGACACAGGCAGAGGGAGAAGCAGGCTCCCTGTGGGGAGCCCGATGCAGGACTCGATCCCAGGACCCCGGGGTTATGCCCTAAGCCAAAGGCAGATCCTCAACCCCTGAGCCCCCCAAGTATCCCAAAAATCTGGAATTTAGACAAGGAACTTAGACGAGTTTTAGGACCATGTCTGAATCATTCATTTATTCATTTTACAAACATCTCTATTTTACAAAGTCTCTAAGTCAATAGAACATTGATAAGCACAGAGAGGATTTGAAGGAGTATGGAGAACAGACTGCCCTAAAATGCTTATAAGCTCATTCAAGACACAAATGCATACTTGAGGATTTCAAGAAAATCGTGACGCAGTGTCGAGAACCATAAAGCCATAGAGTGTCACATGTACAGAGGATCTTAACAGCCATCTGTTCCAACCCAGTGAGATAATTAATGCCAAATAAGGGACAGAAAATTTACGAGCAGAGGAGATCCTTGACTGAGGCTCGTAGTGTATTCTGAGGTCCCCCAAGAGCCTGGGCAGTGATGCAGGCACTGCGATGGTGACATCTATTTCAGACTCTGAACGTGAAGGAAACAACATACATACTCTCCATTTGCTAACAGATTCATGCCCTGCCCTTTGCTGACCCCAAGGACGGCTTTACCCAGCCTCTTCTCCCCTCTGGCTTCGAGCAGTGGGAGGCAGCAGTGTGAAATCAAGGGGGGAAGCAGATGGAGTAGGGGCTGTGGGGGGCACTTCCTTCTGGCTCCCTCACTGCCTGGCCACATCCTTTCTCACAGTGGCTGTGTTTCTGATTAATCTACAAGGACATCTCCTGGCAGGCAGCTCCCACCCCAGCTCCAGCCCTCACAGATTCTGATAAACCCCGTTCCCTTAAAGACATTGTCAAATATCTAATTTCCTTCTAGATATTTCCTTAAAGATATTATAATTTGCCATGGAATAAAATGTAGAAGAAGAGCAGAGGGAATAGGGCTCATCTACGTGCACTAGACCACTCAGGGACGGCAGGAGGAGGACTGTCATCCAAGAGAGTTCTCAAAGAAGAATCAGGAAAATATTCTGTCCTGAACACCAAAGCAAGACAACATTTCAAGAAGGGTTTTTTTTTTTTTAAGATTTTATTTATTTATTCATGAGAGACACAGAGAGAGTGGCAGAGACACAGGCAGAGGGAGAAGCAGGCTCCCTGCAGGGAGCCCAATGTGGGACTCGATCCCAGGAACCCAGGGTCACTCCCTGAGCTGAAGGCGGACACTCAACCCCTGAGCCACCCGGGCATCTCTCAAGAAGGGGTTAATAGGGGCATCCCGGTGGCTCAGTTGCTTAAACACCTGACTCTAGGTTTCATCTCAGGTCATGATCTAATGGTTGTGGGACTGAGCCCCGAGTCAGGCTCCATGCTCAGCCAGGAGTCTGCTTGTAAGATTCTCCCCTCCCCAAATAAATAAATCTTAACAAAAGGGGGGGTGGTTAATGAAGACACTATCAAATATTCCAGTTGGGTCAAGGAGAAGGCGAATGTAAAAACACTATTGGATCTGTTAAGACTCATTATTTCAGTGGTATTTCATTATTTCAGAGGTCAGTTTTAATAGGAGTAACAATAGAAATCAGGTTGTCAAAGGTTAAAGGGGGACCCCATTTTAAAAATAGGCAAAAGGGGGCACCAGACTGGCTCAGTTGCTAGAGCATGTGACTCTCAATATGAAGGTCATGAGTTCAAGCCCCACATTGGGCAGGAGAGCTTACTTTAAAAAATAATAATAAAATAAAAATGGGCAAAGGGTTTAAGTAGAAATTTCACCAAAGAGGGTTGCTTGGCTGGCTCAGTTGTAAGTGGGTGAGACTTGATCTCAGGATCATGAGTTTTTTCAAAGATTTATTTGAGATAGAGAGAGAGGAGGAGTGGGGGGAGGGACAGAGGGAAGGAGAGAGAGAATCTCAAGCAGACTGCACCCTGAGTGTGGAGCCCAACGCGGAGCTTGATCTTATGACCCTGAGATCATGACCTGAGCTGAAATCAAGAGTTTGATGCTTAACCTGCTGAGCTACCCAGGTGCCCCAACACTGAGGCTTTGACTGTGACTTGTTGTTTGAGAAAAAGCTGTCTTCATACGAATGCATGCTTCTAGCTTAACTAGAGGAAACTTCTCAAAGTTAAGTGACAGTGAATCTGCATGTTGTGTAGTGAAAAGAAAGCCAGGAGAATGCACCTGTGGAACCTAGACCAATATAAAGTGAGATGCGAAACATGACACATCCTCATCTGAATTGCAATTTTAGTGTCATTGCTTTATTTTTTTTATTTTTATTTATTTATGATAGTCACACACAGAGAGAGAGAGAGAGAGAGAGGCAGAGACATAGGCAGAGGGAGAAGCAGGCTCCATGCACCGGGAGCCCAACATGGGATTTGATCCCAGGTCTCCAGAATCGCACCCTGAGCCAAAGGCAGGCGCCAAACTGCTGCGCCACCCAGGGATCCCCGTGTCATTGCTTTAAATATCTTAAGTATTTATTTATTCATTTATTTATTTACTTATTTATTTTAAAGTAGGCTCCCCACCCAATGTGGAGATCAAGAGCCCCAGGATCAAGGGTCACACGCTCTACCAACTGAGACAGCTAGGCACTCCTGATGCCATTGCTTTAAATTAAGAACTCCAAGAGTTCTCTGAGCCCTAGAGAGGAAGAGGACTGTCCACACTGCCAGGGAACTTCGTATGTAGCTTTTAGAGTTTGTTCAGTTTCGTGAGCACTGCACAGTGCAGCAATTGGGAGAAACCTGCAGCTGGCTCGGACTTGAAGAGATATCTCAAGTCTCTCTCATTTTTCTCAAGTCTCTCTCATTTTTCTTTTCATTGCGCTTCCCTCTGTTCACTCTACTCTAATAACTACCAGCCCTTTACCTTGCTATCCTTCAGAGATTCATACCATGGCCATTGCTTCATTCAGCCTGATGTGTCAAAGCCATCAGTTAACCAGTCTTCTACTATGACATTCACACTATAGGTAAATCCTGGAATTCGTGCCACTATGTTAGTTGACACCACTTGGTTTCATGCAGTTTCCTTAAGATTGTTTACAATGACTGTACTAAATTCAGAGCATTGCCAAAGCACTGCAGCAAAATGTCAGAGTAGCCCTGATGGTCTTCTAGAAGGCATGTGGTGCAAAGGGTTGCAGAAGGGGAGGTGGAAGGGGGGATGAGGTAACTGGGTGATGGGCACTGGGGAGGGCATGTGATGGGATGAGCATGGGTGTTAATACTGTATGTTGGCAAATTGAACTTAAATAAAAACAAATGTAAAAAAAATAGAAGGTATGTGGTGTGAGATGCAAAAATCTCCCCATCTAAATATGCAGTTGACATTGTAATGAGTTAGATAATCAGGGCTTACAGATAATTAAATATAGATGTGGAGTGCTTACTACATTGGATCTGAGGAGCAGAAAACTAAGAACCAGTAAGAAAAATCATGGATATCAGAAAATCCCAAAGGCTTGGAAATCAGGAAATGGATCTAACTTTCAATCATAAGGGTAAGATGTAGCTTTTGCAAATAGGTAGACTGCAGAGTATATCATGGGAGGTCCAATATTAATCCAGGGAAATACCTGGAACCTACTGCTACATGGATGGCTTGTGAGAACTTAAATACGGAGGTAATTAGGAGCTAGGCGAGGGAGGGGATTTTTGAGAAAACCTGAAACCTTTGCAAAAACTGCTCATGTGTTAGGCAAGGAAGGAGGCCTCAATGAATCCCAAAGAGTCAGTATCACACGAAGCCCATTCTCTTACCTTGTTTTGGTCAGATTATTCATAGACTAGAGAAACCACTCATCGTCTTCCACAGAGAGGGATTCAGTTGGTTCACCCACCAACCAGTAGGAGAGCTGAACAAAGAGATTTTAGGTTGGATTTGTAGGAAGGGCTCCCCAAACCTTAGCCCAACTGAACTGCCCAGTTACCAACACTGCCCCAGTCATGAAGAACAGGGGCAGGGTGCCACCTGCTAAGGCAGGAAGTCAGTTCACAGCCCCATTACCAAAAACGGGTACCCTCTGCCCTGCCCCTCTCTCCCGTGTCCCTCTCAGATGAAATCCTCCTGTGACTCCATCCACTCAGGAGGATCTGCTTTTAGAGATGTGCAGGCATCAGGTGTTGGCTCTCAGCTTCAGGTTTCCCTCCCCAACCCCAGCTCTCTGGTCACTGCCTGCACCCAGTCCCTCTCTCTCTCTCTCTCTCTCTCTCTCTCTCTCTCTCTCTCTCTTCAGCCTTTGCCAGCACAGGGTAGTGGACAGACTTTGCAGGGAGAAGCAGGCTCTTGCATTTTATTCTACCCACTGTACCATGGACTGTTAGCCCATGAATATGTGAGGCCATCAGTGATGGTCTGCCCAGCCCTGCACTGCCGGGAGTGCAGGTACTGCCCAGGCCCCTACTGGAGCCACTCAACCATGGTCTTCCCAATATGGATGCTGTGTCCAGGTCCGTGCCCACTGAGGAGCCCCAACTCCCAGTGTGCACCTGCATTCTGTGCCAACACTTACAGGATGCAATATAACTAGTGCTTACAGGTAAGTTTATAGTCTTGAAGCATTAAATAAAAAATAATAAAGACTGAAAAAAGTTGAGCTAAGTATTAAAGTTGAGAAACTAGTGCAAAAGCAACAAAACAAATTCAGAGAACAAGAGGAAAAGAAATGACACAGATAAAGACAGAAATCAATAAAAGAGGGGCGCCTGGGTGGCTCAGTCAGTTAAGCAGCTAGCTGCCTTTGGCTCAGGTCATGAACCTGGGGTCCTGGGATGGAGCCCCACCTCGAGCTCCCTGGTCAGTGGGGAGTCTGCTTCTCCCTCTCTCTCTCCCCCAACCCCTTGCACTCTTCATCATTCTCTCTCAAATAGATAAATAAAATCTTTAAAAATATAAAATAAACCAATAAAATAGAAAAAAAACAAAGAAAAATAGGATAATCCAAAGAGTAAGTGAAAAAAATTAGGAAAAAATGGAGAAAATACAAAAAGAAGTAATGCATGAGATGAAACGAAGAAACAGAAAGTAAATCATAGTAAACATTAACAGAGATTTTAAAAACTAGATGATTAGAGTACATTTCTGGAAATCTCCCATACCAACATCACCCAGGTCCAAATAGTTTTTCAAAGTGAGTTCCATCTCAAAATTTAGGTTTGTTCTTCATAACATTCTAGTTTCATTTAATTCATCAAAATTTTAAGCTCTATGAGGGGCTTAAACTCCCCACCCTGGGATCAAGAGAGTCCCATGCTCTACTGACTGAGCTAGCCAGGTGCCCCCAAATAACCAAAACTTTAATAGTTGCCAACTCTATAGTTGGCACTTATTTCCAAGCAAAATATATTGACCCATTTGGTAGATAAATTATCTAATTGGCTAGTATCAACAAAGCACGATGCTATGGTGGGGATGCAGTTATGAATAAAATAGGAAAGTCTCTTGCCTTTATAATGCCTATAACCCATGGATGGAACATACAACCCCCCCATAAGTAAATATCAAATAAATGGAATAAAGTCTGGTCACACATGAGAAAATTATACTTCTATATACATGATGTATTTGAATTCATGAAACAGTAAACAGGCCGCGTTATGTCTTGGCTCTTGAGATTCTCTCAGAAACGTTTAATGATTTTATTTTATTTTCTATTTTTCAAAAAAATTAAAAACTACCCTGGATTTCTTTTTAAGGACAAAGACAGAGAGGGATGAGGTCACTTATAATAGGCCTCCGTTTTATGAACACACACCACATATCCTGAAAGGAGGAAGAAGACCAAAGTCAAGACACACTTTCTGGCAAGAAGCAAGGTTTTCAAGGCTGAAGCTTGAAAGTGAAAGCATTTCACCACCTGAACGTTTTATCCTTTTTTACCTGGAATAAGGCAAAGACAGAACTGAATCCAGATTTATCAGGAGTTATTTCAATGTAGCTTAATCGGCCAGTTAAGGCTCTTTGCTTAGAGACCTTCCCAATTCTCCACCTTTACTTAAATATAGCATACTGTTTTGTGGGTCTGGGGCAAGTGGTCCTTTTCGTGCACGACCGTTCACTTCTACTGTTCATTTTTCACCCAGGCCAAGCCAAAGACAACTCAAGCATGGAGTTGAGTTGAGGTTTTAGGTTGAGTTGAGGTTTTAGGGCCCAGTATGCAGAAGCGTTCTCCTTGTCTCTTGAGCTTGGGACCAGATGAGAAAGCCATGTGAGAATCAGGCAGCTAGAGATCCAAGTGTCAGCTCCAGTCCTGGGTAAGTTGGACAGTGATGCTTCACCTCTGCGGACAAGTGGGCAGGCCGCATTTCACCCCCCGAATGAGACAGAGTTTCTAGGTCCTGGCTCAGCCCGGCGCAGATACTCCCATGTGGGGCAGACAGTAGATGAGGACGTGAGTCTGCGGCAGATAGTTTTAATTCCTTTCTGCCTCAATCAGGCACACCCCTCCTCTCCTGGGATGAGGGCAGGAAGGGACTCCAGGACTAGGGGATGATGGGGAATGTGTCTTAAAATGAAAGAAAGTCACTGCAAACCCCCTGAGACCTAAGCTGTCCTGTTTTATTCTATCATATGGTCTGGTCCAAACTCCCTTTCCTAGAAAAGGCCCTGAGGAATCTTGGTCTCAAGTGAACGATTAATTAGCATTTCTGACGATGTCTTGTATCATTCTAACGGATTTTCTAAGACTCTGCCCACCCCAGGATTTAATCCCCCAGGAGCAGGGCTCGAATAAGTACGCAGGGAGGGGCGAGGAGACGATAAATGTCGCCTTGCTTTCAATCTTAACAAAATCCAAACTATTAGCCAACAGTCTGACCGGTGGCTGCAATTTGGGCATCTCGTTTCCAGGTCTCATCGAGGCAGATGACACATACAGGGAACTCAGGCTCATATGTTTATTTCTACACATCATACACACACACACATCACACACATACCCCTCCCAACCCCCTAGCCTTTTGATTAGAATCACGTGGTTCTCTCTGCCATCTGTGTACCACTTTTGATAAGACGTGTGTGCAAAGAAATCTGTCTTACCTGTACACTAAGTTGTAGTGCAAGTGCTACAATACCTGTCACAAGACCTTGGGCCTCGGGGGTGTGAGCGCCACGCGGCCACAGTGAGCAGAGGCCCTACACAAATGCAGTAGGCAGGCCCTACTGAGCCCCGTGGATCGCCGCCAGGCAAACCCTTGGCCGCAGTCATTCCAAGTGAACTAGGCGTTAGGATTAGGGTTTGTCAGTGGAATGTCAGTTTAAAAAGTATCTTTAACAACCTGCCAATCAAGTAAAACTCATCTGCACACCATAGGTTAATCATGTGCGACGTGCTTAAATTACTTTCTTGTGCCCTCGAAAAAGGTCAGCTGGTCGGTTTTTTTGTTTGTTTGTTTTTTAATTCGGAGAGGCTTTTATGATGTTTGAAGCTTTCATCTGAATATTTAAAAAAAAAAACTATTGGGAAAAGAACCTATGGAAAAGAAAAAAATAAGGGCGCCTGGGAGCTCAGTCTGTTAAGCGCTGACCCTTGGTTGTGGCTCTGGCCAGAATCTCAGGGTCCTGAGACTGAGCCCCCGGTTGGGTTCCCTGCTCTGCGCGGAGTCTGCTTGAGATTCTCTCCCTCTCCCTTGCTCCTCTTCACTACTTGCCCTCTCTCTCTCTCAGATAGATAGATAGATAGATAGATAGATAGATAGATAGATAGATAGATAGATAAAGTCTTAAAAAAAAAAAGAGAACATACTTTTTTTATTGATTTTGTGATGGGTCTTGTTAGAAAACTGGAAAAGTGCACCAGTGAAAAGAATGGAGTGATGATTTATCAAGCATTTTGGGAATAAATTGATCCATTTCTGTAAATGTCATAGTTTACCAGAGCCTAAGATACTAAACCTCTGGTTTTTCTTATTATCAGTAATTGATCCATTTTGGAAATACATTTAAAATGTGGATTGCACTGAAAATGTGATTTCATTGAAATAAAATATTTATTAGGATGGTGGGAGGGTAAATTTTACTTTTAAACCTGGGAAGCTCAGTGGCTGAGTATCTGCCTTTGGCTCAGGTTGAGATGCTGGGGTCCTGGGATCCAGTTCCACATTTGGCTCTCTGCAGGGAGCCTGCTTCTCCCTCTGCCTATGCCTCTGCCTCTCTCTCTTTCTGTGTCTCTCATGAATAAATAAATGAATCTTAAAAAATAAATGAAATAAAATATGGATTGCATGCCCACTCTTCCTCTGGTGTCCCCAGCCCGGAGAACCAGCACTCAGTGGTCCCTACCACATGCAATCAACCCACCAAGTCCCAGCAGTTTCCTTTACTAAGTATACCCAGGATTCTTTCCCCCTGACACTGTTCTGACCCCCTCCAAGCCACTCGTGCCCCTTGCCTGGACCCTCCAGGAGTCTCTCACCTAGGGCTGCCAGGATTGACATATAAAAATACAGGATGCCCAGTTAAATTTGAATTTCAGATAAACAACATATGATACTTTAGTACAAGCCAGTCCCAGATGTTGAATAGGATATGCTTACAGCTAAAATATTATTCACTGCCAATCTGAAGTCAAAGTTAACGAGGTGTTCTACATTTTATTTGATACTCTCTTCCCACTGCTCTCATGTCAACTCCTTGGGTCGCTTCCTATACATTTTTTTTTTTTAAGATTTAATTTATTTATTCACAAGAGATACACAGAGAGAAGCAGAGACACAGGCAGAGGGAGAAGCAGGCTCCCTGTGGGGAGCTGGATGTGGGAATTGACCCAGGACCCCGGGATCACACCCTGAGCTAAAGGGAGATGCTCAACCACTGGGCCACCCAGGTCTCCTTCCCTATACATTTTCCAGACCACAGTTATGATTCTTAAAATTCCTACCTGAATATGTCACTTTTTGATTTTTATTAACATTCTTTGCTATGTTTAAGCCTTTGCTCTTTTAAATGATTTTATTTTTTAAGTAATCTACACCCAACGTGGGGCTTGGACTCACGATCCCAAGACAAAGAGTCACACGTTCTTCCGACTAAGCCAGCTGAGTGCTCCAGGACCCTTGTTCTTAATATAGTCCTCAAGTCCCTGCCAACCTCTCCAGCCTCTCCAGCTTTACATGAGAGCCCTCAGTCTGCAAGTCCTGCCTGGCATGCACTTCCCTTCCCACCCTCCCATCTGTAGTCCTCAAGCCTTGGTGTCAGTACCTCCTCCAGGAAGCCTTCCCTGATCTTCCAAGCGAAGTTAGCTCCCCTCACAATGCTAACTTAATACCTGTTTGTCCTTCTGGAATGTAAATTCCAAGAGTCTCTACTAGGTAGCTTCAGGGCCTGCTAAAATGTCCAGCACAGTGTTTGCTGATAAACTATGAATAAACACTAAGCATGTCTTGAACTTTTCTCAAAGATTGGGTTTGTCACTATATCACCTATTGTACGGGAGATACTGGTGCCTCCATTATGTCTCTGTTCTTGCCTCTATTTACATTATTGGCCCCAAGAAGGTTATATTTTTGAACCAGTTTGACTTCTTTTTTAAAAATATTTTTTTCTCTCATTTTTCCTTAATATCATCTGTTTTAGTCACTTCTTGCTTAGGAGAAGAACAGGAGATGGAGCTTTAAAAAAAAAAAATCTGCCCCCCCCCCCCCGCCCCCCCGATCTGTCAGGACTGAAAACCCAGACAACAAAAATCTCTCAGAATTTTATCTATTAGATTTCGAGAGGACTGAAGGGTTTGCCTAAAAGCAAAACTCATGGATTTCAGTGGTTTCCTGGCAGTCTTTTTGCTCTCTTGTTTTTTCAAATGGCCTTTCTAGGTTGCCAGATAAAAGATTTGGAGATAAATGAGATGCCACTGTGTATTTTTTCCCACTGTTCAGAAGCTGAGAGTTTAAAATCATCTTCATAAATTTTGTGTTGCTAGATTAATCTTCTGAAAGAACATATTTAATCAGATCATTCTCACACTGAAAAGCCTCACTGCTTATTAGAACAAAGCTACATAGTCTTTTCTTAACTTTCCTTACTTTATAACTTTTTAACTATTTCTTAACTTTTATTGATATTCTTAGCTTAAAATATCCCAGACACTTAAATGCTTTCCTGCATTATCTTATTTAATCTCCCTCATACCTCTCTAAAGTAGCTAGTTACTAGAGATGTACCATTTTATACTCACATTTATTTTATTCCCTCCTGGCTCAGGAGGGAGAGAGCAAGCAAGAGTGAGTTCTCTAGAAGAAAGGGCTTTGACAAAACTTCTGACACCCCTGAAGTTCTCTGGTTGGAGCATAAAGAGAGAGAGAGAGAAAAAGCAAACAACAAAGCAAAATTTCTAGGATGCATAGCTTTAGGTCAGGAGGGGACTAGCAGAGGGAGGCACTTTTCAGGTGCAAATTTAAAGAGAAAGCCCAAAACTCACTAAACAAGGTGAATAATATTTTAATGCTCTTATTTAAAAAGATCAACATTAATACAAAATATCCATCAAAAGCAAAATATCAAAATTTTAAACAAGGACAGAATCTGTCTTGGTCTTGCACTTGCAGGCCTCCCCTCCCTCTGCCCCAGCTCGGTTTTAGAGACTAAGTACACTCTTCCAATCTCAATCCTGCCATTTCCAGGTTGTGTGATGTTAGACAGTTATTTAACCTCACTGTACCTCAATTTCTTCATCTGTACAATGGGGATAATAAAGCTATAGCCCTTGTAAGGCTGTTGGAGGACTGGCTGAACCCTGCCTACAGTAGCTTCTAAGTAGATGCTGGCCATTATCATTGTGGAAATAATGTAATGCAGTCCTGTTGAGGGTTCATGGCCTTATACCTGCCACCATGCCTGAAAAGCCCTCAGAACTGCGTGTCTCACACAACTGCCATAATGTTTGTCATGTACGTGCGTACATGTGATCAGCACTTCCTAAAGAAGGATTGAGAGTTGGCTAAAGGGGCATCTGGGGGGCTCAGCGGTTGAGCATCTTCCTTTGGCTCAGGGTGTGACCCCAGGGTGCTGGAATCGAGTCCCGCAACCGGCTCCCTGTGAGGCACCTGCTTCTCCCTCTGCCGATGTCTCTGCCTCTCTCTGTCTCTCTCATGAATAAAAGAGTAAAATCTTAAAAAAAAAAAAAAAAAAAAAGAATTGACTAAAAAGTGTCAATCCTGGGGCTCCTGGGTGGCTCAGTCCTTAAGCTTCGGCCTCTGGCTAGGGTCATGATCCTGGCTCCCTGCTCCTGGGAAGTCCGCTTCTCCTTCTCCCTCCCCCTCCCCCCCCCCCCCCCCCGTCTTGATTTCTCTCTGCCAAATAAATTCATCTTTTTTTAAGCAGTGTAAATGCCTGAGCTTGGATCCGAGTGATCCACTCGTGCCATGTGACCGACCATTCAATTAAGGGCATATTGTGAGTATTTCCTTGAGCTGCTTCTGAAGATAATTCTAAACCTGCTATCATGACGGCAACAGCGGCTACGTGCGCTGTTTCCCGGGGTGACTGGGTCAGGACGAGTCCTACTAACCAGGGGGTACCGGGAGAAACTAAAATTCCTCTCCAAGAAGAGGCGCCAGGGGAGGCCTTCCGCGCAATCACCGCCTGGGAGCCCCCGGGGCCGCCGCCCCGCCCTCCGCCCCGGGGGGATCGCGGCCCCCAGCCCCGCTGTGCGGCCGCGCCGGGGTCATTCGCTGCCGCTCGCGGCCACCGCCGGGCACTGCCGACGCCCGCAGTCCCTGCATCGCGAGCTGAAACTGGGGTTCGGGCGTTCGGAGCCCAGGGGTTCCTCTGTCCACACGGTTAGGGACCCAGAGGCGAAGGAGCCTCAGCCGCAGCTCGCAGCGCCGGGAAGATGGTCTGCCGTAGCTGCCGCACTCCCGTCAGTGCAGGAAGTCACTGCGCACGCCGGCTCTCGTGGCGCGGGCGGCGGTACCCACACCCCGCGGGCTCCAGGGCCCGGCCCCCGCGTCCCGCCGACCCGCCGCTCCGGGAGGCCGCCGCGCACGCGCCGATGGGAAGGGCGCCCGCCCCTCCGCCCGCCAGGGGGCGCTGGCTGTCCCGCCGCCACCACCGCTGCCGCCGCCGCCGCCGCCTCTCTCCCGGCCAGACCCGGGCGGCGCCGGCCCCCTCGCGGGCCGCGGGTCCGCCTCCGCCGCGCGGAGGGCGTGGGCTGCCGCCTCCCGGAAGCGGCGGTGGCGGCGGCGCGGAGCCCAGCGGGCGTGGGTCCCGCGGCAGCAATGCGTGGCGGCCTCTTGTGACTTGACAGCGGCGGCCGGGCCGGGGCCGCTGAATGGCGGCTCGCTGAGGCGGCAGCGGGGCTGCTCGGGGCGGGGCGGGGCGCGGCGGCCTGATGCTGCTCAAGCTCCTGCAGAGGCAGACCTACACCTGCCTGTCCCACAGGTATGGGCTCTACGTCTGCTTCGTGGGCGTCGTTGTCACCATCGTCTCCGCCTTCCAGTTTGGAGAGGTGAGTAGCGGCGCGGGCGCCCGGGCTGGGAGCCCAGAACCTGCACGACCCCGCGGCCCCCCAAGCCCAGCCCCAGCCCCTGCCCCTGCCCCTGCCCGCGTCCCCCGCCTCCCCGTCGTCCTGCAGCCGCGGAGACGAAGGAGCCTCCCGGAGGAGCGCGGTGTCGGCGTCCGGGACCCAGGGCCCGTCGCCCCGACGCTCTGGGGAGGGCGCCCGCTCCGCCGGCAGCGTCCCCTGCAGGGGCTTCCTCCCGGACACTCGGGTCACCGCGGCGGCTCGCGCAGGCCCGCCCTCCCCGAAGCCCCTCCGGGACCCGGAGCCGTGTCGTTTCGCTTTCCTGGACTCCCCCGAATCCTCCTCCTTTGCCCCTCCCGCGGACACCCTTCTGATCTTTCCACTTCGACAAAGGCACTTTGTCTTCTGTAATCTCGTTTCTTGCCGGATTTCAGGACTTTCTCCGAGGGCTGCGTGTACGCGAATTTGCAGTGAGGACGGGGTACTGGACCCGAATTTAAAGACTTAACTTGCGGAAGAGATTTTTTTTTTTTTCCGCTTTTGTTCTGTTCTGGGAGCACCAGTTATCCTGCGGAGTCTCTGTGTGCGCGTGAGATGTCGGAGAGCTCTTGGCGGCCCAGACATGCGTCCCTATCCCGAGATCAGCGGAGGCCTGGGCTCTCACCTGACCGGGAAGCCGTGACCTGGACTCCCGCGCCCAGCGTCTCCGGAGCCAGCACAAGCCCTTGGGTCATGGGATATGCTGATGATTTAGACTCTGGATAACACGAGTCGGATCTTTCTTGATCTGCTCGTGGTTAATGTGCAACAGTTTGCTTAGACCCTGTAAACTCTTTAGAGGTCCAAACAATAGGTTTGGGGAGGTGGAAACACACAGGTTTAGTAGATTTTATGCCTGTTTGGATAGTAGATTAAACATTTGCTTGAAGGAAACAACCCTTTGGTTTAGGTTGGATAGCTGTTAGATTCCCGACAGTCTAACATGGTGTTCTTGATCCTAAACACGCGGTGTACAGAGATTGGGCAGCTCAGAAGTGGAAGAGTACACGGATGTGACTTTAGAGAACACATTTACAAATAAGTATAGCTCCTGGGAGAAAAATTGTATTGTCAAATTGTTGGAAATATGTCTCTTTGTTTTAATATTTCCTTTCTTTTCTTTCTTTTTTTTTTTTTTTTTTTTTTTGGTAGGAGGGTTGCAGAAGGTTTTCAAATTAAGAGAATGGTTTTTAGAAATGCCACAGTATACATTTACTTAAAGCCTGTCCTGGTGCTGGATTGTAAGCTTCATAAGAGAGGGTGCTGTTGACTGTAATCCTGATCCAAGCACTGTGCCAGGTCCTGCCAGCATAGGCAGTCTAAATATTTGTTTAATGAGTAAATGAATTAATTATGTGGCATGATTGCCAAGTGCACAGTTTTAGTAGTTCTTGTTCTAGAGGCAAATGAAAATAAGTCTTAAAAGTCAGGGTAAGAACATGCCCAGACTTGGAAATATGGAATACGTTCTATCTTTGTTTCATGTACTGCAATCTAATATAGTGGATGTAGGTATTCACAGTGGACTGTCTTATTCTTGATAAAAGAGTTTTTTGGCCCTGAGTAATTTAATTTAATAATTTTTAAAGATTTTATTTATTCATGAGAGACACACACAGAGAGGCAGAGACACAGGCAGAGGGAGAAGCAGGCTCCATGCAGGGGGCCCGATGTGGGACTCAGTCTCAGGACCTGATCACGCCCTGAGCTGAAGGCAGAGGCTCAATAGCTGAGCCACCTACGGGTCTCTTAATTTAATTTTTTAAAGACTCTGTTTATTTGAGAGAGAGAAAAGAGAAGGGGGAAGGGGCAGAGGGAGAGGGAGAAGCAGACTCCCCACAGAGCAGGGAAACCCTGTGGGGCTTCATCCCAGGACCCTGGGATCAAGACCTGAGCTGAAGGTAGATGTGTAACTGACTGAGCCCCCCAGGCGCCCTGGACCCAAGTAATTTTAAGTTAGGTATTTACTAACACTCCTGCAGTGTGAAGGTGACTTAAAGGCATCAGTTGCTAGAATTTTTCATTTTATATATTCCATGCTTGGTTATTTATTTACCAAAAGAAAGACATTTGTCAGCTTTGAAATGGCCACAAATCTTTAAGTTTGTAACAGATAAAAGAAGTAATAGGCAAAGAATGTCAGAATGTCAGCATGTGGCATGGAAGGTAGAGACAGCTGGCTCAGTGCCACTAATACATTGCCCAGGTACAATTTCTTTCTTCCTTTTTTCTTTTTCTTTTACATAGGCTCCACACCTATCATGGGGCTTGAACTGATGGCCTGGAGATCTGAGAGTCGCACAGTCTAACTGAGGTAGCCAGGGACCCCCCTGTAGTACAAATGCAGCACAGTGGAAAAGAGGAGCCTTGAGATTGGGCAGATCAGGGTTTGAATCCTGGTGCCAGTATTAATGATCATGATAAGAGCTCACGTATAGGGCTTACTGGGTACCAGGCATTCTCTCAACCGCTTTACATATATTAATTCATATAATCTTCACAACAGTGCCTCTGTGAAATGAGTACTATTATTATGTCCATTTTATAGGTGATGAAACTGAAGCACTTGCACAGACTAATCCAGCTAGTTCATGGCGGAGCCGGGCCTTAAACCAAGGCACTGTCTGGTTCCTTGCTGTTGCTCTTAAGCACGTATCTTCATGGTTTCACACAGTCTGGGCTGTCCTTTGTATGATCTTGGAAAACATATTTAACCTTTTTGAACCTCAGCTTCCTTATCTTTGAAATTGAGATAAGAGTACCTTCCTTGCAGAGTTGATAGGATTAAATAACACTCTTCTGCAAGGCACCTTTCTCTTTTTAAAAAATATTTATTTATTCATGAGAGACTCAGAGAAAGGCAGAGACAGAGGCAGAGGGAGAAGCAGGTTCCCTGCAGGGAGCCTGATTCAGGACTCCATCCTAGGACCCCAGGATCACGACCTGAGCTGAGGGCAGACCAGACACTCAACCACTGAGCCACCCAAGAGTCCCAAGAGGGTCCTTCTTAACTGTGAATTCGTTAATATTCCCCCCTGCCTCAGTATAAGTGGTACTGGCTGCTACCTTTTGATAAGCCATTTATATACTCATCTAAATTTTGAGGAAGAAAAATATAATGGAGAGAAGTATTAACACAATATTTTTTAAGGTTTCCCTTTATGTTGAGCCAGGTAGTTTCTGGAGAACTCTTGAGAACTCTGATCATACAAAAGCAAAGCTGGATCCAAACCCGCAGGGTAACCCTCAGGATGGAGACTAATAGCCACCAAAGTATACTACCTTGGGGTGAGGGTAGCAGATGGGAGCTCATATAATGTCAATGAGTCGATTGCCCAAGTCCTGTGGCCTCATTTCCTTGTCTACAAATGCAGGCACTAGATTACTGTGCTCCTAAGATCATTTTTAGCTCAGAAACTTCTGATTTTAATTATTTGTCCTCTGTCAATATCATATAGACTTTAAAACGTGTGCTTTTGAAGTAGAATTTTATTACTTCATCAGTATTTGGTTGAACCATTTATATACAAATCCACGATCCTGTATCTGAAAATTCTACTGAATTAACCTTATAATTAAACATCAGTAGCGTTTACAGTGAAACAGTATTCTCACTCAGGAAAATAAAGACTATAAATAATTTCCAGTCAGTCACAGGCCAAGTTTTGCCACCAGATGAGTTCAGGTGGTCAGGTTTTGTTGCCAAATCAGGTACAAAAGTCTTCAGTGTTGAGAACTTTCTGGATTTCAGGATTGTAACCTAGAGGACTTTGTGTGCATATCTGTATGTGTGTGTAGTTAGTGTGTGTGTAAAATGTATCACTTCCTTAAGTACACTGAGTATGGACACAAGTAAGTACCCCAAAATTAACTTCCAGGAGGAGGCAGGTTTAGGTGGAAATCTGCGTGTGGGGGTCCTAACTTTCCTGGCCTCCCTGCTCCCTCTGGCCCGCATGCTTTCTGCCACTGCGGATTAATGAGATGTTACTGTTCAGTGAAAAAGAAGGTTGAAAACTGGGTCCAGCCCTTGGTGACCAGTTTCTCATCCTCCCTTATTTGAGGAAAGAAATTAATTCCTGTGTATTTGATTAGTTCATTCATTAAACAGATATATTCTGAGTGTGTCCTTTTTTTTTTTTTTTTTTTTTTTAAGATTGTATTTATTTATTCATGAGAGATGCAGAGATATAGGCAGAGGGAGAAGCAGGCTTCATGCAGAGAGCCCAACATGGGACTCGATCCTGGCTAGGATCACACCCTGGGCTGAAGGCTGGTGCTAAACCCCTGAGCCACCTGGGTTGTCCTCTGTGTTCTTGCCAAAGGCAACAGATAGGTGGAGGCAGGCACCTGGCCTGAGGACAAGTAGGCGGCCCAGCCCTGGATCTAGTTCCACCCGAGCTGTGACCCTCAGTGCTTTCCATCCTGTGTTACTCCTCCCAGCTGCCTCCTGGTTTGGGGCAGCCGCTCTCTCCTCTCTCCTCTGTTAGCTCTACCTCCTGTAGATTTCTTTTGGGGGTAAGGAAAGCTTTTGTTATTAAAAGTAATGTTTTAAAAAGACGAGATTCTAAGACTCCCATTTTAGCTTTAATGTTCTGTGAATATACATTTATTGAGTGCTTCATATGAGAAAGCATGAATTTTTTTCAAGATTGTATTTATTTATTCATGAGAGACACAGAGAGAGGGGCAGACAAAGGCAGAGGGAGAAGCAGCAGGAGCCTGACTCAGGGGATTGGATCCTGGGACCTGCCCTGAGCCCTGAGGGGAAGGCAGATGTTCAACCAGGGAGCCACCTAGGCATCCCAGAAAACATGTATTGTAATGTAATGTCGTTTGCACTACAGAGAAAATGCCAGTGGCCACACAAGAGGCTTTTGAAATGGTCTTTTTCTTTTGTGGGGTTTGGGAAAGACACACAGCCCTGTTAACTATCTCAGCAAGGACCTTGTCTTAGTCCCTGCTGCATTCTTAGCATTTAGAAAGTGCTTAGTACCCAGTTGGTGCCAAATAAATACTTGATGATGGATGAGTGAGTGAATTAGTTAGTTGGGGTGATCTTCACAAACATCCCTTTAAGCTCATTTCTAAAAAAATAATGCAGACCCTGACCGAGCTACTTTGATACAGAGCCTGTTGCCGACCCGTTGTCCCTAGCTACTGTTGATTTCTCAGACACTGTTGGTCCAACTGTCCTGTGTATGGTGAGTGGCGCTAGCAGGTGTACAAAGACCATAGAGCTTACCATTGGCCGTCCTTGTGTAGTTGAGGTGAGGCTGTGCCATGTGCACGAGCAACTGTAAGAGGAAGTAGGTAATCGAGTGAGTGTGTGCACAGTAATTGCTTAGGCCATCAGAGGAAAGGAAGAAAATTCTGGGTTGAAACATCTTCGAGGACATTGAGGCTTTTAGGGGGAGGCAAAAACTTTTCCCTTTTGACCTGTTAGTGGTTTACAGTTGCTGCTCGCAGTAGTGGTGCTTGGTTGCCCGTGACAGAACCCAGCTCGGACCTGCTGTAGGAAGGCAGGTGGCTCTATGGCCCCTGTAGTTGAGAACAGGGTGCAGAGCTCCTCACGAGTTTGGACAGAGGTGCTCACGTGATGTTGTGGAGAACCCCTTTTTGTCCCTGTGCTGCAGCTGTTGGTTGAGGACTCGGGCAGGTGCTGCCGGCGTGGGAGGGCATGGCCGCCAGTGCCCCGGCGGCTACTCTGTCAGGGTGGTGACCCTAGCAAGGGAGTTTCCTTCTCGTGCCTGCCCGCCATGGCCTGGGTGCCCCTCCTGTGCCCTGGCAAGCCACCCGTGCCATCACAGAGCTGGGCTTGGGGCCTTGGCATTCCTGATCAGGAGCTAAGGGCTCCCCCTGGGAGGTGGTCAGGAACTGAGAGTTCCCCCCAGGAGGTGGCCAGGTGCAGAGGGCTCCTCCGGGGGTCACGAGGCTGTTCTGGAGAGCAGGGCCAAGCAGCAGGTGACCCACAAACTGCCTGACGCTCAAGCCCGTTTCCTCCCCTAGGGCCTGACCATGCACGCTGTGACTGTGGTAGTGTTTACCCTTTACCTTCTTCTTCAAAGTGTAAGAGTCACTTCTGTTTGGGCGGCCTAGTAAGGACCTTGTCTGGGAACTGGTATTCTTAGCTGGGCATAGGGTTTTAGCTGTGCTAATACGCAGCCTGTGTGCCCTTACATCTTTCTGTGGCGACTCATTACATATCTTTAATATGGTCATTTGAGAGTTACATTTTTAGCATTGAGGTCTAAATATTGTTAATTTTGTTAGTGAAATTTAGCATGTTGTGAGAGAAAAAACTTGCCCTTTTTGTAGCCGTGTGCCTGGAAATTCTTATGCCCTCTTTTGTCACAGAGAGCACCCTCCCTGTTCTCCTTGCCCACCCACTGCTCTCTTGGTCTTGAATATTGGGGTTCCCCAGTGTGGCTCCATGGCTGTCTGCTCCCACGGAGAATGTTGTGTTTCAGACCCCCATGCACATGTTTGTGTGTCCTGTCCCCAGCTTCAGACAACAAGCTCCAATCCCACACGTCCTTCTACCTGCCTCCCCTGTGCTCCTTACCACCCTGCCTCCCTTTACAGGCCGTGCTCATTCTTCCAGGTACTTTCTCTTCACCGCACCTGGACATGGCTCCAGAATAAGTCCTTAAAGTGTATGATTCCTCTGTCCTGCAGGCTCTTCCAGAAAGTACAGGAGGAACTTGACCCAAGATCTCAGCAGACTTTTCCTGGAGTTGGCTGCAACTGGGTCATAGAGCATTTCCTAAACCACCCCCTTGAAAGGAGGAGGACGTTGCTTTTTTTTTTTTTTTTTTTTTTTAAGATTTTATTTATTTATTCATGAGTGACTCAGAAAGACAGAGGCAGAGACACAGGCTGAAGGAGAAGCAAGCTCCCTGCAGGGAGCCTAATGTGGGACCCCATCCCATGATCCCGGAGATCACCACCTGAGCCAAAGACAGACACTCAGCTGCTGAGCCACCCAGGCATCCCAAGGATGTTGCTTTTTGGCCAGTCTGATCCATTACTGAATTTAGGGCCTGTCTCCTAAGCATATATGTTCCATGGGTGTGGAGTTCACTAGAACAGGACAGGGAAGTGGTGTTGGGTCGGCCACGGCAGTACGTATCATGTCCAGTAAGCACAATGGGGGGGATGTGTGGCACTTGCCACGTTAGATAAGCACCACAGATATGGAGTAAATGTCTATCTCCTGCCCACCTTTTATGTTAACTTACAGGGTTAGCTCTACGTCCCCCTCCGCATGAAGACTCAGGTGGGCTCAAGCCTTCTCTTGTCACTCCCAGGTAATAAAAAGTCTGTGGTCAGTTCACATTATAAATCATAATGTCATTTCAGCAGCTTTGAGCCTGTTGAATTTGAAGCCTCTTACCTGCCTAGCTCAGGGCTGCCTTAGGCAGAAAGCCTGAAAGTGAGGAAGGAGGGTTAGGCACAGTGGGCTACTTTTCTCTTTGCTCATCTGATGCTTCTCCTTCTCCTCCATAGCCCATTTCTGGCCCTTCCTTGGGCCAGCGCCTGGGAGGTTGGAGCACCTAGAAGAGGGGAAGGAAGTGAGAGCAGGAAAGCCCTTCCAAAACAGGTGCCAGAGCTCTCTAGAATTTGCAGGTGTCAAAGCTTATTCTCTCTTGAATGCTTCCAAAGTGTCTCCAGAGACCACACCCTGGGAGCCATGACTTGCTTTAACTCTGGTGAGCGCAGATGCCTCCTCATGTAGGCTGGTTGTGTACCCTTCCTTGGTCTTAGGGATCTGATGATACCATGGGGCTCTCATCTCAGTCTCTTTGCCTTTCTTTTCGGGGACCCTGGACCTGACCTAAGATCTGCAGGTATTCTCTTGTGCATGGCATACATCTGGTACATGGGAGACCCATGCACTTTGCTTTGTAGGGGAGGAAGTATATCTCTTTCCTCTGTTCTTCTGAGTTCTCGGCTAGGGCCCCTGTGACAAGAGGCAGATTGATAAGAGAAAAGCATACATATTTATTTAATGTAAGTTTTACATGATGTGGGAGCCTTCACAAAGAAACAGAGACCTCCCCCCCCCCCCCCCCGCAAAGTAGTTAAACCTGAGCATTTTTATTGTAGTTTTGATGAAGAGGGGAGAATTTTGGAAAATTGTGATACGATAAAAAAGAGAATGAGCTAAGTAGAGTAAGCTGGGGAAACCAAGGCCTGTTCATTCACATTTCTTTCAGCAATACTTGTTCTTCGGAGATAAGGATCCTCCTTTCCTGCTGGTTTAGAGTCTGATGACCTGCTTCAGGGGAAGGTCAGGAAATTCTGCACCTGCTGTTTCTCAAATTCCTTCAGCTTAAAATATTCAATAAGGCAGGTGCTGTATTTGGGGATAGGATATCCTGAACCCTTTCAGCACAGAGACAGGGAGCATGGGCTGATTCTAGCACAGCAGCACCTCTCCTTTGTCCTCAGAGCAGTTAGCCAGCTAGCCCTTCTGTTTCTTGGGAGTGAGACAGATGTGGCATCTACCCAGCTGCACGGGCCTCTCCTAGCTTCAGGAGAATGGAAGAGATTTCCACCCTTCCCTTTTAGATGAGGTGAAGTGGGTTTGCAGAATGTCAGCAGCTTCGTAGACCCTCCCCTGGACCTTTCTAGCATGAGTTGGATGAGTTTTCAGCCACCTCCTGAGGAAACTTTGCTTCTTGTTTCAACTCTTCACTTTGGAATGTGACATCTGGTCTTTTGGTGCCTCAGAAGAAACTTAGGTTTACATGCACATTTTCTCAGTGCAGTTAGATGAGTTTGCCCAGGATATGAAACCTATTTGCCATTTTTGTACTCAGCATCCTGAGCACAAGACATTGCCTTTCTTACCTAAGGGTCCCTGTGCCCAGCATAATACTAAACTCATTCATTCTGTTAGCACATTGTGTGTTATGTGTTAGAGCACCATGCTGGGCCTTGGGCATAGAGCAGTGAGCAAAGCAGGCGGTTCCTACAGAGAAGGAGCTTATATTCTGGTCCTACCGTCAGATGTTAAATGCTTCTTAATACAGTGGTAAGAAATGCTACAAAGGAGAGGGTGTTGTGGGAGAGACCAGCAATGTCCTGTCTGGTGCCTGGGTCAGGAGAGGCTTTCTTGATGTTATTGGAGCTCAGTTCTGAAGGGTCAGAGTTGCTGAGGCAGAGGACAGAGCCTAGTGTTTTCTGTAGGCCACGGGTTCTCAACCAGGGGCAGTTTTGCCCCAAAGGCATTTGGCAATGTTTGGAGACATTTTGGGTTGTCCCTGCTGGGGCACAGGGTAGGGTTGGTGCTACTGGTGTTTACTGTGTGAAGGCCAGAGGTTCTGTGAAACATCCTACAATGTACAGGACAGGACCCACAGCAAAGATTATCCAGTCCCAAGTGTCAGTAGTGCTCAGACTCCGGAACCACTGTGAAGGTCTTGAAATTGGGGTACATTTGAGAAGGTGAACAAGGACCCATGCGCTGGAGGTGGAGAGTGAGAAAGTGAGGATCTAGGGAAGACTGGTGTGGTTGGTGGTGCCTGCCTCCTAGCACTTAGTAGGTTAGAGTTTGGGTGTTTGTCCTGAGGATAGTGGGATGCCATTCAAAGTTGTCATGGACTGGCTTTTACTGAGTGAAAGCCAGGATGCTGATAAACCTTCTGTAACGCACAGGACAGCCCCCACAATAATGTGTTTTCAGTAGTGCCAAAGTGGAAGAAGCTGAATTAGAGAGCAAGAAGGCTGAGGGCACTTGATCAGGAAACTTGGACTAGGCTGGTAGAAGGGCATGTTAAGGGAAGTGGACAGATTTGAGATATTTCAGAGGCAAAATCCTCTGGTCTTTATGTTCTATTACAGAGTGCCAGACACTCTGCAGACATCGTGGGTTACAAAAGTGAGCAAGACAGACAAGTTCTTTTGCTCTGCCAGCTGCTAACTATAGATGCTATGCGAATGAATAGGTGCTTTGCTGAATACTTACAAAAATCATTTTTATTAATTGATTGTGATTGAGTCCTAGTGAGGAAAGATGGTTTAAATGACGTGCCTCATGTATGCAAGGTACCTTGCATGATGCCTGGTGTAGGATGCTTACTGCATGCTAAGTCAGTGCCACGTGTCCCATCCCAGGACCGTTCTTCCCTTGGCCAGGATGCTGCATGGAGGGCAGCAGGAGACCAGCTTTCTGGTCTGGTGTCCAAGGTCACATCGAAGAGTACATTAATTTTTCCTTAGAGACAGAGCTGGAAGGTTTGCAGTGCTTTCTTTACCTGAGTGCACTTTATTATGGCTGATGTGAAAACAGCAGGGACATTAATTTAACACAGGCTGTGCTTTACAATAACATACGTTATTTGTTCCTTCTAAAATGTAACAGATCACTGTAATGTCATAAGTTCTGCACACTCACAGAGTATCTTGTAATACCTCTTAACTGTCCTTTAGATTGATTGTTCCAGTCTTGTGATCCACATTGCTGTATCTTTAGTAGGTGATTAGTCATCCTGTGTGTGATTCATACTCGCACTAAATTAAGCAGGGGAAAATCTTTGAAAAATCTTTGAAAAATGTTACAGACTAAGTCACACTTGTGCAGGGAGAGCCAGTTGCATTCTACCCTGAGACTAAGAACCATACTGCCCACTTTACAATTGCTTCCTAAAATTATTTCTTCCTTTGGGTTCTAGATTTATCTTTCCCCCCGGATATATCTTTTATTCCCCCTTCACTACCTCGTTCCATTAACTTCATTCCTATCTCTGATTCATTCCAAATTGGATAAAACTTCTTTACCAAATTCTCAGAAGCCATTTATTTGACAGTTTTACAGAGGTGCTCTGCTGCCTACTGGAGACACAGAGGGTTCAGTTTATGCTTTTGAGGTGCTCACTCTAGATAGGGAGATGGACAAGCAAATAGACAAAATGCATTGTGATAAATTAAGTTGAAGGAATAGGCATGGGTGTTTCTCAGACATAAGAGTGACATCTGAACTTGATCTTGAAGGAGCTAGCATAGATGGCTCAAGGGAAGGAAAAGGAACTCCCACTTGGTTGTGGTGTATAATGCTTTCTATACATTGTTGGATACAATGTTGTGGATAACATTGAGGATTTTCATATCTATGTTCATGAGAAACATTGCTTATAATACTTTTCTTCATAGAATGAATTAGGAAGTTGGTTTTCTGGAAGGAGTTGTAGAGAATTGGTATAGTTTCTTCCTTAAATGTTTGGTAGAAATCACTAGTGAACCCATCAGGGCCAGGTGCTTTCTGTTTCAGAGTTTATTAATTACTGAGTCACATTCTTTAATAGGTCTTTGCCTATTCGGCCTACTTGTTTCTTGTTTGAGCTTTGGTAGATTGTGTCTCTCAAGGAATTGGTCCATCTCATTTAAGCTGTCAGATTTGTAGTCAGGGTTGTTCACAGTTCCTTTACTACTCTTTTCAGAGGAGTATTGTAGTCACTCCTCTTTTGAATGATTGTTACAAAACACAAATAACATAAACTTTACCATTTTAATAATTTTTTAAGTATACAATTCAGTGACATCAATTGCATTTTCATCATGCAACCATTACCACTATTTCCAAAACTTTCCATCACCCTAAACAGAAGCTCTGTAACTTTTAAGCAATAACTCCATTTACCCCTTGGGGCCTTGTAGGCTCTAATTTCTGTCTGTATGGATTTGCCTATTCTGACTATTTTATATCAAGGACATTTCATATAATACTTCTTTACTTGTTCTGGCAGTTTCTGCTTGTTTTTCAGTGTTTCTGGGGTGAGCGAGGGGATGAGACATTGGAGTTGCTTATTCTGCCATTTTGCCAACATCATGCTTCAGCCTGATAAGTTTTGATTATTGCTTTCTGCACATAATATTTTACCAAATACTTGATCCTTTGATGGGTCTGTATGTTTCACAAAGGAAGATACTTAGTTTTGGCCTTTGCTATGTCCTCAGAGTCTAGAATGGTACCATATTAACATTTACTGAGTTATTGAATTAAGTTACTAATTTTTAATAATTATTTGAAAATAAGATTTTAAAAAAATATTTTATTTATTTATTTGATAGTGAGAACGAGACTATGCATGCATGCACATGCACTAGCAGGGGAAGAAGCAGAGGGAGAGGGAGAGGCAAGCAGGCTCTCCACTGAGCAGGGAGCCCGATGAAGAGGGCTCGATCCGAGGACCCTGGGATTATGACCTAAGCCGAAGACAGACACTTAACTGACTGAGCCACCCAGGCACCCTGAAAATAAGTTTTATTTTTTTTTTAAATAGCTTCATAATGTTTGTGGAACTATATTTTCCTGTTCACCTATTGTTTAATTATTAAACTACTATTTTCAGGTTTTATTTTTATAAGTACTAATGGCCATTATCATATTTGTATAGACCTTTGGGTACATCTGCGATGATTTCCATGGCTTGTATATATTAGAACTAGAATTAGCCAGAACAAAAGACATTTTATTTGGTCCTTTCATACATAATGCTAATTGCCTCTCAGGAAAGGGGTAATTTTTTAAAATGACTTGGCAGCTATTTAAAGATATATAACATATTTTTCAACTAACTTATGAGTTTTATGCACTTCAGACTCATAAAAAGAGATCTCTTCTTGATATATTTAAACAATGTTTTTAACTAGCTGTTAGAATGAGATAACATTCGTTTTGTTGATGGAAAGCAAGTGCAATATCACAAGCAGATATTTTGTAAAACTTTATCTCATTTCACTAGTTTTTTATTTAAGTTAAATTTTGCCAAAATAAAGTAAAAAAAGAAACCTAATTTATTAATTTTAGTTTCTGGTTTAATAGTTACAATGGAAATATCTACAAAGTTCAACTATACTTTCATTCATATTTTGGTTATATTTTTCACATGCTATATTGTAGTTATTTGTCTCATATTTATCTCTCCAGCAGGCTGTGAGCCCCTTGAGGGGCTAAATAAAGTTAGTCTTAATAACTTATGTTTTCTGTAGTATTTTGTAGTTGTCAGAATATATGGATATATATCTGCTCAATCGTTTTTTGTATCCCTTGTAGGATAAGATATTACTTAAATTTTATACTTGGCATTTAGAGAAGTTTAAGTGACTTTCCTAAAATCACAAGACTGGGGCCTTCTTGTGTGACTCTTGCTTAACTTTAAGGATTGAATAGTCACCATACTGCCCAGTGGAACTTTGTGCAATGATGGAAGTATTCTGTGATCCTGAGCTATCCAGTACAGTGGCCACTAACACTATGAGTACTTGAGATGTGGCTGATGTGACTAAGGTACTGAGCTTTTTATTAAGTTTTATTTAGTCTTCATTTAGATACCCATATGTGGCTAGTGCATACCATTTTGGACAGCGCAGGTCTACACTCATAGGTGGAGTAATTGTTTGCCAGCACTTTATAGCAGAGACTCAGACATTGGCTTGCCAAGTGGAACACTGGATTTGAAGTCCATCCTATACAATTCTGTGATTCTATAAACTGACCAGTAAAACAAGTAGACCCACTACACGCAGAAAGTCCATTTGAATACATTTTGAAAATATCTTTGGTAGGTTTTTTTTTTTTTCTTTTACTTTTTATAAGTGTGGTTGCAGGAGGTTCTTTTTCCCCTTTAGATAAAAATTTTTTTACAATGAACTGTCAAAGTTTTAATGTTTTTTCTTTTTTTTTAAGATTTTATCTTATTCATGAGAGAGAGAGAGAGGCAGAGACACAGGCAGAGGGACAAGCAGGCTCCATGCAGGGAGCCCAATGTGGGACTCGATCCCGAGACTCCAGGATCACGCTCTGAGCCAAAGGCAGATGCTCAACCACTGAGCCACCCAGGCGTCCCAGTTTAATGTTTTTTAATTCCACTTTTTGATATGATTTCCTTAATTATTTTGTTCCCCACTTCCTATCCCTGTGGCAAACAGTCCTCCACCTCTCTCTGCTCCTTCATGTCCTTCGAAATCTGTTTTCTGTCCTAGGACAAGGGGAGAGATTTTGTTAAGCTGTCGTCATTAACTCTGTCCTTGATTATTTTTTTCTGTCAGTCACCTATTTCACTGTGTACTTACTTACTTATTTATTTTTAAGATTTTATTTTATTTACTCATGAGAGACACAGAGCGAGAGAGAGAGAGGCAGAGACACAGGCAGAGGGAGAAGCAGGCTCCATGCAGGGAGCCTGAAGTGGGACTTGATCCCGGGTCTCCATCATTGATCAGCTCCACGGATCACACCGTGGGCTACAGGTGGCACTAAACCACTGTGCCACCGGGGCTGCCCCTCTGTACTCATTTAAAAGCTGAACAGTAAATATTCCTTAATCATTTCATGCAAGTAAATAGTAACAGAGGTGTCAGCTCCTTAAGACAGAGGCCTAATTTCCATTTTGTGCTTCTTCACATGTTCAACAAATGTATGTTGTGTGTCTAATTTTGCGAAGGATTCAAGGAAGGTAGAAATGGTCTAGAAAAGTGTTTTTGAATTTAATTAATGTTTGAGTAAATAGTGGTCATGCATCTTGGATTTGGATCATTTCTTTTATGTGAAATAGGGGAAATCATCCAGTTATAATAACCATTCAGCTCTTAGTAAGAAATGGGTTAATTTCTTATTTTAGTCACTTTGCATTGGGAAATGCTACAGACTGAATGACTATGTCCTCTCAAAATTTATCTGTTGAAATTTTATCTCCAGTGTGATAGTATCAGCACGTGGGGCCTTTGGGAGCTGATTGGGTCATGAGGATGGACATTAATAACCTTATGAAGAGACTTCAGAGAGATTCTTAACCCCTCCTGTTGTATAAGGTGACACAAGGAGAGGGCAGTCTGAATCAGGAGGCAGGCTTTCAGCAGACACCCAGTCTCCGTGCCTTGATCTTAGTCTTCCCAGTCTCCAGAGTTGTGAGAAATACATTTCTGATGTTGATAAGCTACCCCGTCCATGGTAGTTTGTCATAGCAGCCCGGATGGTGATGAGCAGATTGACTTCCTGATTGGTATCAAGGAAGAGAGTTAGTAGAAAAGATAAAGCTTAGAATATTTTTAAGACATCTTGGTCTCATGTAGTGCCTCTTAATGAAAAATTTTGTTTTCAGAGACTGAGGAACATGTTATAATCTAGGAATATTATAAACTTTTTTTGGAATATTATAAACTTTGAATATCATTATTGGTGTGTGAAAAGCTCTGTCATTGTTACTTTGGGTTCTTAATGCTTGAGGCTGGAGAGCCCCAATATTTTAAGTTTTATAAGGTAAGCACTAAGCATACCACATTCTTTTTTTTTTTTTTTTTAAATCTATTTTTTGTTTGTTTTTAAGTAGGCTCCACACCTAGCATGGAGCCCACCATGGGGGCTTGAACTCACAGCCCTGAGATCATGAGTCGGTCACTAAACTGACTGAGCCATCCAGGCATTCCGCATGTCACACTTCTATCCTTGAAAAATTGAGGAAGAGACATTTGCTTTTACGAAGAGTTTTAGACCCTTGTGTGTCTAGCCTGCCATTGTCTCTTCATTAACTCTAGCCTGTAGCTTTTACCTCGAGTATCCTGGAATGAATCTGACAGCAGAAAGTCCTGGAGGGAAACTATGTCATGTAAGCTGTTCCAAGATGTTTGCCTTATAAAACTAGTAGCCATTTTTATTCATCCTTAGAATGTTTATTGGTTTTTGTGCAAGGCACTGTGCAAGGTTCTGGGAATAAAATTTAGAAAGAGAACAAGTTCTTGACTTTGAGTTACTCATAGAAGTTAAGCAAATATTTAAACAGGTAGATTGTATTGCAGCATGAACACGTGAACACTTTTAGTGGATGTATTATACAGCCCTGTGTGATATGCACATCTCATTTACTCATGAGAACAATCATGTGAAATAGGTGGTGTTCATACCTTAATTCCACAGGAGAAGAAATTAAGAATAGACAAATGCCATAGATCATTTATTGGTTAAGTGTCAGATTGAAACTCATGTCTTCTGATTGTAAATCTTATTATCATTGCACTGTATACCAGTTGTCTTCTGGATAATTACCTTTCTCTTTTCCTAACTGGGAAATCCCTCTAATAGGATTATGGAGCTTGTGTCTCAGTAACTATTATTCTTTTACAGGCAGGCATTTGAACTTGTTCAAGAATTACAAAAATCTTCAACCAAAGCATGTACCAGTTTTATAACTTTAAAAAGTTGATCATCCAAAAATTTTAGTATTTGTATGCACAAGCCAGCTAAAGGACTATTAGGCATTCTAAAAATACTGGGGGAGAAACATAAATTTATTTTGGACTGTGGTCATTTATAAACATGCCAGGGTCGTTGAATTAAGGATGAGAGGCATACCAGTTTTGGAATTGGTTGAATGATCACATTTATAAGTGTATGTTTTACAAAGCTAGTTGTGTGTAAAGGAAGCATTGGAGGAGACCTCCTGCTGAAGCTGAGAGAGCCTGGGCAAAGCTGAACAGGAACAATGGCTCGGGAGTTGGGCTGATTCACATCTCAGCCCCATACACACAGCTGTGTGGCCTGGAGCTGCTCTTTGGGCAATGACCCATTGAAGGGCCTACCTCACAGCTAGCACCTTGTTGCAGGGGTGCAGTGGGTAGGAGAGGAGCACCTGGCAGGATGGTGTTGGGCAGTGTGTGATGTGCGAGCAACACGTTAAGGCTGACTTTGGCTGCAATGAACACATGTGTACACAGTGACCAGTAATTGACCTTGAATACCCTGAATGCCATGAGTATTACAATGGAGTCTTGAAAGTGGTAAATATTTTAAACTCGTAGAATAAACTACCTTAAATCATTTAAAAAATTCTTTATTAATAATACATTGCTTATGTGGTATTTCAGAGCTCCTGTAGTATTCTAATAAATAGTATTTTACTTCATTATATCTTAAGTCTTACCAACAAACTACTTTTAATGGCAGAAAATGTAAATACTCTGAAAAGAATCGTGTAGAAAGGAAGTGTGTGTGTGTGTGTGTGTGTGTGTGTGTGTGGCGAGGGGGTTGGATAGCACAAAATAGCAAGAAGGAAATTTTTTGAAGGCCAGCATTATGTCTGTAAAAATCACATCAGTTTTCCGTTTTTCTCCATAAAAATTTTGCATTACTACCAATATAATATTTTAAATGTGTTTCCATTATACAAATGATGGTTCAGGAAGAGATGTTTCGTTTACCCGTGATGTCTAACATGCCTGGTACCTTCCTCAGACCTTTTATTTATGCATGTCAAGTGGGAATCCGTCTCGTGCTGAAGCAACACAACAGACTGATGAAATACGTTTGGTACTTAGTTCATAGTTGAGGAAACTGAGTACCCACAGTTAGACAGCTACTAAATAGAAGAACTGGGAGGTTCTCCCCCAGAGGTGTTCCAAGTCCCCAAATCCAGTCTTTTTTTTTTTTTTTTTCTAAGATTTTATGTGTTTGGGGGAGAGAGTACACATGTAGGAGCGGGGGCAGGTGTAGAGAGAGAGGGAAGGGTGGACTCCACCCACGCTGAGCAGGGAGCCAGATGTGGAGCTCCATCCCAGGGCCCTGGGTCATGAACTGAGCCCAAGGCAGAAGCTTAATCCCCTGAGCCACCCTTGCATCCCCAAATCTGGTCTTATGCTACTTCTGCCATAACCAGATAATATTTATGACAAGAAGATGCTATATAATGAATTGTGCTGGGTATGAGTTGACGATACATAGAATTGAAAGCATTTCTGTACCCTCAAGCAGTTTATAACTTAATTGGTCTGGCCAGATGCTACATGAGGGGGAAGGTAAATAACAATGAAAAAGCCAAGGGATGCAAGGCAAGAAATGTTAGAGGGTAGTGAGTCATTGATTTCCAAATAAGCAGTAGAGAGCAAAGTTAAAGCCCTACGGAGGAAGCATTGAAGGTGGGCCAAAGAATACGGAAAGGCTTCGTGGATGAAAAGGGACTTAGTTTTATAGTAGTTAGTGTTTCTTTGACCTTGTCCTCTGGTCTTTTGTTTATTGCTATTAATGTCTGGAAACAAGATCTGATTGCAAGCCTAGGTCTATTTTTGCTTCTTTGTTATTTGAAAGGTATTTATATTTGTATAGTTTACCCCAGAATAAATAATCTGGTAATTGTCCATTAAGATTTCTGTTCTCTTCTACACCATCCTTGATAGTGTAAGAAAATGATCTGACATTAAGGTCTTCTAAAAGTGACAGCTGGCATGAAACTCCATGTCCCCTGAGTCATAACCCAGTATTCCTACTATATTCCCTGAGATTGAGGTGTGCACAATTCTGGGCTGATAGGAACACTCCTAAATGTGATTGATAAGGACTCTTTGCTGCTGCTGTGCTTTTTAATAATACACATTGGAGATGGTGAGATAATTTATCAGATAAAGGAAGGCACGTCGTGTCAACATACAGCACATCAGCATTTCTCAGCCATTTGTGAAGTGTGCCCTTCCTGATATTATCTCCCTGTCTTCTGGGTAGCACCAGGAGCCAAGAACAATGATATTGAGCTTCATCTTTTGTGGTTTGTTTTATAAAAATAATGTACTAGTTGTCCTTTAGCAGCAACATAGGGATATTGATGGAGAGTTGCTTCTGTTTGATCTCGATACATTGATCCAAATCAATATAATTATGTTATTAAAAATAGATATATATTCCATATTTGGCAAAGAAGATGGCATTTTATAGCTATATGGCTTCCCTTGGGTTTGGTGTTATGTGTGATACTACCATAGAGCTCATTCCCCTTCCTTTTGGAATTTCCAGTCCAGATGGAAAGGCCAGTTGTATGCATACACAGCCTCAAATCTACCATGGCTAACATGCGGATCCCACCAGCTCTCATCCTCGCTACACCTGTCCCTCCTCTGTCATTAAATGGCCCCACTGTCTCTTTAGTCACTCATTCTAGAAATTCTGGAAACCTAGCCACACCTTGTTTCTCTTCCCCTTCATCACTCCCTCATCCAGTCTGGCAGTAGGTCCCTCCAACACACCCTTCATACCCCAGCTGCTGACAGACTCCTGCTTATCCTTTACAACTGCTAACATTGCTTCTTCAGGGAAGTCTTCCTAGACAGAGGTGCTCCTTCTCCAGTGCAGTTGCAGCTGGCAATAAACTTCTCTATTCATTGTTGCCTATAGTTCCTTCAAGCCAGGGAATTTACTTTTCTCTTGGTAAACCCAGTACAAGGCACATTAGACCCTTAGTTTTTAAATCAGTACATTGAGTGATGGGAGGATTATTAGTTGAATTTGTGGTGTTTGTGAAGCATCCTACTGAAGTAAGATTGTGCAGAGGTCAGATATTGAAAATTTGAATGTCATATAAAGAAGTGAGCAGTTACAGCTGGGCACATGGGTCCAGATGGCCTCCCCAGTAGCCACATGTCATCATGCGACTGCATTCAGGCCAGTGAAAACAGAAGTGGTAGGTGCCCCTTCTAAGAAGTTTCCTTAATGGGGATCCCTGGGTGGCGCAGCGGTTTGGCGCCTGCCTTTGGCCCAGGGCGCGATCCTGGAGACCCGGGATCGAATCCCACATCAGGCTCCCGGTGCATGGAGCCTGCTTCTCCCTCTGCCTATGTCTCTGCCTCTCTCTCTTTCTCTCTCTGTGACTATCATAAATAAATAAAAATTAAAAAAAAAAAAAAAGAAGTTTCCTTAATGGAGGGGCATGTCATTCCCTATCTCTCCTTTCTGCTGGCTGGATTGAAATCTGAATTATTTGGGCTCCCATGGTCATCTAAGTGTAGCAGGGCCACACATCCTAGGGTTTGCAGTGTAGGAAACTGGCAGAACCCTGGCAGGGAGGGGGGCATTCCAGGAAGAGTAGTGGAATGAAAGGACATATTTAAGGTCAGATAGAAGAAGATGACCTGGCAAAGGATACTGAAAAGGAGTCACAATAGTGTTAGGAGAAAAACTAGGGAAGTGGTTCACTAAGGAGGAACTGGGTAGCTCCTACCAGTTAAGTAAGATAGAGATGGGGAAAATGTCACCGAGTTCCACAACATGGAGGCCTTGGCAAGACCACTGACATGGTAAGGGCCAATATGATATTAGGGAGGCTGAAAGGTAGATAGTGTAGGGGAGGCTCCTCCAAAGGTATTTGCCCTTGAAAGAGAGAATTTGGAATAGAGGGACCAACCGGCAGAGGATGTAGGGTGAAGGAAAGGTTTTGATTATTGAGATTACTGGAATATGCTGATGGAAGTAATCCTGTTGAGGGGAAAAGAGAGCAGACAAGGTCTTGAGACAAATTGATGAGATCCAGAGCAGATGGACACAGAGTTAGCAAGGAGGAGGATCCCTGCCTTTGTGGTGAAGGGCGTGAAGAAGAAAATGGGCACATATGTGGGTGCTTGTAGATTCGGGGTGCAGACGTGAGGGAGCTCCTCTCTGAAGCTTTCTACTGTCTCCTGACATAGCAAGGTCATTGGCTCAAACGTCGGAGACAGTAAGGCCATCACCCTGTCTCATGTCCTTCTTCCCAGGACAGCTTTGTTGCCCTGTGTTGTGAGGAGAGCCTCCAAGTGTTGGGTGGATCACATGGCTGCCTGCAGCTCCTTGAGTGCCTCTGCCTCCCAAGGCAGGTGGCACCTGCAGTTGAGCCCAGCTTCCCATCCAGGCCATGCTGCCCACTTACTAGCTGTGCCCTGGCCAGAGCCAGCCATCCTGGACCTGGAGTCCACCCAGCCTGGCTGCTCTTTGGCTCTGAGTATGGTCCTGTGGCACCGGCCCTTTTTCCCCACCCTGTGAGCTCACCCTAAGATCCCGTTCTCATGTAGCATCCTTTGACATCTCTTCCATTCTCCCCTGTGCCCCCAGGCCAGTTGCTACAGCTTCTGTCTGTCTGTATAACTGTTCTTCGGTTGTAGTTTTTTAATCTGGATTGAGCACGCTGTTTGGTTTACGTGTGGTAGGCACTGGGCGAATGGATGAATTCTGATTGAGTTACCTGTTCCTTTAGTGATTCTTAATGACATTGAAATGAAATGAAAGTTATATGCTCTTAGTATTTGATACAAGGAAAACATTTTTCTTTCTTTCTTTTTTTTTTTTTTTTTTCCTAGGTGGTTCTGGAATGGAGCCGGGATCAATACCATGTTTTGTTTGATTCCTACAGAGACAATATTGCTGGAAAGTCCTTCCAGAATCGGTAAGAAGAGATCAGTTTTGGAGAGTAGCTTATTTGGACTTAAGAGATGAGTCATGAGATTACTCTTACTTTAAATAGAACAGTTGAAGTTGAAGGGGTTTTTCCAGGTGTAGATACGGTTTAACTTACTCGAGACCATTCCTGTCTGAAGGAACTTTGTGGTCCTTCCTCAGGTTTTATGATTGAAAAATCTGATTCTCTAAGAGTAATCCTGCCTTGCAGAGTTATGTGATCATCTTATCATCACCCCAGTTCTGTGAGGTAATTCCATCAGGTAATTCCATCCCCCTGTAGAATGAGGTGGTTACTCTGGCCAGTATTCTTCTTTTCCAAGCCTGGCCCATATTCTTCTGTGGACATCACTCTGTTAACCAGGGGGAGTCCCATGGAAGTCACCAGGACTGACCCCCATCCCGCCCCCACAGACACTACATCTCTGCTGTCCCGCTGTGAGGAGGAGCAAACAGCCTCACAGCTTGGATCTTTTCCTCTATAAGGCCAAACTTCCTGGTACAGCCACTCTTGAAGGCTACCGTCAACCATTGTTTTCCTTGGAATTTTTTTCCGCCCTCATTAAGGTAGGCTTCAGAGTAGAATCAGCCTTTTCCCACATCCTCCTTTTCTTCCTGAAGCTACAATGAATTATACAGTCTGCTTTTAAATTTTGTCTATGAAATTATTACTTATTGTTTTATATCATAAAAGTAGTTTATGTCTGTGGTTGAAAAGCATGGGTGGCTCAGTCAATTAGACATCTCCTTCGGCTCAGGTCATGATCCCAGAATCCTGGGATCAGCCCCATATCGGGCTCCCTGAGCAGGGAGTCTGCTTCTCCCTCTGCCCCTTCTCTTTGCTCGTGCTTGTGCACACTCACTTGCTCTTCGCTCTCATAAATAAATAAATAAATAAATAAATAAATAAATAAATAAATAGATAGATAGATAAATAAATGAAAACAGTTCAAATAGCATAGACAAATAAAAATTTATGCCTCTCTGTTCCATTTTGGATTTTCCCTCATCCAGAGGAAGCATTATTAAATTTTTATTTTGGATTTTTCTGGTAATCATCATTCTAACTTTAAAAAATAGATGGAGTTCTCTCCTTTTTTTATTTATCCATTTTATGTAGTATTTATTTATTGACTCTTCCGTTGTCACAGTGCACAGCTAATCATTACAGGGCAAGGAACAGTAGGTGACCAGAACAAATGTAGGGCAGCTAACAAGTGTAGTTACCCCACAAAAGTCTATATGTCAGAGGCCATAACTAAAAAAAACCTCCCTGGATCCTGACTGTCCATTTCCCCCTGAGGATAGTTCTCATAAATCTTTCCCTCTCTTCTCACTGAACCAGAAAACCTAATGGAACTATGAGTAACCACAGTTGGTATCAGTCGGCACACCTGGACAGTTTTCTCAGAACCTCTAGGCTGCATTACCAATCACTCTGGAGCCCTTGCTCTCTGCTTAAAAGCACTTCCTTATCCCTCTGTTCACTTTTTTATGAGTGCCCATGTGATTTCTATCAAATCAGTGGTTTTTAAATTACTGTACTCCTTGGATGTAAGCACTGTTGGAGTCATGAACGTCTCAGGGAGGGAGGGCTCAGGGATTCTTTGAATTGACATAAAGCTTTACTCTTTGCTTCGTGCCCTATGTGTGAATGACATCCCTGAATCTGCTCCCTTTAACAAAAATAAATCTTTGAGTCTTCCTCTGTTTTAGACACTGAGATATTACAGCAGTAAAGAATCGCATAGTCTAGTAGGGAGAATAATAGCATGTAAGCAAATAATTTGTGAAGTAGGGAAACTCTAGGTTTTTTCTTAGGACCTCTCTCTCTTTTTTAAAGATTTTTTTTATTCACTTGAGAGAGAGAGAGAGAGAGAGAAAGAAAGAGCAGCGGAGGGAGGCAGAGGGAGAAGAAGACCACACTGAGCAGGGAGCCCGACTTAGGGCTCAATCCCAGGACCCAGAGATCATGACCTGAGCCAAAGGCAGATGCTTAACTATTTGAACCACCCAGGCACCCCTCTTAGGATTTCTTATAAACAGTTTTCAAAGCCCCTAGGGGTCTCTAAAATCAAAACTATTTCTTTTAACAATACTAAGGTGTTATTTGGCTTTTTTACTGTGTTGACATTTGTACTGATGGTGTAAAAGCATTGATGGGTAAAACTGCCACATCTTAGCATGAGTCATTGTAGTCTTCACCACCCCATATTGCAGTGGTAAGATAAAAGCTAGTTTCACTTAAAAATGTTCATGATGAAGCAGTAAAAGTTAATAATTTGATTATATCTTGGCCCTTTGACCCCACATCTTTTTAATGTTCTTTGTGATGAAATGTACCTGACTGTTGGTGATTGTCTTGAGAAAAAGTGCCATGTGATTGTTAGAGCTGCAGCCTATACTAGCCCTTCTGTTCTGTGGATCACTGTTGTCATAACTTGAAAGGACAGATAACAGTATTATTACTCAGACTTGGTCATTTGGCAGATGTTTCTTGACAGTGAACAAAGCAATTGTCTTTCTCTAAGATTTTATTTATTTACTTGACAGAGGGCACAAACTGAGTAGCAGAGGGAGAGGGAGAAGTAGCTGAGCAGGGAGCCCGACATGGGGCCCCATCCCAGGACCCTGGGATCATGACCTGAGCCGAAGGCAGACACTTAACCCACTAAGCCACGCAGGAACCCTGTATCTCTTGAAGGAAAAAAGAATAGTATTCGTTGCCAGTGATAAAATTTGAGCTTTCAGGTGAAAATAGGAACTTGGGAAAACTTGTTTCTGTCACTGTGAGCTTAACGGCTTCACAGTATAAGACTTATCTGTTTAGATCTGTGACATTGTCCAAAAATCAAATTTGCTGGTATTATATAAGAAAATGAAGGAAATAGGGCACCATTTGGCAGATCTGCCTTAACTCAATAAGCTATTATTTTCCAGACATTGTTATGGGATCATTGTTACAGACGTTACAGAATCTTGCATGGGGAAGAAAGCCATTCAAAGCGCAAGAAGGACCAATGGATTTCAGTGGAAAAGCACAAAAAGTTCATTAATGTGGCTTCATATTCCACACTGCAGCTAATTTTTAAGCAACTACCATTTACTTTGGTGTAGGATCAGAGAGAAAAATCCACTACTACTGGCAAAGGCTATGAAAATACACCTCTCCTTTCCCACTCCATATCTGGGAGTTGTATGAGCCTGGGTTTTCTTCATATATCACCACCAGAACAACCTGTGGGAAAAGATTGAATGCACAAGTTCTGAGGTGCTTTGCTCTCTTCTACTAAGTCATTAAAGAGATTGATAGAAATGTAAAACAATGCCACTCTTCTCACTAAATTTTGTTGTTTTGGAAAATATTGTTATTTTCACTTAAAAAGTTATCATGTTAACATGAAGAGTTTTTTTTGTTTTGAAATGAATTTATTATATTTTTAAAGTGCTGGTTTTACTTTTAAATATGGCAAATGTGAATAGTTATAACCTATAAACAAAAGCTTTTTGGGGTTCTTAATAATTATTAAGTGTGAAGGGTCTAGAGAAAGTTGGTGAGAACCATTTCTTTAACATAGCAGTTCTCGGAGCACCTGGGCGGCTCAGGCAGTTAGGTATCTGTCTTGGGCTCAGTCATGATCTTAGAGCCCTGCAGCTGGTTCCCTGCTTCTCCCTCTGCCATTCCCCTTGCTTGTGTGCATGCTCTGTCAAATGAATAAATAAACTTTTTTTTTTTTAAAGAAGAAACCATAGCAATTCTCAAAACCTTAGTGTGCAGCAGAATCACATGGAAGGTTTGAAAAAATGCATTTTCTCACCATGCCCAGAGTTTCTGAGTCTGAAGGTCTCAGAAGGGTTCAGAATTTTCATTTCTAACAAGTTCACTGAGGATACTGATGCTGCCAGTCTGGTGACTACACTTTGAGAACAATTCATTCTTGGATTCTTAATGAAATAGTTTTCCTACTTCATTTTCATTATAGCTGATTTTCCTAAGAAAACCTCAAAATGAATTGTCTTTTTTTTTTTTTCTTTTAAAGACTTTATTTATTCATGAGAGACACAGAGAGAATGGCAGAGACACAGGCAGAGGGAGAAGCAGGCGCCCCTGCAGGGAGCCTGATGTGGGACTCCATCCCAGGACCCTGGGGTTATGGCCTGAGCCGAAGGCAGCCGCTCACCTGCTGAGCCACCCAGGTGCCCCTGGATTGTCTTTTTTTAAATCACATATTTATCAAGTGCCAACACAACCTACTGTGCCTTATGCTGTGCTAAATGCTGATGGTGCATGCACATTTGCAGAAAAGCCTGCCCTAAAGGAGCTTTAAAACTTTAGAAGAAAATGTAGCTTTAGAAAATCCAGATATTGAGGTCAGCAGTTTTAATCAAACATTCTTGTTCTTTTTCTGAAAAATTTTGTGTATGTGTTAAATATTTTTCCTCCTAATTTTAGATTGCATTAAAATATAGTTTGATTTTTATATAAGGATATTTCAAAATTGCCTAATTTTGAAGATGACAAGTAAATGGATCATATATAACATATCACATGTTCTGATATATTTTTTTGATATATTTTTAAATATTGCAGTATTTATAGGAAGTTTTCATTATTTTGCTAGTTTCTCTCCAAGTCTTTTTAATGTTATTTGAAATGTTTAAAACAAAGTTTTGTTCTGTTTGTCATTAAGAAGTGAATATGTAAATTATTTATTGCTATTAATTGTGAGGCATTAAGTCAGTCTGAGGACTAGTCCTTCATTTCTAAAATATAGGTATTAGATTAAGGGTAAAATTTCTTCCAACTCTTTGATTCTAAGATACCATTTAAGTTTTCAGTGTTCTTACCTATTTTATGGAATGTAGAATCAAGGGACTACATTCATAGCATCCTTTATATGTGATAGTGCCTTGTATATTCACTTTAAACTGATTAAAATAAAAGCTATATTACTGTCACTGTGGCTTTGGTTCTGAGTCATAGATGACATTTAGTCTCTAAGATAAAGGCTTTCTTCTCATCTGGAAACTAAGATGTAGTGGTCTCGTGGTTAGAAAGACTCAAACTCGCTGTGGCCATGTCTAATAGTAGAAAAACAACTGACTCACTGACCTTGAGCAGATCATATGGTCTCCTTAGTTTGTTAGTTTAACACTGGAGAATTAAATTGATCATCTAATACAACCTTATTAGAATAGCCAGTACATAATAAACCCATTATATACTTAATGTTTTCCCCAATTGAACATGTATAGATATCTGCTGATTCTATTAAAAAGTTTCTAATAGCAGATAATTACTTGTACGAGATAGCTTTGGAAACGTGTCATTTTTTTTAACCTTAAAAAAAAACTTGAAGCAGTTTTTTCAAATTAATTTTTGGTCTGAGAAACTGGGAGTGAGATGACCTTGGACAATTTAGGTATAGGTAATGCAAGGCAAAGATTGATGTATATGTTGATAGAATGAACTTAAGAGTTAATTTAGCAAACAGGTATATGTTAAACCCCACTAATAAAAGCCCTATTCCTAGGTGTCTTGTGATGACCAAGAGGAACTCATTGACCTCGTATAGACTTGGCATTTTAGTGGGGGGAGCTGTTTCTTTTCTTTCTTTCTTTCTTTTTTTTTTTTTTTTAACTTAAGAATGTGAACAACTATAAATCATTAGTTCTCAATGTGAATTTCTGGGTTGGCAGCATTAACATTACCTGGAAACCTGTTAGAAATGCACGTTCTGGGGCCCCACTCCAGACCTCATGAATCAGAAACTCTGGGGATGAAGCCCAGCAATCTGTTTTACAAGCCCTAACATGATTCTGTTGCCTGTTTATGTTTGAGAACTATTGGTATAGTAAATGCATTTTAAAACCTAGCTGAGGAAGCTGTCACATGCTGTTACATTGAGGAGAGAGCCTGAGGATCTAGGAAAGAGAGGAAGTCACTAACGCAGCAGGGCACAGATTGTATGGCACCACATGGCCCTAGAGATGCTGCATCTAGTGGAAGACACACATGCATAAAAGCTAGCACAACACAGTGTGCTAGGATCCTTTGAGTACAGGGCACAGCGGAAGCTGCATGATAAGTGGTACCTTCTCTTTGGGGGAGGTGAGGGGACAGGGCAACTGGGGAAGGAGGAAGTGGTTCAACAAAGCATGAAAGAAAGGATAGTTAGGCACAGGGAGAGACATGTTCAAAGGCACAAAAGCTTGCAAGTCTTCCCCTGTTGGGATAAGTGACTGGAGTGTCTAGAACACAAGGTGCAGATTTTGACACGGTTTAGATGTTACTCTCAGACAGTGGTGACCATTGTCAGGAGGGTTGGTAGATGTCCAGCTTTCCCAGGTGCCTGAATATGAGGTGATTGCTCATTTTTCACATGAAGCTCTGGGTCCCTGATTCTCTTTGACCTTCATCTTCTCTTATGCTCTTCCCTTTTCTTCCCGGTCTCTGCCACACTGGCTTCTAGCTCCTTGACCATGACAGTTATGTGTCTGCTTCAGAGCATTTGCACTTGGTGGTCCCATTCTCTGACCCAGTCTTCCCCCAGTTACCCACATGGCTTGCTTCCTCCCTTCACATCTTTGCTGAAATGTGTGAGTCACGATGAACTCCTATATCATAGATCTGAAGCTGACCTGAAAGATGGGGGGGATTTTGGTCAAGCTGGTAAAAGAAGGGGGAAGAGAGCTTTCAGCAGGAGTGAAACCTGAACAAAACATGAACATGAGGCTTAGGCGAGATACGAACTAGAGGCCTGCCTGACTCCTTATTTTGAGGAACAGATAATAAGGAAAAAATCGGACAGTTTCAGGAAGGTGTGTGCTAGTGGCTCATAAATATCATGGACTCATTCAACAAGTACTGAGCTCCTGTGTGCTGGGCACTTTTCTAATTGGTTGGGTACTTTAGGGAACAAAATAAGGAGGTTTCCTGCCTTCTTGGAGCTTATGTTCTGGGGGAGGGACATGTACAATTAACAATATAGGTAACAAGTTAATTATTTAATATGGTAGAAATGTGGTAAGTGCTATGAAGACAAGGAAAAGCAGGGTAGGGTGAGGAGGGCTGGGAGGGGTTGGGCTTGGGGCAGAAGGGAATAAGGAAGGCTGCAGCATTAAGGAGGGCTGGATCTTCTTTCTGGACTTAGTTTTGGTAATTTTGTTTAGCTTCTCATTTCTTTTTTTTCTTTTTTTAAGATTTTATTTATTTATTCATGAGAGACAGAGAGAGGCAGAGACACAGGCAGAGGGAGAAGCAGGTTCCCTGCAGGGAGCTCGACACGGGACTCAATCCCAGGACGCCAGGATCACACCCTGAGCTGAAGGCAGACGCTCAACCACTGAGCCACCCAGGCGCCCCTAGCCTTTCATTTCTTTTCTAGGTTTGGCTGCATGTGCCTTGCAGCACCCTGTTTGCTGAGTGCACGTGTACAAGTGTAAACTGAGCTTCCAAGACCTCCTGACAATCCTAAAAGCAGAACGATGGCAGCCTCTTTTCAGGGTGCTTGTGGGGAGGAAATGGTACAGACCTGCATAAAGATCTGCATGTATCTTGCAGAGAAAGTTCTCAACAAATAGTCTCCCAGTACCAGTTAGAAAACATGCAATTCTCTGATATGGTTGGCTGGTTGGATTACCTTTTCATTGATTTTTTTTTCATAACCTTGGAGTTCAAACCCTGTTATACTCTTATTCCCAAATATTGGCGAAAAGCATGTTAAGTAAGCTGGAGGACTTGTGATTTGCCTTAGGCTCTGTCTGCCCATGCCAATCGATGTGGTTTATACCTGGGTGAATGGCACAGATCTTGAACTACTGAAGGAACTACAGCAAGTCAGAGAACAGATGAAGGAGGAGCAGAAAGCAATGAGGTAAAACTGATGTTTAAGAAAATAATACACACAGTTCTGTGAGTGCAAGTAACAGTGCATTTCAGATGGGTGGGGTGATGTTCACAGTGCTCTCCCAACAAAAATCTGCATCTCAAATTCCTGCTGTTAGAAGATGTTGTCAGTCATGTGTCTGACTCTTGTTTCTTGGTGCCCGAGGAGAATTCAGCCACTTTAGTGACACCCTGGCCTCCCTTGGTTAGATGGCCATTTATGACCATGCCCCTCTAGGGATGCCTTGCTCTCAAGGTCCCTAAAGGCAAAGGGGCCTCCCAAGAGAGCCCTTGTCCCAGGTGTAATAGCTCCATGAAACAAGGTGTTTGTTATGCAATGTAGCCTCATGGTAAGGCCCATTATTCCCTTGAAAAATAAAGCAGGCCTACAGACTTGATTTTTTTCCCATTTGATAAAGACATTAGAAAATATAGTCCCTTTATCCTTTTCAGTATCAAATCATATAATATAGAATTAGAATCATTGCTAATTTTTTTTTATATATGGAATTTTGATCATTTTATTTATTTTATCTGAGAAAGGTACAGTGCCCTTGAATGAAGAGCTGTTGGAGCTAGGGATCTGACTGATGTAACTGCCTCTCAGATTCCTTAGCAGTGTTTGTTGAGAATTTCTCCCTTCATTTCTTTGTAAATGTTATGGGTGCTCCCCATTGCAGGTCACCAACCAAGTTATACAAGCAGCAAATTGTCTCTTTCTTTGTCTTAGAGAATATGATTCCTTCCCAGTGCATGAAAATGACTTTGGCGGCCTGGTACCATGTTTTCCTAGTAAAATGTAAAAGCTTATGTTTTAAGTCAATTTTTTTTGGTCACTGTGGGAAGTATGTGATGGTAATAACTGTTGAACAGATTTCATTGAAACTTTAAATTTATTATGCATCTTAAATGTAAGCATTATATTTCCTAACCTACTGGTTAGTTCCAGGGGAGTAACCAAGAAAATCAATGCTGCAGTTACTTCTTGTTCACGTTTAGGGCTGGTGCTAGCCCATGCATATATAATAAAATATATTTGCTTTTGTTAGAGAAATCCTTGGGAAGAACACAACGGAACCAACTAAGAAGAGGTAAGTGTTTTGAATCTCCTCTCAGGAATCAAAGTTTAAGTACTGAAGTAAAACTTCCAGGTTCTCACTTGGTTTTGTTGGATACACAGTATCTTGTATTTATTGTTCCTCTTCAGTCAGTACTTCATCAGCTAGTTTTTGAAGTAAGAACTCTTACTCAGGTTGTATCTAACCAAAGCTTTACTGTTCCTGATGTGTTAGGCTTCTGGACAGTAAGGTTTTTCTTCCCTGTTTTTATTAATCTGTCTTGGTATTCTGTTCTTTGGTCCTCTTAATGTATGACTTACACCCAGTGTTTCCAATTCTTGAATTTATATCCACCATTCAGTTGTGTGTTTATTATATATTTCCTTATCTTTAGAAAGCTGTCATAGTTGTGTGTCTTGTATTTAAGGACTTGGGAAGGGGATTTAGCCCAGTGCCAAGAATCCGACGTACCTGTTGCAATTTAAACCATAACTGACTCTGATAGGCCCTTCCAACAAGACTGCCTCACTGACTAGTGGAAGTCTCTGCTAACTGTACTCCCCCACTTAGCCATTAGACTTTACATAAAAGAGTTATTTTATAGAAATGAACCTGAGGAATTTTGAGATCTGGAAGTGCCTTCTAGATCATTTCTTTATGTTATATATGTTTACTTATAAATATACTACTGTTAATACTGTTTTTATTTATTTTTAACTTTTATACTGTTATTCTTAAATAACATAAATAAAATTTTAAATTATTCAAAGTAGTGATGCCATGTTGCAGTAAGGTTGAGAGGACAGTGAAAAGAACAGGCTCATAAGGAGCACCCGGGAGGCTCAGTTGGTTAAATGTCTGCCTTCAGCTCAGATCGTGATCCCTAGGTCCTGGGATGGAGCCCCACATTTGGCTCCCTCTCCATCTACCTGCCACTCCCCCTGTTTGTGCTTCTCTCTCTCTCTGCCAAATAAAATCTTAAAAAAAAAAACAAAACAAAACAAAAAAAAAAACCAGGGTCACATAATTCTATGGCCTCATTCAACAGCTGTTATTTTCTTATTTGCTTTTCATGCATGTATTTCTAGTTGTAATTTATAATCTATGTGCAATTTTATATCCCTTTAAGATTTTATATAATGTACACATTTCTGTTGATAAATTATCTTCATGCTTTTTCTCAGTTCTAATAGTTGTATAATATTCCATAAAGTAACTGTACTGTAATTTACTAAATGTTGGACACCTCTGAATTTTCACTGTTGTAAAAATTTTGTGATCTTATATTTGGATCTACTATATTTTCTGTGTGTGGGTTTGTTTTTCCTGTTTTGTTTCTCTTCTACTACTTGGACTAGATTCCTGGAAGTAAACTACTGAGGAAGAAGCATATGTATAAGTTTTTATGGGTCTGAATAAGGACACAACCACATGCCCTAAAATTGCTTCTCCAGAGAAGAAATGAGGAACACTCATCTGCAGTGACACCAGCAGTGTTCGAGAGGAATAGGTGTACTGTGCTTACACTAACCTTGAGTCCATTTTTTGAGGGATACTAATTTAGTAAACAAAATGTGTTACCCCATTGTTTTCTTTTGCATTTCTTTTTTTTTCTTTTAGATTCTATTTATTTTTTATGACAGAGAATGAGCAGTGGGGAGGTTTAGAGAGACAGAAGCAGACTCCCTGCTGAAGACCTATGTGGGGCTCGATCCGGGACCTGGGGATCATGACCTGAGCCAAAGAAGGCAGACGCTTAACCAACTGAGCCACCCAGGCGCCCCTTCTTTTGCATGCCTTTAAATATTAGTGAGGTTGAACAATATTATATATTGTTTAACTAGGCCTAGGTCCCACTTTGTGAATTCTCCAGCCGTGTTTTGTCCATTGTTTATGTAGGTAATATGTTTATTCTAGGTATTCCTTATGTTTAGATAGAAATACCTCATGCATTCATCTTAGAACCTTGTCACATTTGCTTTGGTTTACATCAGTGTCGTATCTTTCCATTGTATTTAATTGTGAATTGGTAAATTGTATCTGGTAGGATGATGCTCTGCTAAACAGAATTTACCCACTTCCTACTCTGTCTAATGATAGGCTTCACTGGAATTATGAAAAATCTTTAAAATGGTAGGAATGAAACACTTAATTTCTTGTGCATCTTTGAGTTAGTAAATTTTGGTGGCAATCATTAATACGAATTTGAAAGTGCTTTCTTAAGGACTCCACTTGTTTCATAATTTTATATCATATTGGCTATCTTTTTATATTCTTGAGATAAGATTCTTTATTAAATATGATTTTTATTGGATATAGAAAACTATCTGAAAAATTTAGTAATACCAACAAGCTTTTCAATGTTGATTAATTTTTCAAGAACAATTGTGACCATGTTGGTGTCCCTTTCCAGTGAGAAGCAGTTGGAATGTTTGCTGACACACTGCATCAAGGTGCCAATGCTTGTCCTGGACCCAGCTCTGCCAGCCAACGTCACACTGAAGGACCTGCCCTCTCTTTATCCGTCTTTTCATTCTGCCAGTGACATATTCAACGTTGCAAAACCAAAAAACCCTTCCACTAATGTCTCAGTTGTTGTTTTCGACAGTGCTAAGAATGGTAAGATCGCCTATGGGTATTTTAAAATCATGTCATCGTTGGTTGTTTGAATAACCAAATTCTGAATGGAGCAGACATGATTCAGTTTTAAACAAGTACCTGATAAACTAAAAAATTAAAAAGAGAAGCAAAAGAGCTGCCACTGTATTTCAGCCCTAACTTCAGAAGGGAGTTGCATATGTCATACTCTTATGTAATATACTTGCCTTTCTGTGCTATGGCCAGGACCTTGAATTTGGTATGTCCATTTACCTTATTCTCTTGGCTCTGAGTTATTGTGGAGACTTATATTAGTATTATTATTTTTTACCCTATAACTCTTCAGCAAGGTTGTTTTCTACAATTTGAACAGAACATACCTGGAACATTCTTACTTTACATTCTGAAACATCTGATTTTACAGTTTATTTGGTCAGATAATAGAATTGAAACTGTAATTTCTGGCATAGAACAAACTTGCATGTAGAGATCCCATCTCCCACTTGGCCCCTGCGCTGTTGAACCCATGGCCTGTGTCTCTTCTGGCCTTTGTCTCTCATGCTTCCTCTGCCCTGAGCCTCTGTCCTTAGAGGCTTTGTGTGTTTCACTTGTGTAAAATGAAAACTGTCATGTTTCCTTTACAACATTGAGTTCTGTTCTGAAGTTCCCGTTTTTTCAGTGCCATCCCTCCCAGCTTAAATCTTTGGAGGTATCTTGGATGTGTTCTTACTTTTTACCTTCATCACTAATAGATTAACCTCACTCTATTACATGCTTTTGTTTTTTTGCACACAAGTCTCTCTCCTTGCTCATCTCACTTCATCTGCACCAGACTGAATTCATTCACACAGGCTCCAGTAATCACCACCCAGCAGCTCTGTCTGCCTGTGAAGTTCCTCTCCAGTCTGTCTGGCACATGATCTAAATAAATCAGAAAGCTTTGGTTTTGTTGGTTCACTTCCCTTTTGAAGACAGCAATACAGTAGTGTGTATTTGTTTTCCCCATGGATAGAAATTCCTCTTTCTGGTGTTCAGGACGCAGCCTTGCCTTTGCCGTTTGTTCCCCACATCTCTGTCCTCCAGGATCTCCTTGAGGCTGCCAGTGTCTTCACACATGTGGTGCTATCCACTTGGTCCTCTTCCTCTCTCAGCCCATGCCCTGTTCATTCTGGCTCCACCTCAAGTTCTGTCTCCATGAAGATCCTGACAGTACATTCACAGTGATTCTAATTATCTGTACTTTTCTGTAGCCCTATAGTATTTGTAACCTGACTCACAACTTAGTTTTGTTTTGGTCTATTTATTTTTAGAGTGGGGGAGGGGCAGAGAGAGAATCTCAAGCAGACTCCCTGCTGAATGTGGAGCCTGATGCACAGCTTGATCTCACAACCCTGAGATCATGACCTCAGCCAAAACCAAGAGTCAGATGCTTAACTGATTGTGCCATTCAGGTGCCCCCCAACGTAGTTTTTGATTATGCAGGAGTTTATGGTGTTATCATCTAATTTCATTTTGTTTTTGTTTTTTGTTTTTAAGATTTTATTCATTTGAGAGAGAGGGAGGGTGCGTGTCCACCATTGCGGGGAGGGGCAGAGGGAGAAGGAGAAGCAGGCTCCCTGCTGAGCAGGGAGCCCGATGTGGGGCTCCATTCCAGGACCCCGAGATCATGACCTGAGCTGAAGTCAGATGCCCAGTGACTGAGCCACCCAGGTGCCCCCTCATCTAATTTCTTAATCAAGCAGAGACCTTTATCCCTCATGAATGTGTGTCCTGAATAGTGTCTAACTAACATCGTGCTATCTTCTTGGTTCTTAATAGGTTACTTGTAATTTAAAATAAAATTGTAATCTTTCTAAGTATAGAAACTGCCCCCTTTATACTATAGATTTGTTTCTGAATTATTTTGTGTAACATTTTTTGTATTTAAGTTATAATTTATATAAGGATAGTGAAGGGATAACCCTTGACAAGTTATAACAGATTAAACTTGTTTAATCTTGGTTTCTTGTTTGGCTAAATCTAGCTTCATTTTTTAAATTAGTTAAGGTGCTCTGATAATGCTTTACCTGAAGAGAAAAAGGAATGACATTATGTTAAGAATTATCACTCGATTATAACATCTATGGAGAGAATCTTGGATTTTTCCTCTGCTGATTTTATAACATAGTAAAGACTTAAGAGGCTGTCAGTTTTGATATAAATAATAATCTGTATTAAACTATAGTCTTCTAAACATTGTTTTTGAATTCTCACTTGGGTTTCTGTGTACCTGCCCTACTTACCCATTTATGTAGTAAAGGTTTGTTGAGCCTCTGCTCTGTGTTGGTTGTTATTTCAGGTAACAGGAAAGCAAAGCAGAGAACAACAAAAAAGACACATTCCTGCCTTCACAGAGCTTACATTTCTAGTGGGCCACAGATTCCCTTCATCCTCCTCAGTCATCTAGATCAGGGATTGCCAAATTCTTTCTTAAAGGACCAGATAATAAATATTTTAGGCTTTGTGGGTCAGGAGGCCACATGGAGGATATTATGTAGGTATTTTATATAAGTATTTAACATTTAGCTGTTTTAATATGTCAAACTGTTCTTAGCTTGAGGCCATACTATACCTGGCTATGGCTAACTTTTGGCCATGGAATGCCAGCCCCTGATCTTGATGAAACATTGGTATCTACATTCGATACTCCATTTCTCTCATTTAACCTCTTTCCAGTTAATCATCAAGATCTGTTGATTTTTTTTTTCTCCTCTGAAATGTGTCATTTCTGCCCCTTCGATGACTCTGCCACTGCTCATAGTGAGGCTCTATCACGTGGACTGTGCTTCACAGTCACACCGTCCAGCCTTGCAGCCTGGGCCTGGATTTCCTCAGCAAAGTGGAAACTGACCTTCACAAGGAATTATAAAGTGCTTCCCTACAGCTTTCTGACACTGGTTAAATTTGTACCTGTTGGGATCTTCCAGAACTAATATAATAATTTCTTCCCCATGTGACATTTCTTCTCACTCCTGTTCTTTTAGCCTTCTCTTGGGGTCTCTCTGTCCTAGTTTGTTCTTCTCACAATGAGCTTTGGTTTCCATTGCTTTTATTTATTATTTATTTTTGAATATTTATTTGAGGGAGAGTGTGCACACACATGTGCACATGGCAGGGGAGCAGAGGGAGAGAGAGAGAGAGTCTCAAACAGACCCTATACCCAGCACGGAGCCTGATGTGGGGCTCCATGTCACCACCCCAAAATCACAACCTGAGCCGAAACCAGCAATCAAACACTTAACCGATGGCACCACCGAGGTACCTGTAGTTTCTGTTAAAGTGTCAGCTAGACGACAGCATTGTTCTCAGGTGGTTTGTCTGCCAAGAGAGCGGGACTGTCCCTAAAGTGTTATGGAGTGTGTACCCTGTGCCAGATAGTGATCCCAGTGCTGAGGAAGCAGCGATGCGGACATGGACTGAGTCTCTGCCCCCATTGAGTTCATGTCTTGGCAGAGGGAGACAAGAACTACAGCATACAAGTACAGTATATAGTTTGTGGAACACAAGTAGTGTAGAGAAGGGAAGGGAGTTGAAGAAGGGAAGTGGGGTTATAGGGGCAGACTCACCAAGAAAGTGACTTGGGAGTGAAAACTCAAGGAAGGTGAGCAGGCCAGCAACATGGACATACAGGGAAGGAGCAGACCAGCCAGTGCAAAATCCCTGAGGCAAGAATGTGTCTGGCCTATTTGAAAAAGAGCCCACACATGCTGCAAGCATCCCTCCATCCAAAACTTAGTTCTTCCAAAACCCTGATAGATTGTTGAACAAGACAAAATCCACAGCAGACCCCTAAACCCTCCTGGTAAGTTGACAGCAGCTTTATGATTTTGTTCTTCTGTCAGAATTGGTTACAATCTGCCAATGTGGAGACCTCGATCACGTCTATTATATCCATGAGGATGATAGGAGATGTCAGTGGTCAGCTTGCTGAGATGATGTGCAGATAGATAGATACACCACATCTATTGGGATTCTACGCTAGTGGACCCGATCTCTACTTCAGTGCTGTAAAATTTAGCATTTAATCGTATACTGGTGTTACATCATCTCCCTTTTGTTGGATGGGGGGTTAATTTTGTCTCCCCCAACTACTTGCTTTTGAGACCAGGTATTGAACTGCTACAACAGCTCTCAGAATGCTTTGGAGTGTCCTGGCAGATGTCATATACTTAAGTATTCATTAAAAAGATGCTTGCTTATTGTATTCTTTATTGTAGTTGAAGATGCCCAGAGTGGAATGTTGAAAGGAAACAGCAAACAGACATTTTGGAGGGGCTACTTGGTATGTTATTTTAAATTAATTGTATTTATGCAATAGATTAGGATAAAAGTATATAAGTAATAAAGCTGTTTTACCTCGAGAGGCTTTTTAAATGTGCACTTTCTTCTAAGCCAAGCTTACAAGAATTAATGATTTAAGTAATTTTAACATTCTGATTTTTTTACAATGCGGAGAGTGAGTTGTAGTTTCATCTCTCATTTCAGACCACAGATAAAGAAGTTCCTGGGTTAGTGCTGATGCAGGATTTGGCTTTCCTAAGTGGATTTCCACTGTCATTCAAGGAAACAAATCAACTAAAAACAAAATTGCCAGAAAATCTTTCTTCTAAAATAAAACTGGTAAGAGCACAGGACACAGCAATGAGGATGGCACACGTCATTGAATGCATGACCTTCTCTGTGGTCCATTTTGCTGTAGCATACAGGACAGTCATGAGCAAAGACGATCCCTGTTCTGCCCCAGTGTTGTCATGAAGATGGTCAAGATGGCCCTTGATAGAAGATCCTTACCCTTTTTATTATTTGGGCAAAAATTTCAGAGCCTTATTTGGTTTGCTGGTTTCCCAGACAAGACACACAGTTTCATTTAGTTAATAAATGAGCTCCTACTATGTGTCAGGGGCTGTCGCACCTGCTGAGAAGATAGCAGTAGACCGAACAGACAAAAGCCCTGATGGCATGTAGGGTGGAAGGAGATGGAAGCACGCAAAGAGGGAGGGGGTGGTCCTACATGCAGTAAAGATACAGGCTGCAACCTGGGTGTTTGTTAGAAGCCTCCCCCACAAAGGAGTATGCTTCAGATATCTGCAGTGTTTGATAATGTGAATCCTTACTCATAAATAGGGATTCCTACCTATTAACTCCTCACATTTTGTTGCCATTTGTTAGAGTTGACTCTGGAGGCTGCCCTGACACATGTCTTTTCCTTAACATTTACTGTCTTCAGGCCCTTTGGCCTGTTGTGTGGGTGGAAGTTCTTCTCTTTGACTTTTTGTCAAGACGCCCATGGTTCTGTCAGAAACATTCCAAGTTGTAAAACGTGAATGCTTTTCTCTTAGAACAAAAAGGGATAAAATCCTGGGCTCAGAATTTTTTAGGGTCTGGTTTTCTTGATTTTACAAGGAAATGTCCTTTAAATTCTGCGCAGTGTTCAGGTTCCTTTTGGTATCATGTAACAATGTGGAGGTGGAAGGATGGGGAACTGGGGGGGGCGAGGGGGGTTGGCGGACAGCAGTGCTTGGCCAGTTCTTACTTAGTTCCTGTCTTGACCATGTTTTTATACCCTGCCTTCTCCCCAAAGTCCCCTTTATCTTGTTTCTTTCCATCAATGTTTCACTGTTTTAAGCTTCACTGTGTGACCTTTTGTGATGGTAATATGAGTGACATTTATATTCTTTCTTTTTTTCCATATTTTTCCAAGTTCTTTTTATGGTACTTGGAAATCTGGTTGTGTACAGCTAGATTGTGGTTGAATTACTTATATTTAGTTATTTAATAGATATTCTTCTTTCCTCTAAGGAAGAGGAATTGAAAAAATGCGACATATAACTCTAAATTTAAGGTTTATAACATGTTACTTTAAACACACTAATGGCTAGTAATTGACTGCCATCGCAGCAGTATTTATCATGTCACACAATTACAGCACAGTAATATCTATACTTGTTATATGGTGCATTCCATCTCTGTGGCTTACATGCTACTCATTGCAAAGTCTGTGTTTGTAAAACATCAGTCTTATTCTCCTATTCTCCAATCCCCATCCCCTGGTAAATACCATTTTATTTTATGGTTTTTATAAGTTTGACCTTTCTGGATTTCACACGTAAGTGATAAACAGTATTTATCTTTCTCTGTCTGACTTAGCTCACTTAGCATGATATGCTAAGCGTAAGATCCATTTGTGTTGTAGCAAATGATAGGATATCCTCCTTTCTCACGGCTGAATAATATTCTGTTGCGTACATATACTACATCTTTTTTGTCAGTTCATCCATTGTTGGGCATTTAGGTTGTTTCCATGTCTTGGCTGTCATGAATGATGCTGCAGTAAACATGGGAGTGCAGCCATTACTTTGAAATCCTATTTTTATTTCCTTTCAGTGTATACTCAGAAGTGGAATTGCTGGATTGTATAGTAGATTTACTTTTAATTTTTTGAGGACCCTCCATATTGTTGTCCATAGTGGCCAGACCAGTTTGCATCCCCACCAGCTTGTACAAGAGTTCCATTTTCTCCACAGCCATTGGTTATTTAGCTTCTTACTTCCAAGCTATTGGCACTGGAATCACAGGCCTATGTATCCATACCTCGTTGGCTAAAACTGCTCATGCAGAAAGAATAACATTCTTGGATCTGTTCCAACTATAATGTGTTTTTAGAGGAAAGAAGGTGTATGACACATACCCATTCTCCAGTCAGGTTTGACGGCTCTCTGCTTGCTGCGGCTGCTCACCAGTGCCAACTGCTTTTGGCGCGTCCACCAGTGCATGGGTGTGTGCTGCCGAAGAATGCCAGTCCACACAGTGGTTGACCCTCCAGCAAACTGTTTATGGGTGGTGTGGAGTGTGTGGGGGGTGGGTAGGTCGAGGTTGGGGGGTAGTAACTTGATTTGGACAGGGAGCACCAGCAGGCTCTGCTCACAACTAACACCGCCTGTCTTGTTCCTTCACTGGGCTGCAGGTTTATTTGGATCCCCAGACTTACCTTTGTGGAGGCCCGCACCTCCCTAGAGGGTCAAGCTAATTCCTGTAACGTTCATTGCAGGTCATTTTCATGATGCCAACACCTGCATCAACTTCAGGGATTAGAACTGGTGGTTTTTAGAGGCTAGAGAGAAAATGAGAAGTGGAAGGACAGAAGGAGTGTGTCAGCACATGAGGCTAATTCAAGTGATCATCTGTCTGTGGGTTCCTCTTCTGGTTTTATTATGACTACCCTGAGAATGAAGTTCCCGCCACTGGATTCCCAGCCTGTTCAGAGTGTGAGCTCCTAGATGTCTGCTGCTCTATACCAGCGACTGTGTGAAGGATCACTGAGTGAATAAAGCATTGAGATCATTAGGGGGCATGATCACTTTCACATAAGTGTTGTAAGAACACCGGGGCCTTGGTGTCCTGGCGCAAGAAAGGCTTTGCAGAACAGAAGGCGTTTTCGCAGGGCCCCAAACATGGCAGCTGTTCTCCCAGCACAGAAGAGGGTGGGAGAGACCATTCCAACAAGAGGGAGCAGCCTGAGCAAAGGGCTTCCAGAAACCCAGGCAGCTGTTCCTGGAGGACAGCAGCGAGGCAGAGATTTTGCTGATGCTGAGGTCGGGAAAAGAGATTGAGGCCAGATTGAGAAAAGACCTTCTGTGGGGGAGCCTGGAGGCAGGGGGCATCCTGGGTGGGAGCACTTAACCCATATCTAGGGAACATAGTGGGTAGAGAGTAAGCAGGATGAGGCTGGGCAGAAAGCCAGTTCAGCCACTGCGGCCATAGCCCAGCAAGGTGTACAGGTTCGGCAGGTACCTTGGCAGTGGTGCCAGCAATGAGAATAGGTTCCAGGAATATCTGTGAGAAGTCCTCAGCATGACCTGTGACTTACTGGCTGTTGGTGGGATGGAAGGAGGAATGCAAGGGGAAGTGGGTGTTACTAGTGAAGGTGGAAGTGATGGCCTTCACCACATTCAGAGCCTCAGTGGGAGAAGCAGGGTTTTGGGGAAGGAAGCCCAGAGATCAGTTCGGGTATTATGTTAGAGGTGCTTTGGTGTACATGGAAGGGAAGGTCCGTTGGACGCTGGACTTCAGGACCTGAACGGGCAGGACTGTTTTGCCCTCTCCCCCCACCCTCCCCACCCCACCCTGCCACAGGGTCCTCCAAGAGGCCTTGTCCTTGGCCTGTGGCTCCAAGGCACTCGGTGCTCAGTTCTGTCCTGGATGCCCTGCCCAGCGCAGGCAGCCCAGCACAGACGCTGCCGTGTACCTCTGGTGATTACCCTGGGGCCTGGCACTGTAACTCAACAGCCACCATGTCTTGTGTCCTGGAACATGAAGGTGGATGTCTGCGCACTGTGATTATTTTAGGAAGTCATTTTGGGTTTTAGTACTAAGATCATATATATACTAAACTTTGCATTTATCATTCTGTTTAGGGCAAAACCAGAATCCCCTCAGTGCCCAGGAGGGGAAGTAGGGGTTGAAAATAGTTTCATTTGCAAAATAATAGATTTGAATTCATCAAAACGTTTCTGTGGACTATAGTCTTACAAATCAAAGTCTTCTATTGAAAGCTTTCTGGTTTGAGCTGCTTAATAACCATTTCATTTATCTGTAGAATTTTTGTTTGTGATGGACACAGAATTCACCTTTTGGGAAATCATATGATGTATTTATTGGTCTTTATTTACAGCTCACTCGAAATCATTCTGTATTTTCAGACATTTTCATTTGTTTTTTGATTTTTGTTTTTGCTCACTTCTTCTTTAACTATATGTTAGAGCACATGGAAAAATCTCCCCAAAGCTCTCAAGCCCATTCTCACATTTGGTTTAATTGAATACTACTGGTTGCTGTGTGTGCGCAAGAGCAGAGCAGTAGCTTGTCCTCCAGCTACACAGAATCACATTTGGAGGCAGTATTGTGCACATGTGAAGCATTCAGGTCACGGCATAAGCTTATATAAGGTGAGCTATCAGGGGGAGTCATACAGCCTTCCAGGTGGGGATCCTGAGGCAGGAAGGTCTGTGGATCCAAGACATGGGGACATCTTCAGAGAGAGAAAGAGGCTGATCAGGTCGTCTGTTCTGGCAGGAAGGACAGCACTGGGGGATGGGAGCACCTTCCTGTCCTGCCTGAACGTGGTGGCCTGAGACCTCTGTTGAGGGCACGTTCGCGGTAACAGTAAATTATCATAATAACTGTTTTCGTGTGCCCTTTCGCGATTCCCCTGAAACCATCTCAAGCACCTGCTCTTTTAAAGTATGGTACCCTTTGTGTTGGTTTTATTCCTACAATAGACACTTCAGTAGATTAAACTGATGTAAGTTTTAGAAAACTCTTGAGTTACTAAATTACTGGAATGAGTCGGTCTTCAGTTGTGTTCATTGGCATGTGTTTTCCCTCACCCTGTGCTACCGCGTATGGCTGTCCCAGTCCGTCACCCTAGATGATGCTCTAGTAACAAACACCCGAAATCTCTGACCGAAAAAGAGCAAACCTTTATTTCTCAGTCATGGTGCAGGTCTGCTGTAGGCCTGCAGTGGGTGGGTGTATGAGTTGCTCTCTCTTTGAGAAACTTATAATTTAAAGAATCCAGGGAGGCTTATAATTCCATGTGGGAAGCTACATATGGAAGCAGTTGCTGGCAGCTGCCCAAGTAAGAGCTCTTGCCCTGGGCGCTTAGTACCCCCCTTCTCCTTCCCACTGTCTCTAGGCACCAGAAACTGTGGTGTGCAGGGTGAGGGTGCCACCTGGTGGCTAGCAGGACATATGTGTCGTGTCCCCCCCCCCCCCCTTTGTCACCACGCTCAACTTGGTGGATGATGGTGGCAGGAAAGCTTCTCCAACATATAAATATTCCCTTAAGCTCTTGACTTTTCAGTTCTCGAGTCAGGAAAATGTCTATTAAATTTCAAAAGTTTTGCAGATGAAAAGCAATTTGGATAGAAGAGATTAAGATATAAAGGTATTTGCCCCATAAAATTTAAGTTAAATTAGGGTATCCAAATACTACATTCATAAACATTTAGTGATTTTTAGATTTCAGGGAGCTCTTGGGGGTGCTGTGGAGGCCACTAAGGGAAGGAGGGAGCAGGGGAGGCCAGGGCAGGCAGCGAGACTAGCCAGAGGAAAGCGTGTCTGCCCTGCCTCCCCACCTGCCTCCCTAGTTCCGAAGCAGGGTGGCGACAGCAGTGAGAGCTGATCCTCAGTGGGTACTTGGTATATGCCAGGCACAGTCAGGGGGAGAGGGTAATGAGGCAGGAAGACAATCCACACCTGAGCACCCCACACGTCCACATGCACTTTGTGGTAAGAAGGGGACAGATATAAATGCAATTCTGACTTGAATCTCTCATCTTGGGCATAGATAAACACAGGAAACTACGAAAGATGAGCTAAATATAGTCCTGTAGCATATATGAGAGCTCAGAATGAGCCCATAATAATTTGCATTTGCTCTGTCTTATAAATTAAGAAACTGGCCTTGTTAGGAGAGTCAGTTCAGCCGAAGGGTTTCATTGTCCTAGATGAATAGTTTTCAATCATCTCTCCCACCTTTTTAAGCACTGAAATCCTCTTTTCATAGGAAATTGAATGATACAGAGTTAGAACACGAACCAGATCAAGGGCAGTGTAGACTCTGCTGATGGTGGAAGCATGTTGATGTTTGTGCTCATCTGAGACTGATGATTTCTTTGAAGGCTTTGCCTCAAAAGGTGCTTTTCCTGTGGAAGTCCTTGAGGCAGCCCTGTCCAAAAATGTTCCTCTTAGTCAGGCGGGGGAAGGGGGGGTGTTGGGGTAGGAGTGGTGGTGGGGGGGGCACAAAAGTTCTTTGGAGTCCCTGCGAGCAGGCTTGTTGCCTACCAATCCCAGCAAAGTTACACTGCAGGGTTTCCCCATGAGCAGACTGGTGATATTCTAGAACAAAGGTCACAGTTGGTGACCACTTGTGTTTTGTTTGAAAGCAGGACAAATGAAAACACCTGAGCCAGCACTGAAAATGGGGAGACTTCACAGAATATTTGGGGATCTGGCTGCACCTGTTGGTACTTGTGAGTAACAGCTGCAGCTTTTGGATGGGGCTGGAGATGACCTATCTGCCACAACTCCACGACCCCCTGGTCTCTAACATTCATCTGGGAAAATGTCTGGCCTGTCACGTCTTCTTTTGGTGATTGTAGGCTTGCTAGTTCATAGTCTATAGACTATACACTATATACATTCAGAGATGAAAGGTCACACTGGGAACTTAGAGGTGTCTCCTCTTTGAGGCTCCATCTTTCAACACATAACCCTTGTGTTATTTACAGTTACAGCTGTACTCAGAGGCCAGTGTAGCCCTTCTAAAACTGAATAACCCCAAAGAGTTCCAAGAACTGAACAAGCAGACTAAGAAGAACATGACCATCGATGGAAAAGAACTGACTCTAAGTCCTGCATATTTATTATGGGACCTGAGTGCCATCAGTCAGGTAAGGGTGCATTCTTTCTTTCTTTCTTTCTTTTTTTTTTTTTTAATATTTATTTATTTATTTATTTATTTATTTATTTATTTATTTATTTATTTATTTATTTATCTATCATAGACAGAGAGAGAGAGAGAGGCAGAGACACAGGAGGAGGGAGAAGCAGGCTCCATGCAGGGAGCCCAATGTGGGACTCGATCCCGGGACTCCAGGATCACGCCCTGGGCCAAAGGCAGGCGCTAAACCGCTGAGCCACCCAGGGATCCCCGTGTTCATTCTTTCTAAGCCTGGATTGGGGGTCTACATTGTTGAATATTTATAAGTCATTACATGAGGAGGAGGAAGAGAACTTACAGAGAGTGGAGTTGACTGGAACTTTTCTAATTTTCCAGTCATTGCCATTGATTAACTGACATGACCTAGAATCAGATCCAAGAACCTTCTCTTTAAAAAGGCACAACAGAAATGTTGGGTATTTATGTCATTTTAAAGATACCGAGTATTGAATTTTTTGTAATGTTTGGATGTAGGACTTGGTCTTCGGAAGTTGGCCAGAGCACCCTGAGAGCAGATCGTGTGGGTGGGGGACAGCCAGGAGGAAGGAAGAGCATGATTTACTTGGTGTGTGTTTTACATCCTCACGTGTGTAATGTTCCTCTCAGTCTAAGCAGGACGAAGATGTTTCTGCCAGCCGCTTTGAAGATAACGAAGAACTGAGATATTCACTGCGATCCATCGAGAGGCATGCTCCCTGGGTTCGGAATATTTTCATTGTCACCAACGGGCAGATTCCATCTTGGCTGAACCTTGATAATCCCCGCGTGACGATAGTCACACACCAGGTCCATGACTTTCCATGTATCACAGGGCTTGGTTTCCTTGTCTGTCCTTCACCCACCCCTCACTTCATTCCCGTCTTCCTCACCCTCCCCACCTCCATCCCCTTCAATTCTTCTACCCTTCTCCATTCCTTCCTTCCAAAAACCAAAACCAAAATGAAATAATTCTCCTGCACTTTGTTTCTCTCTTGCCTTTGTTGTTGTTTAAAAGGATGTTTTTCGAAATTTGAGCCACTTGCCTACCTTTAGTTCACCTGCCATTGAAAGTCATATTCATCGCATTGAAGGGCTGTCCCAGAAGTTTATTTATCTGAATGATGATGTCATGTTTGGGAAGGATGTGTGGCCAGATGATTTTTATAGTCACTCCAAAGGTCAGAAGGTGAGTGCCTAAGAAGAAAGGATGCCTAGCTTCAAAGTCACTTAGAAATTATAAACAGATCAGGAAATCAGTATGCATACTAACATACATAGTTTTGGTCAAGTTATTTGGTCAAATAATAATTTTTGAGCGCTAAGCTTAGGAGTGTTAACAATGTGGGAGAAAAAAACTCCCTGATAGTTCTTTGCTTCCCTATAGTGTCAGACACCCAGAACCCAGCTTCTAAATTTTCTCCTTCACCATGAAATACAAAATCATGGTTAGAACATTTGGCAAAATTGCCAATATAGACCGAAAAAAAAAAGTTAGCTCAACTGACCTCTCGCTCTGAAACCAATAATACATTTTATGTTAATAACTGAATTTAAGTAAAATTTAAACAAAAACAAAAAAACAGAGTTAGGTCAATTTTCTGCTTACAGACATGGATGAAATTTGCCTCAGGCAGCGATCTCACTCTGGCTTTGGGAGGCATGACGGAGAGCGGTTATGAGCACAGACGAGGAGCCAGCAGTTGAGGATCATCCTGGGCAGTGACTTGATGTGCGTTTCCTGTCTGCTTAGCGGGGAAACTAGAACATCCCTGTGGCTGTTGGGAGGAGTCGGGGAAGGGCTGGAGACTTACACCAGGAACTTTTATGTTACACACCTGTGCACCTGGAAATGCTAATTGCACAGAGCTGCTTTCCCGTTGCCATTCCTGCCGCCCCAGTGTGCCCACTCTCTCTTTTCTGTGTTTGTTCGCCTCCTCTGTGTCTGAAGTGCTACCACGTGGAGCTGTGTCCTGTCAGGGCAGACGCACAAAATCAGTGACCAGGGATGGTGACGTTGTGCTGGCAGATGTGCCCTGGGAGGGAAGGCCTGGGGGCCTAGGAGGGTGAAATCAGGGCTAGAGAGGTTTCCCTATGAACTGAAGTGAACTCTGAAGAACAGGTAAGAGTTAAGTAGATGAAGACAGACATTCCAAAGAGATGGGAGCATGCAGAGGCATGGAGTGCATTTTTTAAAAAATGGATTTAATTAAAAAGTAACCACACACCACATCACTCATTTTGAAAGCAGGCGGGTTCACGACTCAGAACACTGTGCTAGTAATCTATCACAGGGATAAGGATATTGAGAGTTCATCTGCTGCCTTCTCAGCCTTGATGCAAGTTCACGGGTAAATACATTCAGGAATTCATGACAGTTATCACAGAAAAGCGATGACATGTGTAGTATACTTGCTACCTGCTGTGTCATGCTTTTGTCCTCACCTTTAAGTCTGACGTGTTGCTGTTTTATTTCAGGATAGATAATAAGACCAGGTTGTAATAAACAAATGTGTGGGGATCCCTGGGTGGCGCAGCGGTTTGGCGCCTGCCTTTGGCCCAGGGCGCGATCCTGGAGACCCAGGATCGAATCCCACATCGGGCTTCCGGTGCATGGAGCCTGCTTCTCCCTCTGTCTGTGTCTCTGCCTCTCTCTCTTTCTCTCTCTGTGACTATCATAAATAAATAAATATTAAAAAAAAAAAAAAAAAAAAAACAAATGTGTGAGTTGAGTCCTGAGTAAATGTGCTCAGTAACAAATCATCAACAGAGCAGGACTTTGTAAACTACTGCAGGTGCCCACATGCTCAGTGTGAAGTAGGCCACATGGATGCAGACTGTCAGCCCAGGGAGAATCGTGACCTTTTCTGGAGGCTCAATTGCTTCTTTCTTCTGTCTGGATGGCTCCTTTCTTTTCCCTTTCCTTTCTTAAGTGTAAGTGGAAGAGGAAGGGGAATGTTCGGAAGGGAATTTCCTTTCCGTTTCCTTTCCTTCCTTTCTTCTTCCTTTCTTCCTTCTTCCTTCCTTTTTTTCCCTTTCTTTTCCTGTCCTTTCCTTATTGCCTTTCCTTTCCTTTCCTTTCCTTTCCTTTCCTTTCCTTTCCTTTCCTTTCCTTTCCTTTCCTTTCCTTTCTTTTTCTCTTTTTTCTTTCTTTTCTTTCTCTTTTCTTTTCTTTTCTTTTCTTTCTTTTCTTCTTTTTTAAAGGAATCCTAATTTGACATTAAAAAGTGTCCATTTTATTTTCTCTGTGGCTTTGTCATTAGGTTTATTTGACATGGCCTGTGCCAAACTGTGCTGAGGGCTGCCCGGGTTCCTGGGTCAAAGACGGCTATTGTGACAAGGCTTGTAATAATTCCGCCTGTGATTGGGATGGCGGAGACTGCTCTGGTAAGGCTGTGCTTGTGTGTAATATGTTCATGTTTACAGACTGTTTTTCATTCTTAATCATCACCGAATATGTATAGTGACTTAAGCATTCTTCATGTATGCAAACAACATATAGAGTAATCTGCAGATTGTGGAGTAATGACTAGTATCCCCGTGTAGCTCAGGTTTTTCATATTCTCCCTTGTTGAGGGCATATTCCCAGGCCGGACCTGAAGTTGAAAATGCCTTCTATTATTCAAAATATGAAAATCAAGATTATCTTTAATTATGGAAACTGAAGAGCCAGACTCACTCTAACTGGTTCTTTAAGGAGCTCACAGCTGGTGACTTTCAGCAGCAGCTTGCTGTCAGCTAGCAACTATGGAGAAATAGAGATCTTATCTCTCTCTTACACGGTTATATCTGCATTTGTTGATAATAGCATGTTTTTACATTTACCGATTGCCTTTCAGCTTATAAAGTATTTGCATTTATACAGCATCCATTATCCACCTGAGTTTCTTAGTTACCCAGGGAAGAGAGGGTGTGCACAGACACTGTTGTCCTCATATTCCATATACAGAGACAGATGTGAAACAGTGCTGAGGATTAGAAGAAACCAAACTTTAGGTTGTGTTCTGTCTAATACACTCATGAAAAATGTGAGCAGCCACAGTTGAAAACAGAGACCTGCTAAGAAGATCCATGCAGTCTGGAGACCTCAGGTGAACACTTGGTGATGAGGTTGGCAGCCCACGTTAAGATGTGTGGCACTGCTGACAGCCTTCAGAATAATCTCCTCCTGCTTCCCTGCCCTCCACACGCACCCTTCCACGCACCCCCTGTGGGCAGGTCTGTATTTAGGGTTGTGCAGCTAATAAGTGCCAAGGCCTGGTCGGCCCGTGCCCAGCCTCTGGCAAGTGATGTTCCCTTTGCTCTCTTCCTAAGGTACGTGTAGTCTTCTGCTAAAGACTGGGGTGAACCTTCTCTGACTGACATGCAGGACTCAATCCTGATAGCATTATTGAGAAAAGAGGACTATCCTTTTTTCAAGATGATAAGCACAGCAAGATTCTGTTTTCTCCTCCTTCTGCAGGTAACGGTGGTGGTAATCGCTATGCCGCAGGAGGTGGGGGGACCGGCAGCATTGGAATTGGACAGCCCTGGCAGTTTGGTGGAGGACTAAATAGTGTCTCTTACTGTAATCAAGGATGCGCAAATTCCTGGCTTGCGGATAAATTCTGTGACCAGGCTTGCAATGTCTTGTCCTGTGGATTTGATGCTGGCGACTGTGGACAAGGTATGTTTATCACTGTGAAAAGATGCTTAGACTAAGGGGATCAAAGTCCTCGACAAGTAGAGGGAGGTTGGTGTGGCTTAATTATTCTGAGTCCCTCACCCAACCTTGCATCCAAACAAGTTGTAAGTGAAAAGTAAGAGAGGATACGGACCGTTCACAAAGATCAGTAGACACTAGAGCTGCATCTTTTCCTGTTACTGCTTCACTCGGACTTACTTTGTACTAAGCAGATGTACCTTCGTTGAAAATATATGGTAAAGGTTTAAGCCAGAAACAATAAGAAGAGACCACTAATAAAGGAATAGTTTGAATGCTGGATCTTGTTGATGGGAGTCATTTTGGCAGAAGGTTGTAGTTTTTCAAATGGACACAAAGATGAAAGTTGATCAGTGGAACCTGCCATATCTCTGTAGTGAGTTAGACTCAGCATTCCCTGTTAATAGTGATTGCTTCAGATAATAAAATGAACCCCGTACCAGCCGCTCTTGTGTTAGAATGGTTGATTATTCTAAAGTCATTCTTAGAAAGTGAAAACTTAAACCCTAAGAATTAAAGAAAAAGGATGAGAAAAAGCCTCGTTTTTAAAGTCATGTTTGTGTTTTTTTCCTCTAGATCATTTTCATGAATTGTATAAAGTAACTCTTCTCCCAAACCAGACTCACTATGTTATTCCAAAAGGTGAATGCCTGCCTTATTTCAGCTTTGCAGAAATAGCCAAACGAGGAATTGAAGGTGCCTACAGTGACAATCCAATAATTCGACATGCTTCTATTGCCAATAAGTGGAAGACCATCCACCTTATAATGCACAGTGGGATGAATGCAACCACAATACATTTTAATCTCACGTTTCAAAATACAAATGATGAAGAATTCAAAATCCAGATAACAGTAGAGGTTGACACAAGAGAGGAACCCAAAGTGAATTCTACAACCCAAAAGTCTTACCAAAATTTGGTTAGCCCTACATCACTTCTTCCAGAGGCGGAAATCCTATTTGAGGATGTTCCTGAAGAAAAACGCTTTCCAAAGTTCAAGAGGCATGATGTTAACACGACAGGAAGATTCCAAGTGGAGGTGAAAATTCCCCTGGTAAATATTTCACTCCTTCCCAAAGAGGCCCAGTTGAGTCTTCGTAACTTGGATTTGCAACTAGAACATGGAGACATCACTGTGAAAGGATACAACCTGTCCAAGTCAGCCTTGCTGAGATCATTTCTAAGGACCTCACCAGATGCTGAAATAAAAATAAATCAACCTATAATAATGGATGAAAGGAATGACAGTGTAGAGGCCCCACTAGGAAAACAGGTTCACAAAGACACCTTGCCGAACAGCTTGGAAACATCTGAAAGATTACAGAGGTCAACTTTTCCAGCAGTCCCCATGAAAGTGAACAGCCACTACCAGAGTCGCAATCTACCCCCAGAGTTAGAAATCGAAGGAAAATCTAGATCTGAAATTCTGACCCCACATGTAAGAGCTGGAAGTGTTTCAAAAGAAAAACTGTTGTCTCACATCGTTCCACCAGAAAGCCAGATGACAAAGGAGAAGCAAAGCACAGGGAAAGAACAAGAGAAAAACAAAATGGAGGAGAATGCAAACAATTACATAGATGTTAATGAAGTACTACCTGGAAGAAAGCTGCAGCACTACACAGACAGTTACCTGGGCTTTCTGCCGTGGGAGAAAAAGAAGTATTTCCAAGATCTTCTTGATGTAAGTTGTAAGTCACATCCAGCTTTTTTCCTTTCCATGCTCAGGAAAAGTAAATAATTTTGTAAGTGATAATTATGTAGTAATAGGTAAAATTTATTCATGACTTTCTGTGCCAACCATTAGACTAAATGCTTTTTCTTCCATGGTTTTATTGTCCTAATACCCCTAACAATAAAAATACTATACAAAAAAAATATCGTATGAGGTTACCTGCTATCATGATCCCATGTCACAGTTAAGAAGTAGCCTTAGTACGAATGAGTAAGGGTGTTAACTAGGAGCATGCCTCGAGTAAGTGGTAGGACAGGGGTGGAATCTTGTCTTCACTTGGCATGTTGTGACTTCAAAGAAAGCTTTTATGTCTGTTGTGTGAGTCAGATCTGATGATTTTTCCAATTTTACTGATGAAAAAAAAACCCAAGGTGAAAATAAATTCATTAGCTTCCAGTGGAGCCAGGCCTCAAGGTTTAAGTGCTCACCCTCTGGTACCACGGTCTCCTTGGTGCTGCGGTGTCATCTGTACATCTGCCAAGTGCTGTCACAGGGCTTGCTGCAGGGGAAGGCAGCTCATGGAGCCTCAAAGGGCAAGCCTGGAGGACTGTGGGTGAATAATTGTAGCAACATGATAGGTGTCTCTTGAGCTATGGGCAAGGAGTCCCAAGGGACAGCTCCTTACCTTTTCCTAGAGGTACTGGGGAAGGCATCCACGAGGAAGTGCCCTGTGAGCTGACCTGTGCAGAGTGTGTAGGAATTGACAGACCAGGACAAACCTGTGGTCTCGGCTGGATCAGGAATAGAGCACAGCCATGAGGAGGTGTCAGGCTGAGAGAAAGGAGGCCAAAGAGGGGAACGTATTTATCTCACTGTCTTCTGAAAGTATCTTATCACCAACACAGTAGTTGTTTACTAATTGCTAAGTGACGGACTATAGAGTTCTTGCCTGTGATGATTTCCTCACTTCCCCCCCTTTCATTACTTATTTTAAATTGCAAAAGTGTTTTAGGTTAATAGTAACCATTGCAAGCAACCCAAAACATAAACAATATAAAAGGGAAAGATCTTCATCCTTTCTTCATCTTCCTACTTGAAATAATCACTATGAATAGTTTGGTGGGTATTTTTCCAGTATTTTTATATAGATATGTGAACATATGAACTATATAATATTTGTTTTGTAACAGTGAAATTACACTATACTCATTGCTCTGCCTCTTGATCTAGTAGAACATGAGCAAGCCCACGCTAGTGTCATTGTTTTTTAAGCTGTATTTGTTTTGCGGTTACAAATAGTGTTGTGATAAATATTCTTTTATGTATAGCTTACTCTTGAGGAAGTTTTTACTTCTGTAGGTAGAATTGCTAGATTACAGTTAAATTTAACTGTGTCCTTCTAGAATGTTGTACCCTTCATACTCCACAGTGTATAAGAGTGCTTGTTTCTCCACAGGCTAACCAACAGTAATGAGTATCAATCTGTATATATATTTTTTACCACATTGAGAAGCAAAAATATCTCATCTTTGTAAAGTGTGTTTATATATTTTGCTATTATTCTTTGCCCATTCACTCAGTTTTAGCTCTTACTGGTTTTGACAGGGTTCTTTACATTTTATAACATTAACACTATTATGGTAAAATAATCCTTTTTTTGTCCTTCTGTTCAGAACTCAAGTGCTTACTGATTTGATGTCACCAGTAGAAATAACGGATATTGAAAGTGCTATCTTAGTTAGCTAGTTAGTTAGTAGGCTCCACCCAATGTGGGGCCTGATCTCACAACCCTGAGATCAAGACCTGAGCCAAGATCAAGAGTCAGATGCTCAACCAACTGAGCCACCTAGGCACCCCTCTACCAAATGTATTTTTAAATAAATGTTCTAAATATTGCATTGAATTGGCTATGAAATCTCATGGTCGGTGACTAGCCCTTGAAGAATACCCTGTAAATAGACCTCCATCACACTGCAGTCATTTACAAGCCAATGTTGGTGATACTTTGACTGAAATACAGTTTAGTCCTGCTCTTAGGATCCTTAAAGTGACCAGTTAGTGCTATTTCATTTGCCACAGTTAGTGGCTCGTTACATAAAATAGTACCTTTATCTCTCATTAACAAAATACTCTTGTGCACTAAATGCAATGCTGTGTTCGTGGAATTCTCTTTTTAGGAGGAAGAGTCACTGAAGACGCAGTTGGCATACAACACCGATGGCAAACACACTGGAAGGCAACTGAAAGATACATTTGCAGATTCCCTCCGATATGTAAATAAAATTCTGAACAGCAAGTTTGGATTCACATCTCGGAAAGTCCCTGCACACATGCCTCACATGATTGACCGGATAGTTATGCAAGAACTTCAAGATATGTAAGTCCCGCTTGTTGTTTCAGTTGCTTGCACATGCTCAGAGCCAGGTCTGCTTAAAATGGGCATCTTTACTGTGCCAGATGTATGGCTCTAACACTTGACAACTGATAAAACTGAAGGTATTGGCTGAATAAGAGGTAAAGAAAAGGATTCTGACCCCACAAATGTTGGAATATATTTGAACGTAGATTAATGTCTATATATATTATAAATATCCAGGGCTTACTCTATGTTATGTTTTCTCAGGTTCCCTGAAGAATTTGACAAGACATCATTTCACAAAGTGCGCCATTCTGAGGATATGCAGTTTGCCTTTTCATATTTTTATTATCTCATGAGTGCCATTCAGCCACTGAATATATCTCAAGTTTTTGATGAAGTGGACACAGACCAATCTGGTGTCTTATCTGACAGAGAAATCCGAACCCTGGCTACCAGAATTCACGATCTGCCTTTAAGTTTGCAGGTGTTGTATTTTTTTCTCCTAAACTTTCTTTTCTTTCACATATGTCAGCATAATGCAAGTAAAAGTAATTCGTAATATTTAATGGGGGTGTTCACAACTAGTCCACTTTTAGTGCTGAATTAAAACCAAATTTGAGGTTCATATTTTATGAGATTACATTTTTAGGCTTTAAGTAGGTGTTGCTCTTGTATTATCTGGAGAAGAGCCAGACCATCCTGCATATAAGATTCTTGTGATGAGTTCTTTCAGGAGCTTTAGGTATGCCCCATGGAGCTGTGTCTCAGCCAGGCCTGGGTGGTTGCAAGGTCCCCTCGGTCACAGATCCTATAGTCCCAGGAGTGAGAGACTTATTAATGGAGAGTGCTGAGATGTATCTAACTGCAAGAACTCCTGCTGGGGGATCCCCCTGACTGCCTTGTGTAAAACAGTGCCTCCCAGTCCATATGTTCTACTTTGAGATGAAGATGAAATATTTTTTGTATTATCTCATTCTGTTCTTTTTTGGAGTGTTTTTAAGAATCACATAGTCAAACTCTCTTTGAAGATAGTGTTTAAAGAAATATTGGAGACTTCTACTTACTTTTTATTTTTTAAAGCCACAGTTATTCCTTGTACGTAGAAGGTTTATCCTTTTATTTTGTTTTGTTAGGACTTAACAGGTCTGGAACACATGCTAATAAATTGCTCAAAAATGCTTCCTGCTAATATCACTCAGCTAAACAGTGTTCCACCAACTCAGGAAGCATACTATGATCCCAATCTGGTAAGTGGCATGAGTTTCTCTGTGTAAAAAGGAGGTATATCTTTATCAGGTGTTATTTACACCATTTCTGTATAGCACTTCAAACAGCAGAAGCAGGCCCTATATTTATGTCTTTGGTACACAGCAGGAGTCCTGATAATCCAGAGTCATTTCTGTCTTTTCTTTTCTCTAACCTAGCGGATGTTAAGCTGATATACTGAGATTAACTGTTAATATTCTATAACCAGACATCTGCTCACCAAGGACAGCAGAAGGTAGCCATGAGAGTACTTCAGAGAGTTTTGCTGGTGGCACAGCCAGTGTCCCCTCTCGCTCAGGACTTCTCTTTCCCCCACCTGTGCTTCTGTATCTGTCCCTCACTATCTGTCTTTCCTCCTCTAGTTTTCATTGTTTCTCTTTTAAACTAGGTTAAACTGGGTTCCTAGTAAGACTTTAGAGTTACCAAGCCCCTGCATTTATACAGAACTTGCAGAAGTGTGTTCTTTTCTAAGGAATGTGATATACACAGAGAAAACTTGTTTTTCTTGCCCTGTTACAGGCACAGTGAAGGGTTATTGAGATTTTAGTTTTCTTTTGAAATGCATACATTTCTCTTCATTAGCAGAGTATTTAACATATGCCAGCTTTCTGGCATGAGATTTAGAATCAGCAAATATCCTTTGAGTGTGAAGGATAAAGTAAAGGCTGCTTTCTAATGGTAATAAGTTAGTCTTGAGGCTCCTGCGAATAAGCTGCTTGGAGCATGAATACTAGTTATACTAGCAACATTAGGAAAGGAAGTGGCTTATGTTGTTTGGAGCAGGTGGAAATGCCTAGTTAACCTTATTCAGGTGAACTCTAGCAAGGTATTGGCTTCATTACTGTAATTAACTGATTATACCTAGGATAAAGTATTTTCTAATAAGACTGACAAGTGAGCTTATGAGCATCACGTATTGTTAGAGTTCGTTAGAAATTTCTTTCTAAAAAAAAATGCTACCAGTAGCTTAGGAGACTTTTAACATGCAGTGTTTGTGTGATTAAAATAAAAATTTATTTACAAAAACAGGCAATTAGCCAGGAGGCTATCCCATGCCAATTTGATTTTTTTCAAATACTGCATTAAAGTATTTGTCTTGATTACAGAGTCTTTGGTCTCCCCCTTAAATTTTGCACTGAGGTCAGTGCTTCACCTGCCCTACCCTAGTCTTGGCCTGATGCAATGTCTCTATTTTCTCACAGCCACCAGTCACTAAGAGTCTAGTGACCAACTGTAAACCAGTAACTGATAAAATCCACAAAGCATATAAAGACAAAAACAAATATAGGTAAGTAGTGCAAACTTTCTCTGTTTAGTTTAAGAATAATTATAAGAATCTGGCATCTTCATAATTTTACAATAGTTTATCTCTTAAGCTTTCTTTTTAAATTTATGTGAGATTGTTTTCTTTAGTAATACCGAAAGATTAAGTCCTTCTCAGGATGTTGACTGTTGAAGTTTTATAAAATACTTATCTCAATGAAACTGCTTTTATTTCCACATAAATATTTACACTCCTTAAATATGTTTTGATAATTAGGTTTGAAATCATGGGAGAAGAAGAAATTGCTTTTAAAATGATTCGTACCAATGTTTCTCATGTGGTTGGCCAGTTGGATGATATAAGAAAAAACCCCAGGTACTTTTTTTTTTTTAACCAATAAACTTTACTTTTTTGAGTACTTTTAGAAGTTACAGCAAAATTGAACAGAAAATACAGAGAAAACCCATAACTTTAAGAAATGATCCTTAATCATGCAAATAAACATGCAAAAAGGCAGCACGAATCAAGGAAAGGAAGTGGTTTATGTTGCTTGGAGCAGGTGGAAATGCCTAATAGTGAGGTAGTGTCAGTGTCTGAGCTAGAGATGGGAGCTGTGAGTTTGGAGAAGGTTCCCCCAGGCACAGGGGCTAGCATGGACTTCCAGGAATCTGGTGACAGGAGCTGTTCACTGAGGCCAAGGAGTGACTCCACCATGGGGAGTGAGGCTAGATAGCTGGGACTCTCCTAGCATTCTTAAGAAGGTGCTTCCAGAAAAGTTGTTTTGGTGATTAGACTTTGCAATTCAAAGCAAAGTCCATTATTAGCTTCTGAAGAAAAAGAAATGCTCTCACAAATGTGAAAATTAATCCAGTAAAGTGCAGGCATTCTTTGGGGCTGAATAAATGTTCAGGCTTATGTAAGCCTTGAAAATTTCCAACCTGGCCCTGTAACAGTTGCCTGGAATAGTTTGATAAAATTAGTTAAAAATCTGCATTTTTGAGTTTTGAACTTTAGTGGGAAATAGATATTTGATGGGTTTCCTAGAAAAAAAGACTTTGGCATATAAAATTGAATATTTTTCATCGGAGTCTTTTAAGTACCTTTTAAGTCTTCAGTTTTTATGTCCTCATTTATTATGATTTTAATGATAAATGATCAGAAATGTAAAATTTCTAGACAGGTAAAGCCATGGTATTTTTTTTTTTTTTCTAAAATTCATTCCTGTTTGGCAGTGGGATGGGGAGAAATTGGAATTTGAAGATAAATGGAAACATCTTTCATGCTTATTTAGTGTATTCAATAATTCAGTAAAATACTTTATTTCCTATAAAATATTTCCCACAAACCAAGCAAACAATAAACTATTATAATTAATAGTTACTCTGCTTCAGCTCTCTATACCTGCTGTTCCCTCTGCCTGGAATGCCCTGCCCTAATTTTTAAAAATAACTTTAAAAAGCAATTTCAATACTTGCTTTTTGCTTCCCCCATTTTTTTTGATGTGCTCTCCCATTTAGTTATCTGTAATAATGGCATGTGGGAGTTTGTAGTTTTCAGTTGTACCTTGTCCTTTACCTCTTGGTGCCAGTTCAGAAGTTATGGGGTTAGAAAATTTGTAGACCTTCATGGTACCTAAACGGACAGGGGTTGACCAGAAGGATCCCTGGCAAGCCAGGCTGTGTCTGTTGGGCCCAGCTAGCTCCTGTGACCTTGCACAGATCTTATTAACTCTCAGCTGTTTTACTTTTATGGGTGCTCACCCTAAGTCAGGAGTGGAAACCTGCATTCTAACCGACTAAACCTTTAAGGACAGGTTCATCCCCATTCGCAAGGAACTTTGCATTGCTTTTCCCTCCGACTATTAGTCTCTGCCTCTCCTCTTCAGATAGAGGTAGGGCACCACAGTGGTTGGAGATGTCCCTGCAGACACAGCTGTGCTATAGCACAGAAATGGATCACCCCTTTGTATGTGCGGTGTGCTCACCACCCCCGCCGCCGTTCTTTTTTTTCTTTATTTATATATATTTAAAATTTTATATATAAATTTTTATATATTTAAAAATAAAATATAAATTGATATATATATTTAAAAATAAAGATCTTTATTTATTTATTTGAGAGATAGGACATGCTCATGACTAGGGGTGGAGGTAGAGGAACAAGCAGACTCCATCCCGTGACCTTGAGATCATGACCTGAGAGCAGAAATAAAGGTCAGATGCTTAACTGACCGAACCACCCAGGTGCCTCTGTGCCCCATTCTTACATCAGTCACCGTGAAGAGGATTCACATCACAGTCAGAAGCTGCCTCTGGGGGAGGGAGTGGGCTTCCCTCCCCTTGAACTTCAAAAGTGGGGTTATTCCTGCCTACTGATTTAATGGGCCCTCAGTTTAGTGACTTCACCTTGAAAGGAACTTGAAACAGTAGGGAAGTAAGACTGTCATCTGGTTTTTGCCAGAACTCCAGCAGCTTGGTTGGAAACATAAGAAGAGGTCACTGAACTCATAGAATCCACAGCTGTAAGGCACCATCTTTATCTCACTTATCTACAACACTATTCTTTTTTTTTAAGATTTTATTTATTCATGAGAGAGAGAGAGAGAGAGAGAGAGAGGCAGAGACACAGGCAGAGGGAGAAGCAGGCTCCATGCAGAGAGCCCGATGTGGGACTTGATCCCAGGATTCCAGGATCACACCCTGGGCCAAAGGCAGGCACCAAACTGCTGAGCCACCCAGGGATCCCCTGCATCACTATTCTTAATAATGTAACTGTATAGAACTTGGTTTTCATTGTTTACTAATACCTCCCTGGCTGCCAACAAAATGCTCTCGTCAATAAACTGCATTTATTAAACACTTAATTGGGGACATGCTAAACAGAAATCATTAATTTATTCCAATAGCTAGAAGACACTTTTAAGATTATCTTCCCTAGTTCTTTTTGTTTTACAGGTGAGGAATATCCAAAGAAAAATTTTATAGAACATTATTCCCCCTAGAGAGTCGTATCAACCCATGCAACAACATGGAACAGGAGCCCATTTAAAATATATTTGGAAGCTACATTTCTTGTTTTATGATGTCAAGATCATTCTCACACTAACTAATAACCATGGATCTCTGTTAATTCTAGGAAGTTTGTTTGCCTGAATGACAACATAGACCATAATCATAAAGATGCCCAGACAGTGAAAGCTGTTCTCAGGGACTTCTATGAATCCATGTTCCCCATACCATCCCAGTTTGAACTGCCAAGAGAGTATCGAAACCGTTTCCTTCACATGCATGAGCTGCAGGAGTGGTAAGGGCTCACGTTCATGTGTGTGTGTATAAGAGTGATGAATTCCTGTAATGTGTTATTTGATCTAGAATTACTTTATAAAAATATGCTTAAAAGTTTTTATTTGAGCTTGCTGGCCAAGCACATCTGCCAAGCCTAACTCATTGCTATCAGAATAGCGACTGTGTTTCTTACATACCTGCTACCTGGCAGGAGAGCATGATAAGAGCAGATGAGGCAGCTGTAAGTGGTAAATGCAGCCTAATTTCCAACCTTGCATATATTCCACCGCAACCTAAAGCTGCTTCATAATATCTCCTTCATGTCTTATTTTACTGCCATTTACCCCAGCCAGGTGCTAGGAATACACAGAGACAGAGGAGTGTGGGACCAGGCTCTGGGGTGCTCATGGCCCCTTCAGAGCAATGGGCTACAGGCAGACAGCTGTAGTGTCAAGTGCTGTGGCAGGATCTGTGCTAGCGGGGTGTGGATGAGGGAGCAGCTAATTGTTAGGGGAGGGCGGCATGGGGACTTGGTTTTCAGTTGTGAAAAGGACTTTTCCAGGTAGAAAAGAGCATTCCTGATAGAAGAAATGGCCTGTACAAAACAAAGCACAGGACTGGGAAAAGAGAGTGTGTGGAGAGAAAAGGAGACATTGTGAAGGGCTTGTGTCTGAATTAAGACTTTTTTCTTTGGAGCATGGGGCGCCCCCAGGAGAAATTTTGTTTAGGTGTTTGCAGTGATCAGACTTCATGATTTGGAAAGATAGCAGTGTGGAGTTGGAGTGGTGAGGAGTTGTTTGGAGTGAGGCAGTGTTGTCTGGAAACTGGAGGCAGAGAGACAAGATCTAAGCATTTCAGTAGCTCTGACACAGTCATGGTGTGACCAAGGACAGAGCTCAGAGAATAAGGAGAATGGAGTAGATGGAATTGAGAGACACTGTAGAGGAAATTAGTGACCTTAGTGGCTCGAACTCTTGGGTATCTTGGGGTTGGGTGAGACAATCAGTATGTATGTTGTTAATAGCTATATATATTTTTATTTTCAAAAGAAGTTATTACTAACTGTGGGTCTTGTCTTCTAGGAACAGCTTCTAATCATTTTCACTTTCCTTTAGCTCAAAGGAAAAAGATCTCTGGATGAGTTCAAGTGTTAACTCCCCAAGTCTAGTTTGTGACTACATTTATCTTCAGGGGTTCAATCGAATAAGAAAGAAGTGGGCTTATGATTAGTTTGAGAGCACTTTGATTTCTGTGTTGTACAGATAAGATGAGTGAGGTGTAATTCCCTGGGGGCTTCAGTTTCTTTATCCTGCTCAGCTTCTGTGTCCTCTCTCACTGCAGGGCCACCAACACCTCCCTACCTTCTAGAAACTTTACTTTTCTCTTTCCTTTCATGCCATTGTGCTCCTGAGTCCCTGTCACCTTTCTCTGGTGTCCCTAGAGGCCATCTTCCTGTTCCCTTTCCTTGGGGCTAGCACTCACTGTGCAGGAGAGCCATCTGTCTGGTATGCTCGTCTCTCCTAATAGAACGTAGGCCGTCTTCAGGGGCGTAGATGATGTCTTACCCTTCTCTGAGTCCACACTGCCTTTCGCGCACATAGGAGGCGCCCCATGGATGAGTGGCTTAGGGAACCTCCAGCTATCCTAAGGTTCTGTGGTTGCTATACGACTCATTAGCTGTGTTACAGCCTGTGGCTTCTTAGCTGTTTAAAAATTACATACAGATTCTGAATGGCACCCTAGGCATTAGACTGGCTGTGCTGCTTGTGATCCGATTATGAGACACAGGAAGTGCTGGAAGCACAGAGGTACCATTATCAATCTAGGACTTGGAACAGAGACATCCACCATAAGATGAGCTCTGCATGAGAATCCAGAACTCAGCACAGAGGCCTGAACTGATAGTTACTAGCGTATCTTCCAAGCCTTATGTTAAGCATATAGTTCGTCTTCATGGTAAATCATATTTCCAAGTTACAGATGAGGAAACTGCTCTATTGCCACCTCGAACCCCAATATCCTATCTTCACATCCACTTGATTCTACTTAGAGTATGTCTCCGTTGCCTGTTGTCTTTCATTCTCACTGGTCTTTATTACGTTCTCATACCCAGACTAACGTGACTGCCTGCCTTATCACCTTGGTCCCCCCCCTTCAGATGGCCACCATATTCACCTAGTTGTCCACACACACCCACACTTGCCATTCCATGTGCTTTCCCAGTGGAGTATTATGTCCAAACCCCACTGCATATTTTCCAGAATACCTGCACTTTCTTCCCACCTGCCTCGCCATGGCCTAGCTCTCTTCCTTCTGCCCCCCCCGGGCAGATTCTGTTCAGTTCTGCCGGACTCTCTCTGCCTTACTCAGCTAAATGCTTCCATTTCAGGTCCCCCACCCCACTTCGAGGTTTAAATGAAATGTCACCAATGCTGAGGTGCTTTCCTTATGTCTCTGTTTTTCCATAAGACTTTGCTTTTGATGGTACATTTTTTGGTCCATCTTGTGTGGTGGCTAGTTGTTTGCATGTCAGTGACTCCCCAGGCTTATAAACAGTTTACAGCAAGAACTTCTTGTTCATCTGTCTGTATCCACAGGAAGTGTTGGTCAAGTGACTGTGAAGAAATGGATATGAAAGAAAGTGTATTTTTGTTTAAATGTGAGACATAATTTTCTTTTGAAGTCCTCTCCTCTGCCTGGGTAACTCTGACACTTCAAATATACTACTTACCATGACCTAATGAAAAATCTGAACTCACATTGGAAATGTACATTGTATTAACATTTTCATGTTGCCTCCACACAATGTTTTTGTGTTTTGCGACTTTTTGCTAACCTAGTATATAAATAATTCTAATGCAGTGAAACTGCACAGAACTGTATATTTGCTTCTTTCTCTGAACAGGAGAGCATATCGAGACAAACTGAAGTTTTGGACTCATTGTGTACTAGCAACACTGATTATGTTTACTATATTCTCATTTTTTGCTGAACAGGTAAGTGTTATATATTTCATGTGGGGATCAAACAGTATTTTTTAATATAAGAGTATCTAATTCTTTTAGAAAGTGATATAAATTGGGCAGCCCGGGTGGCTCAGCGGTATAGTGCTGCCTTCAGCCCAGGGTGTGATCTTGGGGTCCGGGGATCAAGTCCCACATCAGGCTCCCTGCCTGGAGCCTGCTTCTCCCTCTGCCTGTGTCTCTCCGCCTCTCTCTATGTGTCTCTCATGAATAAATAAATGAAATCTTAAAAAAAAAGTGATATAAATTCACAAGAAAATTTTAATTTCTTCTTTTGGCTTATAACTAAGATGTCAGTATGTCAGACATAGCTCATAATATTCAGACAGCAAACATAATATCCTTTTATTCATTTTTCTTCTAGATGCACTACCAGTATTCTTTTTACCTGGTACTCAGTAGATTAACTTGTAGACGTCAAGCTAAAACTGAAAACCTCTAAGTATTTCTAACCAAAAACTATCTAGAATCCTCACTGATTTTGCATGGGTTTCCAATTTTTTTCTTTCTTGTAACCTTTCTAAAAGTGACTGCAGTGTGTTCAGACCTCCCACTATTCTGTGGACAGTGCTCATTATGCTCACGTCCCAATTACATTTCCTTTGAGTTGTTGGAACTTCTCTCCATACAGGTGCATATACAACCTCCTTCAGGTGAAGTCCCAAAAGTAGAAGGGAGGTTTGTGAGGTAAAAAGAAAGGGATCAGAGAATCTTTATTTGGTCTGATGAGAAAGGAGTGAAGACAGGAGGGAACCATGTCTGGGCTGATCTGACCTGGGGCAAGCCTCCATTTGAAGGGACTGTTGAGTGGAGCTTTTCCAGCTGTCACGGAAAACTCACACTGAGTTTACTTAAACTGAGAAGAAGGAAGAGGCTGAAGTATTGAAACTTTAGAATTAGCAGGGCCTGGGCTTCCTGCTGTAAATGGAAGGAAATGAGAAAATGGGAGATTGGGCAGGTGAGCAGGACTGCAACTTAATCTTTATCCTCTTCCCAGCAAATATCAGTCTCGTGTTTGATATTTGTTGCGATTATTCATGGCTGGTAAAGCCATCCCTGCTCCAGAGCAGAGAGGTCCAGTGAGGAATGAGGAGTCAGCTGTGTGCCGCCTGCCAAGGGGGGAAGAGGAGGCACCCAGGCTGGAAGCAGTGGCTGGCAGTGGGGGGGAAGGAACCAGAGGGCCAGTCTTTCATCTGCGTTACTTATACAGTAGAGGATAGGGAACCAGAGAGGCAGAAGGCAGGAGAAAAGAAGGGAAGAATAAACCGTAACCCTCTCTTCTCTGTCCCCTTGCTCTTTACCTATGGGAATCAAATCTTTAACCTCAACCCTGCTTGCCGTGAATCAGCCAGCACTGCCCCTTCCTCTGCCCCAGTCCCAGCTCATTGTCTGTATGTGGGTGAAACCCTGCTTCCCCCTTGAGATGGAGTAGACAGTATGATCCCAAACTGAAACCATAAAGAACACATTTGTTCTTTTGTTTCAATTCCAACAACAACCAATTGTTGTTCTCACTGACACTCCGTCATAACAGCAGTCAGGTTTCCTATTTCAAATGTGTCATGGATAAACCATTTCTGTGAGAAACGAGTGTTTATCCAAATTGTAAGGTAGTAGTTACAAAGTAATCTTTTGCATGACAACCCATGTCATAAATTAGGTGTTACCTATATTTTCAAATGATTATTGCTGTGTTTAAATACAGGGGGAAAGTAGTGACAGGATCTTAATACAAAGGTTTTTTTATTTTTAATTCTGTCTTATATATGTAGTCACTTTCAAATTGAGGGGAATGTTGATTTCATGTAGAAGCCTAATTACAAAGGGCTAGAGTTAAGTAGCAGAGCTACCTTCCAGATGTAATAGCTAAACAGAGGCAGTTTCCTTCAATATAAAGACTTGAGAAATAGGTGTCTTGAAAATAAATATGCTTGGTAATCACTGTGTAAAAATTTGTAGATATAGGTTTTTAAAAAAGTGAAGCATGGGCCAAAATAATTTTTATCCTTGTGGGTTTAAATATTTTGTGGGCACATATATAGGCATATCGACCCTATAACAAAAGTCGTGAGTAGCTGGTTTTATTTTGGAGAGAATGATGGAGACTTATTTACTCTGTTTTTTTTATGTAGAAGACTGTGGAAATGATTAAGGTCATAGGACTCAAAGTTTAAAGTTTGTCAACATGGAGAATTAAAATTTATTTTCTGTCTTTAATTATCTAGTTAATTGCGCTTAAGCGGAAGATACTTCCTAGAAGGAGGATACAGAAAGAAGCTAGTCCCGACCGAATCAGGGTATAGATCTTCATTTGAAAATCATCTACCTCGGCATTCACGGAGCATTTTAAAACTTGGCATCAGAGAGATGTCTTCGTGATGTGATGCTTAGCCAGCCTGGCCTGCAGAAGGAAAAGCATCCAGTACAGTACTTGTTTTGTGGCCTGAATATAGCTGACTGGCCAGGAATTGTTTAACCAAGACATGGAAAACTTGTATGTTGAGCAGCTCTGATCTGATTTCACTTTTAAAGCATTTGCTTGTGGACCCATCATTCTTTTAATGAAAAGTCTGACAAGAGAGCTGCCAAGTTCCCCTAAGCAACCATTGCCAACTAACTTTCACATGAGAAGCCTAGGCCAGCTTGGGAGCCATTGCTAAGAGACCCCAGTCTTTGCATTCCAAAGACTTGTGCTGCAGTTTTACATTTTTGGTTTTTTGGTTTGGTTGGGTTTGGTTTGGTTTGGTTTGGTTTTTTTCCAGTTCTCACTTTTAAATAAGTAGCTACTAAGTTAACTATTTACCCTTACTTCTGAAAATAATGACTTGGGATATCTAAACATGTTTTTATAGATGTTATTTAAATAATGCAACAATATCACCTTCTATTGGCAATACCTAAATTATGGATTTTATTAACATTTAAGACCATAAGTGGTCAGCTACTGATGAGATCAGTCACTGACATCTGATGCATTTTGTGCTTTACTTCAGCCCCTAAGAATGTGATTTCATGCAGAGGCCTAATTAAAAGGGCTAGAGTTAAGTAGCAAAGCTACCTTCCAGATGTAATTAATTATGTTTTGGAAATGTACATATTCAAACAGAAGTGCCTCATTTTAGAAATGAGTAGTGCTGATGATACTTGTCACATTACAGTGGTGTCTTTTATAATAGTATATTCTAGTGGCTAGCTCTTCCAACTGGTTTCATATATTGCAGGGGTCAGCAAACTTCATGTAAAAAGCCACATAGCAAATATTTGCAGGCCACATGAATCTCTGTTGCATATTCTTTATTGTTTACTTTTAGTGGGGTTTTTTTTAACCTTTAAAAATGTCAAAAGCCAAGTTTAGCTTGTAGCTATACAAAAACAGGCCACCACCTGGATCTGGCCCACAGGCCATTGTTTGCTGACCACTGGGATAGAGAATTCATATTTCTATGTATGATTAATCTGTGATGTTCAACTATATTTTATTTATATGATTATATGGTGGATTTCTGGAGATTAGATTCCATAAGTCCTTTTTGAACTCTAACAGGTGTTTTAGATCATGATCTCAACAGTATTGTTTCAAAACCTATTTTGTAAAAAGAACTTGTAAATACTTTGTGCTATAAGAGTTATGTATTTCAAAATGTGATGAAGTCTCATAAAAACTTACATTTTATCTGATGCTTTGTTTTTTAACTCTTTGAGGAATGAATTCATTGTTATCCGGATTCTATAATCACTTGAGGGCTTGTACAGTGTATCAGTGTCCATGCTGAACACAACTGAAAATAAATGGGAAGTAATGTAAGGGGAGGATAGTACTAGAACACACTGGAGAATGTCATGTGGGAAAATAAGTTCTAAATAGGATTTATCATATGGTAAAAGTTTAGGAAGTATCTGGGTGTCATTCTAAATTGAAGAATTTATTATAGAAAAGTTATAAAGAAATGAACATTTGGGTGTGTTGGACATTTCTGTGGTTAGATCTTTGTCTTTCTCTGACTTATTTTATTTCCATATTGTGCAAATGGCAAGATTTCATTTCAAGAGCTGAGTAATATTGCATTTTATATATATGTGTACACACACACAAAACACATTATCTTTATCCATTCATCAGTCAGTGGACATTTGGGCACTTTCCATAGTTTGGCTATTGTAAATACCAGGGTGCACACACCTTCGAATCTATATTTTTATATCCTTTGAGTAAATACCTAGTAGTGCCATTGCTGTGTCATAGGGTAGTTCTATTTTTAACTTCTTGAGGAACCTCCATACTGTTTTGATGAGGTGTATATTTATACAATGGAATACTATTCAGCCATAAAAAGAAGGAAATCTTGCCTAAAGTATAAGTATTATGCTAAATCAGAAAAAGACAAATACCATGTGATGTTACTTATGTGTTGAACGTGGAAAAGAAAACCCTTCAGGTACAGAGAACAGACAGGTGGTTATCAGAGGGGAAGTGGGTTTGGTGGGTGAAAAGGGTGAAGGGAGTCAATTATATGATGACAGATAGTAACTGGACTTCTTGTCACTTTGTAGTATATGTAAATATCAAATTATACATCTGAAGCTAATATTATCTGCCAAATTTATTTGAGACTTTAGGCAATAAAACCCCGAAGCCTTTGTTTGCAAAACCTTAGATACAAGTGGTAAAATATATGATCAAAAATAGGAAAAAAAAATTGGGGCATCTGGGTAGCTCAGTTGGTTAAGCATCTGACTCTTGATTTTGGCTGAGGTCATCCTCTCAGGATTGTGAGATCGTGCCCTACACTGAGATCCATGCTGGGGATGGAGCCTGCCTAAGACTCTCTTCCTCTGCCCCATCCCGTATTCCCTTAAAGAAAAAAAAAAAAAGGAAAAGAATTGCAGAGAGATAGGAAATCAAGGCAGGTACAAAATCAAAAAATATTTAAAAATTATCCAGAGGAAAATCCATATATGTACACAAAGAATGAAATAATACTCCAAATTTTACTATATTATCTCTTGGTAGTGAGATTATTAGTGAATTTCATTTCCTTCATCAATTATTTATCTTCTAAAAATTGTTTTACAATGAATATTACTTTAAAATAACAATCTAACAAATTTTAGGTAAAATTATAATGACCCATATTAAGTTTTTAGTGGAAAGTAGAATGCTTTTTATTAGCTAACCAAGGGAAAGCTAACTTTGAAAATCCATAAAATGCCTTTGGTTCCATATTAAGAGACTTTGTGTGATGAAACAGTCATTTCAGTTCTCGTGGTTTTGTTTAGTTGGATAAGGATTAAAATTTGAAACTTAGGAATACAGATGAGTTTTCATTTGGAGCTAGAAAAGCCAAAAGATGATATTATCTAATCTTGATTATTCATGGGGCCAATAATTCATTCATATCTTTCGTGTCTTATTTCCTTTCTGTTTTTCACATCTTTAAGTTTCCTAACATTTGAGAAAATAAGGCATTGGTGTTAGTAAGTCACCAGATGGAGAGGTTGAACTGTTCTTGTATATGTAGCAAATCAAGTTAGTGGGCCCCTACTTTAGTCAGTATGAGAATGACCTGAAGAATTATTTAAAATGCAGATTCCCAGTCCTCACCCACAGAATTAATTTGGTAGGCCTTACTTGGGGCCTAGGAATCTGCATTTTAACACCCCTTTCCCAACCTCCAAATACCACATGTCTCCACTTCATCTGCAAGTGATCCTGACACAGGCTGGATCCATGAACCACACCTCGAGAAACTTATTTGAAGCCATGTGTATGTATGAAAACATTTAGAGAAAGAGTAGAAATTGAGAACTAAGTGAAACCAAGTCCTGGGGACCTCCAGCATCTGAGGGTACACTGAAGAAGAGGAGTTAACAAAGATACTGAGAAATTGCCAGAATGATAAGGGGATAGCAAGAGACTGTACAGCTATAGAAGCCAAAGGAAGCCAACGAGGGAGGGAAAAAATGGTTAATATTTTGACTTGCTGAGAAATGAGATGAGGACCAGAGAAAATGCATTTGATTTATCAACATGGAGGTCACTGGTCACTGTAGAGTCAGCATCATTTCAAAGTACAAAGGACCAAAGGTGGTTTATGGTGGTTCAAAGGGTCTACCGAAGCAAAGGAATTTGAGGCACCAAGCTTAGATGATTCTAGAATTCTGACTGCTAAGAGGAAGACACAGGGGAGCAATAGTCTGTTTGGAAATAAGGCCCAGGAAGTTTTTAAGTTGTAAGATATTATTTATAAACGTTAATGGGAGGGATAAAACAGAAAGGGAGGGAAAGCATGGAAAAATGCAAGATTCTTAGAGGACAAGAGGCCGTGAACGCAGAACACAGGAAGAGGGAAGAATGGACTCAGGTGCAGGTAGGTTGTAGCTTTGATGGGAGAAGTTTCAGGGGTTTCAGAGTGAACTACTCCCTCAGGAAAACAGAGGAGGAATGTTAAATGTGAAGGGGAAGTGTTAGTGTGGAAGGTTGAGTAGAGTAGAAAAGGCTGGGCACAGTTGAGTTGTCACAGGGAAATGGGAAAATTTGGGGCAATGTTGAGGGTCCAAATGAGGCTGAAACTCAGAAATAAAAGGTTGACAAATTTGTTCCTTTGGGTAATTTTCTCCAGGGGCATCGGAGCAAGGGTAGGCAGCCCTCAGAGGAGGACAGCTGAGTGCAGAAATAACATTTTACCAGATATATGCAGTCAAACTACAGGTTCTTATTTGCACAAGATTGGCTGAAATGATGGAAACTGAATCAAAGGCAAGAGGGGGGCTCATTGAGAAAGGAAAAGTAAAATGGTAATGGGTTGAAAGTCTGCATGAGACTGGCATGTGGTTATAGGGTGAACAGATGAGACTGAGCTGGAAAGGTAGGAGGTACTGGTTTGAAAGTAGGATCCCTAACAGGAATTGTCAGGCTGGAGCAGCGTCAGGTGTGGTCATAAGAGTTGGGGGACTGTAGGGGCAGGCCATTTTAGATAAAGACCTTGAACTGAGAGGCCAAAGGATGAGGGCAAGAATTGGGGTGAGAAGACTGTGCCAAATACCATGCGCTCAGTAGAGAATGGGAGACCGAGGAGATGTTAAGGATGCTTAGGACATCTGCCTAGAAGAGTAACTTTCTAAATTATGTTTTTCTAACTGACTGCAAAAATACCAACTAGTTATATATAATCTTGTCCCCTTCAAACCTTCTAAGGAGGCTCCTTTGTCTTGGTGAATGGAATTATAGGGTGGATACAACAGAAACATGAGTAAGTTGTGTTGTTTACAGAAGAAAAGTAATGGAGTGATCCAAAAGGGAAGATCCAGGGCAACAGGAAGAAGGAAAAACAGGGGAGAGCTGTATGGGAGAAGTGAGAGAGAGAGAGAGAGAAAACTAACTGAGCAACCATGAGGCTCTCTTATGGAGACTTGGAAGGAAAAAGCTAGACAGTCCTATTATACGACCGTCTAGGAAGTCATTCAGTTTGATGTGCAACGTGTCACCTCCCTAAAGTTAATGGAATCATATCACTTGCCTGTTACAGGCAGAATTGGATGGGACAATGTGAGAAACTGGTCTCGACTGTGAGGGCACTACCCCAGGGCCCTTCTTAAACCAGTCTATGCAAGCAGTCTTCCTCATTAAGTAACTGTGGACTTCTTAGAACTTTTTGGAGAAATACTTAAAGAATCAGAAATGCCTTGTGACATTTTATATCTTCTAACTATTTTATTTGAGAGAAAGAGGGAGAGGGAGAAGTGGGGAGCAGGGACCCTGACTCAGGGCTTGATCCCAGGGCCCAGAATCATGACCTGAGCTGAAGGCAGACGCTTAACCAACTGAGCCACCCAAGTGCCCCTAATTATTTTTTTAAAAAAACCTATTTTCTATCCCTAAGTCCCTAGTAAAATATTCCAACTCTAATTTTTGTGATTAAAACTTAAATTTTCTATGTTAATTTTTTTTTTTTTTTAGGATTTCTATGTTAATTAATTAATATGTCTGGCACTGGTAGTATTCATATACTCAGGAAATGGTATACCAGTGACAACACACACCTCTTATAATATTAGTAACGGTGGTAACTTATGTTTACTAAGTACTTGCTATTTGCTATTGAGTGCCTACTAAGTTTTTATGCCTTATTTCACTTTTTAAAATCCAAATTTCTAGGGTCCCTGGGTGGCTCAGCTAGATAAGCATCTGCCTTGGGCTCAGGTCATGATCCCCGGATCCTGGGATCAAGCCCTGTGCGGGGCTCCGTGCTCAGCGGGGTGTCTGCTGTTCCCTTGCCCTCTACCCCTCCCCCTGCTCACTCTCTCCATCTCTTAGATAAATAAAATCTTAAAAAAAAAAAAAAACAAAACTCTAAATTTATATGAGATAAATACTTTTATGCCCCCTACATTAGTGAAGAAGGAAACAGGAGAACAGGCTTAGACAGGTCAAGTAATTTGCTGTAGGTCTTACGGTAAATGGCAGAGCCTAATTTAATTTTGTTCTGCATTTTCATGTCATGTTTTAAGCCATTTTTATGAGTTTCTCTTTGATTAACATCATGCTTGCTGTTAGGTGTCAACCTGTGAGTTTCTAGGTGATAAACTGTAAGCAGAAATACCGTGTGCCCCCTCAGGGTTAGCCCATCAAGCCTCCTGCCCGCCGCTCCCCCGTAGTGGTTTCCCGTGCAGCTGGCTGGTATAGAGACGGCCACTCTGATGGCTGTGGAGCCCGTAGGCTGAAGATGGAAGCATTTCCATCAGCCTGAGTCCCTAAATGACTGCACACACCTATTTATTCTCCCAGTACTGTTAGAGGAGAAATAAACTTTTTTGAGTCATGAGACATGCTTGGTTTTATCTGTTACAGTAACAGTCTACCCTAGCTAATGTACACTTGGTTAGACAAATTTCAGTTATGTGCTTCCAAGTCATCCAGCATTGTATTTGGTTGCATTCCACAGTCACTTAACCAAATACATTTGCCCACACTGCAGCAGAGATACAGAGAGGTGCAAAATATAAAGGAGAGGCTTGTGAGAGCTTATTTGCAGAGATGGCTACAATAATGCTGTTTCTGTCTGCACAGATTTATGCTGCTCCACCCATCAAGAGGCTGAATTTATTTATCCACTCTGTGAAGTGGGGCTTGGCCATTTGAATAACTTTGGCACATGGGACAAACGCAGAGGTTTGAAAATGATCGTGCTTTGGGGCTTGCTCTCTTTTGGCTTCACCTGGAACCCAGATACCATGATGCGAATGGGCTTGAACTAGCTTCTTGGAGAACCCACTCTGAGGAAAACTGAAACACCCCAGCCAACAGCCTGCATGCCCCCAAATACTATAGCATAAACCCAAACTGGATATGCACCACGGGATATATACATGGAATATAAAAGGATGTAGAAAAAAGCATTATTAAGGTCACTACATAAAGATTAAAGTTTCAACTGACAGAAAGATGAATAAATTCTAAATTTGTATGCACCTAATTAATTTCAAAATATAAAAGTCAAAAATTGATAGCACCATAAGGGAACACTTAACAAATCCACTATCAGACTGGAAGATTTTAACACATGACCAATAACTCCTCAGTTATTCCTAGGCCACAGAGACAAAGATATCACCAAAGTCATAAAAGATTTGAATGACACAATTAGTAAACTTGATTAGATGGACAAACCTAGAACTGAGCACCTCCAAATTAGAGCTTACCCATTCTTATCAAGCACACACAGAATAATTTTTTAAATGGCCCTTGTACTAAATCATAAAGCAAGTGGTAACACATTTAATATCATAGGTATGATCCAGATTACAGGGTATCAAGTTAGAATATTTTAATTAAAAAGATAAAATTGAAGAACTACATTTGTCTAAAAGTCTAAAAACACATTAACTCAGGAGTCAAAGAAGAACTCATTTAATAAGGCTGGCTAATGGTTTGTTTATCTTATTAATTCTTTCAAAGAACCAACTCCTATTTTTGTTAATCTGTTCCACAGTTCTTCTGGTCTCTATTTCATTGAGTTCTGCTCGAATCTTTATTCTGCTCTTCTTCTACTGGGTGTAGGATCTATTTGCTGTTTTTATTCCAGCTCCTTTAGGTGCAAGGTTAGCTTTCATAAGTGAGTTCTTTCCAGTTTTTGGATGGAAGCTTGTATTGCGATGTATTTCCCCCTCAGGACTGCTTTTGCTGTATCCCAAAGATTTTGAATGGTTGTATCTTCATTCTCATTAATTTCCATGAATCTTTTTAATTCTTCTCTAATTTCCTGGTTGACCCTTTTAGCAAGATGACATCTTTTAGCAGGATGGTCCTTAACCTCCACGTGTTTGAAATCCTTCCAAACTTCTTGCTGTGATTTAGTTCTAACTTCAAAGCATTATGGTCTGAAAATATGCAGGGGATGATCCCAATCTTTTGGTATCAGTTAAGACCTGATTTGTGACCCAGTATGTGGTCTATTCTGGAGAAAGTTCCATGTGCACTTGAGAAGAATGTGTATTCAGTTGCCTTTGGATGTAAAGTTCTGTAAATATCTGTGAAATCCATCTGGTTCAGTGTATCATTTAAAGCTCTTGTTTCTTTGGAGATGTTGTGCTTAGAAGATCTGTCGATTGTAGAAAGTGCTACATTGGAGTCACCAAGTATAAGTGTATTATTATCTAAGTATGTCTTAACTTTGGTTATTAATTGATTGATATACTTGGCAGCTCCCACATTCGGGGCATAAATATTCATGATTGTTAGGTCCTCTTGTTGGATAGACCCTTTAAGTATGATATAGTGTTCCTCTTCATCTCTCACTACAGTCTTCGGGATAAACTTTAGTTTGTCTGATATAAGGATGGCTACCCCTGCTTTCTTTTGAGGACCATTTGAATGGTACATGGTTCTCCAACGTTTTATTTTCAGGTTGTAGGTGTCCTTCTGTCTAAAATGAGTCTCTTGTAGACAGCAAATAGATGGGTCTTGCTTTTTTATCCAGTCTGACATCCTGTGCCTTTTGATGGGGTCATTAAGCCCATTCACATTCAGAGTTACTATTGAAAGATATGAATTTAGTGTCATCATGATACCTGTTCAGTCCCTGTTTTTTGTGGATGGTTCCCTTGGACTTCCTCTTTCTTTTACAGAGTCCCCATTAGTATTTCTTGCAGAGCTGGTTTGGAGGTCACATATTCTTTCAGTTTCCACCTATCTTGGAAGCTCTTTATCTCTCCTATTCTGAATGAGATCCTTGCTGGATAAAGCATTCTTGGCTGCATGTTCTTCTCATTTAGGACCCTGAACGTATCCTGCCAGCCCTTTCTGGCCTGCCAGGTCTCTGTGGAGAGGTCTGCTGTTAATCTAATATTTCTCCCCATAAAAGTTAGAGATTTCTTGTCTCTTGCTGCTTTAAGGATCTTCTCTTTATCTTTGGAATTTGCAAGTTTCACTATTAAATGTCAAGGTGTTGAGCGGTTTTTATTGATTTTAGGGGGGGGATCTCTCTATGTCCTTGATCTGAATGACTGTTTCCCTCCCCAAATTAGGGAAGTTCTCAGCTATGATTTGTTCAAATACATATTCTGGCCCTCTGGCCCTTTCGGCACCCTCGGGAACCCCAATTAAGCATAGATTTTTCCTTCTGAGGCTGTCATTTATTTCCCTTAACCTATCCTCATGATCTTTTAATTGTTTTTCTCTTTTTTCCTCAGTTTCCCTCCTTGCCATCAACTTGTCTTCTATGTCACTCACTCATTCTTCCCAGGGGCACTGGGAAGTTCACCTGAGAGTTCACTTGTCTCTTGAATCCTTTATGCTTTTTTCTAGAGCCACCAGTAGCTTTATAATAGTGCTTCTGAATTGGCTTTCTGACATTGAATTGTAATCCAAATTTTGTAACTGTGTGGGAGAGAGGACTGTTCTGATTCTTTCTTTTGAGGTGAGGTTTTCCTTCTAGTCATTTTGCTCAGTGCAGAGTTGCCAAAAACAAGTGGTACTTGGATAAAGGAGAAAAATAGAGAAGAGAAAAAAGAAAAGAAAAAAAAAGAGAAAAGAAAAAAAGGGGGGAGAAGTAAACAGAAAACAAAAAACAAGGAGGAGTATCCTCTGATGATTCTATATACTGTAAATCCCCCTTCCTACCTTGACTAACTAACTAACTAACTCTTCTCACTGTAGCATTCCCTTCCCACTGTAGACTTCCCCTGGAACTTTCCAGTGCTGCTTGGTCAATAACTTGCTTTTCCCCTGTCCCTCTAGCTGGTCTTCTGGGGGAGGGGCCCGCTGTGCTGATTCTCAGCTGTCAGCACTTGGGGGAGCTGCTCAGCCCCCTGCTTGCAGGCTCAGTGAAAGTTGTTTAACCTGTTTATCCTGTGAGTCCACTGTGAAGCTCAGTGGGGGGTTGTTTATCCTGTGAGGCCCCAGGAGGAGCAACAACAGCAGCGGCCAGCTCTCCAGCCCTGGAGTTAGCTCTGCAGGAACTACCGCAGCTCCTAGTCCGCAGGGGCCTGGATGCTCGGGGCGGGGGTGGGGGGGAGCGCAGGTGGCGTGGATCTGCACAGCTCAGGGCTGCCCCGGCAGGAGCGTCCTTGCTGTCCTGGGCCCTCCCCTCCTCCGCCTGTCGGGGGGGGGGGGGGCCGGGATCCTGGGCTGTGTGCCCCCGCGCCCTGGGCTCCCGGGCCTGCACCTCTGGAATCGCGCTCCCGGGGCTGTGCAGCCCTCTCTGCGCGGAGCCGCCGCCTGAGCCGCCGCCAGGTGCACTCCAGGCCTCTAGGGAGCTCGGTGGCGGGGTGTGGCACGCTCTTCCCGAGGCACAGGTGTCTGTTAGTGCCCCTGGGAGCCTGAGGGCATCCCCGCCCTCCTGGGGTCCTGCTCTAACTCCCTGCGAGGCCTTTCCGCCCGGGAAGATTGGTGCAGCTCCTGCTTCTCCAGGACGGTGCTCTCCTGTCCTGGGGACACTACCCCCAGCCTCAGCCCGGCTCTTCGCGGGGCCCCTCCCCCTTGGATGCTTTTTATTTATTTATTTCCATCTTCTCACTGTAGCATTCCAGCTGTTCTCTCTTTAAATCTCAGGTTTTCACGATGATTTAAAAGTTACCTAGGTAATTTGGTGGGGACAGGTGACTTGGGGACCCTAGTCTTCCACCATCTTGCCCCCTCCTCAAAGAAGAACTCATAATGGAAATTTAAAAATATTTAGAATGTGATGGTAATGAAAATACTGCACATCACAACTTGTGGGATTCAGTTAAAGGGTACAAAGAAATTTATCATCTCGAATGAGTATCTTGGTAAAGGTAAAGAAAAAAGACTGAAAATAAACAAGGTAATGACCCAACATAAAAAAAACTACAAAAGAACAACTGAAGTAAGGAAATAATAGTAAAAATTAATCAAAGAGAAAAGTAAGATTTAATAGAAAATATCAGTAAAGTATAAAAGTTGTTTTTTAAAAGCCTAATAGCAAAGATACATCTCTGGTGATGTTTCTAAAACAAGGAAATACTTGGGGAGAATATGATAACCTCCCTGAATCTGAATCTCTCCACACATCCTGAGAACCATAAAACAACAAAAGTGAAAATAAAATCATACATAAAAACCTATGCCTTCAACATTACTAGGAGACAGAGAATACAATGAACTTGTCTAAGAGAAACAACAAATTCCAACAGAGCTTGTGCCATTGCTGCAAGCCTGTGGGCACAGGCCTGAGCCTGTGGGAGGGGAGCCTTAAAAGACTCTATGCAAGAGAAGGCCGGGGAGCAGAACCTCTAGATGAAGCACAGATAAGATACCTCCTAGAAGACAAAGTCTACACTAAGAGCCCAGACACAGAACACAGGCCTAGGATGCGGTACTCATGGTACCAGCTAGGTTTTGAAAGCAAGCAGGACCAGCAGTGGCACAGCCTCCAGGAAACACGGCTTCCAGAGGAGAATCAGATAGTAAGAAGGGGTGGTACCCTCAGAGATAACAGGAAGAGAGAGGGAAAATTAAAGATCAATCCTCACTCCCACCTACTGTCCCTTAGCGAAACTGCAGTTCATTACACAGACAGAAGGAGGCGCCCTTGAGCTACAAACGCCATCCACAACATGTACAGGACTGGGGGAAAACAAAAACAATCCAACTCCAAACAAAAACGGAACCAAAACCAAAACGAGACCATAACCAAAACAGGCACAGGGAGGAAAGAACTATTAATACTACAGAATTTTAAAAATCTAAGTAGACCATACATCTCGATGCATGTAAGTTTACAAAACTAAATGAAATCAAGAATTCCTTAGAAAACCATAGTTTACTATAATTGGCCCCAATAGAGACAAATCATTAAAAAGACCAATTTCTATAGGAGAAATCAAGAAAACTATCAAGGAACTACCTCACAAGAAACTATCACTAGGCTCAGAACCATTTTACAAAGAAATTCCACAAACATTTAGGACCAAAGACTCCCAATATTAGTTGTTTCAGAGCACAAAAAATGAAGGAAAACTTGAAAATTCTTATTTTTTAAGAGTTTTTATTTGAGAGAGAGAGAGAGAGACCATGAGCAGGAGGGTGGGCAGGCAGAAGGAGAGGGAGAGCAGACTCCTTGCTGAGCAGGGAGCCTGATACAGGGGCTCAATCTCAGGACTCCAGGACCAGAACCTGAGCCAAAGGCAGATGCTTCACCAACTGAGCCACCCAAGTGCCCCAAATCCTTTTTATGAAGTAAATATGACATTATTATTTAAATCTGATAATTGCAGCAACATAAAGGTAATTACAGACCAATATTCCTTATGAATATCATTGCAGAAATCCTGAACAGACTTCAATATTACAATAAGAAAATAATATACCATGGCCAAGTAAGACTTATTCTAATACAGAGATTGATCAATAATCATTTTAATATAATGTATTGTATTAATAGGTGTAAGGAAAAATTGTATAATTATCTCAACAGGTGCTGACAGAGCCTTTAACAAAACCTAACACTCATTTAAAATAAAAATTCAGTTGTAAAGTCATCTTAAAATGGGGAAATACCTGAGGCATTCTTACTAAGGTAAAGAAGCAAAAATGCCCACCACTTCTGCTACTGTTTAACTATTTGACACTGAGGTTTTAGCCAATGAGTGTCAAGAGAAAATAAAGACCCAATTGGAACTAAAATAATCACTGTTTACAGATGCTATGAAAACATACCTGCAGAACTCTACAGGCTCAGTAAGTAAATTAATACAAACATGAAAAGAATTTTGCAATGTGGCAGGATATACAAGTAACATGCAAAACCCAAAAGCCTTCATTAACACAAAAGATAATCAGGTATATAATGGAAGAGGAAAAAGTTTGATTTATTCTTGCAATAAAGACAATAAAATATTTAGGAACAAACTTAATGAAAAACATTCAAAACCTGTAGTAAAATATTTTTAAATGCTTCTTTAAGATTTTATTTGAGAGAGAGAGAGCTTGCACACATGAATGGGGGAGAGGCAGAGAGAGGGAGGGAGAAGCAGGCTCCCCGCTGAGCAGGAAGCCCAACACAGGGCTCCATCCCAGGACCCCAAGATCATGACCTGAGCCAAAGGCAGACACTTATCTAGCTGAGCTACCCAAGGGCCTCGTATAGTTTTAAATGTACATATAAACAAGAATAAAGTGCCACCCTGAAATTCATAGCTTTCGGATCACAGATCTGATGTCATGGGGACTGTACATGTGGGCCCTTGACATGTGTCTTGGTTTGCTATCCATGGGCAGATAGTTCCAGGGTCTGTTCGACTGATCTCCGGCCCGGCACCTTCTTCCCTCCAACTACTTACCTATCCCCATAAATATTGGGAAGGGAAGAAAGGGAAGGAAGGGAAGGAAGGGAAGGAAGGGAAGGGGAAGGGGAAGGGGAAGGGGAAGGGAAGGGAAGGGGAAGGGGAAGGGGAAGGGGAAGGGGAAGGGGAAGGGGAAGGGGAGATATTAAAAATAGAAAGTATACTACAATGGTGGAAAGATATCTTGCTCTTTGTTGGAACATTTCACCATCATTAAGATGACATTTTTTCCTAAGCAAATTAAAAAATATAATGAGATCCCAATAAAAAGTCAAGGTTTTTCTGAAATGAGAAAACTTGAGCAGACTAATAAGCAAAGAAACTGAATCAGTAATCAAAAAATTCCCAACAAAAGTCCAGAGTCAAACAGCTGCACAGGTGAAGTCTACCAAATATTTAAAGAGGTCATATCAATTGTTCTCAAACAATTTTGAAAAAATAGAAAAGGGAGGAAAACTTCCAGATTCATTCGATGAGGCATTACCCTATACCCAAACTACATAAAGACTCCACTAAAAAAGACAACCGGCTAAATCCCTGGTGAGCATGGATGTAAAAATTATTAATAAAATACTAGCAAACTGAATCCAACAACACATTTAAAAATAATCATTCACCATTGATTAAGTGGGATTTATTCCTGGGTTGCAAGGGTGGTTCAATATTCACAAATCAATGTGATACACCACATTAATAAAAGAAAAGAACCATGTGATCATTTAAATAGATGTAAAAAAAAGCATCTGACAAAGTAAAATATACATTCATGATAAAAACCCTCAACAAAGTAAGCTTAGAGGGAACATACCTCAATGTAATAAAGGCCATATATAAAAAACCCACAGCTAACATCACCATCATTGGGGAACAACTGAGAGCTTTTCTTCTATGGTCAGGAACAACACAGGATGTCCACTCTGACCATTGTTAATGAAAACAATCCTGGAGGTCCTAGTCACAGCAACCAGAGAGCAAAAATAAACAAAAAGCCTCCAAATCAGCAAGGAAGAAGTAAGACACTTACTATCTGTTGGCATGATACTCTATAGAAAACTTGAAAAGACTCCAACAACAACAACAAAAAAAAATGGCTAGAACTGACACATGAATTCAGTAAAGTTGTAGCATACAAAACCAACATACAGCATTGTGCTGCATTTCTATATACTAATAAGGAAGCAGCAGAGAAATTAAGCAATCAATCCCATCTACAATTGCATCAAAAATAGTAAGATATCTAGGAATAAACCTAATCAAAGAGGTGAAAGACCTGTACACTCTGGAAACTACAAAACACTAATGAAAGAAATGGAAGACAACACAAAGAACTAGAAGAACATTCCATGCTCATGGGTTGGAAGAACAAATATTATTAAAATGTCTATACTACCTAAAGCAATCTACACATTTAATGCAATCCCTATAAAAATAACATCAGCATTTTTCACAGACCTAGAACAAACAATCCTAAAACCACAAAAGACCCAGAATAACCAAAGCAAACTTGAAAAAGAAAAGCAAGGCACCTGAGAGTAGCTCAGTCGGGTGGCTAAGCAACTGCCTTCAGCTCGGGTCACGATCCCAGGATCCCAGGATCAAGCCCTGAGTTGGGCTCCCTGCTCAGTGGGGAGTGGGCTTCTCCCTCTGCTCCCCCCACCTCATGTTCTTTCTCTCTAAAATAAATAAAATCTTAAAGAGAAAACAACTATAATGAGATACCATCTCACACCTGTGAGAATGGCCAAACTCACCAAAACAAGAAACAGCTGGTGTTGGTGAGGATGTGGAGAAAGGGGAACCTCTTGCATAGCTGGTGGGAATGCAGACTTGCACAGCCACCCTGCAACACAGTGTGGAGGTTCCTTGAAAAGTTAAAACAGAATTACCTATGATCCAGCAATTGCACTACTAGGTATATACCTAAAGAATACAAAAATACTCATTCAAAAGGTTGCATGCATCTTAATGTTTACAGCAGCATCATCCACAGTAGCTAAAGTATGGAAACAGCCCATCCATCAACTGATGAATGGATAAAGAAAATGTGATATAGATATAGAATGGAATATTACTCAGCCATCAAAAGAATGAAATCCTGCCATTTGCAGCGACATGGATGGAGCTAAAGGGTATTATGCTGAGCAAAATAAGTCAGTCAGAGAAAGACAAATACTGTATGGCTTCACTCGTGTGTGGTACTTAAGAAACAAAACAAAGAAGCAAAGGGGGTGGGGAAGAGAGGGAGCAAACCAAGAAATAGACTCTTACCGATAGAGAACAAACTGCCGGTGACCAGAGGGAAGGTGGGCGATGGGTAAAACAGGTGATGGGGACTGAGGAGGACACGCACTGTGATGAACACCTAAAGTTGTACGGAAGTGCTCAATCACTACCATACGGTATGCCTGAAACAAATATTACACTGTGTTAATGGGGGTTTAAATAAAAACTTTTAAAAGTCAAGGTTTTTCTTCTTAGAGAGACGTAAGATGGTGCTAAAAGCTGTATTTTAAAAAATGCAAGAATAGCTAGGAAAACCATGGAAAATATGGCGATGAGGGGAACCAGCCTATCCAATATTAAAATATACTCATGGGGTGCCTGGGTTGCGTGGTTGGTTAAGCTTCTGACTCCTGGTTTTGGCTCAGGCTGTGATCTCACCATGGTGAGACTGAGCCCCTGCGAAGTATGGAGTTTGCTTGAGATTCTCTCCCTCTCTCTGTGCCCCTCCTGCTCTTGTGTGCACTCTCTCTCTAGAATAAATAAATCTTTAGAAAATACATATGCTCATAAGTGTCTATGATTCAGTGTGGTACTGGTACATGAATGATATGTCAGTGAGATGTAACAAAATCCAGATATTGACCCAACTCCTTATGGAAATCTAGTGTCAACTAAAGGTGGTATTTCAATTCAGTGGAGGCAAAGATTGACGTTTTAGTAAATGATGTTGGGATAACTGGATAGACATTTGGAAAAAGGTGAAATTAGCTTTGTTCCTCACACTATATACTACACAGAGTTTACATTCTAAAGGGGTTGGGGGAGACAATACGGTAAATAAATTACACTTATAATAAGAAATTGTAAGTGCTAGGAGAAAGGTAAATGGGGAAGGGGAATAGGGAAAGAGAAGAAACAAGGTGCAGAGTTTGCATTTACAGTACCTAAAAGTAGCGGCAGAAGAGGCCTCACTGATATGAATAGTAGTGTTTGAACAAAGACCTGACAACATGGAGCAAGCCATGTACATAGACTTCATTCCCAACTAGGTAAGAGCAGAAAATTACAAGCCAACCTCAATCATGAAAATGGACACAACACACTGTTGAAATCCAACAAAGCAATGTGCTTAAAAAGTGAATATTATCAGGATCCACTTGGGTTTATCACAGTAATGTAAGTTTGGTTTTACATTAGAAACACATATAAATCTTTCTCACCACATTAACAAGCGATTATTTCAATAGATATAAAAATAAAATGCAGCAGTCATTCGTGATTTAAAACAGAATGACAAAACAAAACAAATAAGCACACAAAAAACAGCGTACTACAAATAGAAGCTACATTTTCAAAAAAAGCAAACACCTAAATCCTTCATTTAGCATCATTGTTAGTAGAAGTCTTAGAAACGTTACCTTTAAGATAAGTAAGGATGTTCAATATTGATGCTTCTATTCATCTTTATATGAAACATTCTAGTGAGTACGGTCAGAAAAGAAAGCCAAAGAATTAAGAGACAAAAATGTCGTTATTTGCAGATGATATGATTATACAGCCCCAGCCTCTACAAACTATTAGAAGTAGTGTATTCTTATATCAGATTAATATCAGAAATCAATTGGATTTTTATATACCAGCAATTAGAACAAGATAACAACATGACTTATAATCTAATAACAGTGCAGACCCTGTGCAGAGAAAAAAAAAGGACTAACTTTATTGATTGATATTAACAAAGTTCTAAATAAATGAAGAATATGCTATATTCAAGAATAGGAAGACTGAAAAAAATTTTTTAAAAGATTAAAAAAAAAAAGAATAGGAAGACTCAATTTCCTCAAACTGAGCTACAGATTCAATGCAACGCCTATCAAAATCCAAGTTTTTTTTTTTTCCATGGGACTTGGAAAATGGATTCTAAAATTTACACGAGAAACAAAAGTTCAAGAATACACAGAATATTCCTGAAGAAAATAGATAAGGTATGAGACCTGCCCTATCAGATACCAAAGAGATAAGGCTGGAGTGATGAAAACTACAGTTTTGGCCAAGGAATAGCAGACTGGCCAGTGGAATAGGTTAAAGAAGCAAACTCAAAAACATGTAAAAAATGTTATATTATACAAACAGATACAGCTGTTGAAAGTTTGCACTATTCAATGAATTGGATTTCTCATGGGGCAAAAAAAGTAATTGGATCCGACCTTGACACCAGGCACAAAAAAATTGCCTCTAGATGAACAAAGGCTTAAAAAATAAAACCTTAAACCCTCTATATTTTTATGACTTCAGGATTAGGATATGTTTCTTTGAAAAGCTAAAGAAAGAGTCATAAAGATTAACATCCAGTATATATAAAGCCTCAAATACATCAACAAGAAACCTCCAATAGAAATCTTGAGAAAAAGAACATGCAGATGGCCAATAAGCCTAACAGGAGCATAATCTCATGAGTAACTGGAGTAAAATAAAGGCGGCCCGGAAGTCGTACCATCCTCTACCTGCTAGAATGGCAAAATGAAGAAACCTGCCCACGCCACGTGGTGAGTCCACCCAACGGCAGCCGCTCGCTCTGTCGGTGGGAGTGCACCTCGGAAGCCAGGGCTGCGTTACGTGTGGTCCAGTTTGCGACCTGGTGACGTCATACCTCGGGTCTCTGCAGACTTGGTCGTATATACCTGAGCTCCGAATTTCATAGGGCCGACGTTCAGACAGGCTGTGCTCCGACGCAGCCCACATGTGCCGGGCAAGAAAACCGATGAAGAAGGTGCGGGAGTCACAACAAAATCTGTGCAGTGAAGATGAAAGAGCTACGGATGCACTTAATGATGTAGATTCTCTGAGTGACATAATGTGAAGTAAAACGTGAGTGGCCGAGCATTACAAGGGATATGGTATCATATATGTATGCTAATATGACGTATATATTTTTACTATCACCCAAACACAAAACCAAGCGAGGTGAAGGACACATATATGTAGTAATAAAACTTAGAAAATAGGAGGGACGACGAATTACACAGAATTCCGGATAATTAAACAAAACAAAACAAAACAAAACCCACACATCTGAAAGGGGAATTCGGGGCGAGGATGGAATGGAAAGGCCTTCCTAAGGAAATTCCAAGGCTTCCAGTAAATTCTACTTCGCGAATTAGGTCGTGTGTTCATCATGTTTCGTGACTTACATATTCTGCAATTTTCAAATTAAATTTTAAGAATTAAAACTTAATCTAGAAAACCACACACGAACAGGCCTCCAGGACACCAAGCCTCCACAGGCCGCGGCCCGCAAGGCACTCTGGGGCAGCCGTCTCTTGGTCGGTTGCCCGCAGGGGCGGAGCCTGTGGCCTTCTATACGCACGCGCAGAGCCACCAGCCAATCAGCGACGCCCTCACTAACCAATCAGCGACGCCCTCGGGCGAGGCGAGCCTCGCTTTTCTCCCGCGTGAAGTCTAACTTTCCTCAGAAGCATCGTGGCGGCACAGCGCACGCTTCGAGGTAAGGGTCTGGAGCGGTTGGGACTGGGGTGGCGGGACGCCTCTCGGGAGACCAATTCCTGTGGTTTTGGCCATTGGGGACTTTTTTCAGGCGGGAGGAAGGGAGGACTTTGCCTCGCGCTCCCGTCCGAGGCTGCTTTTGATCCGTGAGGTAAATTTTTAGGGCCTCTGACAGGAAAATGAAGTCCGTGAACTTCCCTGAGGGCGGGGCTTCCTGCCGTCGAGTGACCGGTGGAATGCAGCGGGCAGAACCGGATCTGACTGGTCCCGACGGCTCAGGCCGGTTTCTGTGGGTGGGCTTTCGCCCGCCTGGCGTCGCTCGCTCATGCGCCCCCCCCCCCCCCAGAACGTGATGAACTAAGGGCTTTTCCTTTGTACCCCGTGTTCATGTTGTGAAAATCTTAGTCGGAATCGTTATTTCCCGCGGCACGGGGTGCGAACCGCCTTTATTTTAGATTTAATTTACCGTGAACTTACGGAGGGGCGTGCTGACGGGGTTAACCCCACCAACTATTCTACAGTTTCCCTTTGTGACGGAAGTGCACAGACTTGAATTTAGCGAGAATCTTGACAAAGGCGGGACTAAAATTCAGATCTCCCAGCCCCCAGAGGCGAACCCTCCATGGGTGGGTGTGTCGTTACCTCTGTTGATTTGGGGCCAACAAAATAAGTGAGGAGGGAACTCCTAGTAAAGTGTTTTTCGACTAAGATCTTTATTCGATAGCGCTGATTTTGAAATTTTAGCAGTTTACTTAAATGATGTCTTTGGATTCAGAAGGTTTGAGAGATTTATTTTTTAAAAGTCAGAAAACCTGTGACTATGGTGCCCTCTGGAAGAAAGCACACGGGGAAGTCTGGGAAGAAGTCCATGGAGGATCAGGTTATAAGAGCCTATGAGTTTGAGAAAGAAGATAAAAAAGATCTGAGAGGTTCCGAGGAGGATGTCCCTGAAGGTACGCAGTGTTTAAGGTGGTCGGGCAGTGACCATGCCCTGGCGGTGATCTGTTTGAGACGCACTACAGTTTAAACTTTAATAAAACTTTATTTGTAAAGCGTTTTCATGCACTTCTTATTTCTCATTTCAAGTTTGAAAAGCTTGTACAGGGACTTCTGGGTGGCTCAGTGGTTGAGTGTCTGCCTTTGGCTCAGGTCGTGATCCCAGGGTCCTGGGATTGAGTCCCGCATCGGGCTCCCTGCAGGGAGCCTGCTTCTGCCTCTGTCTTTGCCTCTCTTTGTGTCTCTCATGAATAAATAAAATCTATTTTTTTAAAAAATGAAAAGCTGCATACCATCTCTTGCCATTACAGTCACTATTCTCCAGATGCCTGCTTCATGAATATAGAATATACACATAACATTAATGAGCAAAAATAAAAACCTCACTTATGACATTAACATGGGAAGGCTTGCAGAATTGTTCCTATAAAATGGTCCCGAATCCCGATTTAATTCTATCTAAACTGCAGGGAAAGTGTGGTATTTACATGTCTGCTTTAAAAAGTTATGTTGGCAACAAAAGCCTAAAAGTACTCAAAATTAAGATATCACACCATAAAAAAGTACCAAAATGGAATACTTAGTTTCGAAATTTTTTTTTTTTTTTATTGTCAATGCAGGGAAGACTCCAGTAATTGATAAGCATGGGAAGAAAAGGACTTCAGCAGTATTTGAAGATGTGGGGTGATGTGTTCAAAATAATTTTTGCCTGTTACATAACGTACTTTAAGAAAAGTCTAGTTTGGTTGTGCAGTGAGTATTGTATGTAAATACATTGTACATACGGTATTTCAATCCTTAATGAGAAGTTTTTTGATGTAATTTCACAGGGGTGAAGTACAAAATATGCTGGAAAGATTTGGAGGTATGTTTTAGGAGATATTTGTCTTTTAAGATAATTATTTCAACAGTATAGCACCTAACTTATATAACAGGAAATGTTAATCAGTGGACTACAAGACTTACCACATAGATTTCCTTACTTAACCTTCTCCAGTTGTCCATAGGAAGAGTAAAAATGGTATTAACGGTGTTGAGGTAAGAATGGTGATTTTATTTTATACATGTGTGAATTTAATGGACTTTGGAATTTTAGAATAAAAATGGAAGGGGAAAATATCTACCCCTCTTTGTATGAACTTTCACAAACTCACAGACCAAGTGTTACAAACACACATATCTGTATGTTATGTTTTCATTTTCTCAATTTAGTTATTTTTTATGACATTCCTGTGTTCTTAGGAGGGGCAATATAAATTGAGCCCTTTAAAATCCCTTTTTATTGTTATTTTTTACATTATTACATTATGTAGTTGAGAAAGGTAACCCTGCTAGCTAGTAAGAGCTCTATAATCAGATAAGTTCATAAACTTTAAATGGTATATTAAATATCAGTTACCTTAACTCTGTTAGAGGATAGGTTTTTGTTTTTGTTTCTTGTTTTTTTGTTGTTGTTGTTTTGTTTTTTAAGATTTTATTTATTAGGGCACAAGCCAGGAAGGGGCAGAGGAAGTGGGAGAAGCAAACTCCCCATTGAGCAGGGAGCCCAACACAATGTGGGGCTAGATCCCAGGACCTGGAGATTGTGAACAGAGCTGAAACCAACACTTAACCAACTAAGCCACCCAGGTGCCCCAGGGGTAGCGGTCTTAAAAAGAGAGTCAATATTTGTTTGGCTCTTCTATATGGATTATTCAGTCAAGTGTTTCTTGAAACCTTTGCTCTATTTGGTGGTGGAAAAATGTTTGCTTTTTAATCTTTTAAATTTGTCATAGGTGGATATTGGAAATATAAAATATTTGTATAATACAGATCCATCATGATTAACTGAAAAATAACTATTGGCGGTAGAGCCATAGTTTAGCAAAGCATTTTTTGAGGTATTAAAAATTTTATAAAATACAGTGCTTAAAGATGTCCTATAAAAAGCTTCAGAAATCACTCTTACTCATTGAAACTAATATGTAACGCTGTGTTGATTATATTTCAATAAGAAATAAGTGTTCTTTTAATAAGTCCAGGGGAAAAAAGTTCCACAAAAGTATTTAAAAGATTTCATGAATGAATTTATCAATATATTTAAGATTTTTCTATGCTTGGTTTTTTATATTTTTTTGGTAAAAATTATATTTAAAAGTATCACAGACTTTTTTAAACTAATTTTCCTATTTAACTGTTTTTATTCTTTTTGGATTCTTTTTAAAAATAATTTTGCGTTTCATATGATGAGTTCTAGAAATAACTCATCTAAATGAGTTTCAGTTGGAGAGTATTTTACAAATTCAGAAAAATTTAGCCTTTATTAGTTTTTTCTTATGAAAAAGTTAAAGGTCTGTCTTTGAGACCCCCTTTTTTTCATGTTTAGCATTTTTCAGTCCTCTCTAAATTAAAAAATTAACCCTAGTTAGGAAAATCAAAATTGAGATACTAATAGCCGGAAATTTCCTTAGGAAAAAAAAAAAAAAACAGATAATCTTGCTTTTTAATATTGTACCAACTGTAGGATTTAATTTTAACCATCTTTCCAAAACTGTTGAAGCAATTATATCTCTATTTAATTTGAATATGTGGGAATAAAATAATTTTCAACATTAAGTTTTAATGGATATTTATTTTTAATAAAGCTGATATTAACAAGGCCCTTCTTGCAAAGAGAAAAAGACTAGAACTGTATACTAAGGCTTCTCTCAAAACCAGCAACCAGAAAATTGAACATGTTTGGAAAACTCAGCAAGAGCAAAGGTAAGGTTGTTGGTTTTTTCATAGCCACAAAATTTGTATCATTTCTTGGTACAAATTATGAAAAATACTATCATTTATTTATTGGAGTCTCTAGTAAAATACATATTTGGCTTGATTTTTCTTTAAGCCTGTTAGTCCTAAAACCTTACTCCTTCACAGACTTGAGATATATTTCTTAGAAATCAATGCAGGTTATAATTTTCTCCATTTAAATAACAACTGGTGTTTTTACCCTAAAGGTTATTTTTATTCTAGAAATACATTGAATAAAAAGTAAATGTCATATAAATTATTAGCTTTGTGATAGTTACCTGTTTTTAACATTGTAGAAAAAGATCAGTTTTATTGTAAATAATCTGTCTATTTTAGCTGAATTGACTTAATTCTTTTTTACAAAATCATTATACCAAAATGGGGAAAAACCAAGTGGTATATTTCTATTTAGACATCTTACATGATAAACACAATAATTTGACTTAATCTACTTATATTGGAACCTATATTCAGTTGGAGAAAAAAACTGCTTGGAAATGAAATGGACTTTTCTGAAAAATGTATATATAATAAAACTTCCATAGTTTCTGAGAACTAAAGCCTGTGAGAGGGCTTTTCTGTTGTTAGCTGGCTAGGAAAATCAGCATAAATCATAATTTTACTTTTTGGTTTCGTATTTGACAATTTAAGATGCCATTATTTTCTCTTTTAGTATTTATAAAGTATGTCATCAATTTTGTTTGGAATATTTTGATATAAAATATGAAAATATTCATTGTTATGTTTTATAGGCAGAAGCTTAACCAAGAATATTCTCAGCAGTTTGTGACTTTGTTTCAGCAGTGGGAAATGGATATGCAGAAAATTGAGGAACAAGAAGAAAAACTAGCTGTTAGTATCATGCTTAATTTTATAATCTATTATAACCGAGCGTCAAGTGGGAATGGAGACCTTAGCCATGTAGTAGATCTAGGACACTCGGCTGGGTTCCATTTCCCATACTGGCTATGTGTTTCAGTCCTGCTGAATGGTAAACCAGAGAACTCAGGCACATTTGTGAAAGCTATTGGCCTTTGCTTCCTATATTGGTTGTGATTCTTGCAGTTCTAAGTGACAAATTATCAAAGTACAAAAGAAGGATTATTTGTTTATATAAAAGAAGTTCAGGTGTAGTTTAGTTAGCTTCAGACATAGCTGGATGGATGTAAGGAAGGACTGCATATTATATAGTGTCATTTGGGCTCTGTCTGCGATTCTTAATAGGCTCTTTCAATGTGGTAAGCAAGATAGCTTCTTAAAATTTAGACTTACTACAAGTTTAGTAACCAGTGGACTGTTGTTTGTTTTTTTGTTTTTTGGGGTTTTTTTTGTTTTGTTTTGTTTTTGTTTTTGTTTTTCAATAGCTAGCAGAAAGAAAAGTCCTCTGGAGGAATATCACTGATAAAGTTTGGATCATTTGCCCATTCCTGAACCAGTCATTACGGTCAAAACATGGTTTACTCTTAATGGCCAGACTTGTGTTACATGCGCATCTCTGTGGGAGATGGAAGTGTGCTATACCTATATGTTATATAACTACAGTAACTATCCTGTTATTTTACTCTTTCATTTATAAAATTATCATGTATTTCTTATTTAAGAGTTAAGTACTATTCATATTAAATAATTTTAGGGGTTGGTTGATCAGCTCAGTTTTGGAAATGTTAATATGAAATACCCAAGGGGATGTGTTGAGTAGGCCCATTGGTATAGAAGTCTGGAGTTCTGGAAAAAAATAAGAGCTGAATGTGCAAAGTTGGGAATTCTCAACATAAAGACAGTAGTTAAGCCATAAGATGGATGATGAGACCACCAAGGAAGTGATTGTAAATGTAAAAGAGAGGCCTAAGGACTGATTTCTGGAATAAGTACTTCAGTGTTCAGAGTTCAGAGATATGAGGGAGAACCATAGGGTGGATTTGGCAATGTAAAGGTTGTTGATGTTCTTGATCAGAATGATTTTGGTAGAAAATGAGTGCAGAAACTTGATTAGGAGGAGTATAAAAGAATAGGAAATAGAGAAATGGGGTGGTAGCTTGAGCAAAAAAGGAATAATGTGTGGTTTTTGTTTAAGAATGAAGAAAGAGCAACATGTTTGCTGAGAAGAACAATCTTGAGGGGAAAAATAAGTAATGGAAAAGGGGGACAGTTGAATTCTTAAGAATGGTTGGAACATGTGAAAAAGTTGGGGGTAGCAGAGAACAAGGACAGTTCATCCTTAAAAACAGGAAAGAAGGTAAAGTATGTGAGCACAGATATAGGTGGGTAGGTAGAAATGATGATGGAGACTCAAAGTTCTCTTTGGATTGGGTTTCTTTAGTGAAATAATTAGGTTATTGGATGGTAGAAAACATGTTGCCTTTTGAGGTCAAATAAAACACTTTCCTGAGTGGATCAGTGAATGGACTAGGGAAATATAATTTCTAAGCAGCATTAAGGATCGAATTTAGGCCAGTGATCATGATTTCAAGTGAGACATGTTAGCATAATTGTGGGATTTTCGCTAGTCAGGACCAGCTATAGGGATGCAGGCAGAATTACTGGAGAGTTGAATTTTCCAGGATTGGAGTTTAGCCAGACAAGTGTGACAGCGTGAGAATTGGGCAGGATATATGAAAGGATGATTCACCATAGAATTTAAGCAGGATAGGAGGAAAATGACATGGGAATAGGGATAGGGGATGTGAAAATGAGTAAGATGAGTGGATTTTAGGTATGATAGAGATTACTGAATTATGGTACCAAGAGGTAACTAGCATGGTAGGCAGGTAGTGGTTGTGAATAGTGAGTTATATGGAGAAATAGCATGAATAATGAATGGTTAGACCTGAATTCTGGAAATTCACTCTTTGGAATCACATCCTGGTATCACCAAATGCTAGCTGTGAAACTGAAAAAATTATCTTGATGCCTGTTTCCTTATCTATGAAAGAGGAGTAATAATAACCTCATGGAGTTGTTTTGAGGATTAAATGAGTTCATATATAATATGTTTATTTAAAGAGTTCAGAGTAGTATCTAACACATAGTTAATGAGAAATTTTCTATTGTTTATACTGTGTAGAGGTTGTAGTTATTGGCAGTGACAAAATCTAGGGTATGAGCATGTACTGTGAATGGCTAAAGTAGAGTGGGGAACAAAAACTGTTGGTGAAAAGTGGTCCAAGGAACTGAAAGATAAGCATTGGAAAGATCATACAGGGGATCCATGGGTGGCTCAGTGGTTTGGCGCTTGCCTTTGGCCCGAGGCGTGATCTTGGAATCCCGGGATCGAGTCCCACGTCGGGCTCCCGGCATGGAGCCTGCTTCTCCCTCCTCTTGTGTCTCTGCCCCCCCCCCCATAAATAAATAAATAAATAAATAAATAAATAAGTAAATAAGTAAATAAGTAAATAAATAAATAAATAAATAACCTTTTTTTAAAAAAAAGTAAAGATCATACATGTTGATACTGAGAGCACCAAGAATTAAAACATATTTTGGTATTGTTGGGGCACCTGCATGGCTCAGTTGAGTAAACTTCCAACTATTGATTTCAGCTCAGGTCTTGATCTCAGGGTCATGAGTTCAAGCCCAACATTGGGCTCCACATTGGGCATGGAGCCTACATTAACAAAGCAAAACAATATATTTTGAGTATTGTTAAGTGTTGCTATTTTGTGACTGGTAGGATTATTACTGTTGTATATTAGTGGTGAGCTTGGTCATAGTAGTTAAAACTGTTGATAGAAAAACTATTCCTTTTAAATGTAACGTAGAATCACATTTTGCTAAATTTTAAATTTCACCCAAATTGTTATCACATATTTTTTTTTTGCTTGTATTTGTAGAACTTGTTTCGACAGCAACAAAAGATTTTTCAACAGTCTAGAATTGTTCAGAGCCAGAGACTGAAAACAGTTAGACAGCTATATGAGCAGTTCGTAAAGGTCTGTTTGTTGTATTTGGTTATGTAATACATTGTGTAATACATTGTTATATAACATTATATTTGAAAGCAGAAGATAGTATTTTTCTAAGTTTAAGGGAAAAAATTATATATTTTAAATTCTTTCCATTTTAAGTGTTAAATATATTTTTACTTTAGGATTCTAATGCTTTGTGGGGATTATTCAAAACAAGAAATGGTAAATTGGGAATTTTACCTAAATATACATAATGTGCATAAAATTCTTATTTTACTAATAAGAATAGTAATAGTAATAGTTCTGTCTTAACTGAAAATAAAAAGTCCATAAATCATTTCTAGGTAGTCTTTTACTTTGTATCTCCAGAATACAAAGTACTCAATTGAAAATGAGGAATATTTTTCATTTTCTAATATATATGTACGTTATGTCATATTTCTTGTTAGGATTACTGCAGTGACTAAAAATGGCTTTATATCCCATCTTACAAGAAATGGCTCAGATACATAATAGAACGAAAAACCCAGCTGATTAAAAACTTGTGCATCGAGAATTATCTGTTATGCATATTAACAAATTGTGGTTTGTGGCATTGACCTCTTATTCATGCAGATATGTACTTTTTAGTAACTATTTGTAGGAGTTCATTGGAATCCTGCACATACCTTTTTTTTTTTTTTTGGTGTCAGGATTCTGTTAATCTTGTGCAAATGTTAAAATGTCACCCTTTTAAAGTAAGTGGGATGCTCTGAATGAACTAGTAGTAGTTTTAAAAACTTTTCTATGTACATCAAAGTTATTTTTAAAAGTGTTTCCAATCAGCTTGCTCTAATGCTCCCTAAAAACCATTTAATCGGTGTGAAGATTGATAAAATACTAACAAAGATTTCTTTAAATCTTATAAATGTTACCACGTAGGGTAGGAACTTTAGTATTACGTTTGACTCCTCCATCTCCCTTATTGTTCATAGTAGGTCCTGTAGTTTTTACTCCTGCAGTGGTTCCTTCTTTTAATCCCCAGAACTACTCTCCTAATTTACAATCACATCATTCTTTGTTTATACTACTAAACCTCAACTCATTTCTCTTTTCCAAACTACTCTTCATAGGTCTGTCATATCTTCCTAAAACAGTTCTTCCCTCCTGAAAAAGTATTTCTCATTTTCAATTCAATTCTTAGATTTCAAGTCCCCTTCCATAATGTGATTCTTCTCTTTATGCTTCAGTTACTGCATTTGTTAGGTAACTCCCACCCCACCAGATAATTGCCTTCTCTGAACTCATTCATTGTGTACTTCTATGCATTTATCTGTGCTCTTGCTCTGAAATGTTTTTAATTACTTTTTCTTTTATATTACTCTTTTGCCAACTAAATTGGAATTAATCCCTATTTTCTACTACATAGCTATAACATGTTGCACTTCGTTCTTACTATTAAATTTTGGATTATTTTGTATGTATCTCCTTACTGGAGTAAGGGAGTAATCATATATTACTACTTTTTAATTTCTCCACAATACTTAATGTAGTACTTTTTATATAGTAGGAGTTAGGATCACTATTTGTTAGATGAGTAATAAAGATTTATATAACATAACTTGTTTTTCATAAATTGAAAGAAGAGGTAGATTACAGATCATTTTATTCTAATGAATTCACATCACATTGACTATTATAATAACATAATTACTTGATATTTAGAAAGCTTATTAGAAATTGTAAGTATTACAGCATTCCTTTTTTGTTCTATTTTGACCTTAGCAGCTCATTAACCCATTATTTTGAGCAAAGTATACTACTGTCATACCTCCTGTAATACTTGATCCATGTCTGATGGTTTTCTTCCTTTGTATTTTAGTTTCCACTATTAGAATATTTTCATTTGGCATAAATAATTCACATTATTTGAATAGTAGAAAGTTCCTACTATTGAAAATTAATTATATAAGTTTAGAATCTGAGATGAAAAGTGATGGTTTGTAACTGAACTAGCCTTTTGTGTTTTAGAATATGGAAGAGTTGGAGAAGAATCATGATAACCTACTTACTGGTGCGCAAAATGAACTTAAAAAAGAAATGTCTATGTTGCAAAAAAAAATTATGATGGAGACTGTAAGTCGTTACATTTTAAGTTGGAAAAATGAGGAGTAATGCAAGCATTGAAATATTTTATTTGGTGAAATATGTATAACACTTATCTAAAAATTAAACAAATGTTTAATATTTCCTTTCATGTAACAGCAGCAGCAAGAGATGGCAAGTGTTCGAAAGTCTCTTCAATCCATGTTATTCTGATGACTCTTTGAAGGAAGAACTTGAACCTAAGTAATATGATACAATTATAACATTAGCTAAGAGGCATGTAATTCTTTTAGAGTGGTTTAAAAATTCTAGTTTAAAATAATACATTGTGTTGTTAGCTTAAGTGCAAGACCTCTCTACTTGTTAACTTTCACATAAAGCTGAACAGTTATATGAATAGTAGCAATTCTTAAATTATTTATACCAAGTTTCCAGCTTTTTAATAGTATTAGTGTATTTTTCTCTTTAACACTTGTATATTAACTTTTAGCAATAAAGATGATTTAATTTCAGTTTTTGGCTTCAGTGTATTTGTATTAGTCCCAAAAGGTAGAAAGCTACAAAGCACAAGTTTAGAAGGTTACATTGTTCTTCTTTAAGAAAAAATATACAAAATTTATGTTATATGTACATTTTACTGTATATACTTAAGTTACACAGCCAGTACTAATTGAAAATAAGATTTCAAAAGAAAATTAATAAAATTATAAAATTTATTAAAAGCAACTTAAGTTTGTGTTCTGAAATAAACTGCTAAAAACTATTAAGAAAACTAAACAAGATATATAAAAGTTTTAAGACATGTATTTGTGAATATGTCATTTCCAGAAAGACGTCTAAATGCCATTTAATTAGGCTTGGTCCACAATTAAATGACACATGCCCTTAGTAATGACTGAAAGTATATCATTAACATACCTAATTACTTATGGTTTAAATATGTCACATTCGTCTTTAAAGTTAATTACCTAGAAAATATTTTGTTTTTCAGTTTTAAATTCAGTAAATATATGGAAGTTTGATTACATTCATTTTCAAACTTGAACACTTAACTTTATACCTTGTCACTAAAACTCTGCATTTTTTAAACACAGTAACATGAAACACTAGAGTCAATAGACTAAATTGTCTCAGCATTTGAAATATATCCGCTAAACTTTACTTTTTGCTGAAATTGCTTTCACTGAATCATTCAAAACAAAAAATAATGCCCATTAGGAGGAAAGAATTGATTTTTTCCCTCTTTTTTTCATGTTTTATATTCTGATTTTTGCCACTATAATCCACCTTTACCTTAGTTTCAAGGTTTTCCAAGTTTTAAAAAGCAAGTCCATAAGATAGTCCATGACTGTCTTTTTCTAACTATGATAAGTTATACAGGAAGAAATTAACCATTATAACATTAAGGAAACAGTTCCTAAATTTTGTGAAGGACTTTTAAGCCAAAGTGTATGTTGGAATATACATGTTAAGTACTATTTAAACCCCTAATAAAGTCCTATTTGAGCTTACTAATAGAGGCAAATAAGTACTCCAGAGTGGTTTCTGTGTACTTAATTCACATATTTTTTACTTTTAAGGAATATCAACTTTCACTATTTTTTCAATATGCCTTTTTATTACTTAAGGTGTAATGTGTGTTCATTACTCCTTTATTTTTTTAAAATTATTTCATCATAAGGCTATGGTCTACAGAACTTGGACAAAATTAAAAATAAGGTAAAATGGGTAATCTGAGTCACAAGTCATACTTTTAATGAGAGTGGAAAGATAATTTATAATGTATTTAGTGATGGGATAACTGATATTTACATTATCCAGATTTCCTCATGAGCCAATGTCTATTTGAGGTAACTGTGGCTGATATTCTAAAGGGAAGATATTTTTGCCATGTCGTTGTCACAAATTACTAATTTTCTTACATCAACTTTGCTTTGGCTATTTTTTTTTTATGTTTCATAAAAGGGGATCTTTTTAATGTCCACTTTTTTGTGACTGAAATTTTACTATCAAGGAATAATGTTTAAAGGTTCATTTGTTTTTCTGAACTGTGAGACACATTCCTTTTACTAAATATAAATTATAGAAAATTCTAGTAGCCCTTTTAAATTCTAGTTCCATTTCCTTTTTCCAACAGTAATTAACTCCTTTGAAAAATAGCTAAAAAAATCATTTCTTATAACATCATTTGACTCCGTAATTACAATCCATGCACTTATGCAGTATTATGAACTCATCAATTATTAGCAATTGAAGTAATAAGCATCACCCTTAAGATGGCTAAAATCCTCTAAGCCCTCCATTTTTATGTAATCCTTTAGCAATTAAAATCCCAAGTATCTGATAAAGATTTTTGAGACAGGTTTTTAGAACCACAATGGTTTACTTTCGTGTCCTCAAAATTTGATTTTGTTTCTAATTTATAGATTGTAATATCCTGATAATACCTGTGATCAATAATGTTGATAGGCAATGAGGGCTTCACAACTGAAATAAACATAATGGAATCTACAGGACTTAATGTTCTATAGTCAAATATAACCTTATTTATTGTATACTAGCCTCCTGCAAAGGGGAATTTCCTTCACTCATAGGTTCCCCTAACTGCTCCTCTTTTCCTTGGGCTATTAGTCAATATGCTTGTGAACCTGTTCGGGTGCTTCATGATATGAAGTCTTGAAGATATTTAGATGAAGGTGTCTTGAAATTTGCAGGCACAAAGCACTAAAATACATCATCATATCAAATGAAGAAATGACCTTTAGAAGCAAAAAAAAAAAAAAATATTACAGTCTATCTTTTCTGAAGCAGCAATTTTTTTTGTCTACCCCCCCGCCCCCCGGCAAGATCTCAAACCTTAACCTAAACTTCTTCAATGAAAATACAGTATTTTAGAGTACTTTCATATATTTCATATTTGGATCTCCCTATAATCCTTTGGAACATGCAGAGTATGTCACAGTTATAAGTACTGAGGCTCAGAATGGTAAACGGCCTAGAAAAAATATAAAAGCTGGCAACACAATTTGTCTTCTGACTCCACATTCTTTACATTTTCTGCTGTGCAACAAGGCTCAGAATGGTAAACGGCCTAGAAAAAATATGAAAGCTGGCAACACAATTTGTCTTCTGACTCCACATTCTTTACATTTTCTGCTGTGCAACGAAGCCATAAATTTTCTATTAGGAGGGGCTGTTCGTCACTTAATAAAATCATTCCATCATATACATTTCTTTTTGCTTTGAGATGGTTGTAAGAAAATAAAGGCCTCGAAAAAACACCATAGTTGAGGGGATGCTTTTTTTTTTTTTTTTTAATTTATTTATGATAGTCACAGAGAGAGAGAGAGGTAGAGACATAGGCAGAGGGAGAAGCAGGCTCCATGCACCGGGAGCCCGATGTGGGATTCGATCCTGGGTCTCCAGGATCGCGCCCTGGGCCAAAGGCAGGCACCAAACCGCTGCGCCACACAGGGATCCCGAGTTGAGGGGATGCTTATACAAAATTGTGTTGAATACAAAATTGAGGAAGACACACTAAAAAGTTTACCAGAGACCAGGGACAAATGCTTCCTTTCAGAGAAAGGAGGCTCACTGCTCTGCCAGTAAAGCAGGAATTCTCTCACTCTTGAGGGGAAAATCTCCCACATCATTTACTTGAAGCTCTGTCTGACCCTTTTCTCGCTGAAGTAAGCTTTTCTCTAATGATGTTAAAGGACACATAATGTTTTGTTTGATTCACATAAGTGTTTTCTATTGTTTTAAATTGTCCACATAATATTTTAGAGAAAAATTCAATTTGCTTTCCTCACCGTAATCTCTACCACAGGCATAAACCAGGCCTAACTCACTACAAAATAGGTGCTTGAATTTTTAACATCTGATTTAATTATGTTAAACAATTCCATTTGGTAATACATATGCAAGATTAGTAAAAGAAACCCTATTGAGTTTTCAGATATTTTGAATAATCACCCTATTTCTTAAATTTAGATTATTTTGAAGCCCTAAAATTACATATACTGGATAACAAAGGAAATTACTCTGATTTTCACTTTTTAGACTACTGCCTGAAAATTTGCAAGGATTAATATTTACATCTCACCACCATTTGAAGAATGGAAGACTTAAATATTTTAGTGCCCAAATCTAATAAATAGGGTAGATTATTTAAATTATCAAGAGATTAACTGAAGGATTTATTTTAGCACACTTTAATATGTGTCTATATATTATTAACAAAGCCATGAAGGTCCAGAGGTAGGGGAAAATGAAGCAAAGATGTTCAGAACCACCATAATTGAGGACAATAAAGATAATGTCTCAAAAATGCTCCTTTCATCCATGTCTGTGACGATTGAACAAGTTTAAGTAAAAGTCAGACACTTAAGTATTTGCATTTCTCTGGGCAGAGTGAGGTGATTTTTGTCATCTTTGTATTGTTTTTGGTGGGGAAGAAAGATCTATTTGTAAGGTACAGGGTTGTGTTTTTAAAGATTTAAGTTGTTGGAAGCCTGATCTCCATATGTGGGCCATTTCTATACCAAAAAATAAGAAAATAATAATAAAAAAAAAGATGCACAGCTTGAAAGGAGTTAATTTTAAATATTCTATTCAGGAACATTTACAGAATAGACTAGATAATGAGGCTGCTATATCACTGAAGTAACTTTTTAGCATAAGGTTATCTGACATCTATTAAAGAAAAATATTAGCAGTAAAGAACTTACCATTGCTATCCAAAGAACAACATATTCGTCTATAAAATTATTAAAGTACTGGTCTAAAAATAAAAGACCTGGGCCAAAAAAGACAGTGTCTTGAAGATACAGTTCACTTTTGGTCATGTGAGCTATCTATAAAAAGATAAATAAAATAATTTCACTATTAAATTTTAAATATTTTAACTTTCAGTTTTTAGGACAGGATTTATACTTTAATCGCTATTAAGACAAAGATAAAGAGACCATTTAATCTCACGTTTAATATGGAAATACTGATTCTAAAACTTCTCACATTCATGACTGGGTAGCTCATTAAAGTTCCCAATATTTAAATTCCTTGATATCAGAAAATTATAGTTGACAATTATAGCTAAACAGATAATTAAAAGAACTTAGCATTCAGAAAGGAAAGTATCTCCCTGAATATAACACTAACTCATTTACAGTTTTACTTGGAGCACAAACAGCCATTTATTATAATGACCATACCATTAAAAGCCTACCCATTGTATGAAACGGTTTCCAGCTTTGTATTTGAAGACCAAGTACATTATTTATATTATGAAATATAAATGAAAGAATTTCTTACCACCAATTTTTGTGATACTTTAGCAAAGACACATCCAAACATAAGGGTATAAAGACAAGGATGCTTTTCAAACACATTAGTTGCTGACTTTTTATAGATCATTATTGCCAATATAATAATAATTCCTATGTGGAGTCCAGGTGACAAGACACTGGTGCCCTAAGGGATAAATCAGAAAATCATATTTTAACATTGCATTTATCACAGTGCAAACATTTTCTGAACATCTATTTTGTGTTAGAAACTAGAGACCTAAAGAATATAACATACTATATGGCCTAACAGAGTATACAGACCTTAACTGTGCCTTCAAACATCCGTAAAACCCTAGTGTTACAAAGAGGTAATACAGTGCCACAGATGTTTGATTTCAATTTTATATATACTCACATTTTAAACTAATTGCCACTAAGAAACAGTATGATTTATTGTACACCAATTTTACTGTGCCAAAGGCCATCGACATTTGGATTGCCAAGTTAAAACATATTTTTGTTACAGGTATTGAAATAAAGTTTAACCTGCCAATTTTATTTTATTTTTTACTTATTTTTTAAAATTTTATTTTTAAATAACCTCTACACCCAACATGGGACTTGAACTTAAACAACCCTGAGATCAAGTATCACATGCTCTACCAACTGTGCCAAGCACTCCAACCTGCCAGTTTTACAAAGTACTTTAACTACCGATCAGGAAAAGTTAATTTTGCCCTGGTCTCTCTATACCAACAGTCCTCACCTCTGCCTTTTTTTGGCATTTGGATTGCAGATGCTCTCTTGTATAACACTGTAATTCCAACCCATTACATTTTTATCTGTGTGAATCAGGATTCTCTCAATACTGCTTATCCTAAACAAAATACTGAAATAAATTTGGTATTAAGGCTTACAAAATCCCAAACTACCAATTTAAATATATTCATCAAAACAGCATTATTCTTGTTTATTGTTTACATGTTATAAATTAGAATTTACTATAAAATTACAGCAACATTATAAATACTATTATACATATTGTATGCATAATAAAATGTGTACTATATGTTAACAAGTCATAAAAATTTAGACTAATAAAATAGTGCTTTTATCTGTAGTATGGTTCTGTAGATTTTATTCAAGAAAATCTGCTAAAAATATTGGAAAATCAACAGCATAGTGTTTGATTTTTTTGTCTTCCTTCAAACATTTATTACTTATTTCTTAATAAAATATTCTCTAAAGTGGATACTGATCCTCACTAAATCTTATTTTCTTTAGTAAAATTCATGTTCCAGGTAGTACTCTATTTTATCATCCATGGTCAAGCAACAAGTATTCCTAAGCACCTCATGCATAGTACTGAAGTCAACTGACAAAACACCTCAGAAAATGACTGATTTTTCCAAATATATCAGGACTTCTGTATCTAAATAAGTTTTATACTTATGAAATAAATTGGCTCTCAAGATAATTTCAAAGGAATCCACATAATTCATAAATTTTCAATCTTTATGAACACATTTTATATACATGATTCAGAAGCAATTTATGTCATTTAAGAAAATGAGGCTTTTTTTTTTTTACTAAAAATGCCACATTTCATGCTTATTACTCTTATTTATTAAACCTGGCTCCATATGACTTTGGCTTTTTCTCGAAATCATAGCTACTCTTGAAGGACAGAAATTTTGAACTACAGCACCAAAGAAATCCAAGAGAGTAAGCTATCGCTCAAATGACTCTAAAAAGTCCAACAATGTTTTCATATTTTTTTTTCCTTTTTAAGTAGGCTCCTGGGCATGGAGCCCAACACAGGGCTTGGACTCATGACCCAGAGATCAAGACCTGAGCTGGGACTCTCAGCTGACCGAGCCACCCAGGAGCCCCAGTGTTTTGATAGAAGATGACATCACTAGACTAAGTACTTATCTTCTTATATTTATCTTAAAGATGACAATATGGTTTTTAAAAACATAGATATCATATTTGTTTAAAAGTTGGCAGGAATTCTGACCCTTTCCCATATAAAAGTATTGAAGTTTTAAAGAAATAAGTATGAATAAATACAAAAGTATTATAGCATGAGCAAAGTGTAAAAAAAAAAGTACACAAGGTGTACCTATTCAATATAAGAATTAAGGTGTAAAATTTTACCTTTTAAAATATTAGAATAATTTTTAACAATACATTTCAGTGAAATTTCAATAAAATTTATTTCATGAGTATTAAATTGCCTCGTATGTGAAACCATGACCTTTGGCAACTTTTCTGCTATTAAATCAGGAATTCATTTCCTTCTCCTCCTCCTCCTCCTCCTCTCCCCTATTAATGTAAGGTACAATATGCAAGAAAACAAATGGCAACTCAATTATATACAGTAATGAGACAGTGGATGATTATACAGGATGTCAGAAAAGTCTACTAAGAAAAATAGAAAGTCAAAACTTTTAAAAATACTTTTGGGGCAGCCCCAGTGGCCCAGCGGTTTAGTGCCACCTTCAGCCCAGGGTGTGATCCTGGGGGCCTGATTGAGCCCCACATCGACCCCACATTGGGCTCCCTGAATGGAGCCTGCTTCTCCCTCTGCCTGTGTCTCTGTCTCTCTCTCTCTCTCTGCGTCTCTTATGAACAAATAATATCTTTAAAAAAATACTTTTGTATTATGTGCCTAAAAAGAAAGATATTTGGTTTCCTTTCCCATTGTTGGAACATTGACATGCTTTTAGTATCTCTGGATCTGATAATAATAAAACTTATAATAAAATTAATATTAAGTGATGATGAAATTAATATCTTACTGCTATAGTGGATCCATTCTTGCCAACACCACCATGGAGGATAACATGGAAATAATTTGAACAGGAAAATATTGCTCCACCTACTACTCCAAGAACTGGAAAGATCTTCAATTTTATTTCTAGAATGGGTATCTTTAGGGGTAGAGGAAAGAAACAAATCATTAAGAAAAAATAATTTCTTTTCCTATTAAATAGTAAAGAAACATTATGATATGGCCCTGTACGATTAGGTATCCTTTTTCTTATAATCAAACCTTAACTCCTGGATATAGCCTGTAGTGACAACTTTTTCTTTTAACAGTTTTATTCATTAAATGAAAAATGAATCCACCATATTCATGTCTACTTACATAACTGTAATGAAATATTTAATCTCACAAATGAAAAATGATAGTCCATTTGAATTTAATACCTCTAAAAGGCAGCATCACAGTAAAAGTCAGACACCATGATTTGCATCATGAATGTGACAAATATCACAATGTGTGTGCATGCAAGAATTCTGTGTAGTTAATATCCAGGATTAAATCTCTAGCAATATATTTACCTGTTGGTCAATTTGCTGTTCAAGAAAACTTCCAAAGGCAGCAAAGGATTTAAAAAACAGTAACAATAAATTTCCAAAAGCTATAGGCTAATGTGTTTTGAAAATAGGCTTTGAAATATTGTACCAACATTTGTGGAAACTACAGACTAACAAATTTAGAAAATCTACATCTAAAATAAATATTCTTGTTGGTAAGAATAATAAAGTGTGCTTCCCTCCTATGGTATTGCCAAAATATTGAATGAAATGATTTTAAGATTAAATTAAATTATTCCCCATTATAACTAAATCAGAATTAAATTCAGACATCTGATTTAATAACCTAACTGCCTCTAGGTCAACATTCACCTTTTTATGAGAACCAGCTGAGCAGCTAACACAGAAGACAAAGACACATCACATCATATCCCTCTAGATTTACTTTAGAGGTCTACAGTAGCATATCTTTGATTCTGTTATTCTTCTGGGATGAGAAGGAATACGAATGTCTCAGGAAATGTACCACTACTTAAAAATATGCTCCAAGTCTGAGCCCAGTGGTATGTACTTTAATTGGCTATTCTGAAACTAAATGCCACAGAGAAATCTTACTACTTTTTAATAGACTTAACTTTTACAGTAATTGTAGATTCATGGCAAAATTGTATGGAAAATACATAAAATCCTCATATATTCCCTTCTGTCTCCCCCCAGTGTCTCCCCTACTATCAACATTTCCCGCCAGAGTATTACACTTGCTATAATACGTGAACCTACACCAATACATTCTTATCACCCAAAGGCCATTGTTTACGTCACAGTTTAATACTGGTGGTATACACATTCTTGAACAAACGGCTTATGACAAATATCTGCCATTACAGTATCATACAGAATAGTTTTATTGCCCTAAAAAATCCCCTGTGCTCTGTTATACCTCCTTCCCCCATAACCTCTGGCGACTGCTGATGTTTTCACTGTCTCCATCATTTTGCTTTTTTCCAGAATGTCATATATCTGGAACCATACAATATGTAGCCACCTTTCCACATTGGTTTCTTTCACTAAGTAATATGCACTTAAGGTCCCTCCATGTCTTTTCATGTCTTGATCGTGCTTTCTTTTTAACACTGAGTAATAATCCATTGCCTGCATGTACCATAATTTATTCATCACCTACTGAAAGACATCTTGGTTGCTTCCAAGTTTTGGCAATTATGAATAAAGCCGCTGTAAGCATCCGAGTTCAGGTTTTTGTGTGGACATAAGTTTTCCGCTTACTTAAATATCAAGGAGCACAGTCGCTGGATCCTATGGTAAGAGTATGTTTAGTTTTGTATCTCTTACTATTGTTACTGGATGTATATATCTGAGTGATTAAAAATATAAAGTCTGGAATCAGTCTTCTTAATTCCAGTACTTACTAGCTATGTGTTCTTGGACAAATTACTTAATTATTCTAAGACTTACTTATAACACAGAATAATGATAATATCTATTTCATAGTATTGTTCTAAGGGTCAGATAAAACAGTGATGGTAAATTGTGGGAACATAAGGTGTTCAGTAAATGTTAGTTGTTGGCTGTTGATATTATCCTTATTATTCTTAACTCTATGGGCATGAGGTTGTGAGTCAGCCAGTGTATGGACTTGGGTTGCAGAGACAATAATTTATTTCTTCATAAATTCTTTTCCTATGCAAAGCATGGATTTGTAACAGTGGCCTCCCAAGAGTTAACTTTTATCAAAATACTGAGGCCAACCAAGCAGAACATAAGAACCCTCCTTAATATGGGCCACTTTACCTTATAGTAGATTATAAAAAATGCAAATTATTAACTTCTCTTTCTAATATTAAGGGACAAGTTTCAAACAAAATATTTTACTGAATTTACTTTTCAATATATTTTATGAGATAAATTTAAGCCTGGAAAAGGTAGTTCAACTAGTGTGTTAAAATTTTGTATTAGGGTAATGGGGTCATTTTCTTCTATGTGGTAACATATTCATGCATAGAGGAAAATGCCAAAATAAGGCATATAGGATAGTAAAGTTATAAAATGAAGAGAAAGGGTTAAGAAGTGGTATGATCATTAAATACAATGCCAAGAATTTCTGAAGAAAATTAACGCATTTTTTCCTAAATATCTGCTAAGTATTTAAATATAAATTTAAATTCAGATTTACCGTATAGTCCCACATTGTTGCTCCTCCAAATGTAGAAAACACAAAGACCATCACTAAAGCTATCTGAATTTCAGTTACATCCACTCTGAAGAGAAAGGACAAAGAATAGAAAAGGTGTTTGTAAATAAAATTTCTGAATATGAAAATCAGTTAACCATATGTTAAATATCAAAGATGTAAAAATCTTTATAGGCTTAGCTTATTTTTACCTTTAGTTCCATCATTGAATTATCAATTTAAACTGTTAAATAAGGGCAGCCCTGGTGGCTCAGTGGTTTAGCGCCGCCTTCAGCGCAGGGCGTGATCCTGGAGACCCGGGATCGAGTCCCACGTCAGGCTCCCTGCATGGAGCCTGCTTCTCCCTCTGCCTGTGTCTCTGCCTCTCTCTCTCTCTCTCTCTCTCTCTCTCTGTGTGTGTGTGTCTTTCATGAATAAATAAATAAAATCTTTAAAAAAATTAAAAAAGTAAACTGTTAAGTGAAAAGCCCACTGAACAACATGTGCTCACATACAGGTAAACATTATGATGTGCACAGGGGGGAGAAACACTTGTACAGAATGTATAAAATTGCTATGAACAGTTATTATCAAGATTACAGAAGGAGTTTACTTTCAACTTTATGTACTGTAAAGTTTGAATTTTTAAATAACAATCAGGTATTATTCTTGTAATGAGGACAAATTATAACATAAAAACAGCCAGATGACTTAAGACAAATTCTTAAATACTCCCAAGTGAATGTCACTTAAAAAATAGGGAAAATTCAAATAGCTTTCCTTATTAGGTTACTAACAGTCACTATAGTGTTTTGATTTCCACAGACATTATTTTTCCCTAATGTATGAACACGCTTAAGTTTCTTAAAAAAAAAAAAAAAAAACACTAAACCAACCAACATCAGTCTCTAGTTAGCATTCCCTGAAGCTACTGACTTCTCCTCTGCGCCATAATTAGGCTAACTGAAAAGTAGTGGATATATGTGTAACTTCCTCCTCTTCATATTTGCTGCTTAATTCATCGTAGTCTGGTCTTTGGCCCCATTCTACTAAAATCGTTTAAGGTAAATAATGACTTTCAATTTATCAAATCTAAGGGATACATTACAGTTAATACCTTGGGTAACTTTCTGCAATATTTAAAATGCTGATTGTTCCCCCTTTCTTAAAATGTTTTGCTATGTTCTTATTTATTCCGTGCTTTTTCATGATTCTGGTGCCTTGTTGGAAGCTCTGCTCAGTCTCCTTCCTAGACTGCTGCTGCTTCCATTCTGCTACTAGTTCCAGAATTCCATCTTTTCTCCTTTTGGATTTCCTGAACCATTGTGTCTATGCTTAGACTACCATCTGTAGGCTAAGGACCTCAAAATCCCTATCTCCAAATCCACATCTTTTTTTCTGAGCTCCAGATTTTTATGTCTGTCTATCCACTTGACATCTCTGCTTGGATGCCCTGGAGTCTTTAGATGATAGAGGAATACTCTCTGCTCTGCAAATATAAGATATGTAGTAATTATATGACAAAAAAAAAAAACAGGCAGGGAAGAAGAAAAGACTTCTAGACTAAGTTACTTTGGGGGCAGTTGAGAAGGTGAACTGAACATTAACCTACAAATAAAAGGGAAAATAGAAAAAATGATAACTAGTATTTGTAGTAAGATCAGTGGCAGGCAAACCAAGGCTTCTAGGCTGTAAGTTAGTTGAAGAAGGTAAACATATTAATATAACATGTAGTACTTTGTAGAGAAAAAGGAGGAACGTTGGTTTCACATATACATCATTCATACTATAGATTTTAAATTAAACTCAAAGCTTCATTCTCCCTCTCTGCTTTTTAAGGATAAACTAAATAAATAACAATTATTAAGTCTAGAAAAAAGAAAGCTGAAATGATAAAAAGGGTAGAATCACTCACCAAATATTCAAACATCTGAACTATGAAGAAAGAGTTGAGGCTTGAAAAATATATTAGATTAAAAGAATCAGAATTAGAATTATTAGAATAAAAGAATGTTCTATATAACAATTTACAAACTTAGAGAACTCAATAATGGATCTAAGTTTTTAAAGTTTGGATCCAAAAAAGACTTTAAAACTCCAAGACAGATGGATACTGGGGATATTGTGCAAGTTATCCTTAATCCCCAACTGTAATCATGGAGGACAATCCACAACACTGTTACAATGAGATTGGTATAGAAATTGAGAGTAAGCATTTAAAAACTTTTATGGTATTTGACAGAGTAATTTTGTATTTGTTGAATTAAATGAAATATTGAGGACTGTATTTTGCAAGTAATTTTTCGTTTTTTATTTTTAAACTGCATGTTATTAGTCCACCATGGATTGAGGGTACAAATAGAAACTAGTCCTTTACTGTATTTTTTTTGAGAAATGAACCTAATACCATATGGAAATTCTCATACTTTCAAATAAAAGAAAGTTAATAAGTCTATATGTTCACATGTAAATAACAAAATAGCACATAATACAAGTAAACACTGGACTTGGTTCAGGTTTTAAAATTGAGTTTTAAGCATTACTCTATAGAATTGCTTAAGACTCTTGCTACAGGAAAACAAACACTATAAATAAGTCATGTCTTATCTCACATGGCAAACATTAATATACAGACAGATTTTAACTGTAATCTTATATTGTGCTAAGGGAAATACTAATTGATGTGTCACTGATTTATTTTTAAAAAACTATTTTTTTTTGTTTTTGTTTTTTGCTTTGTTTTTTAAAGATTTCTTAGAGAAAGAGTACAAGCAGGGGGAGGGGAGTGGCAGGCAGAGGGAGAGGGAGAAGCAGACTCCCTGCAGAGCAGCGAGCCAGATTCAGGTTGGATTCCAGGACTGAGACAAAAAAGTAGGGATCGTGAACTGAGACAAAAGTAGACACTTAACCGACTGAGCCACCCAGGTGCCCCCAATTTACTAAAAAAAAAAAAAAATCTTTAAACAGTTGAAAATTATAGTTAAAAATACTTAGTAATGTTTTATAGTTTAAATGATCTAATTCAAGGTACCAAATTCTTATTTGCACCGAAATCCACTTATTTTCAAAAGATAAAACATACAACAATGAAAATATCCACAAGTAAAATAGAATATTATTTACATTTCTCTTCTGTATTACAATAACATAAATACTATAAAAACTAAGCCTCTCAATAGATGGATAAATATACGAGATACACATATATACATGTGTGGGAATACTAGCCGTAATAAGGACAAAATCTTGTCATTTGCAGAAACATGGATTGAACTAGAGGGTAAAACGCGAAGTAAAAGAGGTCAGAGAAAAACATACCATACAATTTCACTCCCATGTGGAATTTAAGAAATGAAACAAAAGCAAAGTAAAAAAGAGACAAATCAAAAAAACAGACTGATGGTTATCAGAGGGTGGGGGAATGCATGAAATAGGTGAGGAGGATTGAGAGGACACTTACCACGATGAGCACGGACTAATGTACAAAATCATTGAGTCACTATGTTGTACCTGTGCTAATATAACACGTATGTCAACTACACCGGAATTAATTTTTTTTTTAATTTAGCCTCTTGGAAAATGACAAATTTTCAATTGCCAACAGACAATTGATACTGATATGGTTCGTAAGCATTTCCAAAGGTGTGCTTGAGAGCCTATATATGGGTCCTTCTTGTGATGCTAAGCTAAGCCATCATTGATTCTACTCAATGATCTATGAGGGGATCCCTAGGTGGCTCAGCGGTTTAGTGCCTGCCTTCTGCCCAAGGCATGATCCTGGAGTCCTGGGATTGAGTCCCGCATCGGGCTCCCTGCATGGAGCCTGCTTCTCCCTCTGCCTCTCTCTCTCTGTGTCTCTCATGAATTTAAAAAAAAAAAAATCTTAAAAAAAGTGCTCTATGATATTTTTACCTTGACAAAGTAAAAAATATACTACTTAGGATCTCTGCCCCCTAGTGTTGGTATTAATTTAATTAATTACTTAATTTGGGGGGGGAGAAGCAGAGAGAGAGAGAATCTCGCAGGCTCCACACCCAGCATGGAGCGGATGTGGGCTCAATCTCACCAACCTGACATCAAGACCAGAGCCAAAATCGGAAGCTTCCAAAGTGGAAATTTTCCAACTGACTGAGCCACCCAGGTGCCCCATAATGTTAGTATTTTAAATGGCTGTCTACCCCCGCTACTGTAGGATCCTCTCCTGTCCCCTATACGCTAGGGACTCAACCACAATAGTCGTTTCCCTAGTGTTCTGAGTACTTTCTTTCTTCATCCTTCTTCCTAGGGGCTTTTACTCCAATTTGTCTGGCAAGGACCACCCACAAGTAACTCATCTCTGCTCCAGTCCTAGGCACACATTAGATTCGCAATCAACAGCAAATGAGTATAAAATTTACAACTAGGCCAGAGTGAACTAATTCATTTCAGAAAGATTTTTAATGAAGTTAGAAGCCAAAATGATAAAATATAGTTATTAAATAGTAACAACAATTAACCAGAACACTCATTATTATATTATTCTAGTTTACCACAGCAAGTTCAGCAAATAAAAATACATTAGATTTTGTAAAGCTATTTTTCTATTTTAGCATATCTTTTTTTTAAAAAGTATTTATTTATTCATGAGAGACACAGAGAGAGGCAGAGACATAGGCAGAAGGAGAAGCAGGCTCCATGCGGGGAGCCCGATGTGGGACTTGATCCCGGGACCCCAGGATCACGACCTGAGCCAAAGGCAGACGCTCAGGTGAGCCACCCAGGTGTCCCTATTTTAGCATATCTTAAGTTTTTAAAATAGATACAGATTCTTAACTCCACATAATTGCCTAGAATTTTTTCGTCAGGCTTTCTGATCCTTGGGCTCTTGATCAGCAGATAAAGAATTCTAAAGACTCACATATTCCATAAAAGCTTTCTTAAACTAATTCAGCCTATTGTTACCTTTTCCTTACTTAGTATTTCTTCAGTGCTTATGGAAACCTAGAGAAAGGCGTTTTCCCCTTGGTGATGGAGTATATTAGCAGTGTCACAGAAGTATTACCTCATCCCTTTAGTACAGTGCATTATAGCTCCTTAAACAGGGATTTTAAAAATGCATTTTGTATCCTTCTACAGACTTTAACACATTGCTTAATCCAATGTGATTAGCTGAACAGCAGTCACTAAGAGTATGGGGTTTGGAGTCAAACTTGAGTTTTAATCTTGGCTCCATACTTAGTAGTATAAGAAAGGTAAAAAACCTCTGCCTCATTTGTACAGCGGTTAATGTGAGGAATAGATGAGAAATACATATAAAGCCCTTAGTACAGTGCCTGAAACATGCAAGTGCACTAGATGGTAGCTGCAATTATTCCATAATTTAGAATCAACCTGATGAGTTCCCTAAGCCTTCCCTCTGTTATATGATCCACAGATTTGAGCTTCTCTTTTTTATCATCACCAGAGGTTTGTGGTGGTGTTGTTTTCCAGAGCTGTTTCTCCTATGCAGCAATAAAGACGGGCCAAAAAAGAACCAGAAGACATGGGAAGGTAGAGCTGAGAATGAACCAATGGCAGATAGTTCTTGAAGGATTGGGCAGAAAGGCAGCTAATGGGAAACAGGAAAAGTGAACTGAGCTCCTGCTTCATGCACTATTTCCTGATGTCTAAGAAAGAGGCATCGGGGGCATATATATCATCTAACATTTAGCTCTGACATTTTCAAGGTGCTTTTACAGGATCTCCCCAATTGCCTACCACATTTAAAGAGTCTCACAACTATCTGTTGTTGGTGACTGATGTAAGGGGTGCACCTTTTTGGGCACATGAAGACTTGATCAATAAGGACCTTTAGATTCTATATTTCATTATTTTATTATGTAAGTCAAATGCTATTTACTTAAGTACTGGACATTCTTTTTCTATATTATTCAGGTCCTTTATTTTTCTCTTTCTCTTATATAATGTAAACTTGGGTTAGTAAGCTACTAAAGTGAAGAAAGGGAGAAAAAATTATCAAATATGTAGCCATTTATAACATACAGAATATCTACAAGACTTAAAGTGTAGCATTTATGGATGCTCCAGTACATTTAAAAGATAATTTAAATTCCTGATTGAAGCTTTGTTTCCTTATGGATAAATAAAATATAACAGACTGTGAAAATAAACTGGATTATATTCTAAAATGTACAACTTGAAAAACATACTTACTTTCCAAACCTCAACACGCCTGAAACATAAGTCTGCCAATGAGCACAGTAAAACATGAACATCCCAATAAAAGAGCAGAAAAACAACCAGTCAGGATGAGTTCCTAAGCGCACAGCAATTGAAGCTCCAACTGCCATAAATACTGAAAGAAACAAGGTTTAAGAACCATTAATAATTAAAAATGATTAATGAAATAATGGTCATGTACTATTTTTAAATACAGAGTTTTAAAGTACGTAATCTTGACATTACAATAAGGTACACTAAACAAAATTAATTTTTGAACATACTTTCAAAATACACTGCAAATTTTCTCCCAAGTGTACACCTGCCCAAAAAATTGACCAAACAGCTCAGTTCATTTTAGTTTTTGAGCCATCGTCCCCCCACCAAAAAAAAAAAGGGAAGAAAAAAGAAATAAAGAAAAAAACCTTCACTAATTTACCTGTGGAAAGAGAGTCACAACCATGGTCAAAAAGTTCTCCTAAAGGAGAACAAGAATTTGTTCTTCTGGCTTGTTTCCCATCAATAGCATCCAGTGACTGGTAGATAAAGAGTCCCAGTGCACATAAAAGGTATGTCCAGTATGGTGCCTAAAAATAAACATAAATAAGAAATACTGTTATGTGACAACAAGCTGGCTTCTGTTTGAAAATAGTTCAGCCCATGCTAATTGACACATTTTTCTTGTGTTCTCACCTTATATTATCTCAGGGTGTTACAAGAAACATTCACAACCCTCCTTTTACAGATGAGAACTAAATTGAGAAATCAAATGAACCGTTCTAAGTCATGTGAGTAAAGGGACAAAGAAGTTCATATGGTGAGAAGCACAAAGTTAAATGAGCAAGGATTAGGACCCTAATTTTAGTTCCTAATCCACAGCTCTTTCAATATATTATTTACATGTGGCCCTAGATTTGAAATTATTCAATAAGATTTTCTACGAAAAAAAGATCTTAAAGACAAATTGTGATTTGGAAGATCTCTGCTTCCATTCATGATAGAATATGAGGGGACTGGACTATTTCCCCACCTTATATAACCAGAAAAGCAATAAAATAAATGAAACAAGCTTTCAGACATTGCAGGCAGTGCAGCACTATGATCCCTGACAGAAGAAAACAAAGGAGGTAAGCCCTAGACGATTCTGGCTTAGTACCTACAGGCAGTTTTCCCATCACAGTATAAGAATGGAGAACCTGAACAGAGCCCAAAGATCTTGCTATGTTGAGAAGAAACGTAGCAGAATTCAAGAAGGTCAAAGCAGCTAGAATTTGTGGAGCACAGCACAGAGAAAAGAGGGACACAAGAAGGTACCTTTGAGTCTAGCTGAGAAGTGACCTGTGCCTGAATGAGAGAAAACTATACCAGGGCCAGGGAAGGAAACACCGAATGGCAGAAGGCCACATAATTCTTGAAGACCACTGAAAGCTGGGAATTTTTCATGCTCCTAGTATACACAGCAGAAAGACTTTGTAATACCTAGGATACTGGGTAGAGTTCTCAGGAATGTATCGCCTTAGCAGTGGGGAGAAATTAGCCCCAAGACTCACAGCCTCCTGGAATAGTCCTAACAGACATAAAGTCCATCCTCAAAAGAACCCAACTGATCCCATGCAACTCAATTACAGCCAACACAAAGTATCATGTCTTAAAGGGACAAAAAAAATCTAGTACCCAAAGATAGAAAGTTCACAATGTTTGGCATCTAATAAAAAATTACCAGTCATGCAAAGATGTAGGAGAATATGATCTACAATTAGAAGTAAAATCAATCAATACGATTGGATCCAGGAATGACAGAGAAAATGGAATTAGATGGAATTATATGAGCACATTAAAAGTTATTATAACTATGCTTCACATGCTCAAGAAGGCGAAGGAAAACATAAAAGATTCAAGTGAAATCCATAGATATGAGAAAACAATATTTGAAATGTAAAATATACTAGATGAGACTGGACAATGCAGGAGAAAACTCCTGATGGACTCCTGATGGAAACTATCCAAAATGAATGCACAGGAAGAAAAAAGACCACCAATAACTGATCTTGGTATCAGTGACTGGCGGGACAACAGAAGCAATCTAACATTTTTATAGGAGTCTTGGGAGAGAGAAGGGAGGGTTGGACATGAAAAATATAAGAAATAATGGCTGAAAGATTCCCAAATTTGGTGAAATTTATAAACTCACATATCTAAGAAGCTCAACAAACACAAAACAGAATAAATCATAATCAGAAACCAGAAGAACGGGCAGCCCGGGTGGCTCAGTGGTTTAGCGCCGCCTTTGACCCAGGCGTGATCCTGGAGACCCTGGATCAAGTCCCACATCAGGCTCCCTGCATGGAGCCTGCTTCTCCCTCTCTGCCTGTGTCTCTGCCTCTCTCTCTCTCTCATGAATAAATAAATAAACTCTTAAAAAAAAAAAGAGAAGCCAGAGGAAAACAGAAGCATAGATAATAGTGTTGTCAGATTTCTATGTCTTAGAGAGGAAGTACAGCAAAATTATTAAGAAGGGTTTTGAAATTAGCTCTGTGTGTGAATCCTTGGCTCTGTCATGTAATAGCCAAGTGACCTTGGTCAAGTCACTTTAAAGAGTCAGTTTAAAGAGGTTACTCTTTAAACTGTGGTTACTCACATGGAAGATATGAATAATAGTTCTTGTATCTGATGAAGCAATTCTTAGCTCTTTATATAGAGCCTGGCAAACAGTAAGTGCTCAGTAAAAGTCAGCTATTCTCACTAAATTGTTTTGTATACTTTCAGTGGCATATATATTTTTAAAACACCAAATACGTGGGAATTCTACAAATATCTAGTCAACCTGTTGACTCAATATTTCTAAGCAAACAGAAGTTTACTTTCAACTGACTTTAATCAAAGTTTCATCATTTGCTAATATTATGTGCCCAATATTAATGATTACACTACTAATTGCTTAAAAGGACTTATTGAGTCTCTTCCAGTTAAAAGACAAGCAGTATAAATATAATTAAGACTAGAAGCAATCTGAGTTGTGAATATGCATATTAAAATATCACAGTCAAAGAAACAGTAAGTATTGGTGAGGATGTGGGGAAAAGGAACCCTCATGCACTGTTGGTGGGCATGCAAACTGTATGGCCACTGTGGGAGACAGTCTGCAGGTTCCTCAGAAAATTAAAAATAGAGCTATCCTATGACCCAGTAATCATACTACTTGGCGCTTATCCAAAGAATGTGAAAACACTAGTTTGAAAGTACACATGCACCCCGATGTTTACTGCAGCATTACTTACAATAGCCGAATTATGGCAGCAGCCCAGGTGTTGAGGAACGAGTAAAGAAGATGCGGCCTACATACAAGGGAATATTACTCAGCTATAAGAAATGAAATCTTACCATTGTTGGACAAAACATGGATGGAGCTAGACAATATAATGCTAAGTGAGATAGTCAGAGAAAGACAAATACTGTTATATTTCACTCATATGTAGAATTTAAGAAACAAAATAAATGAATAAGGGGCGGGGGAGGAGACAATCCTAAAAGCAGACACTTCAGTATGGAGAACAGAGGGTTCCCAGAAGGCCAGGGTTGCGGCGGTGGATGAAGGGGGATGAAGGGGCGCACTTGTTGTGATGAGCACTGAGTAAGGTAGGGAATGGCTGAATCAGTGTATTATACTCCTGAGACTAACGTAAGACTGGATATTAACTATGTTGGAATTAAAATGAAAAAATTAAATGTCACATTCAATTCTAATTAGCATAAAGGCTTATCTGTAAAATATGAAACAAGAGGGAGCTAAAAATCAGAACTGATAAATCATTGTGACAGTATAAAAGTAGAAAAAGCAAAATAAAACAAACCACCTAGAATCTTTTTTGAAAAAATCCCAAAGTGTTTTGCAGAGAACAATTCTGGTGATTCTTTTCAAACTAGCAAATTCTTTTTTTTTTTTTTTCAAACTAGCAAATTCTTATGCATTTTTTCCTACTATGAAAAATTATATTGTTTTAATTTTGATAAAAAGGATAGCAAAGTTACATATCAAACCTATGCAAAATTGGAAACTGAAGTTCTTAAAATTTCTAGAATGCCATAAAAAGTCGCTTTTCTTACCTATTTTCCATCAGGTACCTTCCCCCTAAATGATAGACTCTAAAAGTACACCCTCTCTACCTGGCAGGTAGACCATTTCTCCCTTCTAAGCACAGAACCTTCTTATACTAAGACATTGGAGCCAAGATCCACGTTAAAAGCTTAATTCTGATCTCTGATCTGGGAGTCTGGCTACAGCTAAGTTGAAAGGTCAAGGCATTAATGGAAAACCTACTGACAGTGCCTGGGTGGGCAGCTGGCTAAGTGTCTGCCTTTGGCTCTGGGCATGATCCCAGGTCCTGAGTCTGGTCCAGGGTCTGGTTCTCCCTCTGCCTCTGCCCCTCTCCCCTGCTGGTGCTTCCATCAATCAATCAATCAATCAATCAATCAATCAATCTCTCTCCCCCCTCTCTCTCTCAAATAAATAAAATCTTTTTAAAAAATCCATACTGAAATAATTTCAGTCACTCCAGGACACCACATTTGGGGGTAGACTCTACCTCTCATTTGGAAAAAGGAAAGGAAGACTTACTAGTTCACTAACTTAAAATGACTTCATCAGGACACTAGAGGAGTTAAGATTTAGAACTTAAATAGGTGAAGAGTGCAGGGGAATTTGAACAAAGAAAAGAGAGAGGAGGTCTCAGCCAATACGAAGGTTGAGGCCTGGAAAATGCAAGATTTACCCACAAATCAGGGATGAGATCCCTGCTTCAGGACCAGAGGATCCATGAGCAATTACAGCCATTGGATCAGTATCTTCAACAGGACAACAAAGGGCATTCTTCAGCTTTATGTCGCTTGATGCGGCAACCCACAGAGGCAGGGCAGTTATCATGTGCTTGTTATTAAAGTAGAAAGGAAAACCTAAGGGGGAGTGAAGATATCCTATTGAGATGAGTGGCCGGACTGGGCCCATGAGTCAGACCTGGGTCTCCTGTCCTGCCCTAGGTAAGGGACCCATCATGCCACAGATGGCACAGACCCTGCTGAGAAGCGCTCTCCTGCTCACACACAATCCAATTTCAAGTGCACTGAGCCTGAGAAGATGGCTGTGACCACAGGACACCTGCTTCCTTTTAAACCCAGGAAGGCATTCTGATCCCCTGTATCCGGTTCACCCCTTTCCAGTCTTCCCAAGGCCAGAGGGGCCCAGCCTACCTTTTCTTTTCCATGATGTCATCATCTCCGCCCCTACCTGGAAGCTATTACATAGACTGCAAGCTGTCATCTTCTCTCCTAACTTGTTATCTCTACAAAACCAGGTCTCCAAAACCAGGTTGGAGATCCATTGGCTAAGAACTGCAGGACCCTTCCTTCCCAGAGTCTTCTCAAAACAGGTATAATTACAGAAGAGACTCCAGATTGAAGGAGGATCTACAAAATCCACCCCAACTCATTTCATCTTTTCATGTGAACGTCTTTTCAAAAATTTTAAACATAAGCCTGGAAAAGTCAGGCTTGGATTATGCATTATAAAGTCATAAGCAATTTATCAAAATACTACTACAGAAGGAACCTATTTCAAAAAGTAGAGCTTCTCCAGGTAAGATTAGATTCCTGACATTTAAAGTTTTAAATTATATAATTTTCATAGTATTTACTATGTCTTTTAGGATCAGAATTTAACTATATTGTCATGGGAATCTTTCCAGGTCAACCATTAAGACCTGCATCAATCTTTTAAATGAGGACATGGTATTCAATTATGTGGCTATATCACAATTTAAGTAATAACTTCACCAATGAAAGATAGATAGATAGATAGATAGATAGATAGATAGATAGATAGATAGATCCTATTTATGTAAATTTTTAAACTTAAAAAAAATGAAGTCTTTGCTTTAAATGGCCTTGGTGTGTGAGCTGACACATAGGCAAAAGTTATTATATAACCAGGAACAACGGGGTCAGCTGCTAACAGCAACTGACTTCTCTCTCCCTAAAAACAGAAAGTGCATTTGTAAGAAGTTGGAAGAAAGAAAATTAGAAGACAAATCATGCCTATGTGAAGAAATGTAATGCTGGTGTGGTGTTAACAAGAGAATTTTTCAAAGAAAATCCGTGGCTTTTCTTATAGACACCTAACCTGACACTGTGGTGCCCCTGACATGACTGTGAGGCTGCTGAGCGCCTGTAGCTGATCAGGCCACTTCCCTGGTCACAGAGGGAGTTCCCCCCAACCCCCCCCCCCAAGGCCCCCAGAACCGCGGGGGGCAGGGGGGGGAAGGCGGTGCTTGCACCAGTGGGGAAGGGACCCAGGGCCTTACTGGTTTGAACTGGACAGAGCCTCAACTCTGCTCAGGGCCAGCACTTGAGCCGGGCAAACCCATTTTGAGGAAATGAAGCAGGTTCCAAGACGGGAAGGAAAGCAGGCAGCATACAGCAAGGTGGCTCCACCTGCAACTTAGGACCCGAGGGGCTCTCACGATTTTAGAAATCTGTACTTTGAAAGGTAGCTTTCTTTCATTTTATATTTTGGGAAACAGTCCTTTTTTCCCCTCTCTCTTAAAACCTTCTTTAGTATTTGAGCTTTCGTGAAAGTGCCAGTCCCCCATTTTGCTCAGGGGAACCAGAAGGAGGGGGGCTCGAAGAGAATCCCCTGAGCCCGATGGATCATCAGCACCAACTGCACTGGGTGCTTTAACACCTGCTCTGTTAACGTTGCAAAACCCAAGGGGTCAGAGTCTTTAGACCCAGGTCAAAAGTCTCAGGAGGAACAGCTCATATAATGGAGCACAGGGAAACTATGGGAATCAAACGGGCAAGCCCCAAGCAAGGCTGGGACTAGGGTGAGGCCCGGGAGTCCATGCAGGCCTCAGAGGTGGAGGCTGCACTGACCCTCAAGGTTGCGGGCCAGCACATACCTCCTTAAGTCCTGAGGTCCGAGTGGCTGCTGGCCTCAGTTCCCTTTTGCTCTAGGAGCCTTAAATCTTGCTTACTCTTGTTAAAATTCCCAGGCCAGAAAACAAATACGTATTTAATCCAAGACCAGCTTAAACTGGGTAAGAGTGGGAAAACATCATCTCCTAGGATGACATTTCATGCATAAAGGCAATAATTTAGTGAATATTTATTTAGTTGGCCTCTGTATTATGCAAGGCACTGCGTGGTACACAATGTACACACGGGCAATCTCTATCTGAACTTAAAAGCTTGTAGGTTGTCCTGCTCAGTAAGACACACAGAACCAAAATAAAATGGAAAAGTTAGGCCCAGTCTAAAGTTCCAGGGAGACCTACAAAGAAAGCCCTGCGGCTGAAGCGCCACGGTCTGGCTTGGACTCTGGTCTCCTTTAAAGCTCTGTACCCCAGCTTTGTAGTGCAACCTGAAATATGGCCTTGTGATGCCCCCAGCTATGGTTTTCTTTTTTAAAATTCCCCTGGCTATTCGGGGTCTTTTCTGATTCCACACAAATCTTAAAATAATTTGTTCTAACTCTCTGAAGAAAGTCCATGGTATTTTGATAGGGATTGCATTAAACGTGTAAATTGCCCTGGGTAACAATGACTTTTTCACAATATTAATTCTGCCAATCCATGAGCATGGAATATTTTTCCATCTCTTTGTGTCTTCCTCAATTTCTTTCAGAAGTGTTCTATAGTTTTTAGGGTATAGATCCTTTACCTCTTTGGTTAGGTTTATTCCTAGGTATCTTATGCTTTTGGGTGCAATTGTAAATGGGATTGACTCCTTTATTTCTCTTTCTTCAGTCTCATTGTTAGTGTATAGAAATGCCACTGACTTCTGGGCATTGATTTTGTATTCTGCCACACTGCCAAATTGCTGTATGAGTGGAAGGAGCCTCGGTGTCCATCGAAAGATGAATGGATAAAGAAGATGTGGTCTATGTATACAATGGAATATTACTCAGCCGTTAGAAATGACAAATACCCACCATTTGCTTCAACGTGGATGGAACTGGAGGGTATTATGCTGAGTGAAATAAGTCAATCGGAGGACAAACATTATATGGTCTCATTCATTTGGGGAATATAAATAATAGTGAAGGGGAATAGAAGGGAAGGGAGAAGAAATGGGTAGGAAATATCAGAAAGGGAGACAGAACATGGAAGACTCCTAACTCTGGGAAACGAGCTGGGGGTGGTGGAAGGGGAGGAGGGTGGGGGGTGGGGGTGGATGGGTGACGGGCACTGAGGGGGGCACTTGGGTGTTATTCTGTATGATGGCAAATTGAACACCAATAAAAAATAAATTTATTATTAAAAAAATAAAAAATAAAATGTATAAACTGTAAGTGAAAAAAAAATAAAGCTCTGTACCCCAGGGGCGCCAGGGGGCTCAGCGGTGGAGCATCTGCCTCAGGCTCAGGGCGTGATCTCAGGATCCGGAATCAAGTCCCACACTGGGCTCCCCCCGCAGGGAGACTGCTTCTCCCTCTGCCTGCCTCTGCCTTTCTCTCTGTGTCTCATGAATAAATAAAATATTTAAAAACAAAAACAAAAAAAGCTATGTATCCTGGAAAAGGGTAATTTCCCTTTCAGTTTCCTAATCTATCAAACAGGGAGAATAATAGTACCACTTCATAAAGTTGTTGAGACGACTTTAAATGAGGCAATAGGCTAAAGCACCTTAAAATAATGCCTGGTACATAGTTAATATCCAGTAAATGTTAGTTGATGTTGTTATTTTTATTGGAGTTTAGAGGATTGACTCTGGAGAAGGAAGAAAAATTTTATAAAGAAGTCATGTTAGAACTGGGCACGGAGAGATGGAAGCAGGACAAGAGGAAGGAAACAAAAGGAGAAAAGAGAGGGACAAAAAGAGAAATCCTTGCTAGAGCAAGTAGTTGAATTTGGCTGCAGTAGAAGTTCTTTAACAGAAGCAGTAGCACGACATGCAATTCAGAACACCATTGTTGGGGGGAAAAAAGAAGGAACACCGATTGTAGTACTCCACATAAATCACTTATTTTTTTTCTATTTACTTCCCTTCATTCCCATTTCTGTCCTAGAAATGAACATAGTAGTTAAAAAAAACAGATCAAGTGTTATTATTAATAGACATATATAGTCAACATTGCATATACATAACCCTCTACAGGTAGGATTACATCCTGTATGGGTACATAAGCCTAAGCAACTAAATCCAAAAACCTTATGTATTTTTCCTAACCCTTTCTGGGTTTTATCAAGTTTGAAAAAGCACTAATAATTCTTAAGCTTAAGAATCTGAAAACATGTTCCAAGTCAGGTATGTCACTTAACCCTCAGGGGCCTCAATTTCCTCTTAATAAAAATGTGTATACTACTATTACTTCAGGATGGATGGATAGAAGAAATACGAAAATGGTAGAAAGGCCATTCTAGGAAGGGAAAAAACTGGCCAAACTCTTAGGTGGATATAAAACACAAAGGCAGCAATGGATGTGAAAGCACTTTACATACCTGATAAATCTTATATAAGACACAAGAAATTTTTCCTGCATATCACATAGAGAAAGGCAGGAACTCCATACAAGAAGGTGATGTGTTGTTTATATATATATATATATATATTTAAATATATGTATAAATTTAATAAATATATTTGTTATGTTATATATGGTTATAAACATAACCATAGAAATATAACTTGTATAAATATATATAGGCCTTGGGCTCAGATTGACTTGGATCTGAATCCTGTCGGGTCCTGTCATTTACTAGCTTTGTGACCTGAAAGCAAAGTAGCTCAGGCTGCCAATGCTTCTTTCCTGTTATTGCTAGGATTTTATCAAACAGGCAACATGAATCCTGTGATGGCTTGTCCCCTCACTACTTCAGCCACTTAAAAGCATGTGCAGGAGGATCTAATATGTTTCAGAAACTCTTCTCAGTTTCATCTTATTACTTTAACTCTCATTCCTCCTTTTTAGGGCCATTCTGATTTTTTCACTTTTCCTTTTTTTTTTTTTTTACATGTCTGAGATTCCCCTCCCCCCAGCATTGTTTTTGTTTGTTTGTTTGTTTGTTTTTGGAATGAGGCTGAGCCTAAAAATTAATCATAAATTACCTCTTCCATCAGGCCCCTCTTGATACTCCTAAACAGGATCTCTTGGACTTGTTTGTGTGCCTTTTTTTTTTTTTTTTTTGCCCTGCTTTTTGTAAGTGCTCAACAAATGGATCTGAAATTAGTAATATTGACAAGTCACAGTTTAACTGGCAAGTATCAGAAACATCCAAATGCTGTTAGCCAAATTTAGGCCCAATAAAAATTAAATTTAACTACAGGTTTTTAGGCCATTTTTAGTAACAGTGGTATTTTTAATGTGTTGAGTAATATTTTTAATTTGTTGGGCAAATCGCCACTTCCTACATTTATCTTCAGCTAATACAGTATTTAATCTTCACTGTGTCCTTGTGAAATTGGTTTGGCAGGTATGACTTTCTATTTCACACATGGGAAAACTGACCAGCCGGTCTCTCCATAATGTGGCCAGATGAGAACCCAAACCCAGCGCTCCTTCCATTCTAGCCCACGACCCCTAGGTCTCTAGGAAATTCTGCAAACAAGTTTCAAAAACCAAAAACTAAAGAAATTTACTTTGTGCAAACAATATGAAAATGAACAACAGTGGAAACGTCTGCCGAGAACTCATATGGTAATACACATAACCACCAACGGGCAACAGGTGTTTAAAAAAATGTAGGCTCCATGACGTAGTTTGTTAAATGGACACACTATGGAAGGCATAAAATAGTTCCATTATATTCCTGCAATCCAGCCTCGATTTGAATCAGTTCTCCCACAGAACCTATGCTCACATATGATCATAATGGGGATTTCGCTATTTGGAGAGCAAAGACAAGAAAGTGTGGCAGCATGTGCAAGGCGGTGTTACCGGCCTGAGTGCACCGCAGGACAGCCAGGGGCGGGAGTGGGCCCCCTGGGGAGCCGGGCCCTGCAGTGCGGTGCCCTGGGGAGCCGGGCTTCCGGGGAACAGCTGCCCGGAGCCCCGCTCTTCGCTCTTATTTGGGACACAGGCCATACACGCACGGCCAACACGATCTGCGGTTCCCGGGTCGTGACGATAAGGATCGTGCCCTCTAACTCCCTCTTATTGGTCCTGTCAAGGAAGCACAGAGGAGTCGCTACTCGGAAGTACCGTGTCTTCCATCGGGGCCACCGAGAATTTCGGGGTCACCAGCACAAGCCCCAGGAACCTAGGGAGTCATCAAAGTGTGCACAGGGTCCCTCGGGCGGGCCGGCCGGGCGGGGACGCGGCGTTCAGGCCGCAGCGTGCAAAGCAACCGACGGCTCCGGGGGCCCAGCCGGGCGCCGACCGCGGGGCGGGGCAGGCAGGCCCCCGGCTCGCGGTGGAAGGGGCGCGGCTGGAGTGGACCCGGGGCGGCCGCGGCGACCTTGACGACCCGGCCGCCGCCGGGGAGGCTCGGGGCGGACCCCGCGCGGGGCAGCGGCCGCGTCCCCCACCTCCCGCCCCCGAGGGCCAGCCGCGCGGCGGTCCCTCCGCTCCCGGGACGGCGGCGCACTGGGGCGGGGCCGAGGCGGGGACGCGGGCTCCGGACAGCAGTTGGGGGGTCCCTCGTCCCCCGGGCGGGCGGCGGGCCCTACCTCCTCGGTGGCCGTGGGGCAATAGGAGATGAGCGCCAGCGTGGTGAACAGGTTGACGGCCAGGCCCAGCAGGGTGATGGAGTTGGGGGCCACCCAGAGCGGGACCCACCGCAGCAGCCAGGTCCAGTAGACCTGCAGCGGCGGCTCGAGCAGCGACACGCCGGCCGCGCAGTAGCGGTGCTCCTCCAGCCGCCGCAGCTGCGCCGCGCTCAGCGGCTCCGCCAGCGCCCTCGGCCAGCGCAGCCCCGGCCTGGCCCCTGCGCCCGCCGCCATGGCCGCCCGCCCGCCCCGCCGCCGCCGCCGCCGCCGCCGCCGCCGCCGCCGCCCGCCGGCCGAGCCGGGCGCCGGGGCGGGGACAGGTGGAGGGAGGGGCTCGCGGCTCGCGGCTCGCGGCTCGGGGCTCGCGGCTCGCGGCCTGCGCCTCGGGGTGGCACCCGGCGACCGCGGGCGCGGGCGCGGGCGCGGGCGAGGGCGAGCTCGGCTGCCCCAGGTCCCGGGGCCCCCGCCCCCAGAGCGGCCCGGCCGCCGGCGCGTCCGCGGAAGGCGGGGCCTCGGGGAGGGGGCCCGGGGGAGGGGTCGGGCCGGCGAGGGGGTCCGGAGGACCGGGCGGGCTCTCGCCGGCCAGCGGGTCACCGCCGGGCTCCCACGCACGGGAAGTCTCGGGCCGGCGTGCCGAGACCGGCGTCCCCGCGGGGCTGGTGCACCTGCGTCTGAGGTTTGAGTCTTCTCGAGGAGCGTCTGGCGGCGCCGCGCGAGCAGGGGCTCCTCCCAGGCCGCCCAGGGAAACGCCGGCCCGTAACGCGCGGGCTGGTGCCCAAGGCCGCTCGCCTGGCGGGGGCGCCCTGGCGGGCTCACGGCCGCAGGACGGCGCGGGCCGGGGGCGTGTGAGAACCGCTTTGCGCGTGTGCCCGCCCTGCCGGCCCCGGACCCCCCTGCGTGATAGACACACAACGAAGCGACCCTTCTTCCAAGGAGGCCCTGCCACGAATTAGTCCCGGAGAAGGCTCCCCGCGGGTTCAGGACTCAGAGTTTAGAGACCGAGGTGTTGAAGCAACAAACCAGGACTTGGAAACATTTGCTGAAAAGGGGCCTGAAGGAATGACTGAAAGCCCAACGCCCTTTTCCCACAGCGTCCGGAACCAGTAACGGCGGGTGCTTTACCGGCAGCCCGCTCGGGGCGCAGTCCTGGGCCGGCGGTGCCCTCCCCCCCGCCGCACGGCGGCCTGAGCTCTCGGGCCTCCCAAGCTACCTCAGCAGCGCCCCCTCCCCCCACAGCGCGCCCGTGCAGGCCGCGGGCGTCCCGTCACACGCTGCTGCACACCCCGAGATGAGCCTGCCGTTCGCCTTTCCCTCACTTCCTGGTTCTGACCTCTATGCAGGCTTCGAACGCACAGAACCACCTGGGACACTGCTTTCCAGATAGTGAAGCACCGTCTGTCTGTCAGCAGATGCAGTCTGTCCCACAGGATTCATTTAAATACCTTGGAGAAGGAGCAGCAAAGCACTCCACAGCCCACCGCTGGTTTTAATACAGCCTACAAGCGGAGTGGCTGAAAAAAATTCAGAAAAAATTTTTGATGCGAAATTATATTACGTTCAAACTTCAGCGCCATGGATAAAGGCATGTTTATGCCCCACGTGTCGTTTACCTTATCACTCTAAAAGCAGAGTTCAGTGGTTGTGACGGACACCACACTGACCTGCAAACACTGGAATATTTATTTACAGTCCGGCCCTTTACAGAAAAAGGTTAGCAGCCCCTGCCTTAGAGCAATCTGAGGGTTCCTACAGACCAAACTATTCGTTGAATATTCATCTCCTAATCTTTAATATGAAAAAAAAATGAGATCCTGAAAAGTGCAGGAATCAGAATGACAGAGATCTACTTTTTACTATGCTGGTTTTATATAGTGTAAACTTGGGGACATCTGCTTTTTAATTTATCAATGCCATCCGAGTAGAAATCCTTTTCCACATTAAAAAATTAAATGCTATTACAGGTAATTTCCAGTATACATCAAAATGTCACAGGAGGATGAAAAGACAAGCCACAAGCCATGGAAAGGTATTTCTCTCAAATAAAACCCACATTGACTAGTACCGAGATTTTATTTTTAAAATTCCTAAAAATCAGTGAGAAACAAAAACAACTGGGCTTACATTCGGATACCTGTAACGAAAATCCCCCAAATCTGGTGACTTAAAATGAAAGTTTATTTCTTTCTCACATAAGTCTAGAATTATGGTGGCTTCATGATCACCAAGAACTCAGGCTCTTCTTTCAGCTCCAACATCTCTCTGACTTATACCTGTAAGGTCATCTCTCGGTTCTTCTGAACGGCTGCTGGAGCTCCAGCCATCCTGTTTGCATGTCCAGTAGCAGGAAAGAGAAAGAGGGTGAATGAAAAGTTAGATACTGCTGGCAGCTGAGCCAGCAAAGTAAGGTGCTTTTCTAGAATTCCCAAATGGCACATCAGCAGACGTCCCACTGGCCAGAACTTGGTCATGTGGTCTACCAGAGTACTAGTGTTGGCAAGGAGGAATAGATGGGGTCAAGCATTTTGAAAACCAACCTGGAATGACCTGCTAAAGTTGAAGATGCACATTCTCTAACCCCACAATTCTGATCCAGAAGTATGTCCTAGAGAAATTGTGGCACGTGTGTCCTAGGAGACAGGTGTAAGAATATTCATAGCATCTTTTTACAATAATCAACAATTATAAATATCCTGAATGTCCAATAATAGTGAATGGATCCACTGAGGCATTTTCACATAATTTAATATCACCCAGCAAAGTTTAATATAGCAGTGGAAAATTAACAAACCATAGCTATACTTATTAGCATCAATGAATTGTGAAAGGATAATATTGAGAAAGAAAAAAAAGCAGCTTGTAGAAAAAATGCATACAGTAAGATTTCATTCATATAAAGTTCGAAATGGGGATGCCTCGGTGGCTCAATGATTAAGCATCTGCCTTAGGCTCAGGTGGTGATCCTGGGGTCTTGAAATCCAGTCCCACATCCGGCTCCCCACAGGGAGCCTGCCTCTCCCTCGTTGCTCATGAATAAATAAATAAAATCTTTAAAAAAAGGAGTATGTCCATAAGTGAACAGTTATGAAGAAAAGGAAAAAAAGGATACATACAATTCTAGAGATGGGATCGTTAGAGGAGCACACAGATGGCTTCCAACATATCAGTAATTGTATTAGGACACAAAGCCCCACAGCCTAAATATGATGTACCTTTCTCTCCCCCAAGGTAGGCCCCTCTGCGCTTGGCTGGCGGCTCCTAAATGTCAGGGCCACAGCTTTCCTCCATTTTATTAGTCTGCCATCCTTAGGGTGCCCCCCTCGCCCTCGTGGCCAAAATTGGCTAACCCCGAATTGCATTTACCTGGAAGGGGAAGAGAGGGCAGAGAATACAGCACCCATGTCCTTGCTGGGCGTGGCCTACGTGTACGTGTCACCTCTGCTCTCCTCCTATGGGCCAGAACCTGGTCACATGGCTGTGCATAGCTACAAGAGAGGATGGCGATATGGAGTTGAGATGGCCAACTGTTCGCCCTTCTAAATACCTTCTATTACTACCAGAAAGTGGGAAAATGGATATTGGAGGGTCCTTTTGCTCTCTCAGCCACTATTTTTAAACTAGGTAATAGGAACGTGGTATTCATTTTATTATTATTTGTGCTATCTTTAACACTCATGCTCCTAAGCTGTTTTTCCCTTGTTTTGGGGGGCAAATTTTTGGAAGTTTCTAATGAATTGGAGACCTATTAAGGCCAACCTGTCTAATGTCAAGGAAAAGTAAATTACAGATTTTCTACTATTTTATCTCTTGCATCATAGCTCCCTTTGATTATCATGGTTTATTAAATAGTGATTGATGTATGCAAATTTTTATTTTTCTGAACTAACATGGTAGCTTACATTTATGAGCTCCAATGAGGCACTATTGTAAACATCAGAATTATTTAATATTCATAAAAATCCTGTGAAATAGGTATAATTATTGTCCATATTTTATACAGATTTTTTCACTGGAGCCTAGTGAGGTTCAATAACTTGCTATGACTGCATAATTAGAAAAGTAGTGAAACAGGAATTTAAGACCACATAGTCTGATTCCAGGTCCTATACTCCTAACCACTGCTAAATACCTTCTAATAAATTACACATATTCAATATTGGACTTACAGTCAGCGAAAGACAAATACCCTATGACTCATATGTGGAATTTAAGAAACAGGGCAGATGAACATGTGGAAAGGGAAACCAAAAAAAGAGAGGAAAGCAAACCATAAGGGACTCTTTACAGTCAACTAAAGAGAACAAGTTGAGGGTTGCTAGAGGGGCAGGAGTGGGGGTGGGGTTGGGGCATGGGCTAGATGGGGATGGGCATTAAGGAGGGTACTTATGGTGAGCGCTGGGTGTTATCTGTAAGTGATGAATCACTGAGTTCTACTCCAGAAACCAATAAAGAAATAAACAAACAAATAAATATCAGACTTAGATGGGTGTTTTTGTCAATATAAAACAGACATGATCTACAGTTTCTGTAGATCATGTAGATTTGGTGCTATTTCAGTCCTTTCTAAATATTATGTAAAATTACTTAAATACTAAAACTGATGATGAATTTCCCTGCTCAGATGCCTTCAGTGAAGTTCAAGTTTCCTCACTTGGGATTTGAAGGCTGAATCTACTCTTCCAGTTTAATCTCCCAAATGTCTCCCCTTCCTTCACCTCCCTTTCCGCATTCCATGCTGCCATTAGTTGTTCCCGAACACACCCAGAGCCTCCCCTCACCCTGATCCGCTCCCTGGGCCTGGGGAGCACCCTCCATCCCTCATTACCTCAAAAACATGCTCATCTGTCTGGACTCAGCTTACATTCCCTCTTCTCTGAGATGAGCCCTCACATCTTCCAGTTTGAGGTCTCCTGCTTCCACACAACCAAACACTTTGTACTTGTATCCCAACCTATCTTTGGTCACTTAATAATGTGCCAGTGTGCCTCTCACCCAGCTTGTAGAGTACCAGGACCACATCCCTGCACTGAGTGTGTTCCTCAGTGCCTGGCGCTTGGTAGACATTCACACTTTAAAAAACTTTTTAATTTTGCAATAATTATAGACTCAGAAAGTCGCAAAAATAATACAGAGATATCTCTTGTACTCTTCACCCCAGTGGTAACATTTTAACATATTCATAGTAGGATAGGTCCATAGGTTTTTTTGATTGTTTAGCTGAATTGAATTTCTTTCCCAAAAGAGAAAGGATCTTGGTTTTACTCTTGGTTCTCTTTGTGTCTGTAACTTTGACACACCTTTCAAAACTCCTTCCTCAGCATCCTCAGCATCTCAGCCAATTTCCCACAAAATGCAACACTGTCGTCTCATTCAGCCAGATGAGGAATGCATCTGTTGTGATATGACCACTTCAAAACGCCACTGACTTGCCCTGGTTTGGAAAAAGGCCTGGGATGCAATCAAGTAATTCACTGGATGGGTTTTTGGTGTAGCAGGATGTTATCACGCAGGGAACCAAACTATCCGCGTATTTCCAGGTCTGGACTCGGAGGCTGGAGTATTTATAAAGATTACTATGGTTCTGCAGGGTGAAGACTCGTGCTTTTTTATTTACCTGCTTTTATCTAATTTATGGTTTTATAGTTTTGCACTTTGAGACTTTAAAGTCCACAGATTTTATAGAACTATGATACCTTACAAAATACATGAGCAGACATGCAGTGTTTACTTGCAGATTGCCAAAAACCTTTGCTCTCCTCTTTTACAAATGCTTGATTTCCTGGACAAGATCAGAATACAAAGTTTCACAATAGGGTCACTGAGATGCTGTAATTGTGCTTTTTATCTGAAATTGCGAAAGCAATTTAGGATTAAGGAAACGGATTTCCCTCAGAGACAGTTCTTAGCACTCTTTTTTATATCCTTTAACCTTTTCTTAATTCATTATCCTTTCTGGAGCTCACAGCCTACTGCTTTAAAATTTTTTCCACAGTCTGATTTGAGGAGCATGAGCGGGAATGCCCTTCCTCCAAGATTCCTTCTTCAGCAGTCCAAGGGACCTAAAATCCCAAGAGTTATTCCTGTGTTCAGGACAGGGCTTTTAGGAGTGACAGGTTAGGTCACATTTCAGTGTTAGTTATCGGTAATATCTTAGGAGGGACATTTTTATCAGAATGTCTGTCCTTTGGGCAGAGAATGGCCCCAAATACAGATGCACACAGGAAACAGGGTTGGAGTGTGCTTCTCTCACAGGGCCAGGCACAGGACTCACCTGGAGATCCTGTTACAAGGCAGGTTCTGAGCCAGGGGATGTGGAGTGAGTGGTGCTTCGAGGTGACACCCAGGCTGCTGGTCACAAAACCACAGTTTGAGCGATGAGGAGGGAACTGAAACATCCAGTCTCAGAAGGAATGGGTGGAGGCATTGCTCTGGCGGAGCCCCTGGAGCCCCAGGGTGGGCTGGGGCAGAACGAAGAGACAGAGCACTCAGGGCAGTTGAGGGACAAGAAAGACCAATTTGACTCACTTAATTTTGCTTAAAGCTATTCTTCCCAGGGCAAAGAAGAGTTCGCTAGATAGATAGATGATAGATTAGATAGATAGATAGATAGATAGATAGATAGATAGATAGATAGATAGATAATAGATAATAGATACAGATGATAGATAGGATAGATAGATGCTCACAATTTTGTGTTTTATATTTCTGAATTTATATTCATGTATAGATTTATTTAAAACCCATCACATACTACTATCTCCAGTGAAATCAAAATCTACTCATTGCTCCCCAGTGAAGGTGTTGGCTGGTGGTCGTTGGTGAGGCCTTTCTAAGATTATGCCTCTGTGCTTCCCAGACTGGGACACCCTTCAGCTCCCTGACAGTATGTCTGGAACAACATCCATTGGAAGATCTGGGAAGGGAAAATTGGTTTCTAGACTCCTGTACCATGGAGAAGAGAACAACAAGCAGATGAACGTCAATGGTAAGCATGCCAGGGGGTGACATAGTAGCCTCAGGCCATGCTCTCAGGTTCTGTCCAAGGTTTTCCATTTTCTGCAAAGAGGGATAGGGCAGCTGTGGACAGGCTAAGAAACCACAGCTGAGAATGTCTGTAAGTAAGGAAGTAGGTGCTCTTTTTTTTTTTTTTTCTTTTTAATTGTTGACTTTATCATTGCCATTTCCTCTTTCTTTAGTTCTTGCCTTCAGAGGTTATTTCTGGATTTGTTTCTATCTCACTGCTCCTGACTTCCCTTCCCTCTGTACAGATAGTAATGTGTCAGTCTGTCCTCCTTTTCTCTCGTTTGATGTTGATTCTTGGTCTTGACCTTTGCCCAGCCCCATCTTGCCATCTCCTGCTGCTCTGTCCCTCACTCTTGCTTAACCCCCTAGAGAGTGGCCTTACTAATGGCAGACTTCGGGTCAGGGTCTATGCTTGCCATCACAAGGACCTGACTATCAAACTTATCTCACCAATGAGCTCCTACTACTGCTAGCTAATGTTTATTGAGACCCAACAATGAACTATTAAAAATAACCCTGTGCAGAGATAACCTGCCTCTTCTGGGCAACCTCCACTATCACCCCACCTGCCCCCAGCTCAGTGGTACCTCCCAGTGCAGGAATGGGAACCGAATTGACAGTGAGCCCCAGTGCACACTCAGGAGTGGGACTGAGATGACCAGTCCAATGGCGCTTCATCCCATAGTGGGCAGGGGATGCATTACTTGGCTCTCTAGTGCCTGGAATTTTCCAAATGACTGTATGACTCCAAATCAGTTTTGGTTTATTTTGCAATATGGCTCCTTTCCAATTACCCCTCATCCCGATCCTTCAAGAGGGACGCCTTACAAAGTCTGAATAAGGGTTTCTTTCCTTGCCATAGTGTTGCCAGAAGCCCTTCATTCTTATTTATTTATTCATTTCATTAACCAGAAAACTGTAAGTCAAGATTTTAAAATTGGTATATAATGTTTTTAAAATGTTTTCTTGCTGAGTGAAGTAAGTCAATCGGAGAAGGACAAACATTATATGTTCTCATTATTTTGGGGAATATAAATAATAGTGAAAGGGAATATAAGGGAAGGGAGAAGAAATGTGTGGGAAATATCAGAAAGGGAGACAGACCGTGAAGACTGCTAACTCTGGGAAACGAACTAGGGGTGGTAGAAGGGGAGGAGGGCAGGGGGTGGGAGTGAATGGGTGACGGGCACTGGGGGTTATTCTGTATGTTAGTAAATTGAACACCAATAAAAAATAAAAATAAATAAAATAAAATAAAAATAAATCTGTTCAGGGGAAATATGAACCTATAAAATGTGGTTTGAAGTCTGACTTTTCACGTATCCAGGTTTCTCCATTTATTAACAATAAAACCTTGGATAAATTAAAAAAAATAAAAATAAAATGTTTTCTTGGGCTCTAAGTCAAGGATGAAGGTAAGAATATAGTAGTAAAGGAGGGAACCTCTTGCCTGTGGATGGCTGTGTAAGTGCCTCTCTCCAAAGAACAGAAAGATGCTTTCTAAAGTGATTGCTTGGAAGAGAAGGAAGTTGTAGATTATGTGCTTGAGTGCAGTGTTTTTTCCTTTCTTTTTTTTTGTTTTTTTTTTTGTTTTTTTGTTTTGTTTTGTTTTGTTTTTTCCTTTCATGACTTGAGTCAGCCAGTGTACCAAGCCACACTGAATGCATGCCCCTCTGGGAATGTTTAATTGTCTTGCTGCCTCTCTGGTATTTTGTTCCTAGTAATCTACTCCAGATAGAAGAAAAATATTCAGTGAGGCCATAGATTGCTCAGGCCAGTGCATTTGGGGACAGAGAGAGCTCATCGGGTGATGTAAAGAGGGTGATGACAGACCTTAGCATCAGGAGAACTGGTTGTTCCATTAGGTTATTTGTTTCTTTAGTCCATGATAAGTTATCAGAGTTTAATTACAAAGGATTTTATAAATATCTACACATAGCAACCACCTGAATCTTTGGTGCAAGGATGGTAATTGGTGGCCCTGCTAAAATAGGAAATAAAACAAATGTACAGTTCAATCTAGAGTCAATTAATATCATAGGAGAATTGGTAAGAAGACTGTCTGGTATTATTATTCCCAGTTTTATTCCTACTCCCAGGAAAAAGAGGCCAAACTTGTATTTCTGGAATTCTCATCTAGTAACTTAGGTGTGGAAGGAGAAGGAGGGTCAGACACAGAGTTTGGGAAGTGATGAGGGGGATGAGTTTGGGGCAGGGTAGGAGAGATGTTGGATGGGGACCCAGGGAAGGAGACACAGGAGGTTGAGAGGTGGCTGACCCCTAGCTTTAATAGCTCATACACAGAAGTATAAGTTATAAATCAAGCTCACAGGTGGCTAATAAAATAGTTGCATCCTCTAGTCTTCATGGGCTGAATCCATAAGGACTTGGAAGGCCAGGTTTGAATTATAGAATGATCAGATTCCTCAGAGATACTTGCCAGAACATTGTGACCCACTGCCAGGCTCTGGTTTCCCAGCTTCTTTCATCCTATGTCCTTCTCGCACCACACCATGAGGGTTCTCAGCTGCCTTGGCCTCAAGCACAAGTTCTGATCACATCCCCCACACCTCAACCTCCTGACAAACAGGTATCTCTCGGCCAACCCTTGGGCCGCAGCATGCATAAACTGGGGACGTGTTTCTTCCTTAGGAGTTTGAACTCAGGGAAGAGGCCCAGCAAGTGAGCTTGGGTTCAGTCTATAAGAAGGAGATGTGGTGAGGGTTCCGAGTAGGCACATCCCCTTGGCATCTTGGCCCTCCTGTGGAGGGAGATGCAGGTGGACGAGGCCCTCTTGCCCAGGTCCAAGGCTAGTCCTAAGTGTAGAACTGTCCAGTGTTCCCACAAAGAACATCTTTAAAAGGAACAGGCAAATAGTCAAGCTATGGCTTTGGAGGTTGAAAGACCCCAGGTCCACTCTTGTCTGGGAAGTTTTGGAGTCACTTGTCTTTGAGGGGACCATGATGCACTGGACACAGACATCTCAACAGTCATCCATGTGGACTGAAATGGAGAGACTTTCCTTCTCTCCTTTTTCTAGGGGCAGAAAATATTCCAGTTGACCCAGAGCCTGAAATAGGACCTCCAAACAGAACAGAGAGAACTGCTCAATCTCCCTGGCTGGTGGAGAGCCATATTTTAATTTGATTTAGAAAAATAAAGTCAAACGACACATCCTGTACTTCATCTTAGTGTGGTACATACATGGGTAATAATAAACACACAAGCCACATTATCCAGCTTCTGAATCCTTAGCATGCTCTCCTATACCTGCTGTCTTTCCAGTTTATGTATTTCCCTTTGTATTTCTCTTCTGCATTATAAACCCCTTGAATGCATGAAGTGACTTATTCATCATTGGATTCTAGCTGAATCCATCACAATGCTATGCATGCACACATCAGATACTCAATAACTCATTTGTTGAGTGGAACAGAATGTTTCAGAAGTATTAAAAATGAGTGGCTAAGGACATATTACTTTATTCCAATGTTTCTTGGAACTAGTGATTTTTTTTTCTATTTCTGTATTAATTTAGATGAGGCATTCATTAAGCTTTCTTTTTAAAGTAAGTAAATAAGCATGATCCTTTAAAACATTTTATAAATGCTTAGTTTCCAAAAAGAATTCTTGGTAAATTCCTGTGATATGTAATTTTTCTTAAATAAAGTGAAATTCAAACAGAATTACGATAAAGTTGTAGGAAAGCTAATAGCAACAACAGTTTCTGACATTTTTTTGTTCCTTGTAGTTTCAAAATAGATTATTTTTCCTTTTTGGGACTTTGTGGTGCATGAGCACCCTTAATAAGAGATTGCATGTAGAAAAGTACCATTATCTAGTACAAAATTTGAGAGCATAAGTCATGACTGGAGAACCAGTATTTTGTAAGGATACTTTACAGTTACTTTTAGGCAATGTTTATAAAAGGCCTAACAAACTTGACCCTGACTTGGCAAAATCAGTCAATGATGGTTTGAATTAAGCAACCAGCTGGGGCTCTGGGGTCCTGGCCCAGCGGCTAAACTGCTGAGGCCACACTGCTTGGTTTTGCCAGACAGTCTACCATTGGGTTTGTACATAGAAATATGACCTCCTTGACTTTATAGATACACCAACCAGGCTTCTCTTACATAAGATAACATGTAAATATATTTTCTGATTAAAATGGTTATTTACCTAAGGGTTGCACACACTACTCTTTCACAGTTACTGAGCATATGGGATGGTAGCCAATATTCTTAACATCCAGTAACAAGATCACCAACCCATCAGAACAGAAGAGACCCGAGTTGGGACAAGAACATGAGTTTTCCCTGGCCATTCCCAAAGGTACTACAACCACCTGAATTCTCCACTCCTTCCCTCAGTGAGATCCCACGTCAACCCAAGAGCATGACCACCATAGCTTCCCAGCTCTAACCTGGAAAACAAGCAGAGCAGATATTTTAAAATTCTGTCCCAGGATGCTACAGGCCCAGCTGCAGGTGGCAATGATTCTAGCTTCTAGGACGAAAGACCAAAAGGAAGAAATGGGAGGGGGCAAGGGAGTAAACAACAGGGGTGAGGTGACACACTCACACTTCACCCCACTCCCTGAACTGAAACCTGTCTAGTGCACAGGGAAGAATGGGAGCAATTTGCCGAGAAGGTGATGAGCTCCTGCAGATGTTTCTCAGCTTCCAGATGTGGACAGTCGCCACCAGGTGGAATGGATGCCATCAGCACACTCCCCATCTGTCCCTGCTCTGTAGCCTGGGAGCTCTGTCACTGTGACTAGCTGTGTTGGCACGGGCCCTGGTGCACTGGCCAGGAGGCTGTGCCAGAGACTAGGGAAGGTCAGGCCCACGTTGAATAGCACCCCGGCTCGCAGCCCTTTGTCCTCAGCTCTTTCTGGGCACACAATCCCAGACACCTAAATGAATGCCGTGTCACCTCATCATAAGCACTTCAAATTTATTGTACCATTTATTGAGTGCCTTTTTCTCTTCCATTGAGAAAACTCGTCTGAAAGACTATGAAGTCTCACAGTGAATTCAAATGGGAAAAAGGATACAGATTGACTGGTGTTAAGCAGGATTGTGTGAAATGAACAGCCCTGCTTTGCATAGAAAAATCTCTAAGATCAAAAGAAGAGTGGATTTTCAAGAGAAAGATGGGTTTTCAAGATCTGACTGTGCCCGTTGTACTACGTGTTTTCATTCTGGGAAAAAGAAAGCATTTACAGCTTACTATTTATTTTAAACTAAAGCAACTGCTTTTGCTAATTCTACAGCTTGCTCTTTTTTGTGTGTGTGTGAAGTATAGGGACCAAGCACAGACAATAATGATGAAAAAGCTGACTTCAAATGACATTTTGTATGCAATTTTTAATGAAGCAATCCGTGCAAACATTTTTTTTTTCTTCAACATTAGGAGGAAAGAAAACGACCACACTTGAGTGCCTGGTGGAAAAACAGAAAATGCTTTCTCATTGCAACCAGATTTCAAAGCAGTGGAGTGTAGGGAGGCAGGGCCCAGGCCCTTAGTATTCCTCGGGATTGCTTGATTGCAAGTCTCGCAAATATGAATCAATTATGTTAGGAGGCACACCTTGCAAGAGGAGCCTGCAGAAGGAAAGGCCACCTAGAGAGGACAGAGAGGAAAAGGCAAAGTCAAAACCGTCTACACGAAAGATTATTCAGATACTACTTCCTGACTAGCTGCCTAGAAATGTGACTAATTACGTTCCAGTTAGTTACAAGATTCATTCAGTCCCTGCTTGGAAACCTTCTGGGTTTAGTACATTTAAAATTTAAAGCGCTTGGCAATGGGAGGAAAAGCAAGTTCCCAGCAGACCCATGGCAGTTTTTTGTTCCCTGCTATTATTCAGTCTTAGTTGAAATTCCTGACTGGTTGGAAAGTAGTATCTATTGGTCTTGGAGAGGTTTTGGGATTCTTCTACAGATGATTTAAGCCTCCTGACTGAATAGTAGAATAAAGACAAGCCATGTTACGAATCAGCAGGAAGAGCTGTTCCCTGTTTGTTAATGTTCTTTTTGTTGTTGTTGTTTTACATTTTATTTATTTATTTCAGAGAGGGAGCTCATCAACGGAGGAGCAGGGGGAAGGGCTGAGGGAGAGAGAGAGCATCTCAAGCCGACTCTGCACTGAGGGGGAGCAGATGTGGGCTCCATCTCATTCTCACGACCCTGAGACCATGACCTGAGCAGAAATCGGGAGACAGACGCTTAACTGAGCCATTCAGGCGCCCCTTGTTGATGTCCTTTTTAATTAAGCACAAAGACTTCCTATTCAAGTATATTAGAGGAGAAAATAGGGACCACTCCTTTAACTGTGGCTATTTATACCCTGTCAAAAGTGCAAAAATTGGAAAGATTTTGTTAAAAAGAGTAAAACCCATCCAGTATCTTCTGAAGGTGAAACACCTACTGATATTTCAAACTTATCTTCCATGTTTCTGAATTATATTTAAAAAATAAAAGTACCCCTCACCAGAGAAAAACCAGAAAAATTCATGGTCCTTTACAGAAGTGGTTCACTACTTGCTAATAAATTCACGTCCAGGCAAAAACAGCATGCCATTTGAACATTCTTAAAACTTATTTAATGCAAATTTGGGAAAGTCATTCTCCTTTTTTTAAAAAAAAAAATTCAAGTCACATATAGGTATAAATGATGCCACTTATGTACATGTCCATTCCTTGATGCAAAGCGTTCAGAATGCTTGGGTATCATTTTCATCTACATTAAATGCTTTAATTCATGCTCTACTGCATTCAACAACTTGCTTCATGTCAACGGGAGATTGCTGCGATGAATAAGTACTAGCTGTTAATTTCAAGATACTTAAATACAAATTAAAACTACAAAGTTAGAGATTTTAAATCGTCTATTTTCATTGGATTACATAATGAAAATCATGCCATACTCCACAGGCTTTGTATGGCTTATGACAGTCATAAGCTTCATATGCCAAAACCATATGAAAGCTTACCTTAGATGATAATATACATTCAAAAATCCTTACTGTGCTACAACTAAGGGAAAGAGAGAGAGAGAAAGAGAGAGAGAGAGAGAAGTTGTAAGCATTAATAAAGTGCTAAAACCAAAGTTGAGTACTTGTTGGATGAAATTATAGTCATAATTATGATGAGGTGATGTCATTAATCCTTAGTCATGTGAAAGATGTAGGAAAGTAGAAGCGCATGGAATGAAGGGCAGGGATCCAGTCACTTCAAAAGGATCATTAATATGTAAAACATTTATTAATATGCACAACCACTTTGCCTGAACGAGTGGCAAAGCCAATCTGATTGTACAGTGAATATTTATGGTAAGAGCTTCCAAACCATCAGCTTAAAAAAAAAAAAAAAAACCTACAACATATATATATTGTGTTTTTCAACAAAAGAAAAACAGAGACAATAGACAAAGCATTAGTGTACATATATATATGTTGGAATTCTAAAAGGCAAAATTATCAAGTAGATATAATATTAGAATAGCGTACTCTGTAACTGTATTCTGAACTGATTGTATATAACTGATGTAAATAAACACAAGGCTTAAACAAACTTAGGCTAGAAAGTAACTATATGTATAATCTATGAAACTTTAAAGAAGGAGCCCTAATTCTGTCATCTTTTGCAAGCTGATATTATCTCTGGGAACTGTAAACTCAGGCACAGATTTACATCATCAGAGTTTACATCACGTTGCTTACCCAGGCCCAAAGAACTTCATTCATTCTTCCAAATGGGGGCCCATTATATATATAGGATAGGACTCGGTTATTGCTTAATACACTAGTAATGGAGCCTGGAATTTTCTTTCAAGTTCATAAATATATGAAACAATTTTGATACTATGAAAATATCCAAAGTGTCCAACAGATAAATGGGTAGACAGAAATTCTACTGGTAAATTTTTCACTGGAAATTTTATACAGGAAAGCTCCAGAATATTGGATCCAAGTATCCCAAATAATTCTTATTTGTGTCCTCTCTCCATCAAAAATGTCCAGGATACTTTTTCTACAACTCGCAATTTAAAAACATTCAGTCTTCTGAATTTTAACATGAATCTCAGGAGACTACAGTGGAAACTATCTTAAAGGAAGATCATATTTCTCTACATTTGAAAAATGAAACTATCAAAGAAATGTTACTGATTACTAAGGTCTGATAACCTGATGTCTACAGTGAGGTCATCTTCAAATGTAGCTCCCTGGCTTTACTTATGGGGGCGTGGGGTATGGTACTTAGCTTTCTGACAAAACATACTGTCTACATTAATTAATATCCTTGAATAATTTGGCCTTCCTGTTCATGGCATAAACAGTGTATGCCATGAGCGGCTAAGAAATACAATGAAAAGCAAATGAGAAAGTCAAGCTTTACATGCAAAGTGCGATTTCATGTAAGAGGAATGGAACAGAAAGTAGAAATATCCAGTGGGATATGAACTTTTAAAACCTGTTGCTGCCCCTCCAGGAAGACTGGTTGTCCAGGGGTATTTACTCCTTGATATATCACTGTAGAATTAGAATATTTGTACCAGTATTTATTTATTCTCGGATGACATTCTTACCTTTTTTTTTTTTTCACAGCTTAACTTGATTCAAGTCACCTATTATTATCAGATAACAATCTGATGATAAACAATCTTGACTTTACTCTTAGGACCAAAAGTTTTCACCAGTATATCACAGTTGCTACCTTAATATGAACTTACATCTACGGTACATTAATTATATTATTAAATGCAATTACTATACAACTTACTATACAATTACTATAAAGGATAGGTCATCCATATGTACAATATTACTGGCTTCTATGGAAGACCCCAAATGTTGAACCATTTATGAACTAATCATTTTATATCTTTAGCAACATTCTTTATTTTCAAAGCATGCAGAAGTGGTACTGAGTTTTCATTGTTGTTTTTTTTAATCGGATATTGAGATATAAGTACCAACAATACCTTGAAAATAAGTCTAGGAGTCGAGAAACCAAATATATTTGCAACTGTTAACTTAGCCTGTGTTTAGAGCTAGTAAACAGCTAAAACGATATTTAAACTTGTAAATACTATCTCAATAGTCATATTTGACATTTTCTAAGGATATTGTTGTCTTATACTTGAGAGAAAAAAAGCAAAAAAATTTTCCTCTTATTCAGTTATGAATCTACTATGCTGTATTACTTGGTGGACAGAAATCATAGCAAAAGGAATACTTTTTTTAAAGTTCGAAAAGAACATTTTTTCAAGAAGTATATTTATATTAGAGTCAGGACTAAAACCTCTTTTTTAAAAAAATATTAATACCTTAAGTATTTGCTATGTTTTTTTCTAAATAGATATTTACAAAGTTGTATTTCTGATTTGGGGATCATAATTTCTTCATTACAGAGAGGTAAAAAAAAAGATTTTGGTTATCACAGAAAAGCAATATAAGAAAAAGAGAAAAGGGATTTATTTGCATCATGTCACACATTATCTCGTAACAGTGACTCTGACACCTGTAGGAGTTCCCATGGCCCAAAGTAGGTTCTGATTGTTGAGATAATTTTATACTTCAGTATAAAAATTATACACAATTACTAGAAAAACTGATTCAGATGACAGGTCATTCTGAGACTTTCCTACCACATAAATCCTTACATGTTTTCTTGGTTTATATGAGTTGCAACACTTCTAAAAACTGGTATAAATGAAATGCATACTTATAAATGGAAATCCTCTAATGAGATTTTTAAAGCAATTGATTATAATAGGGATATGCTGTATTCTATACATGCAATAGTAAACACTAAATTAGCAAACTTACCCATATAAATATATATATTAGAAGTTTCACAAAATAGTCAACTAATTAAAAATAGTATAAATTCCTTAATTGCCGTTTCATTAGATGAACTTTTGCACTAGTTTTTTTTAAAGTGGATTATATCACCAGAGTCATATCCCCCTGTCTTTATTCGTTCCCACTGTGCTATACATATACTAGAATTCCACTGAAATTACTATTCCTTTAGTTAACAAGAATTGCAAGTGATGAGAGAATAAGTCTACTTAAATAAATTAGAGTGAATGCAAACTGTAATAACGTCTTCTCTCCCCTCCCTTTGCCATCCCCAGACATTTTAGCAAACAATTTGGATTTTGCAGTAAGGGCAATAATTAAATGGTTTTCTCTCATTTTAGTCTATACATGAGATCTTTGATGTCATACCTTTCACCTCCAGTTTGCATTCGATCTCCACTGTCCCAAGGTCATTGACTGCTTTGCAGCAGTAAGTGCCTCCATCATAGGGGCTGGGCTTGCGAATCTCCAAAGTACAGACCCCTTGGTTGCTGAACATCCTGTACCTTGGATCATCCACAATAGCAACTTTATTTTTCATCCAGGTTATTTTGGGCTGAAGAATGAAGTAAATAGGTCAAAACATATTGGTACCTAGCATAATAATAGACTATTTAAGCCAGTGACCAGATTTTAAAGCATGTCTTAGAAAGAAAGTACATCTCAGATGAATCCACATCTACTTGAGCACGGTTCCTCTCAAATTAAATTCTACTTAGTGCTTGGTAAGAAGGCAATGAAGAGCTCTGAAGAGGCAAGCCAGACTTGTTCAGAGGACAGCGCTGGGGCTCTCTTCCCAAACAGATTCTGACGCCTCCCAATCTGATCTACAGGTCCCTGAGCTCCATTCATCCAGGAGAGTGTATGTTGCTGGGCATTTTTCAGAGAATCCCAATAAGGTGTCAGAACTGTCTGCTTTTCTTCACTTCCCTTTCCTGACATTCTTTTCTAATTCTTTATGGGCTGCTTATTCCTCCCCACCATTTCATCTCTCCCCGAACATCTCTATTCGTCATCTGGTGGAATGGGTCCACTTCCCATAATGCAAGATCAGTAATGACCAGTCACCCAGGAAGCCGACTCTCCTCTCCTTGGCCTCTGCATTATAGTCAATACCCTTGTTCCCCACTCCCACCATACTGCCTTCTCCTCCCTTAGGTAAATGCACACTCTCCACATTCTCTGTTCTACCTCTTACCTACTTTTGTGTTGCTCAGCCCCTAGAAACCTGCTTCTGTGTCTCCTTCATACCATCTTCTTCCTCCTTTTAGATGGGACCACTCACTGAGGCTTATACCTTGGACTTTGGCTTTCTGCTCACTCCTAAGCTCTAGTGAACGTCTCTCTTCCCTCCTGGCCATTCCCATTTGGATATACTGATGTCACCTGAACTCAACAGGAATTCAGGATCCTCCTCTTGTCCTCAGTATAACTTCTCCCTTGCCCCCTTGACTCCCACTCATGGTATACACGGGAAAATTACTACTTTGCAATTTTTCCAAATTCTAGGGCACTTTTCCCACAGTGCCACCCAGGAATCGATATCTCTATGGGCAACATTCATCAACTGGTTGTTCTTTCCAAATGCCAACAAGAAACCTTAAAACCCTTCTGAATTTCTTCAATCGGATGCAATTCCTTCCTTCCTAGGACTCTGTACCTTATCCCAGCATATCTTCAATTCTGCCTTGCATTATAATATCATCATTTACTTCAATCTGTTTCAGAAGATTTGATGAATTAATATTACAACTTAATTTTTCAGGTGAAATGTTATTACTTCCATCTCTTTAACTCTCAGGTTTTTATTAAGAATGGGTGTTTTGTTTTTTCCTTAGTAGGTACCCTTTAGTTAGTATAGAAATATAAGCATTTTTTATTACTATATTTAAACGGTGGGCCTGATCATCCACCAACACCACAATGCTGCACCCACCTTCCTATCCCAGAGAAAGACACAATAGCACTTGGTAGGTCTGTTCATACTATTACTCACAATTATAATGTGTCTAATATTAAAAACAGGAAAGTTGTGACTAATTCTTAAGTTTAACCAATGTGATTAAAAAACGTTACCTTAGGATTTCCTCTCACACTGCAGTTCAGGGTAGCATTGTAACCAGCCACAGCATAGGTGTTAACCAAAGGCTGAGTAAACATGGGTGCCTCCGTGAAATCGAAATCTTCAAACACTGGATTTTTGTAGATTTTACCTTAGAAGCAAGCATTAGAAATCTACAAGTTGGCCTGAGACGATGTTATTCTTGGCATATTTTACTCATGGCAAAATTCCCTGAGCTTCGAAGAACATATTAAAAACATGGGTGATCATGAAAGACTCCTAACTCTGGGAAACGAACTAGGGGTGGTGGAAGGGGAGGTGGGCGGGGGTTGGGGGGTGACTGGATGGTGGGCACTGAGGTGGGCACTGAGGTGGGCACTTGATGAGCACTGGGTGTTATTCTGTATGTTGACAAATTGAACACCAATAAAAAAATAAATGTATTAAAAAAATAAATAAAAACATGGGTGAACACCATACAACATTCATTCTGAAGGGTGTAAAGCAATAGCCAATCCCACCTGGGAGAGAGAGCCAGTGTGGTCCTATGAGACTGAAAGAATTATTGAGGAGAATTTGATGTCTGAGTATTTTGATCCACGATGTGCTCTAATGTGAGAGCAATGAGCAAGGGCTTTCAGGAGAGTGGCTTATTTGAAATGAAATTCCTGTGTCTGTGACTTGAGCCATTTCTAGACCCAGCCCAGAGGTTGTAATGAATTAAAGCTTACATTTTTAAAAAAATGCAATATTAAAAAATAAAAAGAATTGTACTGGTAAAATGAACATGCTACTCAAAAATTTTTACCACAATTTAAAAATATGTTTTATCAATTTGAATTCCTTTTCATCACATCTCTTCTTCTAGTCCTCTCCATGTGGTCATGGAAAACTGAGGTTTCCAGATGTCCAGTTGTGATACTGTGATTTATAATAAGAAGTAGATATGGTCTTCTGGCCCCATTTCTGGCACAGAGCTCCTAAAACCCTTGGAATTTCCTCAATGAGGAGAGCTATAAAGGGGTCTTTGTTAACATTAATGAGGTGACCTTGGGGCCCAAGGATGGGGACTGGTTGCCAGGGAAATCAACTCTGCGTTTAATGGATTCAAACATTAAGCCCTATCCCCAGAATTCCAGGGAAGGGAGAGCAACTTGTGTTCAATCACAAGGGCCAGTGACTTAATCACTCCCATGTAGTGAAGCCTCTATAAAACATCAACAACAACAACAATAATGAAAAGAAACCCCTCCCCCCCACACACTAGAATTGAGTCCAGAACCCCCTTATACCAGTCCACTGCTAACGCACCATCCTTGGCAATCACAGCACTCTCCTTTGTCATTGTCGCGTCCTCACTCAGGCCACACATGTTCTCAGCAAAGACCCGGAAATAATACTCATTTCCTATGACCAGTTCAGAAATGGTGGCATTGGTTCGGTGATAATGTTCAATGACAGTGAACCATTCCTACAAGAAAAACCATTTTTTTTTTTTTAGAAAAATCATCTAAAAATACATAGCTATTCACACTGTTGATTAGAATAAATAACAGGGATGTTTCATTAACTGAAAAAAAATAGTGCTGATTTTTATATTGAGAGTAATAACAATGGATGTTTAATTTAATGCCTTGCAATAGGCTTATACTATGGCTATGTATAATTTAGTCCTCATTGACATGTTAGAGTCATATACCCTAGATGGCAACTCCTACCTTTGTGTCTTTTTCACAAGTATACAGTGTCTTCCACCTAGCTTTTGTATAGCAAGATCTAATTACAGAATTTTAGTGCAAACTTATCTAGTTTAAGAAAGAGATGATGTAAAAAAAAAAGAAAGAGATGATGTTAAATCACTAGAGAAATATTAATATCGCCCAATAAATTTTCCATAATGCTTTTAACGTGGGTTCTCCCAAGACTTTGCTCAGATATCACCTCCTCCTCAACTGCTTCCCTTTCACTCTCAGGTGGTCACACTCTATTACCTTAACTTGGCTAAGTGTTCTTTGCAGAACTTGCTGATTTTAATTCATTATACATCATAATTATATATACTGTTTTACTTATTCGCCGTCTGCCTCTTCCACTGAAGCAGACACACTGTGATAGTAAAGACAGACTTTTTTCTCACCCCTGTATCTCCAGTGACTATTATAATACCTGGCGCATGGTAGGAACTCTGCACAAAATAAATGTTTATTATATACTTGAATGAATGAATGAGTGAATGAGAAGCTAAAACAAGCTTTTTAATTTTCTTTTCAGTGTTTCCTCGCATACCAAGAGGTAAAGGAGTCTCAAAAATTTATCTTGCAACCAGTAAAGAACCATGTTGCATTACATATGTTTGGTACCACTATTTGAGAAAATACATTTTCTGACATAAAAGGGAAAAGGATTTTTCTTAGAATTTTTAGGGGCCATCATTGTATCTGTATTTGAGATGTTTTGAAGACACCAGACAAATGTAGCTACATTCCCCCCTATATTCCCAAAGCATTTTACTTCGTGTATTCTGACATTTATTATAGTGTTTTATCATTTATCAGGTTTTATGATGTCTTTCTTCTTGCCTAGATTGTGAATGCTCCCCCCCCCTTTTATTGGATCCAGCAGCTGGAACAGTGCTCAACGCATAGTAAATGAATGAGTATGTTAATGTGTCGGCGCATGTAATGAAAACGTTTATGAAGCTATGACTGACAAAAGGAACTTAACTGAAGGGTAGCCCCTGTCACCACAGTGAGACAATGGGGTGGTAATCTCTTGGGACTTACACTGGGCAGAGGGAGCATCTTTCGGTCTACAGGTAACAGACCAGAAATATAGGGGTCCAGGGACTGGGGATCAGCCCCTGTCACCAGGGAGAACTCAGTTACATGAAGCAATGGGAAAGTCCTGCTTCTTCTGGACTTGACTGGATACCTAAGAAGACAAACACCGGGCAAGTCTGCTGGGAGTGGAAGAACAGACAGGATGCCTGAAGGACCCTATAGAAGAACCACAGTAGCCCTGGATTCGCAGCCAGTCTCTGGGCCGAGGCCCTTCTTGCTGAGGAAATCTGAGATGTTGAGATCCTTTCCTCACCAAGCAAATCGGCTCATCCCGCTCTGGAGCTGCCCGGCTTTAGCAGAGAATGCTGCCCTAAGTGCCAAATCTTACTTAGTTGTGTAATACGCACCCAGGAAACAAAAACAAAAGGACAAAAGGACATGCTAGACATAGTTTATGGAAAGGAGAGGCTTAAGGTCCCTTCCTGTCCCCAACACTGTCCTTTCCAGCCCTCTCCCTTCTATAACTTCAGTCCAGAGGTTACAATCTGATGTGACCTCATAACCTAAACTCCTACTGAGATCTACTTGTGCAAACACCTAAAGCCTTTCTCTCAATATCATGAAGCATGACCTTTTACTTCTCCTGTAAGAAAGAAGAAGGTCTCTATGCCCTCATGTGCACAGATGGTCACTTATTCGTTCATGCACGCACAGGCAGGGTAGGGGTGTGGTGCAGTGGAGGAACTCTGAGGCAGGAATACCCAGACTTTCACACTTGAAATCTGGTGATCACGAGCAACTCCTTTATCCCTTCTGAGCCTCAGCTTCCTCAGCAACAAAATGCAGGCCACAATAACTCATCCTCTGACCCAAGGGAAAAAGTAACTTACACTAAGCTCCTTCCCTCTTCTGGACCTTTGCACACACTGTCGTTCCCTTTAGAATCTTCTTTTTCTAACTGGTACTCCTCTGTCCCTGTTACATTTCTTTTACAAGGAGAAAGACTTGCATGATAGAGATTTGAGTTAGAATCTGGAGTAAATATTTGGTGAACAAATGAATTTATTAAATTCCACTGGGTGTTGTGGCAGCTGCTTTATATTGTTTTAGCCTCACCATAACCAGGCAAAGCAAGTACTCGCATCCCTCTTTTATAGAGGAGGAAAATGGGGACCAAAGAAGGTAAGGGACCATCCCACACATGCTCATAGTGGCTGTGCTGGGGTTCAAGCCCAGTCCTGTGGCTCCTCAGGCCTTGCCCTTACTCGGAGGTCACACCATTTGCCCAGGCCCCCTGTGCTTTCCTCGCCACAGACGGCTTCGTGCCCCACCTCTACTTCTGATAAAATGGGATTCTGCTGCTGCTGCATCAGAGAAAACCAGACCTTACCATGCTCTTCTTGTCAGCCTTCTGGATTGTGTACCCCGTGATGGCTGCATTCCCATTATCCTTTGGTGGTGTCCACGACAGAGCAACGTTCTCTCCCCACACGTCCTCAATCTTCACCAGCTGAGGTGGACCTGGACGGTCTGTAAGACGAATGCACGGCACCCCCGTGAGACCCCTTTCCCTCTCCACACAGGCAGTGTCCCCCCTCACGGCGGTACCGGGATCCGGAAGCAGGTGCTCCTCCTCCTGACATGGGATCAGAAGGTCAACGGTGGCCTGAAGCAAGGTCAATGCCCATGATGCTCACGTCCCTTCCTGCTGTCACACAGGCACCTTGCTGTCTCAGGCATTCTCCTCGGGCGTGAGTACACGCCACGGGCTGCTTTGCGAGAGGGAGCACACCGACGGCGTTTACCCCCCTGCTTCATGCTTGGCTGTCGCGGCCGACTCCTGTGCTCGTGTGTAAGTGGAACCCCGTCACAGGAACAGATGTACAGACTGGCCCAGGGCACACACAGGGCCGGGCACCCCCCGTAGCCCCACACGTCTGGGAGCATGTGTCCCTCGTGCCTCCGTCCAGCAGGATACTGGAAATGTCCTCCCATCCCTGCATTTCTACCCACGTTGCCTTCACCATTCCTACGCCTCGGGGACTGGGATGCCCCAGCCAAGCTTACCTGGAAGCTCCTGACTGTCATCTTCATGGAAAGAAAAGGGTTTTGAAAAGAAAATTTAAATGAAACGTCAAACCCCATCAACCTTCCCTCCTGGTGAAGAGCCACACAGCCACCTGCTAATGGGACACGCGCTGGCCCTGGGCTTCAGATCACACAGCCCACCTGGGTAAGCATCTCTGGCTTCTGGTGAGAGGCACAGAGGCCACAGCTCAGGTTCCTCTGTCGTACCCCAAGACACCCTAAACGGGCAGGAGGAAAACTTGTTTTCTCTCTCTGCCAACACAAATTTGGAACTAGAAAAATAACTAGGATAATAATCGTTATTATTGTATAAGAAATGTCCCAGGCACTTATAACCACCCGGTAAAGTAACTACACGGCAACGTAGAAAAGAAAAGTTCTTATATGGGATGTCTGGGTGGCTCAGGGGTTGAGCGTCTGCCTTCAGTCGTGATCCTGAGGTCCTGGGATCGAGTCCCACATCGGGTTCCCCGCAGGCAGCCTGCTTCTCCCTCTGCCTGTGTCGCTGCCTCTCTCTCTCTATCTCTCATGAATAAATAAATAAAATCTTTTAGAAAAAAAAGAAAAGTTCTTTCATATGCCTCAGAGGGCAGGGCCCTTACAGACCCTCCCAGGGGAGCTTCCATTGTTGTGGAGGCAGGCCAGGTCCAAGGACACAGGGTGCCCTCAACACTCTTCTCAACGTAACAAAAATCAAGAAGCTTTAGCCAGTGGGAAGAGAGTATTTAATTCAAAGGGCATGAACTTTTACCCAATCTGTCATAGGCAGTTGCTCCTCGGGTGAGAAAATCCTGGGTTTCAGCAAATTTGCTGAAATACAATAATAAAAATGACTGGAAACAAGGCTTCTGTAGCTCTGCTTTTAAATGTATTTCTTGACATGGCAAAATTCATAGAGCGATCCAATGAGAGGGGTCCATCTGCTAGAGCACCTCCCTCAATTCCTCTAACTCTGGACAGAAGTAGGAACTATACTTATTACTTGGACAAGTGAGTGAGTACCTAGCCCTACAGGATCAACCAATTTAGTGGTTTAACTGTTTAGGTACATCTTTCTTACATTTATAAAAAAAAACTCTTCCTTCTCTGTTAAAAGCTTATTATTAGCAAATTTTAGGGATGGTAGGAAACATGTTAAGTTTTGTCTAGAAGCTACTATGTGTTTTATGCAAGAATTCAAAAAAGGAAATAGTTTCATCACCAAGGGGTTGAGAAACAGAATAAGAGAGAAGTGGATCACAAAGCAGTACAGACAGTTTGCACTAAAAAGCAGATACATTAATTTTCTTTAACACATATGCCCTAAGTCTCCAAAAATTAGTCTTTTTAGTAAGTAAGAGATTATTTGAAATACTAACAAGTCTTACTAATTCATCTATTTTTTTTTAATTTTAAAAAAAGAATTTAACAGAAATTCTTACTCTTGCTCTACTGATAAGGACAGTTAGTCCAACTACTGCTTTGACCGAACATTCTAGTTCCTTCTTCCAAACCTACCAACGATCTGGATATCAATTGATGCAGTTTCCACGAATTTTTCTACTTTGACTTGCAGGTCATATTTCCCAGAGTGGCTCCTCTCTGCTTTTCTGATAAATATGATTGTATCAGTCTCAGAGTTGCGAATGTTTATTTGATTCTTATCAATTTCTGCACCATCTTTCTTCCAAGTTAATTCTGGTCTTGGTTTTCCCTAAAAAGACAGAAAAAGTCTAGGAGGAGGGGGAATCAGATTGTCTCAAGACTTTTTTTCAGTGTTACAAAAACTGACAGTTGCTTCCCCCATTCTGGGCAAGGGTGGAGAGCCTGGTGGTCAGCAGCCTGGGCAGAGGCATAATACCCGCCTTGCCTGGGGACTGCATGCTTTGTGCAAGGCACTGCTTTAGGTGCATGATGCTTATTATTTCCTTTAATCTTCACAGCAAGATAATCGGCATCATTATCCTCATTTTTTGGGTAGAGGAATTAAATGACATGCCCAAGGCCTTGTGGCTTAAATAAGTGCTGGAACCAAGTCTTATATCCAGGTCTGTCTAGCTCTAAAGCCTGCACAACACAGCATAATTGTTAAGAACATGGGCTCTGGGGCCCTGGAATCTGTATTTGGATGCTAACTTCTTAATAGCTGTGTGATCTTGGGCAAATTACTTAAACTCTCCATGTTTCAATTTCCCAATCTGTAAAATGAGAACAATGATAGCACCTATCTCACAGGATGTTTATAAAGATTGAATCCGGGCATCTGGACGGCTCAGTGGGTTAAGAGTCTGCCTTCTGCTCAGGTCAAGATCCCAGAGTCCTGGGACTGAGCTCTGTATGCATCAAGTTCCCTGCTCAATGGAGAGTCTGCTTCTCCTTCCCCTTGCTCTTGTGTTCTTGCTCTCTCTCTCTCTCTCTCTACCCCCTCTGCCAAAGAAGTAAATAAAATATTTTTAAAAAATTAGGTGCAGAAACCTAAATTCCAATTCTAGAACCATGCTGACATAACAGCCACAAGCTACACACTGCTATTTAAACTAAAACTAATTAATATTAAGGAAAATTAAAAAATGAATCTTCCCGGTTGTGTTGGTTCCAAGTATCACATTTCAAGTGCTCAATGCTCATATCTGGCTGGTGGCTACCATATTGGACATGGATGCTATCAAACATTTCCATCATTGCAGAAAGTTCTACTGGACTGTGCTGTCTGGAGGCATAAAAGGAGTCCAAGTAATGGGGTGGTGGTGCAGTTTGTGTGTGTGTGTGTGTGTGCACGCGTGCGCACGCACACACGAGACTAAAATTGATTATTGTAGGTGAAGGCTGGTTAATCTTGTAAACCACAGATTGTTTTGGGGAACAATGATTTAACAATGTTTGCATTGTTCAGTTTGTGGCATCAAGATTTCAACACTCAGTTATCCTTCCTTTGCTTTGGGCTAAGTGTGGAAAGTAAGTACACGCTGTTTTCCTGAATGTGACACCAAAAGCTTCCCTTAAAATGAAGACCAGTTTTACAGATGTGCAGGGCCAGAATCTTCAAGCATTCCTTATTTTTGGCCTCTCCTTGGTATTTCCTGTCTACCCAGCTGTAGTTCCTGAGCTTCAGACAGCCCAAGCTAGGTGTCATTTGTCTCACGCAGAAGGAAAATCTATCAGTTCAACAGATTTCTAACAAGCACAAGATTTACTCACTCCCCAAATCTCTTCCATTATTTATCTACTTTCCCTCTGACAAAAATCCTGAAGCACGAGGAATTTAAGTGCTAGAGTACCTATCTCTACTTCCTAAACTCTCCAGCACTGGAAAGAGAAAATAATTAACCCTGAATTATTACCTGGAAAGGTATAACCAGATTGACGGCTTCTCCAACTCTGCGGATATAAGTCTGCTTCAAGTGCCTTGGGATGCGAATCTTTGGAGCCTCTGAATGAGAGCAGAATAGCATAATTGTGTGATGAGTAGAGCACACTGGGAGTAACCATACACAAGCATACAGCACAATACTCACTGGGATATCCTTGTGTAGATGTCTCTACGGTAAAATCTTAGGTGTGCTATTACTAGCTAACTTTGCTGCCAAACGTTTTCTTCAAGCAGAGATGTTTTCACAGTTTGACTCAACAGAATGTATCCTTGACCTCCCTGATTTCATGGCAACTTCCTTGACCTCCCTGATTTCATGGCAACTTCCTATTTTTATAGTCATTATAAGTCTAAAGCAACTTCATAGAAAAACACTAAATTTTCTCTTAGGACCTTATATGCTTTTTTCATAATTTCTAATAGCAAGTGTATTTATTCTCCAGTGAACATTCCACAAAAGATCTGCAGGCACATTAGCTGGTAGGACTACCCATTTTTTTTTCTCACCAGAAACAAAACCAAAAAGTGCTTTTTATGCAGGTAATTCTGTTGGAATTGGACAGTAACTTTCTTTCTGTGTGGCTAGCAGTACATAATAGGCTGCTCCAGCCCACTCTATATTGATGTTCATTAACTGAACACCATAAAGATATTAAATCATGTTCGCAGTCCATCAGAAGCAGGGAGTCAAAGGCTCTTATGCCCACAGGGATGAGGCAGTTCTCATCACCTGAGTGCTTAGTATGTGACAGACACTGGGCTAAATGCTTTTCATAGGGGACTAATTTAGATCTCAGGGCCACCTAGTAGGATGGGTACTGTTTTACTTCATGATAAAGAACAGGGGCATAGGAGGTTAGGCAACTTGCCCTTGGTGACAGCCAGGATTAGAAGCTGGAGTTATCCTTGAGTGCCTACGCTCAGAAGCATGGACTTCAGAGTCAGAGATCTGGTTGGAGTCCTATATCTGATATATAGGAGTTCTGGTTTAGACCTCTTCTTCCATAAAATCAGAATGATGAAAGCATGTAATTCATAAGATTGTTGTGAGAATTAAATAAGACTATGTATAAAGCATTTAGCAAAACAGTTGAGAATAATAAGTGCTCAATAAACTTTAGGAGATAATGGTGATGATGATTACCACATGTTGGGGCTGGAAGAGAACCTGGAGATCCTGAGCTCCCTAACTTTACATATGAGGAAAAAGAAACTCAGCCAAATTCTGCAGTAAACTAAACCACCATCATAATAAAAGATAACACATATAGAGAGCTTATGTTGTGGCAAGCACTCTACTAAGCAGTATCAGGAATCAATGGATTTAGGCCTCAGCCTCTTGATGTGTCAGGTACTATTATCTCTGTTTTGCAGATGTTAAGAAATTAAGGCTCAGGAAGATCAATCAAGTCTCGTGCCCGAGGTCACACAGCTAATAAATGATGGAAATAGGATTCAACATATAAAGTATGTCTCCAGAATCTACTAAGACAATATGCAAGCTTCATGCTTTCATCTACTCATCCATCCATCCATCCATCCATCCATCCATCCTGTAACTCACTTCCTAAAGGCTTCAGTCAGCCACCCCTTAAGTCTGTGGCAGAACATGGTCTAGAACCTAAATATCCAGGCCCCCAGCCCAGTGTTCTTTCCCTGGAGCAGCTACTCTCAAACGTTTTGGTCTCAGTATTTTATCACACTCTTAAAAAGTATCAAGGACCCCTGCCAAAAGAGCAATTTCTTGGCTTGGTTTACGTGTGCTGTATCTATCAATATTTATGCTAGTAGAAATGGAAATAGGACTCCTGGGATGTTTACTTATTAATTTACAAATAAAAATATAAATAACATTTTCATCATATTAGTTTACATTTTAGCAAATCTACTTAATGTCTGGCTTAATAGAGGATATCTGGAGTCTCCTATTTGTCCCTGCCTTCAATCTGTTATATGTTGTATTGGTTGAAGTCATTTAAATAAAGAAAATCTGGTTTCACAGACAGGAGAAATATTTTAATAAAGTTTTTAGACAATTTTGGATATTTCTTTTTGATTCTACAGTAAAGGTGGGCTGCACTGTGAAACCTGAAACCATTTCAATTAACTTTTCACACTCTGTTACACTAAAATCCATTGGTCTAGCTTACATTTTTAATATACATTTTACCCATGCATTTTTTTTAAAGATTTTATTTATTTATTAATGAGAGACAGAGAGAGAGAGAGAGAGAGAGAGAGAGAGAGAGAGGGGCAGAGACACAGGCAGAGGGAGAAGCAGGCTCCACGCCCGGAGCCCAATGTGGGACTCGATCCCTGGACTCCAGGACCACGCCCTGCGGCTAAACCGCTGAGCCACCCAGGGATCCCCTCATGCATGTTTTTTAACATGCATTTGTCATTTGGAAAATATTGCTTCACTAAATTATGTGGATCTTCCAAATGTTGACACATTCCGTTATTCGATTTCAAAAAATTACATTCATTAATGTTACTGCTTATTTATTGAGGACAGTTTTAAGTGTTGAGAGCTGTCAAGTCCATGGGGGTGGATATAAGTTTTCCAAAATTCTAATTTTTGCTTGAAAGCTCACTTTTTTTTTCATTGAAACACTGACAACAAATGCTATAAGTTGTTTTCTGTGAAGTAACAGGCTCATTGCATCCATTTTCTACAAAACACCTGCCAAATAGCCAGTCATTTTTTTCAAGTAAAAATGGAATATTCTGAAAAAGGTCACTAGTTTAGCTTCTCACTCAGTTGCACAAGTGCTATTTCTAGAGACCATCATTGCAGTACAGTATGTAATGTAAAACCACTATATGTACTTTGCATTTCATTGCCACATAGACATAGGAAAAATGTGTACTCAAGGACCAAGGTTTAATAAAATTAATTTTTATCCTTCATCAAGAATATGCTGAGGTGGGGCACCTGGGTGGCTAAGTCAGTTAAGTGTCTGCTTTGGGCTCAGGTCATGATCCCACAGTCCTGGGATTGAACCCCTGCAGAGAGTCTGCTTCTACCCCTCCCCCGGTTTGTGCTCTCTGTTTCTCAAATAAATAAGTAAAATCTTTTTTAAAAAAGGAACATGCTGAGGCAAAGCTGGCCCTTTTATTTGAGCTATGAGTGCAAGGTGGTGAGGAAGATGGGAATAACTAGCATAGTTTGGTGGCACTGACTTGGTCTGTGCTAAGCCCCTGCAGCTGTACCCACTATCACTTTTGCACCATCAGTGCAGATGTCAAACACTGAAAAGGGCAACTAGTGTGTTCATTTCGTTATGAAGATGCTCATTGGAGCCAGGCTGCTGCCATGTCTTTGCGCTGACATTCATACCTCCTTCTCTTCAGTGTGAATTGGCAGCCCAGCCAGTGCTGGCTCTTGGAACCTGGTGAGGTCCTCATATGGAGTTACGAACTCTGAGCTGACCTCCACACTGATGGAAAAGAGTTGTTTGGTTCATCCCTAGCTCCCTGGGGCATAACAACACATCAAAGGAGTGACGCAAAATAGTAAGTTTTGAGAAAGAAAGGGGTTAAAAAATAAAACCAAATAATGTTGGAGATGGAGGCCAAATTTCGAAAGCCTTGCCACTCACCTATGATTTCCTTCACCAGAATGGGCTGGGAGTAGTACTTAGGCTCACTGGCTCCCGCGGCATTAATAGCCTTCACGCGCACAAAGATCCTTGCATCCGTAGGCAGGCCCGTGATGGTGAACTTGGTCTTCTCAATCAGATCTGTGTTTGCAACTATCCAATCTTCAGCTGGAAGTCCATAAAAGAAAAAGAAAAGAAGGAGAAAAGGTGTTTAGTGAAAGAAATCATCCTAACTGGTATAGTTGGCTCCAAACTAGTATTTTACTCATAATTAAATCAGTCAGAGGAAATATGATTTTGGTCTGGAGTCATACTACATGGGTGAGCATTTTTCATATTTAAATGAAAAATGGCCTAGAATGGCAAATGTAACTGACAGGAAGAAAGATAATCCGATTCTGTGATTTCTGAAAAGCCTTTTATTCAGGATACTATGATACCAGAGTAATCCTGAATCCTTGGCCACAGTTACTGAGATTCAGGATACTAGAATGATACTGAATTACAGTAACTGTCCCCAAGAATTTGGGAGCAGTTTTATTACAATTCAATTGTATAAGGATTGACATAATGATGACATTTGGCCTCCTACAGACGTTAAACTTCAGAACAGGAAAATGCTATTCTTAGGAATGAGAGACACAGATTTTTATAGTCATATCATCTGTTTTATCTCAGCTGCTTTTATTATGAGGTACTAAGATGGGCCTGGGGAGTCTGATCATGCTCCCAATTAGGAAGACAAGAAGCTAATATCCACAGCAAAAAGGAAACACAGTTCAGGAGCCAAGACCTGATAGAGAATTGGCGTAATTCTTTCACCTCAATCAAAAGGTTGGAATTTTTAAAAGGTTTTGGTAGCTTTGTCCATAAAATCAAGAGAGGGGTTTGCAAGTATTTCAACTTCTAAAAGTTTCTATGCATGATGCCCTCAGGGGAAAAAAAGAAAAAGAAAAGAAGTCTTGCACATTTCACACATTATGAGTTCACTGCCCGCCCACCCCCTTGATCTCTGAGGGCATCTGTATATGTGGGCAGTAGATGTACTTCATGCTCGGTCATGGAACATTCCCAGAAACATTATCATATAGTAAGAAAGTCTGAAAGCTTTCAGAAAATACTTTACCTGGTAGATCATATGCAGCCTCCCCATTTTCATCAGACTGTTTTGCTGATGTACCTTTGAGAATCCGTCATTAAAATTAATTAAAGACACCCACTTTCACACCAGGAGAATATCGTATCAGTAGTCAGCATTCTCTGTTAGTAAAGTATGCAAAGTATGCAAAGATATTTGTCTTCAGAGCAGTGACGGAAGAGACTAAACACAGTAGGAAGGGAGACAGTTCCTCAGGAGAGCCACAGCCTGCTCTGTTCAGACTGTGGTTTTTGTCCTGAGGCACCTGCCACAGAGAAGAGGAGGAGAGAAAAGAGGCTGGGCACTTCCAGTCGTGGGAACGAGAGGCAAAGAGGAACAAAGCAGGACCCTGAAGAGAAAGGAGGAGCAGGTCCTGGACTGCACACAGTGGAAAGGCCTAGCCTTTCACCTGTCTCTGCTGCCCTGGCCTGGGTGGGTCCTCCCAGGGACCCAGGGAACAAATGCCCCCACTATGCGGTCTGTCGTCACAGGATGGAGGTGAGTGCCCTCATGAGAAAGCCAGCCCTGTCTTCCCAGCTGCTGGGGGCGGGGGGGGGGGGGGGGGGGGGGGGGGGCAGCTCCCGGTTGCCACGACAATGAGCTCAGCAGTCAAGATGACAAATGGCACTCTCCCAGGGGGCCACATGCACATGGGGTGAGGGAATGCTGCAGGCTGGTGGGCTGGGGGTAGGGGCACCCCACTGGCTTGGGGTGATGCCTTTCCAGGTTGTCAGAGAGGAGCAGGGGAGCGAAAACCCTGGAAACTTCTCCTCTCTCTTCTATCCCTTTCAGGAGTATCAGGGGGAAGGAAGAGGGAGCCAGAGTATCTGGTGGCTGCCAGGGCATGTGGGTTGACACCAATGACTTAGAACCTTGAAAAAGAGATACGTCTTTAAGCCAATTGTCAGATTGGGAGCTAAAGTGCTGATATTATCAGAGTGAAGAGACAGTTGACGAGAAAGTGAAAACAGGAGACAGAAAATGTGCTCAAAAGAGTGAGGAACTGGTAAAGGAGAGACTTCAAGAGAAAACAGGACGAAACAAGATCAGAGGGGAACAAAAATAGCCCATCCCTTCACATCTGAACCACATTAACTGAGGAAAATGGAAGAAAGAAAATGGTGTCCGAAGGATGGGGAGGCATATGGAAGTTATTTGATACACGAGGAGAAGTTTTAAGAAAGAAAAGAAAGAGCTAGAGTGAAGGAAGATAGCAAAGAAGAGTAATGTGCTGCAGGCATTTAAAAAAAAATCAAAAAACCAAAAACCAAAACAAGAGAAAGGCAGAGTCAAAACCAACACACGATCTTATCAAAGAAAGAATTTTCTTACAGAATAAAACCTGACATGTCTAAAAGCATTAAACACTACAGAAAATTAGTCTGGAGGACAACAGCCATTAAAAAGAATGAAGAATAGGGCAGCCACATAAAGAAAGAAAAGACCACAAGAAGAAAGATATACACGAGAGATATACACGTTATGAAAGAACTTCCATAAAAAGCTAATTCCAAAACGTTATATGGCAAAATATATACATCATAATGACTGTGTACAAATACATATATGTATATATACATATACATATATATCTACACAGACCACACACAAAATCATGTAAAATACACTTGGTTGTATTTTATCTAAGGTGGGTAACATCAAAATGACAGCCATCTATCATTTTGCTGTATCTTCTTACTTTTTAAACCTATCAGAAAGAAAAGAGTAAAGAATTTGCTCTGTTTCATACATACACAAATGCTCGTCCTCAGCAGCCACATCCCATGTAAGAGTGGGAGACTTTGCTGGTGGGGGTGATATAAATAACTGACTGGACTACTCATCATTTTTTGACATGGGGGCAGGAGGAATGGAATGGGAATAAACCATACCTTGAAGCGCTCAAGAATCTACCTGCTGCATTAGTGACACCCCCCGCCCCCCACTGGGATTCCAGGCAACTTTCCCATAACGTCCCCACTACTTTTGGTTAATAACTTTCTAAGCCCTGGAGAATTCAAGCAGAGCGATCTGTGAGTGAAGCACGGGAAAATGGAACTGTTACCAGGATACCTTGTCCCCCCCATCTTGCTCCCTTGCAACCGACATCAACGCTGGTCATTTCCAGGGACACCCCTATCCAGGGGCCTGGGATTTCCTTTTCAGCAGTTTTCTCTTCATACAAGGCTTCTTTTCTATGGAGCTTTTCCTCCTGGGAAGGTGCCTTTGTGTTCACATTCCTCATTTCCCAAATGTACTCTGTAGTTTCTCTTTCCTTCATGTAAGATCTGCTTTTGGGATCTGAAGGGTTTTCTCAGAGGTTAAGTCTTGGTCCATGATTTGTAGAGGTGGGAACAAGCTTCCCTGTGCACAGGTTACCTACCGTCACTAGAGTGGAGCCTGGGTTCACACTGGGACAGTTCTATTCACCGATTTTCACATCCCATCAAGCAGGAAATCAAAAATCACAAGAGGCTTTCAATGAATTTCATATTATTTTTGGTTTTAGGTACACTCTGGCCCACATATTCTTGTGTTGTTTCTCTTTTTCTATTATTTCTATCAACATTTCTTTTTTGCCTGTTTCTCTTCTCCTCCTAAATTAAAGTGATTACATTTTTATATATTGTGACAAGTTCCTGTCACATGCAAACCTATTGTATATACTCTGGGATTTAATGCTGCTTCCTCTAAGCACTGAGAGTTGTCCTTAATAATAATAATAATAATAACAACAACAACAACCACAACAACTCTTCTTTAACTCCTTCTTCTTCTCCTTCTTCTTCTTTTCCTTTAGGAAGGCAGGGGATGATCACCTGCTAGACAAATATATAGTCTCTCCTTATCATCCAGAAATAAGCAGCACTTTGATAGCTGACCTCTGCTCAGTACAGGGTTTAGAATTTCCAACTTGCTTCATCCTAACTAGACTTTTATTTTGCTTGGTACAATTTAATTCCACCAATTCAAGAAGTGGAAATCCCTGAAGTTTTGCCAGAATCCCTTCCTCCTTGGGCATCTTAGACCTTCTTATGTTGTCTGATCCGGCAGGATATTTTTGAGATCTCCATTTGTTAGTATTGAGTACCAAAGAAGGGCGAAATTGTTATCCATCTTAGAAGGATGACCTTTGCTCATTTTCGATAGGAAGGTGAGGATTTCCCAAGAATGAGCAACAAAAGAAATGGGGGAGCATATCTCACCTATTGATGATGGTATTCATCTTAACTACCAGTTGTACTTACTTCCTTCAAAGCAATACTCTAGCACATAGCCATCTAAACCTGCTGCACCAATCTGGTCTGGAGGCCGCCACTTCATCGTGACAGTGGTGTCAGTTACAGAGTCCACGGTCAGAAGGGTAGGAGGGCTGGTTACAGCTTCAAAATTTAAAAAAAAAGGGGGGGGGAGGGGGGCAGAAAAGAAGAAATTATTAACTATAGTGTTACAGCACCAGCTGTGATAAAATTAACTAGAATACAAATAAAAATATACACATAAAGCTCATGTTTTAATAAAATTCAGTGAAGATTTCTTAAGCAGATGCTGTGTGGAAGGCAAGGATCTGCTAGGCATAGAGAATTTTAGAAACACTTTCCCTCCGGTTTGGGAGGTTAGTGTGGGAGGTTGGGAGGGCACAAGGAAATTGAAAAAAGTTAAAGCTTGAGATCTAATGGTCCAGAGAAAATCCCCTAACCCTCTAAATTTAAAGTGCAAACTCTTGAACCAAATCTTTTTTCTACTGAAAAAAAGTACTTCACTACCATAAAAGAGTGAAGACATCTTATCTTGGTTTCTTTGTCTTTACCCAACTGTCTTTGTTGGACTAACAGATAACATTTAAGGTGTGATTGTAAAGCAAAGAGACTCGTTTCCAAGTGTGCTTTCAAAGTGGTCTCTTTTTTAGTCATAGTGTTTACACCAAGGTGCTGGTTTATACCTTCAGAAGGACAAACGGGGAGTGGTCACGTGTCAGCAGACTCAGCTACCTGTTTTCAGTGCGAAGTAGCAACAAGATAAGTAGCTCTTATAAGAGCTCTCACTGGAATTCTGGTAACAAATCCCCCAGTTTATGTTATAAAGACATTCAACCCTACCAAACTGTTTTTCATTTCTTAGACAGAAAATTGCCCCTAATTGCCTCCAGCCTCCAGCTCACCCACTACTCTAAGAAGCTTCCAGGTCTGTTCCAGTTAGAGGCCATAAGGAAGCAGTCACAAGTCAGAGCAATGATTTCCATGACAGACATACATCTCTATTGACTCACCCAAAGGAACGAAAGGCTTGGAGGGCATACTGGGTTTGGAGATGCCGATGGCATTGACTGCAAAGATGCGGACCTCATAGGCCACACCTTCAATCATCTTCTTGGGCTCAAAAGTTGTTTCTTTGCAGAGATCAAAATTTAGCCTCATCCACCTGGAGCTTTGTTTCTTCTTCCTCTCAATGAAGTATCCTGCAAGTGACACAAAATGGAAACTGAGGTTTTTCCATGGTCTCCAAAATTAAACTTTGTTGGGTGTTGAAATTCTTAAAATTTCCCATATTCTTAGCACTCTAAGTGAAATATTCAGGTATGCATATATTTTTAAGCCACCTTATTCCATCAGTTGTTTGAGAGAGATTACAGGGAATACAAACATTAATATTATAGGATATAGAGAAAATAATATTAAAATACTAAAAACAATATAAGAAAATTGTATAGGAAGAGAAAGAGAGAAAAACAAATCAGATATGTAGACTGTAGAAACTTATACCATTTCTAGGGTTGATTAAAAGATTTGACTCCAAGTCCCAACAATGTAGGTAAGAAGAGGGAAATGACCAGTTTTATGAGCTTCAAGTAGAAAAAAATTCTTGTTACATAGGGAAAGGAAATTCTTCTAAATATTTATCTCTAAAAGAAATTTCTTCATAGACATAGCTCTATGGAATGAGACATTTACTGACTAGGACAATTTAAAGTTAGACTTATAGATGTTGCAAAACTAGATAATAAATGTAAATGTCAAATAGAAAAAGAGAATAGGCAGCCAGAAGATATTCATCAGAGTTATTTAAGTCTCAAGTACTCACAGAGAATTCCAAAATATAGTTCAATTTGAGTGGATATTTAAAGTCATGGTATGATGGGTTTTCTGCTAAGTGCAATATTTTAAAATGTGCTCTATGTTAATGAGCATAAAGAGGATTCCAACTCCACTGGCAATTCCACAGACTGACCAACATATAGTTACCTAAGATTGGGGACCCTCCATCATAGGCAGGAGGCTCCCAGTTCATGATACACCAATCATCTCCCACATCTGTCACTTTTGGTGCCACTGGAGGATCAGGGATGTCTGTAGCAAACAGAAAATGGAATAGAATAATAAAATAAAAGTGAGAGCACTAAGTGTTAATTGGAAAATAAAATTTTTTTAAACATTTTCTTTTCTTTTTTTTAAATTTATTTATGATAGTCACAGAGAGAGAGAGAGAGAGAGAGAGAGGCAGAGACACAGGCAGAGGGAGAAGCAGGCTCCATGCACCGGGAGCCCGACGTGGGATTTGATCCAGGGTCTCCCGGATCGCGCCCTGGGCCAAAGGCAGGCACCAAACTGCTGCGCCACCCAGGAATCCCGGAAAATAGATTTTTTGGTGATAATCATCAAAGCAGTGTTTTTTCTAAATACCTTTCCATGTTTATTCAGATGCACATAGTAACTAATTTAGGCAAAAAGTCACACTCCATATGGGATAGGTGAAGGTGAATCTGATAAAGATAAAAATAATGATGTATTTAAGTCCTTTAAACTAGCATTGCAACATTAGAGAACAAGCTCCATGGAAGGACACTTGTCCTTTACCTTGAAAATGGTAACTAAGAAAACTAAGAAATTATTGTCTAAATATCAGAAGTGATTTTGTTTTATGTTTTTTAACTACAAAGTGAACTTCTAGCAGAACTGAATCAAGGACTAATTGTTGTAAATCAGTTGGAAGAATCAAGATGTTGACTAGTAGAAATCCAAGTTGAAAATGGCAAGCTACCATGTCTTGTTAAAACAGTTCAGCACCTGATAAAGTGACCCTCGTTTCTGTTCCATTTGGAATATATATCTTGAGGGAAAAATAAAGTGAGATGAAGAGACCATGAGAGCTTGGCCCACCAATAATCTGCGGGACTCATTTCACTTGGTTTCAGGCTTATGAAAAATGCACTTAGGAGGTCATCTAAGGACCGAGACAGATCTTACTCTTCCACAATGATTGTGATGTTGGAAATTGTTTAGCAACTGTGTTTCAGTGACTTTAGCGGGCACCGGAAGGAAATATGACTGTGGAGAGCTAATGACCAGCAGCCGCAAATGGCTGACTTTAATTATGCATTCCTGCAATTGGACGTCTAGGCAAAGAAAAAGAAGAGAAAGGAAGGGAAGGGGTGGGAAAGAAATTTTTAAAGAGGAAAGGAAAGAAAAGAGAAGGAAAGAAAAGGAGTGGCAAAGGTAGAAAGATGGTGATTTCTAAAAGACAGCTATACTGTGTTTTTCTTTGTTGTGTATCCAAAAGAACTGGGAGAACCAAGAGCTGGCAAAGTCTACTCTGGATGTGGATTCATGTCAGGTTGATTCTAGAAGTCTGTGGACCCGGAGGACTTACCTACAACTTTAATCTTGATGCTTGCATGTGCTTCCCCAGCTTCATTTTTCAGATTTATGTGGTAAACACCAGAGTCATCTCTTTCAGCGACATCAATGACCAGGGTGCTGCTGTCAGGGTAAGATTCTGCTCTTATCCGGCCGCTGCCCTCCATAATGGCCTAAGAAGGAGAGAAACAAAATATGGCACGACCTGTATGACAAGGACTACCCCAGAATGCCTTAGAACCTAAGCTGGATGTGGTGCGAATGCCTAAAAAACATATTCTTGGGGATCCCTGGGTGGCTCAGTGGTTTAGCGCCTGCCTTCGGCCTAGGGTATGATCCTGGAGTCCCAGGATTGAGTCCTACATTGGGCTCCTGCATGGAGCCTACTTCTCCCTCTGCCTGTGTCTCTGCCTCTCTCTCTCTGTGTCTCTCATGAATAAATAAATGGAATCTTAAAAAAAAAAAATTCTTAGTGTGATCCTCCGCCAACCCTAAGGACAGAGGTATTAACATCCCATATTGCACAGAAGAAAGCTGTGGCCCAGGGCCGTATGGCTAAAAATGAGAAGAACTGGGATTTGTCTCCAAAGCCCACTAACCATGAACTCACTGAAAAAAAAGCTGGAGGACTAAAAATATGGCTGCAGAAGTGTTATTTTAGGAGAGGAGCCTCTTTGTATGTAAAATTAGAACACTAAAATTTATATCAGGGACTAATCCTTATTTGCCTATTTCCTTATACATCTTAAAAATTTAGAAATACTGAAAAGGGCTGAAGAAGACCAGAATGCTGATTTTCCATACAAGTTGTTAAGAATGGATTTTAAGTTGTTAAGTATGGATTTTTCCCTTCTGATGGGACACAGGACACAAATGAATGTCTAATTCCCAAAGGAAAGACAGGGTGAGGTTGGGCCTTCCATTATACTTTCTTTTTTTTCTCCTTTGCCTCCTCCTCCTCCTCCTCCTTTTCCCTTGTCTTCTACCTCACTTCTTCCCTTTCTTCTTAAACCAGAAATTTAAAATAGCATTCCATTTTTCTGCTTCTTAGGTCATATCTCTTATGGACAACGAACAGCCAGTTATAAAGAGAAAAAAACAGAGGCGGCCATGGTAATTTAGAATTCTAATAACTATTAAATTAACTCGTTACTCTTTTGGGTCTGGATTGGAACTCTTACATCTTCAATAACAAAAGATTGTGACAACATTAAGAATGCTGCAATAGTTTATAGTTTTCATAACTCCTCCTTTTTACAATAGAACAAAATTTCCTCATATTAGCCAAATTCTTTTTTTAAAAAAGATTTATTTATTTATTTATTTATTTATTTATTTATTTATTTATTTGAGACAAACAGAGAGAGGCAGAGACACAGGCAGAAGGAGAAGCAGGCTCCCTGCAGGGAGCCCGATGCAAGATTCAATCCCAGGACCCCGGGATCACGACCTGAGCCAAAGGCAGACACTCAACCACTGAGCCACCCAGGTGCCCCCATATTAGCCAAGTTCTAATCTTAAGATCATAAAAGATGTTCTGCTTTCTTTTTAATGTGAAAAGAAAAATACTTATTTAGGGTGGTGTTATGTTATCTTCTTTAGTTTTCCCTAATTTCTTTGCTTGTCTATTGTGGTATCATTTATAATAGAGTAAAATTCACACTTTTTAGACAGAGTTCTATGAATTTTGACAAACTTGTGTGATTGTGTAACCACTACTGCAATCAATATACAGACCATTCCTGTGACCCCCAGCAGTCACCCAATGTTCCTTCATCATCAACTCCCTCACCCCACACTCTGGTTCTTGGCAGCCACCAATCTGTTATTCATCTCTCTAGTTATCCTTTTTCTAGAATGACATATAAAGGACTCCAACCATATGTAGCCTTTTGAATCCGTCCTCTTTCACTTAGCATAATGCTTTTCAGATTCATCCATGTTACTGCATATATTACGTGTACCTTCCTTTTCACTGTTGGGTAGTATCCTATTGTATATCCCATGTGCAGTTGGTTCATGCATGTACAAACTGTATGTTTGTAAAATTGGACTTTTTGGGTTGTTTCCAAGTTTTGCTAATTATGAATAAAGCTGTTATAAACATTCATGTACAAGTTTTTGTGCAGACATATGTCTTCACTTCTCTAAGGTAAATGCCTAGGAATTTCTTTGAAGAGTTGTAGGGTAAGTTCATATTTAACTGCATAAAATACTACCAAACTCTTCCAACGTGGGTGTACTATTTCGCATTCCCATCAGTGATGTGTGAGTCTTTAGTTGTTCCATATCTTTATAAGCGTTTGATATTGTGTGGTTGCTGTTTGGCTTCTTTCATTCAGCATAATTATTCATCCAAGTTGTTGTATAAATCCTCTATTGCTAGTAATATCCCATTGTGTGGATATCCTATAATTTTTTATCCATTCATTTATTGATGGACATTTGCATTATCTTCAGCTTCTGGATATTATAAGTAAGGCTACTATGACCATTTGTGATAATAGAATTTTTTTGTAGGCTACACTGAATTTTCTATATCTATGATTATGTCATCTGTAATAATATGTACAGTTCTACTTTTTCCTTTCTAATATGGATGTCTGTTATTTCTTTTTCTTACCTGATTGCCCTGACCAGAACCTCTAGTACAAGGTTGAATGGAAGTGGTGAGGATGGGGTGGGGGTGGGGGGGTGGTTCCTGGCTGGTTTAGTTGGTTAAGTGGCTGCCTTCGGGTTGGGTCCACATGGAGCTCCTCATCAGGCTCCCTGCTCAGTGGGGAGCCTGCTTCTTCCTCTACCCTGTTTGCACTCTCTTGTGCTTGCTCTCTCTTAAATAAATAAATAAATAAATTCTAAAAAAAAAAAAAAAAAAAAAAGAAATAGTGAAGATGGATATCTCTTTTGCTCCTGATCTGAGGGAGGGGAACCTTCAATCTTTCACATTAAGTAGAATGATCACTGTAGGATTTTCAGATGTTTTTTTATCATGTTGAGGAAGTTCCTTTTACTTCCTAGTTTGCTGAGAGATTTTTATTAGGAATGGATATGGGATTTTGTTAAATGCTTTTCTGTGTCTACTGAGATGATCATGCTTATTTTTTCCTTGTTTGTTAATATAGTGAATTATCTTAATTAATTTTCAAATGTGAAGCCAATCTTTGCATTCTCAGGATAAAACCCAGTTGGACATAATGCATTATTCTTTTTATATATTATTGAACTTAGTTTGCTTAATTCTGTTTATAATTTTTCATCGATGTTCATGAGTGATATTAGTTTATAGTCTTCTAATGTTTTTTTTTTTTCTGGTTTTGCTATAAGGGAATAACTGGGCTTCAAAAAAGAGTTGGGATATACCCCTATTCTCTTTTAAATTTTCTGGAAGAGTTCGTGTAGAATTGGTATTATTTTTTTCTTAATCTTTGACAGAATTCTCCAATAAAGCCTGGAATTTTCTTTCTGAAAGGTTTGTAACTACAAATTTCATTTCTTTAATAGATATGGGGTTATTTAGTACTGACTTAATAGCATTCTGCAAATTCTAATATGTGGTATGCTCATAAATATTTTCTAATTTCCCTTGTGATTTCTTTTTTTGATCTATAAATTATTCAGAAAAAATGTTAGTTTCCTAATATTTGAAAATTTTCCAGATACCTTTCTGTTATTGATTTCTATTTAATTCCATTGTGATCAGAGAACTTTGCATGAATTAAATCCTTTTACATTTATTGGGGCTTACTTATGGCCTATCTTGGAAATTTTCCACATGCAATTTTAAAATAATGCCCATTCTGCATGTGTTGGACTGTTCTATAAAAGCTAATTAGATCACGATGGTTGCCAATATTGTGAAAACCCTGAATATCCTTACTGATGGTCTCTCTACTTGTTCAATCAACTACTGAGAGAAGAGCATTGAAATCTCTAATTTACCTATTTTCTTTGCAGTTCTAGTACCTTGCTATTTGTTTTCTACTTCTCTCATCTGTTCTTTGTGCCTCTTTTTCTGCCTTTTTTAGATTAAGTATTTCTTGCGACTTCATATTATGTCCTTTGTTGGCTTATCAGCTATAACTTATTATTTTAGTGCTTCCTTTGGGGCTTATCATCTACATTTTTAACTTTTCAGCCTCCCTTCATGTGATATTACAATAACATACCTCTCTTTTAACCCTCCTAATTCTTACTTTCCATCTTTCCCCTCCTGACTTTGTTTCTTTTGTCATAAATTTTACTTTCACTTATGTTACAAACACCACAATGCATGGTTATTACTTTTGTAATAATAAAAACCTCATGTTTATCCATGTAGTTATCATTTCCGATGCTCTTCATTCCTCTGTGAAAATGTTTCCATCTGGCATCATTTTCCTTCTGACTTAAGGACTTCTTTTAGCATTCCTTGTAGTGCTAAAATTGTCCCAGTGACAATTTCTTTCAGCTTTTATATATCTGAAAATGATTTTATTTTGCCTTCATTTCTGAAAATTATTTTTCCTTAGCACAGAATTCTAGGTGATAGTTTTTTAGAATGTATAGAATTTTTTTAGAATTCATAAAATTCTAGGTTGACAGTTTTTTTCCTTAAAGATGTTATGCCACTGTTTTCTCACTTGCCTTACTTTGAGAGAGATCTGCTATCACTCTTGTCTTTGTTTCTGTATATATAATGTGATTTTTTTCTCTGCCTACTTACTTTTTCATCTTAACCACAGGTTTTGAGCAATTGGATTATTATGAGTCTTGGTGTGGTTTTATTAATGCTCCTTGTGCTTAGGTTTTCTTGAGCTTCTTGAAACTGAAATTTTAGTTTTTATAAAATTTGGAAAAATTTTGGCCCTTATTTCTTTTTTTAAAAAAAGATTTTATTTATTCATTAGAGACAAACAGAAAGAGGCAGAGGGAGAGGTAGGCTCCCTGTGGGGAGCCCGATTCAGGACTTGATCCCAAGACCCTGGGATCATGACCTGAGCCAAAGGCAGATGCTCAACCACTGAGACCCCCAGGCATACCTTGACCCTTATTCTTTATACATTCCTTTGTCCTTTTTAGGGACTCCAATCACACATATATTTCACTGCTTGAAGTTGTCCTAAAGCTCAATGATGTTCTTCTTTTTTCTTCCAGAAAACAGAAATTTATTTTTTGAATAATAAAAATAATTATTTTTAAGAGAGAGAGAGTGGAGGGGCAGAGAGAAAGGGAAAGAGAGAATCTTTTTTTTTTTAAAGATTTTCTTTCTTTCTTTCTTTCTTTCTTTCTTTCTTTCTTTCTTTCTTTCTTTCTTTCTTTCTTTCCTTCTTTCTTTCTTTCTTTCTTTCATAGAAAGAGAGCACAAGGAGGGAGCAGCAGAGGGAGAGGGAGAAGGGAGTCTGAGGTGGGGGCTTGATTCTAGAACCCTGGGATCATGACCTAAGCTGAAGGCAGATGCTTAACCAACTGAGTCACCCAGATGTCCCTGGAGAGAGAGAATCTTACGCAGGCTTCATGTCCAGAGTAGAGCCCAATACGGGGCTCAATCTCACAACCCTGAGATCAAGATCTGAGCTGAAATCAAGAGTTGGATGCTTAACTGACTGAGCTACCCAGGTGCCCCAATAAATTTTTTGAAGCAGACTTAGACTCACTGCAAAATTTAATGGAAAGTACAGAGAGTTCTCATATATACCCCTCCCAACACATACACAACCTCCTCCACATCTGACATCCCACATCAGAGTGGAATATTTGTTACAGCTGATGAACCTACACTGATACATCATTATCATTTAAAGTCTATATTTACATTAGAGTTAACTCTTGTGTTATATATTCTGTGGGTTTTTCCAAATATATAATGACAGTGTCCATCATTATAACATCATATAGAATAGTTTTAATGCCCATAATATATTTTATATAGGGTGCCACAGAGTGACACTTGAGCTCGTACTAGTCTACCACTCCAACCTTATTATTCTCCTTCTCATACACTCTGACCCATCCATACTGGCTTCTTTCCAATTTCTTCAACACATCAAGTTCATTTTCTCCTCTTCTCTTGTCCTTTGCACTGGCATTGACTTTACCTGGAAATCTCCTTCCTTTGATCTTCACATATGGTTTTCTTGTCCTTCATAGAGACTATTGTCATTTACCTCACAATCACTTGCTAATCATATTACTCTGTTTTCTTAAAAAAATCTTCATAGTACTTATTACTATCCAAAGTGATTTTGTTCATTTATTTATTTAATAATTCATTGTCTATTTCTCTTCAGCTTCATTGTCTGACACCCATTAGAATGAAATATGGGATCCTGTTCACTGCACATAAAAACTTGCCTGGTGAAAAAACAAACAACAACAAAACACACACACACACACTCACACAAACACACAAAGACTTGCCTGGTCACATAGTAAGTAGTTAGAAATATGAAAAGTAAATGCATGATGATTATATTTGCCTGAAAATCAGTGATCTTTCTTAATCAAAAGGGATTATATCTATACTGAACCCCTATACATATATTTGCTTTCTTCTTTCATCTGACTAATGGAAGGCAGGAAGTGGGATGGGCAGTGTGTGTGTGTGTGTGTGTGTGTGTGTGTGTGTGAGTAAAACAAACCTTATCAGCACGGCTCCAAATGGCTTTGGGAGGTGGCTCTCCACTGATAGGAATCTCAAGACGAAGCTTGCTTCCTGCAATTACTGTCACTGTATTGTCAGCATCGAGACCATCCAGGATGATCTTAGGAGGATCTAAAATATTAAATATAGCCTTTGTCATCAGACTATCATTTCCATTATGAATATCTGGGCTAGTACTTTGCTAGTGCTAAATATTGGTCGTAACCAATATTTTATCTGGCCAAAAAGAACATGAAGAGTCAAAGTAGTTAGTGCCTGGCAATCTTGCAAAACGACTTCACTATAAGACTTCGTATAAGAATCAACTGTTATGATTAGTGACTTATACCAATTAATGTATTTTTTCTTTATATATCATACTTTTCAATGTGTTATATTTCCAAGGTAAGCGAAAAAACACCAAAAACCAAGAACACAAAATTCTGCAATGATTTATCTACTCACCAATAACATGAACTTTGGCAGGCAAAGTAATAGAGTAGGCATCTGGTGCAAATACATAATCACCTTCATCTTCAAGGAGAGCATTGGCTATCACTAACTTGTGGATTCTAAGGAAATACGAAAAACATTTCTAAGAATTTACAAAGATTTAGATTGTTTATGGCACAACTGAAGAGACCCTGCCCTTTATCTGATTAACTTATTTAGTGCAGGCCGGAGAGAAAGACAGACCAAGAAACAGAAAGAGAGAATATGAATATGAAAGCTTAATTTTCCTTTTTATTGGTACACTATTAAATATTCATCTTGGAGTATATGAAATTATCTGCACAAATACAGCCTGCTTATTATGCATGCAAGAGTTTATTATTCCTTTCTCATCACATAGCTTTTAAAAAAGACTAAAATATAACATCTCACTAGAGCCACACTTTAAGATTTAAGAAATTACCAATAATAATCTTGATTTTGGCTTTATATGCTAAATCTAAAAGCAGGAGTTCTTAACTTTTTGGGGGTCAGTGAATATCTGATGGACACCATCGATTTGCTCTCTGGAGAAAAGTGTGTATTTTTGAATACACAGACCTTGCTTACAGCTTTAGAGAATTTATGGGGCCCTCTGAAGTTCATTTATGATATCCTAGAATTCATAGATCCAAGGGTAAGAAAGCTTGCCTTGGATTTTTGCTAGATTCTAGGATATTATGTCCACCCCAAAAATTGTGAAAGCTCACACGACACTTACTAGTTAGGGACAGTTAATCCATTTTGATTCATTCCTTAACTAAGATTCAGTATCATTCCTTTAACCTCATGTTTGATGGAAAAAAATGAGTTGATGGCATTTGAATAGACAAAGCACCATGCCATGAGGTACAAAAAAGGAATCACTGGTAGGACAGGATGTAGAACAGAGAAATCATGTTCTTGCTGTTTGGAAGCAAAGAACCAGACATAGATCCTCTCTTTATGACTACTCTCCAGGCCTCCTCACCAAATATGTTAATTTAAAAGGTAAAGAAAATAGATATGGGGATCAGCCCTCCCTTATGGATCACCTAACTTGCTTACCTTCCTTTGTGAACAACCTTTAGACGGTCACTTTCCTGAATAGGTAGGCCATTTTTAGTCCATTTTCCTGATATGTTTTCAGAGATTTCACACTTCAAGCAGATTTCTTTTCCAAGGTGTACAGTTTGATCAGTCAGAGGTGTCAAAATCTTCAGAGGTTTCACTACAGAAATAATAGATAATTATAAGTGCCAAACCCAAACTCCAGACAGGCCAAGATGGTATCTGGTTTTAAAAATGAGAATTTGTTCCAGTGCAATTGATTTGTTAGGGGACAATTGGAACATAACACAAAGTTTGTGCTTGATTATGCATGATTTCATTCATGAAAAAGAGAAAATGGCACCCAGCTGACTGAGCCAGGTAGGACTGCACAAAATGCATTCGCACACACATACACACGCACGTGACAAATATCTACCAGTTACCTGAATTCACCCACGCAATATGAGACACATTCATGCACACTGGCGATTACCACTGTCCATCCAATTCCAAATAACCTCTTTCTACCATTTCACAGTGGCTCACTAGATGCAACACTTCCCACACCATTTCCACAGGCAAATTCCAGGTCTCGTTTAACATAAAGTGCCATATTTATTAAGTATTTGATGTGTAAAACTGTGATACTAGTTTTATTAGGTTCTTTTTTTTAATGCGTGCTGACAAAATTTTTGAGTGTCGTGCCCATCATCTCCCTTTCCCCAATTTGTCTTGTGGTTTTTATTGCATGAGTTTGTACAGCATAGTGATTTTAAAAATGCGTATATTGCATTATGGTAGAACTGACGGTAATTACTTTAAATGGCTACAAATAGCAGGTAAGGATCTGTCTATGATTGAAAAATCTTCTTGGTATTAAACTAAAATGGACACAATTCTGTGAAGCATAAGGAGTGTAACTGAGATAACCTCTGAATAATTCAGTGATCCTATGGATCACAATTGGACTAAGAAAGAAGTAAGGAAGCAGGGCTTCTTCTCTGCGTGTATTGCCAAACTTCCTGTGAGATTTGCAATTTTAATTTTCATGGCTAACTAGAAGATCCCGACCCTGCTGCTGAGGACTGACTACTATTTGGGGCTTTTGGGGAAGTACATGAATTCTCTCATGCCTCTGGATTCTAGCAGCAAATGAGTTCTTACAACATTCTCATTTCAGCCTCCTTGGTTTGAGCAACTTCCTTTCTACTCCAAGTGTAGTTGCAGAATGTTGAATGTTTATTTAACGAGTAGATAGCAAATTCATTCATGGGTTATGCAAACATCAGGATTTTATATCCTATCTAAGTATTCACTGTCTATATATGTGGTCTTTGGATTAAAGTATTTCTTTAGTATTTGGATAACTTCTCTGGCAGGTGATTTTTATACTCCCTGATACTGTTATACTATTAAATTGAGTAGTCAGTTCTATCTCAGAGATCCTGACTGCTATGACATAGACATTCATTAGAATGGAATCCAATTTTACATTTTTAAGATTGCTACAGTAGAAATCAAATAGACTGAAACTTTCCTAAATTTGAATTTAAAAAAGGCAACACCATTACTTAGCCAACTTGGAGGATACTCAAGGAAATCTTACTTACAGTCAACACTAAGCTTAGCAGACGACTGTCCTCCTGTTGTCATTACAGAATATTCTGCGCTGTCAGCCTTCGTTGCTCCTTCTATGATCAAAATATGTTTTTTGCCCTCAACTTTAATTCGGTATCTTGATCTTGGACCAGGGATAATCTCCTCACCATTCTTAAACCTGAGTTAAAACAGATTATAAAATGGATTATAAAAAGAGTTTTGTAAAAGACTCTTTAGGAGATGCACATTATTGGTTTTTCTTTTTTTCTGTATCCTGGAATCTAAGAACTATTTGTTAAATTAAACAATGTATGGATCGTTACATCAAATGGATTAGTAATATAACAAGTATTGTCTGAAAAATTCCATTAGAAGGACATCAGTCTCTTCTTCCCATTCAAGATCAATCAGATGAAGATGCTAAGAGTGGATATTACCTCTTGACCCACACTAATAAGAACAGCATCATTTAATATGTCTTAAAGTTAGCTATGATTCTAGATAAGAATGAACAATCTACTCTGTACCAATTACCACAGGTACATGCTGTGTAATTTACTATACTTCTCCACAAAGCATTTCATTTTAGGATTCTGAATCTCGTACCTTTAATTTTGAGGTTACTCACACAGAACTTGAGAAAACACTCCCTATCCACACACACGCAAAAATAATACTTTTATTTTTAAAAGTATTTGGTGATTCTTAGTCTAAAATATTTTCCTGTGGTACTGTGTCAATAAGGTAAGTGGGGATTAAATGAAAAATATACATGTAAGTATACTTTTCCATGTAAGTTGCCAGTGTGGCATAGTGAGAGTAAGCGAAGTATACACGTTAAGAGCATCCAGGGCAGCCTGGGTGGCTCACCGGCTTAGCACCACCTTTGGCCCAGGGCATAATCCTGGAGACCCAGGATGGAGTCCCATGTTGGGCTCCCTGCATGGAGTCTGCTTCTCCCTCTGCCTGTGTTTCTGCCTCTGTGTGTGTGTGTGTGTGTGTGTCTCATAGATAAATAAATTAAAAAAAAAAAAAAAGCATCCCCAGAATTTGGAATCAAACAGACCCAGGCAACTGTAAGCCACCCATTTCTTAGTAAGTGCCTACTTCCCCACATTTATCAACCTAGATTTCTGAATTGCTTTCCAGTTTCATAGGTGAAAAAGCCCCCAGTATCTTCATAGTTTTAGTTACCATTTCTACTAATGTGAATGGTTATGATTCTTTTCACATGTATAAAAGCCATTTCCTGTTCTCCAATCCATGAAGGCACATTTTTTTAATCTATTACAAATAGATAGACGTCTGGAAAGTTATTTACCATTTCACATTGGCGTCGTCTTCAGACACCTCACATTCTAATTCCACTCTTTCTCCACAGTAAGCATTCGTATCTTCCAGCTGTTTGGTTACCAAAATTGGAGGCTCTAGTGTGAAAAAAGGGAGAATCAGAATCATTAAATGTCCAAAACCTGCTCATGACCACAGATTTGTTCACAGATGAAAGACCAACAGTAAGAAAGTGTCATCTACCATAGGGCTATGTTAGATGATGGTGAGGTTGGGTTTTTTTTACTTTTTTTTTTTTCAAAATAGCTGGCAAACCTGGGTGGGGCTTTCCCAATTTTCTCAGAACTCTTCAAATCAAATCAATTATTGTTCTGGAGAGCAGACAAAACACGTATCAAATATCCTTCTTCTGGCAAATATGAAATCAAGTGGTAGACATGTCTGATGAAGGAGAATTGGTAACTATGATTCTTTGATTCTGGTTCTAGGTGGATGATAGGTCTGTATTCAGAGGGCCTCAGGGACACAATGTTTTAGTAAATGATCATCTTCAGCATCCTCAGTGTCAGCCACTGATACCCTTTTACTAGTGAAGCTGGTTTCTAGAGAAATCTCTTTGTGATCAGCTGAATGTGCAAAATGAGGATTATCCAGTAGAGCTTGTTGGGTTCCAGAAGCTATAACTAAGAATAATTGTATATCGCTTGCTTGAGTCAAAAACATGGGGCATTTTGACTCACCAGTTTGTTTGTTTTTTTCTCCCCTCAGCCTTTCTAGTCTTCAGCAAACTTGAAGATTAAGTAGGCTATACAATAACCGCCAGTGTAAAGGAGCTTCCACTCAGAGCCAACCTAACACCTGGGCTGACCCACTTCTAGAGATACTATTACCTCTGCTCTAGAGCTCAAGAGCTCACCTTGTCATGCTCATTTTGATCACTATCCCTGGGAGAAGGAGCGCCCAAGGCTATTGAAGACGACAGTAAGAAATCTCACTTTACCTCTCACAAAGAGCTCGGTGGAACATTTCTCATCACCAGCTGTCACATAATACTCTGAATCATCCGTCAGCCCACAGTTATTGATAAACATGATTCTTTCACATCCTTTATGTTCAAAGATGTATCTGTTTTAAATAGGAGGGAGAGAACAGTCTGTGACCTTGATTTATTCTTTCCTTTATTACCAGCAAATCTGGCTTATAATTCAGTAATGTTTAAAAGTCAGGGATATAATTTTGATCTGCCATTTATGTAGCACATCTTACATAGTGAACACAAAACATGAAACACTTGTTATTTTTATAACACATAATGTAATACATATGCCTCTTTATACATAATATTTAATTTCTGTATTTTTATAAAAGGTTTTAATTTCCACTACAAGTCAGTAATAATATATTTCCTATTTAATTTTTTTAACCTATTGTTGGAAAATAGGCTTGGCTGAGGTTGTCAGAGAGATTTGGAACTCTGTACAGTTTTTTAAATGACCAGTTCATCTAGTTTATAGGTAGAGAGGGACTCAATCTTATTCATTGATTCATTGATCCCACTCATTGCCTAGTGCAATGTCACATAGATTTTGTTAGGTGAATAAGTGATTATACAGTCTAAGCAGTAATATGAACTTAATCACTAACATAGGCAGTAATTTTATAGAATATGATGGCCTTTTAATTGAGCTTAAGAACTAGTGTTGTCACATCACAGTAACCACCTACTAAAAAAGAACTTGAGTGTTTGGAAACAAAAAACTAAAAGCCAGGAATATCACAAAATTTAATTGTCTGTGATCTGGATTATGAATGAGTATATTAAGGCATTATAACAGACTGATGAAAAAGTTCTCATTTGGAAAATTCCCAAATTGAAGACTTCAAGAATAAAGCATTACACAACATTTTCTAAATAAAGATAACTGATTAAAATTATGTTTTTGGTAAATTCAAGCCACTTTCAAGAGATTTTTATCAGACTAAACATTATCATCATAAAGTCACTCTGCAGGCATGGCCCCATTAAGAAACTGGAAACCACCTAATTGTACTCCAGAAGCGACAGATTTTCAGGATTAAAGTCTTTTTATAAATGTGCATGTGGCTCCTGTTAACTTAAAAAAATACACTGGAGTTGAAAATCTCTCAGGCTGAGAAGGCTCTCTGTGAAGCAGTTTCATAATAAACTAGCGATACCATCAGACATCAGGGATTAGTCTGATTCCTTCCTTTGAGAGGGCCAAAATATAAAACACAGGCTTTAGATACTCTTTTGTAAAAACAAAAGTTCTCTAATTATAAGGTGTTATTTCCAGTTGGTTTATCAAGTATGTATTTCAAAATTTTCAAAGTTTTATTTTAAAAATTGGGAGAAGTTTGGCAATGCTCTGAAATAATCACATATAACATATATTGACACAAAGCTAGAACTAGAATCACTCAAAAATAGTTTGTATAGAATTGAAACATAAAACAAGGTTTTATATAGCACTATATGTTAATGGTTCCAAAACCATTATATAGCACTATAATGTCAATGGTTCCAAAATCTATGAAAAGTTTTTATTCTCCCTCCATCTGATTTTGCATTAAAAAGGCATAACTAAAATGTGTTTTTATTTACAGAAAATTAAGTCAAATTACTGTTTGATTTATTCAGCTATCCCTGAGTATTTGCAAAGCCCACTTACTTCGTACTGGGTCGAATTTCTTGACCATTTTTATACCATTTCACCTCCAACTTTGGGTCTGCCAGTTCCACAGCAAACCTTACTCTGCCTCCTTTATCCACTTGATATGCAGGATCAAGAATTTTTGCAAAAGCTGATAGAGAGAAAAAGGAAAACTATGTCAATATGTGCACACACATGCTATGAATTTAAATAGTTGATGTATGTATAAGAACCTAAAACTAAATGAAAATTCGAGACTCGAAGTAGAAAAAAATTAGGAATCTTCCAAAGTATCCTCTATGTTTTAGAATTCAGTGTTGATTTATATATGATAAGATGGTTTAAAAAACTGAAGAGAATCCACATGTTTTTGAAACAAACATAAGAATTATTGAAGAGCAAAGAAACTGAGGGTTGCTAGAGGGAGGTACTGGGAGGATGGGGTAAGTGGGTGATGGGCATAAAGGAGGGCACGTGATGGGATGAGCACTGGGTGTTCTATGCAACTGACGAATCACTGAACTCTACCTTTGAAACTAATGGTACACTTACTATATGTTGGCTCATTGAATTTAAATTTTTAAAAATGGGGGGAAAAGGAAAAAATAAAAATTGGAAAAAAAGAATTATTGACGAGACTTTAAAAATGATTGTCCTAATTCTTCAGGGAATTATAAAGCACCTAAATGAAACTGAACTTGAAGAACATGCCTATTCTCCTAGCATGACTACTATCAGAATCAAGGGCACTATCTTTGTACTTAGGTATGTCACAGGAAGTTTTTTTTTTTTAATCACAGAGTTTATGAGATAAATTCAATGACTCATCAAATTAAATAGAATGCCTTTGACTAATTGAAATAGTAGGCTTATCAAAATTTTTGTATTGTGGAAACTTGCCCAAATAATGACACATTTAAAACACTCCTACAGGGGCACCTCGGTGGCTCAGTTGGTTAAGTGTCTGCCTTTGGCTCAGGTCATGATCCCAAGGTCCTGGGATAGAGCCCTGTATCAGTCTCTTTATTCAGTGGGCAGTCTGTTTCTCCCTCTCTTTCTCCCCCTGCCCTTCCCCCCCACTCGTTTTCTCACTTTCTCTCTCAAATAATACAATCTTAAAAAAAAATAAAGATAAATAAAACACTCCTTACCTAAATAGTTAGGAACTCAGGATTTCAAAACATTTTAAATAACAGAGGACACAGTAGTTAAAAAATATATGATCTTTGAAAGGTCCTAAGCAGATGTTAACTTCTTTTCTTAATTTAATTATTTTTCCTTGATTTTAATGATAATACTCATTTAGAGAGTTTGGAAAATACAAGTGTGTAATGCCTCATGGAATTTTTATGCTTGCATTTACATCATCCCAACTTTGTTATACTATTGCTTAAATAAGCTCACTTCCTTGTATTTTAACACAGTAAACACTAGCTTTAAAGAAAGTTATCTATCCTATACCTCAAGACCTCAATTCAGAGCTAAGTGGTAAGAATTAGATCAGCCAGTGTGGAGAAAAGAGATGTCTGCTTGGCATTCACATGTTTGTGACTCTCAAGGACAACACTTCTAAAAGTTTTGAAGTTTCAAAATAGTGGGAATGGCTGAGTTCTGTAAACAAACCAAAAACAAGACACTTCTATATTTCTCTGGGCCTAATTGCTCCACCAGTTTACAGGGGGTTGAAAAATAATGGGTAGATTTTTTTTTAAAAAAGGAGGTGGTGAGAGACTTTAAATTCTATTTGGGCACCCAGGTTGGGTACTCAAATAAGTGAAAACATAAATTCTATTGGGACGTTAAGAAATAATGAACAGTAATAGGATTGATATGTTCCCTTCATGCATCACAAAACAGGTAACTGACCCAACCAACCAGGTACAGGAAATTTGGAAGAGCACGTAATCAATTTAAAACGTATTTAAAAAAAAAATTAAATTTTAATTTAAATTGCAACATCTCAAAGTATTTTTTTTTTAAAGATATTTAAAACCACAACAAAATGCAGTCACTTCAGATCCCTAGAGAGCTGCACAGCTATTTTCCAGAACCTTCTGGTAACCGCATCAGGGTGAGAGGTGGATTCCCCGCCCCTCATGAAATTGGTTCAAGACTATGAGGGTCAGGGATCCCTGGGTGGCGCAGCGGTTTGGCGCCTGCCTTTGGCCCAGGGCGCGATCCTGGAGACCCAGGATCGAATCCCACATCAGGCTCCCGGTGCATGGAGCCTGCTTCTCCCTCTGCCTGTGTCTCTGCCTCTCTCTCTCTCTCTCTGTGACTATCATAAATAAATAAAAATTTAAAAAAAAAAAAAAAAAAAAAAAAAAAGACTATGAGGGTCAAAGCAAGGAACATCTACTCTGCGCACGAAAGAATCAAGAATTTGAGAGGGAGGGCGATGTGGAGGCTGGAGAAAGGGGCCCCGTGAAACTCCCAGTGGCAGCGAAGATACGGGATGTTCCAGGACGTTTACCCGTGAGGTTTGACCGTTCGCCGGCTCCCGTCTACCCTCACGGCTACAGATGCCCGGAGCCGTGACCCGCGTCGCCTGAGGCCCGGGAGCACGAAAGGAAGGGGAACGCCTGTCCCCGCCGCCCCCCGGGTCCCCGCGTCCCCGCGTCCCCGCGTCCCCCGTCCCCGCCAGCTGGGAGGACGCTGCCCCGCAGCCCCGCCCGGGGGCGCTCACCTGCACTCTTCTTCTCCACCCTGCGCATGCGCTTGAGCCGCTTGAGCATGCCGCGCAGGTCGGTGATGCCATACTGGAAGGCGATCTTCTCGTACTCGTTGGGGTTCGCGTTTTTCAGCAGCTCCCACACGTCCACCTCGGGCTCCTCCTCCTGCTGCTTCACCTCCCTACCCGGGGACGGGCCCGAGTCAGGAGCTGCCCCGGCCTCGCGGGCCGCCAGCGGGACCCACTTCCTGGCTCAGCGGTGGAAGCGCTGCGCGTGAAGCCTGGCTGGGGGCAGCCCGCAGCCCGGGACACGGCCAGGCCCTGAGAGATCAGGGGTACGCGCCTGCCAGGCCCCTAGAGATCAGGGGTACGCGCCTGCCAGGCCCTGAGAGATCAGGGGTACGCGCCTGCCAGGCCCCTAGAGATCAGGGGTACGCGCCTGCCAGGCCCTGAGAGATCAGGGGTACGCGCCTGCCAGGCCCCTAGAGATCAGGCGTACGCGCCTGCCAGGCCCTGAGAGATCAGGGGTACGCGCCTGCCAGGCCCCTAGAGATCAGGGGTACGCGCCTGCCAGGCCCTGAGAGATCAGGGGTACGTGCCTGCCAGGCCCTGAGAGATCAGGGGTACGCGCCTGCCAGGCCCTGAGAGATCAGGGGTACGCGCCTGCCAGGCCCTGAGAGATCAGGGGTACGCGCCTGCCAGGCCCCTAGAGATCAGGGGTACGTGCCTGCCAGGCCCCTAGAGATCAGGGGTACGCGCCTGCCAGGCCCCTAGAGATCAGGGGTACGCGCCTGCCAGGCCCCTAGAGATCAGGGGTACGCGCCTGCCAGGCCCTTAGAGATCAGGGGTACGCGCCTGCCAGGCCCTGAGAGATCAGGGGTACGCGCCTGCCAGGCCCCTAGAGATCAGGGGTACGCGCCTGCCAGGCCCCTAGAGATCAGGGGTACGCGCCTGCCACGTGCCTACATTAGCATTGTCGCTTTGCTAGTTAAAAACAGAATATTAGGAAGATAGCAGAAGACATTCTGATTATGTCTTTACTTCTTTTCACTTGGAAGTTTAAAGAGAAGGTGAATTTGTGAGAAACTTAAGATCCCTTGTTATCCGGGACATGGGTACGGAAATCATTTTGAAAAGTGGATTGAGAATGAGAAGATTTAAATACTGATCTATGAAAGGAAAATGATCTCTTTCTACCTTCGTGAATGTACACATCCTAGCTATCTAGGAAGACAGTACAAATAGGTCTTTTAAACCTTAGGATTTCGTAAATAGCATTTTCCCTACTGTATTAGTAAATGTGCACACTAATGATTTTTTGCTGTTTTTTTCTACCAAGAAATTGAAACTGCCAGGTTTTTTTTTTTTTAAATACGATTTTTGTGGATACGTTCACTTTTTAAAAGACTTTTTTTTCTAAGTTGGCAGGAGAAGTTTGAAGCAAAAAATCCTCTCATATTTCGTCTTAAATAAAGCACTGTCTTGAATTTTTTAAGGCAGGTTGTATATGAATTATGAAAATATGAATGTTAAACTCTAAAGCAAATGGCTAAATTCCAATGAACAAGGGGGGAGTAACTTCTTAGTGTAATTATCAAAATTATGACCCTAAATTTTGATCACTGACTAAAGAACATACAGAAAATATAAAGAATATATATGGCTAGAAAAATATAAAATTTAAAGTACACTTGTCTGTTCTTATTTTAAAACCAATAAATGAAAGAAAAACTCAAGAATAAACACTCTTTAGGGAAAGAGCCTAGGGTTAATGCAAAATGTAATTTAAATTGAACAAAAAAAATTTCCTTTGCTGGCTAAATAGCTCTTGATTTTTTTTTAAAGATATAGGTGACTGGGGACAACACCTGGGGGACTCAGCGGTTGAGCATCTGCCTCTGGCTCAGGGCATGACCCTGGGGTCCTGGGATCGAGTCCCACATGGGGCTCCCCGCAGGGAACCTGCTTCTCCCTCTGCCTGTGTCTCTGTCTCTCTCTGTGTCTTTCATGAATAAATAAATAAAATCTTTTTTAAAAAAGATATAATTGACTATTTTCATCAGGTTAATTTGGAAATGTTTTAGTGACTACTTCCGGTGAATAATGTGATATGATTTTCCAGAAAACTGGTCAACATCAATGTGAAAACAGATTCATGCTATCATGCCATCAAATGATGGTTACATATGTTTGCATTGTCACATTAATTACACCTGTTTCTGCATTTTTTAAAATGGAAATAGCAGATTGTAATCCTAGTGAAGGGGAGGAGAATATAAATATTAACATAGAATTTAGGGTGGCGTTAGGCAAGGATGACTTCTCAATATCTAATTTACATTGTCATGTAAGTCTGTGCACCCAGTGAAGGAGGATGCTGAGGCAAATCTCCTGGAAAAATGAAAGGAAGTGAGAGGTCATGGGTCCGTCAGTGACCTTTATGGGAAGGACTAGGGAACACCATGAGGAAAATGTAACTCTTAACTCAAGACATAGGGCACCTGGGTGGCTCAGTCAGTAGAGCATGGGACTTTTAATCGCCAGGTCATGAATTTAAGCCCCACGTTGGGTGTGGAGCCTCCTTAAAATTAATTAATTAAAAATTTAAAACGTGAGAAACAAGTATTATTTTCATATCACTGAAATAATAACTACAGCCTCTATTAATACAGGCAAATTGAAAGCTTAAGAAAATTGTCCTGAAGTTGTAATATTGGTAATAATTTGCAATGCCTAGTAGGTCTACCACCTGAAAGCAGTCTAAATTTCAGATACATTCTTTAAATATTTTGTAGGCAGTCTTGGATAATTGCAATTAAAATGTGTCTATATGTGCCTATATAAAGTCTCTGTAGATGTTTCTTCAACCGCTTTATTAAGGCTATATTTGTGTCATATTCCAGCCTAAACATAGTCCCCAAACTATAAAAATATACCAAATTACATTGTGTTAAATTCATACTTCAACCAAGAAGAATTACATACACATTTCCACCATCCTCCTGACACTGGTAAAAGGATTCCAAGATACCAAACTAGATTAAAATAGATAGCAGGAAGCATAAGTCAAACACTAAGTCATATCTAGATCCACGAGGTGAATATTTATATAAGGGATGCCAATATAAATATCATTTTCAGTGTGATTTCATGTCAGTTTTGTTGGCAGATTCATCAAACTGATCATCCTCACCATTTTTTTTTCATTATAAAACCAAAATACACCTCACTCTACCATGTTCTTAATCTTATCAAACTTATCAAACTATATACACTCCAGGGACCTCTTACCTACTCCTTCTTTTTCTCTCCATTACTTAATTCAATTCCAAGTTGCAGGAAGTATTCATTATTTTTTTACTACAATGTGAGGTCAGGGCTCCCACCTGTAGCATTATCGAAACTCATCCAGCACATAATCTTTACTTACCACGAGGGCTGCACATGACCCTATCTGCATGGTTATGTTAAATTTCAGCAGGGAGAAAAATTCAAATTCTATAGGCATCACTGATTCTTTTTCAAGCATTGGGATAGACCTATATCAGATTCACAGTACTTGCATCTACATCAAAATTTCTATAACTTGATGGTCCTAGTAAAGAACAGAGCAATTATAGAAATTTTATATAGAATAAAACTTTCAAGTATATATATACATATACACATACATATATATAGGTCAAATCCCATAACAAGAGACTACCTAATAGATTTAATCTGATTTAGCTAATGTCTATTTGAAATACTCTGGCTTTGTTCAGGGCAGAGAGATCTTTTGTTGTAGAAAGATGTTGGTTGCAAAGACGTTTATGCTGATGGGGATTTTGCCACACACTCTTGGAAGAGTAGAAACGGTGTCATTATCACAATGAAAACACATGCAATTCACAAATTAGTAGGGAAACACAGTGATTTCTAAAGTTACACTGGTAGATTAGTAGAGTATATTAAATGAATATATTCTTATGCTAACAACAATTTAATTATGAGTCAACATCATAATTAGGGGATGTAAAGAAAATGAGAACTGGAGACATGTTGACTGCCCAGTTTTTTGCCCAGTTTTTCCTAATAATTTTGTTCTTTGTTCATTTCAATCATTCATTAGCTTTCTTTTACTCTACGAACTACTGGTAGTCTGTTCTTTTTTCTTCTTGATCAGAGCATGGACTTTAATAATCTGTTGTATCACATTGTGATTGATTCATATATGTGTATGCGTGCCTGTATATTATATCTTTTTTATGAATATAGGCTCTTCAAGGGAAAATGTCACATTTTTGGTGGGAGTGAATACTTGACACTTGCCATGAGCCAGCCTCTTACATAACTGATTTAACTAGTTTTTGTTCTCCACGTTTATGAGCGTGGAAAACAAATCTCAGAGAGGACATGTAATTGGACTGAAGTCATGCAGTGAACAACTGGGAGAATTGAGACCCACATCCATGTTTTTACCACTACATTGTCCTTTCTGTGTGCTAGGCACTGGAAGTCACTGTGAAGAAAGCATTTAGTGTTTTCCTGGTTGAGTAAATGACTGCAGGAGAGAGAGGGAAAAAAAAGACATATTCTCTTCTCTTCCCAAAGTGTCGATTTGTGTTATGAACTGAAGCACCAACTTCCATAACAGATTTAGAGTAGTATTTCTTAGGTGGTATTTCTTATGGGCTGACTCAGAGGGAAACTTGGGTTTAGGTTCCTGCTCTGTCTTTCATTCACTGTGTGACTCGGGGTAAGTCACCTGACATCTCTGTTCTTTGGTTTCTCACCTGTAGAATGAGGAAGGTTAAGGTTCACTGAGTGTCACTTCAGGTACTATTGCTTTAAATAAATTTGGGTAATTAGTAAATATTATTGAGACTAATGCTTATTTGAAGTATCCAAAGAGAAAAAGAGGTATTTGGTACTGTCAAGGTCTCTTGATCGGCTGATAGTCATTGGTAATTAATAAACTGCACTGGTTAATATTTCTGTTCTCAATCTACATGTTTAGAGCTGGAGGAATTTTTCATTCATAGGGACCTAGATAAAGCCATTCAACTTAAACTGAGAACAAGCACAAGTCCAGTTTATTACTACTTGTAATCTGTTGTGAAATATATTTATATGTTTCCTTATAACCATAGAAGGCACTAAAAGTAATAAAAAGCAAACCTGAAAAGCTAAATGAAAGCTGATATCAATATTATATATTATTAATTTAGAATCATAGTTTTATTATTTATTCACAAATTTGGTACTTAAATAAAATCCCTGCAAAAATCAAGTTCTTTTTGTTGCACTATAGTAAATATATGCATAGCTTTATATATAACACATATATGATTACATATGCTTGCATATATGGTCAGAAATCCTATAAAATGGTTATGTACTGAATATTCCTAATGAAATCTACAAGTTTTATTGTAAGAGAACAGTGTTAAGGGAGTGTGAATGAGAGTGCTAAATATTGCCATTTTGTAACTATATTTTATTTCTTCTAAAATGCATATTTTTTGACATTTTAAACATCTTAAATAGGCATGTTCTTATAATAAATAGTGTGTCATAATAAACTCTCTGGAGCAATTTTTCATTGCTTAGTGATTTATGAAATACAGGTATATATTAAAATGTCTTAGATTTGGTGAAGTATGGTAAACATAAATACTATTTTAAAGTAGATCTGCCTTTACTATATATATAGTATATATATATACATATATATATAGTACATAGAAAGTACATGTACATAGAAAGTACTATATATGTGTGTGTGTACACACACACACACACACATATATACCTACAGAGACTTTTACCAAATTTGTGAAACTGATTTTTTGGTAAAATATCAAAGGCAGGAGAATAAAGTCTTTATTTGATCATGCCAAGGAATCATGATTGAAATGATAGAAATCATCAGAGAAATCAGAGGTTTCTAGGTATTTGGGTTGTCTGCTTCAGTTTTCAGATCTTCTCATCCCCAACTGAGAAAGTACGTGAAGACTCATGAAAGATTTGAAAAGAAGGGTAAAAAACATCAGCTAAAATCTTTAGCAGATTAGTAGGCAGTAGTTTCTCTGTCTCTTTCTTAGTCAACTCTGTGTTATATATTCTATAAGCAAACACATTTTAAGGAATGAGAAATTCTCCGAAAAACATCCACTTTAAACTTGAGTTCTCTGAGTGAGTGTCTAAAAGATTTCCAGGCCACAGCGCCTCACTCCATCGCTCGGTTCTCACCTACGTTTCAGGAGACCACTAAAGTCAAGTTCCCCTGCATCGTCTTGACCTTCTCCACTGTCATTAACAAAAGAAAAGCAAATCTGGGTTTAATGCTGAGACATATACACATCAGTTTCCCCCAAACACTACGTATAACGTATATGCAATTTCGTACTGGCACACAAGTCATCAGACTAAATCCACACAAACTATCTCTTTTCACACAAGTGACATTTTAACCTCTGGAGCATGTACTTGTGGAAAAGTAAACGTGAGGAGCTTGTGTTACTCTGCGATTTCAGGAGACACATTTTTGTAGATTGCATATATGAAACTGCTTGGATTTGTGTTAAAACAGAGTAACACAAATGCGCTTAAGCCAAGCAACACAAAGTACTTTGTTTTTCCAAGTTGGGGGTGCTAGAAACATACCTGCGTAAAAAGCAAAGGACTTTTGCTGATCTCTGTTATTCATGTCAGAGATTGGCTTGGAGAACGAAGTATACCAGTGTCAAATATATAAGTGCGAAGCTTATATTCAAAGGTAACTTCTTTGTGTCCGTTGGTAGTTCAGTCAGATAATGCGGTACCAACATAACGTACAAATGAAGCTAGTGCAGAACTTTTTTTAAAAGATGCATTCCTTTCCGTTTTAAAGGGATATCATTCTAAACCTTTCATTTTCTTGTTAACATTTATGCCCTTTAAAAAGTATTTTTAAAAAATTTGTCTTTGAATTATTGACGAGCTCTATACTAGGAGTGCTTTCCTACTGAGAAATGCATCTTACATTAGGCATGCAGCCACCTTCATAATTTCATAGAAACTCTAAATAGAAGCTATGGAGCTGACATTTAAATGGCACTACATACTTACATGTTTAATTTTTTAATGAAGATTTTATTTCCTGCTCTTTACAAATGTTAGTTATGGTTTCTAAGAAAAGAGTCTGCAGGTTTAAAAAACAGCGTGTGTATCACATAAGTTTGTAAGAAGTAAACTCAAATAATGTGATTTCAAAATTTCTTTAATAGCAGGTATTTAGAGAAGACTTTTGAAGTAAACCCATTTGCATTCTTTCAAATAAAAAAAATTTAGTAGATTACATCTCCCTGTGTTAGAATATGCTTGTACATTGGATGAGTATATTATTGGATCATACATATTTGCTGAACATGGCATGAAGAGAAGGTGGAAGGAAAGTAAGAGGGATTAAGGTTATGACTTTAAAAAATACCAATTGATCAGGTAATACTACATACATTTAAAGCCATTAAAACTTTCATTTTAGGAGAGAAATGTACCTTTTATTAATGGATTAAATCATTGCTCTATGATAGTTTGGAATAACTTTCCTTATTCATCAAAACTAAGTGGATTCAGTCTTAAGAAGAGCAAAACATTTGCTGTCGCAAATGAACTAACATTAGGAAAAATTAAGTGCAGAGAGTAAAATAATTCAGGAAGGGGCTAGTTACATGTGTCATACTCGATTTTTTTTTTCATTTTTCTTCTTTGTCCCTTCGCCCCCCATTTTTCAGCCTTGGCAATTGCAAAACAAATCAAATAGGTATCTATATTTCGTCTTTCTGCAGTGTTTGTTATTCTAGCAGACCTAGTAGTCTTTCATCTAACAATCCCATATTTAAATAGCGCTAACTTCGATAAGTAGCTACTTAATTGTGATTTTCTGGATACATGGTTCAGTAGCTCCATGTCATTTCTAAATGAAAAAGCACTTAGGATAAAAGTTTTCTGACATGACTTAACTGATGTTATATTATTATACAGCTTTCTTGATCATCTGGTGGAAAATAATGCAATTAAGAAAGAGCCACATGTGAAGACATTAAGAGTATGTTTTTATAAGGCAACTGTAAAACCTGAAAAAATAGGAGCCTCACTCTGACAAGAATATTCTAAAATTGTCAGTATATGCTTGATTTGATGTTAAACCTATGGCTTTTCTAGACCACTAACCTTTGGGCACACAGCATGTTTGGCTACTGTGAAGAGGTGCTTGCTTTGGAATACAGAGTGCAGAGGAAGGGAATGTGTGGTTTGAAAAACCCTCCACTTGCACATTATATAAAAGCTACCTACATTCCCCTTTCAAAGTTACCTTCTCTTGAAAGCAGATCTGATGTCAATGTTTGGAGTAGTCCCGGTAGATTCTAAGAAAGGAAAGAAAACAATAAAATAAATAACCATTACATAGGCAATTTTGTGCTCAGTTCCTTTGCAGGCTGTGGACGATTCTTCAGATGTAAGGAATGCCAGGTAAAGAAGGGCTGGGGGATGGCTCTGCTCCAGATGGCTGAGCCGCTGAGGTATCATACCTCGTCCTCCCTCACACAGAATCAATGTGGGGCTGCAGGAGCTACTGTATCCGGTTGTCATTCCCACTAGAATCACCTGAAGAACTTAAAAAAAATCAGCTTCTTGGTCTCCTTGTTGGAGATTTGGATTCACCAGATCAGGGACAGGCACCAAGAAATCAATACTCTTCAACAGCCCTTCAGGTGATTCTCAGAGATGCCTGGCCAGGCTGAAGAGGCACATCTAGGCACCAGATTCCCACTCAACACAGAAATCTCCACAGCACCTCCAGGATCACCCAGCCTTCATTTGATGTCTCTTGAAATGGGGGGATCTCACTTTTCCCAGGCTGTTTACAGAACTTTAATGAAAGAGCTCATGCTAAAATTAATACAAAAAATTCACCTCCTCCTAATTCCTACCTTTAGACTCTAATTTGTCTGAAATACTCTTGTGTGACAGCACTTCCCCTGTTTATAAGTTGTGCATGCCTGGCCTCTTTCACACCACATTCAGCTGCCTGGGATGTAGTTTCTGCCTTCTTCATCCTACCGGGCACCACTCCAGAGGAGGTCCAGATTGATGTATGGTGCCCATGGCCACAGACATCACTCCACATGTGGAATGAGTACCAGGTTGCAGAGACTAGTGTTATTTCCTAAACCTAGATCCTATACCTTGTAATGGCTCAGCATTAAATTACACCAACTCTGTTTCTTGTAGCTTTACCATACTTTGGACTCACCTTAAATTTATGATCTTTGCTGTCAAGTCAACTTTCTCTTTGTGTTCTTATAGAAGTGCTCCCCCCGACCCCAATCTACATGTACATCTTTATATTTATTCCTATTAAATTCACTCTGAGCACTACACAGAACCTATGGATGAAGAACTTCCCCATCTGACATTGGTCCTTATAAGAGAAATCCTTCTCTTCTACACTACTTTTCGGCCATCTGGGAATCCTGGACATCCTTGTATTGTATGAACTTATCCCCAAACTCAGGTGGGAATAAGTGGACCCAAGGAAACAGTTATGTTCAGTAGAAGAAAAATAAATGGCATCAGCCCTTATCTGGGAAGTTGAGGAAATATAGATAGCATGGAGAAGAGATACTTAGCAATAAAATCCCTGAAATTCCATTTTAAAATTGCTTAATAGCAATGTAACTCAGTGGGCTTGATGATACTACCACAATCAGAAACACACAGTCTGAAAGAAAACTTTATTTTCAAAATCTCGTAGTGTCAAGTGACCTTCTCCTCCTCTATCCCCTCACATGCCATGAAAAAACCCACATCTATCCAGACAAGAAGACTCTCTTACCGTGTACTTCAAGATCGAATGTGCAGCTGTCAAACTTATCCTTGTAGGTGACCTCGCACCTGTAGTTTCCCGCATAGTTCTCTTTGGCCTTGATGATCTGCATCTCGAATGTGTACATCTGCAATGAAATGCATCCAGCATATTTTAACCCCACCTTGCAGACCGAAAGAACCTACCATGTTTGGATGGTTTTCAAATTCCTCAGTATTAGCTTAGAGTTCTGTCTATATCCGGGCATTCCAGCCCAGCGTTCTCAACATAGGAGGGGCCAATGTGCTCCCTAGCTCCTGGCACAGCAGGGACAATTGCCTGAATGTCGACACTAGGGATGGTAACTCTAGAGAATTTTCTGGGACTGAAATCTCTCAAAGCTGACCCTGACAGTGACCTTTACTCCGTACAGAAGGAATGACCCAGCCATGCCCCAGGACTTAAGGGTCATACCCGAGTTTGCCTTTCAAAGGTTTCCTTCAGCTGGAGGTGCTTCCCAGCTTTGCTGGCCAGGTCCATCCATTTCCCTTTGAACCATTTGATGGTGGGTTTTCTAAGAAGATCTTCAGCCTTGACTTTGGCTATAAAGGTGATATTTTCACCTAGAGAAAGCACAAGTGATTCAGACTGTGGCTTCAAAATTGCCATTTGTTTGGGAAGGAGTTACAGAGGATTGCACAGTACAGACTATGGTATGACATTGTGCCCTGATTTTTTTTAATGCATGCCCTAGGAGTTCTTTGGATACTCCAACTTGTTCTGCTTTTGAGGTTTCTGAGGCAGAAAAGGAGAAACAGGTCAACCAGTGGAGCTAGTTGCTGTTTGGCTTTATCATGTATACATGAAATAAAAATGGAAAGCTTCACGAATGTATGGATTTTTCCATCCTTTTTATTAGATAAGATGATGGGAAGTCTGGACTTACATGACTAAATATGACTAAATGAAGCTAACCTTTTAGAAATAAACCTATCAATTTGTATTGATTGATTGGGTCCCAAGGACATTAAAACTCTAGCCCAGCACTTTGATGTCTTCCAGAAACACCAGGGAGCAAATATTTCCATCTACATGCGGTGTGCTCCTATATTCTAGAACTGAAAGAAGTAATTTAGGATATGATCAGTCAGCTATGTGCTTATTTGTTCTCCTCACAACATATTCCTCATAAAAATTTATTTCATCAAAATTCCCAGACCCCTAAGTCCTCTCTAACTTACCACCCTGTTTATTTCCTTCATGGCACTTGGCTTTTGTAATTATCTGTTTGTTTGATTTCCTGTTGTGTGTTCTTCCCATTAAGATTGTATGTTCTGAAGGTGCACATGTTATACTCAGTGTTCAGCACAGCACCTAAAGCAGGAGGTGCGCAAGCACTGTTTTTTGAATGATATCTCCAAAGTTGAGCCCTCTGTCCCACTTGTTTCCTCTGAGATACTACCCATCATCATATAGCATGTGCACAGATTTGTAACCATCTTACGGGATGAACATGTCATGATGACAGCAAACTCTGACTCACAGCTCTGAGATACGCCAGGTGCTATTCAAAGTACTTCATAGGGACCGTCCCCATTTTACAGATGAGGAAACTGATGTGAACCCAACCTGGCTCCAGGGTCCAGGCGCTCAGCTACTATGTGCTAAAAGTCACTGAGATGCTAGCTGTCACTCTCCTTTTCAGGTTATAAAAAACAAGATTTAGTATATGACTACAACAGAATAGTAGCCAGCCATGAAAACGAATGAAGTACTGATTCATGCTACAGCTTGGAGGGGCCTCAAAAACTCTATGGTAAGGGAGAGGAGCCAGACACAAAAGGTCGTGTATTGTATGATCCTATTTAGACCAAATATACAGAATAGGGAAATCCACAGAGACAAAGAAATCAGTGGTTGCCAGGGGCTGGGAGCGGGGGGTGGGATGTAATGGGATAGTGGGGTACCTGGTTGCTGTTTGGGGTGATGAAAATATTTGGGAACTAGATCAAGATGCTGGTTGTGTAACACTGAGAGCTGCTGGTTATTGACTTTAAAATGGTAAATTTTATGTGACGTGAATTTCACTTCCATCTAAAAAGAAAAGCAGGATTTAATGCTTGGCACTCACCAACTTTCACCGATCCCGTTTGAGGCTTTTCCACAAACAGGGTGGACAACTGGGAATTGGCATTCTGCTTGTCTTGTTCCTCTCCAGCAGGTGATTCGCCAAGAGACCACTCTAAGGAGCAGAAAGGAGGAAAAAAGATCATTTCGGGGACACATTTCTCTTAGGCAGACTTACCTGGGGTGCTGTCCTCATCAACAGTGAAGCTTTTCTTTGTCTAATAAACCTGGGTAAATATAACCTCATTCTTTCCATCCATCGCCCCTGCAGCCATCCATATAGTGACAGAGTCCCGTTCTTACAGGGTTGCCTCTTTCATGATGGGATAAAGACCATTTTCTACTCCTAGAAATCATGAAACTTTTCAGGTAAGTTGTTACTCTGTGTGTGTTGGCAGCCATGGTTGCTTTGTTTCCCCATCCTTCCTGTGTCCTAGCAGGCACATGATGGTGGCAGGTACACTAAGGCAGTACCATGTCATGTCAGGGGTATGTCTGTAACGTGTCGCATGGGTACAACACAACTGGAAAAGACTAAAGTGATGAGTCACTTTGCTGGTCAACTGGGAAAAGTCAGACACCTAAAGCTGGCCTGGTATTTCTAGATTCCTTGCCGTTATGCGATCAGATAATTCCATGAGGGCTGTTTAAATGAGGCCATAGCTCGACAGTTAAGGAACGGATCATGACCTGCAGGCACAAAGTTCAAAAACACTAAGTGCATCCTGCAAGAGGGGAGGAATGGAAAAAAAGAAACATCAACTCTCTGAGGCTTTCCCGTGAAAAGAGAGAAGCTGAAAATGAAGCTTATTTTCATTTTCTAGGATGCACTCCAGGAGCTTAGCTGGTATTAATCAGTAGTCAACTCCAGTGAGGACGGCAGGAGAGAGAACAGTAGACATCCCCTCTGTCTTCAAGAGCTAAACGGAGAGACATTCAGTTTCAGCCACTTAGTAACTGGAAAAAAATGCATGGGTGCCAACCCTCTGTTAATGTTTCTTGAAAAGAGGGAAATGTACATTTAGTTATTTTAGTTTTCATGTATCAATCATGCTATCCATGGAGATCATCATTTTCACAATGAAGTCATACAACGTAGACACATAGTTACATACGTGTTGGTGTATGGGGGGAAGGGTGGTGTGTGTGTGTATGTCTGTGACACTCACAGTAATGATGAATGTGGGCACTCATATTTGTAACCCAGGGGAAAGAACTTGTATTGTTTGCATCCTTTTTATACCTACAAGTACCTGCAAAAGTGCCTGGCCCCTGGGATGCTTGGGTGGCTCAGTGGTTGAGTGCCTGCCTTCCACTCAGGGCATGATCCCGGGGTCCTGGAATTGAGTCCCATATCGGGCTCCCTGCAGGGAGCCTACTTCTCCCTCTATCTTTGTCTCTGCCTCTCTCTCTCTCTGTCTCTCATTAATAAACAAATAAAATCTTTTTAAAAAAGTGCCTGGCCCATAAGGCACAGTAGGATTGTAGTAGGTCCTCAACACAAATTTGCTGAATGAATGAATGACCTCACAAAATTGCAGTGATTGCTGGCTGACAAGATGCATTTCAAGGTCTTTCTGAAATATAATAAAGGTCTATGGAAATGTGAATTATTCTCCAACTTTAGCACATACCCAAAATGGAGGTTTTTAGTTTCTTAATCCCTGTGTATTTGCTAACTGCTAAAATTGATAGCTCTAATCACCATAAATCTGTGGTATATGTGGTTAAATTCCTGAATTTGTGTGTGAGTGTGTGTCATGCAAAATTAATTATTTCTCAATACATTAGTTTTCTTGTAAGAGGATACATAATGAAAGATCGCTAAAAAGGCTACAAACGGAATAAAACAAAGATTAGAATCAAAACAGCTTCAAGAAATGAGGTCATTAGTGACTAGATTAGGATGGGGTCGGGATGCCTTGCTCCAGGAGAGTGCTCACCTGAATCTTTTCTTTCCAGGGCCCGACTACCCACACCTGAAAGGAAAGCGTGATTTGGATGATACATGGGCAAGGAGTGAAAATGGAGAGCTGACTTCAACCTTCTTGGATTCCCCCAAACCCCGTCTTTCCCCATGATAGAAAGAGCTAGATGTCAGCTTGGATAGAAAAATCAGTAGAACTTCAACTATGAAAGCATCTATAAAACGTATGTGTCTTACTTAAGAAAGAATAATAAAATAAAAGAATTCAAATATCTAAAGAACAGGGAATAAGGGCATATAGGTGGAAATGGAAGACAAACATTTTTGTCCCTAAAATTTATATCGAAGATCGACTAATCTTATTTACTTCATAAATAAATAAATAAATAAATAAATAAATAAATAAATAAATAAATTTCTCGTTTTGTGAAAAAAAAAAAAATCATCATTAAAGTCAAGTTTTTCCCTCCTGGTGTTGGCAAGGGCAAAACATTGTCTTATCAAGGTTCTCTACCTTTTCTTTTTCTTTACTGTCAATTAACAATAAGTTACAATGTAGGGTAAGGGGTTGGAATGGTCCTAACCTGGAGGCACGGCGCTAGGTGGGGAGGCTTCCTCTTCATCTGAAACAAGAAATGGGAGCAAAAAGTCAAGAAGGAAAGGACTTTGTCCTGAGTATCCTGTGAAAAAAAGAAAGCTGGAAAAAAAGAGAAGAAAACACAAAATACTTTGAACTGAGGAGTCAGCCTTAGAAGACTCAGTACCTGAAAGGTTAAATTCAATATTTCAGACCAAAGAGAGAAAGAAATAAATAAATGAGTTGAGGGAATAGAGAAACCCAGTGAAAGTGTAGATGGAGAAATGGAACTCTGCACAAACATTTCATGTGATTGTATGTTAGAAGAAAATCTATGTTAAAAATCAAGCCTTGACAAAGTCAACAGTAGAGATTTTTTTTTTTTTTTTTTTTTTTTTTTTTTGGTAACAGTAGAGATGTTTTCAAGTTCTTACTTTATAACTAAAATCAATGTCAGGCATAATTCATATGCCACAGTCATTTGAACGAGACGTGGAAAAGCATAAATGAATGAGAACTCATTCTCTCCTGCTCCTGAAAACCTTGTGATTAATTCCCCTTTCATATTTAGGAGACAAAGGGAAGCATTACCAACATTACCTTGACTAAGAGAAAATCAATTTTTCATACTTGCTAAATTTACTAATATTTACTTTGGAACTTTGAAAGCATTTTCCCATGATTATATTGGTGTTGGTCAATGCTGTATATTTTTTTTATCTTTATGAACGCATATTTGCAAAATTCAAAATATGCCTTATAGAATTTATGTGCAGACGCACCGCATATTCTTCTTTTCTAAAATGTCTGAGTTTTAAAGTGTCTTTACAACTTTAGATACTTAAATAGGCATTTGGCATCACCTGAATCTCTGCCTCTCCTTTCCCAAAGCATAAAAATTAATGTTAGAAAAAAATTAATGTTAGTGTGAATAATAATAATAATAATGGTTGTACTTAAAATGCTAGAATAATTGTGAATTTCATACCACAAACCAATATGACTATATAAGACAGGATACAGAAAACACAGCTGTTAAATTTAAAGTGCTTTTAAAAATTCCCAACAAGAGGTAAAATAGCACATTTTTAAATAATCTGTTAGAATATTTACTACAAAGATTATTTACTAGCCTGAAATTTCTTTTCTAAAACGACCAACCAAGAATGTTTTATTATTTTTTAACAAAATAATTAAATGCCATGTATTTAATTCCATATTTAGCATTTTATTCTTGGAACCTATTCAGAGGCTTTTATTTACTGAAATGTGTAAGGAATCTTGATTTAAAGTCCTGTCAAAATTCTTGAAAAAGTTTTAAACCTCAACCAAATCCTGTAAAGGAGTTCCTTTATGATATGTAAACTAGAGGCTGGAACCATTTTGAGTCAAATGAATACTTCATTTTACACGGGGTTTGTGGTTGCTTGTTTGCTTTGTGCACTATGCATAGTGAATTGAGTTGGTTGTTTGGAACGCAAAATGATTGAGAAAAGAGTATTTACATACTTTCATAAAACAAAAATGAAAAGAGAACCCACCTGTTAAGCAAAAATTTGATGGGTGAGTAGTTTCAGAGCACACTAAATGATAGAGGGAGGTGGGCAGGGCCAGGTGAATTAAATGGACGATGGGCATTAAGGAGGGCACTGTTTTGATAAGCACTGGGTGTTAGATGGAAGTGATGAATCTCTGAATCCTGCTCTTGAAACCAATATTATTCTATATGTTAAACTAACTAGAATTTAAATAAAAACTCTAAACAAAAAACTTTTAGAGCGACATGCACAATTATTTTAAACTATTAAGGCAGCTGCAGTGCTTCAAGGTGTCATGAAATGATACTCTGATGATCCAAAATCACTTCCAAACAGCAATTACTTCTCAACTGGTGATTCATTATACATATACTTTCAAATTTACTAAAGTGCTAGGAAATATAATTGGCCAGGGGCAAAGTTTTTTATTTCCCCCTTTCAAAAGTAGCTTTGGTCCTGGCATCCCATTGGATTGGGAAATGGAGTTAAGATATTGGATCCTGACCTTAAATTCTTGAAAAGTTGCCTGCTTGCATTTGGTTCAATTGGATGAGAATAAAAGGTCTAATTGTTCTTATTTATGGAGGGAAAACAGCGACTATTGTTAGAAGGGAAACTGAATATCCAGCTCTTCTGGGTTGTGCCTAATTGAACAACACATATAGGAAAGACATGGCATCATACAAAGAATATTTTCAAATAAAAGGAAACAATACAATATGTGAGTCATTAAATTCATTCTATTTAAAAGTGACTACAATGATGATTAAACATCTGGTTTTGGCTCTTTAGAATATAGCATATCTGAAGACCTCAGACCAGAGCTGCAGACTATCTCCCTGAGCTCATGGAAGAGAAATTTTCCAAAGCAGAATTTTACTTGTCTTTGAGTCATGGAAAAATGGCATTTGTAAAAACATAAACATGATTCTTTAAATGACTGAAGTTCCCAGAGAAGAAGGCCTGGAAAGTAGAGAAGAAACTCAGTATCATAATGCAAGCCTGAGATTTTAGGGGGGCACACATAAAATCTGGAATGCCAGGAAAGAACTGCAGAGATAGTAGACTATATAGATTCTTATGATCTCATATACTCTCTTTGGCATAAAAGAAAACTTCAACATATAGTCTATTTAAGTTGCCTTTCTTAATTAGTTTTTTAAGTCATACAAACTTGGGACAATTGATGAGATTCTTGGAAAGACCAAAAAGCACATAAAATATATGTGATTCTCAACAAGCCTCAAGTAACTGCTGATACAATAATACCTTGTTTGATTGTGACCAAGCTCTGAATCCTCAAGCAGAGAAATCAGTTGTGGAAAATATTGGCTCCCATGACCAAAATAACAACAGCAGTAACAACAACCACATATGGAAGGCAATAGCACCAATGGCTAACATGAATTCATCATGTTTGGAGGCATCTGATTAATTTCTCATACTTTCTTAATGAAAAGGCACATGTCTCCATACCTTGATGCTTCTAAAATCAGGATTCATCCTACAGTAAATATATCATTTTGATGAGTTTTTTTCTCCTCCAAATTTATTAAACCAATGCTGCAACTTATAACGGTTGTGTCACAGAATTGAAAAGTATGGTAATATTAGCTTTTAACAAAGATCATTATGAAGAAGTAATGTAACTATAAAGTGTAGAGAAAGCTCATTAGATGGTTGGTTGTCTGATACCTAAAGGTAAAACTGCTCAAAAAAAAATTTAGCATGTGAGTAAAAAGCACCAGAATAATGTTATTGCAGGAAAGGGATCTAAATGAAGAAAAAAGTTTAATCATTCTTTTAATTAAAAAAAAATCATATCATTTAGGAGAAAACTTGCTGGAGCTTCTGCTGATTCACTTCCTCATCTGCCACCCACATTTGGGCCAAATGAAAGACTCTTCACATCATGTTATGTGAGATCTTTAATAGGCACGAGTTTCATTCACGATTGTTTATGCAGTAATACTAATGTTAATGCCTGGAAAAAGAAAATAAGTCTTTATTAACTTGCAGTGATTACCAAAGTCAAATATTTTTTTCTGGAAGAAAAATTTAAAAAGGCAGTAAATATCCCAGTTGGGCTTACCAAAGTATAGATAAGACTATAAACTATCGGGCAGCCCCGGTGGCGCAGCGGTTTAGCGCCGCCTGCAGCCGGGAGTGTGATCCTGGAGACCCGGGATTGAGTCCCACATCGGGCTCCCTGCATGGAACCTGCTTCTCCCTCTGTGTCTCTGCCTCTCTCTCTCTCTCTCTCTTAATCTGAATAAGTAAATAAATCTTAAAAAAAATCTAGACTATAAGCTATTAAGATGCAAAAACAAAGAAAAATTTTAATGTCAGAAGTTAGCATCAAAATGAATCCTAATCTTCAAAGTAATGTCTGATTCTAATGCTCTGACACATCTGGAAGCACTCTCAAGACCAGTTTTGAACCTCCAATTGTTAAGGTAAAGAAGAGACCCAATCCCATTACCCTGTATTCACATGTACCAAGGTTGGCTGACAAAAAAAAAAAAAAGTATGATCCCACTTGATCACCCACATAGCTCTCTACACATGGCTCTCCGTGACAACACTGAGTGAAAACTTGCTGAATAAATGGACATTGAAATAAAAGACAGATCTTTGGTCTTCCTGAACATATAGAAAAGGAGAACTTATACTTAGTGCTCCATTGATTGGCCACCTGATTTATTCTGGAGGAATTCTAAGCCATCAGTATGGTTTTTATAAGGACATTGCTCCCCGGTATGATTACTCTAGAAGAAATTTGTACATCTAATTTCTGGTATTGCTGTTTGGTTATACACACTTCCATGTTGTCATCTCTATTGTTTCAATTCCAGGACAAAGTTGGCAGTACAAGGGAGCAAGGCAGCTGGATGGACAACTCCAGAGATAAGCAAGCAAATGAAACACATATTAAAACCCCTTCCTGGGAAATCAGCTATTTCCCAGACAGAGACCCTTAGTAAATGTGAAAAAGTTGGCAAATCTAACCACAAACACTACTTATAAGATTGACAGAGGAACCAAACAACATCCTCCAGCTATAAAAATAATTTTTTTTAGGACATTTCCAGATTGCTGCAGAAAGACTCAGGCAATCCGAGGACAACATTAAAGCTACATTGCTGTGAATAATGTTCTTACTGGTGACAGTCTTGGGGCTATTAATTGAATATACTTCAAAGAATTCGATAGATGACTAATTCAGGTGCTGAAAATGTACTAATATCCAGGCATGACCATTTCAATCATTTTAAGTGAGTTGGCCTTAGAGTAAAAAGCATCCATCTGTTCTGAGGAAGAACACTCAGAAAGCACAGCACAGGTATCTTATCCTGAGTCTCATTGACTAAGAGTATGCATGAGATAGTCATGCTCCTGCCCAGCAAACATAGAGAATGGGATAAAAAATCTATCTAGCTGACTGCTGTCCATATGATTCACAGCTAAGCCCACCTGGAAATTCAATCATTCGTTCTACAAGCATTTATTAGGAATTTGCTACATGCAGCTCTCTGCCAAACAGTGCAAGAGGTGAGCTAAGGGAACCAAAGAGGTGTTAAGACATGGTACCTGACTGTCAAAAAATGTACAACCTCTTTGGGAAAGGAGTGAACCACTACTAGGTGAGTAAGTGGAGAAAAGAGCGATTTAGCAACAGAGGCAACAGGTCCAAGGGAAATCAGGAAGAGGAAGGGCAGATGAAAGTGAACTAAGCGGCACCGAGGAATGGAACCTGAATTGACTGGCTAAAGAACAATGACATGGATGAGCACTGGGTGTTATTCTATATGTTGGCAAATTGAACACCAATAAAAAATAAATTTATATTAAAAAAAAAAGAACAATGAAATAGCCTGAGGGCTGGGGGAGGCTGAAGGGCAGGGAGGGACATTGGTCAGGGCTGGAGGAAAGGTCCTGTTGCACCTGTCAATCTTGGTTTTGCTCACGCAAGCCTTCTTTCTCAACCAGGGCAATGCATACAGCTGTGAGTAGTGTATCTACCTTCTACTTGAGCATTTTCTTTGAAATTTCCCTGTCCTTGATGAAAGTAATAGTTGAAGAGGACTGTGTATCAGTCCTTCCAACCTCTGACCTCCTTTATTTAGGGATATCACTTTCTATCATAGCCCGATTTGCTTTCTTGTCTTGTAGAGCAAATACAAACATGGCAGTTTATGTGGCTGGACATGTGACTACATGTGGCCATGGCCTTGCTTAACTTTCGCAAATGTCAGAAAAAGTGCTGTTAACTTCAGGATGCCCGAGTCATTCGGCCTTGCTCTCTCATCCTACTCTGTTCTGTGTGTAGAAAAGAGTTTTTGTTGATTGGTTGACTGGTTGATTTTAACCATTTTCTCATTTAAGCATACAAATACAACATGATGACTTTTCACATTAAGGGTCAGGAGCGGGCTTTGTTTAAATGCTGACAGCTTGCCCTCTGGGATTATATCATCAACTTTGTTAGTTGAGCCTTACAGCCGGGTCCAACTACCTTTCCAAATTTGGAAACAGAGGTGTATGCCATTGGCCTTGTAGAGAATAATGTTACAATAGCTTCAGCCAGGAAGTCTAAACATCCTTGAACCCATCTCATGGAAGGAGTTCTAGGAGTTTGAACTGTCTGAATTCCATAAGCAAATAACCTTTAGACTGTAGCCCATGTGGCCAGGATTTGTATTCATGTTACTATCCACGGGAGCCACTGAAGGTCAAGGACAAAGTGAGTGTACTAACATTATGTGTTCATTTATGAGACCATAAGTTCAAGTGAGCTGAAGAAAAGAGGTCCAATGTACTGAAAGAAAGAAAAAAAAGTATTTTACTAATGTATAGGAGACAATAATCACAGGAATCAGATAATGAAATATGATGTAGTAAGAACAGAGAAATACTCGGCATGATTTTGAGTAGCATCCAAAACAAAGAGAAACATCTTATTGCAGTCAGGAAATAACTGGTTATTCCAAAATTCAAACTATGTGATTCAATGCACAAATAAAAGATGAACTCTTAAGAATGATGATGCAAACATAGAAGCAGGACCTTCAAGTTTACCTCTGTAAAAACCTGCTTAATGACTTCCTCCACAGGGAGACAAAGCAGTGAATGTTTCACAGATCCCAGCAGTATGTGAGAAGATTCATCATTTCCTCAGACTGGACTATTTCCATATAAAGTACAAATGGAATAATAATATTACAGTGATGAATGAGCTTCCCATTCAACAAGGAGCCGCATAATATTTGCTTACGGTTGTATCGTCAATATATATATATAAACTATCATGTAAGTCTACACAAATACATAGAGCTACCAAATGATATGCTCACCTTCAAAGTTACTGCTGAGACCTGGCACAGTTCACACAGTAACACAAAAACAGTTCGTTAAAAAAATATATATACCTGTCATCCAGATAGCTTTCCAAATTTGCATAACAACCCAAAGACCGAACACCTCTTTTCCTTTCCATGCCCGTAACTTGGAAACTACCAATTAATTTGTGGGCATCTCAACAAGTGCTTGTGATATTTTTATCATTGTTGTTTTTCTTTTAGAAAAGGGTCTCCTGGGACGCCTGGGTGGCTCAGTGGTTGAGCATCTGCCTTCAGCCCAGGGCGTGATCCCGGAATCCCGGGATCGAGTCCCACGTCAGGCTCCCTGCATGGAGCCTGCTTCTCCCTCTGCCTGTGTCTCTACCTCTCTCTCTGTCTCTCATTAATAAATAAATAAAATCTTGAAAAGAAAAGAAAAGAAAAGAGAAGAAAAAAGAAAAAGAAAAGAAAAGAAAAGAAAAGAAAGAAAAGAAAAGAAAGAAAAGAAAAGAAAAGAAAAGAAAAGAAAGAAAAGAAAAGAAAAGTAAGAAAAGAAAAGAAAAGAAAAAAAGAAAAGAAAAGAAAAGAAAAGAAAAGGGTCTCCTGAAAACTGATTCATTCATTTTGCTGACACAGATAAGATGCAAATGAAGAACTCTAAACTACAGAAACAAAAGATCATTACTGACCTCTTTCTGCTTCTAATTTTGTTGTATTCAGCCTCATGGTCCCTCCCTGCAACTCACCTTTTGCTGGCGTAGTTCCGGCCTCCTTCTCTTTATTTGGTTCTGTGTGGAAAGTACAAGCACATTTTTAAAAGCGTCTTAAAGAAAGCATTTCAGTGTGTGATGAGTAATGGGATGGAGGGTGGGAGAGAAAAAATTAATGACAACAGAACAGGTCACAAATGATGCTACATATTCATGCTGTACGTGAGTTATGAATTTGAGAATGATAATGTAAAATCACATTAAACTTTTAATAAAAGCAATTAATAAATCTGATCATTTTGAAAAAAGTACAGAGAAACATGCAGTACAGATTTTGTCAACATATGCTTTGCTATGCTGGGACTGTGTTAAACACGCTGGTGTGGAAGCAAGTATAAGATGTAGGTCACTTCATGTTTAGACCCCAAAAGGGACTGACTTTTTAAGGAAGTTTGAACCAGGTAATGACCCCAATTGTTTGGACTTCTCAATAATATTATAATAACGAGTGAGGGTATAAAATCTGTAACTGTAAAGTAGCTTCAAGGAAAATACTTTGGTGCACGTACTAATCTCCTAGGTTGAGCTGAGTGGCAAAAAGTGCAACACAAGAGCAGTAACACCCGATTTTGTCAACTGAGACAGACCATCTAGCTTGCTCCTCTCTGTCCAGAGTCATATTAACTTAGGTACCTGCAAACAGTGTATGACTTGGGACATACATAAGAAAATAATTATTTCAAGCATGAATTCTCTTTCTTGTACTGATGAACAAAGGTCTGATTCTTGGTTAACTAATAACTTACTTAGTAAAGTTTGGTAGGAGAGTTGTTTTAGAAGCAGGAGGTCAGTATTATACGATGGATATGGAATATGCCTACGCCGTCATAGGGGAAACTCCAGAGGGGCCCAGTGACGGCAACTGATCTGAAGAGCAGAAGGGAAAGGTTATGTCTATAGTGGCCTGTGGGGTTTCAGTGCACTCATACTGTCCAAAATAACTCTGTATGTGCAAGGAGCAAACATCCCAAAGAAGAACATCCTAAGAAGAATGTCCCACGTCTATACTGGCTGAAAGAAAACTAAACTGAGCTTGTCCCTATTTGAACTCACATGGTACTGAGCCTGCCTCACCATCTCTAGCAATATTATTGGATTTAATGGTTTCTTGAGCTGTGAATCCAGTGTCCTTAGCTGGACAAAGGGGCTCCTGGGAATGGCCAGATTTCTCAAAGCGCCCTCCTGAAAATGATGTCCAGGATGGAGAGCTTCATAATCTCCTCATCAATTGCCATACAAAAAAATCACCAGCGACTGAGGCCTATTTGTTTCTTGCCTTCACCTGGACCATGGTCTGCAGTGGCCTTTCACCCCTCCCTTCACACCATATTGTCAACCAAAGAAACCTTCGCTAGGTCACAGACTGCCTCGTGAGGTTCTCGTGGTGTTGTCCTGTGTTTCAGTCTAATGGTTGTATTATATCGGGTTGTTCTCCAGATTGTATTCTATTTTCTACTTGGTTGCAAGCAAACTGAATCCAGACAAATGTGTTCTGCTTAGAATTCCAATCCTGTTCTTTTCCTTAGGTCTGTGTCAACATGCAAGCAGGCTTCACCTGTCCTGTGAAGTAGTGATGCCCACATCCCCAGGCCTTACCTCAATCTTCCAATGAGGGCAGGAGAACTCTGCACTCCTGTGTTTTTGTTGCCACCTGGTGGACAACAGGGTCCTAAGACGGGAGGAGGGAGCCTCAGAGGCCACCAAACTGTTGGGAAACCATTTCTCATTCAAGGTGCTTGATGGTGACATAGTTTCCATGGGCAGGAGGCTGCTCATCCTCCAGGCTGAGGGGGGATGCATTTCCTCCTCTCACAACAAAGGTGTGGGCTTCGTTTGCCTTTAGCTCTATGTGAGAAAGTGCTGTGAAGCCTTTACCTCCTTCATCCTCTGTGATGCTACAACAGGGACATAACACTTTGGCATAGCTAGGAGGGTGTCGTGAGTATATGACATGCCATCCAAATCAGATCAACATGAGGGGACCACATAAACACAGTGTATTACTACTACTACTACTACTACTACTACTACTACTACTACTACTACTATTACTGTAAACTCATTGAAACTGTGCTCATCCAACCTCTCCATAGGAGTTAGGTTAAAACTCACAGCTCCAGTGGAGGCAGATCATGCTGGGATGGACGTTTTGTATTTGCAGCCCAAGCACATGAAACGGTGTTTTTACTCACCTGGGGCTGGAGGTGGGGGTGGAACTGGGGCCGGGGCAGACACTTCATTTTCTAGAAATGAAATGAATAGTGGAAGTGTTAGTCTCGCTTCTCACAGACAGCAGCTACCTTCCCCAGCCCCAGGCTACTGCCACTCCAGGGCCAACACCTGTGCACTAACGAGAGGGGTGGAGCAGCACAAGCATCAACCTGCAGCCAGCACACACTGCCTTTGGAGGTATGGTGTGACACGAGGATCTAAATGGTATTCTAGAACTTCCCAAGGGCTACTGACGGAGCATAGGTAAATTGGGGATTCAGGGGGTCTTTGGCAGTTACTTATCCCCAGACAGCAGACTGAGTACTTAATGGCATGGAGCCTGTTTTCCGCTTCTGGAAAAGTGGACAGGACACCTTTCCTATATGCACGGATTGCAAAGAGGATGAGAAGAGACGCTGTGAGGAGCATGTATGTGCCTTCAGACCTCCAGGGCTCACATTCCATATAACCTACAGTGAAGATGGTCTTGGTAAAGGAGAGCCCGCTTTCCCCAAAAAGCAAGTGTCTCTGACATCATCCTGCCCTCCTGAGACATATGTCCCAAATGGTGACGCAACCAAAGTCCCTGGGCTCTGCAGAGTCTCCTTCTACCACAAGGCAAACCATGGCTCATTGGGAAACAGAATTAACCCCTCTCCCAGTCGTTTCTGGGAGTGCACATACCTGGAGTAGAGTTCTTTCCTTTTTATTTATTTATTTATTTATTTATTTATTTATTTATTTATTTATTCATTCATTCATTCATTCATTTGAGAGAGAGAGCGAGGAGGAGGGGCAGAGGGAGAAAGAATCTCAAGCAGGCTCCATGCAGGCACAGAGCCTGATGTGGGGCTCAATCTCACAACCCTGAGGTCATGATCTGAACCAAAATCAAGATTCAGAAGCATAGCTGACTGAGCCACCCAGATGCCCCCTGAAGTCAACTTCTACTTACACTTATTCAACTTTTTGAGTTTTCATTTTGAGGTTTTATTCCTGGCTTGGATATCCAGGAATATAGAGCAGTCTGGCCATGAGTTGTTTTAAAGGAACTTGTGCTAATGAGTACACTATGTCAAAGTAGCTACAGGCATAGCCCCTGACCCAAAGGCATGGACTTTTCCCCGTGGCATCCCCCTGGATCCCCTGAACTGGGAATTAAGTGACGTGTGTATGAATCAGCGTCTCCTACTCCAGGGCAGGAAGAGGCAGCTAATGATGTTGATCTCTCTTAAACTCACTTCCTGCTTGGTGAATATCAAAGAAAATTTTTATTCTATAAGCACCTGGGATCCCAGGGGCTTCATCTCTGTTCAGATCTAGGATGTTTTACTTGTATTCTCCACAAATGGCTCTTTCCAAGCAAAGAGAATGACAACTCATCAGTGTGGCCCAAAGGTCATCACTACATGTAGTCTAGGCAGGCTGGAATGAGCATCGAAGAACAAGTGGACTGCACCCCAGTAGAAATCAAGAAAAGAGCGACATGGGGCTGTTGGGAGGCCACAGCATCTTCTTATATCACTAATTTTTTTGTGCTCAGTCTAAACTCCAACTTAAAAAAAAAAAAAAGAAAGCCCTTTTCCTTCAGATGACCATAAATATGTTACTACTTACTAAGGAGGGAGAAAAATATAAAACCAAAGGAGAGAACACACCCACTGTTCTGGTGGAAGGCAATGTGGTAGGATGCAATGTAGATAGAAGACACGGTGAAACAAGTGGCCCCCGGATAGCCTCGAGGGAAATGTGTTAGGTTCTTCACCACTTCGACAAGGATCTGCAGTGCTAGCGTCCACCAGGAGACAAAACCCTAAGTCAAAGTACTTTATCTTCAGAGATCTGAGTGCAGAAATGTAAATCTCATGTTGACCTCCTGGCTTGGGGTGAGCTGCTGTGGCACACAAATATCAGGACACCGAGAGCAAGAAGCCAACTTCTTTGGCGTACTCTCTTGGATGGGGTCGTCATTGCCTAATGCCCAGAGACCTCTTCCTGGCTCTCCCTGCAGACGAAGTTCTCCGCGCTCTACTCTCTTTTCCCCACAGCTGCAGGGATCACTGTGTTTCATCCCAATATTCTACCAGAGAGGGTCTCTGGGATCTGTTTGGTGAGGTCTACACTCTTTGCCATCACCAGTAGGCACGTCCTCCTTCCCTCCCCTTTAGTGCACCATGGTTCCCCCCTCTGTTCTACATCTGGTTTCTTGATTCAACTTCTGACCTGTTGAATAAAGAGTGATGATCTTTTCCCTGACAGACCTTTTGTTTATTCCCTGAATGTGACTGCATCAGGTAGACCTCAGTTAGAATCCTGACTCTAGGCCTTATTAGTGGTGTGATCCCAGGCAATCCCTTCATCTCTATGGGCCTTGGTGTCACCATATGCGAAATAACAACAAGATGTTAATGTATGTAAAGTGCAAGCACAGGGCCTGCAGGTAGACAGATCTTTATAATTTGCAGCAATAACTACTACCATTGTGTTGTCAGTCTTGGTCTATCTTTTTGACAATTCTCGGAGCACTCCCAGAGCTAATTTTCCCTTCTGTTCCCCTCCCTTATTCTCTTGGCATTCTGGACCACATGATAATACACCTTTTATTCACTAATTATTTTAAAATTACTTTCCATTTTTCTCAGTATATCTATGTTTATTTTCCCTCTCAATGGAACAAGGACAGGGATCTTTCATTCCTTTCCTATTTCCCTAATACCTCATTTTGTTGTTGAAAACCCATTAAATCCATACTGAATAGATTAAAAAAAATCAGAAGACTTCATTGATGATCGTGTAAGTACTATCACATCGCCCATGCTTTCTCAACATCTAGGTAAACAAAAGCCCATTTTTGTAAGGGAAACTGTGGTTACTTAAAGTCTTATTTTGGAAGTAAGGCCAAGATTAGAATCCAAAAGATTAAATCTAATCCAAAAGATTAGAATCAAAAGAATAAAAGAGAAATATTTTGGGTACTGAAACTGTAAATGTGATCTGAACATGAATCACCCATTTCCATGGTGTTTGGAGCACCGTGTTCTATGCAAATGCCCCCAAATCAAAGAAAAATGAAAATTTAAAGGGCTTAGTTCAACTTCCAACAAATCCACAGAACTTCAATCATTAGCAGCCAACTGTACTATAGTCAGAACTATAGAAATATTACAGGATATTAATGCTGATGTTATTAGAATGTTTGCAGGAAGTGAAAGTAGGAAAATGCACATCTGCCCAATACTGGAAGAGCCAAAACTTTTCCTTCTTAAAATCATAGAAACCTTGTCACTTTTTAGCCAGTGGAGGAATAAGCAAGTAATAACCATGTATAGGCTCCCACTGCGTGGAGGACGTAGTGTCTGTTAATGTCTTATAATCCTTACAACTTTCTGAAGCCAGTGCTTTAATTAAACCCACTTTGCAGATGGTAACGGAGGCTCGTGGAGGCTCCACAGCTCTGCCCCAGGTCTGCCTCCCCGCCGCCCTGACCTTGGGCTCTGCTACCTGGAGCTGTACTTCCCTTGCTCAGCTTTCATACTTGTGGAAGCACAAGTGGGTTGATGGACTTTTGAAAAATATCCCTCCATTCTTCCTAGTGAATTGGTTGGTCTTACTGCCATGGCCACCCAACTTCCTGTGGGTGTTCTCCTATCTCTAAGGAGGCCCTGAGGAATGTGCCTCAGGGCCTCATCTATGCAGGGGAAATAACAGCATGACCTATCTTAAGAGCCCTTGGCTCATCATCATTTTGCTCTGACACACCCAGTGAGAGCTGCACCCTTATCTCGCTAGGGATTTGCCTTAGCCCTAAGTGTGGGGCTGCATCGTGTTAGAACAGGCTTGGAGCTGAGGTAGGGGTGAGGAAACAGAGGAGGTAGGCCCCTTGCTCTCCCACTGTAAAATAGTAATAATAATTGGTGTTGATGATGTTCACATGCATTGCTGAGCTTGAACAATGGAAAACACAGTGACTAGGGAATCAGTAAATCCTGGTAGGGCAGAGAGGATAAAACGATGAACTCTCCAGAGTCTTTGGTTCTCTGGGACAGAAAATGCTGGTTGTCCTAGGCCTGGAGAAATGGGGCATCTGGAACGGTGAAGGCCAAGCAGTGAAGGACCCGGCCTGAAAATGCACAATTGCAGCATAGCACCCAAGGCTTAAGGGAACTTCTCGCGCATCTCTCACCCCAAGGCATGTCTGTTACCCACAAGCACCACTGGCCCAGCTTCACCCCTTCCTCTAAGAGCCACTTGCACGTTCCCCAGACGCATTAGTTGCCTCTGCAACAATAACTCCCTCCCAACGACTTCCACAGTGCCTGCTGAATGGGGCCTAGAGGAAGAAGAACCATGCGACCAGAGTTCCCTGAGCATAAACGCATTATACATCTCACAGGAGTGGATGCTTATAACAGTGGCTCAGATGAGATGTCTGTGTTTGACAGGCTCACAGGTTCCTGGCTCAGTAGGTAGAGTACGCACAACCCCGACACTGGGTGTAGAAATCACTTAAAAAAATTTGGGTGGAAGGGGGGTCGCCTGGGTGGCTCAGTTGGTTAAGCATCTGCCTTCAGCTCGGGTCCTGGTCCTGGGGTCCTGGGATGGAGCCCCCTCGGGCTTCCTGCACAGTGCGAAGTCTGCTTCCCCCTTCCCCCTATGATCTCTTTTGCTTTCAGTCTCTCAAGTCAATAAAAAATCTTAAAACAATTTTTTTAATTAAAAAAAAGAAGCTCACAGGTAAATGAACTACTCTTTTCTATCATGTTAGGCTTTGCTTTCTCAAAACGTTTGAGACTCACCACCTCTATTGTCCTTCTAGAAATTGCTGTTTGCATATGAATCACTTAGGGAGTTGGTCAACTGCAGATTCTGATTCTGGGGGTCTGGGGCAGAGGTCAAGTTTCTGCATTTCTAACAGGCCCCCAGGTGATACTGATACTGCCAGTCCACACACCCCACATGTTGAGTAAGAAGGCTCAGTCTATGCCCTAAATATCTCCTAATCTTGTCCCATTTCAAATGTGACTGTGAATGGTAAAAGGTTTACAGTACTTGGGGGACTGTTCCTCTCTGATCACAAGCTTCTTGAGGACAAGGCCCGTCTCCTCCTCCTTTTTAAATTCTGCACAGCAGGTGCTCTATAAATATAGTTGACTGGCAGACTGTTCCTACCCACACAAAAGCCCCTTCTCCTTGCTGCCAAGAAATCAAGACCCATCCACTGGCACTCCAAAGGCAGCTTTCTTCATCCGCGTTACCCACAAGGAACACTATGTCTCCCATTGGCGACCCTTCTGCTGGCTGGACGCTGAGAGGCACTTATCCAACCCCACCATTTCTTAACAAGGGCAGGAGAGCAACTAGGCTAGAGTTTTGGCCCTCAGTGCCGATACACCACTGGCCTTTCTAAGGAATTCCCCCTTTCAAAATCTGGGCTGCATTTCTTAGCAAATAACTCTCCATCAGCCATGCCAACTCCACTGTCAACAAGCTTAGCCCTGTCCAAACCATCAGGAGGCACCAGGCCTTGGGAAGCTCTCCAAATCTTTAGATTTAGAGTAAAAGGCGATTTACTGAGGAGAGACTCTGCTATACTTCGGCTTCTTCCAAAACCCAAAGGCAAATTTTGTAGGACGTTTCTGCCAGGTGAATAAAGTCAGATTTTTGTCTCCCTCTTCCGTCCTCCCCCATTGTTGTCTTGATTAGGAAACACACAGAAAGGATGGACCAAAGATATATAAGTTGCTGTGCTAAGCCTCTTTTTAGTAAAAAGAAGAAGCTCAGAAATGCAGAAAGTAATAAGCCCAAGGAAATATTTTTATGGACAACATAAAAACTAGCTAGATTCTGAACCAGCAAATAAAGCTACCCCTTTCCTCATTAGGCAAGGACGGGTGTTCTTTGATCCTTTCTGGTTCACAGAGATAGACTTTCTCTCCCTCTGCGACACTGAAATGCATTCAAAGGGCTTGATCTATTTCTGGTGGATTTTTCCTATGAGCACCTACTGTAAAAAGCACAGGTATGCCACCAATGGCATGCCTGCACAGCGAGTGCCAGGGCCTCTAACTGACGGGCACTGGTGGCAACTAGTAAACAGACAGCCCATAGGTGACCTCTGTGCTCTGCTGGAAGACCAAGGACCCAGTAGCTCCATACATGGTTTGGCTTTCCCCTCTGCAGTCTGAACCTATTTTCCATGATCAAGTGCTCCATGGTCAGTGATTGAAGGGGGAAAGAAGCCTTTGGTCTTAGGAGGCATTATTAGCCTGCCTCTCTCTATGTATGGGTCTCCACACCAAAATGACAAAAATGTCCCAGCTCTCTGCTTCCCATGGGCCCACTAGCTCATAGAACACACTGTTTGACTTACTTAAAAATACTCTATGGGCTCTCAGATGCAATGCAATCTAGCCTCTTGCTAGTATGGAGAGCATAATTACAACACGTGAATATGCTGTCTAGGATGGAAAAGACAGGAAGAACACAGAATAACAGTGGTTGTCACTGAGTGGTAAGATCATAGGTATTTTTTTGTGTGGCTTTCTTTTTGTGACTTTTTTGGATAAAATAAATGTGCTAAAGCCATCCTTTGGTAATTTGGTGTGCAGAAGACTGTTAGGTTATTCCTATTATTTATTCTCAAAAGCACACTCTAGGTTTGAACAGTCTACGTGAGTGCTTTATAGACTGTAAACATTGTGGTGATTGAGGCGCTATCTGGCCAACTCCTATTTTTGTCACTTTTGGTAATGTAGCAAATTATCTTTCTTTTTAGGTTCAATAAGCTAAACACTGTCTGGCATATACACTGTTGATAGTGAGGTTTGGCTCTGGTGCATGATGCAGCCTAGACCTCATATGCCCAGCAAAATGGAAACTGCTTTAATAGAAAATATTATTTGCATGGAGGTGTTAATAATGCTTAGAGAAGTTTTGGTTAAACGAACTATAAGTGTCACCAAAAAATATCAGCAAACACAATGACAGTGCATTTGTGCAGGTTGTATTCCTTATGTATCGGAATGTAGATTTTGAGCATAAATTAATGTTTAAATGAACATTTTCACAGTTAAGTTGTCTTCTATTTTATTCATCATGGGCTATGGATGTGGATATCTTATACTTTGGGATTTAGGAAATTGACATTTTTTTTTGAAGGCAATTTTTTACTGATTTATAATAGTGATTCTTCAACTATGGTCTGAGATTCTCAAGAGCTCCTGAGGCTTTTCTGGGGAGCCTATAAGGTCAAAACTATTTTCATAATAATGTTAAGGCACTATTTGCCTTTTTCAGTCATATTCTCTCATAAATATGCAGAGGATATATAATGTGTGATGATGTCGACACTCCGACAGCTAATACAACGTGCACTGTGTATTTTGTATGTTTTAAACATTTATCAATTTTAATTCTTAGTATAGTAAATATTGACAGATATAGTGTGTGTAAACAGACACTTTTTAGTTTCTCAATAATTACTAAGTGCCAATGTATCTGAGACCAAAAAGTTTGAGAAACATTTAGAATTTACGGTAAACCTTCTTAAAAAAATATTTTGTGTACATGAACTTTATTTTTTTAATTTTTTTAATTTTTTTTAATTTTTATTGATTTATGATAGTCACAGAGAGAGAGAGACAGAGAGACAGAGAGGCAAAGACACAGGCAGAGGGAGAAGCAGGCTCCATGCACCGGGAGCCTGACGTGGGATTCAATCCCGGGTCTCCAGGATTGCACCCTGGGCCAAAGGCAGGCGCCAAACCGCTGTGCCACCCAGGGATCCCTGTACATGAACTTTAAAAAAAAAAAAAAAAACTCTCGTCATATGTCTCATTTAGGAAAACTCTTTAGCCTTGGTTAATAAAATGAACGAGGCAGTCAAAACAAAAGCCATAAATTGGTTTGGTGGGCTGAAATAGAACTTACTCTCCTGTGTGTATAATAAGAGAGACGAGAGGACACTGAGGCCTAGTATCACCTCCCCTGCTCAGAATTCAGCTCTCTAGCAACCTCACTTGTCCAGATAACAGCTGCTTACCATCCAACTTAAAAGGGTCTCCAAAATGAAAAATGGATTTGTGTCAAGCTCCTCAAGCCCCGTGCACTAAGAGTGCAAGTGCTCTACTCACAAGAGAGCCCACCTGGGTCCTCAGCCAGCCTGGGGACTGGGACCAGGGTGAGGCAAGCCTGGGCCAGATTCAAGGTAGCTCTCTCTCACAAGTGCCAGCAGCACCTGAGGGTGAGTGCTTCCTTAAACACGGGGCTTCTAAACGCTTCACCAAGTAGGCCCACGCAGCGGTGTGCAGGACCTGGCCTGGGGTCCACAGCAAATAACAGAAAAGAGAGGGCACCTGCAAGTACTGGCCAACAAAAATAATGAGAGAAGACAGCAGACTTGTAGCAAGGGGTGAAACAGGAGAGCTGTGGAAAACTGGACACAAGTTCAAAACACAAATAACATGAACCCATTTAATACAAAAGCAGATAATTTGGGCTCTCAGGATGTCACGTGGAACTCGAACAGACATTTATCATTCAAGGCAAAGTTAAGTTAAATGCAACAGTCCTTTGTTTCTAAAAGCCAGGAGTAACAGGTTACATTTTTCGGTATGCTTCTTTCCAAATTGGTAGAAATAATAAGGCTCAAGAGCAAAATAAATTCATCGCTATCCAAGAAAACCAGCTGTTTCAGACGCTTCAGTCAATTAAATCCATTTTCATTTACTGTGGTGGAATATTGCCAGACTGTATTTGAAGGTTCTGAAGAGATGAAGTCTAACTGTGCATCGAGGATGCAAATTTTCAATGACTCATTATTCAGCTTGATGGAATTTCCCTGAACCCACAGGACTTTTCCCCCCTTCTAGTCAAATTGTTCTGATGTTTTTCTAACTGCACATGTTTCAACTTCCAGATGTTATTTCACACAGGAAGAGGATTAAAGTAGGGTTGGTATTGCACAGCAACAGGGAGCTTCTCACCGTTCACACAGGGCTGGGTGAAAATAAGGTCTTTCACTAAGATCTGATGAATTGTCTCTTTTTGCATGATTCTTACTGTATTTTGAAGTAAGAATCAAATGGGGGTTGGAGTGGCATAGACAGGGGTGTTGGTGTAGGGAAAATCTTTACTCAAACTGTAGAAGTTTAAAATTTTAGTGCAGGTCACAAGGAAAAAGCAGGTCACAAGTGAAAGTGATTCAAATTGTTAACAATCTCCCCTTTTAGTCTCTTATTATGTCTTTCCCGGGGCGGGGCGGGGCGGGGGTTGGGGGTCTATTCCTGGGCAGACCATCACCACGATCATACTGCTTTTATGTGGTTATGTGGTTATCAGATAAGTCCCCTAAAGGCCTTGCCCCAAGGCATTGCTGGGCCTCACATTGGGTGACTTTTAAAAATAGAGGAAGGACAGGCCTGCTGCCAGGTGGGGTCATAAAAATAAATTCCGCGGCAGTAAATGCAGTGGCACTTAGTCAATCATATCCATATGTGGTCATGGAGAGTTCTTGATGTGAATATCGCAGAAATACTCAGACCTGAGGAAAGACCCCCACCTGCTAAAAGCACCCCTGGTGGGGAGAGAAATCTTAATGTTCCATAAACCCAAGCCTTTCAACCTTTGGTGGTGGATATAGTTACACGTTCAACTGTGCAGGGTGACTCTTTCATCTGAGTGGGAAAAGGCTATGTTCCCACCATGGAACAGTGAAGAAACAACTAGTTATCTTCATCTGTTTAACAACTGGAGACCCTGGACATGACTTATTTCAATGGGAATACAACAGAGGCCCTGCAGCATAGACCTCTTATTTGATCTGGGCTTCTGTGGGTGAAAGCTAAGATGATTTACAAGTAAAAAAGGAAATATTCATGATGGCTAGGATAGCAACAGCAACTCTTTGGGGATGTATTATAAATATTAATAATACTTATTAAATAAATATTGAGAGGAACAGGGGTTGTTATGTACCTTACAGGAGTTGTTACATGTAGGTGGAAATGCCCTCAAGGTTTACGTTAAGGGGGAAGGCATTTAGCACCTTATACTGCATTCTGAGTTCGCTGTTTTAGGAGGAAGATATGTAAGTTCTTATGTGCTAGGTCTTGTTCTGAGCTTTTTTACATTATTTATCTTATTTCCTTGGAACAAACACCTAATGGGTTAAGTAATATTATTATTCACATTTCACAGAGGAGGAAGCCAAAGCATACTGAGTGTGACTAACTCAATAGATGGTGCAGCTAGAATTGGAATAGTCTAGAATGTTCTATGAATAGTACATTTTGTTCATGTCACTGCATTTAATAATGAATATTAGTTAATATGCATAATGAAAAAGCCAAAGTGCATACTATACGCAGAACAACTCTAAAGTCTAAAGACATCTAACTTTAAAAACTGAAAAATTAAAATGAAGAATTATATGAATAGGTGATTTTTTAGTTATAAGGAGAGCATTCCATTGCAAGATTTATAAAATTTTGTTAAATGCAAAAGCTTTTATCTGATACAAGCAAAGAATGCCTGAGGAGTTTTTTGTTTTGTTTTGTTTTGTTTTTTTTCATGAGAGATGCAGAGAGAAAAAGAGGCAGAGTGTACACAGGCAGAGGGAGAAGCAGGATCCATGCAGGGAGCCCGATGCAGGACTCGATCCTGGGTCACCAGGATCACACCCTGGGCTGAAGGCGGCGCTAAACTGCTGAGCTACCCAGGGATCCCGCCTAAGGAGTTTAAAAAGAGATTTGATACTATTTAGAGGGAGAATTGAATGATTTTGGGGAGAAAAAAACATTTTCTAGCCTAGATTCTTGTAAATCTACAGTATAGTTCAGAAAAATGAATAAAACAAAATTATAAGATCTAACATCTGACATATTATTAAACATAACTTTAGGTGTTGTATGGATGTGCCAAATTGGTGCCTAAAAACATTCTTAAGGGAGTGTAAAAGGGCAAAAGACTTATCAGAGTGGATTTCGGACTTGAAAGGCATAATGAAAGTCAAATTACAGTTAGCTTTTTATGAACTCATTTAGAGAGAAATAAGCATGAGATTACATGATCTTCATTTGCCAAATTGACCACTTCACGTCCCAGTCTGATGGAATCTAAAGCTCTACTCCGTAAATGCATAAATAATGCATTGCCCATAACATAGGAATGGAAAACCCATAAATAATCCGCCCCGTGAAGGGGAACATCCTGAAATTCGGCTTGTCTGTTGGTGCAGCTATCCAAAATGAACTCTTAACTCTTTTGGAAGTTAAAACGGGGCCCAGCCGCGCAGAGGACAGCAGACAGCATCATCTCTTTGACAGTTAGAGGCTGTCTTTACTACAAGTTGTGGGGACCGAAGCCCCATTCTCTCTGGTTATGAGACAGTTTGCATACTTAGAGGAAGCTGAGTGATCAAGTCTTTTGCACAGTTTCATATTCCTTAATCACTACACTTTCTGATTTGAGGAAACTGCTCTTGAGTAAGCAATGGCTAGTTCATGATTACCCTGTCAATCCACAACTGCCTTTCTGCATATTTGGGGGGTTTTCCTCAGGTATAATAGGTTGGACCAACAAAGACTCCAGAAAAGACATCTGTTCCTGTCAAGAACTGACAGGGAATGAAAACAAAGAAAGAAGACATGGCCATATCCCCTCAGGTACACACATAAAATAAGAACTTTCTGCTTATTTTTTATTGCTAGAGCTTTCTTTAATCTTGTTCTTTATTACCTAACACACCCAAGTATGTCTAGAGATGAGGTTTAGAATTACCAGAAGTCATAGGCTGCCAAGAGTATTTTCTGTCTCTTAACATAGGTTTCAAGACTAATTAAGGAGGAGTGCAGATAAAAATAGTAATTATTAACAATAATAAAAATTCTTTTCTTTGTGTGCATAAAGAGCCTACGAGTAAATTTTGGAGAAAATAATTATAGAAATTTCAGCAAAAATAACAAAAATGCTTTCTGGGACAGTAAAAACCACAGTACTGATTTTCTTTCATGGCAGTTTCATCCCACAACTCTCTAACATTTTTAAAAAGGGACATATTTACTTACAAAGGTATTGCAGAAGCCTTGTTTTCATATCTGCTCAGGTTTTGCTCAGGTTTATTTTAGCATTATGCCCATGCATTTCTTTTTTTTTTTTTCTTTTTTTCAGATTTTACTTATTTATTGATTAAAGACCCAGAGAGAGAGGCAGAAACACAGGCAGAGGGAAAAGCAGGCTCCCTGCAGGGAGCCCAGGGCAGGACTCAATCCCAGGACCCCAGGATCACTCCCTGAGCCAAAGGAGATGCTCAGCCGCTGAGCCACCCAGGCGCCCCTGCCCATGCATTTCTTAAAAGTGACTTTAGCCAGGGTGGTTTCTTCAGCATTTATGTGAGATTCAGGGATCCTTTGAAATTGCTATAAGTAAGGAACATGTGACTTGTGTGCCCATAAGGGGCCTAAAATAAAATGTTTCAAGGCCATGTCTCTCGTCCAAAATACAGGGAATCATTGAGGGAACAGAGGCTTGTGAGTACTCTCCTTTTTCCATTCTTTTGGGTCCCTCAGAGTCGCCTAAGAGCCCAGCCTTTTCCTTTGTTCACTTCAGGACCTGCTTTACCACTGACTTTGCTGTGCTTTGACAGGCCTGGGGAAGACTTCTTCAGATTTACTGGATGAGGAGCAAGGATACAACTTGTTTTTCCAAAGTTTTTTTTAAAGCGATATATTTAGGGCGCTTGAGAGGAAAGAATTGGCCAGTCCTTTATTTATCTTCCTAACAGGTGCAGCCCGGGCAGTCATAAAAGCAGGCTACTGAAAAAGAATGATTTTGCCAAGTATTAAGCCTCTGTGGTGTGCATTTGCCCCAGAGTATTCCTTCTTGCAGCAGAGAGCTCAGATCTATACCACCTATCTCCTGTACAGCATGGCAGAGGGTTTTTGGGGGGTGGGGGGAGGAATTATCATGGCATTCATTCAGACAACTTCTTTATTCCTCATCCAAATCTACAACTTGGCCTAAATGAACCATTTCAAATTTGGAGGAAACCAACTGCCCTTGATAAAATAGCTCCTCCCTCTTTCCCATTCTTTCCCTTACTTCCTACAAATTAACTAGTCCTCAATTTGAACAAAATGTAATATTCGACATGTAAGATGACATTTCCCCAAACAAATTCATTTTGGTGTTTGAAATCGGCTATCCAGTCTCATGTAGGTAGAACCTGAAGGTCAAGGAATGAATCTGAGAGGGAGGTTTGCCATCACTAGGCACCTTTTCTGATGATGACTAAGCCTTGGACGATGCCTAGAAATGAGCAAGAGGTAATGAATCCCCATCTACGTTCAAGATAGGTTGGGGCAGAAGTTTAAAATGGGATGAAATCTCTTGGGACCAAGAAAGAAAGATAAAGTAAAGGAAAAACTCCTATGGACTGAAAGAAAAGTCTTTTCCCATTACCATGTTCCTATCTATTCCTACTGGAAAAGGCCAAGATAGTTTTGGCAGATAGATCTTGTATGTTGATATAACATAAGGGTCTGTAGCAATAAGGCCATATCTTTGATTCCGGAAGCTATCAGAATGGTCTCTTATGGCTGTGGTCACAAATAAACCTATGTTTTGTCATATGTTTGAGTTTTCAAGAAGAGATCTTACATGGAAGAAGACAAGGTAACAGTGTTTCTCCCAAGGTTTTATGGATCACACCAAGTGCCAAGGAGGACTTTTGCCTCTTTCCTATGAGTTAAGCACATGAAATATACTAGGGCCTGATACATCACATAACAAAAACTGAAATTCCTGTTAAGGTCTCAACCTGGTATGTTAGAAGATAATTTTTCCAGGTCCTGTAGATGCTGACACTTAATAATTGTCTAAGTATCTTAAAGAACCAGATTTTGATTACCTACTGCAGAGATAGAATTCTGAGGAAATAACTCTCATAGGTTTAAAAGCCATTCATTGTATTTTTAAACTATTAGAGATACTGTGACAGAAGAATCTTCTAATTTCTAATTAGAAATTTCCTAATTTCATGTTGATAAAAATCACTCTTTGATAGGAAAAGAGAAATTTGTAGTGAAAGGTAATTCCTTTACATAGTAGAACCCAGAGGCAATGAACCATGAGTGCTTTTAGAACAGACACTATGCTGTATAGATCTCTGAAATCCCAGAGACTAGCTTACAGTAAGAGCTCAATTAACAGTTGATATGCGAATACATGTACCAATAAAGCATTCTGGGAGATTCCTACAAACCTGAAACTTCCGTCCACATCCTGTTGCTATTTGATTAGAATAACTTAATTTCACTAGGGCCTCGGGCTCTGCATGAAGCCTGAGGGTAAGATAGGCCTTTTATTTGGAACTGACAGCACACATACTATAGTTCTCTGATGAATAAATATACAATTGATGAAGGTGGAGAGGAGGGCAATGGGAAGTAGTTACTCCTTAAATGTAAGCTTTCCTTCTCCAAAAGGGGTTACTGAGCCATACAGAATATTCTCAATCATCTAAATCAGGACTGTTGACTAGCTACTTCTATTAGACTTCCTCCTGAAGGTCCAAAGTTTCTCTACCTCTTTTTTTTTTTAATTTTTATTTATTTATGATAGTCACAGAGAGAGAGAGAGAGAGAGAGAGAGAGAGAGAGGCAGAGACACAGGCAGAGGGAGAAGCAGGCTCCATGCACTGGGAGCCCGATGTGGGATTCGATCCCGGATCTCCGGGATCACGCCCTGGGCCAAAGGCAGGCGCCAAACCGCTGCGCCACCCAGGGATCCTCTCTACCTCTTTAGAAGATTTTAGTTCTCCCAAGACACAACAGGAAGCTACCAGAATTTGGCCACTGTAGGTTGGGAGGCAGTTAAGAGAGACATCTTTTACAACTTCAGGTGCTGAAAGCTCAGCCTCTTTTGAGGACTTGCCAGGTGCTCCTGGATGCTAGGTCCATGTACCCTATCAAGATTCACAGCGAGTGGTCATGTCCTTCCTGGGCATGCTTCTCCCAGCTGGACAGGAGATGTAAGGACATCTAGGGGGACTAGAGGAACCTGTCCCCTGGGAGTGCTCCTGCCTGTGGTTTAAAATGACTCTGAAGAATTGGTTTGGTGGCATATTTTATTCTTGAGGCTATCTTCCAGAAGGATGCTTTTATGGAACAAAACCAACCCCAGTGAAAATGAAATCAGTAAGGATCAGGGTCATTCCTGAATTGCCATGCTCCTTACTCTTTAATGGAAACAATATTAAAATACAGTGATTTCACCAGGAAAATGGTGTAAGGTGCAGTTCCTTTAAGAATCAGTTCTTCTGGCAAGGAAACAAAAAATTCCTGTACTTCCTCAAAGAACTTTAAATATATCAGTAACCCTCTTTTTATCCCCACTCCCCACCATCCAAATTTAAACTAACCAAAGAATTTATGAATATACAATTACTGTCTGGGGTGGGGGGACTCCTACACAGAATATCAACAGTGCTTTTATAGCAAAAAATGATCATGGGGACTTTGGCATCTGTATTGACTTATTCAAAAAGAAAAAATAAAAATAATTTTTTTGGGGGGTAGGGATACTGAAGTTAAAGATCTTCTTCTAAAATATCATTATCTCTAAAAGCAATGTGGGTCAGATTGAGTTGTCAGACCAAGGGTAAAACTTTATCATATCTAGCAACCAGAATAATTTAATTAGCTTTATAGGCTCGCCATCTGTCATCTTATTTATTAGTTTTTCAGCTTGTCATTTTCAATTGAGCGTTAAAATAACCCATGCAAATTCACCCACTAAACACAAGATAATTAAAACAATATTCTGTCCTTAAGTCGGGAAACACAGAATGCATTTCATCCAAATAAACCTTGAAGAGGCTAGTCAAGTGACAGATCAAATAAAAAGGACACTTAATACACATGTAAATCATTTGCATTACAAATAAGACACTTTAGCAGGGGTTGGACTCACTGCCTGATAGTTGGGATTAAGTTCCCATATTAATGCATGCATTTGGTGTGGTTATTTCGGGTGGAAGACTTCATCCATCAATGCTCTCCACCACTAAGTAAAGCCAACCTGTAAACTGATCACTACAGCCTGTCAACACTGGTTACTTAATTACATGAAGAAAATATATCTCATAAACTTTAGATAATTTGCTAGTATTTCAACATTAGGCGCAATTTCTAGCATCTTTTTCAAAGTTCTTTAAAACAATGGTTAAAAGCAGTTTTAAGAATTAAAATGGAAAATACTAAATACTATTTTTATGCTTCCTGGTCATCTTTTTTTTTTTTTTTTTTTTTGCTTTTACTTGCAGAAATCAAAAGTAAAGATTCAGTTAGCATTGATGAAGACTAATATGAATGAAATAATATCTTAAAAAGATATTTCCATTAAAAATTAAATTCAATGTACTTGTGCTGTTACTTTGTGTTTCTCCTTAGTGATGCAGTAATTTCTAAATCCAATTTATGTATGCTACTAATTAGTAGTTTTTAAGAGTTGATATCTTCATAGAAAGAAGAAACTGTTTATTGGAGGAAGCATTTCTTCTGATGAAGAACATTGTCATATTTCTAGTGTGATTTTTTTAAAAGCCTATATATTATGAATATGTCTGCAACAAAAATCATTAAAGAACACAATCCAGCAGTGATAGTCAAAGACATTCTTTTAGTTGTCTGACCTTTTTTTTTGCATGCAAGAATTTAGTGACATAATAAATAATGAAGTTTAAAACGCACCGATAAAAACCAAAAAATACCTGCATCTGTATCTCTGTATATTTGAAATACCTTCCCATGAAAAAAATAGAGTAAATCAGGAAATACTGTCATAAATTCTTTTTTGAAACCTTGATCAAATTTATTAACTAAGAAAGCACTGCAAGCTCCTCCCACCACCCCCGAATCACAAATACCTGGTGAAAAATTTGTGACCGAACCCAAGAAAATATGCCTGAAAATGCAACCTATTCATCATAAGCAATCAACCATCTTTAAGTAACACTCTGAGGATCCCTGGCAACCGAATGATAAAAGTATAATTTGATCATTGTAGTCAGTAACCCTTCATCAGCCATCTGTACCAGGTATCTTTCCATGGTCACACTCTTCCTATACTTTCCGTCTGGCCTGTTTATTCTCAAGGACCTTTCCTGAAATCAGTGATTCCGTTACCTCAGTCTGCTTAAGAGGTCAGCATACTTTATTGAAAAGTACAACAAAGAGATTTAGGGATGAGTCTTACCCTCCTTCTTGGTGGGTTCTGGCATGACCACAGTAAAGTGTTAGCCTCCGAAGAGTGTCTTCCCCTCCGACAGCAGTTGGCTGAGACCCCAGGAGCGGCAGAGAGGATGCAGGTCGGCGGCGCGACAAGCAGCTGGGGCCAAGTGCAGGGCTTTTATCCGCGGCGGCCCCGCCCTCCCCCGGCCCCAGGATGCTGGCACTTGCCGCCGAGGACCTCTCCCGCCTCCGCGGCTCACCCTGCTCTCTCGCCCACGGGGAGGAATCTCCTGTGCATCTCATGTGGCTCTGAGAGCACCTCTAACTTTCTAAATTCAGCTGCAGCTTCGTGTGTCTTCTTACTTTTCTCCTTCTGCCCGACACGGGCATGTGTCCACTCAGGAGTGCTAGTTGGACGGTCAAAAACTAAGTTAAAAATCATTATATGCTAATCCAACGTACACCTTGGTTTCCACTAAGATTACAAGGGAAAAACAATTTCCGTTTTCAGAGGACAATTCTGTGCTCCCATTAGCTTTGCGTATTCATCCGTTCTTGATTATTGGTGTTAGTTTTCTTTTTCTTTTTCTTTTTTACTTATTTAAGAGAGGGAGCAGAGACAGAGAAAGCAGAGAGAGAGAGAGAGAGAGAGCACACAAGTTGGGAGGAGGGGCACGGGGAGAAGGAGAAGCGGTTCCCTGTGGAGTCTCCATCCTGGGACCCCCAGGCTCATGACCTGAGCTGAAGGCAGACATTTAACCAACTGAGCCACCCAGATGCCCTGGTTTTAATTTTCTTTCCCATTTTTATTAATATGTTAATATTAGTGTGTCACACCAAATTTCTTTAAAAAAAAACATTTTATTTGTTTATTTGAGAGAGAGAGAGCACAAGCAGGGGAGGGGCAGAGGGACAAGCAAACCCTGCTGAGTGGAGAGCCCCACTTGGGACCCTGAGATCATGACCTGAGCTGAAGTCAGATGCTGAGACACTTAACCTACTGAGCCCCTTCGGGCCACATTTCTATCCTGAAGAACCTGTCTCATTTTCTTTAAGTTTTTGTTGAGTAATACTGAGCGTCTACCTTTTTTCAAGAAATGTCCTTTGAAAAAATTACAGGGCATAAAGAAGAATGAAGGAATGATACACACTGCAACTTGGGTGAAGCTCAAGAGCAATACGCTAAGTGAGAGGAGCCGGGGCCAAAGACCACAGTGCACAATTCCACTAGTGTGAAATGTCCATGTAGGCAAATGTATAGAGTCAGAAAGTCACTTAGTGGTGGCCAGGGGCAGAAGGGGGCTGGAGTTGGGAGTCAGTGCTCATGGGTATGGAGTTTCTTTGGGGGATGATGAAAATGTGTCCTAGGATTAGGTAATGGTTATGGTTATACAACTTTGTGAATATATTAAGAATGACAGAATTATATGCTTAAACATACATGAGCCCTGAGAAAAGACAGTCAGATATACCAGTAGCCATCGTCTTGCTTCAGGATGGCAAACACACAAACAAACGTAGCCTCGCATGTTGGCAGACTGTATCAGATTTGGCCACTTTCTCCCAAAACTCTCATGGAATTGACAAAGAAATATGAACCACCATGTGGTCAAACTAAAAAAGACATCTTGCTTGCTTTGTCTACACCCATGACACTGCAAAGACCAGGATGAAATTTAGTTTCTGTGTCAAGACGACTGTTCATGTATCTTTTATGAGTATGTGTTTTCGAGATTATTTTCAAGGGACTTTGATTGATTTGTACGAAACCAGCCACATTGTCTCGTTTAATTTCCCTCGTGGCCAAGAGCACAGCTGGTCAGACTTAGCTCCACCAAACTCTGTGCCAAGCTACCTTTTCATATAAGGATGGAAATCTAACTTAGAACTTAATGGCATCATGCTTTAGCTATGTGGTGGGGAGAGGGAGGGAAGTCAGTTAAGAAGGTCAGTGAACATCTTCTACAGAGAAAGACTTTTTTGAACCACATAGGGAGGCACAGAACATTGTTTTGCTTTTTCAGATATTCCTTTGCTCTGAGACGCTAAACAGATAAATGTCAGCCAGAAAACATTTTGTCATATAAAGTTGGAAGTGCCTTGAAAGAAAGTGACTTTTTGTTGTTGTTGTTGTTGTTTCCTGTGTCTACTATGAGAATATCAATTAAAAGAAGAAGCAATTAAAGAGGCTAGAATCTAAAGTCACACCCTCGGGTTCTGTTTTTCCACCTATCATTAACCAGCTGAGGTACTCTAAGAAGTCAAGTGGCCTTTCTAGACCTCGGTTTCCTTTTGTGTAGGAGGAGAGGCTGAAAAAAAAAATGACCTCTGAGTCCCCTCCTAGTTTTAACATCATGATTCTAGATGAGTAGTCCCTACAAAAGAATCTTTTTTTTTTCTTCCCAGCATTCTCAGCACACTGTACACCACACATGTGATGGACATAAGGACAAAGTGTTCATGTTGCAGAAGAATGTCCATAGTGATGGGCAGATTTCACACATGCCATGTAAGAGGTGCCACGCCATCACTGGCTTCTGCAGAAAGCCCATTGGGTCTTTAATGCACTGATCATTTTACTGAAGTGGACACATGCCAGGAAATACTGCAACCCATGGAGAAAATAATTTTATGACCTGGAAAACTGTTTGGCAATATAGGACTTGATTAAAAAAAGACAAAAACTTATTGGAGGAATTGGAAGTATGGACAAATTCTGGGATAAATGGCTATGAAGTGTAGAAGATGGTTGAAGTAAGATCTAAATGTAAATAATAATCAGATATGTATACTTTTTCCAGGACTATATTGTTTTAGGAACACATAACCCTCATTCCAGATCTTCTATATCGATCTTGTAGGTTACAGACTTCATCTCCAACAACACTCTCAGGAAGTGGGGAAAAATGATCAACAGGGCTCTTTTTTTTTTATTAAATACTTTTTTGAGCTTTTTCAGAGTTATATTTATTATTCAGTTATATTTGAATGATTATAGCAGTAATATAACAACAGTTACGTGAAGATAGAACTGTTTCTTGCTCACATAAAGCAAGTTCAAAAGTAACTAGTTTAGAGTCATCATAGTGGCTCCACAGTGTCATCAGGACTCCAACCTCCTTCTCCTTGCTCCACCATCCTCCAGGTAACTTCATGGCCTACTATGGCTGCTAGTGCTCTGGCCATTACATCCACCTTCCAAGCAGCAGAAAAAAAAAAAAAAAAGAAAGAAAAGAAAAGAAAAAAGGACTCACTTCCTCCATTTTAAGATTTTTTTGAAAAATAAATAAATAAAAAATAAAATAAAACAAAAAGATAAATAAATAAATAAATAAATACTTATTTGAAGTTCTACACGAAACATCTAATACATCCCATTGGCTAGAACTTGGTTATATGGCCATGTTTGGGTACCAAAAAAAGCTGGGAAGTGTAGTTCTTTTTAATTCTCAGTAGCAACAGACTTCTACTACTAAAAAGAATGACGAGAATAGATGTTGGGTAAACAAATATCAATCTCTGCCTTACCTTCCAAAACAAAAGCAATAGGGATCCCTGGGTGGTGCAGCGGTTTGGCGCCTGCCTTTGGCCCAGGGCGCGATCCTGGAGACCCGGGATCGAATCCCACGTCGGGCTCCCGGTGCATGGAGCCTGCTTCTCCCTCTGCCTGTGTCTCTGCCTCTCTCTCTCTCTCTCTCTGTGACTACCATAAATAAATAAATTAAAAAAAAAAAAAAAAAGCAATAATGTTCCCTTCCCTAAACAAAGAATACAGAGAAATATAAATATAAGCCCCTTCCTCTTTCCAACCTTATTCTCACTTCATGGTGTGAATTAACGTCTAAGTTCTCTTGCGTCTCAGAGGGCAAACTTATATATTCATATGCAGGGAGTTATTTATTTTTTATTTACATTGTCCTTCAACTTGTTTTTCCCATTTAACCTTCATACACGTGTGCATGCATATATATATATATATATATATACACACACATATATGTGTGTCCGTGTGTGCATATATGTGTATGTGTGTGTGTGTGTATATATATATATATATATATATATATATATATATATATATAACAAACTTAACCTTTTTTATAGCTGAATAATCCCTCATGGTATGGATGAGCCATAGTGTGCCTTATTTTTTCAATTCACTTCCCTTTAGATGGACATTTAGGGTATTACCAGTGTTTTAGCACCACAATTAATACTGTAGTAAACATCACAGATAACCTTATATATTGATATTTTCAAATTAATAGGATAGATTCTTAATAGTGACCTCATAGTGCAGATGCATAGTTTGAATCTTAATGGATTTTTACTAGAATACTCTCCCAGAAGGTGGCCTGTGCAACAGGTCAGTCAGCAATATATAAGTCTGCCTGTTTCATATATCCTGGATGTTATCATTAAAAAAACAAAACCACATCAACTTAATGCTTGTTGACTTAATGTGTGAGATAATACTATTCATCATTTGAGTTTCCATGTTTCCAAAAGGTTAAGCCACATTTCATGTTTATTGATCTCTGTTTCTTTTTCTGTGAATTACTCTTTTCTAAATCCTTTAGTTTTTTTATTATTTTTTATTTCTTTTTATTTATTTTTTTATTGGAGTTCAATTTGCCAACATTTAGCATAACACTCAGTGCTCATCCCGCCAAGTGCCCCCCTCAGTGCCCATCACCCAGTCACCCCAACCCCCCACCCACCTCCCTTTCCACTACCCCTTGTTCATTTCCCAGAGTTAGGTGTCTCTCATGTTTTGTCACCCTCACTGATATTTTCACTCATTTTAACTTCCAAAGAAAAATTTTGATTTTTTTAGCACTCTCTTCTGCTATCCACAGTGAACCCCTAGCAATATCTCTGATTTCTCCTTCAGGAAAGTTTTAAAGTTCCCTTCAATATGGGCCTTATATTCCCCCCCCCCTTTTATATTGGAGTTTAATTTGCCAACATATAGCATAACACCCAGTGCTCATCCCATCAAGTGCCCTCCCTCAGTGTCTGTCACCCAGTCACCCCACCCCCTGCCCACCTCCCTTTCCACCACCTCTTGTTTGTTTCCCAGAGTTAGGAGTCTCTCATGCTCTGTCTCCCTTTCTGATATTTCCCACTCATTTTTTCTCCTTTCCCCTTTATTCCCTTTCACTATTTTTTATATTCCCCAAATGAATGATACCATATAATGTTTGTCCTTCTCCGATTGACTTATTTCACTCAGCATAATACCCTCCAGTTCCATCCACTTCAAAGCAAATGGTGGGTATTTGTCATTTCTAATGGCTGAGTAGTATTCCATTGTATACATAGACCACATCTTCTTTATCCATCATCTTTTGAAATGTTGGAGAGGATGTGGAGAAAGGGGAACACTCTTGCACTGTTGGTGGGGATGTGAACTGGTGCAGCCACTCTGGAAAACTGTGTGGAGGCTCCTCAAAGAGTTAAAAATAGATCTGCCCTATGACCCAGCAATTGCACTGTTGGGGATTTACCCCAAAGATACAGATGCAGTGAAATGCTGGGTCACCTTCACCCCAATGTTTATAGCAGCAATGTCCATAATCCTTTAGTTTTTGTTAATGATATGAACTCTGTAACATATGTTTCAAATAACTTTCCCTTTTTTGCCTTTTGATTTTTTGACCTTCTTTGCAATAACAAATTTTTTTAAGTTTATATTTATTCAAATCTATCAATTTTTCTTCTATGGCTTCTGGGTTTCCTGTTTTACTTAAAAAAAAAAAAAAAGTCTCTCCACTCAGGTTTATTCAAATACTCTTATAAATTTTCTTCAAGTATTTTTAAATGCTAAAATATTTTTTATTTTGTGAATTAGGGGACCTGAACTTGTTTGTGATCCCACCCCCCAGCTTAACAGGGCCTTTTGCCAGCACCATGTCATTGTTATTCTATTACTGACTTGAGATGTTACCTGGAGTTCCTGGGGGGCTCAGTCAGCTTGGCATCTGCCTTCGGCTCAGGTCATGATCTCAGGACTCTGGGACCCAGCCCTGTGTTGGGCTCCCCTCTCAGCAGGGAGCCTGCTCCTCCCTCCTGTGGTGCTCTCTCTCTCTCTCTCTCTCTCTCAAATAAATAAATAAAATCTTAAAAAAAATTTTTTTTTAATGAACCCATTCCTCCTCTGCCCAGCCCCCAGCAACCAGCAATACATTTTCTGTCCCTCTGGATTTACCTATTTTGTGAATATTTTATACGAATGGAAACTTACAGTGTGTGACCTTTTGTGTCCAGCATATTCTGTCTGGTATTGAGCCTAAACTCTGTCCCTTTCTGACAATAAATAATAATCAACTATGAATAAATAAATTAATTGAGAAAAAAGTATTTTCCACCTAAAAGATACATTTTCAAATATTATTTTGTGTGGAATAATCATTATCTAGTAATATCTTTTATGCTGCTTTACTCAATCGTGTATAAATAATACTTGTAAGAATAACTTAATTCCAAATACATTGTTAACACTGTAAGGCCTTGTGGTCACAGAAAAAAAATGTTTCAAAAAATTTCTATTTATATGACTTTTGAGGCAGAGAATATAAGATACAAAATTCTTTAAAACTTAAGACAGGGATTCCTGGGTGGCGCAGTGGTTTAGCGCCTGCCTTTGGCCCAGGGCGCGATCCTGGAGACCCGGGATCGAATCCCATATCGGGCTCCTGGTGCATGGAGCCTGCTTCTCCCTCTGCCTATGTCTCCGCCTCTCTCTCTCTCTCTCTCTCTCTCTCTGTGACTATCATAAATAAATAAAAATTAAAAAAAAAACAAACTTAAGACAAAAAATATCATTAAATGGGAAAAGAATCTCTTAAGGTAAGTAGAACGAAGCTATTTACTCAAGGAGAAAGGGAATGATGTTAAATTTCCAATGGTTAAAGAGTTTATTTATATGTTTTGAATATAATATGGTAGGTGTTATAGTGCTCTGACATTTTTATCCCATGGAGATGCTTGAAATCATGAGGTTATAGTTTTATTTTTGTTTTCATGCCAGTTTTTACAGAAGGTTGGAAATGACATTCTTTGCAACCATTTAAGCTTAGGACAGAAAATTTTAAATAGCAGTTGAAAGGCATGCCTGGGTGGCTCAGTTGCTTAAGCCACTGACTCCCTTTTTTTTTTTTTTTTTTTTAAGGAAGAGAAAGAGAAAGCACAGTGTGCACTGGGGAGGCACAGGGCAGGAGAGGGGGAGAGCACAGTGTGCACTGGGGAGGCACAGTGAGAGAGAGAGAGAGAGAGAGAGAGAGCACAGTGTGCACTGGGGAGGCACAGGGCAGGAGAGGGGGAGAGAGAACCCAAGTGGGCTCCATGCAGAGATGACTTGGGGCTCGATCTCACAACCATGAAATCATGACATGACCCCAAATCAAGAATCCAGACACTTAACCGACTGAGCCACCCAGGAGCTCCCAAGTGTCTGGCTCTTGATCTCAGTGGGGTCTTGATTCAGGGTCATGAGTTTAAGCCCTGCACTGGGCTCCACATTGGGTTGGAGCCTACTTAAAATTTTTTTCTAAAGAAAGCAATTTGAAAATCTATAAGGATCATCCAGAATTTTCTTTGATGGTGGCATTAGTTAACTCAGGTGTCCATAATAGAATATCATAGACTGGTGTCTTAAGCAACAGAGGTTTATTTTTCATGAGTCTGGAGGCTGGAAGTCTGAGATAAGAATACCAGCACAATCAGGTTCTGGTGAAGGCCCTCTGCTCTGCCTACCCATAGCCGCCATCTCTTTGTGTTCTCACATGGCAGCGAGAGACAGAGAGCAAGCTCTCTGGTGCCTCTTTTTTTTTTTTTTTTTTTAAGATTTACTTATTTTAATTTTAAAGACTGGAGAGGCACAGAGGGAGAGGAAATCTCAAGCAGACTCACCAGTGCAGAGACTTTGTGGGGCTCGATCTCCCAGCCCTGAGAGCATGACCTGAGCCGACACCAAGAGTTGGACACTTAATCGGCTGAGCCACTCAGGAGGCCCTCTGGTGCCTCTTCTTATAAGGGCACAAATCCCATCATGAGGATCCCATCTTCACAATCTTATCTAAACCTGATTACCTGCCAAAGGCCCAATCTCCAAATGGCATCAATTTAGGCTTAAGGACGTAGCATCTAAATTTTGGAGGCATGCAATTCTGTTCATCGCAAAAGGTATGTGAACAAAATAACTTCAGGGCTTTGTTCATATTGCCTGTTTCAGAAGAGGGCAGTGGTCAGGAAGAAGGGGCCCCTAGATCTGAGTGGCAGGATACAGATACTGCTTCTCCCCCTGCTTTTCCTCTCTTTTTTTCCTGGGCCCTGGGGGTTTGGGGATGGGGGCTTTCCCCACGATTCTGCTCCCAGCCCTCTGCTCTCTCCGTACATTCTCTCCCTTGGTGAGCTAATCCCCTCTCACATTCTCAGTTATTACTGTGTGAATGATTCCCAGAGCCCATCTCTGACCTTATTCCTGAGTTCCACTTCTGAACCTACAACATGCCTTGAATATTAAAAATTTAACCCATTAGAGATGTAATAATTACTAAAATTATTATATTTCCTTCTGTTTTCCCCTTTGCATATTTTATGGTATGTTCTGAGTTTTAACTAAGTCATGAAAAGCACAGGCCCAGTATCCAAAATGAGTTAAGACAAAATACAACAGAGAGCAGATTATCTAGTCATTTAAAATATGAAGCCTGACTGCACAGAATTATAAAGGACATTCTCGGGTCTATCAGTTCTCCCCATCCTAAACCGTCACCTCATTGTACGTGAAACCAGAAGGAACAAGTGGCAAAGGTGGTGAAGGCTTCGGGAATTTGTGAAATTTTAACAGAGTTTTGCAAAGCAATGTCTAAAGTGAATTTTATTTCTCTTTCATTCTGTGTGCATGTTTGAGTGTTAAGCTTGTTCTATGTGCCCTTGCAGCTACCAGGACAGTGATGTTTCCACCCACAACATTATAAATTGATATTATGAATAACTGATCTTTAAATGTAACCCACTAACGAACAGATGGTGATAAAATGGAAGATGCTCCCCCTCAAATACTCTATGGGAATCTATTCCATTTTTAAAAACTTTCTTGCACAAAATGTTCCTGTACTCATCATTCTTGAAATGAAAAAGAAAGAAACCTGCCTTCTTGACATTCCTTAGTGTGACTTTGAATTTCAGCTCACACCGAGTACAAGTTCATGCTGGAAGCCCTGCAAGCTATCAATAGAACTCTACTCACCCGCCTTATTTTAAAGCAGAAGCATGTTAAGCTCTCTAAGCCTCCTCTCATAAGACATACCCTTCATCTCCCAAATTAGTCCTGGTGCCTTTGCTGGACCCCTTCCAAGACTCAGATGTTCTTTTAAGCTTCATGTCCTACCACACACCATGCAGTAGACTATAAGCAGTGAGGGCTCCTTTGCCTCAAAATCTCCTTTAATTTATGAACCCTAACAATTTCCAGCCTCCATATCTCCTATCTCCTACTCTGTGCTTACGGTGCTTGTTGAAAACACAAAAAATCCTTCCTATGTTTGATGACTCTATATTATGTGTGCAATACATTTATTATTAGTAAGAAAGTAAAAACGAAGCAAAACAAAAAACAAATGTAACTCAGAGGTCCCTGACCTTGACCCATCATCACTTCCTATGAGCAGACCCTCCTTCTTACTATTTCTGGCAGCTGAAGCAGAATTCCTACCCTTCACAGTGGCTCCAAGGCTGACCCATTTTGGAAGGCTAAACTCAAAGACTTCCTCCACAGAGTCTTCTCTAATACTCCAGCTGGAAATTACCTCTGACTTCTCTGAGTACTTCATATACAGTCCTTGCATGGTAATGACAGTTTTGTTTACCTCATACTGTCCATATTTGTATGTCTTATGCTTAAGCCAGAGATTACAACCTAGTAGCCTATGAGCTAAATCCAGTTTGCAGATAAATTTTACTTGGCCCACATACTTGTTTCATACAAATACACACACACACACACACACACACATATATCATGTAAAATTTGAATTTATAGGGATTCCCTGGGTAGCGCAGCGGTTTGGCACCTGCCTTTGGCTCAGGGTGTGATCCTGGAGACCCGGGATCGAATCCCACGTCGGGCTCCCGGTACATGGAGCCTGCTTCTCCCTCTGCCTGTGTCTCTGCCTCTCTCTCTCTCTCTCTCTGTGACTATCATAAATAATAAAAAAATTAAGATATTTTTAAAAAATATGAATTTATAGCTTCCCTTGGAAATATTTGGTCCAGTTAGAAACACTATGGTGGAGCCTGTGGGGGCCAGCCCATTTATTTCTTGGGACTTTTCAGTCATTTGTGTTACATGCCTTGTCCAGATGGGCATTTGAACTTGCAATACTTTGTCTAGACTATAGTATTCCTGAGGCAGGATCTTGTTTTAATCATATTTTCAGCTTACAGCAGACACTTAGTAATTTGCAGCTGAAAAAACTAAATGTATCTGGTCTGAGAAGCAAGTCTTTTTTTTTTTTTTAAGTGACTTTGAGGTATGCCATTGGGATCCGACCAATTCTTCCCATCATAATGTTGTTGGAACTCCATCAGTAAGTATCTACTCACCTTCTACTATGTGTTGAAAACTTGGAGATACAAAATAAACAAGCAGCACCCCGCCTCATCACAGAGGGGACTGTTTGAGGTAACAAGCAATATACACATGGAATAACTTGTGAGCAAGAGATCATTGCAATTTCAAGGCCACACAGCCAAGCGTTAAATGGATGAGAGGCTGGAGCTAGACAGAATTGGGTCTAGATCTTGGCCCTGTACTTAGGCTCTTCTAATATTGAGCAAAGTATTTACCATCTTGGGCCTTAGTTTCCTCATCTTCTGCTGGCTGCCTTTCGAGAGCTAGGCTGGGATAATAAGAACATCTGCCTGTAGAGATGCAAGAGGATTAGACGAGTGAACACATGTGAAGTCCGAGGCACCGTGTCTGGACCTGCTGGGTGTTCTACAGGTGGAGGGGTTATCACTGGCAGTGAAATGATTCAGAATCACCGATGGTAGTAGATACAAGAACATTTCATCCCTTCACAAAATTGGCCAAGCCCTCTTTCCCATCCAGTCTGTATTATCAGTCAGGCTACTAGATTCTACTAAAAATATGTGGCTGCTTAATATTCAGATTTGACTCCTACAGTCAAAGGAGTGCTGACGCTGTGTGGGGGCATGATGGAAAGGATGAGTTTGTCCTTGCGAATCCCTTCACACTGTGGACATGTAACGGCCAGCCCTGAGTCTGCAGCTGCAGCTGCTATTTGCAGCCCCGGGGCCTCTGAGATGAGATTCTGGGGCTCAGATTTATTTTCTGCCCCATGCCTTTGTTTGAAAAGGCTCTGGTCCCGCTCAGCTGCCCTGACTGTTGCTGCTGTCCCGCAGTGTCCTAGTTTGCCTCCCTGAGTGAAGGTGTGCTTCCTCCCTCAGCTGTCTCCCAGAAAATTCAGAAAATCACTGTCATTATTTGTTAGTAAACATTTATAGTATCCTGGGCATCTTGCTAAGTATTTTGCATATATTTTTCTCATTTAATTCTCATAAAACTCTATGAGATAGGTAACACTGTTATCTTCATTTTAAGATGAGGAAACTGAGGTACAAGAAGATTAAAAATGTTCCAAAGCTCCCAGTAACAAGTGGAGCAAATATTTGAAAGCAGGTATGTTTCCCAGAATCCATAATCTTTTCGTTTTTTTAAGAGTTATTTATTTATTTGAGAGAGAGAGAGGGAGCTCTTAAGTGCACGCAGCAGGCGGGGTGGGGGAGGGGGGCAAGCAGACCCCTCTGAGATCTATCTGAGGCTGATTCTGAGATCACGACCTGAGTCAAAATCAAGAGTCGGTCACTTAGCTGACTGAGCTAACCCAGGCGTCCTCAGAATCTATGGTCTTAATCATTAAACACTACCTCCTTAAATAAATTTTGGTGAACATCTTTCCTTTGAAAACACATTTCTTCTAAACCTCAGTTGTTTGATATTACCTTAGCATGACAAAGGGGGTGACAAAGAGGTTCCCTCTGTAGGTTCACTTCATAGATCTCCCAAACATCACCTGCAACAGTTCTTTAAGAACTCTGAATAGCATTTGGGTTAAGTGAGGAAAAAGGAGTGATGGATTAGCAAGGTCTGCAATGGACTTTCCAAATGTGTATCTATTGACTATGAAGTGGAAAGGTCTTCAAGTAAGAGTCTCTGTATCTTAGTTTTGAGGGAATGTATCAGGAGAATGATTTCATAAGTTAGGACCACATGTCAGACAAAGTCATAGCATCATCTGAATATTCCTGAAGGGTATATTGTCCTTAGTTTCCATCAAGCAAAAGAGAGAAACGTTTTCATATCTTAGGACTTTGTCAAGTTCTAAGCCTATTTTCTCTTCCTTTCTTTCTTTCTTTCTTTCTTTCTTTCTTTCTTTCTTTCTTTCTTTCTTTTTCTTTCTTTCTTTCTTTCTTTCTTTCTTTCTTTCTTTCTTTCTAGTGAGAGAGAGTGCTTGCATGAGCCTGGGATCGGGGAGAAGGAAGGAGGGACAGAGGGAGAGGGAGAGAGAGAATATCAAGCAGGCTCCATGTCCAGAGCAGAGTCGGGCACGGAGCTCATCTCACAACCTTGAGATCCTGACCTGAGCAGAAATCAAGCGTTACATGCTTAACCAACAGAGCCACCCAGATGCCCCAAGCTCTATGTCTTTTAAGAAAAAAAATGTATGTATCTTCAAATTATATCAAGTCCAAAAGTCTTTAGATATAAATGAGAAACCTATGCACATATCTTAAGAGCTGAAGAAACAAAATGCAAGCATCTGATCAGCCTGGTTCAGAGTTAGTCCCTGGGTCCTAGAGGAATTGAGTCCCACATCCAGCTCTCTGCTCAAAGCCTGCTTCTCCCTCTGCCTATGTCTCTGCCTCTCTACTGTGTCTCTCATGAATAAATAAATAAATTTTTAAAAACCCCTAGATCTATAATGTGCAATTACAATAAATTGTTTACTCCAAACTAAATTTCTGAATAATCTTTTCTGCATATAAAAGCCTCCAGCACCCCCTAGACATTCCACGTGTGAGAAGCACCTCTTACCTGTCATTTGATTCATTACAGTCTCTCGAGATATATAAGACTCCTATGATTAATCCTCTTAAAGGACCTCAATCCTATTCAGTTCAAGTCTATTTATTGAGCTTCTCCTTTGGGCCTATCACAGTAAGGTATTCAGTAATGGATACTCAATAATGAAAAGACCCAGTGCCTGCCCTCAAAGAGCCTACAGTTTGATGGGGAAATGGACACTAACAATTTACCTCATGGCAATTCACCATGTTACCACATGCATGGTTCAGGATGAATTGACACCTCTTCAATATCACCTAGTAGACTAGAGCTCCCGTTGCTGATGCCACTGTTGGTTTAGTATGATTGTTGGAGACACCATGAAACTATTTAAGAAGCCAGATATGATTTCTTTCATTGACTGAAGAAGACTCTGTCCCCACCTGCATGAAGGACTTTTTACAGTCAAATTTGCATTAGCCACACAGCATGGCTGTTGCTTCTCCCATATTCCTTACCAGGCTTAGTAGCTTTGCCATCAACCCAGCCATCCAAGCCAGAAAATTTGATTTCACATTGTCCCCACTATTCCACCAAGTTCTGCTAAGTCTATTTCCACCATAACACAGATCATTTGCCCTCCTGTATACAAAGGGAGATCATAACATTGCACATATAGATCAGGTCTGCTGTTACATCCATCTTTCTCTCTTTGTGTACGGTTTGCTTCCTAAAACATATTCCCAAGTAGAAGATCTACAAAGTCATATCCCGAAGTTATATTACATAAATTACCTAAACCTCGAATAACATTTTTAAAATCTTAACAGTTTGCATGTATGTGATCCTAGGTCCTCCACACAGGACCTGGGTTAGCAATCTCTCATGAAGTTTGGTCTATTCTATAATCTCAATTAGGAAATTAAACATTTTCTCCAAAGAAAGTTATAAAGAGAGAGGAGGTTCAAATATGGTATCTAAGAGCCTCTTAGACCTTCCTTTGTAGGGATTCAGAACTTTCCCACACAGACCCTTCTGCTCCTGAGGACTGTATGGATGAGTTCTGAACCTCTTAGGCTAATACCACAATACAAATATTTAAAAGCTGAAATTAGAACAACCAACTTGGAAAAATGCTTGGCAATATTTACAAAAGCTGAGTGTGACCCTGCAATCTCACTCCTAGTTACATATCCAACAGAAATGCATTTTTATGCACACAATAAGATAAATAACAGCATTTGTCATAAAGAAAACTGGAAATAATCCAATTGTTCACCACCACTGTAATGGATAAGCCATGATGACACACTATTGAGCAATGAAAATAAATGATCTGGGTGCATATTACAAACCTAATGCTAAACAAAAGCTGAGAGAAGCAAAAGACACAGAGAGAACCTACTACACTCTTCTGTCTGTGAAGAACAAAACAGGCAAAGCTAACCTATGCCGTGAGAAGTCATAATGTTGTTTCTCATATAGATGCTGGTTACACCAATGCACTGTTTGTGAAAATAACTGAACTAGATATTTATAATAAATGATCTTTTTGATATGCAAATACTTCAATAACATTTTCTAAATGAAAACAATAGAATACAGTATCTTAGCTATGAAAGAAATCACCTTTGAGAATATAGAATTCGCTTCAAAATAATATAGGAAGCAAGGGGTGTATAGCATATAAACCAAAAAAGATTGGCTATGAGTTGATAATTATTGAAACTGGGTGATGGATTGTTATACCTATGGAATGAAGAAGGTTCATTATCAGATTCTTGTGTGTGAAGTTTTTGATAAAAATACAAAAAACAGAGAAAAAAGCTGACTACCTATCTCAGGTTAATTATAACTGGAAAGAGGCCTCCTGGAGGAAAGGAAATCACCTTTCCCCACTTTCTCCTAGTATGAAATCTTTGGAAAATGATAAGTAAAATTTCTGTATTCAACAGGATAAGATAGTGGGTTAATCAAAAATATCTGATAATTTTTTTAATGAAATGTACCAATGTTTTTATGTAAACTTTACAAGGGGACATTCAGTCATCAATCTTTTTGTGTAAGACTGTCTTTTTCTTTTTTAGATATGGTGACTAGAGACCTTTGTTATATTTATCACATAAATGACATTCAAAGGATATCCAACATTTGTTTCTCAAAAGCAGAGCCAAAACTTAGTCCTAAGTTTCTTCTAGATTATTACCAGTTTCTAAGTTTTGCAGTTTACGATTTCACCACTTACTTTGATATTGGTTTTTACAATTTGTATTAACTTATGGGTTCCGCCTAGGTATTACAGAAACAACTCTCCACTTTCATATTTCATCTATTCACTTAACACTTAAATTCCAATTATAAATGGCATAAACAAGTTTGAGAGCAAACAATATCCTTGATAAGGTTATCACTCCACTGGTAGGAGAGGTAAGCTTGTGTGGTTTAAGAGTATTCCAGGGTGCTAGGGGCATCAGTCAGCATGTGGTTCTAGAGAAAATAAAGAGAAGAGATTAATTTTGTCAATTAAGTGGTGTTGGATAAAGATAGTTAAGATAGTAATATCCAGTGGCGCCTGGGTGGCTCAATCATCTGTCTTTGGCTTAGGTCATGATTTCAGGGTCTTGGGATTGAGCCCCACATTGGGCTCCCTGCTCAGCGGGAAGTCTGCTTCTCCCCCTGCACTTCCCTCTGCTCATGTTTGTGTGAGCTCTCTGAAATAAATCAAATCTAAGTAGATAGATAGATAAATAAATAAAAATATTTTTTTAAAAGATAGCAATATCTATCATTTCTTGACTATTTAGATATGGTATCTGACTCAAGAGCTATGCTGAGCATTTTGCATACATTATTCCATTTAATCCTTTATTAAAGATTCTGCATTCATTATTTCATTTAATTCTTCCGATATCCCTGAAATCGTCATCGCCATTTCACAGATGAAGAAAACGAGCTTCAGAGAAATCGAACCATCATCCAAATATATAAATTTTTAGGACGTAGAAGAGTCAGAATTTCAACTTGTGTGATTCTGTTGCCAACACCCCCCCCCCCCTTAACTGCTGTGGTCAGTGCTTCCTGTGTTCAGTCAGCCACGAAGAGCCAGGAAGAAATGGCAAGACATGTCCCCATTACCTAAGGGAGGAGAACTCCATTTGACCAGAAAAGTCCTCCACTTGAGAGGGTCACAGGCTCACATTGTGCAGGCTTACTAAATAGGGGACAGGGCAAGACATCAGAGGAAGCCAACTGTCTGGCTTCATCCTTTCTTAGGAAACTGGTCCTGAAGGAAGAAAAAGACCTTGGGAGGTACATCATAAATAGTAGCCATGAGGCACCCTCCATAAGACAAGTTCACTTTCTTTAAATAATTTCTGTGGGTATCTTTACATGAGTCAGATTCTCTTCTCTCCCCAACTGTCTTGGTTATATCATCCAGTTGCCCCCTTCTAAGGAAGGGAGGGTAAAAAAAACTTCAAGTTCTAAGCAGATGCTTGCAAGTTGCTCAGGGAATTTGAGATAGAAAATCTTTCTTTCAGATTTAGGTGGTTTGCAACCCTGCTATCCCCATCAGAATCTCCTGGAGAACTTTGAAAACAAAACAAAACAAAAACAAAAACAAAAACAAAACAAAACAAAAAAACCTGTACCAAAAAAAAAAAAAAAAAAACCTGTACCAGGGTTTTCATGGCTTTGCTCAGGTCCACATTCAGATTTCAGAGGGGTGGGTGAGTCGGAGCTCCAGCATCAGGATTTTTTTTAATTCACATTTCCTGGGTGATTAAAATGCACAGCCAAGTTTACAGCCACAGGTCTCAACAGTCAGACTTTTGAGGATCGAGTGGGGTAGTTGATTGGACCAAAGGACGGAGTCCTACAGGTGTGGCTCACTTTTACCATGGGGGTGTTCCTGAAAGGCCACTGGAACTATAAACACCTCCTTGCTCACTAAGTTTATGATTTCAAAAGGCCGATTTTTTTTTCTTTTGTGGCTGCTCACAGACACTCCAGTTTCTTTGTCAAGGAGCAATGATCTAATTAACAACCATCACTAAATTCACCAATAAAGCTCATATAAAAAGAAATCTGTAGCGAACAGTTTTGTGATTATTTTTTAAAGCCTAACACTGAGCTGTGTATAAAAAGTCATATTCTTTTATAAGTCATACAAAAGACCAATTTTGTCCTCCATTTCCTGTAAAAGTTATCATGTATCTTTCCTTTAAAATCGCAAGTTAGATAAAAATGGAATTTGGGTGCTGTCTCTGACTTACTATGGACAAGAAGATTTAAAACCATAAATGTTGTAGCTAAAAAGGAAGAAAATACGGTAGCAAAACATTCTGTATTTTGTAACTTTTTTAAATGTGCGAAAATTCACCACCTCCTTCCCCTCCAATATCAATATCGTGATATTCCAGGTGAGGAGGCCAACATTATGTTCAGCTAACTTAGAACAAAGCAAAGATATTTTTGTATTTTACTAACCTACATCACCCAATTGTTTATGAAATACTCTGTTAAAGTTAAGATCCTAACTTTATGTTTTCAAGTTGATTTGAAAGGGAAAGAGGAGAAGGAGAGACAGAAGATTTAGGTATTTTTTAAGGACTATACTTTGCAGGTTATGCTGATGATAAGCAAACCCTGTGTGTCAAAGTATAAAATCATCCCCAGAGGGACCAAAGTGAAATTATCGCAGTGCTACATAGTGCAATTGGCCAAATGTGTCATAAATTGATATTTTCCTTTTCCTGCCAAACCCGAAAGCCCATCTTATCTATTCTGAGAAAATCCCACATGCTTGAATTGTTCTTTAAGAGAGACAAGAACTCTGTCGGGACATTTCCATATTTACAGAAAAGGGAAATCATACATTTCCGGTTCTCTCTTATGTTTCTCTTCAAGGTTTATTCAAGGTCATATTAATGGTTTTTTTTTTTTTTTTTGTAAGAAAAACTTTACATTCACTTTGATCAAAATGGCTTTTTTTTTTAAAGAAAGTAAAGTATTAAACTCTTACACTGAGCTTTTCCGATATCTTTATTTTGAAAGAAACTGATTCCTATGCAAAACAAACTGATGTGTCATCACATTTTTTAAAAAAAAAATCAGAGTTTGCTGTTCCTTCCTTCCTCCTTGGGCATTTTAAACACGTGTATTTATAGGTTTAATGAAATGCATACTTGGTATATATTTATCCTGTCAACCCTACATACTTGAGGAGACTTATGGAGAGTCCTTTCTCAAAGCACAGTGAACTGAAACCGCTCTTCGTGACCTCTCGATGTCCCTGCAGCTCTGTATTACCCTCTCTTAGCTGAGCAACCAACACATGAGCCTGAAATTTTCTGAGAGAAAGGGACAGTTCTGCAGATTAAAAAAAAAAAAAGGTTCTCCCCTTCAGAATTTCCCAGTTTCTAAAGACAGAGAACTAGAGACACTGGTTTAGAGGCCCTTCTATGGGGGAAGATTCTTCATCCCAAAATAAACTCTTCCTGCTCAAGTTAGAGCCTCGGGCTTAAAGTCTCAGCGTCCTGGAACCAGAACAATACAAACATGGGCTAAGTGGAATGAGCCAGGAGCATTTGTACGTGATGTGATCATCGCTTTGTTAGTGCAGAGGCCCAGTGACGCACACTTGAGGCTGGGGGGCTCACGGGCCACATAAAGGAAGACCAGGTGCCCTCTACCGGTGAAGAAGCCCAGCACTTTCCATTTTTCCAACAAAACTCTGTCTTTTCAGACAATGCTGTGCATGGAAGCTGGTCATATGATACAGAAACTGTTACCCTGCGGTCATGATAAGCTGGAAAGGCAGTCATTACCCAGTCTGTGCTGGAAGCCTAACATTTCCATTTCTAAAAATTCACTCTACAAAACTGTGCATGAGCTGGTAAAGAATACATAAGAGGATATTTACTGTGGCACCATTTCAATGACGAAGAAGATGAGCCGAGGGTCCATAACACGAGTCTGATTGAATATATTATATGTGTCTGCTGCATGATGAGGAGGCGCCTGCGAAGGGACGTGTGGCCATCAAGAAGAAAGAAGTAGAGTCACACAGCTTGTCATGGAGCACCATGTCTGAGATACGTCAGGGGGGAATAAGAAAGTTGCACAATATGTTTATAGTGTGATCCTGTTTTGTAAATAATAATAATAATATGGAGGATTATTCAATAAAGTAGTGACTTTTTATATCATGCACCATTTGGAACCAGGATTTAAAAAAACAACACAAATGATTTTTAAAGGAAAATAATAAATTTGCAAGGGTTAGCTATGGAATATTTTCGTTTAAATTTTACACATTTCTAAAGTAAACGTGGTTTATGCCCTTTTTAAAAATGTTTAATTTACATATACACTTCCTTTTCTAGGAATTTATTGTACAAAAAACACTCGCATGAAATAGCAAAGACTATGCAAACTCGTGGAGCTATAGAACTATAGACATACAGAGGGGGAAAAAATCTGACGTGATATAGAAAAGAAAAATCTAAACCACCTGAAATCCCACCACCCAAGTACTCATTGTGACTGGTGTATTTCTTTTCTTTCGAGATGGGTTTCACACTATTCCTTGCACACAGGTTGTACATGCTGCCTCTCTGCACCACATCACAGTGACTCTCAAGACTCCCTGGTTTTAAAGACCCTCGTTTTCATTTCCTCTGCTGCATCTTGAGGTGATTTCAAACACAGCAGTCACAGCTTAACCCTCCCAGCTCAGCTCCTTCTCTTTGTTAACCTCCTTTAAATATTGTTTTCATGCTGTCACTAAGGATAAAACTCTAGCATCTTCCAAAATAGAGACCAAGGAAACGATCAGATTTCTTTAATGCTCAACTCAGCATAATAACTTGGCTGATGGAATAAATACATGCTGAAGAATGGCACACAGAGCCTCGTAAATAAAGGGCTGCTTGCAAATATCAGGATTCTTGCAAACTCTGACCAATTAAGAAAATAAGATCCTTTGGTGAGATGAGACCAACCCGGAAGATTGACTTAATCTGGTTTGAATCTGAGTGAAGAACCCATGTAAGCCGCTAGGAAAACTTATTTAGAGAAGTACTAAGTCTGGCTTATGTACTTTCTCTTGAACCGACAGGGAGGCTCCTCGTGGACTTGGGAAAGCAAAAAGCAGGGGTTTATGCAACCCTGAGTGTTGACGGAAAATTCTATTCAAGTGCCTGGCTCGCCCGAGAAAGGAGAAGAGAACAATTGGGGTGACAATGACAGTGAGCTGGAGGCTTGAGGGTTTTGCTCCATGAGGCCCCACTGTATTGCACTCTGAGTTATTTTGGGATGGTCACAAGAGTACTTGAACCCTGAACAAAGAACCTCTCCTTGCCTTATCCTGTTGCAGATGGGAGTGAAGTGCTTCAAGTGCCCAAATCTGAAGCGACTGTGAAACTCCAACCAAAAGGCTAGGGGTTGGGGGGGTCTTCCCCATTCTTGTGGCCTGCCTTTGTCCCCCAAAGCTACAACATTTCCAAACCCATTGAGCCCCATTTTCTCATGGCATTTTATAATTGTCTGCTTAAGGGGGCATTTGATAGGTCTGATGAAACAGTGAGGGCATCTGATACGGCTGGTGACAGGTACAGTAGAGAAATGTCACTAACTCTGGTTACACTTGCTTTTAGCCAACTTTGTCCTTAGAGCACTGCCTTGGGTACGAGTGGGAGTTGAATTTGGAAAATGAAAAAGAGCAATACCTAGAACACGCACCCAAAGTCATTTTCCCTTTCTGGTAAGCAATTCAGGAATACTCAAGCCTTCAAGACTTTCCTACAGGAGAGTAAGTTTTAAATAATAATACAGAGAAAAAACACTTTTAATAAAAAAAACCTTTTTAGTTAGTTAACATACAGTGTAATCCTGGAATGAGAAAAACACTTTAAGATAAAAAACAAGTGGGACACCTGGGTGGCTGAGTGATTGAGGTCTGCTTTGGCTCAGGTTGTAATCCCCGGGTCTTGGGATCAAATCCTTTAGGGAGCCTGCTTCTCCCTCTGCCTATGTTTCTGCCTCCCTCTGTGTCTCTCATGAATATTACAATAAAATACGATAAAAAGATAAAAAACAGGCCGTACTGTGGTTAGTTGGATGATATTAACTTCCCTTCAAAGCTCAGCCTTACACAATATCTGCTCTGGAAAATATCTCTGAAACAAGTTAAAAAATTGATCCCAAGCCCTCTAGATTAGTGCCAGTGACATGGAATCTTTTCCCCCTTCCTTCATTGGCCTGAACTTGACTAAGATCCCAAATGAACAAGGACCTTTCACCTCAGCAACAGACTTCCAGGGCAGTTATAAATATGGGCTCAAACTGCCCTCTTCGTGGGGTTAGATTTTACTTCTGAGACACGAAGTGCTGCTAGTCTCAGTGAGGACCTAGCAAAGTCTCTGCTGTGCTCTCCCTCTCCTTGTACTATATTGTGATTCTGTTATCCACGCTAATTACAACTCATTCTGGTGGAATTTCCTCCTAGCCCCTTTGCTTTCTATCCTCCTCCCACTCAGATTTAACTACAATGCTCAAGTTCTATTTCATCAGAACATTTCCTATTAGAAAACCATTCCCCTTGGGATCCCTGGGTGGCGCAGCGGTTTGGCGCCTGCCTTTGGCCCAGGGTGCGATCCTGGAGACCTGGGATCGAATCCCACGTCGGGGTCCCGGTGCATGGAGCCTGCTTCTCCCTCTGCCTGTGTCTCTGCCTCTCTCTCTCTCTCTCTCTGTGTGTGACTATCATAAATAAATAAAAAATTTAAAAAAATTTAAAAAAAAAGAAAAGAAAACCATTCCCAACTCTCTACTTCAAGAGGCCTAACGTCATACGACTGTGCATCATGCATGCACACAACCATCCCATGTGGAAGGTAGTATCGTCATCCTCATTCCTCAGAGGAAGGGACTCCTTTCGCCCAAGTTACATGGCTAGTAAGAGGTGGGAGATGAGCTCTGACTCTGGGTTGTCAGGAAAATATAAGTTAGCTAACACCCTCAAGTCTTTCCTTTTATCTTCCCCACTCCACATCCGTTTGTTCATATATATTGAGCACAGCTCAGTGATGTGTGTGTTGCTGATACAATTGTTCAATGATTCACGTCCACACATAACACTTAGAGATGTAAACAATAACACCTTCAAAGATATCAGATCATCCTACACGTATGAATAGAATTCATTCATTAGCTGTGCAGATTCTACCGTAGAGTAACATCCAACAGCCCGATCGACAAAGCAAAAAAGATATTTTAAGTTACATCAGGTGGCTGGGTCACCCCTTTCTCCTTTCCATCCTGGCAACCCACCTGCTGTTGTTGCTCATTCACATGCCTTTCCACTCCTAACTTGGTTCTCCTCTTCCATTTGACTCGGACACATTCCTTCCTGCAGGTTGCCAAACATCCTGGTGATGGGACAAAAAAAAAAAAAAAAAAAAGTCATGTAATAGTATCCACAACTTTCCTTTCCTCCCTGCCTTGCCAAAGAGAATTCTTCTTCCCAAAGCCCTAAAGAAAGAAGGATTCTGGCTTGATGGGAGAAAATATGGGTTAATTCAAGGTTGAGGAAATGGAGTCAGAGGGTTTGCTTTCCCTAAAGTTCCTTCTTCGGTTAAATGATAACATCAAGTTGCTAAGTCTAAATGTCGCAAGAATTACATCTCACGATGCTTGTATTCCCATAGAAGGGTGCTAAACATGGTAGCATGGTGCTTGGTCAAAAAGTGTGTAAACGAAACGGGTAGAAAGAAAAAACAGGAAAGAGAGAAGAAAAGTGGGGCATTTGGAGGGGAACAGTTGGTTAAGCGTCTGACTCTTAGCTTCAGCTCCAGTCATGATTTCAGGGTCGTGGGACTGAGCCCCACATCGGGCTCCACGCTCAGCAGAGAGTCTGCTCAGGACTCTCCCTCCTCTCTTCCCTTCCCACATGCATGTGTGTGCTCTCTCTAAAATAAATAAATAAATCTCTAAAAAAGAAAGAGAGAAGAAAAGAAAGCAAGTATATTGCTAGCATTAGCAATAATGCAGTATACTGCTATACTGCTAATATTAGTATAGTATAATATTCGTATAGTATATTATTAGCAATAATAATAATAATTAGCATTAGCAGTATATTGCTAGCTATTAGCAAGTATATTGCCAGCAAGTGGCTTGGACTCCTGGAAGGTAGAGATACAATTAGGTGGAATTGTTATTGTGGTTGTTTCTATGCTTCTTTGAACTAGAATCCCTTGGGGGACACCTGGCCATGACCTCAGCTTGTGCCTAATTCTGTGCTAGAGTTAGTTGAGTAATAATGAGGTATTGAATTAAGATGTCCCTGGGTGTCACTGAATACCCAACTTTCTTTCTGGGTTTTCATTCCCCACAGATTTTTGCCAACAACAGATTTGGAAGCTTGTTATTTACTAGTGACTGTGCAGGGCGAAAGAGGAACAAAAAATGCATAGGGATGATAATGTCATTGGGGGCATGACAATATAGAAGCGAACAGTCGCAGTACAGGTTGGCAGGTAGTCTGGTAGAGAAATGTACCCGCTGCCGGGCACAGTGGACAGTCGTTCCATCTTCTATGGAAAGAAAGAAATACTCAGGGAAAAATTTTCAGGGGAACCCTTGGAGGGTATGAAGGACATTCCTGACGGAGAAAGCAGCCAGGACAAGGGCACTGAGGCAGATGCGTCAGGCCAGCTGACCGGGCTGGTGCAACACACGTGGTGGCACCTGCACGCTGCCAGAGGAGAGACCAACAGCAGGCTGAGCCACATTCTGAGGGGCCTTCCCTCGCTGCCAAGGAACTCAGGCTTCCTCTATTTTTCTTTGTTTTGTTTTAATAACCAGACTTACACAGTCTTCTGGCATAGGTGTCCATGTGATCCTTGTTCTCCAGTCTCCTTCCGAGAGCACCTGCTTCAAGTGTCTCCACCAGCCTGTGATCAACCCTCTGGCAACACATCCTAAGGAAACTCTGTTTTGATAAGACAGCAACCGCAGCTTGATGAGAGCCCTGAACAGCTGGAATGTTCCAGAGATGTGCGTGTGTGAAGGGATGTGGGGAGAGACGTGGTGAATGTTTGTCCCAAGTCACCACAAAGCATAAGTTCTGTTGTCAGAGGATAAACCCCTAAGAAATTTCATATCTTATATTGGCTTTCAATGCTACACATGTATTTATACTGTTATGTAATTAATTAATGTTAAAGTAAAAGGTCAATAAAAATTTTTTTAATTTTTTAAAAATTTACTCATGAGAGACACAGAGAGAGAGGCAGAGACACAGGCAGAGGGAGAAGCAGGCGCCATTCAGGGAGCCCGATGTGGGACTTGATCCTGAGACTCCATCCCGAGACTCCAGGATCATGCCCCGGGCTGAAGGCAGGCGCCAAACCGCCAAGACACCGAGGGATCCCAATTTTTTTTTAATTTTAACTTATTTTTAATATATTTTAAAATTTAAATTCAATTAATTAGCATATAGTATATTATTAGTTTCAGAGGTAGAGGTCAGTGATTCTCAGGCTTATATGATACCCAGGCTTATATGATACTCATTATAGCACGTGTCCTCCTTAATGTCCGTCACCCAATTACCCCATTGCGTCACCCCCGCTCCCCTCCCCTCAGTTTGTTTCCTAGGATTAAGAGTCTCTTTTGGTGGGGTACCTGGGTGGCTCAGCAAGTTGAACATCTGCCTTTGGCTCAGGGTGGAATCCTGGGGTCCTGGGATGGAGTCCCACATTGGGCCCCCCACAGGGAGCCTGCTTCTCCCTCTGCCTGTATCTCTGCCTCTCTCTGTGTCTCTCATGAATAAATAAATAAACTCTTAAAAGAAAAAAGTCTCTTATGGTTTGTCTCCATCTCTGATTCCATTTTGTTTTCTTTTTCCCTCCTTTCCCCTATGATCCTGTTTCTTAAATTCCACATATGAGTGAAATCATGTGATAACTGTAAAAATTCAATAAAACTAAAGAGGCAAATAATTCTCTTTTTTAAAGAATTTTATTTCTTTATTCATGACAGACACACACACACACACACAGAGGCAGAGACAGGCAGAGGGAGAAGCAGGCTCCCTGCAGGGAGCTCGATGGGGACTCATCTGGGGACTCCAGGATCACATCCTGAGCCGAAGGCAGACACTCAACCAGTAAGCCCCCCAGGCATCCCGAGACAAATAATTTCATGTTAAAATACCAACTACTAGCATTTACAATTTTTTTGACTTTTAGACGTTAATCATTTTTTATACAACTAATATAAAGCACACATGTCCTGTTCTTTTTCACTTAGCAGAATCTCATACAGAGTTCTCCATTTGTCGGTTCATTTGCTTGTTTATATTATAAATCATTGAGTAGTTACTACTACAAGGAGGATATGCATGTCTTACTTATCTAATCCTCAAAGCAACTCTATTGGTTAGATACTATTGTTAACCCCATTTCAAGATGAAGAAACAAAAGCCGGAAGATGTTAACTGACAAGCTTGCAGTCACATGGCCAGCGAGCAATAGACCCAGTAGTCACACACAGGCACATGCATACCTAGTTCTGGCCTTTGCAATTCTACTGCAATGTTCTCAGTACATTATGGTTTGCTTCATCCTCCCTAGTGTTTAGCTGTGTGGGTTTTCGATTGCATTGTTGGAAAAAAATTTATACAATTTTTTAATTTTTTTGATTTTTTAAAAGATTTCATTTATATTCATGAGAGACACAGAAAGAGAGGCAGCAACACTGGCAGAGGGAGAAGCAGGCTCCCGGCGGGGAGCCCCACGTGGGACTTGATCCAAGGACCCTGGGATCGCGATCTGAGCCAAAGGTAGACACTCGCCAATGAGCTACCCAGATGCCCCAATACAAATTCTTTTAAAATAAAAGGGGCCATAAAGAGGGGAGATGGAGCTATTTCTTCAGGATCTATTCCCAAAGTGAGTATCATTTATTCTAGGAAATTTGTTTATGAGGCTCAGCTCCTTTCAACAATGAGTCCACTGATTCTTGCTGCCCCCAGTTACCTCTCAACATATCGTCTGCTCATCAGTCCTGACAACAATGATGGATTTTCCCCTCACACTTCATTTGATTTTCTTTTCAAATCTCAGAAGAGATACCTGCTTTTTTTTACCACAAGCCAACCATACAATGAAAAAGTGAACGTTCCTCTCTGCAGGGTTTCCTCTGTGGCAAGTCTCATCATCCTCCCTCCATTCTCAAGTGACTAATAGTAACTGTTGAAACACAGCCTGCCATACCTTTCTCTGTCACATACAAATGTATTTATACATGCAAAAGGTCTTTCCTCTTACCTTTTCTAACTTGTGTGGACTGAGCTATTCTCACTGTATTGTGAACATTATTTAAAATAAATACATACAGCATTATCTTAACTAGTATGAATATACCAAAAATTTTCTTTTTTATATTAATGGAATATTTTTGCTCAAATAATGCCACATTAAACATTCTTGTATAAATATCCTTATGTTCTGGTGCCTTTATTTATTCAGGAGAGACTCCAGAAAGAATAAAAGGGTATGAGTGTTTTTGATTTTAGTGTGCACTGCTCTGCTACATTTCTTTCTCTGAAAGTTGTAATAACTCAAAATTTTTGTTTGGTAACTCAAATTTTGAATAGCAATACATGGCAACATCTATCCCCCCATATCCTTGTCAACACTGGATATTACTAATATTTTTAATATTTCCCTAAATATTTCCCCCCAAAAGGGTATCTCATTGTTCTAATACACATTTCCATGATTACCAGTGAGGCAGAGCATCTTTTTAGGTATTTATCGTGTTTATTAACCCTTGAGGGAAGTTTCTCTTCTATGAATCCATTTTCATTTATAAACACTTTATAATGCATTGCTCTATTTAAGAATTCACGCAGGAGAAACAATAGTCTTTAGAAATCTTTATAAATTGATAAATGCAAAAGTGCTTATTTCAGGTGGAAGAAGAGTTATGAAGATGAATTGATTGTGAGGTGTTTCTATTTACCATTTAAAAATTTTTATTAGGGGCACCTGGGTGGCTCAGTCAGTTAGATGTCTGCCTGTCATTCAGGTCATGATCCTGGGGTCCTGGGATTGACCCCTGAGTCGGGGTCCCCACTCAGCAGGAAGCCTGGTTCTCCCTCGCTTGCTGCTCCTCCTCCACTCATGCTCAACTCTCTTTCTCTCTCAGATAAATAAATAAAATATTTAGAAAAAGATCTAGAAGAAATAAAAATTTTAATAGATATTACTCTGTGTGCACACATGGAGTTGTTTCTGTGTTCTCCTCTTCATTTTGCTCTTCACTCTGCTTTTCTCTTTCTTCTGTCACAGACCCAGTTCGTGCCCTCCCCATAACCCGTGGGCACTAGCCATTCCAGTGCATGCCTGTAGGAGTCATCTCCACTTAAGGGCCTGTTCTTGGTCCCCTGGAAGCAGGCCAAGTGGTGGGGAACTGGAAGATAAATACCTTAGCTTCTTCCTTCCCTCTGGGGAAGGCAAATAATTCTGAGCTGCTTCTGAGATGGTCTCCCAGAGTTCTCCAGTGTGATTGTCTCCAGTGCTCAATGACACACCATTATTGGCCTCCTCTCCCCTGTCTCTCTTCTCTACCTCTTTATTATTGCTTCCTCCAGGAATATCTACTTCAAGCCAGCCACTTCATGAAATGCTGGCCACATTGCCTAAGGTTCTTCTCCATATGAATGTAGTCCTATTTTTAAAAATTCTTTATTTCTGAAATTGTTGAATAGCATCAGCAAGTGCAAGCTGCACAAAACAGATGCTACAGGGCCCAACGTCATTTATAAGGAGGTATAATATTCAGATGGTGTTGGAGTGAACTCTAAGAGGCAGAAAACTCAGAATCTGCTCCTTTTCCCATTCTTTGCTAGGAATTTGGCAGGAACATGTCTATCCTGAGATGTTTCCATAATTAGTCCCAAGTTTACATTCCTTACCCCAGACCTACCCCAGGCCCATCTGCCAGTTAGGAACCCAAGCTGACTGATATGTAGGTTCTCAGTCACAGGAGATCTCAGAACACAGTGTTGATCTTGACTTCATGTCCTGTTCAATGGATTGTAAGGATTCCCCTCTACACACACACACGCACACACACACACACACACACACACACACACATTATCTAAATGAAGAGTCAGAGTACAAACTCCAGAAAATTTCTCTTTTAACCTGTGGGTTGCTATGGCAATGGGAGGGTAGCACAATTGGAGAGGAGCTTGTGGAAGTGACTACAAATGAAGCTTAAGTAATTTTCAAGAACATTTTCCTCTCTGAGTCAGGCTTAAGCAAGAGCATCACAGCTCCCTTGGATCCCTTGGCTTGTAATGAACACATTTTTATGTTCATTCATTTGATAACTTCACATGGTAGGTAATCAATCTACCATGGTGAACAGAAGGTAGAGTTTAGTGATGGGATGAAGAGTGGGGACATAGGGTTGAAGTTGGAGGTGGCTCCTGGTGGCTTCATACCATGTGTATTCACATGTCTGTCCCTAGAAGATCATTGTCTCACTCCTAGAAGTCTCTTAAACTTGGATTCTCTGTGCCTCAATTCCCTCTCTGAAATATGCACCGAAATTGAGAACTGGAACACCTTCTTGGGAAAAGATGAACCTGCTTTTGGGGAGAGATGATTATACCAGGAAGGAATAAAAAATGGTGTGTGCCAACAATCCCACTAAAGCTTTGGGAGTGTATCCCCGTGTTGGTATTTAAGACCACTTGCCAGAGTCACCCACATAGGCTTTCTGTGCTTCCTGAAACACTTCTGTCCCTTGGCTCCCATGACCAGTGCCTCTTCTGCCTTCCTCCTGTGTTGACATTTGCTCCTTTTTCTCCTTTGCAAGCTCATTACTGACTCTGGAATGATGGGAGCCCCTCACAGGTCAGCTCTCATTTTTGCTGGTTGGCACCTATTTATCACACAAATATCATTCTAACCATCAGTTCTTTGGTAAAGGGCTTTCCTGCTCTCCTTGACTAATCAAACCCCCTTGTGGACTGAATGTTTGTGTCCCTACAAAATTGATATTTGAAGCCTTAACCTCCAATGTGATGGTATTTGGAGGGGTTTGGGAACATAATTAGTTTTGGATGAGGTCATGTGAGCTCAGACCCCTTGATAGGATTTAGTGTCATTTTTAAGAAGAGGAAGAGCCCAGAACTCTTTCTCTCTCGCTGCCATGTGAGGACACAGAGAAGGTGGCCATGTGCAAGCTAGGAAGAAGGTTTTCACCAGAACCCAACCATGCTGGTGGCACTCTGATCGTGAACTTCCAGCCTCCAGAACTATAATAGATCTCTGTTGTTAAAGCTGCCTAGTCTGTGGCATTTTGTGGTGGCAGACTGAGCTGAGATATCCCCTCTTCCAGGCATGCAATCATGCTCCTGTCCTTCAGATGTCCTTACAGAGTCACATTTTTCAGTTAATTGGTGTGATTAATGAATTTCTTTGCAGAATTTTCTCCATGAATACAAATGCTTATTTCCTAAAGCTTATCATAATAACTGGCTTCACGTAGTGTAGCCGTATATCCCCCATGCTCAGGAGGGCCCCATGCTTGGTTTAATACTCTGCTGCCACCATCTTGAAACTCTTAATGCCTTTTGAACAAGGGGACCCGTGTTTTTTTTTTTTTTTCACTGGCCTCACAAATTATGTAGCTAGTCCTGCTTATCATTTTATCTCAGCACTGAGGACAGTGTCTGGCACATAGTAGAGCCTCAGTAAACATTAGTTGAATGAGTGAGCGAATGCATAAATAACCAACTGGTTGACTATAAAATCCCAGAACTAAGAATTACAGCCAGGTCTGTCTGATGCCAAGACCTATGCATTTTCTGCCTCCCCATATACCACTATGTGCACTTACATGTGGGGCTGGGTTTGACTAAATCTGCCCAAAGACCTTCCTCTCTCATTTATTTTCCAAATTATTTTCTCCTGGGGCATCTCTGGGGTAGTGTTGCAGTGGCAGCATTCTCTGGCATAAACATCCCTCTGAGTCATAGAGCAATGCCATCGCTAGGGGCCGGGACAGCTGCAGCTGTCAGGCATCTGTGAGTTACTTTGATGGCATGAAAAATATCTCCTGATTGGTTAAATCTACCTTATGTCCTGCCCCCAAATCTGTAGGATTGACATTTCCAGAGAATACTTTGATATACATACGAAAATAGACCATCTGCTGCTGAAGGGAATGGATCTTCTCAATTCAGTGAAGAGAACCCCTCATTTCAAAATTGATTCAGAGTTTATCTGAAGCTCTTTGGTATGTCTCTAGTCATACTTAATTAATAGGAGTAACGTGAAAGAATTACACTTGGGATCGGGAAGCTGGGGTAGTCCAGGAGAATTGATTCAGTTTAAGTAAGGGAATTTGCGAGTTGGCTTGCCTTCTCAAAGCCAAGAAGTCTGCCTCTATGGTTAAGTGCACAGCAAGATAGATTTGCAAAATCCTACCTCAAAGCAACCATCAAAGCTAAAAAGCTGGGGCCGCCTTTGGTGCAGTGCCCATGGGGCAAATATTTAGCTCTTTCAGCATTCCAGAGATGAACTCTATGCCCATAAACCATCCTCAAATGGCAAGCTGGGGAGAGGTTCAGGCTCAGAGAATTAGCTGGTGTGCTCTCAGTCATGCATAAATCACACCCTGGGTGAGGGGCAAGGGGCAAGGGTGGCTGTGCAAATGGATCAGCACTAGGAATAGCAAGGCTATTAATTATTAATCTATGAGAGACACAGAAAGAGAGAGACATAGGCAGAGGGAGAGGGAGAAGCAGGCTCCATGCTGGGAGCCCGACCTGGGACTCGATTCCAGGATTCCAGGATTGTGCCCTGGGCGGAAAGCAAGCACCAAACCGCTGAGCCACCCAGGGATCCCCCGAGGCCTCGCATTCTTTAAATAAAAATCTGACCAGTGCTTTTTTATGTGAGATTGTGCTTTGCTGCATTAACAATGTCCCTTACCCTATCACAGTCATGCCACCTTTTCTTCAGTTTGTCCCCTTGGAATTAAGACGTGGGGATGAATAACAAATCCCATCTACTCTGGGCTCCTTTGAAGGGTGGAGGCTATTATCTTTGGGATTGATAGGTTTAAAGGGCTGGAGGTTAGAATCTCAAGGGATCTTAAGTCTTCTTGGTAACCCTGCATACCCTAGGAAAAGTTTCCAGAGCTGTGTTCAAGGTCCACATGAATCTCCAATGGGGACAGAAGCACAGAAGCACTGTAGTACATTGGTCCATCCCATACAGATCAGGAACTCTCAAAGACCAATGCACTCTCCCTTTCTGAATCATCCCAAAAGAACTCTAGACCAGAAATGTCTCCTACCAGCCACTCAGCTCTTATATAATAGTTTTGATAATAAAAGCAAAGAAATCACTAGCACTTTTTCAGTGATTACAATATAAAGAACATATTCTACATGTGTAGACATTTTACATGTATTGATTGATTTACTTTATGCAACAGCTGTCTGAGGTATTATTGTTTCTCTTCTTTGACAGACAAGGAAACTGAGGCACAGAGAGTTATGTAGGATCTCTGCCTAGGGAAGGGACTACAGTGGTTTTCCTCACCACATTTTCAAGACTCTGTTGTAAGAGTTTGCAAAGGTGACTTGAAAAATAGGTTTCAACATAAGACATTTGACGGGGATGCAACCATTCAGTCGACCGCAGTGTTAATTGCCAGGCAGGGTTGTGTGGTAATTTTTAGATACTCCCCTATGAAGCCAGGCCTACATTTACTTCTTTTTCTCTGACACTCAATAGAAATGTTAGATGAAAGACTTGAAGAAATCTTTCAGACAATATGTCAAAAAGAAAAAGAGATGAAAAATAGGAGAGTACATGTAACATGTTAATAGTCAGAGTTACAGTAAGAAAGAACAGAGAAAATGAAGGCAAGGAAAGGTTCAAAGAAATAATTCAGGAACATTTCACAGACTGAAGCACTTGAGCTTCCAGACTGAAAACATCCATCAGGGATCTTGGGAAAGGTGTATCTCTAGTCCCAGACCTTAACACCCACTGCTTACACTACATCTTCTCTCAGGTATCGTCAAGGCATCACCAACTTCACAAGTCAAAAATTGCACTCAGGTTGTTTCTCCCTCAAATCTTGTTCTCTCTGTGCTCCATAGTTTGAGGAAGAGTCTGACCATCAATCCAGTTACACTGCTTAAAATTCTAAGAGTTATGACATCTTCCTCTCTCCTACTTCCTATATCCGTTGCATCTCTAAGCCCAGTTGGTTTTACCTTCTCTCTTTAAGATCCACCTACTTGTCTTCACATTTCACATCATCTCTTGCCTGGGTAATAGCAATAGTGTACTTGTCTCCCTACATCCTCTCTTAACTTTCTCTAAACTCCCCCCACCCTTTTCCCACCTTATATCTAATTTTCTTTTCTTTTCTTTTCTTTTTTTATTTAAGTAATCTCTACACCCAATGTGGGACTCGAACTCACAACCCCTTGATCAAGAGTCACATACTCTTCCAACTAACCCAGCCAGACACCTCTCTAGCTATATTCTTTTTCAGAAGGCAAATCTGATTGTGTCTTTCCTCTGCTCTTAACCAGAATGGAGATATATTGGTCAGACTTAAAAAATGTAAGAACTTCACTTTGTTTTCTGGAACAGTCAGTTTCTTCAGGGCTTCATGTATAAGCTGTGATCAAAGTTCCTCTATCATATGCTCTGCTAAACACCAAGAGAAACATGAGACCAAGGCTCACAATTGTTTGGATAACTGAAGAAAAGCAGCTAAAGGGAGGACCAGAGGCAAGAGTTAGTGCGGCTGTTGTTTTGGGTTGAACTTGATAAGAAATAAAAACCATGTGTAGCCCTTTGCCTGGTCTCTATATCTTAGTGTCCTGACATTCTATTTAATCATAATTAGAAAGAATCAAAGTGAGGTTTGACCCAGCAAGGAAAAACATCCCCAGGTTTTGGAGACCCAGTGACAACTTCCCAATGATCTTTTTTTTTTTTTTTTTTTTTTTTTAGAGATTTTACTTATTTTTTCATGAAAGACACACACACACAGAAAGGCAGAGACACAGGCAGAGGGAGAAGCAGGCTCCATGGAGAAAGCCTGATGTGGGACTCGATCCGGAGACTCCAGGATCACACCCTGGGCCAAAGGCAGGCGCTAAACTGCTGAGTCACCCAGGGATTTCCCCCAATGATCTTTATGTAACTATAAAGATGTCTGGCCTGACCTACTTCTAGCTAAAGCTCAGCCAGTCTGCCCTCACTGTTTCAGTGTCTGTCCCTGACCATGCCCCTGCTACTCCAGGACTTCTATTCATGCTATTCCCTCTGTCTGGAACGCAGTTCCTTGCTCTCTACCTGATTAACTCCTGCTCGTCCAGCTCTCAGCCCCATCAGCCCTTCCCTGGGGAAAATTTCCCTGACCAAGTCAAATGCCTTCCTCATAGGCTCTCAAAGCAATCCTTTCTCTTCTCAATAGCAATTATGTCAGCTGGCAATTTTATTTCTGTGACTATTTGGTTAACATTTTTCTCCCCCACTGGATGATGAGCTCACGGGGATAAAACCTGTATATTCTGTTTACTGTTGACTCCTCAGGACCTAGCATAATTTCTGGCCCCTAGTAAGTCCTCAATATGTATTTGTTGAATAAATGGATAGTCCAATGACTGCATCTGTCAATGAATGAAAAAATTAAGATTTAGAGACATCTAAAAAATATTTTTAAGTGGCCCAAAACAACTGTTGTAGAATTACTTCATTGTTTGTTCAAAACCTGCCATAAAAGTTACCCAGATAACAATTAATATATTGTGGTTCTTAGGACTTCAAATATAATCCTGTAATATTAATATGGCTTTGTAGCTGTAAGTTGTAGTTTCAAGAAGGCAAGTGCTATGTTCTTACTATAGTGAAGCATGGTTTCGGTCTCTTAAGAAATCATCAGAAAGCAAACTGGGATAATTTTATAGCTGTGCACCTAATTTTATATTCCAATAATAATATGGTATTGCTTATTTGGAAAATTCAGTAAGAATCTATTTGCAGGGGCGCCCGGCTGGCTCAGTTGCTAGAGCATGTGACTCTTGATTTTGGTGTCATGAGTTCAAGCCCCATATTGGGCATACAGTACAGCCTACTTAAAAAAAATCTATTTGCAAACTTAATAGTATAAGGAACTTAAAAATAATAATATAAGGAACTTTGTCGAGTTACAGGCTACCCATCTTTGTGAAAGCACAGCTCAAGATCAAACTCTTCCCTGATAACCTTTGAAGTGTGGTAGGAATTCTGGAGTGGCATATGATTTTTATCTTCGAAAAATGTCAGACAAAGAGTCCTTATTTGGAAAGCTCAGAGCCAGATCTTGTTGAAAGATTGCTTTGATCATTATAAGGGTGTGGTAAAATGGCATTTACTGAGTGCCAACTCTGTGTCAGGCAATGTACTAAGTGCTCATTTAACCCATGTATAAATTCTAAATTAAGTAGGGACTATCACTTCTCTCAGTTTGAAGCACAGAAGTTATGTAACTTTCCCAAGATTACACCCATAGGTACTCTGACTGTGAAGTACCCACACTGCCCAATACGGCGCTCACTGATCCATGTGGCTGTTGAGCACACGAAATGTGGCCAGTCAGAATTGAGATGTGTGATATGCTAGATTTTGAAGACTTAGTATGAAACACATATATCTCATTAGTTTTTTTCTATTGATTACATATTGAAATGATATTTTAGATAGGGTTCAATGAGACATGATTAAAATTAGGTTCATTTATTTCTTTTTCTCACGTAGCTATGAGAAAATTTTCAATCATATTCATGGCTTGTATTCTATTTCTATTGGACAGCATTGATCCACACTCTTACACTGCATTATACTGTCTTTTTATCCAGTAGCAAAGCATTACATTGTTAATGGTTGTATTTTGTATAGGCCTACTAGTAATGCAAATGAACTTTCAGCATGAGTAATATGGTGAAGATTGTGGAAAGAAACAGAGAAGAGAAGCAGAGATGTCACCTGAAATTACAAGCGGTAAATTCTTGAAGCAGTGAGACATGTTGGCCGTTGTCTTCAGGACATATAGCTCTGTAGCACTATGTGTTGTTTAGAATGCCTACTCATTTCTAGACTCTGTCCTGATTAAAGCCTTTAATGGGCAGACACCAGGGCAAACAATTAACATATTCTTTGATCCTTTGTTGACAAAAAAAAAAAAAAAAAAAAAAAAAACCCAAAGCAAACCAAAATAAGACAAACAAAAATAACCCCACACAACACAACAAAACAAAACATCCCTCTTGATGATTTACCTTGGGGCCCATCAATATAACATTTCCCTCTACCTAGAAATGGCATTCATTCATGGATTTGTTCTTATATTCTCAGGTCAGATGAAATCCTTGCCCTTGATATTTTGAGGAAATACAGCCTCCTTCTCTCCCCTTTTTCAGACCCTAAGGGGCAAAGGATGTGGAGACATGGAGAGAGGAAGAAAGAAACAAGAAGAAAGGGATTCCAGATGAAGAGGGAAGAACCATGGTGGTCGCAACCCAGGGCACAAAAAGATCAAACTTTCCTTGTTTCTCTGTCCAGTGGTCACAACCCCTCATCACAGTATGAGCTTTGCTCTCTCTTCCTTATTCACCATGCTCCTCAGTACTTTGACTTGCAAGCCTCTTTAAGTTTTAAGTTGTTTTCATTGGAGTCTACAAAGGGGCAGAGTAATTAGCCAGGTTAGTCATGCAGGAATAGAAGAGGGTGAACCACAAACAACATGAGCCCTGATAACTTCAGAAAAATTTCTTTGTAAGACTTAAAGAAATGTTTCAGCGTCACAAGATGAAACTGTGATGCCTGAAGTGCTCAGAAGAATCTGAGATGTGAACATTGAGTTCCAGACTTGGGATTTTCTAGTTCTCTGAATAGGATACTCCAGGATACACAGTATGGGGCCTTCACTGGACAATCATTAATCTTCTAAGAACACTATGCCCAGGCTAAAGTTCCTTAAGACATAACTTAAGTATTTTTCTTTTTCCCCAGCAAGCCCCATGTGTTGGCTCAGCAGGCAATGGATGCTAAAGACAGAGCTGCTTAAAAAAACAAAAATTAGAAACTGCTCCCAACATAATGGAAAGTGAAATAAATAACAAACAACATATACATAGTATAAACAACATTAGCCTGATTAAGTTTTTTGATTTGTATATACATTTTACTGAGTCTTCATCCACTAGAATGTAACTCCATGAAGGCAGAGATTTCTGCTAGTTTGTTCATTGTTGTATTACCATCACCTAGAAGATGCTTGGCCCATAGCAAATACTGGAGATATTTGTCAAATAAATGAATAAATTAATATATAATTGGAAAAAATGCTTCAGAATGTTAATGAGATGGAGAGATTGTAGACCAACTGTATTTTTTCCGCATAATATTTTGCATTTTCCTATTTTAAAGCAACTATGAATTAGAATTAGGACAAACTAAAGATTAAAAGACTTCTGGACATAACTTTTAAAGGCAGGGCCTCCTGGGGGACTGGGTGGTTGAGTATCTGCCTCTGGCTCAGGGCGTGATCCTGGGGTCCTGGGATCAAGTCCCATATTAGGCTCCCCGGAGGGAGTCTGCTTCTCCCTCTGCCTGTGTCTCTGCCTCTCTCTGTGTGTCTCTCATGAATAAAGTCTTAAAAAAAAACTTTTAAAGGCATATTAGTGTGTTTAAAATAATATAGATATTTTTTAAAAGGGGAGGGTGCACTTGGCAGTCTGAGTCAATAGTGCATGTGACTCTTGAGCTCAAGGTCATGTGTTTGAGCCCCATATTGGGCATGGAGTCTACTAAATAAATAAATAAATAAATAAATAAATAAATAAATAAAGTAATATAGATATTTCTTCCTTTTTACTACATGTCCTGGGGCACAATACATGCAGGCCAAACTAAAAGACATTCAGCATAGGGGTGGCATTTTAACTGAAGACCTATGATGTATTGGGCACTGTGGACACAAAAGGCTGAAGATGATAAAGCCATTGCCCTTAAATCAGGTCATAGGGAAGAAAAGCTAAAGGAGTGGTATAAAGCTTTTAAAAAATCCTGGCAATTATATTACAGTTATGATTTTACACTATCACAATAGAACACATGGAGGATTTCTGAGGAATCAGGGTGAGTATTATTCTCATATTACAGAGAAGGTTGTGTTGCTGAGAAATTGATTACTTGCTTAAGGTAGTTAGAAAGTAGTAGATACACACACACCCAGATCTTTACATTGCCCTGCTTTTGTCAGCTTTCCAAAGAGCTGTCACAAGGAGGCTCTGCCCAGATCAGGGAGGAGGAACTCTAACTAGAAATTTGTGCTTTTCTAGCTAGATGTGTTATTTAAATTTAAATTAATCAAAATTAATTAAACATTAAACATTCAGTGCTTCAGCTCTATTAGCTATATTTCAAATGCTCAATAGCCATATGCAGTAGCTACTGAATGGGACAGCACACACAATAGGACATTTCCATAATCTCAGAAATCTTTATTGGATAGCACTGTTATAAATTCATTCTAATTGGTTTTGGGTAACAAATAACAAATAGCAATCAAATAATAATCAAACAATCCATATGAGTATGGATTATATGGGTATAACATATAATATTATGTATTCCATAGTTAAATAACTGTATTTCACTGTTAAATAACTGTGATATATAAGGCCTCATTTAGACCTCATAGCAACTTCTAGAGGAAGGCACTCTTATTATCTCCACTTGGATATAAGGAAACTGAGGCATGAAACAGCTCAGTCAAGAGCATATATCTAGTGAAAAGAAGTAGTTGGGACTTGAATGCAGCCCATCTGGCACTGGAACTGGTGTATTTAACTTCTGTCAGTCATTCTCAAAGTGTGGTCCCTGGACCAGCAGCATCAGCATCACCGGGCTTCACCAGACCTCCTGAATCAGCAACTGATGGGGGCGCACAGCCCTCTTCATCTTCACCAGCCCCCTAGCCAATTTGAGTGCATACTTGAGTCTGAAAATTACTGCATTCTGCTGTGCACCCTCATTTTTAAGCACCTCTGACCTACCCAGCCCTCTGCTGAGTGTTGGCTACTGGTGTGTCTTATTTTATTTTATTTTTTAAGATTTGTTTGAGAGCATGTGCACGTGAAAGTTGGGGGAGGGGCAGAGGGAGAGAATCATCAAGCAGGCTCCCTGCTGAGTGTGGAGCCCAACACAGAGCATGACCCCATGACCCATGAGATCATGATCTGAGCCAAAATCAAGAGTCAGACACTTAACCAACTGAACCACCCATGTGCCCCATTACTGGTGTATCTTAACTTGCCATTGTAAAAGAATCTTTAGCAGATTAAAAAGGATAATTAATTAACAGGTACTGAGCACTTACTCTGTGGTAGACTCGGGAGGCCATTCTCACTCAAACGGGCTTGGAGCCATCCTCTGACTTGTCTACAGTAACACTGTAGACACTGTAGTGTTAATGAGTGGTGGGGCAGGGATGTGAATCCAGGTTCCCAGCCCCAAAGCCCATCCCCTTCACACCCTTACTCAGAGAGAGGATGGAGATGTAACTCCTCATGTCCCTAAATGCAAATGTGTTTTCAAATTCTCTGCTGCTGGAATGTCCTCCTCATTGCTTGTCTCCTAAAAGACACCAACTCTCCCTTCTCCTACCCAAGTCATGTTCTATCCATTTTTTAAAGTGTATCCCAAGGGGAGGCAGGTGGGGGAATGGGTGAAACAAGTGAAGGAGATTAACAGTATCTTTATCTTGATAAGCACAAAATAACCTACAGAGTTATGGAATTACTATATTGTACACCTGAACCTAATATGACATTGTATGTTAATGATACTGGAATTTTTTTTTTTTTACAAAGTGTATCCCAACATAAAGATAATTTTCACATTGAAATATGTCTGTTCTAAACTATGCCAACCTGGGGTTCAGAGTTTTTCTACTCCTAAAGGTTTTGAAATAATAAACATTCATTCATTCATTCTTCTGTATAACAAATTATGAAGCACTTTCTATATAACAGGCACAGTCCTAGACAATGAAGATCAAACAGTGGATAAGAGAGAAGGCTCCTGTCTTAATGGGGTTTGTGTCCTAGTGGGAGAGACAGAGAATAGGCAAGCAAATCAATAGACACAATAAACACAGATTGTAAAAAGTAGAAGGAAGGAAATAAACAAGGTGCTGTGCTAGGGAATAAGCACTGGTTATTAGGCATAGGGATGACTTCTCTGAGAAGGTGATCTTCAGGCTGATACATGAAGGATGAGGAGAAGCCTGTCATCCAAAGAGCCTAGGAGATGGCATTCCAGATGGAGAGAACAGAACATGCAAAGGCCTGAGGCAGAAAAGAGATTAGCTGGTTCTAAGAACTGACAATTTACGGAGCATCAGGGGGTCCAGGGAGAGCTAAACTGAGATTGGAGATGCAAAAAGGAGCCAGGTCATGCAGGGCCATGTAGGCCAAGGGAAAAAATTTGCATTTTATTCTAAATGAGATTTTATGTGTTTGCAAAGGAACTGCATGATCATAGTACCTATTTAATAACTATTTGCTGAACAAATAAATAGGGCAAAGGCATTGTAAAACAGATTCTAGTAGGAAAAGCTCTATTTTTTCTTCTGAGAATAATAAAGTGACAGCTCTAATTTATGAAACACCTTTTATATGCTAATTGTGCATTCATCAAATGGCCCTCACAATAACCTGGTGAAGTGGTACTATTATTATCCCCTTTTTACATCTGGGGAAACTGCAATTCACAGACACAACTTTAACACATTTACTCAAGGGTTAATTGAATGCGTTATGTGTCAGGTCTCATGGATAATAAGTGGCAGATCTAGTCTTGAACTTCAGATTGTCTGATTCTGAAGTCCATGCTCTTTTGTTACATTCTACCCTGTCTAGTGAAAGTTGAAGAATTGAAAAGTCTATAATCTCCCTAGATTTGCCTGTAATTTGTAGGTAACAGCAAATACAAAATGAGAGCTGGCTAGATTGGGTTTAGAGCACACCATAAGCCTGTACTCCTGACCTTTTATCCCTAACTCGGAACACTCCTATGCATGACACCAGGATCTCTTGTCATGGGTGGAGACAGGGAGCTGGCCGGCTCCATGTGTCTACATTCCCACTTGCCGTCCCAAAGGCCCAACTGCCTGCAGCTCCCCTGCATTATGCCCTGATTGCTAAGTCTGGTCTGGCACAGGGACAGTGGGACTCGGAGGCCGAGGAGTTGAGAATTCTTGCTGGCCGCTTGTGAGGGCCAGATAACACAAGTGAGACGCTGGCATGCTAAAAAGAGGGAGCTCTATTTTGAGAACCTGTTCAAGTAACGTTTCACAGTGGAAAAATGGTGGCACTCTGCACAGGATGTGACCCGACAGGAGTTAGGTCTCAGGCGTCAGTGCCCTGGGTTTCTATTTTCATTGCTAAAACTTGCAATTTGAACCTGATAAGGCTGGCCCCTAAGAAATAAGTCAAGATTGGTATGAAATCTGGAAAAATTTCTGGAAATGTCATAGATCAAGATTGGAGGGTCTGTCTATTACATGCATCATGCCATCTACATGAGGAATACCATGAAGCTATTAAAACGATAACATGAAGCTCTATTTACTCACAAAGAAATATGTTCATACTACATTTTTCTGTATAAAGAGATGATTACAGGGTGTACACTATGGCATCATTTTGTAAAATACCTATATGCATATGTATATGTGTATAAAAAAGGTTTAGAAGGAGATATTTTTAAAAAGTAATTCTTGGGCCTTTATATCTACATTTTATGAACTTTTCACAAGGAATTATGGAGTATATGTGTGCAACCAGAAAAACAATGAAGCAATTATAATTTTGAAGAAAAAAGATGGTGATCAAAGGAGTCCTTGCCCAAGTGATTAAGGGTAATCCTGTGGGGTCAAAATTAGGTAAGAAAGGGCCAAAGTCCTTAGTTCATGCTTTGTTTCTAATATTACGAAAGAAAGTGCTCTATTCCCAAAATTATGCCAAAATTACTGTGATGATTACATATGAGATCAAGATTAGATGTGTAGTTTTGAGTTCAAAGAATATATAAAAAGTCAGTGAAGGAAAAAAGAAGAAATAAAAATTAATCAGCCATCATATCCACAAATTTATAGCCAGTTCATGGGAACTAATTAACATGGAAAGATTTGGCTGGAACCAGGACCACTATTTACATCGGGGTAAGAGAAGTCTTCCAAAGACGGGAAGCCCTGTGGGAGAAGAAACTAAATGCTGCAAGAGCTTTAGGCATCTTGACCATGAGAGTTAATATAACATACACATTGCAGAGAGGAAAGAAAACTTATCTCACCATGTGCCGGTGTCACATTCATCTGCCATGTTATTTTCTTAGCTCTTCAACTTAGCAGGAGGGTTTTCTCCTCTCAAGCCCCCCTTGACTGGATGTTCTGCCTAAATGCTGATGCATTTAAATCACATTACATTTTGAGTAAATATTTCATTAGAAAGAGGATCTTTTTCATTAATAATCTATGGAACATATATTAAATATTATGCAAGTATCATTTGTAGTACAAAATTCTCTATGCCTGGGTTATGGGTTGAATTGTGTCAAAATTCATATGTTGCAGTCCTAACCCCCAATATCTCAGAATGTGACCTTATTTGGAAATAGAGTTGATATATACTTAGTTAAGATGAGGTCATACTGTTTAAGAACATTAAGACAATAAATTTCTGTTGTTTTAGCCACCCAGTTTGGTGTACTTTGTTACAGAAACCTTAGCAAATGAATGCAAGAAGCAATTATCTTAAGGATATGTGTGTGTTAAATTCTACTAATAGGCATTTGAGTTGGGTCATCATATTTTCCTCCTTTATGAGGGATGTCACCAAAGCTCAAAGTGAAGAACATGCCCAAGGTCAGTCAAAGTTGGAAGTCATCTTCATGTTCTTTCTATATCTAGGTTCCTCCAGAAACTATTCTCAATCCAGTCCTTAGAAGGACATCACAAATGGTAAAGCCATTTATCCCAGGCAAACCAATCTGCTGAGGAGTGCAGACTTCTACCCATTAATATCAGAAAGAGTGCTGGATCAATTATTAAGTTACCAGGATAAGTTTAAGGAAGACTTTGTGCTTGCTGAGTTTTCTCCAAGGAAATAAAACCATTATCTAAAATGAAAGATCTTAGGGATTTATTAGCATTGATGGAGCCCCTCTCCAGCATCTTGCTTTTATGTTCCAAGTTTTAGTTCTCTTCGAGACACTTAGGACATTTTTGTTTGTTTATTTATGATCTATCTCTCCCTTCTAGAAAGTGAGCTCTATGAGAGCTGAGACCTTGTGTATCCTGTACCCCACTGCATCCTCAATGGTGCCTAGAGCATAGCAGGCTTCAATAAATGTTTGCTGAATAAACAAATCGATCTTTTCAATGCAAATTAATAAATAAGTTGGGCAGTTTTATAGGACATTGCAGTCAATTCTGTTGATACCAATTGTTAATGCTAGTGTAGGGGTAGGAAGATTTTTAACAAAGTCAAGCACACCGCATACTCTATGAGAGGCTGAGTGGTTTCTTCCTTCCCCCTATATGGAAGGATATAATTGAATGATTGCTCTATGTAAAAGTAGAAGAATCTACTATGATGATGCAGTTTGGGCTTGGAAATATGCCACAGTCAACAGAAAAGAAATGTTTCTACATAAGTCTAGCAAATTAAATTTCCAAGTTTATTCCTAGGCCTAATGATTTATTAGATCTTCTCAGTACCAGCATGATAGGTAATATCAGAGTCTCAATAGTCAGACAGACTTAAATTCCATCTCTGCCCCTTCTTAACTGTGTGACCACGGACCCAAAGTCAAATGACCTAAATAAGTTATTCAGTATGGAGGTAATAAGATAGCAAAAATATTTTTATGAGTTTGAATGACATATTCCTTCTGTCACTCAAGGGACATGATAGGATATTCTTGCTTTACAAAAATGTTTTTACATCACCCTGATATCATGTAGTCCCTACATATAAATGCTTCTAAAAATATCCATAATAAACATTGGGTTGTTTTTGACTTTGAAGTAATTTACATAAGGAAACCTAAAAGAAATACTAATTCCTTGTGACCAAATATATACAATTAATGGTTTTCCTTGTATTTGAAGTTATCTTACATATTTTAAAGTACAGCAATATAATAATTTCATTTGAATAGCCTGCAAAACACTAATGTCTCTTATGATTTCCCAGTGATTTTAATAAAAATGCCACACAAAATTGATAAACATGTCATTGTCTTTTAAGAAAAATTCAGTTAGTTTACAAAAAAAGTAGAATGAATAAAATAATGTAATAAGTAGATAGATAGATAGATAGATAGATAGAGTTTATGCCCCAATCTACCCAAAAAAGCTATAAAGAAGCAAGTAATAAATACACATAAAAGTGTGTTTGATAGGGGTGCCTGGATAGCTAGGTAGGTTAAACATCTGACTCTTGGTTTCAGCTCGGGTCACGATCTCAGGGTTGTGAGAGAGCCCTGCCTGAGGCTCTGCACTGGGCTTGGAGCCTGGTTAAAATTCTTTCTCCCTCTCCCTCTACCCCTCCCCACCCTGCTTTGGTGTTCTCTCTTTCTCAAAAAAAAAGTGTGTTTGATAAATAAAGATAAGAAAAAACAAAATAAACATATACAAAAGATGGATAACTATATCAGAAATCATGAATAAGGAGTGTTTATTTTATTTTATTATTTTATTTTATTTTATTTTATTTTATTTATTTTATTTTATTTTATTTTGAATAAGGAGTGTTTAAATGGATAAATGAAAGGGACTGAGTTTTATTGAATGTCTATGATGTTATGTTCTGAATTTCCTGGCCATTGTAGCAATAAGGAAGGAAGAAGAAGCAAATTAGTTGCAATCACTGCTTCTCAAACTTCCCCATTTAAGTTCAAAGAGGACGATTCCTGGGGTACATAGACTGAAATAATTCACCAGAAGTGAAAAAAATTGCTTTATGATTTAGTATAAGAATTAATGGAAATATTGTGTTCTATCATTAATACATTGAAATTTGTTTTAATAAAAAATAATTTTTCTTGTCCCTATCTGCATAGAATTTGTTCTTCAAAATGAAGTAGCCTGTTGATCTTAGCTAAATACCATATTCTCACAACATCATACATTTTCTCTTACTCTTAGGAAGTTAATATGTAGTTTGAAAAACATATGTTTACAAAACTCTCACTATCTGATTTATTTGTTAAAATTACTCAACAGTCGTTTTAAGTAAAAAAAAAATTAGGGCTGCCTGTGTGGCCCAGTGGTTGAGCATCTGCCTTTGGCTCAGGTCGTGATCCTGGGATCCTAGAATCAAGTCCCATATCGGGCTCCTTGTAAGGAGCCTGCTTCTCCCTCTGCCCATGTCTTTGCCTCTCTTTCATGAATAAATAAATAAAATCTTTAAAAATCTTTAAACAAATAAATAAAGTAAAAAAAATAAATTTAAATATAATGTATATGCGGGGTTATATCCTAATAAATAATATTAAGAAGAAATAGTTTGTAACTCATGAAGACTGAAACTCAGTCTTGAATTGCTCTTTTAGATAGATAGATAGATGATAGATAGATAGATAGATAGATAGATAGATAGATAGATAGATAGATAGATAGATAGATAAAAGGTTATTTGAAGATGTTACTTAGTAAAATGAGAGGAAGCCTGAATTCCTATAAGTGGGACCCCAGAATAGGAAGGTGCAGGCTGGTAAAGTTAATTGATAATGTCTAAAGTTGGGAAACCAAGACATAGTAGCATTAGCATTTATTGAGACATGTATCATAAATATAAAAGAAATAGCTAAAAACATTATAAGTGGTTGCCTCTTAAATGGACCTGCGTTCAAATTGACAATGAGACACTCGCTAGGCAGGATGACTTTAGAAAAGATACTTAAGTTCTTCTGGTATCAATTTCTATAAAAGGGGGCCACTAACACCCACCTTGACTCATGGTCAAGAGAAAGGGAAAAGAGGGAGAGAGGAGAGAGTAAACATACTGGTGTTTTAGTAAAGCCTATCTTCTGGTCTACTGCTGTCATCCAGAATTGATACAACTGAGTGTCATAAGTAACTTGATTCAGTCGATGGCTCATATTGGGTCTTCCTCTCCTCCAGAAGCTGACACTGAGACAAGAATGTGAACGTTAATAGTCTGAAAGGTAGTTCCAGGATCCAGGTTTAGGGGAATGGGGAAGTGCAAGAACATTTCTCAGCGTTATTCCAACTATGGGATGAAGAAGCAGAGGGAAGTATCTACCAACTCTCATCTCATTGATTGAGAACTGCTCCTGAGGGGCCTTTAAGCCTTGAGCACTTCTAACGTACCCCTCACATTCTCAAAGCAAGCTCGGGCAACCAGAAAACGCTCTTGGGGAAAAATCAGTATTGGTTATCTTATATAATTGTAACTGGTTGATTATAATAATATAATCATTTTGAGTTCTTCAAACTTAATCCTAATGAAATTAGATGAAACGGTAACGTTATAAGAGCTCTTTGAACAAAGGAAAACAGACATGAACAAAGCCTCCAAGGCATGAAAGTTAGAAATTATAGACTTCAATTTATTAGATTAGCATCACTTATGGAAATATAAGTTAAAATTTTATCTAATATTTGGATAATTTAAATACCGTGCTGAAATTGCCTTCTCAGAAAGATAAGGAAAAGTTGTTCAGAGACTATTTAAATTCCTATGAGCATAGAAGTACCGAGAACAAAGAGCATTTTTGGAGATTAGCCAGGTAGGGCAAAGGTCTTTAAAAATTAAACTATACATGCTCTGATCCTTGTTACTGAAGTTAAAAATTCTAATGAACTTTTGTCCTTCTTTTGGCTGCCCAGCATCTGAACCCCATTCTATGTTTGGGGAATTTTTAGGCTTATAAGTCTCGATAGGATACAGAAACAGTCTCCCAGTATAAGAATTGAAAATTCCAGATAATCACTTTTCTAGTCTTCTTTGCAGTAAGTTATGGGCACATGACCAAGCATGAGCCAATTAGAAGTTCCCTTCCCAGAATTTGAAGGGAGATCTGGTGATTTATAGAAGCAAGGATGGTAGATAACCACCTATGATTGCAATGTCAGTTGCAGCAAGATCGTTTCTGGGGGCAGTAGTGGTGCTACAGTAGATCTTTTTGGTGACACACAAGATGACAGAAAGTGAGCCATCTAGTAATTGGTAACACTGGCAGTAATGTCCTCACTTGGCCAGATTTTTGATGCGGTTTAGGGCTTTATGTCTAACTGCTTGTTCTGCTTCCTCTGAAATTCTGTAAGCAGTGTTACTATACATCCCAGTGAATACTTCAGTGAAGTAAATCTTCAAAGCTGATTTCAGTTAGCTAAAAAGAAAAGAATTCAAAATTCAGTACCAGGAAGTAGGGTGTTGTCAGTAGCAAACGCTAAAAAATGTGGAATTGGCAATCTCAGACTTCTGAACCTGTATTAATATACTGTTGCTCAGTCCTAAGAAAATAAATCTTTTGAACACCTATTTCATATATGACCATAGCAAAAATAAACTGGAAGATTATTCCAAGAGGCAGAACTAGGGATCATGAAAGACATGGTGAAGGGAATTTCCTGAAGGGAGTGGAAATAGGATCCATCTCATTAACTGACAGGCACTTACTTACTAATCTCCCAGGCAGGAATCACACCATCCCAGTGTAGTGTGGATGAGATACGTGTTATGGGGAAGTTATTGGGAGTGGTTTTCTGCTCTTGCCCTTTCCCAGTCAGCCTTTATATTGTAGTCCATTGCTGAACCATGAAGAGCAAACACAGTCATGGATCAGAAGACACAAATGAGCATTTGTATGAATCATGTTTCTAGCTTCTGTAAAATTGATGCTTCAACGTCTGCCCTGCATGCATACGCCAGACACACCCGGTTCTGGACAACTCGGTAATATGCCTGAGTTATCTTGCCTTACCTTGCCTTACCTTGCCTTATCCAACGGCCTCCTGTGTCACCTTCTCCATCCCCTTCCAGAAGAAATCCTTCTCCTTGGGGTGTGATTTTTAAATGCAAACTTATCAAGCCAGAGTCTATACCCCAACCACTTCTCTTATAGGGTTCTCATGCTCTGGGCCAGGTACTATATACCCATCCTAAATACTCCAGGGCCAGATACCAAGCAATGAGGGGAAGCCTCTTTGCCCACTAAATTATTCAAAATAGTCAATCCTAAGCCTGTTAACTCACCTCACCCATTTTTACTTACAGAAACCACAATACAGCCTCTTGCCCACAGTTCTCCCCTCCATCTGCCTCATGACTGACCCAAGTGTTTCTCCATGTAGCCCCCTTGGCATGATGTATAGTCTTTGGAACTATGAGTGAAATAAATGATCTATTTGAAGGCACTCTTACCATGTCTAAATAATAATAAGACATATTAAAACTACATTATCCAACAATCCTGGAGTTGGATATAGTAACCTGATGAAACTTGATGTCACTTCCCCTCAGGGAGTACATGAATAATTTCAATAAAGGCATGAGCACCTTTTAAGTGTATGTAGAGATGTTGGGCAATCAAAGTGGTGGACTATAGCAAACATTGTTGATTTTCCATTCAACATCCTTTACTATCTCTTTTCAGGCAAAACACTAGTTTTATTCAGGTAGTCATCCTTCTCTACTGACTCAAGGGATCATGACTCTTTTCCTCTTTCAGCACTAAATTCCATTTGGACTGAGCTAGTTCACAGTGGTCCCTTTCCCCTTGCCAGTGAATGATTTAGGCTTGAGCAGGGATCCCAGGTATGGACAATAGGACATGAGGAAAGATGTTCTGGAGGAAAAATGTTCCCCTGATTGCAAAGAGGACACTGGAAGATGTGGTTCTTTCTGTTGCTGGACATTACTGTGCTGATAGAGATACAACTGCAGTAGTCATTTTACTCCTAGAAAACCCGAGGATAAGGCCAATGGCAAGAAATTATAACAAAAAACTCACCAGAAAATGAAGCCAGAATGATAATGTATCATGGTTGTGGCCCAATCTTCCTTTGGATTTCTTGATCTTGAGTTAGTACATTTTCTTATCATCTAAACCAGTTTGAGTCAGGGTCTTTTGTTACTTGAAGCCTGACTCTAAAACTTATATATGTGATCTTTCATCACATGACTTGCTACATTTTAATTACTTATGTAAAGCATGATTGTTAAATAAAATTTTATTTGTCCACTTATATCATAAAATGTTGATTATAGGAAATTCTGCTTGTTCACTTAAGCTGCAAGTGAACTCATTGGCCTTTTGTTGATTAATCCCTCACTACAAATCCTGGATAAGTGTGCTTATCAAAGAAAATCTTCACTAGCTCCCACAGTTGTCAGGAATAAAGCTATCTCTGACAGCAGATACAAACATTGTACAAAGCTTTGTCCTTGCACAATTTGCAAATTTCTCATATTTGAATCACATCTACTTCTTTGACACCGATTGTTGACTCATCAGATCATTACGGAAACATTCATGTGCTCTCTATATTTGGATCTCTGATTCTGGGGCCCACTACTGAAAAAAAAAAAAAAACCCTAGATGCTCTAGGATTCTTCTTCCACATTTAGTCCTTTATTTAACTAGGTCGTGGCCAAGCTAAGTCAGGACTGCTCCTGACAGATAATCCTTGAGGCAGTCTATTTCACACATTTATATACGCTTCACTGTGCTTGCCTGAAAAGCCCATACAAGCCCTACCTGCAGCCCCTTTTCTTTCTAGTAACTACCCACTTCTTTTAAGATTCATCCAGGGTTAAATTAAAGAGGCAGCCATCCATCAAACTCAAACTAATTCTTCACCATATTGCCAAGGCAAACATAGGGTATCCTCAGTATCTTCAGCTTTGAAATGGGGGACAAGAAAGTTGAAGAAATATGGTTTTTAAAAATATTTTCAGGGATCCCTGGGTGGCGCAGCGGTTTACCGCCTGCCTTTGGCCTGGGGCGCGATCTTGGAGACCCGGGATCGAATCCCACGTCAGGCTCCCGGTGCATGGAGCCTGCTTCTCCCTCTGCCTATGTCTCTGCCTCTCTCTCTCTCTCTCTCTCTCTGTGACTATCATAAATAAATAAAAATTTTAAAAAAAGAACATTTAAAAACATAAAATAAAAATATTTTCATTAACTTTCACCAATCTATGAAAAAAAGGAGTAAATTACTTTAAGCCTATTTTGTATTAATATCTTCACTATCAAAATACAAATTCAAATTCCATCCAGATTATATGCGTTGGGTAAAAATGTATGAACCAAAATATCTAAATATAAATTTAAAAAAAATTTATTTATTCAGAGAGAGAGAGAGAGAGGCAGAGACACAGGCAGAGGGAGAAGCAGGGACCATGCGGAGAGCCCGATGTGGGACTCGATCCTCTGTCTCCAGGATCACACCCTGGGCTGCAGGCGGCGCTAAACCACTGAGCCACCCAGGCTGCCCTCTAACTATAAATTTAAGTTGTAGTTATATGAATGTGTGTATCATTCCAACTCTGTGGAGGACAGGCATCAATGATGCTTGATAATAAAGGGACACTATTGGAATGCCCAGGTGGCTCAGTGGTTGAGTATCTGTCCTTGACTCAGGGCATGATCCCAGGGGTCCTGGGATCCAGTTCCGCATCGGGCTACTCTTGGGGAGCCTGCTTCTCCCTCTGCCTCTTCCTCTCTCTCTTTCTCTCCCTCTGTGTGTCTCTCATGAATAAATAAATAAAATCTTTTTAAAAAAATAAACCAACACTATCCATGTGAGTATAAGAATATTCAGGGTCCGTTTTATATTTATAAAGTCTGGAGATTAAAGAAATTTTAGGCACTTTCCTTTAAAAATCAGGAGCTGAATAGCAAAGAAAAAGAATAAATTCCTCCTATATCCAGCAATATTGATGAACTCCATAAATATATTGTGGGAAACAAAAGCAGATGCAAAAGAACACAAACTGTATAATTCCATTCATATGATATTCAAGAAGGTGGGCTTTGAAAGGGAGTGAGAGAACCCTGTGAGATGCTGAAAGTGTTCTGTGTCTTCATCTAGATGACAGTTAAGTGGGGATACAGAAGTCTGTACAGGTTAGATATAATTAATGTTGCTACAGTAATGCACTTTACATACTTTATATATGTGTGCCCAATCAACCAATAAATTGCTCTTCAGCAATTTAAAGTATTAGGTAAATCTTGGTTAAATATTAATAGAACTTATTAATTTACAAATACTGATAGAATTGAAGTTTCATGACAAGGAACCATGTCTGTTTCACTTAGCACTGGACACCTTCTCACTGGAGAAGAGTTTAACGGAGTCATTCAGCCAGATGACAGTGACGAGATGGAGGTGGGATACCATATCCCAGGAAATGAAGGACCATGAAGAGTCTAACAAGTCTCTCTTCCCTGTCCTCAGATGGTGGCAGGGAGCAACACCTTGTTTGAATTAGGGTACATGCCACACAACATATGGAGGGTTTAGTCTTTGAGCAGTTGGAATGAACATGTCTTTGTAAGGACTGACTTGCTTGTGAAAATGGCCTGTGGTCAGGCCACTTTGGGTAAAAGGCAGAGCCCAGATTTCCACCCAAGAGAAACCTACTCTCTAGAAAATACAAAAAAAAAAAAAAAATTGAGACTGACCAGGGGCTTTTGGGGCAATTGTCAGGATGAACCCCTCAAGCTGGCATTGGGTATAGGAGGGACTATGGAGAGAAGTAAAATGTTAATGGAATTTTATCAAGTTGTTGGCTGAATATGTGGTAAAACCTCTTTACCACTTCCTCTTTGCATTAAGTGAAATTTATGTTGTTTATTTACAGAACATATTTCTTTGTAGGAAAATGAGTGTAAATGCTGGGTCCTACTCTTAAGGTTTGCACTGATTGAAACTGTCTTAGTCCCTTTGGGCTGCTGTAACAGAAAACCATAAACTGGGTATCTTATAAACAGAAATTTATTTCTCACAGTTCAGGAAGCTGGGAAGTCCAAGATCAAGGTGCCAGCACATTCAGTGTCTGGTAAGAGCCTGCTTCCTAGTTCATAGGAGGCCGTCTTGTGTTCTCAAAAGGCAAAAGGGGTGAGGAAGCTCTGGGCCTCTTTCTACAAGGCACTAAGCCCATTTGTGAGAGCTCCATCCAATGACCTAACTACCTTCCAAAGATCTCGCCTCCAAATACGAGGGCACAAAAGTTCAGTCTATACCAGAAGCCCAGACTACATGTGCAGATGGCCAATAACATTGCCTTCATTTAGTCTGCCATATTTTTAAGAATCTCTGAGGGGGAAAGAGATCAGGAGGACACAAAGAAAAAGGGAAATGATGCAAATCAAATAGGGTAGGCTCCAGGAACTCTTGGCCTGAACTGAAGATGGCCCATGTAGTTAAACTCTCCTGTGTCACGGTAATACTGATGGAATATGTATGAACCTGCCAAGCAGGAAGTAAGAAACAGAGTTTCTTTGTTCATTCCTGATGGAATATTGAGAATAAACCATTGCTTTCAAGTTCTGGTTCCTCTCCGGATTTATTTGCTAGTCTCTATCCTTTATAAAAAAAAAAAATTTTTTTTTTCTTTTTCTCCAATTGTTTCAGCCTGGTCTTAAGCTGGGCTAGTTCAAGGCAAAAGGAGGTCCTGTTCTGAAGTTGGGCGAGAAATAACAAGGCAAGAGCACCTTCTTGTGGCTCAGTGGCAGGATAGCAAGAAATGTTAACTCCAGGATCTACCCTAGGGGAGAAATGCCAGGAAATGATTGGTGGGTAGTGTAAGCTTTGGAGTTCTATTAAGGTAGGTGGCACTTTCCTTAGATCATTTCTTTAATGCCATACAGTTACAGACCATGAGGTCAGAAGTGCAGAGAAAATACAGTTTTTAAAGCCATGAATGTATTATAGCACTAAGACTATCATATGCAATTATTTTGTTGTCAATAAGCCATCAGATATATTAGAGTGATTTGTTTTGTTTTGTTTTGCCTAAGTGTGTGACAGGAAAACAATGTTTAAATTGATATAGGTCATCATCTTTACTAGCATTGTTGATCTAGAAGTGTTGCATAAACAATAGTAAGAGCTAGGACATTATTCTATACTTTCAAATTGGGTCTCGAACATTTAAAAGTTTTTCACTGGCAGATTTTTTCACCATCTGTATAGATTACAATCTATTTAATAAAAGATAGAAACAATGAAATTAATTGTTTTGCCTTCTCCAGAATTTAAGAGAAAAATCCTGAAATTGGTCCTGATTTCTGATGCCAGGAAATCAGGAAATGTAAGAGAATATTTAGCAATCAGAGTGGCTTATCTCATGGTAATTGGCATATGTGCAATTATAATTTGCATTCCAGTTACTGAAGCTGAGAAAGCCTTGCTCAGGTTGAACATACGGTGAGTAGAAGATCTCTTTTTCTAAGAAATAAGATGGAGAGAGTCTTTGGAGAATGGCCTCACTGAACTGGTAAGTTAGCTTTCTCCGGATTTTGGTGATTTCCCCAGTTCTTCCATAATTCCTCAGTGCTCTGGCCATTTTCTGGTAAGTCATGGTCTTCCGGTTGCCTTTTCTTTTCCCCCAAAGTTGGGCAAGTTTTTCTTTGTTTTTTGACACAAACTGAAAGATGCCTTTGGTTTTATCTACCCACTGAATACAAGATGCCATCTCAGGATTGCACAGGGATTCATGAAGGTATTCGAATAGTCGGAGCTTCTTCCTGCCTAAAATGGAGAAAAACAACGTCAGACTTCACTGTGGCTACGCATAAAGAACATCCTCAGGAAGGGTTTGTTGAGTGACTACAAAATTCAAAGCTGCATTGGGACTTGAAAGTCAAAGGTCTGTTTGGCCTATTGAAGTTTTTTTTTTTAAATAAATTTATTTTTTATTGGTGTTCAATTTGCCAACATATAGAAGAACACCCAGTGCTCATCCCATCAAGTGCCCCCCTCAGTGCCTGTCACCCAGTCACCCCCACCCCCCGCCCTCCTCCCCTTCCACCACCTCTTGTTTGTTTCCCAGAGTTAGGAGTCTCTCATGTTCTGTCTCCCTTTCTGATATTTCCCACTCATTTTTCTCCTTTCCCCTTTATTCCCTTTCACTATTTTTTATATTCCCCAAATGAATGAGACCATATAATGTTTGTCCTTCTCCAACTGACTAATTTCACTCAGCATAATACCCTCCAGTTCCATCCACATTGAAGCAAATGGTGGGTATTTGTCGTTTCTGATGGCTGAGTAATATTCCACTGTATACATAAACCACAGCTTCTTTATTCATTCATCTTTCAATGGACACTGAGACTCCTTCCAGTTTGGCTATTGTGGACATTGCTGCTATAAACATCGGGGTGCAGGTGTCCCGGCATTTCATTGCATCTGTATCTTTGGGGTAAATCCTCAGCAGTGCAATTGCTAGGTCATAGGACAGATCTATTTTCAATTGGACCTTTGTTAGAGATGTTGTAAAAATTTTTGTACTGTCCTTCCCTGAAGAAGGAAGCCTAAAACCTTTATCTGGATCTCCCATCTATCTGTCAGGTGGTCTCTCTTCACAATTAAATCTTGACTACTAGTTTTATGTTCTATGTCGGAACAATAAAACTGAGCAAAATGAACTGCAAAGCTTAGTGGTTTTAAATAAAGAGAAGCCTCACACTTCTTTCTGATAAGAAAGCAAATCATTTGAAAGGGCTTTATTCAAATGAGTTAAGTCAAATGAGGTAAGGAATGTGAATGTATTTTGTAAGATGCAAAATAGTATTCAAATATAAGGTAATATTAGTGAAAATAATAACAAAGACAGGTAAACAACAACAACTGTAGGTCTACATTATGTGAAAAATAAAGATTAGAAAACACTGGAGTGGAAAAAGCCAAAACATCTTCATGACATTTTGACATAATTTATGAGCAATGACAATGGGCATTGTGACATTTTTCATTGCTGTGAAATAAAATGATACTACCAGAGTTTTTTTCTCGTTAGAAATACAGCCCTTTATATTTCAGAATGTCTAGACAGAAAACTTTAGGAAGATTTGCCATTTTGATTTTTGTTCAGTTGATTGGATGTCAGTGGACAACAGCCCAATTTGTGACTTGGCATTGGCCTGTAAATATGATGCCTTACCAGATCTGTCAGTAGCTAACACATCCATGGCCAAATTCCCTTTTTCCTTAGAGAGAGTGGAATAGTGGATTCTCAAAATGCTTTGAATAGTCTCTGGAGAGTAATACTCTTGCATCAGTCATCATTCATCCCAAAACCTCAGAGGTTTTTAAGATTATCTTTTTGCCTTATATTATCTTGAATTTACAAATTGAGAAATGGAAGGGACTTACCAAAAAAAAAAAAAAAAACACATTATAAATTAAAGTCATAGTCTTAAACAAACACTGTCTCTTATCCCGTGGTCGAATCAATGATAATGGATCCTCACCTCTTAAAATTTACTTTCAATTTTGAAAAAAAAATTGTTAATTTTTATTAAAAGGTATTATGTGCTCAGAGTAAAAGATTCAAACAGAAGCACAAAGTGAAAGTAAAATTCCAGTCTATTCTGCTACATATTTTTTAAAATTAAAAAAATTTTTTTTGCATATGAACATATGCATATCTTTTAAAAATACCAGTGATATCATATTATTTTGCACTTTTTTTCCACTAAGACACATAAATTAAATCAGAGGACCAACACAGAAATTAGCTATAGATGGTAAAATACCCAACTGTTGACAACGGTTACTTCTGAGACATAGTATAGGAAGAAAGAAGAACACTTACACTTATTCCTTGTGTATTTCTGAATCCTTTGAATTTTTAATAATGTGCATTATTACTTTTAAGTTATGGAATTAAAAAGGTTTAAAACAAAAAATGTACTTTAGAGTTCTTTCTTTATCAATACATAAGATATGCTTTCATGTGTTTTAATAGCTATGTGTTCTGTTCTATGCATGTACTAGTTTTCTCTAGATAAAGAATCCCCAAATTTTGAATTTCATTCTGTTTCAAATGTATCCTTTTTTCAGATAGAAGATGAAACTTTAAGAACAGAAAATGGTGGATGATATATGTCCCATGCTGGCAAAGCTTCACAACATAAAACATCAATGAAAAGATAGAGACTTTACATCCTGGAGTGAGTCTGTATATTTAGAACTTTGTTCTAGGATACAGTATTCTAGGATGCAGAATATCAGAACAAAACTAGTTTTCAAAAAAAAAATTGGAAAAAATTTAGAAAGTATGATGAAGTATCATTTTAAAAATTTCACTATAAAATTATGATGCACCTTACACATCTCTGTACCTTATACAGACTAGGTAAGTTCCATTCTTTTACTACAACAACATTGCAAGGAATATCCTAATGTATATAGGGTACACACACACACACACCCCTTATGGTATCTTGAGAAATTATCCAGTGATAGGCTACGAGCATAATGTCTTACATGGGCTTTCTCACTTAATTTTCACAGCAATCTTACAGTGTTTGTACAATTATCATTATTTGTTCTTTGAATGAGGACACTGTGGTACAAAAGGTTAAGTGATTTTCCCAGGCTCACACAACTCACCCAGAGTTTACACTCAATCACTCAGTTACATAGTCTTTAAGAGTCAAAAGATATTAACATTTACATTTTTGATCCTTATTGCCAAATTGCCTTAAAAAACTTTGTGCCAAGTTACACAAGGGAGTCCTCCAAGAGCACATATACACGTGTGTGGCCCACAAGGTAGCCATCAGAGGCTACTATCCTGCTTTATCACTTTACTCATCTGTTAGGTGAGATCATCATCATCTTAAATTTATGAAATCGACATTTCAAATTTATGAAATATTGAATAGTTATGGGACTTTATTTGCTGAAAACTTAATAGAGAAGACAACTTCTATACCAAGGCTGTCACAATTAGAATAAGATTGCTAGGGATCCCTGAGTGGCGCAGTGGTTTGGCGCCTGCCTTTGGCCCAGGGCGCGATCCTGGAGACCCGGGATCGAATCCCACATGGGGCTCCCGGTGCATGGAGCCTACTTCTCCCTCTGCCTATGTCTCTGCCTCTCTCTCTGTGACTATCATAAATAAATAAAAATTTTAAAAAAAAGATTGCTAAAACTACTTTTGGAAAAGTTCCCCTTTCTATACCCTCAAATATATACACATTATCTTGAGTACAGATTTATTTGACTGGAGTGACACTTTGTAGCTTCACAACATTTCTATGAAGCAATAGGAAGGCTTCCCCAAGATGAACGGCTTAGAGTGGTTCAATCTGTCAGAGGTAAATTTTTCTTAATCTCAATATGAGAATATTTTGCAAATGCTGTTCTACAGTCAGATATGAAATACCTTTAAGGCTGCTTTGAAGAAGATTTAGTTCTTTTATCTATAAAAGGAGTAATGGATCCACATACCTTTTCCTCCCTTTTGATGGAGAACAGCAGGTTGTACCAGCTGGTTTTCGGGGATGTTTGGCAGAGACTGATGAATATTTCCTTCAAAATAGAGGTCTGCAGCACTGTTCTATATAAATAATGCAGCAGGATGTTAAGTGGGACTTTTCCTGTGGCCCCCAATTGATGGCTAAAGTCAAAAGCTGAGAACAAAAGGAGTGCTAAGCATCTCCCAAATTCTAAAAAGCACAATCCTCAACTGCAGCCAGATATCTCCCAGGGCACACAACTAGCCTCACACCCACATAAAGAGAAGACCAAGGAATGGAAGGTACTCTGGCTTTATGAAGACTTTCATATCATCCCTTCCCTGTGAGAAAGAAGATGGGGATGCTTCCTTCTTCTCCATAAAAACCCCCAGTGAGAAAGAAAATTTAAAGAATTATTAGTACAAAATTGAAGTGCCAGCAGAAAGAGGAAGATGGGCTTCTGTTCCTCTGTTGGATGCCCATCTGAGCAAGAGGAGACATGAGGAGAAAGATGGTAGCCAAGGGAGGGTAGAGCCAAGAGAGGGGGAGGAGGAAGCAGCCTGAGCTGTTACCATTGCATAGAGCAAGGATTCGTGGGTCTCTATGGATTAATTCAACAAAGGTGGACTTGAACCATCTTACCATACCCCATATAAGAGGACTTCCCAGAGGCCAAGGAGTCCCCAACCACAAGAGGCTGTGATACAGACTGAGAAGTATGAACTGAAGGAGAAGCAGGGTTGCCAGATTTAGCAAATGAAAATATTTGGCATGCTGTATTTTACCGGCAACCCTAACTGGAAGTAGAAGAGGTTAAGCTGGAACAAACTCCCTCTTCAAAGAAATGTCTTGTGGAGAGGCCCTAACAGAACAATTTAGAGGGTCAGGAAAAGGACATTTGACATAGCACAGTTGAAGGTAATGACTGAAAAAAAAGAAAGAAAGAAAGAAAGAAGAAAGAAAGAAAGAAAGAAAGAAAGAAAGAAAGAAAGAAAGAAAGAGAGGAAGAAAAGCCATTTCATATTTACTCTGCACCACGTTAAGACAGGTGGCAATAAGAAAGCAATATGGATGGTGCAGTCCAATAACCATCCAACTCTTGGTTTTGGCTCAGGTAGTAATCACAGGTTCATGGGATTGAGCCCTATGTCAGGCTCTGCGCTCAGCACAGAATCTGCTTGAGTTTCTCTCTCCCTTGTCCTTTGCCCCTCCCCCCACTCACTCGCTCTCAAATAAATAAATAAATCTTTCTTTAAAAAAGAAAACAATAAAAAGGACACATTAATAGAAAGATAGATGGCAGGGACACTTCGTTTGCAAGGAGTTATAACACTATCCCCGAGAGTTGGTCCAAGACAGGTGTAGCTAGCTCTGAGCTTGAGAAAGGAAACATCAGGTTAAGACAAGACTGTAGGTAAAGCCAATGCGGGGGAAGTTTGGGCTTTGCCCTATGGCTTATAGGAAAACCATCCTTTTTTGCAATTTTCAAGATAGATGAGAAGCAGTAATGAGAGAACCCTAAAAACACATCTTCATAGAGGACATTCTATGATGCTGGGCAATGACAAAGGGCAATTTCCTTCTTGACAGCATTGCTGGGAATCACCCATGCTGATGGTCAAGTCCACACCACTGGTCTGTGAGTGCTTGCACAGTCCCTGCTGTTGCTAAGCTGGGTTTCAGCTAGCAAAGACCAAGCGGAAGGCAGATGTGAGTAGGGAATTTGCCTGTTACTGGGAGATGGCCTTCTGGTACATGTACTCACTATTACTGTTCTCCAATTATAGACAGGTTCCTCTGTAGGCAGCACACCATAGCAGTTAGAATTTCCTCTGACATGAGAGCAGTGGTTGATGAAAGCCAGGTAATTTTTGTAATCTAATTTAAAAACAGAAACTGCAAAAGTCAAAGTTTATAATTGCATGTGTGCATGCATGCAATGTGTATGTATGTTTGTGTATGCATACATGCTCATGTATGTGGTTGCTCCATCATGTGTTCTCCACTACTTTGCATTTTTCTACATTTATTGCATCATGCTGGTATCACAGGCCTCTTACATATCCCATTTCCCTTACTGGAGCACAGATTTCTTGCAAGCAGAGATCCCATGATTTCTTTTGTCTGGGAACTGCACGCAGTGCCCTGTATAAATGCAATATGCAAGATACTTGCATTTCACCTACACTGTCTTCCCATAGTCTATAGGGCAATAGGTGAGGAATGATAAGAATATTTATTCTTAAAAGAAAAGAATATTTATTCTTCTGAGTAGAATATCTCTTTTATGGAGGAAGGCCTAGAAGATCAATAAGAATTAACTGAAAAGCCCGTTCTGAGCAGTTAAAATTATCTATTAGATAAATATCAACCAGACATGCTTAAAAGCAAATTTTAGGTGCTAGTATTCCTATGTGAAATGCCATTCTCTGTTTCTTTGCATTTTCATATGTGACACTTTATTTTTTATTTTTTTTTTTTCATATGTGACACTTTAAATTTGCATAGGCTAGGTAGCCCTGGAAGATTTTTGCCTTTGTTAGAATCAGTCCTAGATGCACTAATAAAAATGGTCTTCCCTTTTCTGATAATCATTCTTATGTCTGTGTAACCAAGAAGACTTCTGGTGTATCTGTGAGAGAAGGGCACTGACATCTTTACCTGGGGAGTACTGAAGATCTCCGGTTGAATGTTGCCTCAGTACCTCAAAAGCATCTTCAAAGGCTTGTCCCAGCTTGTCTTGTTCAACACAGGACTGCTAGAACAATAGGAGAACCCTCAAGTTATGAAATTATTGATTGAACTTAATTTCTCTGACATACATGAGGGTTTCTCACCCATAGCAGTATTGACCTGTGAGGTTGGTTAAGTATTTGCTGTGGGGAGTCTGTCATGCGCTGTAGGGTATCTACCAGCATCCCTTGTCTCTACCCACTGGATACCAGCAGCAGATCTGACCATCGAAAATGTCTCAGACATCACCAAATATATCTCAGGGGACAAAAATGAACCCTGATTGAGATCCACTGCTCTATAATATGTAGTATCTAGAGAACAGGATTAATTCTATAGTATTTAACATTCTTGTGAAACTTTACTAAGGAGTTGTAATAGCAGGAGACTGGGAAAAGGGATCAAGGAAATAGCTTTAATGAAACAGAATCTGAATCGCTGCTTAAAATGGAATGCTCCTGATTTCAAAAGCATGTCTCCAAGACTAAAATTAAACTTTTTTTTAAAGATTTTATTTATTTATTTGAGACAGAAAGGGAGAGAGAGAGAGAGCACATGAACAGGGAGAGCTAACGGGAGAGGGAGGAAGAATCTGAAGTAGACACCATACTGAGTATGGAGACCCATGTGGTGCTTGATCCCACCTCCGTCAGATCATGACCAGAGCTGAAACCAAGAGTCCAACCCTTAACTGACTGAGCTACCTAGGTGCCCCCAAATTAAACTGTTTTGCAAACCATTTCATACCCTTATAATCTGATCCATATATTTTATTTTCAAAAGAGGATACTCATCCTTCAAAGAGGATGTTCATCCTCCAAGTCATCCAAAGATTTTAAAATGCCAACTTACCATGCTTCATTAATATATATATATTGACAATTCTGAAAAAGATTAATAAAACAAAATTAATAGTGTATTTAATTTACCTCTGAATTAAAAGATATAATTTCTGAAAATAACTCTTATGAACCAAAAAGTACCATCTGAAGTCTCTTTAATGAGTACACTTTTTTCTTCTTAAAAAATTCCCTACAAACTATTTTTTGCTTTTTTATTATTACAAAACTGTTTTGGATGTTAAAATAGCTAGAGCCAATTACCTAAATTGCCTAACTTATAAGAGAATATAAACATAACTTGGGAGAATATTTCAAAATTCTTTTAAGAGAGTGCCTGGCTGGCTGAGTCAGTAGAGCATGTGATTCTTGACCTTGGGGTTGTGAGGTTAAGCTCCAGGTTGAGTGTAAAGATTACTTACAAATAAAATCTTTAAAAAAATGTGAAAATTCTGAAAATCAGAATCCTTTTTACCTTAGCATAACTCTCCATTTATAATGGTGATTTTTTTTCCTCCATCTTTCTGGTGTCAGCCTACTAATAATCTGGTGAATAGGCTTTTTCTCTCTTGAAATGTGAATCTACATTACAAATAAAATTTACCCTGTAAAATCCATCCGTTGACTTTCTAAAATCCTAGGATAGGAACCCTGGTCTACTTTCTTATCCCTGTAAATTAGATTTCGCTTTAAATAAACAATGATCACACAGACCCACGTTAAATGTTTTTTCCTAAAAAAAGATTTAAGTCCTACAGAACTAAAAACAAACAAATCTACATAAGAAAGCGCATGTGGTTGGTCCAACATTGCTTACCATTTTATTTAGCACAAGCAACTCTGTTTACACAAGTTAAGATTTACTGTGTAAGCACAGTGAGCTTACTCATTAACACTGCAGAATACAAAGAGATGATATAATCCAACACCCGATATTATTATACATATCCATCAATATAATAATTACATCAAGTAATATGTCGAACATTGAAATTCTGTTCTGCTCTTTGAAATCACAATATCATGTCAGTTACAAGAAAACATGAGAAAAAAATCCCTAAAAAAGGTAACTGTGTGAGATGATGGAAGTGTTAAGTAATCTTACTGTGGTTATCATTTCATAATATATTCGTAGGTCAAATCATCACATTTTTTCACAATTTTATATGTCAAATTATATCTCAAAAAAGCTAGAAGACAGCTTTCTAATGTGAGAGATGTTGAACAATTTAGCAAAAACTTAAAAAAAAAAAAAAAGAAAACCCATAAGTCATTGTCTGAGCTATGGTCCCTAATGAATATTATAAGTATTATGTATTTTCTAAAAGTCGTGTCAATGACTTTCAATTATGCCTCAACTCACAAGCACCGAAGCAAATATGAGTATTGTACTTTGAATCAAATACATAAATGACTTTGACTAAAATACTCCACAAAATTATCACAACTGTCACAACTGTTAAAAAGTAGCAAACCCAAAGGGAAGAAAAAAGCTCAAAAATGTTATTGATTACTTGAATCACTTAATATTCTTGTATCTGAACAGTCAACGAAAAACATTCTTTAGGCCAAAGGAGAAAATTATCACAGGGTATTTTGAAAAACAGAAGCTAAACACTTACCAGGAAGACACTTCAACCCTTCACGAAGATGTTTCATTAATATCAGAATCGTTAAGACAGAACTGTCAAGAACTCACTGGCAGAGTTGCATTAAATAGCTGTTTTTAAGGAAGTGCTACAAAAGGGGATTTTTTTTAAAAGATACAGTGTCCTCATGATTTCTATTTCATGATACAACCAATAGATACCACGGGCTATTATTTTGAAGAGACACATAAAAGTTTATATCCCATGGGCCAGAAGCATCCAGAACAATCCCCATGAATCCCCCACCCAGCACAAACTGCAATGCCTCTTGCCTCCTACTGCCCACCGGGAAACTCTGACCTACACAATTCTCATCTTTTTTTTTTATTCCTGGTTTCCACCACCCAGCCCCCACCCCTAATTCTAGACCCTATGTTGCCTTTCTCGCTCTGGACTTCCCTAATGGGTCTCTTTCCTCTCAAACAACTTCACTCATCCTGACCACCTTAGTTAGAGATCTCAAAGGCGTAGGCTCTTATCCTGGCATTTGAGGCTCCTCATTCCAATCTTAGCCTTATTTACCACCACTCGTTTAGGAGAAGGAAATAGAGTCCATGCTATGGTCTTCCGTCTGTCCTTAAGTCTTTCCTCCATACCTAAATCTAGTAGAGGCTCCCAAACAGTCAGGAATGGTCTGTGCACGGTGATCGTGATACACCTGAAGCTGCTGATCTGTAGAGAGGCTTGGTTCTCTTACTTAGCTAGAAGTTCTACTGGAGATGGGTTTTGGTAGTTCTGATGGAAATCACGAGGCGCTCCCTCCACCCATAATGTGGCTTTCCCAGTCCCTTCATCTGCCCAGTTACCCGTTCCATTTTACCTGTCCATCGGAGTCTGAACTAGCGTCCACATGTACCAGGCAGAAATAACTTTCCCTTCTGGAACACGTCTCTGTCCCAACCTCACCTAACCACAACCGTCTACCATTTTAAGAGATGTCACATTTCGCCAGGGGGAAATCCACCTAAGAATTTTTTGTAAACCTTTTGGGTGGGGAGAGAGATTTTCTGTTTTGCATTGTTGGAATCTGAGCTCACCTTTGATATGGGACTATTGTTCTAGACTATTTACTTTTTTGACCCAATTTGTTATGCAAATGTAAACACATCCCCTCTTCTGAAATGTAGATGTTATAGTAACTAGTGTATAAAACTGTAATCACTAATGTTGATGAGGTTATCTCTACCATTGCCAAGTCTACGCCCTCTGCTTTGTTCCATTTGATTAATTTATTTAACAAGTATGTATTTCTGAGCTTTTTTTCTCTCCTGGACACTATCCAGCGTCCAGGGACTATAGCCCTGAACAAAGTATAATGAAGAGAAATGATATTTTTTTTGAAATGATATTTTTTTAAAGCAAACTAAACAAGTGTTAAATAATGAGGACCAAGAAAATGATAAGAGAAAGGTGATAGAGAGTATGCAGTTGTGATGAATGGTCACGAAAGGTCTCTGAGGAGAGAATGTGTGTGAGCTGAAATCTAGCAACAAGAAAGAGTGAGCAAAAGAAATGCAGGGATGCAAAGATCCAGGGAAGTACCTCCTGGCAGAGGAAACAAGGTATTAAAGACCCTTAGATAGAAATGAGTATGGTGTAGTCAAGGCATAAGAAGAAAGCCATGGGAGCTCAACAAAGTGAGCCTGGGGGCTGAGAGAAAGGATCCAGATCAACTACACAAGCCAGAAGAACCAAAAAATATATCAAAAGAATCTAAAAACATTGCACATGACAGTAGTTGGCCTGCTTAGCTCCATTTTACAGATGAGCAGTCTACACTGAGGCTCAAAAAGGCTTCATGATTTTTCCTAAGGTCCATTGCTGGTGAGAGACAGTTTGCGTTGGTTCTAGATTTGGACCCAGGTAACTTCACGAGCACACTTTCAACGGCCACTCTGGGCCCTGTGTCTGCAGTTTAGGTTCCATTTGACCAGGCTTCTTGGTTTTCATGGAAGGCTCCATAGCACCCAGCAGATACTCACAGGGGTGCAAGCTTGATACAAATTTGGAATGAATGGAAAAAGTAAGTGAACTTTCTAAGCCACTATTTTCCCAACTGGTGTCTCCAAAGTTTTATTCTGCAAAATATTAATAAATGGATGTTGAAAAAGAACTGAGTGGTAGTGAGATTCGCTGTTTAGAGCTTCTTTAGCCAGACTTAGTTTATAGAGTATATGACTCTTGATCATGGGGTTGTGAGTTTCAAGCCCCACATTGTGGGATAGATTATACTTAAAAAAATCTGGGGTGCTGGGTGGCTTAGTTGGTTAAGCTTTTGGTTTCAGCTCACGTCATGATCTCAGGATCATGAGATTGAGCTCCATGTGGGACTCTGGGCTCAGTGTAGAGTCTGCTTGACATTCCCCCTCTCCCTCTTACTAAAAGAGATAAGTAAAATAAATCTTGAAAAGGAAATCTTTAAGAACTTCTTCAACCAAAGCAATGAGCACATTGATATTTTTTTTTTTTTTTTGGACACAGCCCAATATTAAAGAAGAGAAAACAGAAACAGAGTTTTGGGTCTTTGTAGGGCTGAGATGTAAAAGCACTTTCAGCAACTTGAAAAGATGATGCACGTCCTTTTTGCATTTTAGATGGCAAGGCTTCTATTCCTTGAGAGTCTACTGAAAGCTGGGAGTTCTGTCCCCAGGAGATTGCTTTCAGCACACATTGTCAGGCAACTCTTCAAGTAGGGCCAACAGACTTCAGTTTAGGAACTCCTGCTATAGTGTATTTTCAAAACCTTCTTATATAAGGTCTAAGTACTGCTTCTGAAGACATGTGTACCCAATAAACACACATACACAGAACATCTTTATTGAGGCGGACAGCAACGGTTCCCTGAACACCAGAAGTGAGCTGAGAAACAGGAGCTCAAAAGAGAGGATTCCTGATCGATGAAACCTCTTTTGCAGAAGTTCATTGTCCTGTGGTAACTGAGATTATTTTAGAGAATCTTAAGCAAGAGATGTTCTGAATTCTAATCATATGGTGCCAGGCTTCAGGTAGAAGACTGCATTTTCTGAGAAAAAAGAGCTTTATATATATATATTTGTTTGTTTAGTTTTGGGAGAGTATGTGTGTGCTTGTGAGTGGGGTGGAGGGGGGCAGCGGCAGAGGGAAAATCTCAAGCAGATTCCATGCTTGGCACAGAGCGTGATTCAGGGCTTGATTTCAGGACCCTGAAATCATAACCTGAAAAAGGGAGACTAAGTTAAAGCTTTTAGCATTTTTGCTGTTTAAATAACTCCATAGTTAAATAACTCAAAAATTAAAAATAGAACTACCATATAATCCAGTAGTTCCACTACTGGGTATTTACCCAAAGACTAGGAAAACACTAATTCAAAAAGATACATGCACTACTATGTCTACTACAGCATTATTTACAACAGCCAAATTATGGAAGCAGCTCAAATGTTCATCGATAGATAGAGAATCAATAAAGAAGATGTGGTGAGTGGTGCATTGGTTAAGCATCTGACTCTTGATTTTGGCTCAGGTCATGATCTCAGGGTCATGAGATCTAGTCCCCAGTCGGGCTCCGTGAGGGGTGTGGGACTTACTTAAAATTCTCTCTCTCTCCCCCTGTCCATCCACACTCCCCCCACTCCTGCTCATGCTCATGTGTGCTCTCTCTCTCTCTTTCTAAAAAAAAAGAAAAAGAAGATGTGGTGCATATATATATGGTGGAATATTAGCCATAAAAAGAATGAATTCTTGCCATTTGCAGCAACATGAATGGATCTGAAAGGTATAACTAAGAAATAAGTCAGAAAAAGACAAATACCATATGACTTCACTCATGTGGAATTTAAGAGGCAAAGCAAATGAACAAAGAAAAAAAGAGACAAACCAAAAAACAGACTCTTAAGTAAAGAGAACAAACTGAGGGAAGGTAGGTGGGAGGGACAGTGAAAGGTGAAGGGGATTAGGATGAGCACTGAGTAATGTCTAGAATTGTTGAATCACTATATTGAACACATGAAACCAATATCATGCTATATGTTAATTATATTGGAATTTTTAAAATAATAAAAATAACAAAGAAATAACTCCATTGTTTAGGAGATTAAAGAACTGAGTCTTTTTTTAAAAAATATTTATTTATTTATTTATTTATTTATTTATTTATTTATTTATTTATTTGAAAGAGAGAGCTAGTGAGAGAGAGCACAAGCAGAGGGGGTAAGGAGAAGCATTAAATTTAGTAAGATATTGGGGCACCTGGGTGGCTCAGTCTGTAAAGTGTCTGCCTTTGGCTCAGGTCATGCTTCTGGGGCCCTGCAACTGAGCCCTGAGTCCTGCTCCCTGCTCAGTGGGGAGCCTGCTTCTCCCTCTTCCTGCTGCTCTCCCTGCTTGTGCTCTCTGTCAAATAAAGAAATAAAATCTTTAAAAAAATAATAAAACTTATTAGGATCTCTGAAAACCTAATAAGCAAATAAGATTGCTAGATTTGGAAGAAGGTGCTAGAAAATTTCTCACATCAGAGTAGGTTAATTCATAGAATCACAGATTATAAGACAAAAAACTAGCCCTCACTCTCATTTAATAATTACTTACACTAGATTATTCTTTGAAATTTATTGAGACTTGTTTTGTGACCCAGCATAGGCCCTATATTTTTTTTAATAAATTTATTTTTTATTGGTGTTCAATTTACCAACATACAGAATAACACCCAGTGCTCATCCCGTCAAGTGCCCCCCTCAGTGCCCGTCACCCATTCCCCACCAGCCCCCGCCCTCCTCCCCTTCCACCACCCCTAGTTCGTTTCCCAGAGTTATAAGTCTCTCATGTTCTGTCTCCCTTTCTGATATTTCCATTAATTTTCCCCCTTTCCCCTTTACTCCCTTTCACTACTTTTTATATTCCCCAAATGAATGAGACCATAAAATGTCCTTCTCCGATTAACATATTTCACTCAGCATAATACCCTCCAGTTCCATTCACGTCGAAGCAAATGGTGGGTATTTGTCATTTCTAATGGCTGAGTAATATTCCACTGTATACATAAACCACATCTTCTTTATCCATTCATCTTTCGATGGACACTGAGGCTCCTTCCACAGTTTGGCTATTGTGGACATTGCTGCTAGAAACATCGGGGTGCAGGTGTCCCGGCATTTCACTGCATCTGTATCTTTGGGGTAAATTCCCAGCAGTGCAATTGCTGGGTCGTAGGGCAGGACTATTTTTAACTCTTTGAGGAACCTCCACACAGTTTTCCAGAGTGGCTGCACCAGTTCACATTCCCACCAACAGTGCAGGGAGGGTTCCCCTTTCTCCACATCCTCTCCAACATTTGTGGTTTCCTGCGTTGTTAATTTTCCCCATTCTTACTGATGTGAGGTGGTATCTCTTTGTGGTTTTGATTTGTATTTCGCATAGGGCCTGTATTGATGAATGTTCCATTTGTATTTGGGAGAATGTATATTTTACAATTATTGTACATAGGGCCTGATAAATGTCAGTTATATCTAGTTCACTGATAATATTGTTCAAATTTTCCATATCCTTACTGACATTTTTGGCCTGCATATTTTACCAGTTACAAAGATTACAGATGATTACAGAGTTTACAAGGAGTAATATCCAACTATAATTATGGATTTGTCCATTTTTGCCTTTAGTTCTGTCCATTTTTGCTTCATGTATTTTGAAGCTCTATTATTAGGTGCACAGTCATTTGGCATTTTGTGTTTTTGATAAATTGAGACTTCTATCATGTAAAATTTCTGTATTTCTTTTTGGTAATCCTCAAAGTCTACTTTGATACTAACCACACTAGCTTTCTTCTTATTATTTTTTTACTTTTGACATGTCCAATCTGTCTGTGTCTTTGTATTTAAAGAATGTCTTTTGGGTTGTCTGGGTGGCTCAGTGGGTTAAGCATCCAACTTTTGATTTCAACTCAGGTCATGATCTCAGGGAGCCTGGTGTCGGGAGGGAGTCTGCTTCTCTCTCTCCCTCCCCCTCTTTCTCTGTGTTCTCTGTCTCTTCAAATAAATAAATAAATCTTAAAAAAAATAAAGAAATGTAAGTCTACCATCTTTCTATTTGTTTTCCACTTGTCTTAATTATTTTTTGTTCCTTTGTTTCTTTTTTGCTTTCTTTTGGATTAAACAAGCATTTCTTTTCCTTTATTAGCTTTGTATATTTTGATGATATGTCATGATACAATATACTTCTGTAATTTTTGAGTTGCCATTATAGGCATTTCACATGTCATGTAAGAACCTCATCACAGTATACAGCTGAAGAACAGAGGTTTGAACTATGCAGGCCCACCTATACGCAGATTTGTTTTTGATAAACACAGTACAGTGCTGTAAATGGATTTTCTCTTCCTGATTGTCTTAATAAGATTTTCTTTCCTTTAGCTTACTTTATTGTAAGAAAACAGGATGTAATACAAAAAATGTGCTAATCAACTGTTTATGTTACCAGTCAGGCTTACTGTCAATAGTGAGCTGTTAGTAGTTAAGTTTTGAGGGAATTGAAGTTTATGCACAGATTTCCCACTACGTAGGGGTACTTGGCACTCAATCTCTGTGTTGTTCAAAAGTCGACTGTAATTTCAGTTATATCTCCTTCTATCCATTGTGCTAAATTTTTCATATATTTATTTCTACATATGTTATAATAGATTATTTAACCTCACCCTAATGCTATGAAGTGGTGTTACTATCTATGAGTTCTGATTCTGGCTCCTTATCTCCTATCTGTAAACTGGGGCAGCTTACTTACTCCAAACCTTTCCGTTTTCTCTCTGTAAAATGTGAATAATGACTATTTACCACATAGAGTTTTGAAAATCTAAGGGAATTCATGTAACATACATTCCACAGTCCTGACATTTCATAAATGCTCAACAAATGTTATGTCCTGCTTTATAATTATCCTCCTTCTACTGATGAAGCAACAGTGGCTCTGGGAAGCGAAGAGCCTGCCTCAAGGTCACAGGGCTAGTGAGTGGTAGAGGGGAAGGTTTTCAAACCAGTTCTACCTGACTCTGACTAAAGACTTAACCATTCAACCAGACTTGGCTTCCTTATCTATGGAGTGAAACTGAGACAAAATGAGAATGAGAATAAGAATTTGATAATGGTTGTTAAAGGTGCTGTTGAGATAGTACAGGAGAATAGTAAACATGTGCTATGCTAGCTGTGCCATCACCACAACTGTGCGCCTTCTACCCACCTGGGACCTGCAGCCTCGCGGGCAAGCTGCAGAGCCAGGACTCAAACCCAGGTCTTCCCTTGCCACTCGTCTGGTGCCCCTTTCTAATAACCAGGTAACACAAATATTCTCCAGAGTCTCTATATATTTACCACAATGAATAGCTCCTACCAGTGTTCATACCAATGGAGGAAACTCCTCTGATACAGGACTAGTGACAATCCACCCGGCTCCACAGAGAGGGGGACACAACAGATCTAGTCTCATGGTCTCTGTGGGGTGCTGCAAGGGTGTAATTCTCTGTTTTAACAAAATCCATTTACAAGGCTACAATGTCCTTTGTTATGAAGCAGCAGCAACTCATTGCTACAAAAGTTAACTGGTTAACTGATAGGAAACTGGTAAAGTGAGGTGGGTGGGCAGTGGGGTACTCTGAGTTCAAAACAGTTTGGGAAACTGAAGACTTAATGAGATTCCAAGTTACAGCTAACTGGCTCTAAGTTTCTAGAACCCATTGGCATGCATTATGAAATATATTGTCTCTCTATGTTGAATTTTTATCAGATAACTGAAATTAATAATGAAAATACTCAGTTTTAAAAATCTGTCAAGTGCCTGGAAAACACTACGGAGGCTCCTAAGGAAGTTGAAAATAGAGCCACCCTATGACCCAGAAATTGCACTACTGGGTATTCAACCCCAAAATACAAATGTAGTGATCTGAAGGGGCACCTGCACTCCAGTGTTCACAGCAACAGTCCACAGTAGCCAAACTGCAGAAACAGCCCAGATGTCTACAGATAGATGAGTGAATAAAGAAGACGTGTCCATATATACAATGGACTACTACTCAGCCACTGAAAAAAGTGAAATCTTGCCATTTGCATCTACGTGGAGGGAACTAGAGGGTATTATGCTAGCAAAATAACTCAATGAGAGAAAGACAATTATTGTATGATCTTACTCATATGTGGAATTTAAAGATCATAGAGGAAGGGAGGGAAAAATAAGACAAGATGAAATCAGAGAGGGAGACAAATCATGAGACTCTTAATCATAGGAAACAAACCGAGGGTCGCTGGAGGGAAGGGAGTTGGGGGATGGGTAACTGGGTGAAGATGTTAAGGAGGGCACGTGATGCAATGAGCACTGGGTGTTACATAAGACTGATGAGTCACTGACCTCTACCTCTGAAACCAATAACACAGTGTATGTTAATCAAATTTAAATAAAACTTTAAAAAAATTCTATCCAGTACCTTTGGTATGGTTAGTAAAGAGAGAAACCGCTCAAAGATCTTTTTCAGGGGATTCGCAATATTTTTTGCTCCAGTCTTTCACTTTTATAGCTTTCACACGATCTTCGTGATAGCCACCACACTCACCAGGACTGTATAACCTTCTGCTTCCATAGGGTTCTGTCATTCTCCGCTTTCTCTGCCGTATTACTTTGCCAGCTCCCAAGAGGAAAGGAAAAGACGCGTTCTCATATGTCTTTTGCTTTCCTGAAGCAGGTGGCAAAACAGTATATAACCCTACAGGGACCTTCAATGGGATCCCTGGGTGGCGCAGCGGTTTGGCGCCTGCCTTTGGCCCAGGGCGCGATCCTGGAGACCCGGGATCGAATCCCATGTCGGGCTCCCGGTGCATGGAGCCTGCTTCTCCCCCGGCCTATGTCTCTGCCTCTCTCTCTCTCTCTCTCTATGACTATCATAAATAAATAAAAATTGAAAAAAAAAACAAAAACAAAAACAAAAAACCCCTACAGGGACCTTCAATGAAGGCCAGATGAATAAGTGCGGGCATTCTATCATACACTCGGGAAAGCCCAGGAGGCTCCCAAGGCAAGTCTTATAACCATTTTGCCGGTGAGGAAGCTGATTCTCAGGTCAGAAATCGCTCAGTGAGTTAGTGTTACCTGGATTTCAGGTCTCCTCATTTTTAATTCAGCTTTTTCAGATATCATCTCTGGAAAATGTCGGCAGATAGCAATATTGTCTTTTATTTTTTTAATTTTTTTCATGTATTTCATCAATGTCTCTTTATTTGCATATTTGGCTGACTATCCTCTTCAGGCAAATATGTAGGATACAATGCTCAAGTATCCTGGTTTATGGTTTGTGTTTAATTCAGGGTGTTGATCTGCTTCTGTTTTAATTATACACATCTTAATATGTTATTATAACCTCATGAAAACTTCTTTTCATTCTATGAATGGCTAGAAGTATATACACACTTGTATACATCCAGGACATCTGTACGTACAAAAACACCGTTAGCAACCATGTCTATAATGGAAAAGATCTGCAAACAACTCATATCTCTATGGAGAGGGAGAGAAAGAGGTATTTATATGCACAAACACACACAAAGATAGGTAGATACATACACACACGTATACACAGCGGGAAGAGAACGAATAAATTGTGGTATGTTTGCATAATGGAATCACATAGACGAGTGAAAATGAGTTAACTCCAGCTCAATGCAATGGCAAGGAAGAATATCGACTACAATGTTCAGTGAAAAAAAGAAAAAAGAAAAGAAAAAAAAATGTTCAGTGAAAAAAGTAAAACCTAAGAAACCACTTAAAATATGGTAGGGTTTTTTTGTATTTTAGATTTTTAAAGTTCAAAAACAACTAAATATGTTTTAAATCAGCTTTTCTTTCTTTCCTATTTTTTTCTTTTAACTGTCATTATCGATCCATCACCTATCTATCATCTATCTAGCCTCTCATCTTTCTATGGGGTGTGTGTGTGTTTGTAAACCAAGGGAGTAAATAAGCACAAAGTTTAGAGCAGAGGATACTCCTGGGAATGGAAAAGCAGGTAGATTGTCAAGGAAGTAGTACATCATTTATTTAAAATGTTTTAGTTAAAAAAAATAATAAAATAAAATAAAATAAAATAAAATAAAATAAAATAAAATAAAATAAAATGTTTTAGTTTCAGGGGAGGGGGCACCTGGGTGGCTCAATCAGTTGAGCTTCCGACTCTTGGTTTCAGCTCAGGTCCTGATCACATGGGTGGTGGGACGAGGGCTGCACTGGGCTTGGTGCTCAGCGTGGAGTCTGATTGAGATTCTCTCCCTCTACCTCTGCCCCTCCTGTTTGTGCTTTTTTTTCTCCCTAAAATATATAAATACACCTTTCAAAATGTTTTAGATTCAGGACCAGGAGATAAGTTAATGTATGTTTATCTTATTACAATGAAAGCATATATGCTTTCATGTGTTTCAAACAACATAAAATAAACTGAAATAATAAACAATAGACAAAGGCAACAAATGATATAAGAAAGTCATCTAACAAAGCCAATTCCAAAAAAGAAAATTCTAAGAAAATAATTTTGCTTTGATTATGAAAATACTCAGTAGTCAGTGTTGCACAGTCACATTTTTTAAAAGTCCTTCGTGATTTAAATATACTCTGTATACATTTATGACAGAAATTTAGAAATAATGAGAGTAATGAAGAGGTCTGACAGTTTAGAAAGCCAGTTCTGTCCCCCTCACTTCAGGCTCCGACCTCAGTGATGTCTCTTGTCTGAACCCCTACACTAAAAGGGAATAACTTCGCCATCAGGTAACACCACACTTTACATTCTGACTCTGGATTTGTGTTTGTTGACATGCTACTTTGGAGAAATATAAAAGCAGACCCACCTGATTAAATATATCTGGTAAGGCGGGACGCCTTGGTGGCTCAGTGGTGGAGCATCTGCCTTTGACTCAGGGCGTGATCCTGGGATCCAGTCCCACGGAGCCTGCTTCTCCCTCTGCCTGTGTCTCTGCCCCTCTCTGTGTGTCTATCGTGAATAAATAAACAAAACCTTTAAAAATCAATCAATCAATTAATCAACCAATCAACCAATCAATCTGGTAAGGCAATGAAGCTCTCTTATTTTTTGTTTAACAAGAAACCAAAAGGCCCAGTTATTTTTCTTCTGCGTTCATGGTGCCAAGTCCCACGGTTTCTGTGGAAAAGAAGCTGAAGGTTGTGTTGTCTGAGTGGAGGTAGGATCTGTACTACCCTGCCTGCATGTGGTGTGCCTGCCAGGATGGCCATGGGAGGGGAGGTTCGGAGTGAGAGTGTCCCAGGGCCTTGGGCAGAGGAAAGAAGTTGTGCCTGTTCAATTAAACAGCAAGGAGAATCTCCGCCAGAGAAATGGGTGAGCAGGAACTTCCAAAAAGGAGATGAGTCATTCAGGAGAGAAGGCTACTAACCCAGAAAACTCAGAGGAAAAAATGCCTGTTCTAGAAGAATCCAGAAGGAGAGGTCAAGTGCTTGTGGGGAAGGCTGTGGCTACAGTGGGGACAGCACTGGGGGAGGTAGCAGGATGCCCTAGGAGGGCATCCTCATGGCAAGATGCAGAGCCATGAAGGGCAAAAGGCAAAGGGCGGCGGGCTGGAAGGTTCCAGGAGCCCCAGGGCACAGCATCCAGGCCCACTCCACCTCCACAGATGGAGGGCAGCAGAAGGACCGGTGCACTTGCATGCCTCCTGAGGACAGGGCTGTAAGTACACACTTGGGGGAAATACGTGACCAGCTGCAGGCCAGTCTGGGGAGGCCAACACATGGACGTCGCTGGGACACCGTCCAGGCAGAAGCAGTAGCGGCCCAGAGTGGGTGCTTGGGGCCACCGGCTTCGTAGGAGGGAAGGCCCGGGCCACTCCTGGATTGCACTGGCTACTTGGAAGCATCGAAGAAAATGATTGGCATTTGACCTTTCCTGCAGTCAGACCGCAGTTCTCAATACTTGAAATGTCAGATATTTATTTATATATCTTAAATTTTTATGTATTTATTTAATTGAGAGCAAGCAAGAGAGCACAAGCAAGGAGGAGAGGCAGAGGGAGAAGGAGACTCCCCACCCAGCAGGGATTCTGAGGTGGGGCTCCCTCCCAGGACTTGGAGATCATGACCTGAGGGAAACACAGATGCTTCATCTACTGGGCCACCCAGGGGCCCCTGACAGTCAGGTGTTTTAGGGATATGGATTTGAGTCTATGCCAAGTTAGGAGCCTACCAAGGATGCCCATTTTGTTTTCATCTTCTCTGATGCCATTACAAACATTCGAGGGGGCTTGCTCTGGGGATGGGAGGCATTCAAACTTCCCCTCTAGCAATTTGGGTTGAAAGCCCTCAGGCCTTTACACTAGGCGTAGGTCAAAACCAAAGGTAGACTTGCTCTACGAGGCATAGTGGCCCAACTTTGTACCTGCCATTTCAATCCCTGAAATTGGATTAAGGCAGTCCTTCGTGTTGACATCCTTAGGCACTTCTCTGTCGAAGATTACATCATGACCTCAGATCACTTGTAGGTTGTGTCAAGTACAATGTTCAGCACACATTAAAGATCACTAGGCACACTGATTAGGCAACTTGAAGGAGAACCATAGTTCAGGACAGGAAACAGAGATAACTATGCAAGGGCTTCTGACACTGGGTTTTCAGCCCAGGCTTACAAATAATTTTAAGGAGATAAAACAGGAGGTTGAAAATCTCAGCAGAGAACTAGCAATTATTATTATTTTTTTTGTTAAAAGCAGAGTGGGGGTGGGAGCGTGGCAGATATGAAGGACTAAATAGAAATTCTAGAATGGAAAACCACAAATAAGAACTCACTATATCCATTCATGTTTTCTCTATTTTACAAAACAAAACAAAACAAAAAACCAATTTTGTTGACCTTTTCAAAAAATTTTGACTCTGTTGCTTTTATTGTTTGCTTCTTCGACTCATTCTCACATTTAACATGACCTTCCTTTATTCTCTTTGGAATTATTTTGGTTTGCTTTCTAATCTCTTATTTGAGATACGTATTTGTTTTTTTAAAAGAGATTTTATTTATTTATTCATGAAAGAGAGAGGAGGATATACAGGCAGAGGGAGAAGCAGGCTCCCTGCCGGAAGCCTGATGTGGGACTGGATCCCAGGACCCTGGGGTCATGCCTGCCCTGAGCCAAAGGCAGACACTCAACCAGCCACTCAGGTGTCCCTATTCAATGAAATGTTATGTAGCTATTACAATGAGGTACTTTTTATATCAATGTGGAATTCTAAGATATAAAATTAAAAGATGCACAATGCTGGTGTACATCAAAGAATTTGATAGTATTTAAAAGGCAATGTTAAATATTATATATGTTTACATACACATAGAATACCCTGGAAGGATGCATAGGATACATAAGAAAATATTAAAAAAAAATAAGTGTCTTGGGGAACTAACTAGGGGTTGGGCACCAGAGAAGGAAGACTTGCTTTTCACTATGTAGTGTTTGATACTCTTTGAATTTCTTTTTTATCATATATATCACCTAGTTAAAAAAATATAAAACCTTTTCAAAAATGAGAGGCTGGCATTTTTATCAGATAACACATGTTTAATATATATCTTCCTCCTTTATTCAGAAGAAATTTTTCACAATTTGTGATAAAAGAGGGGTTGGGTAAGAGTATACTTATTGTGATGAGCACTGAGTAATGGATAGAATTGCTGAATCACTATTGTACACCTGAAACTAATGCAGCACTATATTAACTATACTGGAATTTTTTAAAAAGGTACCGTGAAAAGAGGTAAGAATATTCCATTAACACATAGTCTCCATAGAATAGATATTCTTAGACGTTGACAAAACAAAAGAAAAATGAAAATCTTCTTTCTATATTCAAAAACTTGTTGGGTGTGGCCTTTAAAGGTTACATTTTTTAACAGAATTACCTCTTGCCCCAGGTTTATTGTTCGTATTCCAGAAGAGTATAGTTCTTTTGAAAAGGAGAGTTCAGTTGACAAAAGTTAAAATATAGCAAAAAATAAAAATAAAAAGTCTAAGAGACAAGAATCCATCAAAATCCTAGAGGAGAATAGAGGCAACATCCTTTTTGAACTTGGCCACAGCAACTTCTTGCAAGATACATCTATGAAGGCAAGGGAAACAAAAGCAAAAATGAACCATTGGGACTTAATCAAGATAAGAAGCTTCTGCACAGCAAAAGAAACAGTCAACAAAACTAAAAGACAACCTACAGAATGGGAGGAGATATTTGCAAATGACCTATCAGATAAAGGGCTAGTATCCAAGATCTATAAAGAACTTATTAAACTCAACACCAAAGAAACAAACAATCCAATCATGAAATGGGCAAAAGACATGAAGAGAAATTTCACAGAGGAAGACATAGACATGACCAACACGCACATGAGAAAATGCTCCGCATCACTTGCCATCGGGGAAATACAAATCAAAACCACAATGAGATACCACCTCACACCTCACACCAGAATGGTGAAAATTAATAAGACAGGAAACAACAAATGTTGGAGAGGATGTGGAGAAAGGGGAACCCTCTTTCACTGTTGGTGGGAATGTGAACTGGTGCAGCCACTCTGGAAAACTGTGTGGAGGTTCCTCAGAGTTAAAAATAGTCCTGCCCTACGACCCAGCAATTGCACTGTTGGGGATTTACCCCAAACATACAGATGCAATGAAACGCCGGGACACCTGCACCCCGATGTTTATAGCAGCAATGTCCACAATAGCCAAACTGCGGAAGGAGCCTCAGTGTCCTTCAAAAGATGACTGGATAAAGATGTGGTTTATGTATACAATGGAATATTGCTCAGCTATTAGAAACGACGAATACCCACCATTTACTTCAACGTGGATAGAACTGGAGGGTATTATGCTGAGTGAAGTAAGTCAATCGGAAAAAGACAAACATTATATGGTTTCATTCATAGGGGGAATATAAAAAATAGTGAAAGGGATTATAGGGGAAAGAATAGAAAATGAGTGGGAAATATCAGAGAGGGTGACAGAGCATGAGAGACTCCTAACTCTGGGAAATGAACAAGGGGTAGTAGAAGGGGAGGTGGGTGGTTGGGGTGACTGGGTGACGGGCACTTAGGGGGGTACTTGATGGGATGAGCACTGAGTGTTATACTATATGTTGGCAAATAGAACTCCAATAAAAAAATACAAAAAAATGTCTAAGAAACAGAACTAAAAACAAATTAGAAAGTTAAACTTTAAAAGAATCATGAGAGAAGCAATAGGGTGCAGGGCAAAGGCATAAACTTTGCAAATCCCTAGTATCAGCTGTCGAAATTTGGGTAATGTTTACCCATTGGTCTGTCTTCTCATCTGTAAAATAGATAAACTACCTGTCTTCCTTGGGTGTTATGGATCAACTGAGAACACACATCCCACAGAGTATTGAACAGGTGTTGATCTTCTCCTTTTTCCCTTGTCACATAGAAGGAAATATGGTGATAGAAATGCTGCTTTAATTTATTTTTAAAGTAGGTTCCACACCCACCCTGCAGCTCAATGCAAGGCTTGAACTCATGACCCTGATATCAAGACCTGAGCTGAGATCAAGAGCCTGACACTTAACTGACTGAGCTACCCAGGTGCCCCCATTTTTTTATAATTAGAAGAAAATGAGAAGATAATTTGTCCAAGCCATTTTATTTTATACTCTATATAACCGATTAAAATGCAAATGATTGTCAGGTGTTGTGAAAAGGAAACTAAATAATGTAAGAAGGGCTTAGTTGCCCTTTATTTCCCCCAATCTCTTTGCAGCAAGGCCAAGCTTATACAGTTGGTGGGAATGTGAACTGGTGCAGCCACTCTGGAAAACTGTGGAGGTTCCTCAAAGGGTTAAAAATAGATCTGCCCTACGACCCAGCAATTGCACTGCTGGGGATTTACCCCAAAGATACAGATGCAATGAAGCGCTGGGACAGCTGCACCCTGATGTTTATAGCAGCAATGGCCACAATAGCCAAACTGTGGAAGGAGGCTCGGTGTCCATCAAAAGATGAATGGATAAAGAAGCTGTGGTTTATGTATACAATGGAATATTACTCAGCCATTAGAAATGACAAATACCCACCATTTGCTTCGATGTGGATGGAACTGGAGGGTATTATGCTGACTGAAGTAAGTCAATCGGAGAAGGACAAACAGTGTATGTTCTCATTCATTTGGGGAATATAAACAATAGTGAAAGGGAATATAAGGGAAGGGAGAAGAAATGGGTAGGAAATATCAGAAAGGGAGACAGAACATGAGAGACTCCTAACTCTGGGAAATGAACTAGGGGTGGTGGAAGGGGAGGAGGGCGGGGGGTGGGGGTGACTGGGTGGCGGGCACTTAGGGGGGTACTTGATGGGATGAGCACTGGGTGTTATTCTGTATGTTGGCAAACTGAACACCAATAAAAAATAAATTTATTATTAAAAAAATAAAAAAATAAAGTTGAAACTTCTAACATAGCAAGTGGGATTGCTATTGTTCTTAGTTCATAGTTCGAGGAAGCCAACTTTATTTTTACTTCTACACGCTGTAGACAATATATTAACAGAAAAAAAAATCATGTGCCAATGTGGTTTAGAAACCAAAAGTCAGGAACACCTGAGTGCTCAGCTGATTAAGCAGGGGACTCTTGGTTTCAGCTTAGATCATGATCTCAGGGGTCCTAAGATCAGCCTGGGGTCAGGCATTGTGCTCAGTGCGGGGCCTGCTTGAAGATTCTCTCCTGTCCCCCCCATCACAGATGCATATGCTCTCTAAAATAAATAAATAAATCTCTAAAAAACACAAAAGTCAGAATTTAATCTATATATTTAGGTAAATATTATGAAAGTATACACTTGGAGATTAAATTGCAGACACAATATTTTAAAGCAAATCAAGATATTAGCAACTTTCCAAAAAGATAAGTTTACCTGTATTAATAAAGAATAGGTTTTTAAAATCATTCTCAAGAACTCCTCATTTATTGCTCTAACCCCATTACAGACAGCTCCTTCAAACATTTTCTAAAGTGTCAGAAGTGAAATTACCTTAATTCTTTGTTATGCTTCCTATGCCACCATCATCAAATACTTTGAGAACCTTCAATGTTTTTTCTTTCATCTTTTTCAATCATTTTCACACTTAACACAGTAAGAAAAAATTTCCAAGTCAATTTTCCCAATAATTTCATTCTTCATTTTAGCCATCATTGTTTTCCTTTTATTATTTTTCCAGATCAAGATCAGGAATTGCAATTTTCAACTCTTTTTCATCTGTGATTCAATGCTTGTCACATAAAAAAAAGGCTTCTTTAGCTTTTGACTTTTGTGATACATTCAGTTCAATTTAAAAAAAAATCAGTGTTGGGGTTCCTGGCTTGCTCAGTAGATCATATGACTCTTGGTCTAGGGTTTGTGAGTTTGAGTCTCACCTTGAGCACAGAGCCTACTTCCAAAAAAAAAACAAATCAGTGTTATTGAGATACAGATAAACTGAGGCACATTAAAGATTACAAGAGTCTATATGAGCAAATACTGATTTGAATTGGGCAGCACCAAATCAAAAGTGGTTAAAAGCACTCCCCTGACAGAAGCTGGGGGATAGGCCCTTAGGTTCCTATAGAGCAGATATAGGAGCAGAGCAAGGAAATGCTTTTAGTGGCTACAGCTTGAGCAGTTATTTTACATGAGGAAGTCTAGTTAGCTGTTTGTGATTGGTTGTTCTTAAATTTCATTCTCTTGGACATGAGTGTCTCTACAATTGACAATGTCTTAGGTTTTGGTTTGCTTATGTAGGTTATGAAGGCCTGAGAGTCACCTCAGTCCAATGGTCTCTTTGTTTAATTGCTTTAACAAATACAATTTACATACAATAAAATGTACCCACTTCAACTGTGTGCATTTCAAGTGTGTCCAATTGCCTCATTTAACTTTTTTTTTAGATTTTTTTAAAATTTTTATTATTCATGATAGTCACACAGAGAGAGAGAGAGAGAGAGGCAGAGACATAGGCAGAGGGAGAAGCAGGCTCCATGCACCTGGAGCCTGACGTGGGATTCGATCCCGGGTTTCCAGGATCTCGCCCTGGGCCAGAGGCAGGCGCTAAACCGCTGCGCCACCCAGGGATCCCGACTCATTAAATATTTTAACAGAGGTCTTAACCAGTGTAATAAGGCAAGAAAAAGGAATAATAAGTGTGCAGGCTGGAAAGGAAGCTGTAAAACTGTCTCTACTTAAAGATGATATGATTAGCTACATATGAAATACTAAGAAATCCATAAAAAGGCTACTGCTACTAATAGATGAATTTAGCAAGGTGGCAGGATATAAGGCTCATGTAAAAAAATCAATTGTATTTCTATATATTGGCAATAAACCATTGGATATTGAAATTTGAAAATAGCATCATTTATAATAACAATTTAAAAATGCAAAATACTTAAAGATATGTAAGACCTGAACACTGTAAACATTGTTGAGAGATATTAAAGAGGATCTGATTAAGTGGAGAGTTATATAATGTTCATGAATTAGAAAGCTCATTACTGTTAAGAAGTCAAATTCTCTCAAATTTAATTACAGATTCTAAGCGATGCCAATCAAAACGTAGCACATAACTTATAGAAATTGACAAGCTGATCATAAAATTTATACAGAAGTTTAAAGAATGTAAAATAGCCAGTTACACAAAAGAAAAACAATGTTGGAGACATACTATAAAGTCTCAGTAATCAATATCATAGTGTTATATTAGCATAAGGATAGACATAGATCAGTGGAAAAGAATAGAGTCCAGAAATAGATTTACACACACATGATTGATATTTTTAAAAGTGAATCTGGATGAATTTTTGGATTTTTTAAAAAGTGAATCTGGATTGAATTTTTTAAAAGTGAATTTGACATACAGATGGAAAAAAATAAACTCTGACTTTTATTTTATAGCACATATATAAAAATTAATTCAAAATGACTCAAAGATTTAAACAGATAAAACTCAAAAACTGCAATATGAAAATATAAGATTTTATGCCCTTAGGTTTGGCAAAGGTTTCTAAAATAGGATGCAGTATACACAGAGCCTAAAACAGTAAGAACTGATAAGTTGAACTTCACATAAATTTATACCTTGGCTCTTCAAGAGATCTTGAGACAATAATTACAAGCCAAGCCACGAACTGGGAGAATGTATGTGTAAAACTTATTTTCGATAAAGGACTTGTATCAAGAATATTAAAAAAAAACTTTAAAACTCAATAATAGACTAAAGCCCAAGTTTCAAAAGGATACAGAAGATTTGAACACATACTTCACTAAAGAGAAAATACATGAACAATAAATACATTAAAAGATGTTCAGCATCATTCATCATTGGGGAAATTCAAATAAAAATCACAATGAGCTACATCTACACACATACTAGAATGGATGTAATTTAAAAGATTGATAATTACTAAGTGTTAGCAAGGATATGAAGTAATTGAAACTCTCATACATTGCTGGTGGGACTATGAAATGGTATAGCCATTGGGAAATAGTTTGTTAGTTTCTTATAAAGTTGAACATGCACCTACCATATGACCTAGGAGTCATTTCACTCCTAGATATTTGCTCAAGAGGAATGAAAACATGTTCACACAAAGACTTGTATGAAAATGATCATAGCAGCTTTATTCATTATATGCCCAAAGTGGATATAATCCAAATTTCCATCAACTCTTGAATGCATAAACAAATTGTGGTATGGCCATGCAATGGAATTTTACTGATGAGGAAAAGGAACAGACTATTTTACACGCCCACTTGACATGGATGAATTTCAAAAGCATTTTGCTAAGTAAAAGAATTCAGATACAAAAGACACCACACTGTAAGATTCAGTTCATATGAAATTCTAGAACAAGCAAAACTATAGTGTCACAGACCAGATCTACAGTCATGTAGGGTTGTCCTCAATTTAAGAAATCAAGAGAAATGGTTGAGAGCTCAGACTCTTAAGATTGGAGACAGACTCCTTGGGTTGAAATCCCAGCTCTGCTGTTTTCCAAATTCAATTTTTCCTATGCCTAATATCAATAACACTAACAATGGCATCATGGAAATTATTTATGGTATGGCACAGAGGGGTTCAATAACTTGCCCAAGGTCACATAACACTAACTAACTGAGGAAAAGCCTCATCTTTATGGTGACAGTGTGCAGAGACAAATTAATCCTGACCCTCCTCTTCAAAACTTGGGAGTTCAGCAAAATTCAGTTCAACCCATTGAGTGAGCCTCTACAGAAACAGGACAAGACTTCCGTCCTTTGGGCCCTGCAGATCTTTAGGGAGTTGTATGAGGAAACAGCCAGAGTAGTTGTGCAAGAAAAATAGACACAGGAAAAGAATTTTGAAAGCTCAGTTATGCATGGATATGAGGTGAAGGTCTGCATGAGTCAGGAGAAGCCAAGGGACCTTTAAAACATGGCATTCAGAACTGTCCTCAGAAGAAGTTCTAGGTCCCTATTGACACTGCAATGGGGCCTGATTTATTCCCATATAACCATGGTTTAGTGGGAGTCAATCTCAACTCTGGGCAGCTAGTAGTTTTTATCTCTTTTAAAAATTAAGTTATGGGGGAGGGGGGCATCTTGGTGGGTCAGTCGGTTAAGCATCTGCCTTTGTCTCAGGTCATGATCCCAGGGTCGGATCGAGCCCCAAATCAGACTCCCTGCTCAGTGAGGAGTCTGGCCCTCCCCCTGCTCATGCTTATGCTCTCCCTCTCTCTTTCTCTCTCTCTCTCTTTGTCTCTGTCTCTCTCTGAAATAAATAAATCTATAAATAAGTCTTAAAAAAAGGTATTGGGAATATAGTATGTACCTAGCATTGTTTTGCACACCTTGCCCATGTTAAATCATTTATTCTGTATTTCCTTTATTAATCAGAAGCATCTATGCAGAAAAAGAGACATTCAAAATCTTCTTATCCTCTTTCAGAAATGATGATGGCTGGTTAGATGGAACAAATCTGTGGGGAATTGAAAATATGCTTCAGTATTTCTCTTGTATATAAGTGATTTTGTTTTCTCACAGCTAATCTGCGCTTGGCAGTGTTCTGATTTATAACCTATTTGTATCCCTTTTAAACACAATTTTAGTCTTCCCAGTTTGAGGTCCTCTACGGAACTGTTCTTGGTGATTCAGAAACTCTTCTGACCTGGTGGAAAGGAGATTTGGAAACTTTGCCATTTGTTTGCTTGTTTGTTTGGTTTTTTAAAGATTTTATTTATTCATTCATGAGGGACACAGAGAGAGGCAGAGACACAAGGCAGAGGGAGAAGCAGGCTCCATGCAGGGAGCCCAATGCGGGACTCGATCCCAGGACTCCAGGATCACGCCCTGGGCTGAAGGCAGACTCTCAACTACTGAGCCCCCAGGCATTCTGTTTGCTTGTTTTTCTCAGGTAGTTATATGCCCCCCATGCAAGGGAGGACGGAAAGCCTCCAGCATCTGTGGTTTTTGTTTAGTGTTTGATTTAGTGCATCTAATGCTTTGAGTGAGAGTGAATCTGAATGGCAGGCTTGGTTTTTTGGATTCTCACCCACTCCACCAGAGCCTTGGATTTCTGTTGCCATGATGCCTTTGCTCTCAAAGGAGACTTCCATTTCTCCTCGGTTTTTGTATTACCATGGAACTAGTGGTTACAAAAATTCAGAGGCCCTTCTGACTGCCTCACTCAGAAACTTTGTTTTTTCCTCCTTCAAAACCTCCAAGGAGGGAAAAAGCATAACTTTGCTTTGAAAAGCAGGCCTAGTGAATCAAAAGCCTTTATGATAAAGAAAAAGGCAATCACAGTTTGGATTCTATCAGTCTTATCTACAGTGAATTATATTTATAGCATTCTGCACATATCCTTGCCCAAAACTTACTTTTCTGTGGCCAGAGCAGTGCCTGGTACCACCCAGGCTATGAATAAATGCTTTTTTTTTTTTTTTTTTTTTACTTTCTATTATGAAATAAGTCAAAGTTTAAAGAATTGTAGGATTAGTACAGATTCAGCCATTGTAAAGGACTTGCTATATTTGCTTATCTTTTTTGCTTGTATATTTATGGATCCTTTGAAAGCAAGTTTAGATATCATGCCCCTTCATGCCTGGGTAGCTCCACGTATATGTCCTAAAAACAAGGACATTCTCTTACGTAACTGTGAGATCCTAGGAAATACATATTGGTCTCTGCCAACAGTTCCGGACACGGAGCTCCTGATACTTTTGTACATTCCTAAGTGATAAGAGCAGTAGGAGCATCTTTTGTTCTATTGAGGTGACTCTGGATGGACTCCTGGGTGGCTCTTGGGTAAGGGTAGCTACCAGAAAGACCCAGCCTTGATTAGGAGCTTGGCACCTTCAGCCCCAACCCCCAATTCCACAGGCGGCGGCGAAGGGCTAGAAGTAGAGTTAATATTTGATTATGCCCACTAGTGTGAGGTTTGGTGAGCTTCCAGATTGGTGAACATATCCACACCAGGAGAGTGACACACCCAATGCCATGGGGACAGGAGTTCCTAAACTCAGGACCCACCCAGGCCTCTCCTTGACTACCTCTTCATCTGGCTATTCATCTGTATCCTTTATCATATTCTTGAGTGAATTCATAAATGTTAAGTGTCTCCCTGAGTTCTGGGGAGCCTCTCTAGCAAGTTAATCAAATCAAAGGAGGGGGTCACTAGAACGTCCAATGTGTAGCTGGTTGGCTAGGTAACAGTCTGGGCTTAAGACTGGCATCTGAATTGAAACTTCATATGTAGGATTGACACAAGCTCTGGAAAAATAATGTCAGAATTGACTTAAATTGTAGGACACTCAGCTGTTGTCACAAAGAGTTTTTGGTGTGGGGGAGAAAGTCTCCACAAGTCTGGTGGCCAGAAGTGTTTTGTGCAAGCAGTGAAGGAGATTCACAGGGAAGAAACACATAGGTGGAAAACAGGTTTCCCCCTTTTTAAAAACCATGGTATAATCGCTCCATTTGGAAGTTTATTATTGTTATAATACTCATCGAATACATTGTTCATATTTCAATTTCACTAGTTGCTCTTGAAATGTCCTTCATAGCTTTTTTAAAAATTAAAGGTTCCAACATGGGACTTGAACTTACGACCTCAATACTTGGGAGTCATGTGTTCTACTGGCTGTGCCGGCCAGGCATTCATGGCCTGTGTAGCATTTTTGACCCCTGCTTCCCAGGATTCAATTCAAGATCACTGGTTGCACTTTTGGGTTCTCTTAACCCCCGTATGTCTGGCGGGGTTCCTCAGTCTTTCTTCTTCTATCACAGTACCAACATTTTTGAAGAGTGCTGGCCAGTTATTTCATGGGCTGTCCCTCAACTCAGGTTTTCTCTCAAATTCGGATCTTGAACTTTGGGCAGGGATGCTGCACGTGCTGTGTTCTCAGTGTGTCTCCTCTGGTTACACATGGTCTCAGTTTTCTGTACTACTTATGACATTAACAAAAGACTCTTCTACCGAATGGCTAAGTTGAGGTTATTTATCATAACACAAATGAATTTTATTATTCTTATCCTCTATTCTTTTTTTTTCCTCTATTCTTCTTATTAAAAACCAACCTGCTGTTCTTCAGAGCCTTACTCTGATGAATCACATAGGTGAGATTAAGTCCGAGTGGCTATGAGCTCAGGCTTTAGCACCTGACACATTGGCTCACATCTCTGATCCCACTTAGCCATCGTGACCTTGAGCAAATGAACCAATTCCTTAGTTTCTTCCTTTGGGAACTCATTACATCTCATTATGATGAGAGTATCTGCAGTTCATCTGGCTGTAATGAGGATTAAATGAAGCAGTGAATGTAATAATTAACCAGTGAATGTAATAAAGCACTTACTAACTTTTGACCTAGTACAAAGGAATTGCTCTATAAAAGTTAGTGATTGTTATTATTATCCTTAGCCCATACAATGGTAAGCACAGGCAGCCAGTTCTCCTGAAAACTTTCTCATCCTCTTTCATCATGGGCATGCGGCCATCTGATCAATTCTGGCCACAGGATTACAAGTGGAAGTGCCATATGCCACTCCTGGACTGAGGCTCATAGGACCTGCTGTGCTGCCTCCATCCCGCTTTCTCACTCTGCCGTCATGACCTTGGAGATTGCATGTTCCAGGTGGCGGGGGCGGGGGGAACTATAAGGTGGAGATCAGTCACCTGGCACATATAGAATTTAAATGAATAAGAAGTAAACCCTTTTGCCTTAAGCCACTGAGATTTCAAAGTCTTTATTTTACTCTAGTAGAATCTAACATTTCCTTGATTAGTGTAAATAATGTCCACATAACATGTGAACAATGACTTGACAGTTATTCCAAGGACTACATATGTTTTCAATTCTATCTTTACTGATAGTTGATCTGTGTTACTGGTATTCAACAAATAGGTATTGAGCACTGACTCTGACTATAAGGCTGACTATTCTGGTAAGTGGCAAACGAACCCAGAGTTCTTCTAATCATGAAGGTAATAGTCTAGTGGGGAAGACAGGCATTAAATTGAATGATGACATAGGTAGTTGCAAATGCTCTGCTTGGAAGAAGGCAGAGTCCCCAGGTACTATGAGAGCCTGTAACTGAGAAATGTGGTCTGTCACTAGCTGGCTGAGCTCGGGTAACTTGGCCTGGCAGCTGTAGTTCTCTCTGTAGTGAGTACATTGGCCTTGCTTATCCTAAAGTTCCCTTGTGGCTCCATTATCATATATTTCTTGGTGAATTCTTCCTTTTTTTTTTTTTTTCTTGTTTGTATGAGCACTTTAAAAAAAGAATGTATTTATTTGAGAGAGAGAAAGAGCAGCAGCAGGGGTAGTAACAGAGGAAGAAGGAGAGGCAGACTCCACACTGAGCAGGGGGCCCAATACAGGACTTATTCTGGGACCCTGAGATCATGATCTGAGCCAAAGTCAGCCAACTTAACCAACTTAGCCAGCCAGGTGCCTTGTGTGAGCACTTTTGAAGTGAGGGGAAAAAAAAAACAACAAATTTTGCAGAAATGCTGGCTAGCAGATAAGGCAGCACGACTTTTTTTCCAACCACTCATTTAAATCTAATATTGTTAGGCAGCCTCTCTCAATGTTTTTGCTGAAACTTTGGAATAATGCTTACTAATCATCCTCGGGAGAACTTTGTGAGCCATGAGTAAGCAAGTTTCATTGAGTTAGAAAGGCAGGAGGCTTACATTCATTTAGCAAAGATGATCCTTTCTGGGGTAGAATTTAAAAAGTATCCATAGAAAGCTCAGGAGGGGGAAATATTTCTCCCTCTAGCTGCCCAAAACCCCGTATTATTCATGACTTCAGAAAATGTTTAAATGACAATGAAAGTGTTTACTGGCGAGAACATTTACCAATAATTTTTTTAAAAATCTGATACTTGAGTGTGAATGTCTTATAGTTGCTGGAAGTCACTAAGGGATGAACAAGGGAAAGAGCTAAGATTTAGAACTTGAGAGACTTGGGTTTGAGTGGAGAGATAAGTGTGCTCTAGGAGGGCCCATGCTGCGAGGCAGGAAAGACAACCCAAATGAAGGATCAAGAACAATAACTTTGCTTGACAATGTTGCCAAGGGCCAATAATCAATACCTGGCATGTTCATTACCAAGTAAGTTCATTACCTGATACGAAGAACCACAATAATGTGGAATACTGCTCTTACATAGTCTAAGGAAAGAAATATAGTCTAAGGACTTTAAGCAAGAGAAGAAAGGGGTATGATTTTTGCCCCCGAAATGACTGGAGATCTTTGCTATGAATTTCATAACATCTGTATAACCTAGTAGGTGTCAAAGAGGAAAAGGACAGAAAGAAATTAGCACTAACTTCAATTCATGTGACTTTGTTTCCCACGTTGATGCCAGCGAAAAAGCCAATACATAACTGCAAAATAACTTAAAAAAATACATGACTAAGCAAAACTGGCATTAATAAGCCAGTTCTTCTTTTCTGTAAAGGACTCGAAACTTGCTAACATAATAGGAGCAGTTTTCTCATGCCCAAAGCACCATTTTCACATCCCACATCTTGCCAGTTTGTTATTTCCTTCCTTATTGCCTAAAAGATTATCAGAAATTTTGAAAGGAGGAAAGAATTCAATCAAAATGCATGCAGTTTGTCCTTTAAGAATTCTCAGAGGACAAGGAGAATTTTAAAAATCAGAAACAATGGGTGACGGGCACTGAGGGGGTCACTTGACGGGATGAGCACTGGGTGTTATTCTGTATGTTGGCAAATTGAACACCAATAAAAAAATAAATTTATTATTAAAAAAATCAGAAACAACTGAATATAAGAGTGTTTTGTTTTGTTTTGTTGTTTTTGTTTTTGTGTTTTGAGAAGGTGAGGGACTTCGGTTAATGTTTTGTATCCTTAGGAGAAAATGTTGTATTCGTGTTAAAAGTAAATACGATTTTTTTCATTCATTGAAGCATAGTAATTCACTTTATATCATATTATTCTTGAGTTGTCTCAAATGTAACATCAGCATGTAGCCTGTAAGGAATTTAAGGAAAAAGAAAAAAAATTCCCCATAATAATATTTGTCTAGTTTTACAGAATGGACTTTGGGGACCCAGTGATTTCCATCTAAAAGAGGGGAGAGGGAGGGAGGAGGGAGGAGGGAGGGAGGTGAGGGAGGGAGAGGGAGGCGGAGGGAGGGGAGGGCGGGAGGGAGGGGTAGGGAGGGAGGGAGTGGAGGGAGGGAGGGAGGGGGAGGGAGGGAGGGAGGGAGGGATGAGTGGGACGAAAACCAAGACATAATCACTCACGACCTTTTCGTTAGTGGCGGTCTTTCTTTCTTCGTTTTGTCTTATTTTTCTTTCTTTCTTTCTTTCTTTCTTTCTTTCTTTCTTTCTTTCTTTCCCTCCCTCCCTCCCTCCCTCCCTCCCTCCCTCCCTTCCTTCCTTCCTTCTTTTCTTTTTTCTTTCTTTCTTTCCCAGTGGAACTGATTTCTATAATAAAACTCTCATTTGGAAGGTCAACATATAAAACACATGAAAACTAGCCTGATTAGAGAGGAGACTAAAGATCCCAACCCAGTGTCAATCCAGTACTCATTTCAAATGAACTTTCTTTGCTTCATTACTTTATCACCAGAGTTCAGCAGAGGATCTGGCATATAGTAGGGCCTTGATATATATTTGTTGAAGGAATATATTATGTTGCCTTAGTCAATATCAAATAGAGGCTTGTCATACAGATTAGAAAATTTATATAAAAATAAAGTATAATAGAAATTATTATTTAGTGTATTATCTTTAATAGCAATTGGCCAGTAATAGTTGGCCTTAAATATGTTTCAGTACTTGGCAAACCCATGTGAATTACTTTTCATTTGAGAGGTATATTTTGAGTTCAACAGTGTGTCGTGTTGAAGTGAACTGGAAGGATCAAGTAGCTGCTGTCCACTTTGCCCAGACACTGTTCCCCAGTCCTTGTATGACTGGCTCCTTCTCATCTTTCACCCTTCAGGCTTCAGCTGAAATGTCACCTTCTTCAAGACCTTCCCTGACCCTTCTATCTAAAATAGTCCCTTTTCCCTACTTAGTTACATTTTATCACACTACCCTACCCATTTCCTCCATAGCATTTATTGCAATCTATACATAGCTTGTTTATTTATTTGTTAACATGCTAAATGCAACATGTTCTTCTCCTTTGAAGGTAAGTCTCCAGGACTTAGCACAGTGGCTGGCCTATCACCAGGGATCAATGATATTTGTTCAATGAAGGGATCAATAAATAATCAAACATGTGTAGCACTCAAGAACACACACCTGCGTGTGATGAACTTAGAATTTAAAAGAAGGGGCATCTGGCTGGCTCAGTTGATACTCTTGATCTTGGGTCATGAGTTCAAGCCCCATGTTGGGTGTAGAGGTTACTTGGTAAAAGGAGGGAAAGAAAGAATTTAAAAGGAGTTTGTGTTCAGGTGATGCTTGAAATGGCTATGGATGGAGAGGTTCCCCAACCCTAGGGAGGCAATGTGGAGAAATACAAGACTTTTAGGTCAGTTAATATCAGCTCCCTGCTGGAACACCACAGACCTACTTTTTTTTCCATCTATGATACTTATCCTCACTTTTCTCAGCTATAAATGACAATAACATCATTTTTGAAGTCCAATTAATAAAAGTCAATTTTGGGGTGCTTGGCTGCTCCAGTTGGAAGAGCATGTATCTCTTGATCTCAGGGTTGTGAGTTTGAGCCCAAATTAGGTTTAGATTACCTTAAAAAATAAAGTTTAAAAACAGAATAAAAGGGGCACCTGGGTGGCTTACTTAATTAAGCATCTGACTCTTGATCTCAGCTCAAGTCTTGATCTCAGTGTTGAGTTCAAGCCCCGCATTGGGTTCCTTGCCCAGTGTGGAACCTACTTAAATAAACAAGCAAATAAATTAGAAAACAAAATAAAACAAAAAAGTCAACTTTGATGTCCATTATCTCATCCTGAGCTAATGAATATAGTTTCATTAAATGGAATGAGCCACCTGGGAATATTTGGACTTTAGGTGAAGAGGGTCTACTAGAGATTTCTGCATGAAAAACCCAGGACTTCATAGAAAGACTTATTCCAAGGGAATTACTGGAGAAAAAAGTGAATTTTGAGTGTTGCATGTTGTTTATCATTCAGATTTGAAGGGCTTGTGCATCATGTCAAAACCAAGAACTAGATAAGTTGCTCTGACAAAGTTTTAGTGAAACTTGGTAGGAGAAGAGATGTCATGGTGTCTTACGTTGTGCAGGATAGCATGGTATGAACTTCTCTGTGTGATGGCATCAGAGGGTTCACATATACCTCTCATCACGTGGAATCTGAGAGGACATATCCATGGGATTTGCAGGGTGAGGGGCTGGATATCTTCCAGTCACATCTACAGGATAGAGCCCAAGAAACACTGTTCATTGATGTTAGTGAATTTCTACCTTTTCATTTCACTTTTCTTCCCTATTCTTCCCCAATAGAACATTTTGCCACTGTTTAAAAAGAATAAGATAAATTTGTGTGTATTGATGTAGCACATTTGCCAAGATACATTATTGTTAAGTGTAAAAGGATATAGAACAGTGTGAATATTATGCTATCATGTAGATTAAAGGAAGCATATATATACGGGCATACCTCAGAGATATTGCAGGTTTAGTTCCAGACCACTACAATAAAGCAAATATCATAATAAGGCCAGCAAAATGAAGGTTTCGGTTACCCAGTGCATATAAAATTTACATTTAACTATACTATAATCTACTAAATGTGCAATAGCATATGTCCTAAAAAACAATGTATAGATTCCACAAACAAGGAGAGGCTTAGGGGCACCAACCTCCATATAGTCAAAAATCTGTGTATAACTTGACTCCTCTAAAATTTAACTCCTAATAATATATTATTGTCCAGAAACCTAAATGACAACAACAATCAATTAACACATATTTTTGAAAGTTATATCCATTATATACCCTATTCTTACAACAAAGTAAGCTACAGAAAAGAAAATGTTATTAAGAAAATCACAAGGAGGGGTTCCTGGGTGGCTCAGTTTGTTAAGTGTCAGCTCTTGATTTTGGCTTAGGTCATAATCTCAGGATTGTGAGATTCAGCTGTACATCAGGCTCACAGGCTGGGTATGGAGTCTGCTTAAGATCCTCTCTCTCTCTTTCTCAATAAATAAATAGATAATCACAAGGAAAAGAAAATACATTTACAGTACTATACTGTATTTATTGAAAAAATCCACATGTAGATGGACCTGTGTAGTTCAAATCCATGTTGTTCAAGGGCCAACTGTACATACCTTCATCAATAAATACTTTATTGCTAAAAAATATTAACCATCACCTGAGCTTTCAGCAAGTTGTAATCTTTTTCTTGCCTTGATATGGACTACTGACTGATCAGGCTGGTGGTTGTAGAAAGTTGGGGTGGCTGTGGCAATTTCTTAAAATAAGGTGACAATGAAGCTTGTCACATTGATTGACTCTTCCATTTACAAATGATTTCTCTGTAGCACATGATGCTGTTTGATAGCATTTTACTCACAGTAGAACTGCTTCCAAAATTGGAGTCAATCCTCTCAAACCCTGCCATTGCTTTCAACTAAGTTTATGTGATATTCTAAATCCTTTTCTATAATGTCAACAGCATCTTCACCAGGAGCTGATTACATTTCAAGAAACCACTTTCTTTACTCATATGTAAGAGGCAACTCCTCATCCATTAAAGTTTTACCATGAGATTGTAGCAATTTAATCAAATCTTCAGGCTCCACTTCTAATTCTAGTTCTCTTGCTATTCCTATTCTATTTGCAGTTACTTCCTCCACTGAAGTCTTGAACTCCTTGAAGTCATGCAGAGGGTTGCAGTCAACTTTTTCCAAGCACTAGTGTTCATATTTTTACCTCTTACCATGAATTCTAACTGTTCTTTTTTAAAAAAAAAGATTTTATTTATTTATCCCCAAGACACACACACACACGCAGAGGGAGAAGCCGGCTCCACGCAAAGATCCCAACATGGGACTTGATCCCAGGTCTCCAGGATCACACCCTGGGCTGCAGGCAGCGCTAAACCGCTGTGCCACCAGGGCTGCCTGAATTCTAACTGTTCTTAATGGCAACTAGAATGGTCAATTCTTTCTAGAGATTTCTCAATTTACTTTGCCTTGATCTATCAGAGGAATCACTATGGCAACTATAGCCTTGCAAAATTTATTTCTTAAATAATAAAACTTGAAACTCTAACTTATTACCTGATATACAGGCTGCAGAATGGATGTTAACAGGCATGAAAACATTAACCCCGTTGTCCATCCCCGTTAGTGATTTGGGGTGACCGGGTGCATGTCAATGAGCAGTACTATTTTGAAAGGAATCTTTTTCCGAGCAATAGGTCTCAACAGTGGGCTTAAAATATTCAGAAAACCATGCTCTAAACAGATAGACTGCTTTTCAGACATTGTTGTTCCACTGAGTACAGGCATAGCACATCTAGCATAATTGTTAAGAACCCTTGGCTCTTCAGAATAGTAAATGAGCATTGGCTTCAATCTAAAGTCACCAGCTGCATTAGTCCTGAGGAAGAGAATCAGCTTGTCTTTTGAAACATTGAAGCCAGACATTGACTCCTCCTAAGTATGAAAGTCCTAGATGCCATCTTCTTTCAATAGAAGACTTTTGTCTACATTGAAATTCTGTTGTTTAGTGTAGTCAACTTCATTAATTGTCATGGTTAAATCTTCTGGATAACTTGCTGCAGCTTCTACATTGGCACTTGCTGTTCACTTTGCAACTTTATGTTACGGAGATGGCTTCTTTCCTTAAATATCATGAACTAACTTCTAGCTTCAAACTATCTTCTGCAGAGCACTGGGTGTTCTACTATATGTTGGCAAATTGAATTTAAATAAAATATTAAAAATATTTTCCTTCTGCAGCTTCCTCACCTCTGCCGGGCTTCAGAGAATTGGAGAGAGTTAGGGCCTTGCTCTGGAGTAGGCTTTAGCTTTAGGGAATGTTGTGGCTGGTTGGATCCATTCAGATCAGTAAAACTTTCTCCATACCAGCAATAAGGCTTCTTCATTTTCTTATCATTTGTGTGTTCACTGGAGTAGCACTTTTCATTTCCTTTATGAACTTTTCTGTTGCATTCACAGCTTGGCGAACTATTTGGTGCAAGACGCTTCACTTTTGGCCTGTTGTGGCTTTCAATATGCCTTTCTCAAGAACCTTAATCAGTTCTAGTTTTTGATTTAAAGTGAGACACATACAACTCTTCCTTTAAATTGAATGCATAGAGACCTTTGTACGGTTATTAACCAGCCTAATTTCAATATTGTCTCAGGGTGTAGGAAGGCCCAAGAAGAGGAAAAGACATGCAGGTTGGTGGAGCAGTCGGAATGCACACATTTATCAATAAAGTTGGCTGTCTTGTAAGGGCACTGCTTATGGGGCCCCCAACAATGACAATAACAACATCAAAGATCACAGATCACCATAACAGATATAAGAATAATGGAAAAATGTGAAGTACTATGAGAAATACCAAAATGGGACACAGAAACACAGAGTGAGCAAACACTGTTGAGAAAATGGTGCTGGTAGACTTGCTCTATGCAGGGTTGCCACAAATCTCAAATTTATATAAAAAAATACCTGCCAAGTGCAGCAAAATGAAGCACAATAAAGTGAGCTATGCCTGTATATGCATTTTGGAGGATATACAGAAATAGGTATAGTGATTAATTCTGAGAAGGTAATGCTGGGTATGGAAGTCAGGGTAGGAGAGAAACTTTTCATTTTTTACCTTTTGGCACTGCTTGAATTTATTATTATTTTTTGGATATATAAATATATGTAACTTTAAAAAAACTATGCATTGCAAATAATAAAATTAAAATTGAAAATGACTGATAAATTGGTCAGAACTTCCTCATATTGACTATTACTATCTATCCCAAATAAAAGGAAAAGAACATCATTTAGAAAATAATATATATTTTCATATATATACATTTATTTATAAGTAATAAGGAAATTTACTTTAAGTAGATCAGTTTCTTTCCCAGAAGCAGAAAACAAGAATTCTGCTTAAGAAGTCTGATTCTAACACCAAAGAGCTTGGGATCCAATCTTAGCTCTGCCAAATACTACCTCTGTACCCTGGATAAATTACTTAATTTGTCTAAGCTTAATTTTTTTTGTCTTTAAAATGTTGGAAAATAACAGTATGTATTTTATAGGGTTGTTTATGAAAATGGAATGAAGTAAAGCAGTTGAAATGATCAGCACAGATCCAAAGTAAGCATTTGATAAATTGTATTAGAAAGTACATACGATGAAAATGAAGGGTAACAATAGGAAAAATTCATGGAGGAAGTCAATATTTGTTTCCCTTTTTGAAAAATATGGATATCCAGTGACAAATACAGATAATAAGATATCTTTAGAGAAGTTCCATTTGTGTAATTACTGTCTAGTCATTTCTAGCCAGTGGTTGTTGTTTGAGTCTCTTAAGGATAGCCGACCATTGAGAGCTAAGTGGAGTAATGGATAAAAAGGCAGGGCTCCCCAGCCAGCCTAGAAGAGACTGGGCCACCTCTTTCATCTACGTGTGTTTCTTGATGCTCTCACCATTTGTAGTTTTCCCATGTCTCACTTAAAAGGTGGAAAGGGCCATGGATTGAAGAGAAGGAGAAGAATTCAAGCCTGACTCCAACTACAAGCTGGGTAACCTCAGGGCTGCAATATCCTCACTTGTAAACAAGGAGACTGGCCCCAAAGATCTCCAATGGTCTTCCAGATTCTATAGAGATGACAATTTTTTTCCCCAAAGATTTCATTTTAAGTAATCTCTACACTCAACGTGGGGCTCGAACCCATAACCCCAAGATCAAGAGTTGCATGCTCTACTGACTGAGACAGCTAGGAACCCCAAGAGAGATGACAATTTTTAAGAGTAACAAAAGCTCATGCTTAGTCCTGTGGTCTCTATCAATTGTATATCCTGTGTTGCTCCATTCTGTTGAACTCAGATTGGGAGGTGACAGAGCGTTGCAAAGTCCGAACTAAAAGTAACCTCTTCCCATAAATATTTTATCAGAGAGCAAGAGAACTAAATAGAATAAAGACAATTTTTTTTTAAAGTCTGCTTTCTGAGACTTTTCACTTTATTATTTATTTTGCAAGGAGAAGTTTCCATCAGAGTTGGGTAAACTAAATTAAGAATGGAGATTGGAGTTTAAATAAAACAAACTGACTTAGATCACTAAAACCTACTAAGAATGAGATTCATTGTGATTAACACCTCCATTCAAGTGATACAGTACTTTTACTAGGTGTACTCACTTAGCACATATTTTCCAGCATTTTGCAGAAATGTTATACCTTATACGTAATAATGATTAAAGTACTTTACATTTGTGGAGCTGGCACTTCACAGCCTACCAAGAAGATTTTACAGTTTGATAACTTACAACCAAAACATCTATCTGGTCAAGAATTTGATAATACATAATACATAATATGGCTCTTTTCTCTTGTTAAAAATAATAAATTGATATTTGAATTAAAGTCTATTTTACAAAGCAAATATTGCAAGTTAAAAAAGAAAACTTTAATAGAAATACAAAATAGGGTACTATGTTCTGAAATGCTTCTAACTTTTTTCCCATAATAGTGAGTTAAGCAATATTCAAAGAACTTCCTTATTTTAACTTTAAAATGTAAAACAACTTCTCTATATCAATAATAAAGACTTTGTTTTTCACCAGAGTTCACTTCATTATTTGATACGCAACATGGTATTGGGTGCAAGGCAGGTTATTTCACCAGGCTATTGAACTCATGATATAATTTCAATTCATATTCTCTAAGACCAATCTCTTATTCTATTTAATGCCAAGTTCTCACATTTATTATGCATATTTGGTTTTGGAAATTGGGACAGAAACAGTCGTAGCAAATTTCACAGAGAGAAATTTGAATTTTAATATAAACTCATTTTAGATATTTTAATATCATTTATTTTTGAAAAGATCAAATTGTTGTTTAGATTGAATTGCCTCATGTAAATAGACTGGGGAAGTTCTATACTGGATCTTTCCTCCATAATCTGGAAAACAACAATATAGTATAGTAAAATATGTGATTTCTCTATGTAGTAGTAATGCTAAAGTGATTCATTCATTCATTCATTCATTCATTCATTCATTCATTTAACATGAATTTTTGAGTACTGCCTATAAAGAGGCATTGTGTTAAGCCTTATAGGAAAGAAAAAGAAGTATATAACTGGGTACTCGCATACACACAATAATAAACAATAATTATTTGTAGACTATGGGTCAAACACCAAGCACCAGCGATAGATACTTTACAGAGTGAAAAAAAGATTGAGTAGGGCACTAGAGCAGTCAGAGAAAGCATTGCCCAGGAGTAAGTGCCTAGAAAGATGTGTTGGGTTCATATAGGAGAAAATAAATGGAGAAAGTATCACTGGGAGGAGAAGCAATATCAATATATAAAATGTTATAGTATCAGTCACGCAGAAGGCATGTCCAGAAGATATAAAAGGTTGTAGAGGACAGCTTTATAATTCCCTGAAGGGCAGTCTGAGGACCAGTAGCATTAACATCCTGAGGAGCTTGTAGAAACACAGATCAGAATGATCCCACGTGTTCAAGGTCTTTGGGTGCTTTGTGTATGTACACACATAGAAGGCAGTGGGTGGCTTCCCTGATCATAGAGGTAAACTTCATTTCAGAACCGAAATAGTGAGTTTCCCCCCAATTCACAATGTTTGACTAACCTAGAGAGGGGTAGTACATTGATCTGACCACGGAAGTATTTGAATGCCAAGAAGCTCGGGCCTCATCCATTCATGAATTTAACAAACATTTACTGAACTCCAATGTAGTAGCATTGGGGATACAGAAAATAAAAAAGGCCTTGACCTTACAAGCCTCACAGTCTTCTGGAAAAGTAAGTAGCCAACAATTATAAACATCTTGTGCAATGAATTTTCAAGACTTATGATAGAGAAGTCAGTATGAGTTTTATTAACATCTATTGAGTACCTAGTACATGGTGGGCTTTTATTAAATGTAATTGGTGGTGTTCAGGGGTATTTGAGAGTGGGGAGAAAAAGATCAATCAGTTAAGTGGCTACTGTCTCAGAGTACTAAGTAAAGAATGAGTAGGGTTTGGCCACTGTGAGTTTTATTAATATCTATTGAGTACCTAGTACAGGTGGGCTTTTATTAGATGCAACTGGTGGTTTCAGGGGTATTTGAGAGTGGGGAGAAACAGATCAATCGGTTAAGTGGCTACTGTCTCAGAGTAGTAAGTAAAGAAGAATGAGTAGGGTTTGGTCACTGTGAGGCTGATGGAGGGCCAGAGAAAGAAGTAAGTCTGCATGGACCAGATGTGGTAAGGTGAGACAGAATTTGGATCACTAAGCAGAGAAACTGGGAAGCTGGGAGAGTGAACCAGATTTGGGGGGTTTTGTTTTACTTTTCTTTGAGAAGAAAATATAGGTGTAAATCTTCGTGAGCTTGGATTAGGCAATTGTTTTCTGAGACATGACACCAAAAGTACATGCTACAAAAGAAAAAAAAAATAGGTAAAAAGGATTTCATCAAAATTAAAAGCTGTGCATAAAAGGACATGATCAACAAAGTGGAAAGACAACTCACAGAATTGGAAAAGTATTTGTAATCATATACTTGATAAAGGTCTAGGATCCAGAATATATATAGAAAACTTTTACAACTTGACAATAAAAAGATAAATAACTCAATTTAAAAACAGGCAATAGGGTGCCTGGGTGGCTCAGTGGCTGAGCGTCTGCCTTTGGCTCAGGTTGTGATCCTGGGGTCCTGGGATCGAGTCCTGCATCAGGCTCCTTTGGGGAGCCTGCTTCTCCCTCTGTCTGCGTCTCTGCCTCTCTGTGTTTCTCGTGAATTAATAAATAAAATCTTTAAAAAACCCCAAGCAATATATTTGAGTAGATATCTCTGGAAAGAAAATATACATATAGCCAATAAGCAAATGAAAAAGTGCTAGCATTGTTAATTATCAGAAATATTAAAATCAAAACCACAATGAGAGACCACTCTACACCTACCATGTTGGCTAGAATTTAAAAAGTAGAAAATAAGTGTAGGTGAGTATGTGAGAAATAAGAATCCTTAAACATGAGTTGGTGCAAATGTAAAATGGTAGAAAACGGTTTCAGCAAACAACGCAGCTGGAAAACAGTTTGGCAGTTCCTCAAAAAGTTAAACATAGAAAAAAAAAGTTAAACATAAGAGTTACTATATGATTCAGCAATTCCATTCTTAGGTATATACCCCACAAATCTGAAAACACATATTCCTACAAAACTCTGTACACAAATGTTCATGACATCATTATTCAAATAGCCAAAAGTGAGAACCCAAATGTCCATCAACTGATGAATAAACAAAATATGGCATATCCATATAATAGAATATTATTCAGCCATAGAAAGGAATGAAGTATTTGATAAATGCTATAACATGAATGAACCCTGAAAACATTATGCTAAGTAAAATAAGCCAGACAAATATTGTATAGTCCCACTTAGATGAAATATCTAGAATAGTGATAGAAAATAAATTAGAGGTTATAAGAGGCTAAGGGACAGGTTGGCTGGGGGATTATTGTTTAATGGGTACAGAGTTTTTGTTTGGGGTAATGAAAATGTTCTGAAATTGGGTTATTATTGCAAATCTTGTGAATATACTAAAAGTCACTTAATTGTACACTTAAAAATCATGAATTTTATTGTATGTGAATTACATCTCAATAAGAAAAAAATCCTCCATTTTTACTTACTTTTTAAAAAAGATTTATTTATTTTGAGAGAGCATGTAAGGTGGGGGGGGGAGTAGGGGGGGCAGAGGGAGAAGGAAAAAGAATCTTCAAGCAGGCTCCTCAATGAGCATAGAGCCCAACATGGGGCTCATTATATGACCCTGAGATCATGACCTGAGCCGAAATCAAGGGTCCGGCACTTAACTGAGCCACCCAGGCGCTCTAAGAAAAGAAAAACCTTTAAAGAGAAATTCTTCTCTGCAGGCTAAATGCATGTCATTGAAAGGAAACATACCTGAAGATGTGTTATTATACCTTGCTTTGTGAAAATCACACATCTAGTTATGATTTCGAAATGTTCCTTAGTTTAAAATTATAAATGCACACTATGATAAGTCTTTCCGAAGCTTATGTTTATTATTTATTTATATTATTGTTCATATATATTGTTTCATATATAAATACTGTTTCAATATTTAATATGAAATATATAAATATATTTATATTTCACAGGTTTCCACTTCATGGAATGCGATCTGAGCAAAAGAAGGTAACTTCTGCTAGGTAATGGAACATACAGAAATGTTAAGTTTCCAACTCAGATTCTTGAGTCATGGTCATGTACTTGAAAATCGATTTACCAAATGTATATAGATCCTGGGTCAGTCACAGAAAGCATTGTTATCTAGTTGCTCCAGGCCTGGAAGTCAAACGATCACAATTGCTGTCCTGGCTCTGTTTCTTAGCTTGTTTCTGTCTCTTCATCTATAATTGAGGTGGTTGGAATTAAGGTTCCTAAAAGGAACTCTAAAATTCTGAACTTATTTTATCTTATTGTGACTTTATAGTCAAAGAACTTGACTCAAGTTCTTTATAGTCAAAGAACTTGAACTTTTTTACTTGCTTGGCTACATTAAAACAATCATATTTTAAGATTTAGTAAATTTGTATTGAACCATGAGATTTGAAAAGGATTAAATTATCCACTCAGCTTTTTTCTCTTTATTTTTTAATTAATTAATTAATTAATTAATTTTTTATTGGTGTTCAATTTGTCAACATACAGAATAATACCCAGTGCTCAACCCGTCAAGTGCCCACCTCAGTGACCACCACTCAGTCACCCCCACCCCCCGCCCACCTCCCCTTCCACCACCCGTAGTTCGTTTCCCAGAATTAGGAGTCTTCATGTTCTGTCTCCCTTTCTGATATTTCCCACTTATTTTTTCTCCTTTCTTCTTTATTTTTCCACTCAGCTTTTCATCGGACCAATTGAGCTCATTCTATGGACAATCAGCCTGAAGCAATGCCACCACCTGGTGGCCTCTCCTCAAATAAGACAACCTTGAAAATGATCGTTTGGCCTCTATCAAACTATGTATGACAGGTGGTTCAGACAGTACCTATTTAGGAAAGTTTAATAATGCTGCACAATATTTGTTTAAGTTAACTAATGCTTATGGAATCAGCCTTAAAAACTTATAATTCAACAAATTCTCTCAACAAATATTTTAGTGCCCAAGAACAAGAGTGAGCAAAATAAACAAAAATATTGGCATTCATAGACCATATATAGTAGGCATAACAAGTACACTATGGTACGTTTAGTGGCAAGTTCTAAAAAATCAAGATAATGATGATGTTGGGTAGGTTGTAGTCTTATTTTTTTTAAGATTTTATTTATTTATTCATGAGAGACACAGGCAGAGAAGGAGGCTCCATGTGGGGAGCCTGATGTGGGACTCGATCCTGGAACTCCAGGATCATGCTCTGGGCCGAAGGCCGATGCTCAACCACTGAGCCACCTAGGCATCCTGGGTAGGTTGCAATTTTAAATAGAATGACATTTGAGCAAAAACTTGAAAGGCGAGGTCAATTTTATGTGGTTGTCTGAATAATAAAATCCCACAGCTTTAATCCTAGCATGCTGCTATAATTCAGTTTCCTCAAGTACTTCTTTTTAGTAAGCAGGAACTGTAATACCAGGCCAATATTAATAGGAATGACTACATTTTGAAAAATGATATTGGCCTAAAGAATAGTATCTTTCCTATGTAATGACTGTTTTTAGTTAGTATCAGAAAAGACACAGGAAGTGGAGGTTTTGTTATCTTTCTTTTCACAACCTTAACATTACCTTTATACATTGAAAACTGTGTTCCTATGAAATTAGGAACTGTTCTGGTCTTAGGAATTGAGAATTGAAAGAAGGGAGAAGGAAGAGGTACAATGTTGTCACCAATAAAGATTAAGTTATTCTAAGCTGTTTATGGCTTTGCTATTTATAAATTTGTCTCAGCACCATTTAAATTTTTGTCTTAAACAGGCTTGGGTTAATGAGTGCCTCTAAAAGTTAGAACCTTGAGAGTAGAGATTGTTTTAGACTAATAGGCGTAGTGTAAGTGAACATAGTAAGTTGAACATAGTAAGTGGTCAGGAAAGTTACCTAAGTTGTCCTAAAACTACATTAGAAAAAACTTAGAGGTAATTTCTTAATATTTGGGGATTTTTCTTTAGATCAAGTTTTCTGAGAATGGAGAAGAGCTTTTGATGCAACCAGGAAATGAGATCAAATATGAATAAAGCAAAGAGTTAAATGAGTAAATTTAAAAAATAAAGTTTTGGGGGCACCTGGATGGCTCAGTCATGAAGCGTCTGACTCAATTTTGGCTCAGGTCATAATTTCATGGTCCCTGAGATCCAGCCCAGCCCTCGGCAAGGAGTTGACCTGGAGGACTCTCTCCGTCTGCCCCACCCACCCACTCAAATAAATAAATAAATCTTTAAAGAAAAAGTTTTTGATCAAATTGCCAACAGGGTTTTTATTTGTTTTTTTTTTTATCACATTGTTTCCATAGGGACTTGTAATTAGGTGCTTAATACACATTATGAAAGGCTAAAATGCCATTTAATAGCATTAATAGTGCTTTTTAATCTGCATATAGCACTTCAGTTTACACCGCATCCTCGCACAGGTCTCATTTGCTTATTTCGCTCAGAACATTCAGTGCAAATATAAAATTTACAGCGTAAACTTTCCTTTTAGTTATCCCAAAGGGAATTTGTATTTTCAGAGAACTATGTGCATTATGCTGGCAACTTAAATCTGACATGGGCAAAATTTGAAGTGGCAACGGCCAAGATTTGCCAAGTGGCAGTAGCTAATTTTGGCGAAGATACGGACCTGGAGGCAGATGAAGAACAGGTGAAAAGGGTCCATGGAACCTGAGCCCACTTATGTCCAACACCTTGGGACGATGGAATACTTACAAAGCACAACCTTAAAAAGGTCCAGGTGTTTAAATACAGAGTCGCTCAACTGTCTCCTTCTAAACAACAACAACAAAGAACAAATAAAGCCAAACTTTTCCTTGCGAGTAAAGTTTCTGTGAATTTATGATTTAGAAGCGGGGAAGAGAGGCAAGGGCAATAGGCAAGTCTAGTTCAATGCCTAGGCAGCTGGAGAGGTTTAAAAATTGAAGTAAAAAAAAAAAAATAAAAACAAGTCAATGAACTTCTGTTGAATGGATGAAAAGCTCTGCTTTAAATAAAAACAAAATAGGTAAAAATTATATTTGTAAGGAGACCTAAGAAAGGGTTTACAATGGTGACTTCTACGGAGAACTGTGGGATCTGAGGCTAGGTATGGGTTTACTTTTCTGTGTACCTTTTCGAGTTTTTAAGATACGCACCCTCAACCTTTATAAAGATTAGGAGAATCCCTTCTTTCCATCGTCCAAGCGTCGCTTCCTTCCTCCCAAAACAGTTTCCTATCAAGAAAACTCTCAACAGACGCCCCTCGAGCGAGCGAACAGGTCCTCAGTCCCGTTGATCTGAATCAGGTCGTTCCTTACTGCCGACCCAGATACGAGGCCAGGTGCTCAGGTGGAAGACAGGGATGCAGGGCTCTCACGCGGACGCTACGACCCTACAGGCCACCGCGCCTCCAAAAACCTGCGGCAAGCCGAGGCGGCTCTAAGGCTGACTCGCATTGGCGGCGCGGGGCTGTTCCTACTATTATTACGCAGTCTCACTTCCGTGCGGGAGAAGGCACCCAGAGAAAGGTGCTTCGCCCCCGCAGGGCGCTGGACGACCTGCAGTTAACTCCTCGGACGCTGCACCCGGTGTCTGCGTCCCGTTGGGCGGCTGCATCGAGGCCCAACTCGAATTCTTGGGTGGCAGATTCGCCACTATCGGGTGTCACAATTTAAAAGGAAAATTCGAATTTCCCCATGTTGGAAGCCCTTTCAGTACAAGAAAACAGAAACACGAGAGATTTGGGGTCCTTGAATATTTTTATCTTCTGGCTTCCACCCAGCGCGCCGCGGACTGTCGTCGAAAGCGACGACGCGGACGCTCAGGTCGCCGTTGCTGGCGCGTAGCCGCCGCGGCCCGTCGCTCCCGCCCCCGCCGGGAGTCCGACGTGGAAGTTGCTGGCGGAGCGGACTTCCAAGGGATCCGCCTGGAGCCGGAGCCGGAGCCGGAGGCCGGAGGCCGGGGCGAGCAGGGGCGGCGGCGCCGAGGCTCGAATAGCAGTCGCTGCCGAGGCCGGGGCCCGTCTCTGACCACCGACGAGGGCGGACAGGCGGTTCATCATGGGTGAGGGTCCGAGAAGGGCTTCCGGGAGCGCTCGAAGGGCTGCGGCTGAGGGCTGGGATCGCGGTCGGGGGGCGCGGGGGCGGCGGCCTGGGAAGCCCAGAGCAGCGAGCTTTTCAGGGGCGGATCCTTGAGGACTGAACTTGCCGCGGCTCTTCACCTGTGGCGCTGGACGCTGCCTTGAGTGTTCGCCCCTGCCCTCGCTCTTGTCCCCTTCACCTCGGAGGGGTCAGGGGGTACGGGCTCTGCTGCGGCCTGGGAACCCAGCCCCGAGTCCTTTCCCCTGAGCAGGAACTTCTCCGTCACCTCCTCCGACCCCCCTCGACTTGGGGCAGGGGGCAGAGTTGGCCTTGCGAGGCTTGGCGTTTGCCAGTCGCAGGTGCGCCGAGGGATCTTGCGTGACAGAGGAGGTCTGACCCCGCAGTGGAAGCCTGGTTCTCTCTTCTTGGACCCTGGGATTGCAGCAGTTAAAAAAATCCAAAGGGAATTGTTGCTCATATTTTATAGACCACTTGGCATTTGCCTGTTTTCTCTGTAGCTTTTCATGTAGATAACATAGTTAAGGTGGAAAAAGGGAATGGGGACGGTACTGGTCATTATGGGTCAGTGAATGAGATTTTTTTTTTTTTTTTTGAGGATCTCACTTAATTTTATTAATTTATTTTTAATAATAAATTTATTTTTTCAATTTTTCAGTTTGCCAACATACAGAATAACACCCAGTGCTCATCCAATCAAGTGCCCACCTCCCAGTCACCCCCACCCCCTGCCCACCTCCCCTTCCACCACCCCTAGTTCTTTTCCCAGAGTTAGGAGTCTTCCATTTCTAATCTCAGTATTTGGAGTGCTGGCTGAGGGCACTCCCTTGTCATCACAAGTGCCAGCAGTACCTAGCTTCCCTCCCTGCTGCAGCCCGGACGAAGGTGCAGTGTTTTTAACTGGTTTACAACTAACTGGACACATGATGCAAATTCTTTGGCCTATTTTTAATTCCTTTACGATTTTCTGGGGGATTTACTTCCTGCCCTGGAATATCACAAGCACTTTACTTTTTTCATTTCTGTCTTCGGTATTTTGTTTTGTTTTGGTTTTCATCGAAGATTTTATTTTTAACTAATCTCTACACCCAAGATGGGGCTCGAATTCAATCAGCAGTTGCAACCTTTGCAGCTCCAGTCAGGCACCCCAAGTTCTTTTCTTTTTACGGTGTAAAAGGTAGAAAAGATTTTAAGTTATACACCTATTACACTTTCCCAAAGTTCTCTGGCCTGTGGTGTCTTCATTTCTCCAGACTTGGATTCCTTAATTGTGCCATTTCTTTGTCAGATAACCATGTATTGCATGTAGCATCATTTTTGTTGTCTGCTGTTTTTTTATATTGTTAATGTAACTTCCTTTTATTCTTCTCTAATGGCTTTTAGTGTGGAAGGGCCAAAGTGCTTTCTTCTGGCGATCATAAAGAAAAAATGTATTTTAAAAAAGCTTCTGGGGCGCCTGGGTGGCTCAGTTTGTTGAGCCTCTGACTCTTGATTTGGGCTCAGGCCATGATCTCGGGGGTCATGAGATTGAGCCTCACGTTGGCTCGTGCTGGGTGTGCAACCTGCTTGGGATTCTCTCTCTATCCCTCCCCCTTTGCCCCACACCACCCTTGGGCAAGCTCACTCTCTCTTACTCAAAAAAAAAAAAAAGCTGCTTTCTTTTGTTGTAAAAAGAATAATAAAGATTCTAAATCACTAACTCCCCTCTTAGGGAATTTTTATTTAAATACAACCCAAATGAGTCAACACATAAATCTGTTACCAAGAAGCCCTGCTGAAACAAAGGATAATTTTAATTTTTTTCCAGATTTCTTGAGGTATGAATGACAAAATTGCACGTATTTAAGGGGTACAATATGATGTTTTGATATACATTGTGGAAGGATTACCACAATCAAGCTAATTAATACATCTGCCACCTGAGCTTTTTTTGTATTTAGTGAGAACACTTTCAGACCTACTCTCTTAGAAAATTTCAAGAAAAAAAAAAAAAGGAAAATTTCAAATATACAGTATGTTGATTTTTTTTTTTTCTTTGTAGTTACCATGCTGTTCATTGGGTCTCCAGAACTTACTCATTTTATAAGGAAAGTCAGTTCCCTTGTTTGACATCTCTCTCCTTTTCCCCACTCCCCCAGCCTCTGAGAACCACCATTATATTCCACAATACCTTACGTATAGGAAACTTTTCTGGAAATATTTCATGATACATTGAGTGAAGCTTTATTATTTTTTTAAATGAGTTTTCTCTCAAAAATAGGTTTTGTTATTTTGGGCTTCTGTGTCTCAATTTCTTTTGCAAGTAGTATTACAGAGAAATCTCAGTGATTGAAGGTAGTTAGGATGTTGGTTGTACAGTGATAATAATTGCTTTTCACATGTGAGGACCTCATTGTTTCATTGTCCTTTCGATTTGTCGTATGGTGTTTGGGGGTTGTGAGATCACGCCAACGTATCCATATTCTCATGAGCTCATGAGGGCAGTGGTTCTGTTTCTCTTATTCTGGAATATATCTTCTGTGCCTTCCTGACACAGTATGCAGGACATGGTGACAATCAGTAATTATTTGTTTGATGTTGATTAATATATATCATTGAGAGCAAACTTATGTACCTAAGTTTTGAGGAAGATATTACAGCATTATTTAATTTGGTGTAGCTTTCAAAGGGCAAGATTAAATGTTTTGTGGGCTTAGTTTACAAAATGATGTTTTTCTTTTATTATTTTTTTCAGGTGGCTTTTTCTCAAGTATTTTTTCCAGTCTGTTTGGAACCCGGGAAATGAGGATTTTAATTTTGGGATTAGATGGAGCAGGAAAAACTACAATTTTGTACAGATTACAGGTTGGAGAAGTCGTTACTACTATTCCTAGTAAGTATTGGTATGATAAACTAATTGTAGGGTTTTTTTTTTTCCATCTAACATAACTTTATTTCTGATAAGTAGTTCATATAATGTAATTTTATTTTTATTTATTTATTTATTTTTATATAATGTAATTTTAATATAGTAGAGTTTGTAAACTTCCAGTGTGGGCATAATATTAATTACATTATTTTTCATAAATTTAGAGGCAATTTGGAAACCCTGTGCATGGCTGGGTTTTGCTGTTTAGAGCTTTTTTTTTTTTTTTTTTTTTAGAAGGTTTTATTTATTTGACTGAGAGAGAGAGAGAGAGCCTGCAAGCGAGCCCGTGCACACACCAGCAGGGGCGTGACAGGCAGAGGAAAGGCCTAGGGACAAGCGGGCTCCCTGCTGAGCAGAGAGCCAGAGGTCAGGGTGGCGCTGGGCTGGATCCCTGGACCCTGGGGTCGTGACTTGGGCCAAAGGCAGCCACTTAACCAACTGAGCCACCCAGGAGCCCCTATTTAGAGCTATTTTTAAAGTTAGCTAGAGTTAAGCCACTTAATCTCATTGAGAGCCCATATCTTTATGGATAAAATGAAGGTAATACCCACTGACTTTAAGGGAGAAATAAGTATATAAAATACCTTATAAACCTGTTTTAAAGAATTATATGGATGTTAAGTGGCATTATTGCATCCGAAGTGCTTTTTTTCCCCTGTATTACTATTTTAATTAAGACTTGTTTCTCTTAATTTTATTGTTTGTTTGTCAAAGAACTGAGTTGAAGAGACTATTGAATTAAAATGGTACCTAAAAATATCAAGAGACACCTCAACTTTAAATCAGCTGTCGATATCTTAGAAGAATATTTTCAAACAGTCCTGTTTGACTACATGAGAATATTCTTTTTTATACTTTTTAATTTGTTGATCTGAATTTACTTAGAAATTATATATAAACTAAGTTTAACAGTTTGTAGAATTTGCTCAAGAGCGTTAAATTATGCCTCTAAAATCACTCTGTCATGCAAGGTATTTCTATATTTAGTAATATTTAAATTTCCAGATTAAAAGAAAAAAAGTCTAGTTGTTATGAAAGAAGAACTTTTTAAACACCGTGGCATCTAGTTATTTCTTTATGCCACCTTCAGTAAATTTCAGTTCCCTTGGTTTTTGCTTCTCGGAATCACCCATCTCTGCTGTGGTTGTCTAGGATCCTGCAGTGCACGCAGCCCAGTGTATTGCATTTCAGCGAATACACTTTATAGCATACTCTTGTCCTGTGCATGTTAAACAGTAATCGTAATTGAGATAAAGATGGCGATTACACTCCCACCTAATTCTAAGGGAGACATCATGAACTTGTGTTTTAGTTTTTCAGTCAGGTTTATTATAGCTATGTTTTAGTTGTGATAGGGAATACTTAACCATACACACATTAGCATCATTTACCAATATAGACTTAAATTTAAAACAAAAATCAATTGTCCAGTTATAACTGTAAGGCATTTCTTACTTGGATTTTTTTAAGTTTATAGAATCTTAGAAATAGTTTTTTCAGCATCTTCTCCACCCTCCCTAATGAAAATAAGTATCCTGCCTTAGTATAATGTGGTACTAGAGTTCTACCTAAAAAGGATAGGGAAAAGAGATGAGATACCTCCCCTTTGACCATCCAGCCATGACCTTAATACAAATGAGCTCTTTGAGGAAGTCTGCAGAGGGTCTGTGAGATTGCCACACTTGGAGAACCCAGTTTCCATCAAGGGGTATATAGCTATTGCTGAGTCCCTACCTGCTGAAGTTTAGAATTTAGGCTTTCTTGGTTTTATTTCCTGTTTACTTGCTGCCTATCAAAATTCCACTTTTTTTGTAATATGTCTACAGCTGTTCTTTCTAAACATAACTTTCTAAACACTTGTATGCCAGGATTGTATTATATGGGGAGTTTAACACGGTAGGTTTTCCATTGTGCTAAAAGTTCTATATTTGCAGATGTGACTGGGGATTCTTACACACCTGAAAGTGGTGCTGATCTTGCTAATTGATGGTGTGTATATGTAGCACAGAAACTGTTTTGTCTTAAATGAGATATTTCAATCAGTAATGTGATTCAGTAATAATTCATTAAGCGCTAAAAATTAGATTGGATACTTTGAAGCTAGAATGCATTAGTCTACATATACTACTGATTTTGATTTATCTTCTAGCTATTGGATTTAATGTTGAGACAGTAACATACAAGAACCTTAAATTCCAAGTCTGGGACTTAGGAGGACAGACAAGTATCAGGTATGGTACATCGACCAGATTACTTTGTAGTATTGAATATTTATTGGCCCTTTTAAGGTTAAGAGCAATTAACCCAAATATGTTTTCTTTCGTAATTTAAATGGGAGACACCTAGTTTAAAATGAGGTAAAACTCCTTATTCTCTCAATTGAATTAAAATTAAAAAAAATTTAAGGAAGCCAGTTCTTCGGATATCACCTAAATGAATTTTTTCAAGAAAATCTCAAGGTCTAATTACTTGAGTAGTTTTTAACTAAAAAGAGTCTTCCATTTAGTTCTTGTCAGTCACTTTGTGAGACAGACTGTTTTGGATTTTATAAATTAACTTTCAGCCTGCCATTTAGGGCTAATGTGAACATAGATGCCTTTCAGAACTTAGCTCTCCTGTCCAGTATTCTGTGCTTGGCATGGGACCTGTGAATATTTGGTGGGTGCTCACTATTGTACCTACCATCTTAAAACATAAGTGGTACATTCTCCAGACATCCTGCTACCTTTTAACCTACTTTTATTTTTGAACCACTTTTGAGTCCCTCTCTAAATTTAGCCATTTCTACTAAATGAAGTCTTCAGTAATCAGTTAAATGTCTGGTATATAAAAATCATATTAAAAGTATTAAAAGTTTTCTTTAAGGGACTCTTGGGTGGCTCAGCGGTTAAGCGCCTGCCTTCGACCCAGGTGTGATCCTGGAGTTCCAGGATCGAGTCCTACATCAGGCTTCCTGCATGGAGCCTGCTTCTCCCTTTGCCTGTGTCTCTGCCTTTCTCTCTGTGTCTCTCATAAATAAAATCTTTTTTTAAAAAAAAATTAAAAAAAAGATTTAAGAACCCATTCCTTATTTTTTATTTATTTCAAAGATTTTATTTATTTGCGAGAAAGTGTGTGAGCCAGAGAGCACAAGCAGGGGGAGTAGCTAAGGGAGAAGGAGAAGCAGATTCCCCACTGAGCAGGGAGCCCGACCTGGGGCTCAATCTCAGGACCCCGAGATTATGACCTGAGCTTAAAGGCAGTGTCTTAACCAACTGAGCCACCCAGACACCCCAAGAACCCATTCCTTAGGGTCCCTAGTTAGAGACTTATTAGATGTTAACAGTAAGGTCTGTGTATAACGTACATTTAGTGATTTTTGTAGATTGACTATAAACTATTTTCTTAAAGTCTGAACTCATTTGGAAACTTCTTGATCCTGTGATTTAATGTTTATCATTCCACCCTCATCACATCTGAAGGATATGATACATACCCATCAGAAAGAATGAATCATTATGGCATTGATTCTAACATGGAGGGGACAAGATTGGCATGTAAACCCCCCACCCCCCATCATTGCCAGGTCCTGGCTTATAAATTAACATAGCAGGTTCTTTTACTTTCAAATAATAATATATTTTCCCTTCCTGAACTTTCTTTAGGCCATACTGGAGATGTTATTATTCAAACACAGATGCAGTCATTTATGTAGTAGACAGTTGTGACCGAGACCGAATTGGCATTTCCAAATCAGAATTAGTTGCCATGTTGGAGGTAAGAAAACTTTATTCAACTGTGGGGAAATATTTTTTTTTTAAGAATTTATTTATTCATGAGAAGCAGAGACACAGGCAGAGGGAGAAGCAGACTCCATGCAGAGAGCCCGACGTGGGACTCGATCCCTGGTCTCCAGGATCATGCCCTGGGCGGAAGGCGGCGCTAAACCGCTGAGACACCAGGCTGCCCGAAATCTTTTATGTTTGCTTGCTGTTTCATTGTTACCACATGCAGGAATAATTAAAAGGAAAGCAGAGATTTTCCTTCCCAAGCCTTTAGTATCATTTTTTCTACGGATTACTTCCTCTTCCAGAAATTCTGTTGGGAAGAGGAATGGAGAAAAAAATATTCCAGCTGTGTAACTTTGTGTTTTAAGCTAGATTTCTTGGTTTCTAGGAAGCTCAGAGCTAAACTCTTTCCAAACTGAAAGAATTATTTTAAGTTACTCCTGTAAAGTGTTTTTTATAAAATGTCTTTATTTCTAGTTGTAGAAATTAGCTTATGAAAGCAGATAAGGATATAAACAATAAGGAGGTCTGTTTGTTTTAGAATTTCTGGGTTTCTGCCACACCTCTGGCCCTTGTTTATCTCGTCCAGCTTTTTTCATTCTTTACTCTTCCTTGTATTCACAGTCCTTCAGCCATACTAACCTTTCTGTTCTTTGGATACACCAAGCTTACACTGGACACTTGGCTTAGGGCTTCTTGCACTTGCTCATCTTTCTGCTTGAAACGCTCTTCCTCCAAATCTTTGCATGGCTACCTTCTTGACAGGTTTTACCTCATGTTTCTGCCCCAGAGAGCAGCCTCTTTTATTTTCTAACACCTTATCCTACTTTACTTTTTGTACCACTTAGTGTTTCCATTATTTTATGTGCTTGGTTCGGCAGCACATATACCATCTTTCCATTATTTTAAAATCTATTTCTTTGTATAAGAAAGGTCTTTCTAAATCAAAAGATTGGAAGGAATTATGAAAGAAAAGATACATTTAATTATATTAATACAAACAAAAACCCCACAAATACAAATTAGGGTGTAAAAACAGGAAATCTGGAGTTTTATAACCAGTGACTGAGGATTAGTGTTCTTAATTGTATCAAGACAGTTGATTCTTTTGCAAATAAATAGAAAACTGAGCATGAACTTATAGTGCAGAGGAGAAAACTCTTATTACTGTTAACATTTGCATTTTGAATACTTTGATAATAAGTATTTAATGAGATGCTTTGGAAAAATATGTAATTTCTAATTCTTCCAAGGTTGCACTGAAGAATGTTACTGTCAAACGTTGGTGGAGTTTAAATTGTTATAACCTTTCTGGAAAGCAGTTTATTAGTATATATAACAAGAACCCCCCAAAAGTTCATACTTTGATTCTATTTTTAGAGAATTTGTTAAGGAAATAAGAGATTCATACAGAGATTTCTGTGTAATGACTGTGTCCCTGTGGTTTCTGTTAATAGTCAAGTAAAAAGGATCTAGTAAGAGTCTAATACTGAAGAACAGTTAGTATACAGTATATTTAACTATTAAATTTTTTTGGAAAAAATTTTGATTGTTTGGAAAAATGGCCATGATTTAATATTTTTTAGAGCAGGATATAGGTCTGTATGTAAATGTGACTTTAAATGTGTAAATGGGGCAGCCTGAGAGGCTCAGCGGGTGGCTCAGTGGTTTAGGGCCGCCTTCAGCCCAGGGTATGATCCTGGAGACCCAGGATGGAATCCCACATCGTTGGTGCTGCCTGCATGGAGCCTGCTTCTCCCTCTGCCTGTGTCTCTGCCTCTCTGTGTGTGTGTGTGTGTCTCTCATGAATGAAGAAATAAAATCTTTTTAAAAAATGTGTAAATATATTTATTAATAAACAAGAAGTATCTGAATTATAAAGCAGTAGAAAATACCGAAAATGTTAACAGCGATCATGTTTGGGAGGTAGGACTATGGATGAAGCTTTCTTTTCTTCATACTTCTCTATAATTTCAAGTAATTTATAATGAACATTATAGACTCATAATTAAGAAATACACTTTTAAAATAATATATTTGTTGGCATTTCTTTCTAAACTTAAGGGAGCAAATTGACTAGAGAAAATTAAATACTTTCTCTTTTATTTAGGAAGAAGAGTTGAGAAAAGCCATTTTAGTGGTGTTTGCAAATAAGCAGGACATGGAACAGGCCATGACTCCCTCAGAGATGGCAAATTCACTTGGGTTACCTGCGTTAAAGGACCGAAAATGGCAGATATTCAAAACTTCAGCAACCAAAGGCACTGGCCTTGATGAGGCAATGGAATGGTTAAGTATTGTATTTCCAGAAGCCATCTGTGCATTGTTTTTGTGTGCTTCTATTTGCACACGTGTGGTTTCCCTTTAGTATTAAGGATGAAATTCAGATTACTTAGCAGCTTATCATATTAATAAGTTCCTCCAGTCTTCTCTGCCACTGGTCTTCATGTGCATTGGCTTTTATTTCAGTCACACTTACTGATTAAAGTTAGATAAGCCAACCCCCCCCCCCCCTTTTTTATACTTTTTCCCTTCCTTACTGCATCCTCCAATTCCTTATACTTCAGGACTTAGGTTAGGACTATCTTCTCAAGAACCTTCCCTTGCACGTCTCCGTGCCCACTGCCTTACCACACACATAGCTGGATGTCCCTGTCACAGAAGTGGCACAGTAGGGACGTGGCCCTGTAATTGATTTGTGCATCTACTCAGATTTTAAGCTCCATGAGGACCTTGACTAGTTTTCACCTGAGTTACCCACATCTGGCCATGCTGCAGAAGTTACAGCCTGGAAGGAAGATAAGCTGGTCTTTTTGATTATTCATTTAGAACATAGACAAAATTGAAAGCTAAAACGCCTTCATGGAAATTGAGTCCATAACATCATTCTTCAATATAACTGTCTTAGCCTTCATCATTTAAAAGGAATCTGCTTTGGAATCCACTTCCAGTATAAAACTTTTATACCTCAAAGTTTGAAGTTAATTTTGTGAAACTGTTCATTTTTTTCTTTGCAGGTTAGTTGAAACATTAAAGAGCAGACAGTAATTCAATCACTTCTGCCTCTGTGAAATGAAGCTACATCACATATTCCTTTGGAAGCAGTTAAGTATGCTTCATGCTACTAAATGTTAAAACTGTGTGATTGTTGGCATATGCTGAACTGACTACAATACTTGTAATAAATATAAAAAATAAGTATTTGGTTGGAAGGGTAGCTCACCCATGATTGAACCAACTGAATGTTCTGTGTAATGTAAAATCCTTCCTTGCTTTTTTGTGTTAAGTATATATTCTATTTGTATGGAATTCATATTCAAATAGATTCCTATTAAAGAATGTACTCTTATTGAGGAAAAACCCTCCTATTTTTGAATTAGTGGTTGCATCTTGTGTGTATAAACACTAATAAATATCTTAACAGATTTTTTCCCCCTAAAATGATTATGTTTTTCCAAAGATTAGACTCAGTAGAGGGGAACAAAGCGTGGGTAATATAGTCTTCATTTGCTAAATGACCATTTTATTTAAGCTGTTTTGTTGTTTGTTTTAAGCTTTTGGGAATAGGCATGAAGCTGAAAAATTATTTTGGTGGTTAACCTGATACCTGTAATTGTCATTTTATAGTACTTTATAGTTGTTGAAAAAATTTTACATATATACAGGAACCCAGTGATGTAGGTAGGACAGGTTGTAATGTCTTTATTTTATGGACATGGACCCAAGGTTCTGATAAGTTGGCTTGCTCAGGATCACCTGCCAGGTGGGAACAGGCTCAAAGTGAGATTTCAGGGTCAGAAGCTTATCCCATAAACTACACCATAAATTCCTGAATATGTCAACACTGGCAACACAGACAACCTTAAGTGCTTAAGTAAAATTATGCTAATTGAAGTAGATATAGTACATTCAAAATAATTTCTATAAATATGCTATACCAGTAGAGGTAGTAAAAACAATCCTAAATGGTTATATTTGATGGAATCCACAACATATTAAAGGAAATTTTAAAAATCTATTTTAAGAAGCATTGTAAAAGATGTCATTACTGTCTTTTCATTTTTTTTTTATTAACTGTAATTGGATTTATCAATTTGGTGAAAAGTCAAAACAATACTGGTCATACATGGAGAAATGGAACAATCCTGGTTTTAAAAAGCAGACGTACTGATAGGGTCAAAAACAATTATGTTCAAAGGAACTTTTCAAACTCTCCAGTCTACCACAGGATTGGCTGCAGTGGGGACAGAATATGATATGGTCCCTTGTATTTACTTACACTGGGGGGAAATCTTGAAGTTAAACAACCAGCAGTTAAAAAATGTGATGCCATCACTGGTGTTCCTGGGAACACTGTGGTCCACTTCCTGTCCTGCCACTGTCTTCGCAGACGTTGGCCTCTAGCTTCTTCCTTCATACCTTTGGTCAATCAGATCAAATGAATGTGGCTTTGTCTTTTCACCTGTGGGACTTCACTCTTTTTGCCCATACCCCAGCACCCATTCTTAGTTTGGTCTCTGAAGTCTTGTTTGGAGACCTTCTTCTAGGCCCAAGTGTTCTCAGTGCTGTACCTATAATATTACTTAGCATGTAATTATTGTTTCAGTTTCCAAATCACTCCTGAAGGACAGATTGTTTCATATTACTATCCTTAGAATCCAGTGTGGTGCCTGGCATCTTATGGCATCTTAGAGTAAGAGTGTGGTTGAGATAGTGGGTTGTGTTTGCCAGCAAGGAAAATAGTACCTCTTTGACCTAGGCTTTGGTCCCCTTGTCGTCAGTGGCTGGGTTTGTACTTCAGTAGCTAAGTGTCCCCCTGGCCCCACTGCAGCACTTTAGGAACACTGTGAAGCCTGGGGGAAGAGAAGCCCTGGCAGGCAGATGCTGCTCAGGACATAAAACTCTTGCCATCTTCAATACTGAGCACACATGAAGTCATAGCATACACTAGCACTTGAATGAGCATGGTCTCTGTTTTACCACAAAGACTAGAATGGGGTAAATAAAGCATTCACTTATTTTAATATACATAAATTATGAAGTCTTTGTCTAGTAGGAAACAACTATATAGGTAAGTTACAGGCATTTGAATGATACTTATAAAAATGTACTGAATATTGTTTTGGAGAACCTTGAAAATGGGAAAAGCTCCAAACTTAAAATCTGAACACATGAGTTCTAGGCCCAAGTGGCCATTCCTTCAGTTTATTTTTTTTTTTCCCCATAAAATAAGAGAATTGGACAAATCCTATCAAAGGTTTCTTTTAGCTCTAGTACTCTGTTTTATAACTCTGGTTCGTAAATGTGCTGTGTCATGTGTTCACATTAAAAAGAGAATGGTGGAAATTTGTTATTAGAATACTTGAGATACACTTTAAGTTGTGAAAATGTAAGTTCCTTGAGGGTAGGGACCATACCTTATTTACTGTTAGTATTCCTTGCATCTAGTGTGGTGCACTTGGCATACAGTAGGCACTCAATAAATATTTACTAAATTGTGCTCAATATCCCTGAGATATTTGTTCTTTCTGATTATTGCCTTAGTGTTAATTTCTGATTTTTTTATTTAAAAATTTTCATAAAGGCAGTACATGCACTTTAAATCACTTAGAATTAACTGAAATCAGCCTTCTGTGATGCGCACCACATTTATGCTTTAGGCACATTACAAACCCCTTGGAAGTATGAGAACTCTTGTCTGAGACCAACTACATCAAAACACAGATACTAAAGTTCAAGAATATTTGAACATTTGATTTCTATGCCATATGCTATATTCTGACTCCATAATTAGAACTGATAAAAAGCATGGGCTTTTTCAGTCCTTGCTGTGAATCCTGATTATGCCACATGCAACCCGTTACCCTTAGGTAAATTATTTAACTGGAGTTTTAGTTTCTTTATCTGTAAAATAAGAACCAATTTTAGGCAGCTCTCAGGATACTATGAGGACTAAATAAAATGTCAGCAAAGTGCCCGGCACATAGTATGGATTCTTCTCCCCGCTCCCCCTTCAAAATATATTGAGCACTAAAGAATATTGCTTCCACATCAGGTGTAGATGGAGACAAAGATACCATATGTATGAAGGAGATAACGCCAAACTGTCTTTCAAAGTTGTTTATAGGAGTTCCCTTTGTTTACCAAGCTAGCGAGCATCTAGCCTTATCAACCTTACCAGCCACTTACCAGGTTCAAAGTGGAATTTCATTCTGATGTTAATTTTCATTTTCATAATTACTGAGGTTGAATACAGGAGTGATTGAGAATATTTAACAGCCAGACGTAGCTGATGCAGGAGGACCCCCACTAGTCCAGGTGTTGATCCTGTGATTTTGGTGTGGGGAGGTAGGGAATCTAGGGACTCACATAGCCAGGGTGGCACTTGCGTGTCTCAAGGCAGTGACTGCTTACCACCTAGTACATTAAGTACATTTTAATATTTAAGAACTGGTATCGCCATATCAGGTAAGTATTAATGTTTAAGGGCCATTTATTTTTCTTCTGTGCAATGCCTATTTCTCTCTTTCGACACTTTTTTCTACTGGACTGTCTGTTGATTCATAGTTATCCTATAGCGTGGGCACTGTTAGGTTGATTATCTGTAATGCTGTACACCATACCCCAGCTGTATGTGCACAAATTAACTTTCATGTAGAACTTAACCCATGTTCACTATAGATAGCACTTTTTGTGACTTACTTCTGGTATCTGACAGGGAAAACTCCTCACCCTTTTAAAAACTCATTTTTAAGAGCATCATGACTTGTTTTCAATTAATCTTCAATATAAATTTTAGGATCAGCCTGTTAGGATTATATGAAGAGCTCTTGGGATTTTACACAGATAGGTCTTTAACAAGTGGGATCCAACTTCTTAAAATACTAGATCTTCCTGTCCAAATAACATGGTTATTTTTCCATTTGTGCAGATTTCTTTTAATGCCTTTCAATAAAGTTTTCTAGTTTTCTCCATAAAAGTATTATAAATCACTTATTTCTAACTTCTACATTCTGTCTTGCTATTTTAATGTCTTAATTTTTTATCACTACTGTCACGTTTTTTAGACAGTGAAGATACAGTAGAATTATGAAAATGTTTTAATTTAAAAAATCTGAGCATGATTCTATTAAACTGTATAATATACAATATATGCCAGTTTAACTTAAATAATAAAACCTGCTATGATTTCAGACCAGCAGATATCCTGAGAAATTCATGCTTTGGGGTAAATTGAGATACTTTATCAGTAGAGGGGGCACATCATTCCACAATTGCTAAATCTTTCAGGCTGTAGCTCTTTTGTCTCTTGGTCTTACAGCTTGGACGCAAGAACTCTATTTTTCTCTTCTTGGCTTCACTTTTATTTTTGTGTTTCTTGAGCTTTTTCTTGGCAGCAATATCAGGATTTGTTACAAACTTGAAAAAAATAGAAATTTTATATTACTTTTAAAGTAAATGTTAAACCAATAAAAATCAAATGCAGAAATGGGCCACTTAAATATCACATGCACACAATCCCATTAAGGAGAATGTGGAGCCCTAGCTGTAAGGTCCCATCTCAAACATAGCCAATCCCTCCTCCTTCCCTGGGTAAGCGTGACACACATGCATGCATGCACACATGATTCAAAATACTGGTTCAAAATACTTAAGTCTAATGAACACACCACATTTTCAAATGGCAAACGTACCTCTAAAGCCTTCCTCTTTTTCCGGAGTGCCCTTTTCTCATTAGCCTGTTTCTGTACAGAGGCAAAGGCTAAGGAGAAGCTCTCAAGCCCAACCAGCTTTTTGAGTAACTCTATGATTTCCTGGGATAGATTCTTCAGCAAAGGATCTAATCACAGAGAGTAATAATCAGAGATAATCACGAGGAAAGGACACATTTAAACATTGCTAAAATCAACAACATGCAAAATTTAAATTCCTGCAGAATTATCACTTTTATTACTTGAGCATTAAACACTGACCTCAAAGCAAGCTCTACGTTTCTGAGATGGGAGAACAGAGTGTTGGGCATGACCCTCCCAGCCAGCACCCCTCTGGATGTGCCAGGAGACCACAGTCTGTGAAGCCTGTTTTCCAGAGAAATCCTGGCTCAGAAGATGCTAATTTGAGAACCAGACAGAAACATTTTGGGTTTCTTTATTAACCTGCTCAACTCTGTGCAGACAGGGGAAAGGTAAGTGTGACTCTAGGCCGTCTCTAATTCACAGGTCACAGGTGTTTAGCTGTGTCCATAACCTTTTTTTCTTGAGGGGGCGGTGGGGAGCAAAGACTTCTCAGAGACAAAAATCTTTGTTTTCCCACTCTTCCCTGCCTTCTGTCTCCCAAATGCAAATAACCCACTGATTTTTGTACTCAATTTCAGGAGCTGTTCTAGATCACAAATTTCTTGAAAATGGCGACTAGGTCCTTTGTACCACTGAACCACCAGTTGCTCAATAAATGCTAGGTGATGAGAACCAAAGCCGACCCGGACTGGACCACTGCTTTCTCAGGGTTGTAAGACTAAAATAGCTGCTGCTTTGACATTCAGTTCATTTTATTTTAAAACTTAATATCTACTTTACCCCCTCTCTTTCCAATCCCCAATTCTCTCTTTTCCTATTATCAAAAGAGACCATTTAGGATCAGGGAAGGAAAGACATCAAACACCCAGGCAAGAAAAATGAAAAAACAGGAAAAGTAAAAAGATTTTAAAAATACTTTACACTTTTTTTATGTTGGCAAATCAAATTTAAAAAAAAAAAATTGTAGCTGTCTTCTCCCCCCCAACCAAAAAAAAAAGAAAAAGAAAATATCTCACACTTTTGCCTTATAATTCACAGAGAATATTCTGACATATTGTTCATTATTGTCCACAGACCAAGGTTCAGAACTACCTCCACTCCAGGTACAGTTTTCTTTGCTTAGGAGTAAAGCATCTTTTAGGAGAGAAACATTCACTCTTAAACATGAAGAAGCACACAGAAGGCAGTCAAACAGAAAAAATATGCCTCATTTGCTATTGATTGTTTTGATCTCTAGCAAGTTTTCTTAAAATGAACTCTGGCAGAGAGGGTGGACAGAAAGGAAAAAGAAAGCACGGAGGAGAAAAGTGAGGGTTCCTAAGGTGCACGTCTTCAAAGACAGGCTGTAGTTACCCTGGTCCGAATAGGTGCTGTTCAGCTCTCGGAACAGAGGAGCTAGGATCACGGGGAGGTACGGCTTCACCTTGTCCGCGCCAAGATCCATGGCTAGAGCGCCAAGAAACTTAAAGATGCACGTTCTCTGAAAGTACAGATCATTCATGGTCCTTTGAGGCGCTTCTCTTACTGCGGCCATACAAACAATTTAGAAAACAAGGTCTCCTTTTGGGTTAAAACTTCTGAGAGACTCAGGAGGATTGCTCTTACACGCCTAGAATGCTTTTATAAAGAAACCAGCGCCTGGAGTCACGAGGCACTCACTGTACCTTTAAGGGGTTTCTAGGTGAATAGGCAGCCTCCAGCTTCGCGATCCGGGACAACCTCTGCACCAACCACAGCAGCGTGGCCGGCCTGCTGTGCTCATCCTTTGCCGCCTCGGTCTCCTTTTTGTCAGGGTCCAGCGTCTCCTCGGCACAGGACCCTCTGGCCACACCATCTCCTAAAGCTGCTTGTTCCTCCCTCTCACCTTGCTGATCCTCAGATTCAGGTTCCAGTAAATATAAGACTTTGGCTACAAATAACAAATTCTTAACAACCTTTAGAAAAGGGGAGAGAAAGGAGGAATTGGGACTTTGATTTTGAAATAAATATGGCTTAGGAAAAAATAGGTTCTACAATTAGAGAAAAAACCCCATAACTGGGCATTGCACTATTAAACTGATGATTGTCCTATATTTTGATCATCTTCAGTTCTACCTCATACTGTATCCAAACCCATTTCCATGTAACTCATCTACTGGGTCTAGATCTACCTTCAATGTACCAGTAAGTACATGATTTTATTCCAGACTATCCATTACATTTTTTAAAATTTTATTTATTTATGCATGAGAGACCCGCAGAGACACAGGCAGAGGGAGAAGTAGGCTCCCTGCAGGGAGCCGGACATGGGATTTGATCCTGGGTCTCCAGGATCAGGCCCTGGGCTGAAGGCACTTGACCACTAGGCCACCCAGACATCCCCCCTATACGTTACAATTTTTAAGAGGACTTTTCATCCCTCCTCTATTAAAGCTCTTCATTTATTGAGCAATGACTGTATATACAACATTCTAATTTAATTCTAAAATATCACTATTAAATACTATTATCAAGAGAGAAAACCAAGATTCAGAGTTATTAAATGACTCACCCAAAGACAAGTGGTCAGTCAGGATTGAAGGGTCTTTAGAATTTAATCCTAAATTCTTTTTTTTTTTTTTTTTTTTTTTTTTTATTTACTTATGATAGTCACAGAGAGAGAGAGAGGCAGAGACACAGGCAGAGGGAGAAGCAGGCTCCATGCACTGGGAGCCCAACGTGGGATTCGATCCCGGATCTCCAGAATCACGCCCTGGGCCAAAGGCAGGCGCCAAACCGCTGCACCACCCAGGGATCCCTAATCCTAAATTCTTAAAAACAGATCTCAAATTCCATCTAATCCAGTTAAACAGCCCAGGGACCAATTTTAGACTTATAATAACAGGCCCCAATACTGGGTCCCTAACTCTGACATCCATGAAATCTTGGACATAGGTATTTCACACTAATTATGAGAAGGAGGAAGCCACGTTGGTTTTGAGTTCCTTTACTATCGTGGATGCTTTGTTAGAGGTGCTGTGTGCCCAGAGTTTCCCCCAAATGTAGGACACAACCCTGCACATTATCTGAGGCTAGCCTGTCAGGAATTCATGTGAAGATTATAATTTCCTTCTCCTGGAACCTTGGCCTTCCTGAAGACAGTCCCAGTTTTGGAGGCCTTGTTCCCTATGGCAGCCACTGCACCCTAAGACTGGAGTGAACCACATTCTATAATTTCTTTCTTCCTAGGTCAGTACTAGTAAATCCCTTCCTGTCCTGAATTTCTATGGTTGTATCTGTCAACCTCTATCAAGACTGATACTATGTGAGACCTCACCTGCTACTACTCAGGCAGGGTTTCTTTGGTCTCACTTCGCTATCCACTGAACAGCTTTCCGTTCTTTCTCTGATCCAGCCATATAATGAAGCAGGCTGTATTTTCATGTAAAAAGTGATGGCAGTATTAGGGTTAATGTTAATGGCATGCTACTTGTGATCACTCTTTGGATACAGCATCCACTTAGTTCCCATTCCATCTTGTCCATAATGACAAGAGTCACAATCAAGTGCATTGCTCATAACTAGGCACTGCATCTGTGTCATCTCTACCAACAGCTTTATCAAAGGAGGAAAAAAATAAAGGGAACGGTAGACCCTATTCAAAGGTAATTTACATTTACTGAACATTTATAAATGCTTCTATTTACATTTTACTTATAGTTACATTTTATAATATAAAATACATGGAACTTTTTAGTGATTTATCTGCCTTCTGTTCACCACAGACAATTCTCAGACCACCCTGTAACATGACCTTTATTACCTTCTCTTCAAGCTCCAGGGGTAAGAGAAAGAAATGTAGTAATAGAGTTTAATATAGGATCACAATCAATCGGTCAAGCAACTAATGCCCTTCAAAGCTTTGGTCACAATGTGGGATAGATGTTAAAACTGAACATGAGAAGATTAACAGCCTCTCACTGGGAATTTTAAATGGAGCCAAGAGTAACCTCAACAGGGACCCAAGTGCTGATGAGATTTATGTCACAAGTGAACATGTATTTCAGTGTATGTCTGTATTTCATTTAATTCCCCAAGCATTAGAATAGGAAAAGCATACACAAATACCAAATGTAAGCCTATTCCTAGACTTGGGAGACTAGATCCTTTCTATTCAACCAGGAGGATGCTACTCACCTGCTCTCCTAGAGACTGATCTAAGAATTTGGAATGCAACTGATGGCAAGAGGCTAGGGAGATACTTTTCATCTGTGAAAACAAAGTGGACATTGGCAGACACAATGCAGGCATTTCTCATTGTTCTTAAAAACTCCAAGTCACTAACCATTATAGTAAACTAGGTGCTAGATTTTGACTTGTATAGGTCTGGAGAAGGGAGTTCCACGACCAGAAAGAAACTGTCACTGTTTCCTTCTACCTGCCCCAAGTACATTAGCCCCACCCGCCCCCAAAAGGGGGAATACTTTCAAGCTCTGGGGCAATACAGATAATCCCTCAGGTTATCAGTAGAAAACTTGACAACATCCTAATATATTTTTTTCCTTCTTTACTTCCCTTCCATCTTCTCATTCAGTGTTTACGGAGTTGCCACTATGAGTCACGCATTGTTTTAGGCCCCAGGAAATCCAAGATGGATATAACATGGTCTCTAACATTTCCATGAACATGATCTCATTTACAAGGCAGGACAGACAATATCAATTTCATTTAAAAATATGTATTTTTTTTAGTACTGATAATCTGAAGCGGTAAAAAAAAAACAAAAACAAAAAAACAAAAAACAAATCATAGAAGATGAATGTTCTAAATAAGACTGACAGTTTACAAATTCTCTTTGGAAAGCCTTGGCCTTGAGGCCCACCCTTCTCTAGTGCCCACTACTCCTATAGGATCCATGTGCAACAAGTCAGATGTAAGAGTTTCTGCCGAGGGCCAACCCCAAGACGGTTACAAGAAGCAGAATGAACATCCCACACCGACCTCAAAGAAAGGTAAAAGTTTTAGGGAAACCTTACCTTTTGTTCAAGGTCATTTGTTAGAAATCTTACTGCTACGGGTACTGAGAGTTTCTTTTTAGTTTTTTTGGTCTTCTGTTTTCTAATAAGTTCCTCTGGTTGGCAAGAGGCGAAGAGTAATCCAAAAATCTGGGCCGCAGTGAGCCACACCCAGCTGTGTGGATGTCTCAGGTGACAGTGCACATAACCTAAGGGAACCAAGATGCACCTTCAGTATCTTAGCTCTCCTGACTCTTTGGTGGTAAACATGATTAGCGTAGGCATTATCTATTATCTGCTTGGAGCTAGGGAGAGGTGAGGTGGTGAGAAACCGAAAACCACCAGATAAGCAGCTCCTAACATGGTGAGTGACAGAAGTATGAGTAAGCCTAAAAACACCAGTTCCATCAGAATTAGTTTCAGGCCCAAGGGAGATAAGGTGGCTGTGACATTTATGAGTTCTAAATTAAGTAATATAAATACGTATGAAGGCACACGCTTGTTTCTAGTAATTATTGAAATCGGGGGGAAGTCATCATTTCTTGAGGCTTTCTCTGTGCCAAGCACGGGGCTAAGTGTGCTACATACATTATTTTGTTTAGACCCCACACCAGTTCTGTAACATTAGACTTATCCAGTCCATTTCTCAGGTAAGGAATCTTAGACAATGGGCCAGGTGAGGTGCCGTGCTTTAACAGGCAGAACCAGGCCTGGGCCCCAGCTTGACCTGGCTGGCCCCAAGCTTGTACTCCTGTGTTACGTGGCCACTTTGAAAACCTTGTGGGTTTTAGGGAACATGATTAAAATTCTGGAAAACTATGGCATATCTGAGTTTTAGTCTATGCTGCTTTATTTCATTAACAGGGTTTTACTTTTGTTCTTTGTGTATTTTGTAATAATGTGGCCATGGCTCGGTGGAGTCATACCCACAGTAGGCTTATTATAGTAACTTAGTAACTGTAGGACTTCTCAATGAACCCTGAATTCTCTTAAAACAGCTGGGTACTTAAAGCATTCATTCCAAAGTCTATTTCCTACTGACTAATCAAAATTGAATATGTTAAGTTAAAAATATTAGGATCTTATTTTTCATTTAAAGAGTGATATTAATAATTTAAATGTCACATAGAGGTTAAACGGTTTACTAATCACGGCACATTTGCATGGGAGGCTATTTATAGCCATTTTAAGAAAACTACCTACTAAGTGTGTTACGGTACGATGATATTCTTATTTAGGTACAAACAATATATGAGAGTTTATGTGGAATTATGTAGCCTGTTTACAGAACCCTATGTCTATTTAACAAAAGACAGACTGGATGGAAATAAATACCAAATTATTACCAAGCAGCAAGGAGGACTCTTGAGAAACTTTTTTCCTCTTTTACTTTCCCATAATTAATATTCCTTCTTTTATAAATGAAATATATTACTTGTGTAGTCAAGAAACATTTTCACTGTAATTAATTTGAAAGAGTCTTTTAAATCTTTCTCTTATGGACTTTTCCCTTGACATTATATACTTTCTAAATATTCATATGCTAATTTATCAAAACTGTTTTCAATAATTCTATCACAACTAGTATGTTTTTATATTTAAGTTAAAAAGGAAACACTTACTCCAGATTTTATTCAACGTCTCAGAGGGCTTGGTAAACTGAATAATATTACATTCCTTGATGAGTTTACTAATCAATGTAAGAAAACTAAACAGAAGGCGATCTGCAGCTTTTTCTTCAGTCTCCTCCATGATCTAAAAACAGGATGGACAGAAATCAATCAAGACAATTTCAAAGTCTATGATGGCTGTTTTTACTCCAGCATGTAAATTTATACCAAAGTGTCTCAACATCAATGGACATTTTGGGTCAGATAATTCTTTGTTGTGCTGTGGGGACCTGCCCTGTGCACTGTGGGATGATCTGCAGCATCCTGGCCTCTGCCCCACTAGATGCTAACGGCACCTTCTACCCTCCATTTGTGACAAACAAAAATGTCTCCAGATGCTACTAAATGTTCAGAGTGGGTGGTGGTAGGCTGTGAAATCACCATGCTGCAGAAATTTCGATCTTCATGTACTGCAGAAGATAACTTAACTTAAACCTCATTTAAAATGAAGACCCAACTGTACTATAAATTCTTGGCTTCGTTAGTAAATATTTTTTGAACACAAATATTTATTAGCTAAGTCACCTTAGGTTAAACTATAAAAATAAGCAAAAGTTTTATTCTCTGGCAAATTACTTACATCTTTAAAGTTTTCAGGATCAATTTCCTTTTCAATCATGGGAAGAACAGTTCCAAGTCTTCTCTCAAAAGAGACTCCTTCACTTTCCACAAACAAGCCACAGATGAGGGCAGCCAGCTGTCTATTTAAGCTCTACCAAAAATAAACCACCAGAAGACAATGTTAATACAACTTGAGAGGCCATTTACAGAAAGTACAAAATGAAGGTGGGCATGACTCTGTCCTCAATATTATGGGTCATCGGTGGCCAACATGAAAAATATGGAGAAATACTCATACCCAAGATTATAATTAAAAAAAATGGAACTCACCATTATCCATAATTAACATTCCCTCCCCCCCAAAAATCATTGTGAGTACCAAGTAATGTACAGAATTGCTGAATCATTATATTGTATACCTGAACTAATATAACATTGTATGTCAATTATACCTCAATAATAAAATTTTAATTAAAAAAATGGAAATAAATTTCATACAGTACCCCCACTCCCATTCTAAATTTATTACTGTATATAATCATTAATAGAATGATATTTCATTACCTGAATAAGCAAAATTGAAAACAAAAATATTCATGATCCACTCATGTAGCCGTGTAATTGGCTGACGATCATGGACTATATCATGAGATTTTTGTTACTCTATATAACTTATATGTCCTGGAATTTTACTATAAGAATATACATATATATATTTTAATTAAGTTTTTTACTTTAATTCCAGTACAGTTAACACACAGTGTTTTTAGTTTTAAGTGTACAATACAGAGTTGATTCATCAATTCTATATATTACTCAGTGCTCATCTAAGTGTACTCTTTACTCTCCACCTATTTTACCTATTCCCCCCACCCAGCAAGAATATATTAACATAATCAACTAAAAATAAAATTGAAAAAATTCAACAATGTATAATATGTATTCTTATTTAAAGTGAACACCAAAAGCTAAGACTTTTCATTGAAATATGACTAAAAGCAACCTTTACCTTTTTTGCTCCAAACCAGGTGATAACCATATCAAAGAGCCAGTCTTTTTTCTCAAGGTTGATTTTCCTGAGTAAAGATTTGATTGTCATGGATGCCATCTTTTTGCACATGGCAGAGTCATCGTTCACCACCATTAGACAAAGAGGAATAAAGAACATTCCACAGTTCTCATGGAGCAGCCCCTAAAAGAAAGCAAAAGCAGGAAGTTATGAGCACACTCAGACTGGAATTCTCAGAGATGCCCAAATGGGAGGCCTGCAGGCACCCAGGGAACACAGCTACCGTTTGTGATTCAAGTTACCTGAGGGAATGTGTCAAAGAGGTAGGAGATCATTTCCAAAGCAGACTCTCTCCCGGTCTCATGTTCATAACTAGGGCAAGAACATGAGACAGACTTGTTAGTATCTTAAATTTACCAGTAATTCTTGAAAAACTTTTAAACATTGTTTCAGGGCATCCATCTATTTCTTAAAAAGTGGAAAAAACTCCCATTTTCCCAATTTTAATGCTTTTATATACATATCATGCTACTACGAAGCTTTGAATGTAAATGTTAGATTTTTTTTTTACCATTCTCTTTAAGTAGACTCTAATGAAAATCAGTGCTCAAACTGAATTTGAAAAGCAACCTACAGAATTGTCATATGAAGTCATGCATATCATTGGACAATCAAGTCAATGACGCACATCGTAATACCCTTAGAGAAGGTGCCATTATGTTTAGGATTGATTTGTCACTTTCAAATGGCTGCCACGTTAAAATGAGAGAGGTTACTAACCCTCTGCCTGGGTGTAGTTTATGGCTTAAACTTACTTCAGTTGAGCAAGCATGAATTCCAAGTTTGGTCTCAATTTGTCACCCAGGGGATAGTCAAGAATGTATTTCAGAAAAACCTAGAAACAGAAGTCACACAGATGATTACTTGGCTCTTGTCTGTCTCCAGGATTCCTGCTTCCTAACCTGCTTTGAGACACACTTCCCTAGAGTGATCAACCAGGTGAAGCTTGCCTTCTGAGTCAACTGTGCACTTCTCCTTTCTCCTCTGACCTCACTTACTCAGGTCCTGCCCCGCATGCCTGCTTAAGACTAAATGCTGGCCTACCACTGGCATGGTTGTTTTGGGCTCCAAAACTTAGCTCACATGTAGGAAACACCTCTCTCCCATAGGGTATCGTGTGGTGGACTCAGTGTGGACTACGGTTTAACCCTGCATTTCCCCTTGAATGACAATGGGGGTAAAGTTAATACTGAGAATAGTAACTATTTCATTAATTAAATATCTTCTATATGCCAAGCACTGTGCTAAGTGTTTCTCAGTTAATGGTCATCACTCCACTGGAAGACAGGGGATATTAACCCCATTTTACAGACCAAGAGAACGATGCTTGCGCAGAGAGGTAAGTAACTCGCTCAGGTGACAATGCCAGAATTCCATGCCTAGTCCAAAGTCTCTGCTTTCAAGCCATCATACTAGTCAGCCTCCTCTATTAATAAACTGCAAGAACTGAGGCACATCATGAAACTTTAAGGCCTGTTTCTTCCCAGCCATAAAATGGGGATACCATTTCTTCGGAAGGTAACTACAAACAGAAGTCATGTATATAAAGTGCTGGGCACACAGCTAGTGCTTAGTAAGTGCTAGCTGGCCCTCACTCTTCCTAACATTATTCAAGGAGACTTTCTCTAGAGACATGCTCCTCCCTTTCCAACGTGGCTTCCTTGGGAGCCCACACCTTCCTTCAATCCCAAGTTCATATTTCCCATTCAGACCTTTCCACCTCCTGGGTGTGATGTGCACTCATATAATCATAGGTGAACAAATGTAAAAATACACATCTGCTCATGTCACTCTCCTCCCTCAATTTTAGGGATTGCTATCAGAATAAAGCCCCAAAATATTTAACAAGACCATAAGGGCTCCCTTCCCCACCTTCATTTAGCTCCTCCAATAAGTGAGACCCTGATCGATCTCAAGTTTTATCCTCCTTAGGCATTGGCTACCCCCTTCCCCTAGAGAGCTAAGCCTTAATCTTCCTTACAGGCCAGTCCTCAGGAAAGCCCTCCCCGATTCTAACACTAAGGTGGTCCTCAACCATCATATGTGCTCCCATATTTTCTCAATTCTGAGCACAGTTTTTCACATTTTAATATATCTGAAATTAGAAAATGTCTTAAAACTGATGGCATCTTACCACTATGTCATAGATTTTTTTCTTTCTCTAAATAATGGTGTGTCTTGTAAAAGATGAAATATGACAGTGCTTTCCCCCTCCGGGCACTTAGGATGTCTGTAATTTTAACTGTGGACTTTTTGCTTTGTGCTTGTCTCTTGTAAAAATTTCACTGATAGAGACTATAGGAATCTTTTTGACTGCTTTTCCAGCAGCACCTGGCACACAGTTATATGCACAATTAGTTGGTTACTGGACCCACAGATGGAAAACCTTTGGTGCAGGCTACTGTGCTGCAAAGGGGAAACAAATGTCTTCACCCATTTAAGACATCTCATGTGTGATGGGCTATACTCAAAATGCTCTTTGTTAACTGAAAATGCCCTGTGGACAAAGCAGAGTTGCTGCTCACACTGGGTAAGTAAATGGGTTCCTGAGTCTCAGAATAAAGCAACAATGTGACATAAAATCATCTGCAGAATTCAGGCAGTGTTGACATGTCTCTTTCTAAAAACCAGAGAAGACAGGACCCAGCCCTTCCTATGGGAATAAGGTCTCTCCACAAACCTGTCTGCACTGGACTCTGACAGGTTCACTTTGTGCAGAAATTGCCAACTTGGATACTTTCCGAATGACATCATCGATTTCCGGGACCAATAACTTTCTGGATAAAATGGCCTAAAATACAAAAGGAAAAGACATCTCATTTCCTGTTCTACTGCAGATGGGTGTAAGCCAGCCTGATGTTAAGGCAGTCATAGGCAGCTTCAAAAATAATGAAAGTAATCTCCAAAAGAAAAATAACATATCCTTAAAAATATTTAAGATCATTGAATTTTAGGTTTTATATATATTTTACAATAAAAAAGGGAAAAAAAAACTTAAATGTCCAATACAATAACTACAAACATGAAATATTTTTTAACCTCTATTTATTTTCCTATATTTTTGTATAAGTCTCTGGAAGTGTTAATAGAGAGTTCATGTTCAGTTTAATAATTAGATATACTAGCTTATAATTAAAATCCACCAAAATCATAACAATGTTTATAAGTTAAGTTTGGGAATCTAAAGCTAGTCAAAACACTGTGTCCCACATTATTCTAAGTATCTACCCTGAGACTCATAAACATTCTGCTGACACCATACCTTAAGAAGACCAAATGCAGTGGCCTGCCTTGAAGAATCATAAATGTCTTCCTCAGCATATGCTAGTAGAACTTGAAGCTGCTTTTCGGTTATCTGGTAAGATTTCACTTTCTTGACAAGTATGGTCACACACTGCAAATTACAATAGTGAGGTTAATAGCCAGGACATCCTACAAATGAAGATCCATTGAAATGGTATGGACTTAATACAACATCAGTGTTTTGTTTTTTTTGTTTTTTTTTACACAGGATACCAACCTTCTGCCCTTAGCAAATTAATCTGGAAAAAATTTTGACTTAGACCACAAAGGACAATGGGGACAACTATGACTCTGATGGTAATTCTCGTCCTGGCTATTTTATGCACAATTGAAAATACCTCACCTTGAAACAATTTACTACCAGGTGGAAGTTCTGGCCCCTGGCAGCTCCCAGTTTTGCATAGTCCTTCAGCAACAGGAAAAGGTGTTTGGTCAGCTGTTCTGCTTTTGTTTCTATGGAAGGCAGAGGGAACCTCATGACCCAGATCAGGCATTGTAAAGCACCTGTGATCACCTGAAAAACAAAAATAAAACCAATCAACTTATGTAGTGACCAAACCCAATAACCCAACACCCGAACCCAAGGCTGTGTAGATTCTAAAAGTGATCAAGTTGAAAGAGTAAAATACTTTGCCCAACGCAGGCTGGAAGAACTGTACCAAACATGTAAGAGGATAAGGAGGTTTTCTAGTCTCTGTGATAGAACTTATTGCTTCTCCATAGCAAGGAAAGATATATTGCAAGCAAATAAGAAAAAGTGGTCACTGTATTCTTACTCTTAGGAGTAAATGACTGGCTGGGTTGGTCAATTTTATCAACTTTGTTTTGTGTGTGGAAAATACATTATAAAGGACTTTTCTTTTTCTAGAATGGCACTGTAACCATTCTAAACATATGCATGTAAGACATTCTAAGTATTAAAAATATAAAGATAGAATCTCATCTCCCTATTTTTTTTTTAATTTTTAAAATTTTATTAAGTAGGCTCCACACCCAATGTGGAGCTTGAAACCAAGACCTGGAGATCAAGAGTTGCATGCTCTACCAATGGAAGACAGGTGCCCTATACCATTCCACTATTTAAGGAGCAGAGAGCTGGCTCTGAAATCAAGCAGAGGAATAATACACTGCGGAATTCCAAATAGCTAAGTGCTGTGCAAAAAATATGAAAAACATATGCTGGGACCTTAGAGATTGCTGAGATCAGCTAGTTCACCTAGTTCAGCTCTACCTAACAGACTCATGCTGCTCTGGTGGCTGTAACGGTCTTGGGCTGAATCAGATGAAAACACAGAGGAAAGGCTTTAGGAGTCACAAAGGCCAGGGCTCAAATCCAAGCTCTGCAGTTTCTTCCCTATTTGACTACAGAGATGTTACTTAACCTCCTGGCATCTTCACTGTAAGACAGGCAATCAGGAAATGGGAGTTGTGCAGGCTCTGGAGTCTGGCTCATGTACCAGATCTGTCATCTGGCCAAGTCACTTAGCCTAAAGCCTAGTTTTCATGTTGAAAAAACAGAAACCTTCATAATATGTGCCTCATGGGTCGTTACAAGGATTCACAGCTGTGGCGGGTAGCAGCATCAAGGATGATAAAAAGAATTAGTGCTGACAGGGGGACCCCACTACTCACCTTCATAACACTACCGTGAGGATTAAATGGAGTAAATAATGTACATTCCAGGGCTGGTAAAACTGTTAAAGACTATCCAAATATATTGGATTATTACAATGGGAAGGAATGTAATGCAGGGAATAATCTCTAAAAACTCAATCATCTTGTGAAGCACAAGCCTAGAAGTTCTGGAGATTTTGCACAACATAGCTCTTGTCAAAGAACAGAAGCTCACCTTCACATCCACGGAGACAAGGCAGTCTATGAGAAGAGAGACAAAAGGATCCAACATTTCCAGAACAGGTTCACTTGAAGACTTGATCTTGGAAGTCTTCAGACTCAGATGCAGCAGCTAAAAGATTCAAAACAATATTTTATGCCAGGAGACCAAATGGAGTTGGGTACAAGTGAAATGATTTGAAGAGACCCACGTAACATGTTAAGATGCTTCTGTATGAGGTGACAAAAATTTTGAAGGTATTGGGAAAGGACCTGGGAGACTGTCAGTAAATGAAGAAAGAGGGAGCTCACAGTGGAGCTGAGATGCCAAGTTCATTTACCAAGTGATTCCTCAGCATTTACTTAGGCACTGGCTCCGCAATATAGGACACAGCAGCGATCAAGATGAGCAGGGCCCCTGCTGATGGAGCTCAGCCAGGAAGACAGACTAGCTAACTGTTAGCTGTAAAGGCAGTGAGCTTGGGGACCTGTGGAATCCAGGTGGAGGGAGGAGCAGGTGGTAAGGTCTCGGAGTCGGAGGAGATGGGGACCACAGACCTGAAATGAAGCCAGTGTGGCAGGGATGGGTGTTGCAGTGGTATGACAGGAGGCTACGCCCTTACAGACCGGATGAAAGTCTGGGTTCTCGGGAAAAATGGGAGCCAGTGAAGGGTTTTAAAGGAAAGAAATGATCAAATTTGTGTTTTTAGAAGCTCACATATTTTTTAAAAAAAAATTAAAATCAATTTAGAGAAGTCCATGAGCAAAACAGTAGTGAACCCATAAATGTTAGGTCAGAATCATTAATTCTGAGACAGGTAGAGCATCAAAGGAAGTATTAGAAAGAAGGAATGGTAAATGGATCGACACACCTTTTTAAATAAAAAAATCCTATGATTTATTTATAGTAAGGCAATTAGAGTGGAAATGAACGGGACTGGAAATTTAGCAGAGGATTAAAAGGCACTCCCCCATGGGCAGCAAATTGCACCTTAGGGTTAATTCTTACCCGAAGCCCAGACTCAATAAATATGTGCATGTTGGTTTTCCTGCTCACAACAGCTTTCTGCCCACCTCGCGCTGGAGTTGGGGGCAGCAGAAGACAGCTCTGGGGTGGAAGGCGTGGGTCCGCTGTAGGGGCTGCTGGGTTTCTGTCAACCACAAAGGAAAGATAGGGAGAGGAATCCTGTAGCTGCGTTCCAACAAGTCCCCGCTGCCCTGTCTGCTGACTGCAGCCCAGCACTAAGTAACGTGCTGTGCACTGTGGGCTTTTTCTCTCCTTTAACCATGAAACACAGAGATTATCAGGTTGTTCATCAAGGGCGTAGAACAACTCCAGAAAGAGATCATACTGATGAGCATGCATTTAAATTAAGATGAACAGTGAGGGGATACTTCCTTTGGTTTTTGAAAACATAAGCCAACCCAGAAGCAAAATCCAAAGGAAGGTATTTTAAAAACCTTTGAAGGTCTAAATATCTGTTTAATCAGAGCAAAAGGTGTATATTTAAAATCTATCCTAACTTTGATTCAATAAATAAAACAAAAAGGTCTCAAGATGAAATTTATCACTTAGAAGGACTTTAGCCCAAACACCAGAAAGCAGTACCATCTTAAAACTCAGATATGCAACTAAGGTGAATTACTAAATTCATCCACTTACGAGTAAATAAGAACTGAATGGTTTATCAGAAGCAAGTACTTAAGGATAACTTTTTTTTTCTTTCAAACTTACTTTTCTTTCTCTGTTAACAGGGGGAGATTTTCACTGACCAAACCATAACTGAGCAACAGGATGGATTCTGCTGTCATTTCTTGATTCACAATTAATCCTGCGATGATTCGGCGCAAGGTTTCATGAACCTTCCGGGCCAGTTTTAAACTTGTGGTATTTTGTAAGACCTAAAGGCAAACATAAAAATCAGGCTGAGGTGATACAGAACTGCATTTTCATTTGTTGTAATGGTAGTTTTTAAAACAGACATTTGCTTTTTAATATTTTTTCCTAATTAAAAAAGAAACATTCTTAATAAGAAATTTCAAACAGAGCATACAAAGTATTAATCTACATGTAACATCAATCCCAGAGACAACCACTGTCTACAGCCTGGGGATTTCTTGCACTCCCTCCTATGCTCTCTGCTGGAGACACCTGAGGATCTAGGGCTGGAGATCTGATGTGACACTTGGAAGATGTCACTCTCCTCATGCATCACAGGCAAACACACACACATATACGACAGTGACAAGATTCAGTCACTACTCCTCTGAAACCATGCTAATAAAGTGCTGAAATGGCCACGCCTCAGGGTTGGATATTAGTAATTGGGCCAAATCAGAGGAACTCAATGGCAATCTAGGACCATCAACCCCAAAAGAAACCTCAGCACTTTATTTGCTTCCCACAGGACACAGTATTACTTACTTTCATTACCTTGGAGGGATTTGATAATATACACAGAAGATTCATATGCTCTGTTGACTCTTTTTCATCCTCAAAACATAGCTAACATTCTTAGGTTTAGTAAGATTAATGCATTCTAGGAACAATTATGGAGTTAATCTCACACCAAAACATTTGGAATTATGGCTAATTTATGTCATTAAATAGTGCTAGTTTTAGTACATAAAATTGTAATAAAAGGAATTAATAACATTTATTGAATGACCACCCCTGCATCAGGCAGAGAACATTATGAAGGTAAGTAAACTATAGTCTCCACCCAATAGGAGGCAGAATGAAAACAGTGCAGAACTTTGGAACAGAAAGATCTACGACTAAATCCTTACCTTCCTACTTATCCACGAATCTTCTATCTTTCTGAACCCGTATTTTCTTATCTGTTAGTTAGATGGATATACTACTGATCTCAGAGTGGTTGTGTGGATTAGAAGTGATAATGAAACACAGTGCTCAGAACATAATACATGTTCAACCACTGTCAAGAGGGAGAAGATCTGGCATTGACAGCAACCTGGGAGTAGCAATGTGACTCCACCAAAAGCTGTGTTCTAGCTGCTGACTTGACTCAGCTATAAAATTCACCTGGAGGGATCCCTGGGTGGCGCAGCGGTTTGGCGCCTGCCTTTGGCCCAGGGCGCGATCCTGGAGACTCGGGATCGAATCCCACATCGGGCTCCCGGTGCATGGAGCCTGCTTCTCCCTCTGCCTGTGTCTCTGCCTCTCTCTCTCTCTCTCTCTCTCTCTCTGTGACTATCATAAATAAATAAAAATTAAAAAAAAAAAAAAAAAAAGAAATTTAAAAAAAAAAAAATAAAAAAAAAAATAAAATTCACCTGGATTTCAATTTTTTTTTTCGCTTCTGCATCACATGGTTTATACCCAGAACTCTGGTTCATGGTTTAGAATGCCCAACTAAGACAGCCAGCTAGTGGCTATGTGGTACAGGTGTCCTTAGCACCAGAAAAGATCCTGGTTGTCAAGTGCAGCATTAAGGTTTATCCTGCATGGCTCTTTTTAAGAACTCATGATAGTGTAACATGAAGATCACCTGCACTGCACTTAAGTCCTTACCTCTTTTAATGGAAGGATAAGTTTTGTAACCTGATCTTTCCCTACAAACTTGCCCAGGATTTCATAAGAATCATAACTCTTGCTTCTTCGTGCCTCCATGACTTTGGAGAGGATCTGCTTCACTTCCTTCTCTTCAGCGATGGCACCAAACAACTCATGGTTAAAAATCTTTGAGAGAAAAAAGCCAAATGGCAATTGTCTGCAATTAGCAAGGTATGTCAACAGAAGCAGTCTCTGATACATCCAGATCAGGGGAAAGAAGTTGATAGGACTGAAATCAGATGGTGGAGTTCTATTAGATTACACTTTTTCAAGGTATTTCAGGGACCAATTACTGAAAGACAACCAAATACAGAAACACCTAAAGGTTTGTACTAAGGGGAAACAAAACAAGAATACTACACAGATTTACATATATAATCCTATAATATACAGACACTTTTTCTTTGATATTACCAAAGAGTAGCTTAATTTCTCTTTAAAAAACTCATATGATATTTCCAACTTAATTATCACAACTGATGTGTTTAATTTAAAATGTTTAAGTGTCTACATTTTTTTATGAATGAACAAAGGCTGTGTGGCAAATTTAGTTTCTTCTTAATCCTACCCCCCCCAAATGATCACATTATCCAATTTTAAAAGTTGACTGTTCATTGTTTTTCATTATTATAAGTAAAGCTTTATACTTTAATATAAACCCCAGACTAAATATATCTGTGATTCTTTAAAACAGATTCTTGGAAGTCATTGAAATTTTGCTTATTTTAAAGCCCTTAACACACAACATCAACTTTCTTTCTAGAAAGGTTATACTAAAACTCATAACCTACTAGCAATAGCAGAATGCCCATCTCATGTCACTTGAATCAGCTTTTAAACCTCTGCTGATCTAAGAGATGAGACAGTACATTATTTTCATTTCTATAGGCTATAATTATTTCTAAGTTTGTGAACTGATTTTCTGTCCTTTGCCCACTTAGACAGTGAAACTCCCCTTTTCCAAATCTTACCTCAATCATTATATCTAAACAAGAGTCCAAATCCCCAACTTGTAGCTTGTGGGTGAGGCCTTGTAGCAACATGTACACAGTGAAAGTTAGCACATGGACCTAAAATGAAATGTACAGTAAAAGTATGAGTGGTTTTTTTTTTAAGATTTTATTTATTCATTTGAGAGAGAGCGAGAGAAAGAAAGAGTGCGTATGAGTGGGCAGGAGGGGCAGAGGGAGCAGCAGACCTCCGCCCCGCTGAGCAGGAATCCCGATGCAGGGCTTGGTCCCAGGACCCTGGGATCATGACCTGAATGAGTCAAAGGCAGATGCTTAACTGACTGAGCCACCCAGGCACCCCCAGAATATGAATAGTTAAGAATACCACACTAGAAAAAAGAAATAAGGTCTAAGTATTGTAGAGAGCACTCAAAGTTTATATCTGTCATTACTGTACGGAGAAGCTTTGACAAATACTACCATCTAAAAGATTTTAACCAATTGATCACTTTGTACAAAAGATGCTCAGAAACACATTACAGTGCTTGAATCTATTACTGTGACTAAAACGGGCCACTGATTTATAAAGAAAGGCATGAGAACCTTGAGCCAACCTGTGAATTAAGGAGCCTACCAATGCTGAGTGTAATCAAAGCTGTCATGAAGGAAACAGACCAGTTTTTGCCCTTAATAGTAACCACAGCTAACTTTACTAAGAGCTTACTCTGGGGCCTCAGGAACCAGTGGGATGAAAACAGAAACTCTAATACTCATTTCACTGGAGTTTCAGGAAAGGACAGAGTATAATGCAGAAAAAGTATCTGGAGAAATAATAGCTCAAAACTCCCCAAATTTGGTGAAACTCAGCAAATTTCAAATAGGGTAAGCAAGCTCAGACACATCATAATCCAACTACTGAAAAATAAAGGCAAAGAAAAAGTCCTTAAAGCCGCCAGAGGACAACAATGCATTACTTAGTTTGGACAGTGATTCGACTAATTGTGGAGTATTCATCAGAAAGTCTGGAAGGAAGTGATACAACATTTTTAAAGTGCTGAAAGAAAAGTACTGTCAATGAGGACAGAGGACTAAAATCATTTGCTGCCACCATACCTGCCCTACAAGATTGCTGATGGAAGTCATTTAGACCAAAGGAAAGTAATCACCAGAAAGAAACATGGAAATTGAGAAATGAAAGAATAGCAGAACTGATAAATATCTGGGCAAACACTATTTTTCCCTCTTGAGTTCTTTAAAATATGTCTGGCAATTACAAGCAAAAACTACTATTGCCTGACGAAATTTTCAATATACAGATCTGTAATAGACAAACTACTATAAAGCAAAAGAAAGGTGAAGGGATCCATATGGTGGTAAGGTTTCTATATCCCACTCGAAGTCATAAAACATGACTTCTAAGTACGCATGTATATGGTAATTCCTAAAGCAACCATTAAAAAAAGAAAACTTTTCAGAGAGACTGTTAAATTGAATACTGATATTTTGTGTTAGATTTATAACCTATAGTTAGAAGCTTACCTTTGAGCAAATCTAGATACAGAAAGGAAAGCTACCTCCCAGGAGTCTTGACTGGGTGCTTGAAAAGAATAAGCTACAGTGTTTCTCAAACTTGAGATCACTCAGGCATCTTACTGAAATGCAGATGGTGTAGGGCAAGTGTAGGGCCCTAAGCTGTACATTTCTAACAAGCTCCCAGGTGTTGCTTATGGCACTTGTCCAAGAGCCACTCCTGGAGTTAGTGAGGAGCTAGCCAGCTATGTCACTACTCAAAGAGTTTTGTATTCCACCTGGAGATCCTATTATTATTACTTATGTCATATCATTTAACTCCTAAAAAATGTTTATGTTCTTTATTATTCACGTTTGTGGTAATACATTCGGTATGCATTCAACAAGGATATTTTTAAGAATTCAGAAAATATAAACCTTCGTATCAAATGGTCTGGGAAAAAAAGAGGTTATATAACCAAGGCCTAGAAGCATCTTTATAAAAATCAAATATAAGAATTTTTTTAAAATATATTTTTATTGTTTTTTAAAGATTTTGACAGACAGAGCAAGTGAGCAAGCACAAGCAGTGGAAGTGGCAGGCAGAAGGAGGGAGAAGCACACTCCCTGTGGAGCAGGGAGCCGGATGCGGGACTGGATCCTAGGACTCTGGGATCATGACCTGAGCCGAAGGAGATGTTTAACCAACTGAGCCACCCTGGTGTCCCTAAAAAATAGGTTTTTACAATGCTGATTAGAAACTTGTGAATATTCTTGATTGCTATCTTGGTGGATCAACTTTACTGAAGATAGACCCAAATCACCATCACTTAGTGCTCAAATTGCAAATACTTGAACTTCAATTCAACTTGAATGACTGCAAGGCACATAATGCAATTTACCTGATATCCACGGACAAGGGTAGTCTGTAATTCTTTTAAAATGTATTGTAGGTAGCGCACACCCAGATCTTCTATTATTTTTGCTAGAGTGCTGCGTGCAATATCTCTGATTTCCTGTGCTCTGTTCTTGAGGAGGGCACATACTTTCAGCAAAATACTAGAAAATGAAAAATTGAAAAGCACTAATCAAAAAGCAAGCAAATAAAATTACAAACATCCTTTTGTCTCTTATTCAGTACCCCAATTTCCCAATTGGGATTCTAAATCACAGCAAATTGTGACAGTACTTCTCTTCCTCACAAGAGTTTCAATAGTCAGAAAGAAAGAAACACTTTTTGAGTTTCACTGAACTTTTCTAATTTGTCACACAATATACCTTGGCAGATTAGCCTCCATAACTTCTTGAGGAAGGGACTGCATCAGTTTAACCATGGCAAAAGCTAAAGGAACTCGAACTACTTCCTCATCATTCACAACCTTAGATTTTATGAGCTTGTGTTCTTCTTCCCTTTTAGTCTGTAAGAAAAATTTAGGTTAAAGTAAAACAAAAATAAATGGATGGGGGACCTAGAAACACTTGTGCAACCTTGCAGTTGAAAGATAAGCTCTTTTGATACATCTTATGACCATTTCTAAGTTTATCATCTGAAAAAAATAAATTATGCAGTTTGAGAATAACCTTTTAAAATTATAAAAATAGTAGGAATAAGGTTTTTTCCCCAAAGAAGCAACCAGAAAAAAATAAAGCCACATTTTCACCGACACAGATTAACACTGCTGTGAAATATATAAAAATCCTAAGAGATTTGTATCAATTGGGATTTTTCAAGAGTTTACATGACACTTGTTGGTATATAAGAAATACAGCACCTCAAATAAGTTATATCTACAAATATACAAAATGATCATGTCAATATTTTATACTAGGTGCTGGTAAACTTCTGTAGAGGGTCAGATAGTTAATATTTTTGGCTTTATGGTCTTGGATGAAGCTATTCAACTTTGCTGTGGTAATGCAAAAGCAGAATTAGACAATATATAAAACAGTAAGTGAAACTGTGTTCAATAAAACTTTATTTACAACAGGCTGCTGGACAGATCCAGTCCATGGACCACAGTTTGCCAATCCATGTTTTACAACTGAAGGAAAGGCTCTGACTTCATGAGAATCCACTGTTAACCAGGAAGAAGATGAATTTTGAACATCAGAGAAGTGCCCAAGATGTTGATAAGGGAAACATACTCTAATTTTTAAAAATTTTCTTTTCTTTGGAAATGAGATTCATCTAATTAACTGCTTTGGAGATAGAGAGCATTTATCTACCACATGAAAATCATAATGAAGGAACACTGATGCTTAGCTGCAACAGGAGAGGAACCCAAACATGATGAGACAAATCAAGGGAGGTAAATTCTTAAAGGTTGAGGTAAAAGAAAATCCAAAAGCTGAAATCAATTAATGGTTAGGAGTCTCAGTCTGACAGGATCCCACAAACATCCTGGTTCACACAGACCTCCTGAACCCCAAGCAGAATGATTACCGTAGATACGAGGCATTTGTGGAGTCTGGGTAGGATATCCCCAGTTATCGTTCCTTGGATATTTTTAATTGTTCTCTCCAATTCTTCCTTATTCCGAGGAAGGAAAGAGATAGACTCCATGATACACTCAGGTTCTTTAGCTGATGTCTCTTCACGACTAGCTGGATCAGGGTTTTCTAATTCCTTGTTGTCGTCTGACAAAGTTTTACATTCGTTTTCCTTCTCTTCCTCATCCATTTGCTCTAATTCCATGGTTTCATGTTCTGGCAACTCAATCACTTCTATTGTGTCTATGTTTAGTAAACAACAAAAGTCACTTTAAATCAAATAAGGAAACAACACAGTTGTGTTACATAGTCTTTCCCACCAATATCTAATAAAAACTATCTAGTTATCAGTATGGGTAGGTAGGCCGGGTAAGTGATGAGGAAACAGCACTAAATGAAAGGGTTATGGTTTTTTGCTTTCTTACAGTTTGGAGCCTAGTGAGGAACAGAGACAGGTAAATCAACAATTATGAGTGTAGGACAGCAAGTACAGGGTACTTTGGGAACACACCAGGAGACTAGGCCGGAAGGAGATTCTTAACCAAAAGAAAGCTTCCAGGGATGCCTGGGTGGCTCAGTGGTTGAGCCTTTGGCTCAGGGCATGATCCCAGGGTCCAAAATCAAGTCCCGCCATCAGTCTCCCTCTGCCTATGTCTCTACCTCTCTGTGTCTCTCATGAATAAATAAGTAAAATATTAAAAAAAAAAAAAAAGAAAAAAAGCTTCCAAAGTACTGTGGGTGGAGGTTTCCAAAAACAAAAACCTATATTTATGAGCATGAAAAACATAATGACGACCAACAATTCTCATGCAGAAATGTCCCTTACTATATAGGGTTCAGTTTACTAAAGAAAATTAGGCAGTGCAGTACTATGGGGCAAGTCTAGGCTTGGCTCTGCTAACAATCCATGTGACCACAGTCAATTAACCTAAGCCTAGTAGGCTTTGGCTTCTTTATCAATAAGATGGAGATGGCACCTACCTTGCAAGGCTATTGTGAGGATTAATTGAGATAAAGTTTATAATGCACCCAAAATATGTTTGACAATGCACCGACTTTCAAAAATGGTAGCTTTTAGTCTTTATTTTGTTTACTGGCCATGTAGCTTTAGGAAAGTTACTTTACATTTTTGAACTGTAATTTCTCATATCAAAAATAATGGGGTAACTAACAACTAAGGTTCTTATAAGATTCTTATGAGAACAAATGAGATAATATCTATAAAAGGCCCAGGTCATAGTAGGTACTCAATAAATGTTTCAAACTTCAGTCATATCTAAGAAGAAAGAGACAGTTAAGCAAATTAAGTATTTTAATTTTTAATGTTTCTTTTTATGCAAAATTGCAAAATGTAGATCCCACTGCCTGAAGATAAACCATTGAGGGGCTTTAGTACATCAATGGTTTAAAAAACAAAATAGTTCCTATAAATTCAAACCAGTCTTTGTTATTAATTAGCGTGGCTCTATAGTAATTTTACTGTGAACCAAAGAATTAGAAAATTTTGAATAGGAAGGAATGTTGGGAGTAGTGCAAACTGAAGGCCAGAATATTTCAATGTCTTTAGCAAAAACAATCTATTCACCCATTTAAGTGTTCATTTTTTTCTTTTAACAGGTTAAGGAAATTTCTAATTATTCCTTATTTGATATCATGGATACTGAATTTAATCAAATGTTTCCCTTTTGTCTCTTCAGATGACCACATTTTTGAATGCGTTCAATTCCACTAACCAGTTATAACAACTTCGTGAGTTTGTGGAGGCTTCCTCTATCAATCGTCTCAAATAGCAGGCATAACATTGAAATTATCCATTCCTTAAATATTTATAGAATTTGCCTATAAAACTGTGAACCTGGTATGTTCATCAGGAGAAGTCTTTTAATTATAGAGTCAATTTCTTTAGTGGTTAGAGAGAGATACACCCAGATTTTCTATTTCCTCTAAAGCCACCTTTTGTATTTTATTTTTCTAAGAATTTGTATGTCTAACTCAAGTTTTCAAATTTGTAAGTACTGGGACACCTGGGTGGCTCAGCAGTTGGGCGCCTGCCTTCGGCCCAGGGCGCAATCCTGGGGTCCCAGAATCGAGTCCCACATCTGGCTCCCTGCATGGAGCCTGCTTCTCTCTTTCCCTGTGTCTCTGCCTCTCTCTCTCTGTCTCTCATGAATACATAAATAAAATCTTAAAAAAAAATTTTTAAGTACAAAGATCATAACATTATTTTACCTTTCATTTAATTGTGACCTTTTAAAGTTTCTAATGTTGTTTATTGTGCCTTCTATTTTCACTGACCAATCTTGACAGAGCTTTGCCAACTTATAATCTTTCAAATATCTATTTTTAGATCTGATGATCCTTTCTTATTATATCTACTTTATATTTCATTAACTGTTGCTCCAATTTTTAATTCTTTTAAATTTTGCATTCATTGCTTAATGTGCTTTCCATACATGCAGGTGTAAAACTGTATTTCTACATAAGTAATCTACAGCTCAGATTTTTTGGACCAGCCTTTTCTACTGCTAAATAAGTTTTTACACAAATTTTCAAACCCTCTGCTTTAACTTTCCCCTGACTCATTCACTGGTCACTGCTTATAGGAGCAGAAAAAGATGCTAAGCTCAATTCTGTCATCTTTAATTCATTATCATCAATTATCCAAAAATAGAATGGAAATTTAGTTTAAGAAAGTTTTAAAAACTTACTTTCCTCATTCTGAATTTTTCTCATTTGTTCTTCAAGAGTTCTGTGGTCAAAGTGGAATGCTTCTAACACAATTACTAGCAAACTGTTAAAAAAAGGTACAAAGAAATGTTTGATTCACAATATCATTTGACGATTACAAGGAAACATTTAAAGACTTACAGACATTAAAATTATTTTTATCAGCTTTAGTTATTTTTGACTTTAACAAACATTAGCATAACTTCATTAACAGAAGGTAAAAGTAAACCGAGATTAAAGAGATTGCTTTAGGAAATAATCCAAAATTGATTATTTTCTTTTTCTTTTTTAAAGATTTTCTTTATTTGATAGAGAAAGCAGGCACACACAAGCAGGGGGGAAGCAGGCAGAGGGAAAGGGAGAGCCTGCCAAGCAGAGAGCCTGATGCAGGGCTTGATCCCAGGACTCTAGGATCATGATCTTTGCCAAAGGCAGACGCTTAACTGATGGAGCCACTTAGGTGCCCCCAAAGTTGACATTTTAAAAATAAAACAAAAATAAGTTTGACCATACATACCTGACACCCAACTTTTGATTGATCTGTCCTGTCTGTAAAACATGAATGAAATGTTTCAAGTAATATACATATGCTGACCAAGAGAGATGTCTGCAAATAGCTCCAATAACTTCTGTGGCAGCAATGGTTATATTTTCATGCTGTAAAACAAATCCAGAGCATCAATACAAAATAAACATTTCCTAACAAAATATAGGGCTCATTTCATGTCTAAGCTACTGTCTAGCTTAGACAGTAGGTGATCAGCAATTACAGCAGAGTGCCCTAACTATACTCCATTTCCCCTCCTAGCTGTAGGAAAAGATGCCTATTAAATTAAAGGAGTGACACTGTACTTTAATATGCTTAAGCCTACAGGCTGTGTATGAAATTAAATTCATGTGTAAAAAGTTGACAAATGCTAAAGTTAACTTTAATGCACAGCTCAGCATTCAAGAGTACACTGCCTTGGAGACAGCTCTTTCATACCATCATAGAGAATAGGGACTGGATTTATCCTCATACCTTAAAACAGAAAGATAGACAAAAATATATGAAACAGCAGTTTTCAGATTTTGGACATCAAGCAGTACAGTTCAGTGTTCCCTGAGAGAAAGGCAAATGAAGTGTGTCTTATAATTGCCCTAATTCACTGTGTGAGAAGAACTGTCAGGTTCTTTTCATAGGAGGAGAAACACACAAAGGGCTCAGTGGTCTCCCTGATGTACGGAGGCAGAGTTGAGGATGTGGCCAACTAGTGTCCAAAGGGCAGAGCACCAGAGAGGAGAGAGCTACACAGAGAGGAAAGCTGCACAGGCATACCAAGAAGCAGCAAAATACCTCTCACAAGAAGAAAAACCAACCAGTTGAAACAGATCCCCAAATGACACAGATGACAGACCTATACTAGACAAAGGCAGTAAGACAAATGATGAAATTACATTCTATAAGATCAAGAAGGGAGAGGAAAGCAAGAACATATTAAGCAGAGAGAGATAAGAAATAAAAAAAAAAGGCCCAAACTTAATGTCTAGAAATGAAAAAGACAGTTCTGGGAGGGAAGACACACTGGATGGGATTAAAAGCAAATTAGAATCTGCAGAAGAAAAGATTAGTGAACTTGGAGATATAGTGATACAGAAATGAAACAAAATGAAACCCAGAAAACTAATTTAAAAAAAAAAAAAAAAGAGCCTCAGTGTATTTAGAACAAGTCTGAATGACCTAATATTCTGGGGTCTCCAAAGGCAAGAAGGGGACCCAAAAGTATCTTTGTAGAAATAATATCCAAAATTTATGTTTGAAAAACATTACAACTCAGTAGATCCAAGAAACTCAACAAACCCCAAGCACAAGAAACAAGGAAACTACACTAAGGCACACTGTAATCAAATGATTTAAAACTAGTGTTAAAGAGAACATTTTCAAGGCAGCCAGAAAAAAAAAAAAAGATACACTCAGAGGAACAAAGACAGGAATGACTTCTTGTTGGAAATTATATAAGCCAGAAGGTAGTAGAGCAATTATCTTTAAAAAACAGAAAGAAAAAAAAAAAACTTGTCAATCTAGAATTGCATACCTAGAAACAGTCTGTAAAAGCAAAAATGAGAAAAGATAAATAAAAATTGAAAGAATTCATCAACAATAGACCTGTGCTACAAAAAAATTTAAAGGAAGTTTTCCTGTAAGAGTAAAATGATACAAGATTATGTCTGGATCTACCCAAAGGAATGAATGGAAAATTGTAAATAATTGGAAGAGACCAGAAATTATAAATAAGTAAGCAGATATAAAAGATCTTTCCTTATTTTGAAAATCTCTTTAAAAGATAATTGACTGTTTAAAGCAAAAATACTAACAATGTATGGTATGGTTTAAAACTGATACAGAGGTAAAACCTACAAAAAAACAGCTCAATGATAACTAATAAGCCAAGAGAGATAAAATGAAATCATTTTAAAAAGCCAACTAATCCAAGGAAAAAAAAAAGAGACAAGCGGGAAATAAATAAAATCAACAATTTAAACCCAACCATATTAATAATATTAAATGTAAATGGCCGGGGATCCCTGGGTGGCTCAGCAGTTTAGTGCCTGCCTTTGGCCCAGGGCGCGATCCTGGAGTCCCGGGATCGAGTCCCACATTGGGCTCCTGGCATGGAGCCTGCTTCTCCCTCTGCCTGTGTCTCTGCCTCTCTCTATGTCTATCATAAATAAATAAATAAATCTTTAAATAAATCTTTAAAAATAAATAAATAAATAAATAAATAAATAAATAAATAAATAAATAAATGTAAATGGCCTAAGACCAATGAGAAGGCAGAGATTGTCAGATTTGATAAAACCAAGACCCAGTTATACACTATATACTAGAAACCAACTGTAAATATAAAGTGATAAATGTTAAAAATAAAACACTAAAAAGATACATCATGTTAACATCAATCAAAATAAATATAATTTATGTTTTCCATCTACACCTTTTCCTATTTTGCTGCCATCAAAGTATAAGTTGGTTGTGCTTACTGACTTTAAACTGGAATTTAGGGGAGTACTTTTTATTTAGGTAATTCTTTAAAAATTTTTGAAACAAGAGGAAATCTAACTTTGCACAACACCATGTGATCAACACAGTGTAAATTCAAGTCACAAATCCTGATATCACCTCAAATACACTTAAATTTCTGGGTACTGCTTTTCATTAACCTAATCAATAAATATCTATCAAGGCCTTACAACATGCCAGGCAGTTTTTGGTACTATGTAGTAAAATAGTGAAGACAATCCTTAGTTCAAATACTGATTCTCATTCTGTACATCTTTGAGAAAGTTAAATATCTCACTTATTCCCAGTTTACTTTCCTATAAAAGAGTAACAAGAGTCCCCGCAGGGTTAAGCTGTGGTGAGGATGAAGTAGGATTATTCCTTTAACTGGTATAGTGCTAAAGAAAAGGTAGCTATTGTTTAATTCATTTCTTATGAGCCATTTGGAAAAATAATGATTGTTAATGCTGATTAATGGCATTTACCATAATTAAGTCTTATGATACAAAAATAAAAGTATGCTATGTTGTAATGTGATCATTTATTTCTAAGAGGGGAAATATTTTGTGGTTGGCCTTTCTGAGCTAATAATAGTTAAAATAAAAATTATAGCTATCATTTATAGAGCATTTACAATGTGCCAAGTACCATTCTGAGGGCTTCAGAAATATTTTAAATCTCTAATTATGGTGACAACATCAATATGTATGTTACCAACTCCATATGCATTTTGGAAAAGTGTGTCCTGGTATGGGTAGAGGTTTAATGGTTTCTAGATCTCATGTCCTACCTTGAGCATTTTCTCATCAAAAATTGGAGTCATGGCATAAGGCATGATGTAATTCTGAAGAGTTTTAGAAGATAGTACAACTTTGCCTTCCATTAGTTGTTTTGCCAATTTCTTCAAGGCTCTTGCTCTTCTGTGAATCTGTGAGTTAAATAAAGTAAGAATTAGTTACTGAACACACTTACCTACAACTAGCTCCATTTCAGCATGTTCCTTTTCCATGAAAAGATTAAAGGAATGAAATACAGGCCATGTGTTATGTAAGCCTGTAACACCTGTGCCTTGATTCGCTTCCAGAGATAGAATCCATGGCATTTGCTTAATGATAGATCCTAAAGTATTTATACATATATTAGAAAATGGCAGAGAAATATGACGCTATTGTTTTGGTTTGTAAACCAAAAAAGAAAACAGACCCCAAGAAAATGATCATTTCCTGCACTAATTTGACTGACAATCGAAGACCAAGGAATGAGAAGCTCAAAACTTTTTGGAAAATTGTATCTTTTTAAATCTTTTTAAATGAGCAGAACAGTTTGAAATTCTTATTTTATACACAGAAAAAAAACAACACAGAAGTGTCTTCTACCTGAATGTGTTTCATATTCTCAAAGAAGTCCATTTCTGGATCATGGCAATCAGTAAGCTGCACCAAGTCTTTAAATTCTGGTTGATATGGAAAGGTTTGAATTAAACAGGAAAGCACTGTGGTATAATCCTGTTGAATATTCTGTAAATGCCAAGTTAAGAAAAAAATTTTTTAAGAATTTGCTATCTAGGTAATACTAAGAAACACAGGAAAAAAGCTACTATAATTTTTTTTGTACATTTTTTTTTAAGTAAAACATTCCCACTGTAAACACAGAGGGGGTCACTCTCCTTCCTATTCCCACTCTCAAGAGTTTGAAAGTATTGATGCAATGAAGTATTTTAATTAAACGTACTAACCCTGACTGCTTTTCAACAACAGCATAAGTAGGGAAAAATAAAAACAAAACTAAAACCCATAACAGAAGTACGTAAGAGACAAAGATACAACTGCAAACCCAAATACCTCTATCTGGTTCTTTAATCCTTTCCTTAACTTCTCCAGGAGTGAACGATGAATGATTTCCCTGTATTCTTTCTCTGTGACATTCAAGGCAGCTAGCTTTTTGATGATACTCATTAGGCACATGCTGGCATTATCACTTAAAGACATGTCTCCTAACTGGAAACAGGAAAAAAAACCCAAATTATTCTGTGTAATAACTATAATATGGCATATTACTTTCCAATGGAAGAGTTTACAAAATGTTGCCTCTCTTCTATGTAAACTCTCTCCTAAGAAATGTCCCCCAAGTACATCATACCTAAGGAAGAACCCGATGTAGGGCTAGGCAGGCATACCTCAGAGGTACTGTGAGTTCGGTTCCAGACCACCACAGCAAAGTGAAAATCACAATAAAGTGGGTGAAATGAATATTTTGGTTTCCCAGTGCATATAAAAGTTATGTTTACACTATACTGTAATCTATTAAGTGTGCAATAGCATTATGTTTAAAAACACAAGGTACATACCTTAATTAAAAAATACTTATCATGATCTGTGATTTCAGTATGTAATAATCACTGATCACAGATCACCATGACAAATATAATAATAATGAAAAAGTTTGAAATAACTTGAGAATTGCCAAAATATGACACAGAGATATAAAATAAGCAAATGCTGTTGGGAAAATGGCACTGATAAGACTTGTTCAAAGCAGGCTTGCCACAAACCTTCAATTTGTAAAAAACAAAAACAAAAAACCCCCAACAGTATCTGCAAAGTGTGATAAAATGAGGTATGCCTATAGTAAATAACTTTGAAAAATCATGCTTACTGAAAAATAAAACTCTGATTTGGAAAATATGATGAAGTAGACTTTTCAGTTAGTTTTATTTCTCAAAGCAAAAAGAACAAAAGCACTAAGCCAGTTTTCAATATTCAATATCACATGATCACTGAAAATAACAAAGTTGGCTGATATAATTCTGGTTAGTTGTGTTCCAGTTTCTGGTTTGAGCAATGTAGGTAGTGAACGTGGAAAAAGTATTGCCAGCTCAGCCAACCAGGCAGTGATGTGGAATTCTCTGTGCTGGAATTTGACATGAAATATGAAGAATTAGCCCCAGATGGGGAGATTACTTTTTCATATATTACATAATTATATAATACCAGAGAATAACTATAAAATGCCACCAAGAGATTACGGATACCCTTACATAGTTAACAATAAACCAAGGGTTTTATTTTCTCCAGTTTAGGTTTTAATTGAGTGACAAAAACATAGTACTTAATATCGTCCAAACCCTTTATATTTATCAATAAAAGAGGGCACATTGTCAAATAATATAGAAATGAAACTTCAAAAAACTGATATAATTGAAATACTATAAAACTCATCCTTTTAAAGTGTACAATTCAGTGCTTTTTTAGTATATTCACAAGGCTATGTAACCATCACTGCTATCCAACTTCAGAACATTTTCATCAGCCTCAAAACAAAACCCTGTACCAATCAGAGGTCTTCCCTCCCCAAGCAGCCCTTGGTAACTACTAACTTACTTTCTATCTCTATCAATTTCCCTATTTTTCTTTTTAAATTTCCTGATTTTACTACACAGCTTTCAGATTTTTCAAGGTGCTTCCACATGCATTATTTTATTCGAGATATTGGTCTTTTAAATCATGAGAATGTAAAATCAATCAATCAATCAATCAATCATGAGAATGTTATTCTCATATGGTCTTCACCAAACAAAATAGCCTGCAACTAAAAGAAAATTTAGTTATACTATATGTTGGCAAATTGAAATTTTTTTTTTGTAAATTGAATTTAAATTAAAAAATATTTAAAAAATTTTACACAAGAACTCTTGTCTTGCTCAAAACACAAATTAAGAAATCAGGTCACATAGTTGTGTTATCAAAACAACGAGAAACAATTCATAAATGTTTTGCTATAAAAACCTACCTCCATATTATAGAAACAATTATGCATAACTGGAATTAGGTAGTTAACATCCACAGTTTGCATCTCTTTAATGTAAGAGGTGATTGTCTGGAATGCTGAGAAGCGAACATCAAAGTTGATATCATCAAGATGTCTTTGATCAAAAGCGTTAAGCTACAAGAAATGAAAACATTGAAATACAGAAAACAGATGAAGGTATATAAATCTTAAGCAAACAAAAATGATAATACTTTTGAAGCAAAAGAGAAATAAGACTTTCTCTCTTACCTTGACAACATCAGTAATATATTTTAATCCATTCTCAAAATCAGAAAGTGTCTAAAAGGAATCAAAATAGTATATTATTACTGAATAAAATCTTAACTTTTCTGCCCCCCTCTCTTCAACTCCCTCTTTCCACTTAAATTTATATGAAACATCATATTGGCACCAAGAAAGCTGTTAATATGTGTTATATGTCAGATATCTTTTTTAAAAGGGGTTTGGGGTAAAAATGAGTATTACAGACCTGGAAAACTGTACAAAGCAACTGTCTTGACAACTTATTCTTAATAACCGAGAAGAGTTTTGCTAGAGGCTTGAGGAAGCTTGTAGGCTCCAGACAATGTTTTAACAGGTTTTGTACTGTCACCAAAATATCAACCTCTGTATCCTTAAGAAGAAATATTAAGAGAAATCACATTTCAGTAATTTAGAAAACTGGTCAACTTGACTTTGTTATATACCACAGACACTCTGTCTCAAATAAATAAATAAATTCTTAAAAAGTGGGGGGTGGGGCCCTCGGTGGTTCAGTTGGTTGGGCATCTGCCTTTTGGCTCTGGTCATGATCTCAGGCTCCTGGGATCAAGCCCTGTGCATCAGGCTCCTTGCTCATTGGGGAGTCTGCTTCTCCCTCTGCCTCTGCCCCTTCCCACCCTTCATGGTCTTTCTCTCTTTCTGTCTCAAATAAATAAAATTTTTAAATATGTATTACTGCATAGAAAACAATCATGAATAAGAAGCACAAGTAGTAATTATAAAAGTTGTTTCACAGGCCTTTAAAAGTTCTTAGCATCTTAACATAAAATCCACAATAATGTCCATTAAAAATTTCTTCCTTTAATTCTAATAGAAAATAGAATAAAACTGTCTACTGTCTAGTCCAAAGAAAAATCCACACTTCCGGTTGTCTATAGATTTGTGGTCTCCCTACTCCTGAATTACTGTGTGGTAAGAGATAGTGTAGCTACTAAAGCTTCATTAAATTTGAGCCACAGGAAGACTTTTTTACTCGAGATTGAACTAAGGTTTGAAAACCATCTTAGAAACTCAGCTACAAGTGATATTAATATAGTCTAACTTTTCATTCAGTTCTACAACTGTGATCCATATATACGATGCACTTCTTGGGATCCAGATTTTTTACTGATCAAAGTGAGAGAGGGAAAAGAATCGTGAAATGCATTGGAAGCTAAAGAAAGGATTGATGATGAATGCTTCCACCCTTTTGCTTGCCCCCATTCCTACTTCTGTTCCAATGTTTCTCCTCTGTTTTTAATTTTATATCTCTGTGTAAAGTCTTTTCACAAATACATCACAGAATCTAACCACCGAAGTTACTGCTCGCTGATTAATCTTAATAACAAAGTGCCACTTTAAAGACAAAGCCAGGGTGTCCCTGGGTGGCTTAGTGGTTTAGCGCCTGCCTTCGGCCCAGGGTGTGATCCGGGAGTCCCGGGATCGAGTCCCACGTCGGGCTCCCGGCATGGAGCCTGCTTCTCCCTCTGCCTATGTCTCTGCCTCTCTCTCTATGTCTATCATAAATAAATGAATAAATCTTTAAAAAAAAAAAAAAAAAGACAAAGCCAATGTCCTGTGAATTTATACCTGAGCAATATTGCCACGCTGGAGGAAAGGAAGGAGAAGTGTAATGAGTAGAGAACTTTGTTCTTTGTCTCTCATGAACTTGCTGATCCTAGAGAAGGGGAAAAACTGATATGTAAGGAAGACATACAAGTTAAGAATACTTCTCTAAGAAATTAAACATTTTGTAGAAAAACATGTAACAGACACAGGCGGTTTTTATGTGTTCATGTAGGAACAGTTTAACACACTTACTCAGCAGTATCCACTTTCCAACTTCAGGTTCACAGCTACTAATCTATTTCTCTTATAATGTCTGATTTTATAGGTGGGTCAGAGTAAACATCGATGCTATAATTTGACGCTATTTCTTTTACAAAGAAAATGACATTAAATGCCACTTTTTAAAGGCTTTATGTGCAGTATTTCAATTTAACTCCCACAATACCCTTCAATGTAGGAATTATATTTAGCCCCATTTTGTCCAAAAAATCCTGAGACTTAGAGAAGCTGATGTCACATGGCTAAGAAGCAGTAGAGCAGGCCTTTCAAACGTTGGTCTTCCTGGTGTCTAATCTCTTAGCCTCTTTTCACTAGCATACAGCCTGCGATAAAATTTAATGAGTGTATTTTGTGTGGTTTCCCATTCTGAATAACTTAGAAATGCAATAGTATAAATAAAACATTTCAAAGAAGTTCTTGAAAGACTCTAATATATCATTTTTGTCATTGTTGGGGTAACAGAAATAAACTGTAACAATTTAGAGCTTGAAATAGAAACATTTTCTGCACTCTTGTTTACCAACCTTGCTACAGAAATCACAATTATATATTATTAGGTCTACTGCCAAAGAGTATCATTAAAAATCTTTGGAAGATCTCCACTCTTAAAAAACAAAACAACCACAACCTGCTCTTTTAAATGAATTATTTTTATCAATTAAACTTAAAAAAATATGAAAACCAAGTGATCTCATGTAATTCAAAATTCTAACTGAACAAAATACACAAATCTATTAGTCTACTTTAGAATTTTGAAGACTGTTCTTTTGTAATAAGATGAAGATGCCATAAAAGTTTTCTAATGAATATTCCAGGAGAGAAAGGAATTCTACATTAACTTAAAAAGGGAGGGCATTTAAAAATACTGAAAACCTTTTCAACTTGTTATTAAAATAATTGAAAAACTAGATAAAATTCAGCAAAAATTAAAACCACGGATGGTAATGTTATCTTTTAAGGACCAGTGTATCACTTACTTTGATAGAATGCCAAGTTCCTTACTGACTTGTGCCCTATTCTTTTTCTTTTTCACCTTTTCTGCACTTATTGTGGTTTTGCTGAGATACTGGAGAATTACAGGTACATGAGGCAGAATTAATCGTCCTCCCATCGTGATAGATTCTGAAAAAAACAAAACAAAACAAAACAAAAAAACAAAAAAAACAACAGTGATGTTTTGATTTTAATTAACTATTCTCTTTTTTTTTTTTTCTAATTAACTATTCTCTTAAAAGATAATCACACACTATCTTCATAATGACAAAGCACTCAAATTTTTATAAATATTTAACAAATTTAAACTCCAAAGATTAAATTACTTATTTTCTTAGTCATAATAGATGTATTATTAGCTAAATTAAAAATTATGTAAGAGATCCCTGAGGTTTTATTTAAACCATTTTTGGTAGTAGTAAAAGAACTGTTAGGATAATATGACAGGAAGAATTCAGAGACACAGCAGTGGAAGTCCTTTAATAATTTCCTGATGGATAGTTGAGTGTTCTGGAGCATAAGTAATCTAAATTTCTACTACTGCAAAGAAAATTCAGTTTATATAAATTGGCATTAATTCCTATTATCAAAAGAAACTCTTTTGATAATATAAGTAATTAAAAGAGTCAAATTGCATGGACTTTTTCCTTTCTGAGGGCACAAACGCTACTTCAAAAACCTAGGACTCATTTGCTTTGTACAGCACACATACCATCTGCACTTTCTGTGTATACGCATCCAGTTACTGGCAAGCTCAAAAGTGTTTCTGTGGGTTCAAAATCTGGAAGGTTAAGAAGGTCATCAGCTATATCCATCACCATAGAGGCTGTGGCTTCAGAGAGATTCTTTGCTGAGAGAATTGCAAAAACGTTGGTTAGGATATCATACTCTGGGTACCCAGGTTTCTGTTTAGCCAGGAAAGGGAAGTATCTGCAAAGAAAAACATTGAAATTGTCATCTTATTTCTCAATACATTTATTTCTGAAAACATATTCCATATGAATTTTCATATTGAGTTTTTATATATATATATATATATGAACACTAATAAGATTATTCAAAAGGGAAATTACTTTAAAATCTAAAATTGGATGGATAATTTTAGGCACCTCACGAACATTACAGTATTTAGGCATTTTATGTATATCTCTCATTTAATCGTCATAACATCTCTATAATGTGGTAACACTGTACCCACATTACAGATAAAAACCTGAGACTTGTCTAAAGCCACTGAGCTAGAAGTAGTAAAGCTGAGATGTGAGCCACAGTCTAACTCCAAAATCTAAGCCTTTTCTAAAAGAAATGTATTGAAGACAGGCTATTTTTTTTTTATTTATAAATAAGCCTTCTAGAACATGAATGTTCATACACTCACATAAAAACCAGTGCTTCAAACATGAGAATCAGGAGTACAGACCAAAGAAACATTTGCTGTATCAGGATATGCAACATTCAGAGATCAGGATCATTTTTTGGGAGAGGTGGGTGAATCCATTCCCAATTATCAAAGATGAAAGACTCACATAAATGATAGGAGCATCCTACCCAGAGGAAACACACACCAACAGGGTAAAGAGCACAAAGGCTTTCCACCAGTGGAAAACCAGCAATTGTTTTACGTTAAGGATGTAGTCCTCTTAACAATCAACAGGAAGGTAAAACCAAAAAGACTCAGAGTATGGCTTCACCAATTTATCACTGTTGGAAAAACAGCTCAAGCACTTATAATATACTTAGTAGTAACAAACTGAGGAAAAGTTCTAGGTGGTTGTATTCATACATCTTTGTCCAACAGGTATTACGCAGAGTGTGCGCAGGAACCAAGCAGGGTCCTTTACATGTTATCATCTCTATTATCAGTAAGGTAGGTACTGCTATTATTTCTATTCTACAGATGGTGAAACTGAGGCTCAGAGAGGCCAAATTTGTCAAACAACCTGCAGTGGTGCTAGGATTTGAAGCTAGGTTTGTGTGGCGTTGGAGACTGTTCTCTTAACAGTATGCAGTACACTGTCTTAACATTTTTTCAAGCACAAAAGGTGAGAGGATTGCTTTGATTGCTGCCAAGGTCCTAGCAAGAACCCATTTAAACTCAATGCAACTTCTAAGTGACCGTACTGTGTTTACTAAACAGCAGTATAACCAGATGCCAAGGTACACTAGACATGCTCCGTGTACAGCGCTGTCAGAAATTTCAGTCACTCTTTCAAAATGTAATGAATACCGGGCAGCCCAGGTGGCTCAACGGTATAGAGCCGCCTTCAGCCCAGGGTGTGTGTGATCCTGGAGTCCTGGGATCGAGTCCCACATCAGGCTCCCTGCATGAAGCCTGCTTCTCCCTCTGCTTGTGTCTCTGCGCCTCTCTATGTATCTCTCATGAATAAATAAAATCTTAAAAAAAAAATGTAATGAATATTGACTAACCACGGATTAAGAGGGGCACAAAATCCCCTGTGGAGGGAGATGCGGTAATAAATATTGAACAGTCTCTGCCCTCAGGCAGCTTTAGGTAGGTCAGCTATTAAGAGATGAGTGTACTAATGGTGGCATGTGATCATAGGCCCTTCCAGGGGTGGAAAGCTCAGAGGAAGGAGAGATGGAGCCTCATGGAGGCCATGGCAGTCAGAACCAGAGCAGCTATTAGTGGCCAGGGACACTCCTGGTCTATGCTGGTTGTTCTGGCTTAATTATTTATAGCATCTCTTTTCGCCCTCAGGCATACAGTTGGGATTATATAATCACTCTAGTTAGGGAGCAAGTTTTTGTTGTCCTGAGTTCACTTCACTTCTGAGACAATTTAACCTTAGTTATAAGCTTGAAGATACTGGCTATAGTTCAGCTCTACTTGCATCTGTCCAAATACAAGGTAAAATGCTCAACTTCTCTGTAGATGAAAACCTGCTTAAATGTCTGGCACTATGTAAACTGTAACCATCCTTCAAAATGGATTTTTTTTTTTTTAACTTAAGAATCACATTCCAATGAAGGGGTTCTGAAATATTCTTTCTTCAATTCTCCCACACACAACAATATATGCACATCAGCTGTTGGAGATTTCAAAGAAAGTCAATCCATCCAAAGATTTCTTTCACGTATGAAAACATTTTTTCACATACAGAAAAATTTTTAAAAAGTTCTGCAGCATACCTCCTCTATTGCTCTGTGGCTTCTATTTTTCTCTGACCTATAATGAGAGAGAAACTGCAGAACATATGATGAGGTAGCATCCAGTGATGAAGGTCTGTACCCTAAGTAATGAACGATCCAACTAATATAAAAGGGAGTTACTATTGCCAAGTCTTCTTGGATGAAATGTCCTTCATGGGTCATTTGCATACAAATTATACAACTATAAAACATTCCTCAAGCATGCCTATGAAGTGCTGCTTATAAATGTCCAATTACAAGACAAGATAGGAAACTACTTTCTCAAGTTGGGAAATAAGAGAGTCCTTACTACCAGTAAAAATATTTTAAACAGGTTTTCCTGAGGAAGATGATGTCAAGGTCTTTGGTTTGTTTCTGAGGACTATTTAATGACGTGGGGAAATGTTCATGATATAAAGGTACATAAAAAATAAAATCAAAAGCTGGTTATATAGTATGATACCAATTTTGTAAAAAGTGATGCCCAAGATATTAAAATGTTGGAATTTACTGAATCAACAGTAATTTTTTTTTTAATTCTACCTTTCATTCTTCAAGACAGATGAGGGCAAACTTAAGTCTGTTTCCATCACTGAGATAAACAACATATGTTTCTACACTCTTCAGGAAATGTGCATTAGGTCTGTGACACAAGCATCTCTGAACCATCTATGGAGGAAGGTCCTGTGAACAGCTCATAATGTCCTCAAAAGGATGTTGACTTATGACCACGAAAGCTCTCTATATATTTGGATGTAGTTTCATAAGAACAGGAGACATCTAGGAAATCTAAATGGCCTGTGAAAATTTTCTGATTTTAAGTGGTAACTGGGAAAAAGACATAGAATGCCAATTACAAATCAGTTTTTATTTTTAAGCAAGGTTCCAAAAAATAGTAATATTTATATGCTGGCATAAATACAGGTATCCCTGGCTTTTCAAAAATTCATGTTATAACCACTTTGCTTTTATGAAAGAAGGTGGTAAGCTAAAACAGACTTCACCATTCGTTTTGCAGCAAGCCGTTACAGGGACAGCATGCACCTCTTGAGCAGTGACAGTGGCCCCTGTCAGGTTCCTTGCCTAGAAACTACACTCAGTGTGTCTGCATTCAGCCACCAGAGCTGTGAACTGTGTCTGGGAGCATCTGTGCTTTATCTAGATTTATTTTGTGCATCCCTTAGCAAGATGTGACCTAAGGTATTGGAAAAGCTTAAGAGAAGTAATTTTTTGGATCTAGGAACACTAAAACATTCTTCCATTTAAATTAGTAGTAATTACCTCTTTGTTTGATGCCATTTCAGCTTATGAAAGGTCTCATAGGAATGCTCTACTTTCAGAGAGCAATGGGAACCTGTATCTGCCATGTTTTACGTTCTGTTTTTCCCTTTTCTGGGCCAAATCAAACTACTGAAACAATTACTACACATTAGAAGAACATCCGTATCAATTCCAATACTTTTGATTTTTAATGAAACTGTAAAACTAGTAAAAATGTATAAGTTTTGCTATAATATATACCCTACAATCTTTAACTTAAGTTGTAAAATGTTATTTTACCTATATTTTCTGTTTTTTAAAATTATAAATGAACACCCCAAAGATATATCATAAAAAGTACCTCTTCCCTGCTCTGGGGTACCCAAACCTCCACACTTAACATTAGTAGTTTCTCACGTATTCTTCTAGACATTTTCTACTTCATTTTATATTTATATGCATGCACAGGTATATTTCTTGGATTACATTGTTTGGCAACTTGTATTTTTCTTTAAACTGCATATTTTGAAATTCAGCTGCCTTATTCTCTTTAACTGCATCTTTGGTATATCACCACAAATTACATTATTAGTAACCTTGACTCATTTTGGTCAAACCTAGTCCTTTAAAGTCCTTTAAAACACTGTCCTGTTCAAAGGTGGGAGAAAAACGGTCATACCTTGCATTTCTGCTCCAGATACTAATTAGTTTCAGCAGAGGAGTAGGAAAATACTGACTCTCAGATCCAAGCCTTCTGATCTAAGACAAAATTAAAAACAGAATACAAAATAAAAACATATACAGAATTGTTGGGAAAATACAACTGAAAAGCATGACCAGTATAGAAACCACACCAGAGGGGACGCCAGGGTGGCTCAGCAGTTGAGCGTCTACCTTCAGCTCAGGGCATGATCCCAGTCTGAGGATCGAGTCCCACAATGGGCTCCCTGCGAGGACCCTGCTTCTCTCTCTGCTTGTGTCTCTGCCTCTCTCTCTAAATAAATAAATAAAATCTAAAAAAAAAAAAAAAAGAAAGAAAAAAAAGAAACCACACCAGAGGATAAAGAGCCAAGGGGCAGAGATTAACATTTAAAGGAAAAAAAAATAAAGGAATCCAAAATAATATCTACAGGGGAAAAACAGCAAAGATGAGCAAGAAGTGCTAGACATTTAAAAGGAAGGAGGTACTATAGGTTTCAACTGGTTAGAAATGACAGAGCTAAAGCAGCTAGAATTCCTAAAATCAAGTCTCCTCTAAACTCTTTTTAGCTATAGTTTCATCACAAAATGGTTACAAACAAGGAAATATGTAACAAGAATATCTGTATTTTATCTTCTCAAAATCCAGAGACACATCATTGAGGTGCTACAACAGTTACATTCCATTTGCTTAAGAGACACAACCATATTCAAATTGACCTTAAGTATAAATGTCATGGTATTACAGAAACCAGCTCTTGAGCTTTAGGTGACAGTGGAGGCAAGAAAACAGTTCTAAAACTTCCAGAAGCAAAGAAAGACTCGCCGTAAAAGAAAAGACCAGGACAGGCACTAGTGTCTGGGTGTGGACTGCCCTGGTTAAATAACACAATAATAAAGGAAGAAGCAGAAGGTATCCATGCAGAGTGTAGTAACAAAGCTCACCTGGGGCCAAACTGCGCCGTGAAAGACAGCATCAATTTCTTCTGTTTTGAATTGGTAAGACTCCCAATCCAAAAAGATGTCAGTTACCATTTTGATTCCAAGACGTCTTAAATTTTTCAGTGGGTTAATAAACCTGAGTTGTATCTGTAAAACAAAGATCTTCCCTTAAAAAAAAAAAGTTATTTCATTTTTTATCTTTGATTCCTTAAAGAGGCACTATTGCTCAGATGACTAAAAATCAAACTGGAAATCCTATTATTAAGTCTTGTGACTCTGGCTCTGAATCACATGGAAATTCCACTGAGCATTATAGTATTGCTGTTCTCATTGAACAAAATGGGAAAGGAGAGACTTAAAAAGATCAAATGGTGAGATGTGCTCCATTATCATGTTAAAGTGTCTGTGAGGAGGGGGGATCACAAGTCAAACAGCTGTCTTGTGTCCTACATTGTTGTATTTCTTTCTTTTTTTTTTTAATTTTTATTTATTTATGATAGTCACAGAGAGAGAGAGAGGCGTAGAGACATAGGCAGAGGGAGAAGCAGGCTCCATACACTGGGAACCTGATGTGGGATTCGATCCTGGGTCTCCAGGATCGCGCCCTGGGCCAAAGGCAGGCGCCAAACCGCTGCGCCACCCAGGGATCCCCATTGTTGTATTTCTTTATCCAACTAATTGTCTCAAATAAAATCCTGATTTCTTCCTATGAACAGAACATTCTAAATAAAACAAATTTTTTTTTTTTTAGTTTTTGACATCACAATGCTTTAGATTAGGGGGAAAAACGAAACGTTTATATCAAATGAAAGTCACTTTCTTTTTTGTTTTCATAACTTGTATTATTATTTTTTACTTTTTCTAAAGCTAGGAGTTTTCAATTATTCTTGTAATTTAGTCTAGGAGACTAGTTAAAAGAATTTATGGTCTTTCTATATATTAAATACTTCATACAGTATAAGAGAATGAGGTGCCTGAATCAAGGCATGGGAAGATCTCAAAATATATAAAGAAAAATATAATTTGAAAAAAATCAAAATTTGTCTGTTTAGAGGCACAAAGGCTGGATGGAGTGGGTGGGAGTCTGAATTAACAGCAAACCTCTTTCATAACATAACTACTTCTAGTGGCACCCCCCTTCCCTATGAGTTACAAAATCATAAATATGTGGCCAGTTTGTTCAGGCTCTGAGTAGAATAATTTACTCAGGCCCCACCAATGACCCCAATGGCATGACAGCCATAGTTCTGACTTCAGCTTAAAATCTCACTGAAGGAAAATGTATTAAATTATGTGACAGACTAAAAATGACAAAGATACCCAATAGGAGAGGAATTATAAATTTGAATAAAGGAAAAGCTTCATGAAAGAGGTAGAATTTCTAGTGGATCTTAAAGGAATGTTGTAAAAACCAAATATATGGGGAAAGGTGCAACTTCTGATTGTTTTTCCATTTGATTAATATACTGTGGGCTCTGGATATATAAGTGGCAACTTATTTTTACATGGGACTTAATTATCTACACCAAAATCTAAACACCACCCTGAAATTTATGAAGACAACACAATAATATAATGAACATCAAGTTTTATGGCCATAATATCATGAAAAAAATGAATAGGGAAGTTATACTGTCAGGAAAACTGGATACTTTGATCAATGGAAGTATCTGAATCTAGGACAACACATTTTAAAGGCAAGTGAAAAGGAATAAAAATGTTATTAATATGCCATGCAAGGTCTCAGGTATCATCATATTTCATGTACCCATCAGGCTTCTACCATCTACTTTTGGCTAATTATCTCTTTATGCAAGTTACAAAGACAGGAGATAACAGGCAAGCCCCAGGGGATACAGCTGCAGGTCACTGTGCTTTGCTTCATTTCTAGGGCAGGATTTTCATTATCAGCTCTGTCATGTTCACTGAAAGATAAAAATTATTACTGCTTTTGAAAAAAAAACATGGTATCATGATCCCCTGGAACAAGTTTAAGAAACTAACCTTAGTAAAAATATGATATCAAGTCAGACACCCCCACCTTCTCCCTCTTCCCACTGCCCTGTGTAGGATCCACATCTGTTACTATGGTGCCAGCTGCCCAGTTTAATCAATAATTTTCAGTAAACTTGAGAAAAGCCCAGGAAGCAATTGTAGACTCTAGTTCCAGAGGAATAGTCCATATGCCTGAGTTATTCCATTGTTTAAATGTTCCAAAATAATGAAAGCAAAACCAAAACAACCCCTGTGATATACACTTCAGTGTCAGTCCATGACTTGGAGGAACTAAAAGAAAATGTAAATGTGTAACTTAGCTCAAACCCACCACAAAGTTTAACTTACTTAAGCAGTATTACTATACAGTAATTCATTACGGTACCTCAAGGAATTCTTTGAACTTGTCCAATATTTTTTTTTTAAAGCTCCAAACTGTCAAAAAGTTTAGCACCTCACTAACTAATGATCTATGAAATTGCATAAATGACTTTTTGAGTTACTGACTGTTGACTCAGGAGTAAAGCTGCATTACTGAGTAACATCTTCTAAGTTAACCAACAAGTCAGAGAACTTACATGGTTTATAAAATCTCTAACCTTTCATGATTTAATATATCCATGTATAGATAAAGTCATTGTCACTCACTAGTTGGCACAAAATGAAAATTCTCAGAGTTCTTCCTGTGGCCATGAAGCTCTTAAATAACAGAGAGAAAGAATTTCCCAAAACTTCTTTTCAGTTTCCACTGTTGCCTGCCCCCCCGAGCCTCTTTCCCACAGAGTAATCAGAGTGAAATTTTAAAAACATCAGAGAGACCTTATCCTGGCCTCAAACCTTTTCAGGTTTTCCAGTACACTTTGGAGTCAATCCATGTGGAACCCATAAGCCCATGAGGCCCCACCTACCTCTCGACCTTATCTGATAGGCTTCTTCTCGCTCCTTGTGCTCTAGCTATCTTGCCCTCTGTTCTTAGAATGTGCCAAAGCGGTTCTACCTCCACAACTTGGCACCACTAGTCATTTTTCTCTGCTTGAAATGTTCTTCCCATAGCTGGGTAAATACATGAGTTCAAATACCACCTCCTCAGACACGACACTGACCATCCATTCCCAGTTTGGTCATTTCCTATCACATCCTCTCATTTTATTTTAAATTCTTCACATCCTCATGTCTCTCCTCAACATGCTCATGTTTTCCTTTACTTTTGTGAATCTATGGAGTATACTCCAAGTATACTACCTTTTTTAAGTTTTTGGCTAATTATATCATCTGTGCCACTGCTGGCTGATTTTTCTCCTCAGTATGAGGAAAATTTTCATCCTTCTTAGCATGCCTGGTAAAACTTGACTGGATGTCAGACATTGTGAATTTTGTTTTCATTTACATCATCTGAAAGCTTTTGAGTTTTGTTCTCAGATGCAATTAATTTGCTTGGGAAAAGTCTGATCTTTGTCAGCTCTGTAAGGTGTTGCCAGGGGAGCCTTTACTCCAGAGCTAATCTGGTTCCCCTACTGAGGCAATCCCCTGCCTAGGAATCTTCCTGGTGCCTTGGGTATTAGGAGGATTCTGCTCTAGCTGTTGAGAACATGAGCTGTTCCTAGCTTGTGTGAGTCAGAGGACTGTGGCTGCTCCTCTCTCATGGTTTCTCCATATCTCTTCAAGGTGGATCAACAGGGACTAGATTTGGCCTTCCCTCTCAAGCAACTAAAAACTAAAGGGAATACATGAGACAATGATTTTCAGCTACTAGACAGCAGGCAGCAAAGGACAGTCAGTCCTGAGATGGTAAACAGATGAGGTAGAGTCCTGTACGTCCCCCAGATTCCTGCGGGGAGTTTCAGGCATCAGTGTGAGAAGGAAGAGTCCAGGCACAGGTCAGTCAATGGATATAAACCTGTCTCATTCCCCACCTAGAATGATGTCTGGTAGATAGGAGGTGTGAAATAATATTTATTGAATAAATGGACAGGAATTTTTGTTTGCTTTGTTCACTATTCCATTTCCAGTGCTTAGAACAGTGCCTGTCACATAACAGGGGCTCAATTAATATTTGTTGGAGGAATGAATGAAAGAATAAAGAAAACAAAATGGTGTCTAACAAAACAGAAGATGTATTCTAAATCCCTGGAGCATGGTAATCAGAGATTATTTACCACTAAAGCAGATTTATAACCGTGTGTGGCCCAAAAAACAGCCTAAAATTTTGGCTGTCAATTTTCAGTTATCATGACCATATCTGAAAGGCAGTTGACCAGGCATATCCATAAATCAAATGAAAATATTTTATCCCAATTAAAACCATGCCTATTTATCATTAACTGAGAATTTACAGTAAAATCTGAGTCTAGATCTTCAAGTCCCACTAAGAAGCCTTTAGTCCATAAGGACATTAAATTTCCCTAAGCTCTCCAGAGAGTATACTTATGTCCACATACTTCTTCCAACAGAATATAAATATATTGCCTTTAATGCAATTCAGAAAATATTTACTGAGCACTAACTTGTGAGGCCTCTGGCAATTAGCTGGCTGCCAGGTCTTGCTGCTTCTCTTTCTTTATTCAAAACGTTGCACTTATACCAGGCAAGCATTTATTTTAAAAGACCTCTGGGCAACTCTTATCTCAAAATAACAAGAATGATATTATTAACAGTATTTTGTTCATTCTCCAACCATTCTGGATAGAGCTGGAAGATATCCTATACCTCTAAGCTCTTGAAATTAAAATAAGAAATATCAGCTCAACTATCCCTGACTTTAGCTTCTGAGATGTGTACAGAACTAACTCACATCCTATTATTTGAATCTCTTTAAAATATACAAGTGATACACAGCTGACCCTTGAACAATGCAGGGGTCAGGGGCACTAATCCCCTACACTGTAAAAAAATCCATGCATAACTTTTTATTCCTCCAAAACTTAACTACTAATAGCTTACTGTTGCCTGGAAGCCTTACTAACACCATAAATGGTTAACACATACTTTGTATGTTATATGTACTACATACTGTACTCTTACTTTATAATAAAGTCAACTAGAGAAATGGTTATTAAGAAAATAATTAGGAAGAGAATGTATACTTATGGTACTGTGCTGTGTTTATTGGGGAAAAAATCCCATTTATAAGTGGACTCACAGTTTAAACCCATGTTGCTCAAGGGTCACCAATAATTTGCATTCTCCAACTACACATAAATATTTAGAACAGTGAAGACTGCGAGATATTCAGCTCCCAACCAATTTTCCAAGTGAAATGCAGACTCTTACTGGCCCAAGAAGAAAGCAACTGCAATGAATCTCTCTCACCTTTTCTCGTTGGTCGAGGACGTGTGATGCAGTTGCTGTCAAGCATAGCAGTATCTGCAAAATCTTTGGTAAATATGCACTGATCAGATGACTAATGTTCTTCAATACTATTTCAAGGCTATTTAGGATACCATGCTGACGACCTAAAGGCAGAACTTTAGACAAATCCAAGTCTTCTACTGCTTGAATGACAGCAGAATGGCATTCTCCTAGATAGCATGTAAAAGGAAATATTAGTTACTCTCTAATTACAGCTTCCTTTTAACTTCCCTCAATGATACAGTATTTTCTGTTCTAATGATTTATAGATGATAATATACTTTCCTAATGTATTTGCTCCTGATTCTCTTACCAAATATTCAATGAGCTAGGCATGTTGGGTTTTAGTATTAGCACTTTGTAGATGAGGAAACTGAGAATAAAGGAGAAACTTGTGCCAGAACTAAGTCTCTAAGCCCCATTCTCATCCTATTTAGATTACTTCCCCAAACCTGAGTTATCAATAGTCTTTTGTTCTACCTAGGGACTTCCTATACATTTTTCTCATTCTCAGCTTTCACTATGTTGACTTGAGCAGTTTCAGAGAAAATGTCCTGTCTGCTACATTAGAAGCTTCTCGAGTGCTGAGAATCAAATGTTTTCTCTTGCCGCCCCTGGTGAATGAATAAAACAATAGTCCTTTATAAACAGGTACCAAATTGATTCTATAATTTACTTAAAAGACTTGAATTGTTATTGCTTGAGCTTTACTTGAAACCAACCAGTATGGAATCATGAGCTTGCTAATTAATACACCTAAATAATCTAGCCAATAAAGAGTATCATTTATAGCTGCCCTCTTACAATGGAAGTTGTTTCACTGAGCAAAAAGCCTTTGTCTTCATCAGGGCCAACTTCCTTCACAAGGCAGTATTACACTGAACAAAAACATTTTAACAGCTGAACCCATTATCACAGAAAAAATACAAAACTTCATCCAACACATTAATGTACAAATACCTGTGTTTGCCCAAGGCAAAGCAATTTTGGGATAAGAGTAGAGATTCTGTAGTCAGAAAGATCTGCGTTTTTTTTTTTTTTTTTTAAGATTTTATTTATTTATTCATGAGAGATACAGGGAGAGAGAGAGGCAGAGGCACAGGCAGAGGGAGAAGCAGGCTCCATGCAAGGAGCCCAACGCGGGACTCGATCCCTGGAGCCTCCAGGATCATACCCTGGGCTGAGGTGGTTCTAAACTGCAGAGCCACTGGGGCTGCCAGATTTGCCATTTTCTAGCTGAATAGTCATAAGCAAAATACTAAACTCTTTAAGGCTCAGTTTCCTCATTGGTAAAATGGGAACGGTCAGGTAATGATACCTCAGGAGGCTGTCTTAAGGATCAACGGAGTTGTACGCAAAAGGGCCCATTATAACATCTGGCATGAAGTAAGCACTCAATAAATGTGAGCTATTATTATTGTTAATTACTAACACTGCATACCAGAGAACAGACCATAGAGCTGTTGGTCTATGGCATTCTCCTAGATATGGAGAATCAGCTCACTGTACCTACTTATTACACCTACTTTGTTTAGATGGTGAGGTTGAGAGCATCAATTCTTACTTTTCTGCTTTCAAAAGTGAAAAGTGTACAGGAGGTATTCAACAAATCATTACTCCATAGATAAATGACTTTGTGAATGGATAAATATTAAGACAATTAAACATGCTCTAAGTTTCTAAGGAAAAATCTATTCATTATATTTGGGTAAGTAACATTTTTCAAATGCCTAAATGCACAACAACAATACATGTTCCTTTTCTTTCCTTTTTAGTTTTCTTTCTTTTTTTTTTTTTTTTTTAAAGTAATCACTATAATCAGCATGGGCCTCAAACTTACAACCTCATGATCGAGTCACATGCTCCACCAACTGAGCCAACCAGGTGCCTTCCAAAATACACATTTTCTAATTAGGGGCTTATTGATCCATGGATGATGGTAATCTCCAGGATCAACTGTGAGCTCCATCTAATTTAATCAAAATTTAAAATGATTACACTTTAGCCAAAAGGCCGCCAATGAGATTGGGAAGAATAATCCTATTAGAAGATGTCCAAGAGCATGGGAAATCTACCCTGAGACATTCAAAGTCTACAGCAGACAACACACATTCAGAGTAGCAGGAAGTTGATAGCTACCATTCTTGAAGTGCTTCACAGGTTCAAACAGCAAGTCTAAGAACATCTGGATCTCCTCTGGTTGGGTCCCAGCGAGGAACCTCAGAACAATGGACATACGAGTGCCTGAAGCAGATTTCCCCTGAGTTTTACTGCCAGTCTTATTCTTCATTCGGCCATACAAAATTCTAAAAAGTCAAAGAACATTATTTTGTTTGCACATTAATCCTAAAACATAATGCTAGTCATTTTGTTTTCCTAAGAGGTTAGAATAGCAATTCAAAAGACTTAAAATATAAAACAAGGAAGGATGAAAATAGAAATTAGATATTGAACATACAAAATTTAGAAAAACAATGACAACAACAAAAACTATGGCTTAGGGAAACAGGAAGAAGAAAATAATAAAAATAAAGGCCAAAAGGTGGTTCTTTGTAGAAGGAAAAAAGTAGTAAAATAGGCAAGCCAAATGAAAATGAAAAAAAAAGGAAAAAGAAAAAAGAAAAGAATATGTAGATTAAAAGGAAATAAGTGAATACAACTAAGTAAAATAAGGAAACTGGAAAGTCTTAAGTGGGTAATTTTCTGAAAAAGAAAAAAACAAAACAAAACAAATAAGGAAAAGGAACTTAAGAAGGAAACCTGAACAGAAGAGTAATCATGAGTAAACATGGAACTCAGATGAATTTTTTAAATTTTTAAGGAAAACTAATTCCCATACTATGAAGTTTCATAGCTAAGAGAAAGAAGGAACAGCCCTTTTCCATTTATGAAGGTGGTATAACTGTGATACTGAGATGAGATGATGAACGAAAATAAAATTATATACCATTCTTGCTTATAAACATAAAACCCATTTCTAAATACAAAATCCAGTGCTGCATTAAAACAATATTAAAGCCAAGTAAGGATTTACCCCAGGAATGCAAGAAACAATCACTAGCAAAGTCTAATAGTTGATATAGATCAATGGCTCATTGGAAAAATTAATATTATCATTTTAATCCATGCTTAATAGACATTCTAATAAGATTCAACATCCATCCCTGATAAAATACTAAACCCCCTAGTCATAGGACTTACTTTCTTAGTACAAGTGTTAATTTATAACAAATGTTATTGCTTTAACATTCAAAATTTAAACACCGTGGTTTTTAAACTTTTCAATATTAGAACCCCTTTATACTCATCAGCATTTTTGAGGTCCCCAAAGGGCTTTTGTGTGAGTTTTATTTACTGATATTTATCTTGGTAGAGTTATTTTTTAAAAATATTTTATTTATTTGAGAAAGAGAGCATAAGAGACAGTGTGTGTAAAGACATGTGTGAGCATGCACAAGCAGGAAGGAGGGGCAGAGGGAGAAGCAGGGAGTCTGACGTGGGACTGGATCTCAGGATCCAAGGATCATGACCCAAGCTGAAGGCAGACACTTAACCTACTAAGCCACCTAGGTGCCCTATCTTGGTAGAAATTAAAATGAGTTAATGTAAGTAACATTTTTAATGAAAAATTTTATCTTCCAAACCTCTCCCCACCAAAAATTAGTAAGTCTAAAGGCATACTTTAATTTTTCCTCCCCACCTTTTTTATTGTCTTATTAGAAAATAACTGGATTTTCCTATCTGTTTCTGCATTTAATCAGCTGCATTATGTTATAGCTGCAGAAAAGCCAGCCGTAAGCAAATATGCAGTTGGAGAAGGGAAAAATATTTCATAAACTTTCAGATAATTCTGGATATTTCACTTTGATACTATACCAGACCTCAACAAGTGGTAGTTTCTTAAAGGCTAGTTGCAAGGCAGATTCCGGTCTTATTAATAAGCTTTGTGATCTCTGTTACATTAAAACCTATCTATCTTGCACTTTGAATTGATCTTTAGCTGTGAATGATTCTGTAGCACGCATTGGTTATTTGGAAAACATGCCAATCAATGGGTAACTAATATTCAGAAGTGCTTTATGCGCACTTCCCATTTTGTCATATAAATCAATACAAAGACAAGCACTCAAGGCTTAAGATTCACCAAGAACATGAAATGAAACTAGCGTTTGTTTTTTCTTCTTAAACACCAGCTGTGTGACAATGAAGACTGACTTGTATAGTTTGGAGCCACTGTCGTGATTAGTGCTAAGGCACTGGCAGTTTTACACTGTTGTTTTTGCGTTGTCAGCAAAAATGTTGGCAGAGTGGGAAAAGGTGTCTGAGTAGTACTTTTTAAAATTTTTTTTTAATTGGAGTTAAATTTGACAACATATAGCATAACACCCAGTGCTCACTGCACCAAGCGCCCCCTCAGTGCCCACCACCCAGTCACCCCAACCCCCTGCCCACCTCCTCTTCCACTACCCCTTGTTCATTTTCCAGAGTTAGGTGTCTCTCATGTTTTGTCACCCTCACTGATATTTTCATTCATTTTCTCTCCTTTCCCATTATTCCCTTACACTAATGTTTATATATTCCCCAAATGAATAAGACCATATAAAGTTCGTCCTTCTCCGATTGACTTATTTCACTCAGCATAATACCCTCCAGGTCCCTCCAAGTTGAAGCAAATGGTGGGTATTTGTCGTTTCTAATGGCTGAGTAATATTCCACTGTATACATAGACCACATCATCTTTATCCATTCATCTTTCAATGGACACCAAGGCTCCTTCCACAGTTTGGCTATTGTGGACATTGCTGCTAGAAACATCGGAGTGCACATGTCCTGGCATTTCACTGCATCTGTATCTTGGGGTAAATCCCCAGCAGTGCAATTGCTGGGTCGTAGGGCAGATCTATTTTTAACTCTTTGAGGAACCTCCACACAGTTTTCCTGAGTGGCTGTACCAGTTCACATTCCCACCAACAGTGCAAGAGGGTTCCCCTGTCTCCACATCCTCTCCAACATTTGTTGTTTCCTGCCTTGTTAATTTTCCCCATTCTCACTGGGGTGAGGTGGTATCTCATTGTGGTTTTGATTTGTATTTCCCTGATGGCCAGTGATGCGGAGCATTTTCTCATGTGCTTGTTGGCCATGTCTATGTCTTCCTCTGTGAAATTAATGTTCGTGTCTTTTGCCCATTTCACGATTGGATTCTTTGTTTCTTGGCTGTTGAGTTTAATAAGTTCTTTACAGATCTTGGATACTAGCCCTTTATCTGATAGGTCATTTGCAAATATCTTCTCCCATTCTGTAGGTTGTCTTTGAGTTTTGTTGACTGTTTTGGTGTGCAAAAGCTTCTTATCTTGATGAAATCCCAATAATTCATTTTTGCCTTTGTTTCTCTTGCCTTCATGGATGTATCTTGCAAGAAGTTGGTGTGGCCAAGTTCAAAAAGGGTGTTGCCTGTGTTCTCCTCTAAGATTTTGATGGATTCCTGTATCACATTTAGATCTTTCATCCATTTTGAGTTTATCTTTGTGTATGGTGTCACATGACTGTCCAATTTTCCCAGCACCATTTATTGAAGAGACTGTCTTTTTCCAGTGGATAATCTTCCCTGTTTTGTTGAATATTACTTTATCATAAAGTTGAGGGTCCACTTCTGGATTCTCTATTCTGTTCCACTGATCTATGTCTGTTTTTGTGCCAGTACCAGACTGCCTTGATGATCACAGCTTTGTAGTACAACTTGAAATCCAGCATTGTGATGCCCCCGGCTCTGGCTTTCTTTTTTAATATTCCCCTGGCTAAAAAAATAAAAAATAAAAAGAATAAAAAAAAATAAAAATTAAAAAATCCCCTGGCTATTCAGGGTCTTTTCAGATTCCACAGAAATCTTAAGATGATTTGTTACACCTCTCTGAAGAAAGTCCATGGTATTTTGATAGGGATTGCATTAAATATGTACATTGCCCTGGGTAACATTGACATTTTCACAATATTAATTCTGCCAATCCATGAGCATGGAATATTTTTCTATCTCTTTGTGTCTTCCTCAATTTCTTTCAGAAGTGTTCTATAGTTTTTAGGGTATAGATCCTTTACCTCTTTGGTTAGGTTTATTCCTAGGTATCTTATGCTTTTGGGTGCAATTGTAAGTGGGATTGACTCCGTAATTTCTCTTTCTTCAGTCTCATTGTTCGTGTATAGAAATGCCATTGTAAAATCAATGCCCAATGATTTCTGGGCATTGATTTTGTATCCTGCCACACTGCCGAATTGCTGTATGAGTTCTAGCAATCTTGGGGTGGGGTCTTTTGGGTTTTCTATGTACAGTATCATGTCATCTGCGAAGAGGGAGAGTTTGACTTCTTCTTTGTCAATTTGAATGCCTTTTATTTCTTTTTGTTGCCTGATTGCTGAGGCTAGGACTTCCAGTACTATGCTGAATAGCAGTGGTGAGAGTGGACATCCCTGTTTTGTTCCTGGTCTTAGGGGAAAGGTTCCCAGTGTTTCCCCATTAGAATGAGATTTGCTGTGGGCCTTTCGTAGATGGCTTTTAAGATACTGAGAAATGTTCACTCTATCCCTACACTCTGAAGAGTTTTGATCAGGAATGGATGCAGTATTTTGTCAAATGCTTTCTCTGCATCTATTGAGAGGATCATATGGTTCTTGTTTTTTCTCTTGTTGATATGATCAATCACATTGATTGCTTAACGAGTGTTGAACCAGCCTTGCATCCTGGGGATAAATCCCACTTGGTCATGGTGAATAATCTTCTTAATGTATTATTGGATCCTATTGGCTAGTATCTTGTTGAGAACTTTTGCATCTGTGTTCATCAGGGATACTGGTCTATAATTCTCCTTTTTGGTGGGGTCTTTGTCTGGTTTTGGAATTAAGGTGATGCTGGCCTTATAGAACATGTTTGGAAGTACTCCATCTCTTTCTATCTTTCCAAACAGCTTTAGTAGAATCGGTATGGTTTCTTCTTTAAACGTTTGATAGAATTCCCCTGGGAAGCCATCTGGCCCTGGACTTTTGTGTCTTGGGAGTTTTTTGATGACTGCTTCAATTTCCTCTTGGTTATTGGCCTGTTCAGGTTTTCTATTTCTTCCTGTTCCAGTTTTAGTAGTTTGTGGTTTTCCAGAAATGAGTCCATTTCTTCTAGATTGTCTAGAAGACAATTGGCATATAACTGCTCATAAGTTTTTAAAATCGTTTGTATTTCCTTGGTATTGGTGGTGATCTCTCCTTTCTCATTCATGATTTTATTAATTTGAGTCTTTTCTCTCTTCTTTTTAATAAGGCTGGCTAATGGTTTATGTATCTTATTAATTCTTTCAAACAACCAACTCCTGGTTTTGTTGATCTGTTCCACAGTTCTTCTGGTCTCTATTTCATTGAGTTCTGCTCGAATCATTATTAATTCTCCTCTTCTGCTGGGTGTAGGATCTATTTGCTGTTTTTTCTCCAGCTCCTTTAGGTGCAAGGTTAGCTTTTGTATTTGAGTTCTTTCCAGTTTTTGGATGGATGCTTGTACTGCAATGTATTTCCCCCTCAGAACGGCTTTTGTTGTATCCCAAAGACTTTGAATGGTTGTATCTTCATTCTCATTAGTGTCCATGAATCTTTTTAATTCTTCCCTAATTTCCTGGTTGACCCTTTCATCTTTGAGCAGGATGGTCCTTAACCTCCACATGTTTGAAATCCTTTCAAACTTCTTGTGATTTAGTTCTAGTTTCAAAGCATTATGGTCTGAAAATATGCAGGGGACGATCCCAATCTTTTGGTACCGGTTAAGACCCAATTTGTGACCCAGTATGTGGTCTCTTCTGGAGAAAGTTCCATGTGCACTTGAGGAAAATGTGTATTCAGTTGCATTTGGTGTAAAGTTCTGTAAATATCTGTGAAATCCATCTGGTCCAGTGTATCATTTCTTTGGACATGTTGTGCTTAGAAGATCTGTCGATTGTAGAAAGCACTATATTTAAGTCACCAAGTATAAGTGTTATTATCTAAGTATGTCTTAACTTTAGTTATTAATTGATTGATATACTTGGCAGCTCCCACATTCGGGGCATAAATATTCATGACTGTTAGGTCCTCTTGTTGGATAGATCCTTTAAGCATGATATAGTGTCCCTCTTCATCTCTTACTAGTCTTTGGGATAGACTTTAATTTATCTGATATGAGGATGGCTACCCCTGCTTTCTTTTGAGGACCATCTGAATGGTAAATGCTTCTCCAACCTTTTATTTTCAGGCTGTAGGTGTTCTTATATCTAAAATGAGCTCCCCCTTGGATGCTTTTTTCCATCTGTATTTTTTTTTTCCATCTTCCTACCTTGATAGAAGCACAAACTCTTCTCACTGTAGCATTCCAGCTGTTCTCTCTTTAAATCTTAGACCGAATTCGTAGGTTTTCAGGATGATTTGAAAGTTATCTAGGTAAGTTGGTGGGGACAGGTGACTTGGGGACCCCACTCTTCTGCCATCTTGCCCCGCCTCCCTGGGTAGTATTTTGAAAAAAGCTTTATTTAACCTTGTGGGCCCCTGAAAGCATCTCAGTGACAGCCCCCGCCAAGAAGGAGCAAAACAAATTTTAAGAAGGGCTGCAACAGAAACATTACTGTTAAATCCAGCAGCAAGACAAGGACAACCACAAACACTACCACCACAGTCAATTCTCAATTCTTCTATACTATACTGTGTGGGTAATATGCAAATTAAAAAAAAAAAAAAAACAGAAAAAAGAGGTTTTAAAAAAATCTTTATGATTAAAAATTAATTAAATTAGATTAATTAGGCTTAGATTCACTATAGGCCATGGAGTTTACCTTCTGGCAGGGGAAACAAATGATAAACAAGAGGCTATGTCAGACAATTGTGAAGAAAAATAAAGCAAGGTTAAGGGACTAAAAGGTGATTAAAGGAAGGTGGGACTTTACACAAGGTGGTGAAGGGAGGCAACCTGACAATGACATTTGAGAGGAGACTGAATGCAAAAGAAGAGCTAGTGCTCACGTGTTCCAAGCACAGGGACCAGCAGGTCCACTGACTTTGAGGTGGACTCCAAGGGGGCCAGGGAATGGAAGCGGTGTGGTTGGACAAGAAGTCTGCAGCTAGGTCATACCAAGCCCTCAAAGAAGGAGCAAGGATTCCCTACTTTATTTTCAGTAAAATGTAACCTCAAAGGGTTTTTTAGAATAGGAGACTAACGATTTGATGACTGTTACTGACTATTGCTTTTTCAACCACGAAAATTCAATGAAAACAATTAAAGCTAATAACAAAGGTTTGTAATGTGAATGTTTAAATAATCAATACCAAAAATCAACAGCTTTTATACCTCATAATTAGTTATACACCAAATGAATGAATTATTTTTACTATTTCTCAATAATAATACTTAAGAGGAATACAGGATTTAATTTTAACATTATTATTAAAATAACTGCATGGCAAGATCTTTCCTTATGTTACAGACAAAATATTTTAAAATAAGTCTCTGTAACAATTTGACTTTGTTAAAAAAAAGCAAAATAAAATAAAAAATGGAATATTCCATTATAATCACTGAATGAATCATAATACCATATTCACAATTACTTTTGTAATTAACTTTTAAAAAAATTCAGTTTTAAACAGGGTAAATACCTCATCAGAACAGGAAACAGAGCTGCTCGGTGGGCCGTTTTCACTACCGTATTATCTTCAGAAATGCTAAAATGTACTATCTCTTCCTTAAAGCTTCTGTCTTCAAGCAATCTTTGCAAGTTTTCCCTTTAAAAACGGAATATAGAACAAATCATCAGTTAATAATCAATGGTATTTTTTAAAAATGCAATATAGTAGTACAGTGATATGTATAATAGAAATATGAATTAATATATTATAGTTGACATTCATAAAGGAAAATTTTCAGGAAATGACAGGTTTTCAAATTTTAAAAAGTAAAGGTGATTATGAGGAATTAAAACTTAGTCAACAATTCAGCCATTTAAAAAAGATTAATACAAAAGCTTTCTTCAGTTCTTATAGAGAGTGATCATGATTCCCTAAGTAATCACAAAGATTCTGACATCACTGAAGCAACAAGAAATGATATAGCCTTCTCTTTTCTACCTTATCTTTGGAGAAGCACTCTTAATACACAAATATACTTTGAGTTTTCATTTTTTACCTGAAAATAGCCTTACGATTATAGTCAAAAAGGGAAATTTCCCAGGCCTTCACAAAATTATTTTAGAAGAGGTGCTCAGGTAGAAAGGTAAAAATCAGCCAAAGAAATAGCATTTCTTTAGCTTCAAATAACTTACCTGTAAGGGAGGATATGTGGATGTTTATATGTCATTATACAATCCAGGGCTATTTTTTGCACTGTTTGATCTTGATGTAGCAACAACTAAGAATAATATTTTATAGAATAAATTAATGAAGTCACATATACACATACCATGGAATAGTAATTTACTTGGGTTAATGTAAATTAGATTTCTTAGAATCTAAATTTTTTAGACGTGGGTTAAAGGTGATCCCTGACAACAGCCTTACATTTTCCCAGAAGTGCAGCATGAACAGAATATGTGCAATGAACTAAGTGGAAACAAAACTCTGACCCCTGAATCCTACATGCCAGACTCTCGGGTTTATCAGTCTTCTGGTCAAGGCCAATTCCCTACATAAATTTGGGTTCATACCAGCTGGGCTGGTCCCATGATGACAGAAAGCTCCCATAATGCCGTGAAAGTAATGGCAGTCAGTAAGATGCCAGGAAAGAGGGCCTAGTACAGAGCCTCTCAGATCAGATGGTTTAGAATTTAGCTTCCTACAGATTTGAGCTCTGGCTTTATAAACAAACTGTATCTGAATTATGGGCATAACGAGGATAAATTCTGCTGAAATCATATAAGTTCCATCTAAAAAAATCCAAATGAGGGGATCCCTGGGTGGCTCAATGGTTTAGCGCTGCATTTGGAACAGGGCCTGATCCTGGAGACCCGGGATCAAGTCCCACATTGGGTTCCCTGCATGGAGCCTGCTTCTCCCTCTGCCTGCATCTCTCTCTCTCTCTCTCTCTCTCTCTGTCTATCATGAATAAATAAAACCTTTAAAAAAATAATAAAAGACATCCAAATGAAAAAAGGAAATCTTGTTTCCCCAGATGGCTTAGAATGACATACAATGCTTACTCTGTTTCTGATATTAAATTTTTTTCTGCAATCTTTTCTATAACTGAAGATTATACATGTGACTGCAAAAGATACTTACTCCAACTATCAGCTTTTACTCAGTGTAATAGATCCTGAAATCCCAGCACTCTGTAACGTTACCTTACCTAGAAGTGAAAAGTAGCTAGCTTCTTTTGACACAGCCTCCACTGTTAATACAGCTGATCAAGGTTTAGACACCTGAAATGTGTTTATAATCAACAAAATAGCTAAAGTCTAAAACTGTTTATCAAGATACAGAAAATAGTTATTAATTTTTACAACACAGTACTTAAAATGTAGACATGGGCCCTATTCATCAACAATTATTAAAAGCCTAAAAGTTATTTTGGTAAACAACAGAGAAAAGTCACAAAGAACTGCAGTGGCAAAAATTTATTTTACTTACCTGAAGATATAGCTCATATAATCTGGATTCCAGATATAGGGCGCGTGGATTTGAAAACTTAGAGAAAACTTGCAAATGAGCAATTAACTGCCTAAAAAAGAAAAACCAAAAACCATAGGGTAATACAGAATTAAAGAAAAGAGATTTTCTTTTTTTTGGAGGGGGGGGGGAGAGAACACACATGTTGGGGGTAGAGGGTGGTGAGCAGAGGGAGAGGGAGATGGAGAATCCCAAGCAGGCTCCACTCCTAGCATGGAGCCCAACATGGGGCTCGCTCTCATGACCCTATGATTATGACCTGAGCCAAAATCAACAGCTGGATACTGAACCAGCTGAGCCACTCAGGCACCCTCAGAGATTTTCTTAAGATGATAGTACCCACCAATTTTAGTCTCTCTGACAAGTATGCCAAATGCCCTGACTATAGTTTCACTGTTAATTAAACAAACAAGTTTTAACTATTTGCATTTAGGAACTTATTCTCCAGAATTCTAAATCTTAGGCAGGACTTCCTCTGAAATCCAGGCTTCCCTACCCCAGAGAGTCATTCAGGATGTGCTTAGAATGGTTTAAATTAAACCAGACACAGGAAGAAAGTAATCAAAACAACGAAATATTGCAAACCTGAACACAGATAATTTTTGGAATGATTCCTTTTCTAGGTTCTATGCAGGAGAAAGGAAGATTGGTACATTGTACAAAAAGGTACATTCTTCCTCACTTTCATATGACATAAACACTGATGTCAGGAGCCAGAGGTCCATATGTAGATAACCATAGCTCTTGCTTAAACCAAGAAGGAAAATGAAAGAACAACATTCTGTGGTCAAAAGTTAAACACAGAGATGAGACAGCAAGCCAATTACATCACCCACTGAAAGAGGTCGAGAAGAGAGCTTCTACAATAGCTACTCACTCGACTTCTTAATCCACAGGCTCCAGGAAGCTTTAAAAATATTTGGGAAACAAACTGTTTTATCTCTACATATAATTGATAAGAAGTATTAAGGCTTAAAAAAAAACAAACAAACCTTGAATGAATAAACAGTCACAATTTGGGGGGATTTTATTTGCCTATCTCAAGAACAAAAGTGGGGAGAAGTGAGGAGACAGAAAAAACAAGCTGTGTGTGTAGTACTGACTCAGGGGGATGGGACTGAGTGCTTCAGAGCCTCATCTTCCTCATCTGGACAAAGACAACACCCCCTGGACTTTGTGCAAAGACTGAACAACAACAACAAAAAAAGTTGTGGGGCCTCTGCTCCACAAAATAAATTGCTCCTGGGCACAAAAATGCAAAACTGTAAAAGTCCTACTAGTTAATACAGACAAAATAACCTGGCCATTATGACCTTCTTATATATGATAGAGAAATACGGTAGCACTTTTGCTTATATTTAGCTTATGTGCCAACCTGTCTACATTATGTGTTTGGTTTTGTTATCAAACACTAATTTATGTGATGCAATGAAAGTATTTTGTAGATGTTCGTATTTATAATCAGCTGACTTTAAAGGGGATTGCCCTCAATAATGTGCACTGGCCTCATCCATGAAGCCCTAAGCGCAAAACTGGGTGTCTCCCAGAAAGATGGAACTCTACCACAAGACCAGGACACAGAAATCCTACTCTGTGAATTTTGAATTCAAGGCTACAATAAAATCCTGCCTAATTTTCCAGCCTGCTGTCTTGCCCTACAAACTGTGCACCTACTGGGTGCCATAATCGTGTGAGCCAATTCCTTACAATAAACCTGTTTAGTCATACATATGTACACCCTCATCGTATTGGTCTGCTTCTCTGGAGAGCTCTTATATAATTATCACCAAGCCCTTGCAGTTTTACAAAGTAACTTAAAATTTTCTTTTGAAACATCCATTCTTTTCCAACATTTATTATTATTATTTTTATGAGCTATGTAGCCTTCAAGACCCAGAGAGGGGCGCCTGGGTAGCTCTGTCAGTTAAGCATCCGACTCATAGCTCACTCAGTTAAGATCTTGATCTCAGGGTCGTGAGTTCAAACCCTGTGGGGGGCTCCATGCCCAGGGTGGGGCCTACTTAACAACAAAATAAAAAAAGAGTCAAAGAGAACAGAAGCCAATTTACATGTTTTCAATAAATACTCGTCATCAAGGAGCATGTTCTATGAAGGATTATGAATGTATTGAGGGGACACTAGGAATGTGATTACCCATTTACTCACATTTTCAATGGTGTATGTTAGCAGTATTCTAATTTTGGCTACAGGGGGCAGAAAAATTAAGATGCAGACCTTATCTTTGGACTTTCTGATTTACCCGGCAAATCTGTAAAAAAGTAACTAACATCCAAGGTAAGGAGAAGCACCATGCTAGAGGTGTGGACACCTGTTCTGACAGTCTGAAGCTGAGTTACTTGAACCTGCAGTCTAGAAGACAGGAGAAACGTTGGTGAAGAAGTAGCACAGGAACTGTTTCTGGAAATAGGAGCAGAATTTCAGTCAGCAGAAATGAGGCAGGGCCACAGAAGGAGGGGAGGACATAGCAAAGGTCCAGGGGTGAGAAAGGAAGAGACATGACTGGTTAAATAGCTTATTCAATTATTCAGCAAAGAAAGATGAGGACTAATCTTCTGCTAGCTATCTGCTGAGAAAGCAGAAAACAGCAATCTTTCTCTGAAAGGAAGCAGCAGGGGATAGTTCGTTCGCTCAGGGTTCTATCAGGTAGAAACAGGACGGAGCTACAGCATGAGGAAGCGTGGCCATGCTCCTTCGTGCCCCTGTGCTTTGCACACTGCTTCTACGAGCTGGCAGGGGCCTTCCCTGCCCAGCTGCCCTTTGCCTTTCAGCCTCAATGGGGCCCTTCCCTTGTAACAGTCTTCTCGTTATGGTGGAGTTAAGTCATCTTTTAGTATGCTCCTAGAACTCCTCGGTGTTTTGGTTGTTTCTCTATTTGTCCTCTCCTAGAACTCCTTTAAAAACACTTCTTCTATAAAAATATTCAACCAGGCGTTAGACTGTGCTTCCTGTATAGCAGAGGCTAAGTAAGTACCCTTCATCTTTGTAGCCCGATACTTAGCAAAAGGCACCCAATACAGCTGCTGATTGGATGGACTAGTAAGTGGCTCGCGGGAAGACTGGACAGGTAGGTGTATCAGATTGAGATCTAAAGTGTTAAAATAACACAGTAGGACGGATACACGGGTCCTTGTTGCCCTTAATTCAGTCTTCAAGGAAGCTGCAGTAACTTTTGAAAGCCTGATCACTCCTACTTTCTCTAAGGTTTCTTAACAACTTAGGTAAATGAACAACCCAGAGAACAGGAAAGAGAATGTAAAAACATGGAAACAAAAAAGGCAACCAGACAGAAGTCAAACGGCAAAGTAAAAGTGCTGATGCATGCATTTGTTTTAAGAGAAGGGATATTCCATTACGTGTTCCCCTAGAACACAACCTTAACACATGGTGCCATGAAAGTGACGGGCAAAGGCCAAAGAGTATTCAATCATTCCAGGCCCAATGCTCTATTTGTAAAGAGAACTTACGATGAGAGAATCCTAAAAGTCCCAACTCTGAGTCTGAGACCAAATAAAAAACAAGTAACAACAAGCAAGCAACCAAACAGCTCTGAAGGTAGGATGTTTTCTTTGGGCTATAAAACAAAATCCCAGGGGGATGCAGCACTTCAATTAACTATCTGAAGCCTTGTCCAAGGCCTTGTCACACATAGGCCATCAGAGGTCTCCCCATTTCTCCTAGAGCCCTGTATCTGTGCGCTTTCAGCAACACTGAATTTACTTTGCTGCAGCTCTTCTGGTCTTTTTCTTCTGTGAGGGTTCATCTACGGGCACCGCCTCCTCCTCCAGCTCTTCATCATCTCCAGCAGCAGGTTCCTCTTCTACTTCCTCTGCTGCCACCCCCTTGGCTTTCCTTCGCAGATCCTGGGTCGGAGCAACTTGCAGGTCTGCTGGGTAATACTCATTGCTACAGTGAAAAGAGATGAAGGTGAAATGTCCTCATTCTGTTTATGACAGATGTGTGACCATGGTTCATAGAGTCACATGCCGAAAAGTCATCAATGGCACCTTAGCCAAGCCTCCTCACATTCTTTTTTATTCAGCCCAGCTTAAGTACCCTACTTGACAAATCTATTGCTAACTGCAGTTATGCTTTTAAAATCCCACTGTTACACTGCCATGAAAAGTCCCTTTTGGACTGAATTGAAATCAGTGTCCCTGTTTCTGGAACCATAATTGGAGGAGGGTGGGTGTCGGACTGGATTATGTTAAATAATTAAAGCATAGCATTAAGACCATGCTGGTCACTCTGCACCAGCCGCTTTCTACTTTGCCAGTGTTCTTTTGCAAATACAGTGCCACAACAGAATTCCGTCCTCTGGACGTGGTCTAAGACAGACGGACTGTCAACTCCGTGGCTATGGGGACAGTCATGACATAACACAGACTCAAACTGGATGTCCAGGCAATGAAAATCAGTCAGTCTTTATCTTCTGTCTCTTTAAACTAAGCTTGTATACTTGGTGTTCACATTTATTTCATGACATTCCATCCCTTTGTGACCCACTATTCTAAGGAACTACTATCATCTTGAAGGCTGTCACAGAGTGCACTGGTTTTGTGTTCCTTTAATTCATTCATCCAACAGTTATTCATTTGTTGTCTGTTTTGTGCATGGCACTGGGCTATGGATATAAGGAAACTGATCAGATGGACTTTAAAGTCTGCATCCAAAAACATACTGGTGAAACATGTTTGCGGATAGCACCCTACCAACCTGGAAGTAACCCCAGGTTAATTATGTTAAACTCCTGGTAAATATACTAAACTGCACCTGGAGAGCTGGGAAGCTACACCTCATTCACCTTCGTATTCTCACCCAGCACGGTCTAATGCTTAACACATAAAAAATGGATGAATGAATAAAATGAGCAAAGTTGCTGTGTCAGTTAACAACCATACCATCATCCATTTAATGACGTCTCTGCTGTATTCTCAACACTCAGTTAACCATATAGGACATATTTGTTTAAACCTTTTCTCCATGCTCAGCATGTTCCCTCATGTTTATTAAGTAAGATAATTCAGAGCATTTACAAGCATGCTCCCAATACGCAGCAAGTACTCCTTAGATGTCACCTATTTCACAGTATTGTTGCCATTGTTGGTCATTCCAGCTTCTGGTTTGCTCCTCTCAAAGAATGCTTACAACAGATTCACGAATTAGTTCTAATATTGAATTGTTTGAAACATATTTAGAAATGCAAACTTCTAGTCAAAAAATAAAAAATAAAATAAAATAAAATAAAAAGCCTAAAATATATTTTGAAGATGGAATTAAAGGTGATATTTAAGTTTTCCATTAGCTTGGATCATCTATAAAAGTATTTGCTTTAAAAACTGTGTATCTTTAGTTTCTAAGTCTTCTTAAATGCAGAAACCACTTCTTTTTCAGGCTCCTTTCCCCATCTCCAGTAATCCATTTGTAACCTACTTCTTTTTTTAGGGAAAAATTTGGAAACTCAACATAGTGAGAAACTGATTTCCTATTAACACCGTTAGTCCTAGCTTGCATATGTATAGCTCTTTGAAATTCACAAAACAACTGATAAACATTATTTTGCCTTCAAAACAAGGCAAGGAAACTAAATATCACTGTCTTCATTCTATAAATACAATTAAGCCTGAAGAGTTACGTGAAAAAAATCACTACTCTTCTACCACAGTATCGACTGACCTGCCTGAATCTTTGCTTCAATTAGTCACATAAACTTTTCTACTTATGCACTGGATCCTATCTTCTTTTAACTATTCAAAGACAGCACTCCAACAATTTTATTCCCTTTCTTGCATTACGAATTTTCCCTCCCTTCTGGATCATTCATACCAGCATGATACAGATTTATGCTGTTTAAATCTTAAATAGCAACCTAGCAACAGCAGCTCTCTCTGCTCTCACATCTCCCTCCACCTGTCTGCTTCCTTTTTCACAAGAAGTGTCCATACTTGTTTTTGTTTTACATTTCCTTTTAAGCTCATTTTAATCAAGCTTTATCCCCTACCCAGTTAACCAAAACAACTCTTGTTAAGGTTACTTCTAAAGCCAATGGTCAAGTCTTATGCTTCATCTGACTGGTGTCTCAGATACGTCTGATCCAAGTCATTACTCCATTTTGAAATACTTTTTTAACTTAGCTCCTGGGATACTACGAGGTCTTGGTTCTTCCTCTGTCACTCTGTCCTGGCTTCCTTTGCTGGTTCCTTATCTCCAATCTCTAAATATCATTATTAGTCCTTGGAAGTCTTCTCTCTCTACATATGCATTTAGGCATGGCCTCATTCCCCATCTCCTAATTTAAGAAATCATCTGTATACTAATGATTTTCCAATTTATAATCTTTAGGCCAATATTCCCCTTGAGTCTATACTCCAAATCCAACTGTCTACTTATTACCCCTACTTAGATGTCTATTCAGTATCCCAAACTGAACACATCTAAAAATGAACTATCTTCCCTCACAAATCTGCGAACCTCTGCAATCCTCCAATCTCAGTAAATGGTGACTCTTCTTCCAGTTGCTCAGATCAAAACCTTAGGGACATCCCCAGTTGCTCCTTTTCACCTTCCTCTACCACTCCCCAGCCCCCCCAAGACCCAGACATCTCATCTGTTGGCTGACCAAACCCCTCAGAGGCTGATCTGGTTGCAATCCTTCAAAAATATTTTTTACTGAGTTGAAATCCAAGAATATCTAGAATTCAACCACCTCTCATCAGTTGCACTATGTACAAGGTATAACTAGTACCTAGTACCTTGGTACCTTGGTCAAGTAACCATCATTTCTTGCCTGGACTTTTATAATCTCTGAAACTGGTAGGTCTCTCCGCTTTGGCCAACCTACAGTCTATTCTCAACATGACAGCTAGAAAAATCCTCAGGAAAATTTAAGTCATGTCCTGACTGTTGAAATCTTCTAATGGCTTTCCATTTCACTAACAGAAAAAAACAAAGTCCCTTACTATTACTTAAAGACCTCACACAATTTGTCCTGTAAGTTTTTGCCCTCATCTTCAACTACTTTCTCCAAGGGTCACTGCTGCAGCCACTCAAATCTCCTGGCTGTTCCTCAAACAAACCAAGCATGCTGTGGTTTGTAGCCTGCTTACTACACCAAGAATATTTTCCCATATGATGAAACACTAATGGAAAATATATATTTTTATTGAATAATTAGTACTGCTCTTTACAATACATCCCTTATCTTTAGTTTTAAAGCAATCCAACTATCACACAACCTATCTAGTCAAAACAAAACAATGCTCCAGAAAGTTCTTGTTATCCTTTGAGAATACATTCCATCAGCATCCTGGGAAACATTGGGAGGCTCACAAAAGAGTGGCAGGGGTTGTGTTACTGGAAAGTACTTTAAAGCCTCAGGCAGGCAATAAAATGACAAACAGGGCAAGAAATAACAAGGGCTTTATACATTGATCTAATATGATGGCCTTTTTTGTTTTGTAACCTGGAATTTTTAGATTTTTTAATTTAACCTGGAATTTCTATTAACAGCATTTATAGGCTGGTAAAATCCTGACTCATATAAAATCAAGTGGTGAATAAAACCAGTTGTTCTCTGAGAGAGCCAGTGCTTTATAGAGGTGTCAATGATCTGAAAACGTGACAGACATATAAAAACACTGAGGCTACTTGGGAGCTTAAGACTTTGCATCTTCTCTTCCTCACACCCTACCAGGATGTTCCTAGAAAGGAAGACTTACTTGATAAATCTCAAGAAAAGTGGGGAGAGTTCCCTGGACCGTGGCTCTATCCTCTCTGGGAATTTTGCCAGAGCTCGCCAGAGCAAAAATCGAAAGTTGGTGTGGTCCAATCTTTCCCGACAGTCAGTTTTCGACACTAACTGCTCATGATAAAGAGCTCCAACATCTCCTTCCTGAGTCTGCTCCCAACTTTCATCTCCAATGGACTTCTCATCTCTGACATCATTTTGTAGCTCCTTCTCTGCAAGGAAAAGGTCAGAACCGTTAGAGAAATGTAAACATCTGTCCTATGTGTTTCTTCAAGTGGGTGCATTTCTTTCTCTAGTAATATGAGGAAACAATAAACTATATCCAAAGATCATCAAAATAATAAATTTCTCATTTGTTTTCCCATTCATGTGCAATTAAGCAGGAAAAAAATTAAACAATCTCTTTTCTTCCCAGTCCCCCCTCCACTTCCGCTTACATACCAGCATGTACAGCTGCTTTTTCTAGATGTTCATAGTAGACCTTCCAAAATTGTTTATTTTCCATTTCGTGTGCATGAGAACTAAGAGAATAGATCACAAAACAAAGTATGTGGAATAATCCTTTTTAAAAGATCTCTTGCAGGAAAAAAAAAAAGGTGAAAAGATATAACTAAAATTTAATTAGGTTATCCCCAAATATGGGGCTTAAAAATTTTGTACTTCTTTATATTTTTTAAAATGCCTGAACTGAGCAGGAATTATTATTACTACTATTATGATTATTGAGTATAGTTGACACACACTATTAGTTTAGGTGTACAACTTAATGATATGACAAATTTATTACATTGTGCTATGCTCACCACATGTGTAGCTACCACCCGCTCCATTGCATTGCTATTACAATGTCACTGACTATATTCCTTAAACTCTGTCTTTTATTCTCATGACTCACTCCGTAACTGGAAGCTTGTATCTCCCACTCCCCTTCCCATTCTGCCCAACAACCCCTTCACCTCTTCCCCTCTGGCAACCATCAGTTTGTTCTTTGTACTTGTAGGACTGATTCTGCTTTTTGTTTATTTTTTTTTTTAAGATTCCATTCATAAGTGGAATCACATGATACTTGTCTTTCTCAGTATGACTTATTTCACTTAGCATGATATCCTCTAGGTCCACCCATGTTGTTTCAAACGGCCTGATCTCATCCTTTTCTATGGCTGCATAATATTCCACAGTATACCACACCACATCTTTCTTAACCATTCATTTATTGATGGACATTTAGGTTGCTTCCTTATCTTAGCTATTATAAACAATGCTGCAGTAAACATATGTCTTTTCAAATTAGTGTTTTTGTTCTTTGGTAAATACCCAGTAGTTGAATTACTGAATCATGTGGTATTTTTATTTTTAATTTTTTGAAGAGGAATTATTTTTAGAGTCATAAAATACTAAATAACATTTTTGAAAGCCTATAGATCCCTGTAAGAACACTTTTAAAGGTACAATAATGGGAACAGAGCATCAAGTATGAAGCATGGCACATTAAAGAAAGGAGGGAACTGGAGAGAGAACTTAGTTTGTTCAAAACTAATGTTAAATATTGGTTTTTCTTCACCGAATTAATATACTTATCATTAACAAAAAGGCAAAATAAATAATTACATGAAACATCTTTCAGAATTTGAAGCAATGAATCATTTAAGTGTTTATATAATCTGGTATCATAAAAACGATAGTCTCAAAATGTTTATAATCTTTCTGCCATTAATTTTCTAAGAATACTTTTTTTCCCCCTGTTCCTAATATCTTACTGGTCACCTCTAGCTCTGTGCCTGACCAGACAGGCTCCAGAGAGAGGATCAACAATTACCAGGACCCAGATGGAGCATGAGAAGGCCTTAGCCTAGCTCTTGGGGATCATTGACTATGGAGTTTGAAGGAGCAGGTCTGGCCCCTCCCGATCAACACAAGGCACCAAACCAGGGGCACAGGTAAGGACCAAGAACCTTCTTTTTCACATTTGGAGATTGGATATCATCTTTAATAGTAATCCCCCAGCTCAACACTCTTTTTACTGCCATAGAAGGTTGTGATTAAGTGTGTGTGTGTTGAGTGTGTGTCTGTGTTCCCGGACAGATGAGGGGCCAGTAGAGACTCTCAAGCAGGTCTCAGCCAATAGCTCTACTGAGGAGCAGCTGGAAGACAGTCTCCATAGAGACACAGGCTGGATTCCTGCCTCCCTTTTCCCTGAGCTGCTTTTCATGCATTCTGAGCCCCATGCCAGCCCAGATTAAAGGGCTTCTTAGTAAAGATCAGTCTCCAGTTCCCAGGCGTCACTCCTCTGACCACAGGGATGTCCCTGGGCAAAGTACAGACTGCTAGGCAAAGGTGGATAACCATTATACAAGACATGAACTATGTATGTTGTTGACTATACGTGACAAATAAATGTACTTAACTATACATGACAGATAGATGTACCCAGCAAGAGGACAGCCTACCAGCAATGGAGAACCATTAAAGGCATTCAATAACTGAGAAACCAACATTTTTGATAATGGGCTATTAGAAACACATATATCAGATTCTTCCCCCTAAGCACAATAAAGAAAATTATGAAGTTGATGTTAGAAGGCCTTGTCGTCATCATAATGGTCTAATGGTTCTAAAGGGCAGTAAAAAGAAGACAAATTAGTTCCAAATAGGAAAGAGATTGGTTTATTCTACTTCTGTCAGATAAAAACTGATGGTTAGGGTTTTGAGAGGTCACCCATGTTTCTAATCTGACAAAAAGCCAGATCAGACCATCTGAAGGCAAATGCCTGCAAAAGGACAGACTACATATAAGGCATAATATATGTATTTTCTATGTGATTATTAAGGTCCTTTTTAGAGCTATAAGGGAATTTTGGACACTGGACAACTAGGATTTTAAAAAGTCCTTATTTTTATTTTTTTAATTAATTTATTTTGTTTTTTTTTAAGATTTTATTTATTTATTCATAGAAACAGAGAGAGAGAGGCAGAGACACAGGCAGAGGGAGAAGCAGGCTCCATGCAGGGAGCCCGACGTGGGACTCGATCCTGGGTCTCCAAGGATCATGCCCCAGGCCGAAGGTGGCGCTAAACTGCTAAGCCCCTGGGATTGCCCAAAAAGTCCTTATTTTTAAACTAAAGTTTGGCTCACTGACTCACTATATAATAAAATTTTGCAATTATTATACAATATCCTATTACTCTAAAAAATAATTCAGCAATAAAAAATGTTTCATAAAAAGTAAAAAGACAAAGTCCTCCAAAGTTATTTCGAAGCACAAAGAAACATACACAGAACAGTCAAACTGTTGAAAAACTTGGTATTAGAGAGTTAAGTGATGTTTACTTTTTCTTCACTTTGTCCAAAGGACTGGAGCTACAGATACTATACCTACCCATTCATTTAAATCACACCTAGATGGAGTATAATACTGGCCTGATCATTCTACAGTAGTTAAAACATAATAGTGTCATCATTGTAACCCATGTTTACCTTATTAGTTCAATAACAGGATCCCAGAGGGCACTGAAGTTAACATACAACATTCCTAATAAATAACGAAGTGGCACCTGCAATTATAGGAGACTAGTTTAGTAAATGGGTAATAAAGCAGAATAGAAGGCGTAAAGATACAAATATCCCAACTCAAGACAACTGGAGGTTGGAAAGAAGCCTGTGCTTTAAAGGAAAAAGCTGTAGGTACCACTCCAAACTTCAGTATATAATAATTTTCCAACTCTACCCCAAACGTCACTCGCTATTTAACAGAGAAGAATCCCTAAAGCAAACGTACTCAACACTTGCTCCAGATGTTCACAAAAGATGTAGAATTTGAAAAGACTTGTGATTAAATTCCCACCTAGCAAACACGTTCTTCCTGTCCCCTTGTAAGACAAAACCTAAAGGGTAAGCAGTAAGGCACAGATCCCCAAGAACCCAAGATAGTACACTGTAAATGGCAGCGAGGGTTTTATAAGCAGATGGCCGAGTTTTCAAACTCTAATGCATTACAGGCATTCAGTTCCAAAGGTCTAAAGTTTTCTCAGTTGCCTTGAGAACAATTGTCATTACTCACATCCCCATGTGTTAGGGAGGCATTATACACAATGGTAGCTTTATTATAATTGGGGGCGAGGTGTTTGTGACTATTTTAGCAGCAGAGCCCTTTTTCCAAACGAAACGTAGCAAAGGACGATAATATATAAAACAGGTTAAGGGCGGAACTGCTCTGATCTAAAGGGAATTCCTCTACTTGGCCTTCCTCCCAAAGGCATCTCTGATCCACATTCAACGGTCATGGATGAAAAATACCATACAAAAGGTAGGTGTGCCTGACATCCTGCGGTAGTGAACAGACCTGGAGAAGAGCATCAGGTTTTAAGCCTGATGTTGAGTGCTCCTGTTGCCATGTACTTCCTCCCTTCACGTATTATGTACATACTCAGGAGAATGGAGGAGGGTAAATTATTTCCACTGTTGAATAGGCTGGCAGAGCCATTTAATTCAAAGCATCTAAAAAAACTGTGGAGATTTACATAGCTTAAAAATTTTTAACTACTTGGTAGGTTTCTCTTTCCAAAAGCCAGCAAAACAGATCATAAAGCATAATTAAGTTCAAAAAACATGGACACTTTTTTATACCTCCTGCAATGGCCCATCAGGGACTGTTGCCTGCACCACATCATGTCTTAGTTTTCTCAAGTGAAGAAGTTTCTCTCTGTAATCACTCACAGTTGCTGGAACGAGTTCTGCCTGGCGTAACACAGCAAAGGCAGACTGACGCTCTGAAAGCCCATCATCCTGAGTGAATGGAGAAAACCAAGGAGGCAGGTCAGTACTTTGATTTCCCAAAAAAGACCATGAAATGGAGCCAAAGTTCTAAAAAAAGAAAAACTGGGATATGTTAATGTTTGAAATTAAATAAGCAACACTTTTTTGAGTAAATGATTAATTTTTCCTCATATCATTTGTTTTTTTTTTAAATTTTTATTTATTTATGATAGTCACAGAGAGAGAGAGAGAGGCAGAGACACAGGCAGAGGGAGAAGCAGGCTCCATGCACCGGGAGCCCGATGTGGGATTCGATCCCGGGTCTCCAGGATCGCGCCCTGGGCCAAAGGCAGGCGCCAAACCGCTGCGCCACCCAGGGATCCCTCATTTGTTTTTCAAGAGATAATTTAAGATTAATGTTTAGCACAGAAATGACAAGTAAAAAATGGAAGACTAATTCTCAAAATGACTCAAATTGATTGGCCACATTTGTTGAAATAAAAATGTGTATATATACTTCACTCTACAGTTCTGCTTTTAGAAGTAGTAATCTGCATTATGGGAATATTTCCCTATTCAAATACATCAGCATAAGGATGTTCACTACCCTTTTATTGGAAATGCTGAAAAACTACAAACAACCCATGTTAGAATCCGTCAGCAGAGAACTGGTTATGCAAGATATCTTCAACTGTGGTATAATGTTGAAGCTTCAAAAGAAATGAAGTAGCCTACAGGTACTGATACGGAAAAACCTTCCATGAGGCCATTTGTTTAAATTATACATGTGGATACAAAAAATCTGAAAGAATATTCACCAATTACCAGTGAATTTTCAGTGTGGGCAGAAGTAAAAATTACAACAAAGAATTTCAGTTTTTAAGATAGACATTTGTACAACAGTGTTTGAACTTTCTGCACAAGTGTCCTTTTGGAAATAAAAAAAACTGAGTAATGTTTTTAACAAGTTATTCAAATTAACAGTGAAAATACCTCCATCATTTCTGGAAGTCGAACCTCAAAATGGTTTAGGATCCTTATTGTCAAGAGCCGAATCTAGACAAGGTAAAAGGCATGTTTCAAATTCCAAAGTTTACACAGAAGAAACTGATTTATAGACAGTGAGATTCCATGTTATATAGGACTAAGGAAAATAAACCACTTGTCAGAGAAATACATGTTATTCTATCCCTTATTTCATATTGGACACCAACCAAGACCTCATTCAAATAGTACATGGATCAGTTTAATGACCAGACTAGACTGAGAAGATAAAGTTTCCCAGAGAAGCACGTTTTCCTTTCAACTATGACACTATGAGCATCTCTGTAAATAAGTACAAAGAATCTCAATAAACTTACAATCCTGTTGCAATTAGTGATTTTTATTTGTATGTATTTGTGTATTTACGTACACTTGACCAAACAGCAGAATCACATAGGGGGCTTTAAAAAACTATGCAGATTTTTCTGTTTCAGCCCTATTGAGTCAGAATTCTGGCCTATGAGGATCTAGAATTCATATTTGTATTTAGCTTCCCAATTAATCCTGCTGCAATCAGCTTGTAGGTCAGTGTTCACGAATCACTGTTTTAAATAGAAATCACCCCACAGCAGCACTTTCTGATTAAGGGGCTCTGATAATGATGGGCAATACATACATATCAAAAGATGAGAGACCGAGAACATGTCACAAAACACCATTACCTTGGATAGACCAGTTGAAATGTTTGCTTGTAACTTGGGAAATAATTCCATTAAGGCTTCCTCAGAAAGTGGCCCTTTGCAGCCACATAATGATAACCTCTGATAATAGAGATCAGCTAACAGCAACACAGATGGCTCCAAGGGAAATGTTCTGCAACAAGATATTTATTAGACCCAACCTGCACCATACAGCCGACTATTTAGACTATAACAAAAACCACAGAAAATCATCACTGGTGAAGGGAATGTACAAGGAACCAAGTTAAAGCTTTATGTAGACATTTAGCATCATTTTAGAATCTGAGGCCTTGCAACAATGAGTGATGTGCTCAAGGACATACAGCTTAAGCGGAAGCATTCACATATATCCTATCCCTGTGGGAACTGCAGGGGGATGTCTCCTCAGAGGAAGAACACAGAAGCTGTGGCACCTGCCATAAGCTAACACGCTCCATTCGTAAGTCATTCTTATCATGACATACTTCAAGGATTTGAGATGGCTGAGGTGGCCTCACACACACCAAGAAAACAGCTCTTCCCCGCGGCTCAGAATCATAGTTTTGACTACATGCAAGGACTGTGCCTGCTGGAAGTTGGCTTGGTGTTGCAATCAAGAGAAAAGTTCCACAATGGCTCCTTGCTGGGCAGCCCCTCCCAGTGGCAACGCTCAGGTCTTCTGGGACAGGAACGCAGGGAGCCTCAGATCCCAGATCCCCCGATTTACTTCCTTGATGCTTCTCCGTTTCTGCTCAAATGTCTCCTTCTTGGTGAGGCCTTCCCTATTTGAAAGTGTCCTTGTTTCTAGCCCTTCAGACTCTCCCTATCCCGCCTCTGCTTTAATTTTCTTACCACTGTCTAATGTGCTATACAGTGTATGTATTATTTTGCTCAGTATTTCTTCTTGCTAGAACAGCAACTCCATGAAGGCAGAGTACTGTGTGTGTCTCACTCACTGAACGTGTCTCCCAGTGCCACGGCCTGCTACATGAGAAAAGCGAGTGAATATTTACTGAATGAAGGAAATGAATAAACCTGTTTTAAAATGCATAAAATGGATTAGAGTCTAGAAAAAGAAGTCAACTACTTTACCAGGTTTTACTTTAAGAAGGGGTACTGGGCTGAGTAGAAAACAGCTCCCCAGTAACAGCTCAGGGCTACTACCAAAGTCGGGAACAGGGTGACATCAACTTGCAAACAAACAATGCACTGGGCTGTGTTTGTATGCAGTAAAAGGACCACAGGAAAGTATTCTGAAACGGTGAATGTGTGGAGATGAGACTAAGTGTAGTAGAAATATGTATGCTGGAAGTACTCGGGAAGTTACAGAAGGTCAACATGGGGAGATGCTAGGGTTGGGGACAATCTACAACACTAGTTTACACACATGGTAAAATACCTCTCCACAGAGATGGATCTGCATTTAAAGACCGTGTAAAGGATGGACTTATTTTAAGGATTCAGATCGATAACAAATTTCTAATATGAACACAACTAACGTAAAAATAGATCAAACCAAGGACTTTCATTATGCCCAAGTTTTCACAAGAACAGAAGCTTTTATATTTTATTTGTGAGTAAGATAAACCGGGGGTGTATTTACTTACATTACTAAATTCTTCACGCGGTCCACAGGAACCAAATGAAGGAGTTCAGAAGATTCTTCCAAACTTAGCAGAGTATTTACAGCTTGACAAAGAACAAATAAGTTTCCTGAGGGCAGAAAAACAGGACTAACCATATAACTTATTCCTTTGACAGATTAACTACTAGACATCTCATTTATCTAATACTTGCTATTTATAGAAGTTGTTAAAGTGAATTTGTGCCTTCTAAAGAATCATCTGTCCAATATTCAGAATGTAACAAGAAGGAACTAAAAAGACAAGGTTTCCAAGTCATGTATTTTAGCTTTTTTAAGAAAAAAATATTCAAAAACAAAGAATACATGTTCCATTAATTAAGATGAGGAGGAAGTTCGATGGTCCCACACAATGGCATTACCCAAACTAGAAGTTTTAAGGAGATGCACTTGTACTTTTCAAAAGCTAATAAATTATTTTCCTTTAATTCGACATTCATTTATTCCTAGACCAGAGGCTGGCAAACTTTGGTCCACAAGTCAGACTTTTTGTAGCCTTCTTTCTATATGGCCCACAAGCTAAGAATGCTTTTTACATTTTTAAAGGGATGTTTGAAACAATAACCAAACAATAAAGAATATGCCACAGGGACTGAATATGAAAACCTATTTACTCTCTGGTCCTTTACATAAAAACTTTGCCAACCCCTGCTCCAGAGATGAGGAAAGTGCTGTCCAATACAGCTTTCTCCAAGGACAGCAGTGTTCTGTACTTGTGCCAATACGCAGCTGCAGTCCAAGCCACATGTGGCTATTGAGCACTTGAACTTGTGCTGAGTCTGCAGTGTCTGCTTAGTATCTAACAGAGAACCTAGCACAGTAAATAAACGAACTGCTATACATGATGTTCAAAAAGAAATAACTGCGCTAGGATGAAACAAAATACCTACTTTCAAACTGCTGTCCTAGGCTAGTGAGAGGAGATGTTCAAGTATGTAACTGGGAAGGGTGCTCCGGGCAGGGCAGGCTAATACTGCCAAGAAAGTCACGTAGGCCTTCCCAGAGGAGGCGTGCTTGAAGTGAGTTTTGAAAGAAAATCTGTAATCCAGAAAGGATTCCGGCAGAAGAAAGAGTCATGAGGGTAGTCAGAGGGCTGTAAGAGATAGTATCTCGCTCAGGGTAAGCAAATGGAAGTGCCTGGAGTCCAAGGTGTATATAGGGATGGCATGCGCATGGGACATTTCAAGGTGTGGCTTGAAAATGAGGCATCCTGGGTACCGGAGTGTCATACCCTCTGATGCTCCATCTTCAGATTCGGCTTGCCCTCATGCCACCCTGACCCAGTCACCCTGTGATGAGGCCCAAACGCAGCACATCCAACCTTACTGTCTTTCTTCTGGATTTACCATAAAGGGGGGGTGTGTCAGAGCACAGTGTGAGCCCAGTCACTCTGGGTGTGCCAGACAGGAAAGAGAAGAAAACAAAGGGAGATTGTAACTGACCTTTTCCAAAGCTGCCTCTGTCAACATTCACGAAGAGTGACTCTATGAAGCATGTGACTAGTGGTATCACTTTCTCCTTCTCTAGAGGTCTGTACAAGAAGTTGAGAGACAAAGGGAAAAGTTCAAATTGGCATTCAGTGGCTTTGTCAGGGAATGGCAAGGAATGGCTAACAAATACTTAAATCAGCACACTAAGTGCCTCTTTCAAATCTAACCATAGTTTATTTTCTCACCTAATATGAGGTAACACGACAAGGGCTGCCCAAGACTGTGAGAGGTAAGTAATATCTTTATCTGGGGGTAGCTGAATTATAGACAAGAGATGGTCCAATACTGGGATCTGTTCTTTTCCTCCCTTGGGTCTAGTCTTCTTCTGCCTTAAATAGGATCTGAAGGAAAAGAAAAACGAATGTTTGAAAGAGGAGACAATATAATCGCTCTTGCCCTCTGAAGTTTGAAATAAACCTGGTTCCTCTCCATGCATGGAACATTTGTCCGGGGGAGGGAAGCAGTGGGTGAACATAAATAACTAAACAAATGGGACTCATTTACTGATTTTCAGTGAGAGGCTTTTTCGATGGCTTTGGTTCTACTTTCTTCTAATTTTCTATTTTAATTTGCTTTGTAACTTAAAGCCAAGTCTCTTCTGGTTTTAGCTGCTATTTCTGAATTTTCTGATTCATTCTGATTCGGTCTTTTCTGTTCACTCTGCTGATGGACATGTTTTTTGAACACTGGAGAGGTAATATGTTGTAATTAACAGACTTCCTCTAGTCCCTCCTTCCTTCCTGACACAAATTTTACTACTTTACAAATGTCACTGAAGTGATTACGATGGAGAAGTAACTTTCTCCACTTCTTAAATCTCATAGATGTTTACTCAATGACATTTTCTGACATGACATTTGGCTTTAGGTATCTGTGACTTTGGCACTATTCTTTGTTTGCCTCTTTTCCTTTTTGCCAATGAACTGCACCTAGGTTCTATTTGAAAGACAGAAATCTAATTGAAAGAAAAGCCAAAGAAACAGTATGTAAAATGATTTGTTCTGATTAATTTATCCCCCATGTCCAGTTTGGTTAGCTTGTGACACATGAGAAGTGGAAGATCAGGTTTCTATTCTTGTGTCTTTGTGATCATGAAAATTAACTTAAAAAGTTCTATTCTTTTTTGTTTCAGACTTACCAAGACATTGAATGTTTGGAAATTATAATTGTTTAGTTAATTTCACTGATAATTTCTGATAGTCATTATACTTTGATATAGTCTTTCTAGTAGTAAAGACTCAACAATCTACAAAAATCCTACGAGAAAACAGACGCTTTGAAAAAAAAAAAAAAAGTGGGTCATTGCCCTGCTTCATCACACCTGCCAATGAGCTCCTCCAATAAAATCCACACTCTGAATCTCACCTTACAACGCCCCATGTGATCTGATACTGGCCTGCATCTCATTCTACTTTCCTCCTTGCTCAATGCTCTGTACCCACACAGGCTTTCTTTTTGTTCCTCAAACATACTGGACTTATTCATATCCTAGAACTTTTACACTAAGTCTTCCCTCCACCTGGAAAGCCTTTTGCCTAGATCTCTGCAAGGCTGCATCCTTCCCATCATTACAATTAGTCCAAAGGTTCCTTCCCCCAAGAGAAGTCATGTTGCCTTCCCATTCATTCCCCCTCTCAACACCTTAGTTTTATTTTTCTTTTTATTATTAAAATTTCCTTGCTTATTTATCTCACATCCCAAGAATGTCATCTCCTCAAAAAAAGGTAAACTCTTATTCATTACTATATCCCAATGCCTAGAACACTGCCTGATATAATTAGCGTTTGTCAATTGATAAAATAAACGTATCTTCTAAAGAATCTTTTTCATATCCATTATCTCTTTCTAGTCTCACAACAAATCTGTGAGATAGGTGAATGGAGTATTACTAAGAATTACTGAGAATATTCAGACAAAGGTGACCATTCACACATATCCTATCTCTGTGGGAGTTGCAGAGGGATGTTTTCCCAGAGGAAGAACACAGAAGCTGTGCAAATGCCTTAAGATAACATGCCTCCATTTATTTATTTATTCTGATCATGACATACTTCAAGGAGGACCTGAGATGGCTGAGGTGGCCTCACACACGCCAACAAAGCAGCTTCATTTCCACTGCTCAGAAGCCACAGTATGGGCTGCATGCAAGGAATGTGCCTGTTAGAAGCTGGCTTGGTGTTGCAATCAAGATAAAAGTTCCAAGAGAATAATTCTACAGGAGTTACTAATTATTCACTCCTCAGGAATCAAAGCTCAGTAAACTGAAAAACCAACAAGATTCTATCAGCATGTTTTGATACAGAAGCTACTTTTAAGGTCAGTAGAAGAGCAACATGTGAAGAAGATGAGTTCTTCCAGAATCTCAAGCTGATCCAGAATCATAAAGTAACTCTGCATGTGTGACTGTGGGGACAATAACATCCATCTCAAAGAATACTGTGATGCTTGAAAGCTGAGTACTCAGCAAAAACTCAAGGAATGTTCATCTATTCCTACTGCCCCAAAGCACACCACAAATGCAGCAAGTCTAACAAATCCCAGAGAAAAAAAGAAACTTAAGCATAAACATATAGGAATTTGATAAGGGAACTGATTTCCTAACCTGTAACTTCTAAAAACACAACCACAATTACTGGAAAAGTGATAAGCAGAATCCTCTCACATATTTATATAAGTCTTCTTTTCAACATCTAAGGGTACAATTTATTTTTAATGCAATTAAGAAAGTAATCCATGGCTCTTTTAACAATTCAAACAATGCAAAGGTATATAATCTAAAAGTTAACAGTCACTTCTTTCTTCCCCTTCCCAGCCTCCTAACATAAACAAAGTTAAAAGTTTTGTGTATCCTTAGGGAGATGCCAATTCTCCCCCAAATTGATCTGCAGGTTTAAGGTAATTACAAATAAAATCCTAGCAAGTTTTTTTTTGTAGACATAGAGAAGATTCTTCTAAAATTTATATAGAACAGCAAACAACCAGGAAAAGCTGAAACAATCCCCCCCTCACCCCCCACCCCCCCAAAAAAAACCAGAATCGGAGGAATGAGGATTTTTTTTTTTTTTCTTCAGGATTTCAAGACTTACCTTACAGTTATTGTAGTAAGACAGTATGGTATTAGAGGAAGAGAATACATGGATTGATGGAAGAGAATAGAGAACCCAGAAACAGAACCACACATTCATGCCCAACTGATCTGACAAAGGTGCAGAAGAAGTTCAATGAAGAATAGTCTTTTCAACAAATGTTGCCAGAACAGTGGGCATCCACAGGCAAAAACAAAACTTGACCTGAACCTCACACCTTATATAAAAATTAACTCAAAATGGATCATGGACTTAAATGTAAGACATAAAACTATGAAACTTTTAGAAAAGTAGGAGAAAATATCTAGGACCTACAGCTAGGCAGAGTTCTTGGAATTGACATCAAAAGCCTGATCCATTAAAGAACAGTTGGTCAACTGAACCTCATCAAAATCTAAAATGGTGGTCTGTGAAAAATCTTAAGTGAACAAAGACAAGCTATCAACTAAAACAATAAATCTGCAAACCATTTATCTGACAAAAAAAAAACCTTTGTCTAGAATATACGTGTCCTCAGAATCAACAGTAAAGAAACAAACAATCCAGTTAGAAAACCGGCCAAGGAAATGAATAGATATTTCACTAAAGAGGATATACACATAACATAACACACACATAAACCCAGGAAAAGATGGTCAACATCATTAGCCATTAAAGAGATGCAATTTATTATTTTTCTTTTTTTTAATTTTTATTTATTTATGATAGTCACACAGAGAGAGAGAAAGAGAGGCAGAGACCTAGGCAGAGGGAGAAGCAGGCTCCATGCACCGGGAGCCCGACGTGGGATTCGATCTTGGGTCTCCAGGATCGCGCCCTGGGCCAAAGGCAGGCGCTAAACCGCTGCACCACCCAGGGATCCCAAAGAGATGCAATTTAAAATCACAGTGAGGGGATCCCTGGGTGGCTCAGTGGTTTAGCACCTGCCTTTGGCCCGGGGCATGATCCTGGAGCCCCAGGATCAAGTCCCACGTCGGGCTCCCTGCATGGAGCCTGCTTCTCCTTCCGCCTCTGTCTCTGCCCCCCCCCCCTTTCTATGTCCATCATAAATGAATAAATAAAATATTAAAATAAAATAAAAGCACAGTGAGATTTCACTATATCTTATTGGACTGGCAAAAAATAAAGCCAGTGATAATAACAAATGCTGGAGAGGATGCAGAGAAACTTGATCATCCACACTGCTGGAGGCATATAAAATGGCATAAGCACTCTGGAAAACTGCTGGCAGCTTCTCATCAAACGGAGACGTACTTATGATGTATAACTTAATTCCACTTTTGGGCATTTATCTCAGAGCAACAAAAAGTTATGTACATGAATGTTTGTAACAGCCTTTTTCATACTAGCCAAAAACTAGAAGTGACCTAAATATCTTTCAACAAGTCCATCATTACATGGACTATGCTACATCCATGCCACTGTTCTGGGCTGCTACTCCAGAACAAGCACATGAAAAGATGTTCAACAAAGGGATGGACTCTTGATATACACAACCTGGATGGGTCTCAAGGGAACTGCATGACTGAAAGACAATCTCAAAGGTCTACTCTTACATTCTATTTATATAATATTCTTAAAATGACACAATCATAAAAATAGAGAACAGATCAGTAATTGCCAGGGGTTAAGAATGGAGAGTGGAGTGTCAGAGTGACTGTGGCTATCAAAAGGTTGCATAAGAGATCCTTGTGATGATGGAACAGTTCTATATCTTGACTCTGGCAGTGGTTATGAATCTACACGTGATAAAACTGCATAGCACCATACCGCCATATACACACAAACCCAGAGATGAGTGTGCATGTAAAATTGATGAAATTTGAAAACTGTCAATTTTATGGTTGTGATATCACAGCTAACTTATGCAAGATGTTACCACTGGGAGAAGCTGGATAAAGACTACACAGGACCTTTCTACACTATTTCTTTCAATAGCATATGAATGTACAATTATTTTAAAATAAAAGATTTAAAAAATTAATAATCATCTCTTTCTTTCACATACCATCCTCCTGACATTAACTAGGTTAATCTGTTTGTGTATCCTTCCACATCTTTTCCTTTTAAAAAAAAAAAAATTTAAAGATTTTATTTATTTATTCATGAGAGACACAGAGAAAGAGGCAAAGACATAGGCAGAGGGAGAAGCAGACTCCATGCTGAGAGCCTGATGCGGGACTCAATCCCGGGACTCCATGACCATGCCCTGAGCCGAAGGCAGACAGACGCTCAACCGCTGAGCCACCCAGGCATCCCTTCCACATCTTTTCCTTTGTTTATTTACACTTTTTGTTTTAACTCTGAAAAATGAATTCATACTCAACAACCATTCTACAACTTGCTTTTTTCACAGAACAATATATCATGGATATCTTCCCAGTTAATATGTAGAGATCCTCATTTTTTACAGTATTCTTAATGCATTATAAAATGGGTAATCCTACTAATATTACAGGGAATAAACACTTAGAACTTACCCCACCGTCTGATGTGAAAAAACCAGAGGGTACTTCTCAATTGCCATCGAGCCAGCAGTGGGAGGTGCTGCTTTGTTCAGAATGAGCTTAGCCAAAATGGCCAGAGCTTCATCTTTGGCAGTAGCCTCATCAGTCAAGAAGCAATTTTCAATATACAAGAGAAAGCTGGGTAGAAAAAGCTAAAAATAAGAAAGGAAATCACATTTATTAACAGATATACATTGCATAACACTAAGGAAGAGAAGATTCTAACACGTCCACAGAGGGAAAAAAAGATTATAAACACAGGATCAGAAATCATAAAGGCATTAGACCTCTCCACAGAAACAATGAAAGCTAGAAGACCATGGAACAATGCGTAAAAAAAAACTGAAGGAGAATGACAAAATCTATAATTCTATAACTCATTCTACTAGCAATATGAATAAAGACATTTTCCAAGGTAATAAGTCTCAAATTTTTATTTCTATTTGTCCTTTCTCTAGAACCTCCAGAAAATGTCTATCATCAAAATAAGAGAGCAAACTAAAACAAGGGAAAGGTTTGAGAACCAGAAAATAGGAGAAAAGCAAAAGAAGTCCTGTTATGACATCTGTGCCATGGGTTGAGAAAGCAACCCATTCAGACTTGCACTGCTCCAGGAGGAATGATTCCAGGAAAGGAAAGAAAAACAAAAACTTGAGCTGATAAGTTTTCTGACATGTGAAAAGCATTTTAGAATGCTGTTGACAGACAGACTCATTGACCAGCTATTCAGGGAAAATCATTTCTAGTTTTTAAAGGATGAGGTAATCTATAACTTCAGGAAAAGTGAAAATGTATACCAAAAAAAAAAAAAAAAAAGAAAGAAAGAAAAGAAAAGAAACATAAAATACTCCTTGTTTTTAGAAAGGTTAACTTTATGGTGATTAAGAATCCAACCAAAATTTGTGATGTAACTCTATTGAACGAGAGGTATAAAAGAACCAGAACACATCCACCATAGGAGGAAGTCTACAGAAGAGTACTAGAACTAATGGATCAAGGAAAAGCAGTGCATTAGAAAACATAAAGGAACAGAAAAATATAGACAAAACCCAAGAAGAGATGTGGTTGTTCTCAGTGAGGAAGAAGTTAATAGAAATCAAGTGACTAACTTTGTGCCTCTGACTTTTAAAACTCTATACAAAGGGTACTCTGACAAAAATAAGATGTTTATAAAAAGACCAGAGTGAACAGGAGTGAAGGAGAAGATGTAGTTGGTAAGAAAACCAGAGCAAGGTAAAGGGCTCTCACCAGATAGTACAGAACAGGGCTAGGATATGCATGAAGAATGTTTTTCTTGAAGCAAATCAGAATATATTAATGACTACAGGGAAAATCAGAGAACAGACATAGAGACAGGCTTCAATGAGGTATGCAATGGATGATCAGTTACAAGAAGTGGCAAATATTTGATGGAAGGGAAGGGAAAGGGATAAAATAAACTCAAGATTTAATGGGAAGAATTTCTACCTCATTACATCAGGTATTTACTCAGTAGCAATGAAGTGCATTAGCAACCTTCCTGGAGTCCAAATGTTTCAGAAACAATTTTCTATGCTTCAAATTCACATGAAAATTCCTTAATGTCTTTTTTCAATTTTACCACATGATTCTATTAACTTCCTAAAGGATTATTTAAAAATAAGTTGATTATCTAATGTCATTTTAAATGCCCTAGCATCTGGAATAAAGTTTTACTTATAAACTAAAATTGAAACATAACTGCATTAAAAAATATGGACTAAAATATCAAGTACTTACTCTATTCCTCTCAAAAATCATAGCATTTTAAGTTTATTTTATCATGACAGATTCATAACAAAACAAATTCAAAACTTGAGTTGCTCACCTGCTCAAACTGCTTCATGACAAACATAACTTCAGAAAATTCCAAAATTAAACGTCTTTCAAATCTGCTCTCAAAAGTCTGTAGACCACAGGTAAAAAACAGTAAGTGCACAGAGAATACTTTCCCTATTCTTGAAAATAAAAAACATCCCACACCTTCAAGGTCCTCTAACTTGCAAGCAGGAAGTAGTGGGATGCTTGATACAAGTTAGTAAGAGTCATGGGAGGCAAAAAGAACTTGATGACTGAATTTGCCACCACGCAGAGGGGCACATCAGGGATGAGGTACAGGCACTGAACCCTTCTCCTTCGGAAAGCAGCTGGAGTAAGGGAGGGGCAGGCACACTTCAACCAGTTTTCTGTATAAATGCTCTGCCCTTCAGCTGAAAGAACTTATAGACATTAGGGGCACTGGGTTTTTAGAGATCATGGAGGGCTCTGCCTAAGAGCTGCTTGGTCACTTCACAAAGAGAATTAGGAAAGGGCGAGCAGCACTGTTTTACACCTTTCTCCATACTGCTTACTGCTGCACTGCAGGAACCTAGGATGAATCTAACTGGTTTTTCTATTTTCAATCCCACTTCCTTATAAGCCATTTTCTAAACTCATCAAAATGCAAATCTTATCAAATCATTACCCTGCTTAAAATTTCTCCAGGGCTTTTCAATACTTGCAGGATAAAACTCAACCTAACTTTTCAAAGTCAAGCAGAGCCTCGCTAATACACACCACACTTCCTTATGTACCCATGTGCTCAGCAGGCATACATTTTTGGACTCCAGGTATATTTAACCCCTTCACTGACTGGCAGATACTATTTAACCTTCAAGGACTATCCCAAATATAAGTCCTTTGAAAAGTATTCTCTGCCCTTCAACCTCACGCAGAATTAATCATTATGTTTCAATATGACATCAATAGATTAATTCAACAGATTATAACAGCTCACTCCCAGGGCCCCACTTCCCTAACAGTCAAAAACCACAGGCACTATAATGTCCATCCTGAATACCTAGTCCATACCCAGCACATGGTAAGTGATACACATTTGTTGAATACTTGCTGAACATTTATTTTATCACACTTTGCTTTGCCTCTTCCTATTACAGCGTGCAACTCACTCCTTAAAAAGATTATAAATTTCCTGAAGGCAGAGCCTTGCTACACTTCATTTGTATTCCTGAGGAAGCTTACTCAATGCTAAATATCTAATTAACTACTCAATATTTGTTGAAGTAAATTACTTTTTGAATGGTTTCTCTGATAAGGGTCTCTGGCAAGGAAACATTTTCACCCAGGATTAAGGCAGAAATTACAGCCAAGAGGGTTTCCCGGCAAGTTGTAGAAAGATTGGCTATTTGTAACGTCTGAGATAACACCTGTAAAATAAAAGAAGAAACAATGCACACTTAGAATAGCTTTTAATGAACAAACTCAAAGCAAATGAAGTTGGGAACTCACCTTACAAACATCAACAGGTTTGGTTATCTTTGATCCATTCCCATGTTTCACAAGTATCAGATATGTTTCTAACAACCTTTTTATCTGTTCAGAACTTTCCTCACAGTTAGCTGTGGTTACTTTTGTATGTAGATCTAAGAGTGATTCCTGCCAATGAAGAAATTAACAGAAAGAATAACTATAAGATATCAAACTCATCTGTTAACCTAATAATGAAAGTATTGGGTGAAGCAGTTCAAATTTTCACATTCTTTTATTTTGAAAGAAAGACATATTTACCAGGAGTCACTAAGGATACTAATAGCTAACATATCTGAGTGCACGGCTGTAAAGTGCTTTGTAAGTATTTACTCACAACCCTCATAGCAACCACGATGTATTGAATATTACTGACCCATAGTCTCACCAGATGAAAAAACTGGGGAATAGAGATTTAAGTAACTTTCCCAGGTCAGTGACAAAGCCAAGATTCAAAGGGAGGCTGTCTGGCTCCAAAGGCTGTGCTCTTAACCATTATGCTCTACTCATCTCAAAATATCAAAAAAATACAGAAGATGGGGGGCTGGGAGGAAGGGGTAAAGTACAAAGAAAACAATTATAAAATATAATCTCCAGGAGTGGTCTGCTAACCTGAGAGCAAGAAGAATCAACTCTTAGGCCCCCAGTTACATACAAATCCTTAAAAATTAGAACTCACTTGCAAACATTCAAAAAATGTACCAAAATGTTCTTTGTAGATGTAGAACACAGTGGATTTGACCATGTTTTTGAGTGTTTCTCCAACTAAAATCCATGGTAGTTGAGTTTCTGTTTCAGTAACAGGTCCTAGTTTTTGCAAAATTAGTTTCACTGCCTGTGGGAATCCAATAATTATTAAAATGGACATGTACACTCTTATTTTTAAGTAATACACTGTTATTTCCCACTCTGATTACTCCCCGCTCTGATTAAGCTATATTGAAATCTGATCTGGACTAATCAAAGATACGGCAGCTTTGACGGTTGAGCTAACTACATGTCCCAAAAGGAATTTCTAAACTAGCATGGAGAATTTTACCATCCAACTGTTCACTCTTTAACTCATTAATAAATTTATGTTACCTTCTAGGATCCAGAATAAAGAAAACAGCAATGATTCTATAAGTAAATATGCCTAATTACTTACAGCCTACATTAGGTAATAAGCATTCTTATTAAAGCTCTAATGCTCCCCATTTAGTGCTTTTTATTTATCCCACACTATGCTCTCTCTACACCATTTACATAAACCTCATCTATTTTTTTTTTTTTTTAATTTCTTTCACACAGACTCAAAACATCCTCCCGGTCATTTACCTTCCCTGTACAGGAATGAAACATGTTTCTAACTCCTTTGCACATTTCAAAGAGCAACTGTCCAACTCCTTCTACCTTTTCTGGATGTCCATCAAGATCAACAAACATTAAATTGAAAAGTGCATTTTTATCAGAAACCTAAAACACAAAATACAAATGGAAAATTGTATTTAAAACACAACAAATCCAAATGAAGACATATCTACTATTCCACAGGTTCACAGTTAAATGTAATTGGGATAAAATTCTAAAAGGAAGAGACACAGAGATTTCAAACTACTATAATGATATATACCACTTCTAATTTCACACACAACACTGATTCAGGAAATAATATGAAGGTCTGTGCCAAGAAAAACTATAGAAGACAACATTTTATCTTTTAAAGTAAATCATATACTTATGAGTACAAAAGAAATGAACACCAGTGTTTCTGTTTCATTACAAGAACCTTCTAAAATCTACTATGGAAACACATGCAACATTATGGTATCAATTTCTTCCAGGAAATTATTATAAAAGTTTCTATTACTCTCACCATTTATTTACTGACTTGAATCAGAGGGCACTTCTGATATGCATACAATGAAAGCTACCAAAAACCTAAATAACAATAAAAGAATGACTCAAAATTTTTCCCATTAGTGAGCAAAGATAACCTAATGATGAGATAAACTCAAAATAGTAATAGGTTTCTTCATATATATATATATATATATATATATATATGTGTGTATATATATACACACGCACACATATATACACATATGTATTTATATATATACATATAAAAAATATATACATATATAAAAACGTTAGTCCATAATAACAACTTGATAAAAGATATCTGCTTCTCTTCATCAGATTCTTGATTAATGAACAATAAATAAATAAGATCTCAAAAATAAGTAAATAAATAAATATCAGACTAACCTTTCTCATCAAAAAAGTAAAACTTTCAGCAGCAAAATTTCTTATATGTAGTTTTTTATGAGCCAGGAGTGTACTGTACATGCTATAAATGAGAAAATAAGACATGTTTAATTTAATCACATTTTAATAAGTATACACTCCATGTCAACGATATGCCCCACACTGTGCTAGGTATGCAAGGAACACGCTGCAAGTATAAAGCAAGTGGTTTAAAATCTCATTCAGTTACAAGACAGAAGATGAAGGTAACAGACATGAAAAATCCTAGAATTGGTGGTGCAGGCCTTACAAAAGACTCCACGAATAGCTAAAACTTGTAGTGATTCCTGAATGATGAGAAAAATCCAGGTGGGTACTGGAAGGCCTATGACTAGAGATAAAAGTGAAAGCAGACAGGCAGGGCAGAAATGATCACAGCCAAAGGACAAGGAGGCTAGAGTCCATCTGAAGGAGAAAAGGTGATGTGGTTGGGGAGGGCTACTGCAGACAAAGCTGCCCAGGTAAACAGGTGGCTCTGAACACAACACAGAGGAAACTAGACGTTGACATACACCTATGTCGCCTCCTCTAACCAACAAAATCCCCTGGAGTATAGATATTGTCACTCTGGCTTCACAGATAACAAGCCAGAAAGGCCAAGCAACCTGCTCAAGGTCACAGAGCCACATAGCTATAACTAATTACTTGTATAATCACGTTGTTTAAACTGGTCTCCCAAATGACAGGAGAGCACAGATTAGATCGCTCCTATTTTTACCATATCCCCAGTAGCTTACACTTCCTTGCCCACAGCAGGTACTAATAAATATTGGCTTAATAAAAACTGAGTATTTCAGAGAGATTAATTTACTAATAGTATGCAGGATGAAATAAACGAAGAAGCTGGCAGTCCAACTAGAAAGCTGCTCAAGTCATGGGAGCGTGGGCAAACATGGGCATGAAAGAGGCTTGTGGCAGAGGGAAATGCTGAAAGATGGACCCAAGAGACATTTTAGAAGCCCTTGCAGTGGCAGCAGGCCGTATAGTACCCACAAAGCGCTCATGATTTGGACCCTACTAATAAGACACGGCACTGTCTAATTACTCTCCCCTTATACACACTGCGGCACGACCCAGGACTTGCTGTTCCTCGCACATACCAGTTATGCACCTAACATGTTCTCTTGCTAAAGTATAAACTTTGGACAAAGAGGGATTTTCATCCATTTTATTTGCAATTTTACTACAAATGCTGTATGCACAGACAGTGCTCAATAAATACTTACTGAACTGAGTGAGCACATGAATAACAGAAACAAGAGTCCTTGAAGACAATGGCATCAAAAACACCTCTAAGACACCAAGCCTCAGGTGACAGGAAGAAAAATGGAATCACTGTTGGAAAATGGGCAACTAAACAGGGCCTAGCATAGAGTGTATATTTACTGAACACATGAATGAATGAAGAGTTAGTTTGAGTAGGAATGCATTGACTTTGGTTTCACTAAGACTTTAAGAGAAAATATCCAGGCTATTGAAGATGTCACACCAAGAGCAGATAAATTTAGAAGTGGAAAGTCTGACTCAGGAGATAGGATATAAAAGAAACAACAGAAGTCATGAAACCAAAAAAGCTATACAAGGGTCCCCACCCCCTTATCTGTGGTTTCACTATCCATGGTCTCAGTCACCTGTGGTCAGCTGCAGTCTCGAATCAGATGCTGCTCCTACTCATCATCGTCAGAAGGTCCCTAGGAGCCCAGCATTAAGCCGTAAGGCCTACGTCACTGTTCACCTCACTTGATCTCATCATGTAGGCATTTTATCATCTCGCATCAATATGAGAATCGCGAAGACGGTACAATAAGGTATTTTCAAAGAGAGACCACATTCATAAAACTTTTATTACAGTGTGGTGTCATAATTGTTCTGGTTGTTGTTAATTTCTTGCTGTGCATTTATAAATTATACTTTACCATACGTATGTATGCATAGGTAAAAACCACATATAGAGCTCAGTACTGTCTGTGCTTTCAGGCATCTACTAGGGGTTGCAGAACAAACCTCACACATGATGGGGTACTGCTGTGTTACCTAAGTAGTCTCGGTTTCTAATACATTTTACCAAAAGCTTCACAGAGAGCTAGTAAAGGCTGGAAAAATATTTCTTTCTCATTCTTTGTTCAAAGGAGGGTAAAGGGCAAGGTTCAACAAAGGGTAGAGTGAAGGGGGAGTTGATACAAAAACAAAATCTATAGCCCTATCCCATACCCATACCTATGTTTGGGAGGAGGGTGGTAATCTTACACATTCCTGTGGCAATGAAAGTATGTAGAAATAATCAGTAAACCAAGTGGGAAATTCCAGCAAGCCCCAGACTGAAATCAATCGTAAACAACCTTTCTCTTAAACAGAAAGCAACCATGGAATTCGTCCTCTTTCCCTGTCTATATCTGCTCACAATGTTCCCTAAGTGTCTCTTTGGGCTTATTAAATAAGTTAGAGGCTGGGTCAATGCAGATATCTAAGACTGGATTCTTTAAGAGTTCACAGGTTTGTAAAGGACATCGTTATGTTGTGAACAAACAATCATTAACAGAGGTTGTGTGATATAAGTGTAGAGAATGCCAGAGGGGTTCAGAGTTCAAAGGTTATACCTCTGGCTAAGGTGCCCAGAAATATTTGTGGAGGTTATGAAAACCAAGCTTGGCTTTGACGGTGAGAGGCAGTATTTTGGTAGCTGGAGATAAGAGAGGATCAGGTCACTGTACACTAATAGAATAGACCATAGACCCTTTTGGCCAGAGAACCAACTTCGTAGGATGAGAGACTAAGCTGGAAAGGCAGTATAGAGTCAGACAGAACCCAAGGAAAAAATCATCAAAAGGCCATGTCAGAGTCAGGCAGCTATGTCGGCAGGTTTGCATGATGGATACTGTGCATATGGGATGGGAGTGAGAAATCCTGGTTCTCAGTATTGATAAAGACTGCACTTGACTGAAAAATAAAAAGTTGAAATGTAAATGCTGGAAAATTTCATTACTGTGGGGGACTGTTCTAGTTAGAAGCCTCAAGCACACACTGTGTTCACAAAGGCTATCTTGAATATTTAACAGGTGTATATTGCTTTTGCTCTCAAAACTGATGCAGATTGGGAGCGGGACTGATCATAGACAGACTTTAGAAATCTTTTTGGGATTATGGAAATGTTCTTAAAATGGATTATGGTGAGATTTGCACAACTTCATAAAATTACTAAACAGCACTGGATTGTAGATAAGATAAAATAAAACTCAAAAGCAACAAAACAAACTGAAACCCATCTTAGAGAGAGGAAGAGTCACCTGTATATATTGGACATGTCCTTCACCATTTGCCTCCACAGGTACTTGTAAAGATAGGACAATGAGGTGAAAGCCCATTCTAGTAACTCCGTGTCCTGAGTCTCCAGGATTGAGGTGATAGTCAGGAAAAAGTCCTGAAAATGTGGATAGAAGTCCATCTGCAGATCTCGTGCCAACTGTACAACCAAACTGGATTAAAAATAAGTAGAAGTAACTGATTGAGACACATATGTCAAAAAACAAAGACTGCAAATCTATTTCACAAATGATAGCAGACTGAAACCTTCCAAACCAAGTCTAAAGAGACATGAAAAATATTTCACATTTTAAGGGTTTAGCAAAGAAATCAGGCTGGAACAAGAAGGTGCACTTTATCACAAGTTATGCTCAGCCATTCCTGCAGTGTGAAAGAAAAATGGGGTTTTCTTAAATGTATAAAACAAAACCAAAAAAAAGAGGATACCTCTAAGATTCTGTTTTTTGGCAAGGTACTAATGTTCTGATCTAGCGGAAAAGGTAAAATTCTTGTTTTAAATTCAAACACCAGATCTGAGGCAAATGTAGCAATAAAACAACTTTTTTTTCTTTCTAAAGATTATTTATTTGAGAGAGGGAGACAGAAAGAGCAAGCATGAGCTAGGGAGGGGCAGAAGGGGTGGGAGAAGCATTCTCCACTGAGCAGGGAGTTTGATGTGGGGCTTGATTCCAGGACCTCAGGATCATGACCTGAGCCAAAGTCAGATGCTTAACCGACTGAGCCACCCAGGTGCCCCATAAAATACAACCTTTCTTAAAAGTGAGATAAATGTCATTGAGCTTTCTCTCAACATACTTACTCCAAAAGGGGCTGATAGGCAAAACTGTTCTTGATTTGCAGGTGAGTCTTCAAACTCTGAACTATCTCATTTTGATGATAGACCAACTGATTGAAGGACTGGCATTTGTCAATAACTTCTTTGTAAAATTTGCCTGGGGGTGGGGAAGGAGGGAAAATAGAGAATAGGTTCTGCTTTTCTATCATACCACTATTTAGTGAATTTGAACACAACAAGTACAAATGTTGGGAGAATAAAATAGAAACAAAATAGAAAATACCAAAGTGTTCTGTAAGGTTCAATTCTCTCCATTTCAGCAGACCCTCAAAAAAGTAGGTTTCAACTTCCTGCCAAGATTAAAGCAGACCATTAATCAGGCAACTCAAACATTATGATCAAAGTAAACAGGAATTTTGATATATTAATACCTCAAGACAATGATAATAATCAAGAGTTTAAAAACATTTCTTTTAAAGAGCATTAACACACTTAAAAAGCAATCAGGTATACAGTATGGGCATACGGTTCATAAAAATAATATTTTATTGATTTGGTTGCAACAAATAATTCTCTAATACCTATGTAATAATCACACTAACGAGAAAAATTTTTTTTTGTTTTCTACAATTTTAGGCCCAGAAAAAAAATATGCTGACCCCTACAATTTTTTTTGGAAATACGAATTACAACTCTGTGAAGTACTCTGGCAATTATTAAAATGAAAAACAATCAGGTATGTCTTCTGACTTATCAATTCCTCTTTGGAGATATTTCTTATAATATTTACAAACACACCAGTATAAAGATGTTTATTCAGCTTTCTTGTAGTGGGGGGAAAACATAAAACAGCTTCAATATCTAACAATAGGAAAGTGCTTGATGTAACTTATGGTCCATACATACTAAGGTATATTATGTGGCTATTAAAAATAGTTCTATCTTATATTGAATTAGAATGATGCTGATGATAAACCCCTAAAGTGATAAAAGCAAGTTATACAGTGAAGGATATAAGAGGAACCATTCTTAAAAAAAAAAAAGACCTCTATAAATCACACATTTGTACATATTTGTCTAAGAAAAAAGTACAGAAGAATACATATATACAAAATTGTCAGTATTAGTTTCCTTGACAATAAGGAGTGGGAAGGGTGAGATAACAGGTTTTTCTAAGTTCACAAATATGCTGTCATGTTATTTAGCTTATTATCACAGTGTATTTTACTTTGTACTTTGAAAACTAAAATCAATAAATTATTACCCTGTGTGTGTGCGTGTGTGACAGAGAGGGAGTATGGAGAGAGAGAGTACAAATTAGTACACACACCACACACAAGCATGTCAAATCTTCCATACTCTCAAAAAAAAGGGCAAACCTTTAAACTGTGCTGTGCAATTCTTGAAAAAATAAGTGAAGGAAAATCAATAGGCAGAATAGAGGGAAAGAGAGGATCCCATTAAATTTTGTTGTCTCTTAAGGCAGTAGGGAAATATGTCTCAGTTTAAAACCTAAATGTAGAAGACATTCCCAGACTAGCAGAGTAACTGGGACCTATCAGCCGTTTGTCCCTGTCCCCTTGCAGTGTGAATCAGGGCTCCCACCACAAAGGGATGGAGGCTATTTCCTCACTCCTTGAATCTGGCCTAGCTTTCTGACTTGCTCTGACCATAATGCACAATAGAAATGATCTCGTAACTGCCAAAGTTAGGCTCCAGAGGCTTTGTAGCTTCTGCTTTCCCACTCTCAAAAAAGATTCTGCCATCATGAAAGAAGCCTAGTCTACCTTGCCGGAGAATAAGACGCCATGAGGACAACCACAACTAACAAGAAGGTGACTGAGACCAATGTGGACCATCTAGCCCAAGATCCTCTCCTAGACTTTCTTCTCTACTAACGTGACATTCTACCTCTTACCCATCTACCTCACCTGTGGCTTAACCTATAAACCATACACTGAATGCTAAATCTGTAATTCCACGTCCAAAGTCATCTGTACTTCTCCAGATCCATATATCCAAATATCTTCTGGACACCATCACATAGACAGCCGTAGGTATATCAAATTCAACAAGCTCCAAATGGAACGAACCCTGTGCTTCTCTTCCTATAAATCTATCTTGATAAGTAACATCCTCAACCACCCAGTTGTTAGAACCAAAAACCTTAACCCCCTACCAGCAGATCACAAGTCCTATCCACCCTACTTTTTTAGTATCTCTGGAATCCTTCCTTCTCTCCATCTTGACTCCTGCTACTACAATAATTTCTTACTTAGATGACTACCATACCCTCACACCTGGCTGTCCTGACTCCAATTCCATTCTTTCTTTCACAGTAAAGCCAAAAAGATCTAAAACTTAAACTTGATCATGTCACTCACTCGTTTGCCTCAAAACCCCCGAAGGACATCCCATAGCTTCAGGATAAAATGCACACTTAGCTTGCATACGAAGTCCTTTATGCTCCTTGACTATTTCTTCAGCTTTATCTCAGCTTTATCCCTCCCCTATCCCAGTCATCATCAACACAGACAAACACCATACATACAATTATAACCACATTGAAATGTTTTGGTTTCTCAGTTTCTTGAATGTGACATGTATTTTCTAGCCTCTGTTTATAAGGCTTTTCTCTCAGTTTGAAACATCTCCTGTCTTCTTTGCCATGCTGCATCCTATACAAATAACAAGACTCAATTCAGCTATCATCTTGTCTACATTACCTTTTCAACACCCTACCATATACTCACAAGGAATTTAGGTTAGCCTCCTTTGGGATGAGTTGCCAAAGCATTATGTGTTTACCCAGATCGTATCACTTAATATGCTACATTGACACACAGGAGATAAGGCATCCAAAAGGACAATGAGCAAAGTCTGACCAGAGCCAAGTGAAGAACTAAAAACCAAGTGAAGTTGAATCCCTAAGTGAAAGGCACGATATACAGGACCTTAAAAGGCAAACAAAGAAATAATGACTTGATGTGGGAAAACAAGATTTTTAAGTAGAGGTGTGACTGAGTTAAGAACACGGTTAGAACTAGAAAAAATTATGTTGTGTAGCCCCTTTCTTTTTATAAAGGAGGAAACTAAGCCCCAGGAAAGTGATGTGCTCAAAATCTCTTTAAAATGGTAGCTTCAGGGGACGCCTGGGTGGCTCAGTGGTTGAGCATCTGCTTTTAGCTCGGGGCATGATCCTGGGGTCCTGGGATCGAGTCCTGCATCGGGCTCCCCATAGGGAGCCTGCTTCTCCCTCTGCCTGTGTCTCTGCCTGTCTGTGTGTCTCTCATAAATAAATAAATAAAATCTTAAAAAAAAAAAAGGCAGCTTCAGGAATATGAATCTGCAGCAGAGCTCAGAATGCCCATGGGAAAGGGAGAGGCTGGAATCACAGAAGCCATCTAAGCATCAAGTTAACTGTCTAACACAGCATTACCTGATAGAACTTTTTGCAGTGATGGAAATATTCTGTATCTGCACTTGTGCAACATTGTAGTAACAAGCCAAGTATGGCTATTGAGCCTTTGGATTTTAATTTCCTTTAATTTACATCTAATTTACCATGTGTAGTAGCTACTGTATAAAAATCACATAGGTCTAATGCATTTCATTTTCCAAAAGGAGTGGCCTGAAACACAATTCATTTCTACTAAGAGGAGAGACTAAAAAACCCAACTATGAATATTTGAAGATTGGCTAATACAACATTCTCTTACCTCATCATAGTTTGTAGTTCTATCAATCCGGTGAATAATATCAATATTCACATTCCCCAGTCGTTCAGCAAATGTAAGAAACTGTGGGAGGGGGATAATAAACATACAATCATCATTCAATACATATGCCATCTTGAATACCCATTTTGAGTGCACTGTATACTAATCACATGTTGACCATCTCCTTGTGAAAACAAAGTTTAAAGTTTCAATAAACCTCCTCCTGTCCTGTCATTACAAATAAGGGTATGGTGTACTTGCAATGTCAGATTTGTATTTTTCAACCAATCATAAAATATAATTGTGTTTTGAAACTCGAAGTATACATCACTGATGAGCCACAAAAGTGTAAAAACAAAAAGACAGTCTTAGATGCCCTGCACAACTTAATGAAAATAATTAAATACTTCCATGAGTGTATTTGCAAAAGTTCAGTTATGTCTTTTCAAATAAAATTTCCATGCTAGACTGTGATAGGACCCAGGTGAAAGTTGGCGGTGTGGCCTCACCAGACCTACTGCTAGGTTTCAAGACCCGCTGCAAGCACAGGGATCTGGTTAAGTTGTTGCAACAGCAGTGTCATCAGACAATGCAGACACACGGTTGCACAGTAACAGAAATTCTCAGGGAACCGGCTGAAAGTGAGGTCACAGCCCATTAGCTGGAAATCATTCACCTCCTCTCGCCGGCTCGCTTCCCAATCTAGTCTTTAAGAATAAAGGCGATGGAGAGCATCTCCTAAGCAGTCGGTGATCAGGAATTTAATTCTGGGCCAAGGGAATCCCAGACAGGCCTGACCCCACAAACCAGCGGCGGTCTACTGCCCGGACGTCGTTCCTCACCACATGTTTACTAAGCCTGGCAAGTCTCCCTCTTGGGCCCGATAAGGGACTCAAGCTGGGCCCAGACACCGCAGCCAGGCCCAGGCGGCAGACACCCACACCACGGTTCCGGGCCCAGGTTCCTTCGCTCACCCTGTACGTGTTCTCGGTCTTGTGGGAGACGGGCTTGGTCTTCATGGCTGCAGAGAGGCGGGGGCACGCAAGGACCTAAGTGGGGGTGACGGAATGCAATCCACGGTACGGAGGGAACCCCGCTGACTGTTCTGCACACTCCGGCTCCCACGAGCTCAGACCTCATCACATGCGGCTCGTACCCCTGGGCGCCGCCATGTTGGGGGACGGGGAGGAGCCTGGGAGGATCACGTGGACGGAAGCAGCGCCAGGGCCGGCGCAGCCTACGGGGACCCGCGGGGCCTCGGGCGGTTCTGCGGCTGAGGGCTTGGGTTTATTTTTCTCCTTTCAGGAAAGCGCTAGAATAAAAATGTGTGTTTTTATTATAAAAGAACACTTGCCTGTCGGCATTGTCAGCTAGCAGCCTTACCCTTCACTATGCACCCTGCAAAACTCTTTACGTCAATAATTTCAATTAAGCACATCGTGAACGCTCCGTGAACATAAAGAGCATTTTTTTCTTATTTATTTACATTTTTAAAAATTTAAATTCAATTTCCAACGTACAATATAACACCCAGTGCATATTTTTAAACCCATTTGGCATACGAAGAAAGCGGGAATGCGCCCTGGTATGTGGCAGTCTAGCAGAGGCCTCCCAGCATCAGTCTGATACTCTTAGTAATTACCATCTAAATAAAGTTGAAAAACAATAAAGGGTTTTTAGGGGAAGAAAAGTCTTAGAATTTCACGTGCAGTTAATATTTCAGTGTTTTTCCTCCCGCTCTTATGTTGTGAAACATTAATTGTAAAAATAGTTGTGTGTGTGCATTTTTGTCACTCATTCAACAAGTATTTCTTGAGACTCTACTATGGGCCATGCCCTGTTCTGTGAACCGAACAAGACAAACATAATAATAATTCTGTTTGGAAGTATTTAATACGAGATGTTTACCTCTTAGGTAAGAAGAGATGTTGAGTAGAGGACTGAATGCATTCCTGTCCAGATGGCAACGTAGGGGTCAGAGCTGGAGGTGTGACTTAAATGCCTGAAATACTCTTCACTGCTGAACCATGTGGAGAATTTAAAGCCATGGAACTGGTTGTGATCATTTAGGAAGAGAGTGATGAAAAGGATGAAGAAGAGAAGAGGATCCAGTTGGACCTTGGGGTGCTCCAACACTTAGCAGTAGACTGGAAGGGGAATGGGGTGGATAGAGCCAGTGACATAGATAGGGACCAGTCTTGGCATGGAAGAAGAATCAGGGGTCAACTATGCTGGAAGCTGAGGATAGAAAAGCAGCTGCCAAATCTGACAAGGTGAAGGTCACTGGTGACCTTGACAGGTACAGTCCTGTGTTGAAGAAAGGAAGAAAAACACGCGTGGATTGTGGAGGAAATCGGGTAAGGAAGTGCAGTAGGTATAACACTTTCCTATTATCGATTGCATTACGACATGAGTATTTTCTATGTCATCACGGAGTTGTTTTAAGTATTTTTAATGACTCCATAGCATGTATGGATTTTTTAATGATAAAATATAGAAGTGCCCAATATTTGGCTGGCTTCCAGTAAGCTAATTGCTTTGTTTGTTTGTTTTTTAGGTAGATCTTCACTTTAATTCATTACAGCTCTCTTAAGGAAATCTGTGAAAGCGGTAGATCTTCTCCTCAGAATAAAGTAAATAAGCTCATTCACACTAAAGTGTGTAGATGATTTCAGAAAATTAGAAGTCTGCAGTCATCTGAAGGTAAGAGCCTCCACTCTAAGCAATATTCCCAACCTGTTGCTAAAATCATCCCCACATAATTGTGTCCTTCTCATTCTCTGTCATTGGTTTTTGGTATTAGAGTTAATGGAACAATGAGGAATAGAGAGTACAATGAAGATCAAGGACAGTAAATGAACTGATACTTGCAAGTTACATATAGCATTGTTACTCCTTATATGATCCTCATATACAAGCATAGCTCACTTTATTGTGTTTCACTTTATTGAGCTTCACAGACACTGTGTTTTTTACAAACTGAAGGTTTGTGGCAACCTTGTGTTGAGCAAATGTATCAGTACCATTTTCTCAGCAGCATTTACTCCCTGCCTCTGTGTCACATTTTGGTAATTTTTGCAATTTTTCAAACTGTTTTGTTACTATGATATTTGTTATGGTTATCTCTGATCAGAGATTACAACATGCTGAAACCTTGGATGATGGTTAGCATTTTTTATCAATAAACTAATTTTTAAAGTTTTTATTTAAATTCCAGTTAGTTGACATACAGTCTAATATTAGTTTCAGGTTCACAATATGGAGATTCAACACTTTTATACAACATCTTTCATCCCCTCCTTGCCCCCAGCTTTTTCCTTCTGTGCCAAGGCCTTGAGTGGTCCATACCATCCTCTTTCCCCCACTGTTTGTTTTTCTTGATCCACTTATTCCAGTCAGGAATCAGAGTTCCGTCATTCCTTTCATCTTAAACTTGATTGCGAACTCCTGGAAGTTTTCCCTTTTAATTTTTGTTTCCTTATTGCCTAGCATGCTGCAATTTCAAGCCCATGGGACTATATGATCACATAAGTTTACTCAGCCTAGACTCTGAAGTAGAGTCCAAAGAAGGCTTCTGGGTAGAGGTAGCAACTAAACTGAGTCCTGGAAGATGACTAGAAGTTAGCCAGGCAAGGGAGGAACATGGACATGAATGATGCTGTCTAGATAAATGGAACAGTATATGAAAAGGTTCAAAGTGGTTGAGTATAAATTTGGTTATTTTTAATGCCTCATCCTAAGCCACACCCTGTCTAGTCAGCACTGAGCCTTGGCATTACCCCATCATCCTTGGGCTAATGGAAGGAAAACCTAAAGGACAGGGTGAAAATGAGAGGTGGAGCGAACCTCAGTTTCCTGATCTATAAAGTGGGGACAACAGTCATACATGGTTGCTGAAAGATTAGCTAAGCTATTATATGTGATGGCCTGGAAGGGGGCGGGTCTGCCTGGTGGCATGGTCTTGTTTAGAAAGGGGACCCAGGGGTGCAATATGTCAAGCCAGAGGTGACCCCCATTCAACAAGGGACTAAGGAGGTAAGGTCTCAAATGAACAGAGGCGAGTGAAGTGAATGAGATGGTTGTTTTCCATCATAGTTGCTTCTTTGAATGAGAGCTGGAGTGAGCTTGGATTCCACTGCTGGGCCTCCCAGGCTCCCTTGCTCTGCCACTACTGTGTAGGTCTCAGTTTACTGAGTCAATTCAAGTGTCCCTCATGGGGTTGTTATGAAGAATAACTGACCTACTAGGTTGATTTTTAAAGTGTGATCCCCCTACTGGCAGCATCAGTGCCCTATGGGAACTCGTTAGAAATACAAGTTCTCAGGCCCCACCGCAAATCCAAATGAATCAGAAACTCTGGAGATGGGGCTCCTGTAATCAGTGTTTTCACAAGCCTGCCAGATGATTCTGAAGCAGGCTTAAATTTGGAAATCATTGATTTAATGTATATTGAAGCACTTAGAACATTGGCACACACCTCACTGTCGGTTTCTGAGGTTCAGGTTAGGTATCAGGCAGGGCCTGTGTCCTAGGCTGTATTTCTTTGGCCAAGTAATTGGTTCAGAGATGAGCATGTGTCCCAAGCTGGGCTAAGAGCCTTATCTGGAACTTTGGATATAGCTGTAGGGAAAGAGATGCTTCTCTTTTTTGGATATGTCAAGATAATAGGAGCCTGAAGCTGTTGGTGGCCATTGTTGTCACTATGAGGAGAAGTTGGCCTGAAAATGAAAGTTTATGCAAAGTAAAATAGAGCTGAGAGAAAAATAGGGAGAGGAGGAGGAGGGAGGAGACAGAAAGGGAGAGGAGAGGGACAGAGAGATGGAGAGGTCAGAGATTGAGATTAAGTACTTTGAGCCACTGGATCCATCCAGTCTTTGGAGTTTTCAGTTACTGTACTTCATTAATTCCCCCTTTTGTGACTAAGCCCATTTTAATTTGTTGTATTTTATTTTGTTTTTAAATATTTTATTTATTCATGATACACACAGAGAAGCGGAGAAACAGGCAGAGGGAGGAGCAGGCTCCCTGCAGGGAGCCCTATCTGGGACTGGATCCTGGGACCCCGGGGTCACGCCCTAAGCCAAAGGCAGACACTCAACCACTGAGCCTCCCAGGCGTCCCACTAAATCCATTTTAATTGGGTTCTGTCGCTTGTAACAAAAATAATACCTACACAGCTAGTATAAAATATTTGTGTTGCTGATAAACAAGGCTGGAAACTTAAACTTTCTTCTGAACATAAATATATATATGAGAAGTAAGAATCAAAAAAGTCAAATACAAAATCTTGATGAAAGGAGTCAGTGTGTAGGATTGGAAAGAACATCAGGCCAGGAGTCAGAGAATCTGGGTTCTAATCTTGGGAGGTTCACTCTGCTGTATGTACTTTGTAAAATTAACCCTACATCTAAAGAAGTAAAGTATGTATTCGTGATTTAAATGTTGCATTACGTGAAGTCAAAAAATTAATAGAGCTGTTTCTAGAACTCCTTATATGTATAAAGTGGTAAGTTTGCAATATTAGTAAAGAGATGTAGAGGTAGGGACACTTCTTAGTTTTTCATATACCACTCTTTGATCCATGATAGAATATTTTAAAAGATACACTTAAACATGCATCTGAAGAGGGTAAAAGACCAAGCCACAGGATGCAAAAAAATATTAGACAACACATACCTGAATAAAGACTTGTACTCCAAATAGGCAAAGAACTTTTAAAATTCAACAATAAAAAGCTCAATTAAAAAATGGGCAAAAGAACTGAATAGCACTTCCCTAAAGAGGATATACAGATGGCAAATAAACATATGAAAAGATGCTTAATGTTGGGGTGCCTAGTGGCTCAGTTGGTTAAGCATCTGCCTTCAGCTCAGGTCATGATCCCAGGGTCCTGGGACGGAGTCCCATGTCTTGGTTGGGCTCTCTGCTCCAAAGGGAGCTTGCTCCTCCCTCTCCTTTTGCCTGCCACTCCTTTTGCCTGTTTGTGCGAGCTCACTCTCTCTCTGTCAAATAAATAAATAAAGTATTTTTTTAAAAAGGAAAAGATGCTCAATGTTATATGTAATTAAAGAATTACAAATTAAAATAAGAGTTAGATACCCCTACACTCCTATAGAATGTCTAAATTCCAAAATAGTGACACCACCACATGCTGGAGAGGGTCTGGAGCAATAGGAACCCTCATCCATTGCTAGTAGGAATGCAAAATCAGTTAGCCATTTTGGAGATTTTTAATTTATTATTTTTTAAAAAAATCTCTACATCCAATATGGGGCTCAAACTCACAGCCCTGAGATCGAGATTCACATGTTCTACAAACAGTCACATGCCAGTCACATGCCCTGGGATAGCCATTCTGTGAGACAGTTACCTGCTTCTTACAAAGCTAAACAAAGGCTGATCATATGGTCAAGCAATCACTCCCCTAGGTAAGCCAATGAGTTGAAAACTTACGTTCATACAAAAATCAGCACATGGATATTTATAGCAGCTTTATTCATGATTGCCAAAACTTGGAAGAATTAAGATGTCCTTCAATAGGTGAATGGGTAGATAAACCATGGTATATCAGTGTAATATGATGTTAGTCATCAGTAAAAAGAAATGAACCACCAGGTTACAGGAAAACATGGAAGAAGCATAAATGCGTATTCCTTAGTGAAAGAAGCCCATTTGAAAAGGCAACATACTGTATGACTCCAACTATGTGACATTCTGGAAAAGGCAAAATTACAAAGACAGTAAAAGGATCAGTGGTTGACAAGGGCTTGGGGAAAGATGGAGAGGGAGAGATGAAACCAATGAAACACAGGGGATTTTTAGGGCAGTGAAACTATTCTGTGTTATGCTTTAATGATGACTACATGACATTATACCCATAGAACTACATAACACAAACACTGAACCCTTAGGTAAACTTAGACTTTAATTAATAATGGTAGTATTAATATTGGGACATTCACTGTGACAAATATACCCTATAAATGTAAGGTTATTTATAATAGGAGAAGTTGTATGGGGATAGATATAGATATAGATATAGATAAAGATAAAGATATATTTTCTCTGTTCAGTTTTTCTGTAAACTTAAAACTGTTCCAAGAATAAGGGCACGTGGGTGGGCCAGACAGTTAAGCATCTGACTCTTGATTTCAGCTCAGGTCATGATCTCGGGGTTATGAGATTAAGCCCCACGTTGGGGTCCATGACCAATGGGTTTCTTGGGATTCTTACTCTTCCTCTGTTTCTCCCCACTCTCTAAAAAACAAAACAAAACAAAACAAAACAAAATAACCAAACAACAACAAAAAAAAACTGCTCCAAGAATAAAGTCTATTAATTTTTTTTTTTAAATCATACTTCCTCTTAACTTTTTCTCCTTCTAAACCCAAGTCCTCTGGAGAACAATATGGCTAACTGAGATGGGATCTGGAAAGACAGCACTCTGCTCTCAAATCCTGAACGTGCCAAGAGGCATTTGGACCAGAATCTCAATACTAGAAACCAAGAAAATTTGGATCTGTGAGGTCCAAAGTGAATTAGAAAGAGAAATGATTGCCTCAGAACACCAGAAAAAAAAAAATCATTTACTCACTCAATAAGACTTTATTGAGTGCCTACTGTGTTTTAAATCTGATCTAAGGATTGAGGATACAGCAGTAAAAAAATTCTATAACATCATTAGACTCATATTCTAGTGTGAGGAGACAAAAAATAAACATGTAAATCTGTAGATCATTAGATTGCAGTAAGCACTATGAAGACATTGTGGGCGGAGAGTGTGGCAGAACTCTTGTTTCACAAGAAACAAATTTGTTCTCTGAATATTTGCTCTCTTTTTCATCTTTTAGAGAAAGAACCCCCATCTCAAGTTTTAGCTGGTAGTGGGGCCATACGTTTCCTCCCCTCCATTTTGCACCTGAATATATTGTGACTGAGGCCAGGCCAATAGATTATGAGGGGAAGTGTTTCATGTAATTTGCAGGTCATGTGCTGAAGGATAAAGACACTTACCTTGGAACCTTTCTATCTCCTCCCCACTGGCTGGTAAATAGCATTGACTGAGCCACTCTAGGAAGCCAAGTGTGGAAGATGGCAGAGCTCCCAGCTTTAGAATGTTCAATTCTTGCTTGTTGCATGAAAAGGAAATAAACATATATATAACATGAGCCATTTCATTTTTGCATCTCTTGGTTATCATAGCTTAGCTGGTTCCTAATTCCAGGAGTATTAGGGCAAAGTGGTTAGGGAAGCAGAAACTTGAAGGAAGGGAATGGAGGAGGGAACCATGGGGCCATTTGGATGATGATAATTCCAGGCAGAAGGACAGCAAATGCAAAGGCCCTGAGGCAGAAATAAGCTCCAGTCTGGTCCAGGACTAACCAGGAGCCCAGTTTTTTTTTTAAACTTTTATTTATTTATGATAATCACAGAGAGAGAGGCAGAGACATAGACAGAGGGAGAAGCAGGCTCCATGCACCAGGAGCCCGACGTGGGATTCGATCCCAGGTCTCCAGGATCGCGCCCTGAGCTAAAGGCAGGCGCTACACTGCTGCGCCACCCAGGGATCCCCAGGAGCCCAGTTTGTCTGATATACAGTGAGTAAGGAGGAAAGGAAGTCAGGGTTAGTATGGGGAGCAGACTGCATAGGGCCTAATACACTATAATAGGAAATACCTGACACAGCCTCTTAGAAAGACCTGAGAGATCAAGGCAAGGACAGTCTAAGAAAGTCCATGGAGGAGGACATTGCCAGATGCCTTGTAGGATCGAAGAAAGGAAGACCGCCATCCTCTCCTAGTATGTTTATAAGTTGATCTGTGCTTCTATGCATGTAGTCATTGTGGTCTCAACATATAGTCTTGGATGTATTCTCTTAAGCAAATATTATATTTATGATACAATGCCTTCTGGAAAGATGTATTTTCCAGAGTTTCAGTGGTGATTTAACTGAAGAGATGGGTAACTGTAAGTGACCAGAACCCTCTGTCGCAAGAGCCATGCAGTCACGGTATTGCAAGCATCCCTTGCTTTATAGCCTGGAAAGCCTGAAAGAAATACAATGACTCACCCAAGATGACACAGTAAGTTAATGGAAGAACCCAGAACTAGAACCCAGATGTAGTGACCCCCAATTTATTTATTTTATTTTTTAAAGAATATTTTATTTATTTATTTGAGGGAGAGAAAGAGAGATAGCAAGAGGGGGAAAGAAAAAAGCAGGAGGAGGGAGCCCAATGTGGAGCACAATCCCAGGACCCCAGGATTATGAAATGAGCCAAAGGCAGGCGCTTAATCAACAGAGCCACCTGGGTGCCCCCAATCCCCAATTTAATAGTTTCCATTACAATCAGCTTTACTTCATGCTAGGTATCAAGGTGGTGGTGGGTGTTTCAGATCACAAAATAATCCTAAATGACTTTTGAACTAGGTTTGGTTGGAGAATCCATTATTTTATTTCAGCAGCAGATTTTCTGTCCTAATAATTCCTTAATCAGAGCCATGTAGGATGGAAAACTTTCCCTGTGAACACACAAGTCAGACCCTCCAGGTGGCAATGATTGGTACTAACAAAGGACTTAGAGTTTTCCAGGAAGTTAGAACTCATCCTCTCTGATCCTATGGCAGCCCTGTGAGGTAAGCAGGGTAGATCTAATTTCTATCATATTGTAAAAGAAAAAATAAAATTATTCCAGTGACAATAGGTGACTCAGCCAAGGTCACACTTGGGCTGCACTTTCTTACCCCAGGTTCAAAGGACTTGTTGCCACATACATCCTCCCAGATGATTAATAGCTGACACTTTATAGCTCTTATTACCACATACCAGATACTGTTTAAAGCTTTGCACATCATGACTCATTCACTGTTCCTACAAGGTAGATTCTATAATCTCTGCAAATTGTTGGGAAAACAGGCACAGAAAGACTAAGGGACTTCCCTGAAGTCACATAGTGTCATAAAGCATAGTGTCATAGGGTCATACCTAAGACCCAAACATACACAGACTGTATCAAGAATCTGTGCCCTTAACTACTGCACTCTGCTACCCCTCCAATATGGACTTGGAACCAATTTTATGATTCAGGTAGCTTATAGGCACCCTTTAAGAGTCTTTGAGATCAAGTTCAGAGACCCGATAGCTTCTATGGCTGTCACAAACCCCTCCTTTATATGTATGGCCACTTGATCTTATTATCTACTTCCATGACAGATGTGATCAAAATCCGATTTATACACCATCTATCTAACCGGAATGGAGAAGGCATTGTGTGTAGCAATAGCTACTTTGACATTAATGTTGAGAAGTTCTTATGGATAGTTGTGAGTCATTTACTGTTCTGCAGAAGAATCAATGCTAAGAAGTCATCACTTCACTCTCTTTTTCTTTAATTCATTAGTAATTCTGAAGAGTAGAGAAGTCATATGTTGTTTTCATCTACTGCCCATTGTTTGGTAGCAGTACTTCTCTTTTTGGTTTATTTTTAGTCTGTGTGGTTTCAATACCAACACATCCCCATTCTCCCGGCTTGGATGCATGACCCAAGCCTAGGCCCAAGGTATCTCCATGAAAAAACAGGGGTAAGTGTGTGATCCTAGTCGGTCCAGTGAAAGTTGACCCTAGGACTTTTACTTGAATTATTGGGAAACAGAAATCCTCCCTCTGCTTAATGATGAATACAACAGAGTATAAGCTGAAAGCTGTGGGTGTCCATCTCACCCCATGAGGGATAAGTGTGCATGAGTGTGAATATAAGACCGACAAAGGTGGAACCAAGAGATGGAGGGAAATCAAGTTCCCAATGACAAATTTGGTGCATCTAGATCTGTGTCTACCCTTGGACTTTTCAATAATATAATCCAATAAATTCCCTTGTGTGTTTAAACAAATCTGGGTCAAATTTCTGTCACTTGCAACCTAGATTAATTTTCCTGACAAATTATTCTGATTAATACAGGCAAAACTCATTTACCATATTCTCTGCTTTGCCTGAAAGTTAACTGGTGTCAGTTGTCTGTTGCCATAGGAAAGCCTTAGGAAAATAACGACAATGACAACAAAACCAGCCGTAGGGGCATACAACAAATCTACAAGTTGGCTGGGTGTTCTGCTGTTCTGGGTTGGTCTTGGCTGATCTTGGCTAGGATTGTTCAAGAATCTGTGGTCTGCTACAGCCTGGTTGGGGTTGGCTAATCTAGCATTACTTGGGATAACTTGGTTCTGCTCCATTGTGGCCTCTCATCATCCAGCATGCTAGCCTGGGCTTTCCTTGTGGCCAGGTAGAGGCCTGAGGGAGCCTGAAGGGTGCAAGGCCCAGGCCCAGGACTGTCATACCATCACTTGCACTGTATTTTGCTGGGCAAACCGAGTCACAAAGGCAGCCCATATTCAAGAAGTGGAGAAATGGTTTCCACCTCTTAATTGGAGGAACTGCAAATTCCCATTGCAAACAGCATAGTTACCAGGAGGAGTGGAGAATTAGGGCTGTTTTTGTAATCAATCTACCACACTCATATTTGTTCCCTTTATAAAATCATGGTGGTAAGGAGGTAACATAAGCAGATGGACACCGCAGCTTAACCAGATGCTCACCAAGGCAATCAGATTCCTTCAGTGCATCAAGCAGGGTATGATGCTACCCTGTTCTTATTTCACTCATTTAGCATGAGTGGTTTTTTTTTTATTTCTTTATGAGTGATTTTTCTTTACCTTGTAAATACAGAAGCTCTGTTCTGAAAAAGACTTGAAAGGTCATCTGGCCCGCCTCCACGTTTTTTAGAAGAAGAAACCAGACCCTAAATTAGGGCCATCACTCTGACTTCTGTTTCTGTCATTACATCACCTTCCCACCCAGGGTCATATAGAGGCAAGCCTGGACCCCTGTCCGGTAACTCCCATCATCTGGTACTGTTCTCTTCCTACCCCAAGGCTGAACAAAATGAAGGCTGCTTACTCAAACTTTGGAGTCAGCCAGCATGATGCTAATCCTTGTTATTACTTATGGGCTTTGAGACCTTGGACCAATTATTCACCTCTTCTGGGCATGGTGCTAATAGTGCATGCCTCATAGGGCTGTTGTGGGGATTAAATGAAAGAAGATAAATAAAGCACATAGTAAGTGTTCAATAAATTTTACCTATCATTTTTCTTAAAACATGGCACTTTTCTATTTAAAACTTACTCCTGCCTACATTTAGTCTGGCTTTATGATTTTAGGGGAACTGAAAATATCCTAACTCCTAATATTTGGATGTTAGACAGTAAATCACGTTTTAAAAATTATGGGGGGGTACAATTCCATGTTTCTTAGGAGAAGGGATGCTTGTAGCCTAGCTCATCTGTTTATTTACTAACAAATATTTACTGAGGGTGTCTTCAGAGTCAGGCATTGTATTAGTTTGCTATTGGTGTAACATATTACCACAAACATAATACCTTAAAGTAATGTGTGTTTTGGAGGCCAGAGGTCTACAATGGATCAGACAGGGGTGCTTGGGTGGCTCAGTTGGTTAAGCGTCCAAACTCTTGATTTAGGCTCAGGTCATGATCTCAGGGTCATGAGGTCGAGCCCCATGTCAGGTTCTGTACTGAGCATGGTGCCTACTTAGGATTCTCTCCCTCCCTTTCCCTCTGCCCCTCCTCACTGCTCCCCCTTATTCACCCATGCACTCTTTGTCTCTCTCTCTCTCTCTCTCTAAAAATAAATAACAAAATAAAATAAAACACTCTAAAAAATTAACCAAATAAAATGGGTCAGCCAGGAGATGTTCTTTCTGGAGGCTCTAGGGGACAATCTACTTCTTTGTATTTTCCCAGCTTTTTGAGGCTGCCTACCTTCCTTGGCTCACGGTCCATATCACTCCAACCCCTGCTTTTATCATCACGTCTCCTTCTCTCCTGTTTCATGGTCTTACTGCTTTCTCTGACCTTCCTGCCTCCTCTTATAAATCTCTGCCTGTGGCTTGTGCTTGCATACAGCATGTGGCCTGGATAGTCAGACTTCTTACATGGCACCTCGGGGCTCCTAGAATGACTCTTCTCAATAAGCAAGACAAGAATCTTCAAGGCTTTTTAGGCACTAATCTGAGACATTATAGTCTGCTGATTGAAGCAGTCATAAGTCTACCTTATTTCTAGGGGAAGGGACATATATCACATGTCTTGAAGGAAAGAGCTTAAAAGAATTTGCAGTTAGACTTTAAAAACACCCAAATGGAAAAAAAAAAAAAAACCACCCAAATGGACTTCCCAAATATGAGGGGGTCTTTTGTTTTTGTTTGTTTGTTTTTTGCTTTGTTTTGTTTTTTTTCAGTCACTATATTTCCCTACTGTTTCACCTGCCTTGGGACTGTGGAGGAACCTGAAGTCATCAGTGGTTTCCTGCAGGTTTCTGGGTTGGGTGGCAGTAGCTCTCTGGCTCTGAGGCTACAAAGCTGAGAGCTAGTAGGAATCTCCCTGAATTTAGCTTCTGAAGCCTTCTGCCAGTCCTGCAAGCCTCTAATTTCCTATTTTAAGTACCCTTCTACTTGAAATACCTACCTAGAGCACTGTTTTCCTTACAGCATCACGACTGATACAAGCTCCAAAGTCCGCTTTCTTAACTCCTACATGTCATCTAACCTTCGCCACTTTTCTCAAGCTCCCAGACCATTCCCTCACAACCTACCCTCACAACTGCACAGCCAGCATGCCATTGGGAAGATGACTCTGCTGCTTATTGCTCAGAAAAAAAAAAAGAGTGCATTAGGTATGATCTTCCTCAACCATCCTGTCTTCCCAACTGGATCTATACCTACCTTTTTATTTCTTTCTTCTTCATCATAAAAGGAATTATTTTGTACTTTTGGGGGAAAATAGTATAAGACTTTTTTTTTTGTGGTGGTACATGATATCCTTCATTTATCTTTTCAACCTAATTTTCTGCCATTTTCTCATATGTGCCGATATTAAAGTAGATTAACTGCATTAATAAGGAGACTCATAAAATAGGTGGAATTGTTGCTGTTAACAAAAGGACCCAAAGGTACATAATGGCTCAAACATCATAAAATTTATTTCTTGCTCAAGTAACAGCACTAGACAGGTGAACAGTCAATGGAGCAAGCCCACCTCTATTTAGGGACCTGAACTGATGGTGACTGGACGGACCATTTTCAACACGTGCTTTCCAAGGTCACGCTTTCTAGATATCCAGAAAGAGGAAAGCATATGGAGGATACACATGAGTGGTTTTATGGGTCAGGCCGGGAAATGACACATGTCTTTTAGTTAGAATCCAGTTACATGGCTACACCTAACTGCAAAGGAGGCTGGGTAGTGTAATCTAGCTGAGGGCCCTGGAAAATGAGATAATGGATTTTGATTAATACCTATCAGTATGTGCCATTGTATCTTAAACCTCAGAAAATGTATTTAATTTGTCAATAGTTCAGTTTTGTCATTTCTAAAACTGAGGATATGAATGTACCTCCTTCCTAGGGCAGCTGTAAGAATGAAATGTGTTGGTATTGGAAAGATTTTAGAGCATTGTCTGGCACATGGTCAGCATCTCATCAAAGTTATCTGCTACTATGGTAATCCTTAGATGTTACTTCCTGTGTCAAGCTTTTCTTCTCCCTTTTTTCATCTTGCCTAATTCTTAAAAAAAAAAAAAAAAAGGGTTTTAGGGGCACCTGGGTGGCTCAGTGGTTGGGTGTCTGCCTTTGGCTCAGGTCATGATCCCAGGACCCTGGGATTGAGTCTCACATCAGGCTCCCCGCAGAGAGCCTACTTCTGTCTCTATGTCTTTGCCTCTCTCTGTGTCTTTTATGAATAAATAAAATCTTTTAAAAAATAGAAAAGATTTTACTTATTTATTTGAGAGAGAGAGAGAGTGGGGGTGAAAGAGGGAGAAGCAGATTCCACTCAGAGCCTCATGTGGGGCTCAATCCCACAACGCTGAGATCATGACCTGGCCCAAAACAAAGAGTCAGACACTCAACCAACTGAGCCACTCAGGCTCTTTTCTCTATCAGAGTTGCATTTGTTTTGTAACAACCTGTTTTATGATGTATTGTTCTTCCTCTATATGCTTCTTGATGGCAAGAATTTAGTTTTTATATCTCAAGTACCTAGTAGTCCCTGGGATGTAGGTACTCAATATTTATTGAAGGAGGAAGAAAGGAAATGAGAAAGGAAAGAAGGAAGGAAGGAGGAAGAAAGGAAGGAAAGCAGGCTGATCACATAAAGATCAACATCTTGTCATGAGTAGATTCATGAAAGGTCAGCTGCAGAGCAACTTTATTAGTCACTATATCCCAAATCCCAGAGGGTCACTTGATACTCCTGCCCATTCAGGACCAAGGCTGTTTGCATCATCTTCATGCTTTGCATTGGACACCCCTTGTATGCTGCCTCATATCCTCTCAGCTTAGTTTTACTCCAGCCAGTGCCATAGCATCCAGCTACTGGAGGTGTGAACCTACAATCCCTTATCTCAGATGCATTGCATCTCATTCTGCCCTGGGCTGTTCTTACTCCTCTTTGGACACCTGCAGAAATGTGTTTTGGCTTCCACATATGCAAACATGCAAGGGCAAGGGATTTGGCATCTATTTCACAGGCCATTTAACCAAGGAAGGATGGGAGCTAGTGAATAAATGTTTCCCTCTTCTGGCTCTGGGGAAGACAGTTGTCCCAGGACTTTCCTGGGATTTTTGCATTCAAAGTCCCGTGTTGCTGGAAGTCCCTAACCCTGAAAGGTGTTCTTTAAGGTTCCTCCAGGGGTTCTAGTGAAGTCAAGTCTAGTGAGGTCAAATCCTAGTTGCCTAGATCTTAATAACGTATCTTTATTGCCCATCCCTGCTTCCCCAGATTACAGCCCCAAATAAATGACCTCCATGCAAGCCCCTTCTCAGGCTCTGCATTCTGAATTGGGTAGCTCTGAGCTTACCTGTGTGGTGAAGAGTGTTTTCAGCTCTAGAAAACTAAACAAACAAACAAACAAACAAACAACAAAAGCAGAGGCAGAGGAAATGAGTCATGGCCCAAAACAGCCAAATTATCACTATCCTGATGTTGCTACAAAATTAACCTAGAAGATATGGTATGGTTCAAAGATATTATCATGAAATGTTTATTATAAAGTTTATTTGTTTCAACAGCAAGGTGTTAGAAAGAAACAGGCAGAAAACTTAGCTTTTAATTCCACTTGGAGTATTTAAAATCCTGTATGACTCTTGTCACTTTTGTTCTCCTTGGGCCTCAGTTTCCTATCTGTAAAATAGGAGGTTGGATTAATAATTTTTGCCTTTACCGGTGGTCCTATCCTTGGCTGTTGTAGTTACTCATGGGGTAGAGGGAGGGCAGAGGCTTGAGGGGGTCGGTCAACAGGCCTGGTGGCTAGGGAGGAACAGGGGCTGAGGGTTCATACCCATATCAATAGTTGAGTACATGTGGCAGAAAGATTTTATAAATGGGTCCCTGTGGGCTGTGAAGAACCCCTAACATATTTCCCTAATATTCTTAAGATCTATCAATCTCAAGTCCTCTGTCCACAGTGCCAACTAGACAAGATTTCAGAGTGAAGAATATTTGCCACTGAGCTTTTTAAAAAAATTTATGTATTTTTTCCAAAGGGGGGAGCAGCAGGAGAGGGACAAGTAGACCCTGCATTGAGCACAGCCTGACATGGGGCTTGATCATAGGACCAAAATCATGACCTGAGCCAAAAATCAAGAGTCACATGCTTAACCAACTGAGCCACCCAGGTATCCTTTGCCTCTAAGTTTTAAGAAAGATCTTTATAATATCCAAAGGACTGGGGACACCTGGGTGGCTCAGCGGTTGAGCGTCTGTCTTTGGCTCAGGGTGTGATCCTGGGATGCAGGATCAACTCCCACATCAGGCTCCCTGCATGGAGCCTGCTTCTCCCTCTGCCTGTGTCTCTGCCTCTCTTTCTCTCTCTCTCTCTCTCATGAATAAATAAATAAAATCTTAAAAAATATATCCAAGGGACCGGAGGCCATGACCACCACAGACAAGTGAAACTTCCAGCCAGTGGTGTGTTGAAATGGCTTATAAATCTGCTTGCAAGAGTGACTGCTGGATATCCAGGAATTTTGTGAGCCAAACTATGGGTAGCAGCTTGAAACCAGTCATGATAGGAGTGTTGACACCATAGAAAATTGGAAAGCACTATAAACATATTGGGGCTCCCTTGGCCCCTTGAGATGTTTCACCAGCACATCATTAGATCCAGCTTTGAACACTGGTAGCTTCTTATCCAGGACTGTAGATAAATTAAATATGTATGTTTTAAAAAGAATTTTTTTTTCTTCCGTGCTGTTTGGTTTGTGGACATAATGAGCAGGGTCATTAAAACCTGTCTTTCCCTCTCCCTCACTAGTGGCTTTACAGATTCTATGAATCTAAAAGTATACAAATCCCTGCAGAGACCAGGCAAGTTCCTACAACTCCAGGCCCTGCAAGTTCTGACAGGGGCTAGCCCTGCCAGGAAACTTTCAGAACCACATCAAGGTGTTGTGCTGCTGTTTCAGGGGAGTTTGTCCTCATGAATGATCGATTTGGTGGCTTTGGGTACTTCTTTAAGGGTTTTGGAAGCCTGGTTAGAATACTTGCTCTGCCACTTGGGAGCTCTCTGATGGGCTTATGTTTAACCTTACTGAGTTTCCTCATAGGTAGAACAAGTAGTACCTCCTTGAGAGGGTTTATGGGTTGGGGCACCTGGGTGGCTCAGTGGTTTATGCATTTACCATGAAACTAAGAAAGTTCAAGCATAAAGGCACCTCACTTGTATGGGCCCCTTGTAGGGAGTCTTTGGGCATGTTGTGTTTTTAATTCTATAATCTAAAGGATCTCCATCCCACCCTAAAGCATATAATCTTAAGAGCCTCACACAACTTGGATCAGCTCCTGCTTGTGGGAATGAATCACGTCACACATGTAAAGCCCTTAGCCCAGGGTCTGGCCCATTATGAGAACTTCATAAATAGTCCTTGTTATAACACAGGTACTTTCCCTCCATCACCATACATCCCACCTGATTTTCCTCCACTCCCTAAGCGTCATCACTGAACCACATTCTGTTCATAGTTTGCCTTCCTTCCACCTGGAACATTGGTTTTTGCCAATCTCTTGCCACTTTGCTCAACGTATCTATGGAGTGCAGCATTCAGCATGTCACTATGTTCATTTTAATGATGGGAAAACAACATAAGCAATTATGCTCTTCAAAGAAGTGATGTGACAGCAGGGAGAGATAATAAATGAATTGCCTAAAGTTCCTTGGGGTGACGGGAAATCAAAGTTGTATTAATGCTTAACAAACATCCAACAGGATGATGAAACAAAGGGCAGTTGGGGCAACACTGTATATTTTGCCAGTTGTAAAACAAAGAAAAACAAATTGTCAGTCAAGCATGATGTAGAGACACTTCCCTTAAGAGCACATGTATCTCAGAATTATCAAAGGGCTCTAAGTCACCCTAATAATGGGCTTCTACCACAAGTAGACAGGATGAAAGCCACATTTGGTCTTAAGAGATGCAGCACTTTGCACTACAGTTGCAATAAGATTTTCACAGCCAATTGTCTTTATTTAGGGTGAAGAAAGAGGTGAGTGGATGCCTGTGAGCCTCACATGGTCTCCTGCCCTGAACAGTAAGAAAGGAACTTGACTCGGATGAAATTTAGGTGCAGCCATTATCGACAGCCTGTTGTGTACAAGGCGTCATAAGTGGTGATGAGTAAAGCCAGGTCTCTGGTGCTTTCTACCATGCAGTGCTGGAAGCTGGCCAGTTGAGTAGAAGAGAGTGTGGCGATTGGGATTAGATGAATCTGGTTTAATCCTGGTTTTGCCTTGTACCAGGATGTGATTTAAATTATTTATATAACCTTCTTGAAACTCAAGTTTCCTTATCTGTAAAATGGGAGTAATGCTACTCATCTTGCGGGATTGCTGAAACATGGCAAATGCTCAGTAAATGTTAGTTTTCTTACCTCCTTCTGAAAGCTGTCGAATCCAAGTGCAATTTTGGTCCTCTCAAAAGCTGTTTATGTAGCTTTTATGAATCTTGTATTATTTTAGTAGTTGAAACATTTTTTTCTAATTACAAAAGCAATGCATTTTTGTGGCAGAAGAATTAGAATAGGTGAGCAAAAAGAAAAAAAATAAAATTACACACAATTCGAATATGTAGTTATAGCTTCCAATTACACCCTTGCGTATATCCTTCCAGAACATTTTTTATGTCTATGAATATGTATGTTACTATAGTTATAATATACAATACATGCAATTTCACAACCTGCTTTTCTCAATGCAACAGGTAATTATTATGGGAAATCCTTGGGAAACTCTTACGACAAGGCCAGATAACAATATTTCCTTGTCAGCGGAAGCAGTTGAGATTAACACACTATGACAATCATCTATTGTTATAAAGTAAGATATACCAAAATTTTGGTGCCCCTTTCCCAGAGAAAGGCCATGTAGCCGCTAAAAGGAAAGAAAACAAATAACATCTATAAATCCCATCTTGAAATCCCTTTATTTAGAAATCACACTTGTTTTAACAGTTTTATAAAAACTAGGAAGAAAACTTATCCCATTGTATTTAAAACAAGGCAAAAAGAAATTTATGATTAGCTATTGTCTTAGCTTGGGCTCCTGTAACAAAATGCCATAGACTGGACAGCATAAACAACAGACACTTATTTTCTCACTCTTCCAGAGAATTGAAATCTGAGATCAGGATGCCAGCAGATTTGGTTCCTGGTAAGAACTCTGTTCATGTTTGCAGATGGCCACCTTTTTAGGTGTGGCCTTACATGGTGGCAAGAGAGAACTCTGGTTTCTTCTTCTTAAAAGACATTAACCCTGCCATGGGGGCTCTACCCTTATGACCTCATGACAACCTAATTACCTCCAGAGGCCCACCTTCTAATACCATTTTATTGGGAGTTAGGGCTTCAACATATAAATTTGGGGGGAGGGTGGATGCAAACATTCAAATCATAACAGATACTGTTACAGACCCATAACTTCTGCCCTAGAGATAATAAAAGGGAGCAAAATAACTTTATGATCCACTTCGTAGGAAAAAAATTACTGGATTGACTCAATTAGGCAACCAGTCTACTGTTCGGATGGTTGAGAAATCTTACCCCTAAGAGATGGAAGCAGTACTAAAATCAGTATGTAACTCAATGGGGCATTTTATATGGAACCAAGGTAGAGTGGCACTAGTGGTCCCTCTAATATCTCTTGTGCCTTCAAAATCCTCACTGAAAGGGGGAAAAAAGAAGAGAATCAGTATAAAGTCTTGTTATAAGAGGAGCCATTTGCTTAGTATGATCAAGTTTTAGATCAATCCTGACTGTTTTCCCATACAATACATAAAATGTTTGCACTATATGCAGTTTTATAGGTTGTTCCTCAGTTCCTCGTAAAAATGGACATTAAGAGAATGATCCAATTATGTACAAAAAGCCTATAAAAATTTAGATCCTGAACCTAAAATTTGAGAACCAGATTTTGAATCTTACCTTGCCAAGATATTTGGAAGCCTTCTTCATTTAGCTATCACTCCATAAATATGGCATTTCTTGAGTGATAGAAATTTCTTAGATATACGGTCATCTGCAACAACATTTCAACTGAATACACACAAAAAACCCTGAGACTGTAGACTTTGTGGTTTCAACCCATGAAAAATAGATTCTGGAATAGGGACCCCTTTTTACCTTTGTCCCTTAAAGTGACTAGCAAAGTCCTGTCTGAACAGCAAGCTAGCGTCTCCTTCATTGATATCTCCCTATAAGTGTATAAAAATTTAAAAATCAAAGATGGTGACCAAAGCAAAGTGAATCTTTGTGAATTTGGAAATGCAGCCTCTTAAGTCTGAAGGGGTAGTTTGAGACCACTGAAGTTTCAGTGAATGGTGAGAGAAGCAAAGAGGATTAAATCAAGTTTCTGTTGTGTAAGTCTTTAGTGAAATTAGAGTTGGCACAGTTTTCTTTGAATCCGAGCCATATTTTGAAAACAAGGTGGGGCCACTGCCAAGAATAACCTGCCCTTTGACCACTGGGTATAAAGAAACTTAATAAGTTTTTGCAAATGCAGGACTTGTAGTCTCAGATGGGCCTCCTACTGTTATGGGTTGAATTATGTCCCCTCAAAAATGTATATGTCGAAGTCCTAACCCTAACCCTCAGTACCTTAGAACCTGACCTTATTTGAGAGAGGGTCTTTATAGAGATGATCAAGCCAAAATGAGATCATTAGGTGGAGGCAAAGGGCTTAGATTCTTAGGGCTGCTATAACAAATTGCCACAAACTGGGTGGCTTAAAACAACAGAAATTTATTTTCTTACAGCTCTGTAGTCATAAAGTCCAAGATCAAGGTGTCATGTTTTCTCTGAAGACTTTAGGGAAGAATTCTTCCTTCTATGCTGCTGGTGGTAACTAGCAATCCTTGGCATTGTTTAGTTTGTAGCTATATCACTCCAATCTCTGCCTACATTTTTACATGGTGTTCCCCTTTCTGTCTCTGTGTTCAAATTTCCCTCTTCTTATAAGGATACCAGTCATTGCATTAGGCCCCACCCTAATCCAGTATGATCTCATTTTAACTTAATTACATTTGCAAAGACCCTCATTGCAAATAAGGTCACATTCACAGTTACTGTGGCTTAGGATTTGAACATATATTTTTGGGGAACACAGTTCAGCCCACAACAGATGAGCAATCCAATCGGTGTCCATTACACAAAATTCAAACACTTTTGTTAGTTCCTGCCACTTTTGACTTTTCTTTGTCCTGGGATTAACTAGACCTTCTTATGCCAACAGCCTGACTTTTCAATCCCACTGTCTGTTAGCATACATCATCAGTCATCTCTTTTGTCATCCTTCTTATCTCTGAAGAAGGGTCTGGATAGGGTTATTGAATAAAATACAATTAAATTCGAATTTCAGCTGAATAATGGCTAATTTTATAGTTTAAGTATGTCCCAAATATTGCATGGGAGTCTTGAATTTTTATTTGCTAAATCTAGCAACCCATGTTCTGCACTTAAACACCTAAAAGTGTTCTAGATGGAGCATGTGTTCTCCAGGATGCCATCACACCAAAATATCTATACCTGACCTATCTTATTCAGTTAAATCACCTTTTTGTTGCCTGTTAGGATTTCAGTTTGAAACACCTAGTTTAGAGTTAGAAGCCACTTAGAAGGTGAAAGTTGGGTGGAAGGTGACCAGAGACTGAACTAAGGCAAAAATGTAGAGATGAAGAGAGGAAGGATGGATTTGAGAGCTATTAAGATACGGAATGAAGTATTTGATGCCTGTTTGAATGACCAGTTTCATTGTGGGCTACCAATTAGTTAATGGAAATAATAATAGAGAAGGAAATGAGGTTGTGGGGTGAGGTGGTAACTTTGTACTTAGTTGTGTTGGGTTTGGGGTGTCCTTTAGATGGTTGGATGTGGAATGCTCAGTGAAGAGGAGGGGCTGCAGATATAAGTTTAGAACTTTAAACATGTACTGAGATATGAAAGTTGAGATAGGAAAGTAGTTGGGATTTCCTAAAGAGAAACTATGGTGTTAGAAGAAAAGAAAATCCTGTGGAAGACCAATATTTAAACAGTAGAGAGAATCCAGCAAGAAAACAGATGTGATTAGGAAGTAGATGAACCAAGTAAGAAGATGGACAGACATGTTTGTGCATGGTAACATTGTAAAACATAAGAAAATAGTGGGATAGGACCTAAATATTCATCCATAGGGCATTGGGCAAATATATTTTACAACAAGCATACAATGAAACTCTAGACAGCTGAACAAAAAGTAAGGAAGCTTCTATGTACTGTTACAGAGGAATCTCAAAGACTTGTTACATTGTTAAGTGAAGAAAGAAAGGTGCAGGGGGGCCATCTATAGTATGTTGTGAATTCAGGCATAAAGAAGGGGAAATACGTATTGGGATTCATTTGTATATAAAGAGAAACAATCTCTGGAATGTTACACAAGGAGCTAGTATGAGTGGTCATTTATTGGGGGAAGGTAGGGATTGGTTAGATGAGGGGGCAGATGTGGGACAGAGAATTTTGACGATAATCATTTTTAGAGTCTTAGAATCTTCAGTTGGGTGAACATAACATGATACATAGTCTGTTTGAAATGTTACATCAATTGAAGAAGGAAGGAGGTAAGAAAGAGGAGAGGAAAGGAGGGAAGAAAAGGACGTGTTTAGATTCCACCAAGGTCTACCACAGGGTACTGGGAAGGCCATTTGGCTCAGGACATTTGGGAAAGGTCTCAAAATCACGTCTCCAAATGGAATTATACTTCCATTCACCAAGATTACATTTATCAGCAACTTTAAACTTGTGTCCTGTTATCAAGTATATTTTGAAGTAATGTTTTTATAAATACTTTAATTGCCCTTTCAATAGTATAATTTGTATACCATATTATGTTTTGTTTAAAAATTAACTTGTTGGGGGTCCCTGGGTGGTTCAGTTGGTTAAGCATCCAACTCTTGATTTTGGTTCAGGTTGTGATCTCAGGGTTTGTTAGATGGAGCACCGCATCAGACTCTGTGCTGGGAGGGGAGACTGTTTAGGATTCTCTCTCTCTCTCTCCCAGTCTCTAAAAAAATTGTTAAATTATTAACTTGTAAATATTTAAGAAAACCTGCACATCAAGTGACCATGTGTTTGCATTTATTTATTTTATAGAGTTGGGAGTTCCAGAAATAGTAATGGCCTGGACTTCTTTCTATGCGTTCCTGCATCAGACCTGACCCACTTGAGTTAATGACTGCATTTAGGAAAGCAGTCTTGGGTCTTCCATAACTTAAATATGATTCTTATTCATAGTAGGACCTCAAACCAAGTCAGTCTCATTAATTTTTATGTCTGGGTTGTTATACAAAAGTGTGTATTTGCAAACTGTTGCTTAGTTTGAACTGTGAAGATTTAAATGGAAACTTTGCTTCTACAATTTTTCTAGTATTGTTCAGTGGTTAGGAGTACTGGCTCCAGAACCAGACGGGGCTACATTCAGTCAGCTGCTCCAAATGTAAGCTGCAGTCATGGGCAAGTTAGTTAATTGTGATAAGTCTCTATATTCCCATCTGTAGCGTGGGTATAACAGTTGTTCCTATCAATTGTTATATCCACCTCATAGGGATATATATTGGGCAAATATATTTTACAAGATAAGAAAAAGTAAAAAAAAAATGTAGTAATGTCAAGCACTTAGAAACAGGGTCTGGCATATAATAGAAACTATGTACGTGTTGGCCATTATCCTTTTAGTAGAGTCCTAACAGGACCGGCAGTTTGGTGAGTGATGTGTTCAGTTCATTTGTTACTCAAACTACACATGATATCCCAGATGCCTAGATACATCAGGTGCTATGGTGACTTCTGGACAACAAAGCACAATCCCCATTTTCCATTTGCTAAAAACAAAAACAAAAACAAAAAAAACCCCCACACAACCCAAATATACAAATCTTTTAAAAAACCTTTGTGGATAGAGGGTCCCTAGCCCTTTATCTAAAGAGGGCTAAAGCAGGAATCTGGGCAGCCCCTGTGGCTCAGCAGTTTAGCGCTGCCTTTGGCCTGGAGTGTGATCCTGGAGGGGGGGAGGGGGGATCGAGTCCCCTGTTGGGCTCCCTGCATGGAGCCTTCCTGCTTCTCTCTCTGTCTCTAATAAATAAATAAAATCTTAAAAAAAAAAAAGCAGGAGTCCTCTGTGACTTACTTGCAAAGAACTCCCATCACTTCACAAGAATGAATAATACAAGGAGGTGTGTATTGAGGTCCCCAATGCCAGCTCTTCCTGCATATGCATCTGTGTGGCAATCCGAGCTGCCAACATTGGCATTGTATGGCGACATCAAGGACAGGGCTTGGTATGGAGACATACAGTTCCCAGAATTTGCCCTGTTGGCCCCCCATGGGGTGGCCTCTGTCCTGCTTTCCAAAAATTTTCCTCCAGCTAGTCTAAAGCTGAGATAATGAGCCTGTAAATTATTTACTTTGAAAATTCTGACTCTATTCTAGTTAAATCTTTTGTACACATTGTTAAATCACTTGCATAATATGAGAAACGTGGAGGGGGTCCTTCAGTGCATTCCTTTTCATTTTATTTAAAAGGAATTTATGGGGCTCTTTCACTTTGCATTAAGGATGAGAATGTGGAAGAAAGAAAGTGGGGTAAAAGTTAACATTTATTTAGCACTTTCTCTGTGCCTGGAAGTTTATATTTGTGTCTTTGTGGCGGGTGGGGGCGGGGGGAACCTAGACTAGACTAAGGTCTGTGAGGCCAAGGCCACATCACTACCCATCTGCATATGTACTGCAGCAACTAGCGCACTATCTTGTCTGTAGTAGGTGTTCCATGTACTGAACGATATGAATATATATATATATATATATATATATGTTATGTGTACACATGTCTGTCTATCCATCTGCCTAATTGGTGCTAAATCTCATGTCATTTAAAATTATAATTACCTTGGTCTCAGGGAAAGACCATACCAGAATTTCCATATCAAGTAACCGATTTTATACTTACAACCACAGGATAGCTGCAAAGCTAATTATTTTGTTATTATAGTCCTTTGACCATGAAGTTGTCTTTAGTGGTGTAGACTTAATTCATCTGTGGGTTTGATGAAAATAACTTTTTAATTAAAATAGTATCATTGAGCTTATTTTCATTATCCATAAAACAGAATTCCCTGTTTTCTTAGGGTGAAATTTGGGCATTGAAGAGCAGTTGGAGATAAAGCCATGCATATTGGAAAGTAGAGTGGTTGGGGGAGAGAGAAAGTGGGGTCACAGGAGATATATGTCTTAGACATTTTGGGTCAGGATTCAAAATTGAGATGAACTAATTGAAGACCTCATCTTCTAGGAGTTGTTTATGTCTTGTAATACTTTAAACATACATTAGGCCAGTGATTCCCAAAGTTTAGTCATTGTGCACTACCTTCACAATATTTGCTCCCAATATAGAGGGCTTCTAAAAGACAGGCAGCAAACTGAGATTTACCCTGAAAGTAATTAAAAGGAATGAAATGAATTTTCAAAGGAATAACTTTCTCCCCAGATAATTCAATATATTTTATTGCCTGTCTGAGCCCTCACCTAAAATGAGCCTCACCAAAAATTATATATATATATAATTGTATATAATATATATATCATCCCACTGTTTCAAAACATTTTGTTAGAGGATAAATTTCTCATAATTTTGACATTTGCTGCATGCACAATTTTTTGTTAGAAAAATGGAAGAAGAAGAAGAAAAAAAAAGAAAAATGGAAGAAGTAGTCTTCCATGCAGAAGTTTAGACATTTCAATTTAATGTGTCTGGTAGAGATTTTCCAGTTAAAAGCACACTGACCACAATGTCTTGCCCTCCCTTCACCTCTTATAATAAAAGAAAGTACCTTTTTAGGGGCCAACGGGGATAAGGGACCAATGGCCTATCGTAGTTCTAACATCAGTTACTGCTTTGGAAAAGTATCTTCTTTCATAGAAGCATCTACTGTCACTTGGGAGGAAGTCCCGAATATTGGTTCACAACCCTGATGATGTTTCTGGACTTAAGGGTTCTTCTTTCTAGAGGTCTTCCAGGCTATTGTCTATAGCTGTCAGTGCATTTTCCAGATAGGTCCTAGTTCTCCTTAATGCACGGCAGATCTCATCTCTCCCTGCACTTCATAGATACTTCAAGTCAAGGGCTGCAGAAATTTACTTGATAAAGGATTGCAGATTAGTACCAACCACATACTAATAGTAGAGTTGCATGAAATGCACATTTAACTTGTGTGTGAGAGAGTACAAATTGGAAACATGCCCAAATTGCCATGGTTGGTTTCTATCATGGCTTCTTCTGAGGCTGCTCTCAATTCTTTTACCTCTGGAAATCTTGAATGTTTTAAAAAAAAATTACGATTAGATCCCTTTTCTGTTTAATAGAGTGGTCGGTTTGTTAGAGATGTGTGTGTGTGTGTGTGTGTGTGTGTGAGAGAGAGAGAGAGAGAGAGAGAGAGAATCTGTGTCATGAATTCTTCCCCAGGTGGGGTGAGTTGAACTTTATTCCAACTCCATTGTTTTACTATCATAAGAATCCCAGTGGGAGGTCTTCATTCCTGAACAGACAAAACTCTTACAGTGCTGGCAATGCCAGCCACCCTACATATTCTCCAGTTTATTACTATGAAAGAACATAAATGTACATTCTTTTTTTTTTAAGATTTTATTTATTTATTCATGAGAGATACAGAGAGAGGTAGAGACACAGGCAGAGGGAGAAGCAGGATCCCTGCAGGGAGCCCGATGGGGAACTCAATTCTGAGACCCTGAGATATCACGACCCGAGCTGAAGGCAGATGCTCAACCACTGAGCCACCCAGGCATCCCATAAATGCACATTCTTATTAATATATATCTATACCTGAGCTCATAAAAATGACATCTAGGAATCTGAATTTTTTTTCTTAAATGGGCTTATAAGTGCATTGAGAATGTACCATATTCTTTTTTTTTTTAAAAGATTTATTTATTTGAGAGAGAGAGAGAGAAGACAAGCCAGGGGGAGGAGCAGAGGGAGAGAGAGAAGCAGATTCTCTCCTGAGCAGGGAGTCCGACTTGGGGCTTGATCCCAGGACCCTGAGATCATGACCTGAGCCAAAGGCAGATGCTTAACTGAGTGAGCCACCCAAGGCTCAGGTGCCCCAAGAGTGTATCATATTCTAAATAAATGCTCTCTAGATACAATTTTGGATATCAATTAAGGATTTCCTTTCATGTGCAAAAATTAAAGTGTTGATTACACACTAGCAGAAATAATAAAAGCTCTTTATTTATCAAACACTTAGAAAGCACTTACATGTCCTAGACACTATTCTAAATTGCTTTATAACAACTCATTTCAACTTTATTACAACCTTATGAGCACCTACTATGTGACTGTAAAGCATTGCACTTTATTACATTATTTCTTATTCTCACAATAATCCTGGAAGATACTTAGTAGTATTTCCAACGTTGTGACTACTGCTCAGAAATAAGAGGGACCCCAACCCCAAATTGGGTTTGCATGGCAAGACTGATGATGGCACATATATACCAAGAGGGTTTGGAAAGGTTTATTATATAATTAGACTTTTCTGGGAAAAGCAGGATGGCTCCTAAGGAGATGGCTTGAGAGAGAGCAAGGAAATGGGACTGGCTTGGGTGTTTTATTTTCTTTTGTTTTGTTTTATTTTGATAGGTAGGATTTGGGCCAGAGTGAGGATTTAGGGAATTTTGAACTTCCCATCAACATCAAAAGAGGGAGCATCTTGGCTTTCTCACCAGTTTTTCCACATGTAGGGAAAAAGGGGTGCAGCTTAAAAGCTCTCAGTAGTCAAACTTCAAAAAATGGAGTCAGATTATGTATTACACTGATTTTACCAATGAAGAAATTGAGATTCTATGAGATTATGTTTTGAATTAGGTATGATGTTAGATCAATCCTTTTATGTGTAATTTAGTCCACATTGTTCTGTGGTCACATACTAGGTACCCATCTTGAAAATGCACACCTCTCTGATTGAAAGGGAGTGAGAGACATAGGAAAACCAAAACACCATTGCAAATCTATCCATACCGATCGACTGGAAAAATAATGTAGCTTGGCATGGTGGAAGGAGCATGGCCTTTACAATTAGATTATTGTTTGGCTTTGCCTTGCTTTGCTTTGGATTTGTTCACCTTGCTGAGGCTTAGTGATACAGAATACCTCCAGTGACATGGAACTTTATGAGACATCCCATTCCGTTTTAGGAAATTTTTTTTGAAATTTCTTTCTTACATAATGGCATTGTGCTACATTAAGTATGGTCTATATATACATTCTTTGAACACTGGCATATCAAGACAAGTTGTCAGGAATTATAACGTATGAACACAACTGGCCATCTGGAGAAAATATGAAGGAGGACTTTGGGTATTAAAGAGTAGATATGGGGACAGTAAGAGCAAGTTCAACAACAGATGAGAGGAAGGCCATTCTCAGCCTTTTGGAAATCCAAAAGACACTGGAAATTACCCCAACTGAGGAAAAAGTTACAGTACTTAGAACATTCATTGATTATTCAGAATAATTTTGGTACAACACATTTGTTACTCAAATGTCACTTCAACGCTGTCCCAGGAAAGCTTAATTATCAGACTGGCTCTACATACAACAATTTTACAAGCCCCAAAGTAAATGCCTCTTTTGTAATTGTTCTGGCAAAAGTCCCAACTCTCATTGATCCACATTGGATCATGTACCCACATACCTGTCCATGAACCAATCACCGTTTTAATCACAGAACAATCACTCTTATCTGTTAGGCCTGAGTGACTCATTTGTGCACCCATGGTGTGTGGTAGTCAGCTTACCTGAACTGCATCGATGGAGAGCATGGTGGGGGGGGTAGATACCCATGCACACTGAAGCATTCCCTGAACTGAACAGTAAGAAAGTGATGCTGGGGAGGCGCAACAGCAGATGCTCATGACAGGTCTGCAAAGAGTGACCTGAATCAGTTTTCACTTACTTCTAACTGTGTGAGAACTCAGCATCTTCCTCAAAGGTAGCATTCACTTGGGCAATGCTTTGCTCTTCTTCCTCTCTCCCTGCTACCATGATTTCTTCAGCTTCTGGTCTTAATAGGTTTTCAGTAGATGGAGGGGAGATAGGACTCAAAGCATAGGCTTCCTTAGAGATACTGGGAGTTCAGGTAATCGTAGTATTCATAAGTCCCAATGCACAGAACCTAGTTCCAGGACCTTCATGCTGTGGATTCAGACCTTCCAGCACACATGCGTGCTTTCTCTATGACAGAGAAAATGGCTACTAACTACATCTTCAGAATTCTTTCATATTTATCATAGGCCATGTGTGCCTCTGATAATAATAGTAGTCATCATCTAAGGATTGCTTACAAATGAGTTTTTGGAACATTGCCTGTTCATAAGCTGGAAATTGCCTGTGAATTTGGAAATGTGAGCCAGCATTAACCTGACTAGACATGCTATTTTGGTCATAAACCAATAGAGTTTTATTTTCTTTTTCCTGTGTTTGACATAAATTCCTTTGCTCTATTTTTTTTTAAAAAGATTTTATTTATTTATTCATGAAAGACAGAGAGAGAGAGAGAGGCAGAGACACAGGCAGAGGAAGAAGCAGGCTCCATGCTGGGAGCCTGACGTGGGACTCAATCCGGGGTCTCTAGGATCAGGCCCTAGGCTGAAGGCGGCGCTAAACCACTGAGCCACCCAGGCCGCCCAATTCCTTTGCTCTAAATCATTTAACTATAGATACCCTTTCTTTCCGAGTTTTAAGTTTGTGGTGTATCTGTGATTTTAACCAATTTATCTTGCCTTTTCTGATCTATGTCTTAACTTACAGGGGATTCCAAATAGATGACAAATGTAAAGTCAATTTAAAGTGTCTAATGGAAAAAGAATAAAGTACTTGACTATCAGTATTCTTATAGCAAAATTTTCATAAAGATTATGATATCTCTTTGATTTCTCAATGTTTCAGAAGTACAGAGATGTCATTACAGAGGTATAATTACGAAGGTATCAAAACCAGGTTTTCCAATTTGGATTTAGAGATTTGTTTTAATTTACTATGCATCATTTCCAAGCTCCTTGACCTTCTAGATCCCCTAGACCATTCTTTTTTCTCTTTTCTTTTTAAAAATATATTTTTAGGGATCCCTGGGTGGCGCAGCGGTTTAGCGCCTGCCTTTGGCCCAGGGCGCTATCCTGGAGACACGGGATCGAATCCCACGTCGGGCTCCCGGTGCATGGAGCCTGCTTCTCCCTCTGCCTGTGTCTCTGCCTCTCTCTCTCTGTGTGACTATCATAAATAAATAAAAATTTTAAAAAATTTAAAAAATATATATATGTTTAAATTTATCTGACAGAGAGAGAGAGAGAGAGAAAGCACACGCATGTGAGCACAAGCAGGTAGAACAGCAGAGGGAGAGGGAGAAGCAGGCTCTCTGCTCAGCAGAAAGCCTGATATGGGGCTTTATCCCAGGATCCTGGGATCATGACCTGAGCTGAAGACAGACACTTAACCATCTGAGCCACCCAGGCAACCCCTTAGCCCATTCTTTTTTTTTTTTTAATAAATTTATTTTTATTGGTGTTCAATTTGTCAACATATAGAATAGCACCCAGTGCTCATCCCGTCAAGTGCCCCTCTCAGTGCCCGTCACCCAGTCACCCCCAACCCCGCCCACCTCCCCTTCCACCACCCCTAGTTCATTTCCCAGAGTTAGGAGTCTTTCATGTTCTGTCTCCCTTTCTGATATTTCCCACTTATTTTTTTCTCCTTTCCCCTTTATTCCCTTTCACTATTTTTATATTCCCCAAATGAATGAGAACATATAATGTTTGTCCTTCTCAGATTTGACTTATTTCACTCAGCATAATACCCTCCAGTTCCATCCACGTCTAAGCAAATGGTGGGTATTTGTCGTTTCTAATGGCTGAGTAATATTCCATTGTATACATAAAACCACATCTTCTTTATCCATTCATCTTTTGATGGACACCGAGGCTCCTTCCACAGTTAGGCTATTGTGGACATTGCTGCTATAAACATCGGGGTGCAGGTGTCCCGCCCTTAGCCCATTCTTAATGAATACATATACCAGCCATGGATACATACCACAGCAAACAGAGGGTGCAGGCAAGCTAATAATTTGGTTCCCCTTCAAAGTGATATTATTTAAGTTTGTATTCAATACCCCAGTCAAGCTTTCAGAGGAGACCCTTGGCTGACAGTTGATTGCAACCCTGTGTGAAACCATGAAGAAGAGTATCAAGGTAAGCCATGCCTGGATTCCTGACTCACAGAAACAGGGAGATAATAAACATGTGCTGTTTTAAGCCACTACATTTGCGGTACTTGTTACACAGCAATAGATTAATAAAGTACTGAGTTAACTAAACATATCTTTCAGAGACCTTACCATCTGTACTGGTCAGAACTCTTTGGGCTGCAGGCAACAGAAACCTACTCATATGTAAAAATGAGATTTATTGGCTGACATGCCTGAATGTCAAAGGGTATACCAAGTACCCTCAACCTCAAATCTACTAGAGGGGACTATAATTGACTCTTTTGGGGATATATGCCAGTATTGAACCAATCATTGTGTCTAGATGGATAGGGTGCTCTAAATAGATGGCTTGAGTTGCCCATATACGCTGGTAGTAGGGAAGCCTCACCATGAGGCTGAAAGCCTCACCATGTAATAATAGAGAGTTATAAAAAGGAAAATTGAAATTTCATTTCTAGAAGAGCAGGAAGTATATAGGGCAGGCAAAAGAGCAGCTGTCTACCATTCTGTCTTCTACCCAGCATTTCATGAAAATATTGCTTCCAACTTCATACAAACATTTCCAGAGAAAATCTGGTAAATATGGAGTACTAGGACTCTATAATTTTGGTGATTAAAAAAAACTTTTTACTTAACAATGGTGTGCATTGTAATACACACAGAAGAGTCCAGATGGGTGAGTTTTCATAAACTGAGTGTACCGTTATAGCCAGTACCCAGATCTAGAAATATTACCATCACCACAGAAGCCCTGCTGCATGCTCTTTTACAGTCATTATCCGCACTCCCCTTCCCCTTTCAAGGATAACCACTGTCCAGGAGCACCTGAGTGGCTCCATTGGTTGGTTGGTTTTGGCTCAGGTCATGATCTCACAAGTCATGTGATAGAGCCCTGTGTGGAGCCCTGCATGGAGCCACATGTCAGGTTTTGCTCCACTTGGAGTCCACTTGGGATTCTTTCCCTCATCCTGTCCCTCCTCCTCTGCCCCCTCAACCCCACTTATGTCTGTTCTCTCTCTCAAATAAATAAATAAATCTAAACAAACAAAAAAGAACCACTGTCCACTTCTAATAACATTGATTAATTTTGCCTATTTTAATATTTTATATAAAAGGAACAATAGTATATGCTCTCTTTCACTTTCGACTTCTTTACCCAACATTGTTTTCAAGATTCATCCATATTGCTATTATGGTTCTAAATTAGTCATTCCTATTTCTGTACAGAATTTCATTGTGTGACTACATTAAAATTTATTTATCCATTCTATTATTGATGTGCTCTCAGGAAATTTCCATTTTGGGGCAACTATTTAGAGTGCTGCTACAAACATGCTAGTACATGTTTTTTTGGGAACACATGTATGAATTTTTGTTAGTTATATAAATAGTAGAATTGTATACATTAACTTTAGTGCCAAACAATTTTCCAAGAGGTTGTGTCAATTTTTTAAATAATAAATTTATTTTTTATTGGTGTTCAATTTGCCATCATACAGAATAACACCCAGTGCTCATCCCTTCAAGTGCCCCCCTCAGTACCCGTCACCCATTCACCCCCACCCCCCACCCTCCTCCCCTTCCACCACCCCTAGTTCGTTTCTCAGAGTTAGGAGTCTTCATGTTCTGTCTCCCTTTCTGATATTTCCTACCCCTTTCTTCTCCCTTCCCTTCCACTATTATTTATATTCTCCAAATGAATGAGACCATATAATGTTTGTCCTTCTCCGATTGACTTATTTCACTCAGCATAATACCCTCCGGTTCCATCCATGTTGAAGCAAATGGTGGGTATTTGTCATTTCTAATGGTTGTGTCAATTTATATGCTCACTATTCGTGTATGTGGATTCTGATTGCTGCAAATCTTTGCCAAGTCCTAGTATTTTTCATCTTTTTCATTTTAGCCATTCTGGCAGGTTAGTTGTAATAACATATTATGGTTTTAATTTCTAATTCCCTGATGACTAATGAAGATTAACACTTTTTAATACACTTATTAGCTATTTGGTATCATTTTTAAAGTAAATCTTCTAGCTATTGTCCTATTGTCTTTTTCTTAATAATTTGTAGTTTATATATTCTGGATATAAATCATTTGTCAAATATATTATTGCAAATATCTTCTCCAACTTTATGGTTGCTTTTTCATTCATAACCTTGTCTTTTAATGAACAAAATTCTCAATTTTAACATAATCTAATTTATCAATTTTTCCTTTATGTTTAGTGGGTTTTATGTTCTATTTAAGAAACTTTTGCAAACCAATTGCAGCAATGTTTTATCATATCTCAGCGACACTTTAAGGGCCACAAATTTAGTGACTTCTCACTAATAATGGACATCAACTTAGGTTAATATTTCAGTTATTTTTGAAAGACCCTTGAGTTTTTTTGTTTGTGGGTAGAACCTGATTTAACCAGCAAATGTGTTTTGGAATGTTACATTTTAGTAAAATGTTATTTTCACCTATTTTTTGGAAGGTTATATTTTTCACTTTTCAAATTGGAAAGAAAACTCAAAGTGTTGGGCAGCCCTGGTGGTGCAGTGGTTTAGCACCACCTGTAGCCCAGGGCGTGATCCTGGAGACCCTGGATCGAGTCCCACGTCAAGCTCTCTGCATGGTGCCTGTTTCTGTCTCTGCCTCTCTCTGTGTCTCTATGAATAAATAAATAAATAAAATCTTAAAAATTTTTTTTAAAAAAGAAAACTCAAAGTAATATTTACTTTGTGAGAGATTGGCCTAAAGAAAAAAGCACCCATTTACTACAATGAGTTTTTGTTAGATGCTTTTTGGTAGCAAATCATTTACTCTCTCTTAGCCACAGTAAACACATCTGCAAGTTGGGGAATAATTCCTCACATGTCAATATCACAGTGTTTTTATGAAAATAACAGCAGCAGTAATAACAGTAACAATAAAATGATAAAATGCCTGCAATACACTAATTCTTTATGGTGTAATTACCATAGGAAGACACACTGTCAAGAAGTTTGGCAAATAAGAATGGGTATAACATAGAATCTGAGGCTTACTGCCCACTAAGAGTGATAGAAAGGTATCAAAAATGATTGCAATTATGAGGAAAATACAGTCTCTTCCATAAATTGTTCTGGTAAAACTGGATAGCTACATACAAAGGAATGAAACTGGTCCATTTTCTTATGCCATACACAAAAAAATAAAATCAAAATGGATTAAAGATGTAAACGTGAGACCCAAAACCATAAAATTCCTGGAAGAAAACATAGGCAGTATTTTTTGACATTGGCCATAGAAACATATTTTTAGATATGTCTCCTCAAGCAAGAGAAACAAAAGCCAAAATAAAGTATTGGGACTAAGTTAAAATAAGGCTTTTGTGCAGTGAAAGAAACCATCAACAAAACAAAAAGGCAACCTACTGAATGGAGAAGATATTTGCAAGTGATATATCTAGTAAGGGGTTAGTATCCAAAATATATAAAGAACTTACACAAGTAAATGGCCCCGCCAAAACAGTCTGATTAAAAATGAACAAAGGACTTGAGTAGACATTTTCCCAAAGAAGACATGCAGATGACCAATAGACACACGAAAAGATGCTCAACATAGTAATCATTATGGAAATGCAAATCAAAACCATAATGAGATATTACCTCATATCTGTCAGAATGGCTAGTATCAAAAAGACAAGATATAACAAGTGTTGGCAGAAGAAGTGGAGAAAAAGATGCACTGTTGTGAGAATACAAATTGGTGCAGCCACTGTAGAAAACAGTATGGAGATTCCTTAAAAAATTAAAAATAGAATTTTCATACATTCCAGTAATTCCATTACTGAATACTTACCCATATATAACAAAAACACTAATTTTTAAAAGACACTAATTTTTAAAAGACATATGCACCCCTATGTTTATTATAACTTCATTTACAATAGACAAGATATGGAAGCAACCCAAATGTCCATCCATGGATGAATGGGTAAAGAAGATGCGGTGTATATATATGGAATGGAATAATTAAAAAGGCATACAAAAGGGCCTTAAAGATCATGAAATCTTTTTTTAAAAGATTTTATTTATTTATTCATGAGACACACACACACACACACACACACACACACACACAGAGGCAGAGACATAGGCAGAGGGAGAAGCAGGCTCCACGTAGGGAGCCCTATATGGAACTTGATCCTGGGACTCCAGGACTACACCCTGGGCTGAAGGCAGGTGCTAAACCGCTGAGCCACCCAGGGATCCCCATGAAATCTTGAAAAGAAAAAAAAACCATGAAAGCATTTGCAACAAATGAATGGATCTAGAGGATATAATGCTAAGTGAAATAAGTCAGAGAAAGACAAATACCATATGATTTCACTTATGTGGACTTTAAGAAATTAGACAAATGAACAAAGAAGACAAACATATAAAACCAGGGCCTTATATACACAGAACAAACTGATGACTGCCAGATGGTAGGTGGGTGGGGGGCGGGTTGATGAAATAGATCAAGGGGAATAAGGGTGCACTTATTTTGGTGAGCACTGAGCAACGTATAGAATTGTGGAATCATTCTATCATACACTTGAAACTAAAATAAAATTGTAAATTATGCTTCAATAATAAAGATGTTCAAAAATGGAAGCAAGAAAGGGCTTTTTAGAGAAGGGGATCAGTAATTTTGCTTTGTTTTACTTAACTATTCTGTTGAGGTCTGTTCAAATATCTCCCTATTTCAACAAACCCCGAGATTTTTTTCAGGAAAAAAAATGATTGCAGTTTTTCATGAAGAAAGTTAATTTACCAGGGAGTAAACTCATTTGAATTTCTCTAGAGAAATCTTCTTTCTTATACACTTCTTCCCAAAAAACAGCAAAAGACTTAATAGAGTTACATGCCGATGATAAAACTAAGCCAGAGATAGAGCCAAATATATAAAATGTTTGGTAGTTGAATGCAAATCCTTAATCTGACACTAATATTTGATAACTTACACAAACTTGTGGTTCTGTTTTGTTAGTTTCTGCTCAGAATCTGGCTTTCTCATTGATTATTTTGGAAGGCTAACTACTTTTTTCAAAGCCTGCCATTAATTAAAGCCATTTTAGAACACTCTAAGCAGACAGCCCTTTATAAAGCCTATCAGAAAACCTGTCTGCTTACTTTTTAATGTTATTTTAAACCCAAAGTGGCATTAATCCTTCTTGGCATCACCTCACTTTAAAAGACTTTAGACTGTCTGAAATCATGATCACCTTCATGGAAGACTGTTGTCATAAGTTGTTTACATAGAAATGCCCTTGATATAGGCTTGCCAGAGTTAGCTAATAAAAATACAAGATGCCCAGTTACATTTGAATTTCAGATAAATATCAAATACTTTTTTAATATAAGTATGTTCCATTTTTATGCTTAAATTCAGATTTAGCTGGGCATCTTGTAATTTATCTGCAATCTCCACCCAGGTATTGAAGATAATTTAAAGAAAAGGATTTAAAAAAAAAAACTGCTTTGTATAAGTGGCATTACAGAACTAGAAAACACATCTAAATGATTTTTTTTTTTAAAAAGGATCACCTTATCTTAATATGAGACTTTACACCTCTATAGCCAAGAAAAGTATGCATCAGGAGACAACAAACCACAAAAATATGTGTATTTCATTAGCGTATACTGTTTATTACATCTTGACCAGTCTCTTAAACTAATAAAGTCCATTGTAACCTCTCTGAAGTCAGTCTAAGTTTATTTAATGAGTCAGATTGACTTAAAAAAAAACACTTTATGGAAGTATGATATGTAAAAAGTCATACATATTTAATATATACAACTCCGTGAGTTTGGGTAGGTCCACTGGTTTTATGCAAATATCGTAGGGAACAACGAATAAAACGAATAGAAAAAATGTACTACTATGCCAACAAATGAAATGGGGAATTTCCCATTGAAGATTAGTTTTAACTTTGATTAGTTCCTGGTCTCCACTTTGTTTCCTCTGATTTCAGTGGTGGAGAGGTACAAGAATCTGGAAGGGAGCGCCATAATGCCTCATGCCTTGTTTAACCATTATCTAGTACTAGCAACTTGTTCTTACATAACCCAAGCAGTAAAACACCATCAGCATACAGAGGACTTGACTTGATAGAAATGAGAGGGCTGGGACTGGGATGTATGAGGCATGCCTTCAGGAATTTTGTGTCCTTTTAAGTATTTTAATAATGCCTTATATACAGTCAGTGTTTTCCTGACACGGTATGCCTTCTATACTCAACATGAATTTCCTTTGAGTTACATTTCCTTATGCTCTTGGTAGCTATAGTTTTATATTTTAAGTGAAAGTTTACTTTTCAAAAAAAAAAAAAAAAAAGAAAGTTTACTTTTCTGTGGAAGGAAATTAATAGGGGAATTTTGCCAGAAGGCAGGCAAGGCAATAAGGAGGTTTTTTTGTTTTTTTTTTTGTACTGTCAATAAGAAGTATCTTTTAAAAACGTAGACTTTCTTTGATGAGCCAGTTTTTTTTTTTTTTTTTCAAGAATTGTATCTCAATGAGTACAAAGTGAGATTCCTGAAAGTTGGGAAAAAAGTTGAAGATTGTTACTGTTTTTGCAAATCTGATCTTGCAAATCTAAATCTTGCCTAAGGACAGAGAAATTAGGAGATTAAAGATAAAAGACTTGTTAAGAGATTCAAAGAAAATAAGCAAATAAAAAAGAAAAGAGAAAAGCAAAAGATTACATAAGAAAACACTTTATACACTATGTGACTTGGCTATAAATAATTATATAACCATAGTAAAACATATGCTGAATTTTTCTCTAACAAAAAATTATGATACATCTCTATGAGGAAAATTGGGGACAGGATGTGTGTGTGAAGATGAAGAAAGGAGGGACCTGATAAGGGCACTAAATCCTCAGTTTCCCTGGTAGGGGGGTAATAGAAAATACCTAAGCCTTAAAACATCAAGAAATAGCTATAGTACATAGCTACTTAGAAACCTGGGGTCAACACTAGAAGAAACAGCTAAAAGAATGAAAAACGGTTTTTCAGGAGTGAGGACTTGTCGGACGGGGGTGCTTTAGCTATAAGCCTTATAGTCTCATTTGACTTTTTAAAAATCATATACATGTATTAGCTTAATTAAATTAAAATTTTAATAAAACCAAGGACACCCCCCAATAAAACATGTCAAAATTTTTAAAATAATAAAACAAAAGGAGGGGACTGTTTTAGGGCATGGTGTGGGAATATATTCTTAGTTCCAAACATATTTTGTAAATAAATAAATAAGAAGACTTAGCTCCATCAATAGATTATAGAAAGATAGATATAATGTAGATATCCAGGTAGATATCCAGATAGGTATTAGAGAGATATATAAATATATATAGAGATATATAAATATATTACTCAGCCATAAAAAAGAATGATATTTTACCATTTATGACAAGGTAAATGGACCGAGACGGTATTGTGCTAAGTGAAATAAGTCACAGAACAACAAATACCATATTATATCATTTATATGTGGAATCAAAAAATAAACAAAAAGCAGAAATAGACCCATAAATCTAGAGAACAAATTGATGGCTGCCAGAAGGGAGGAGGGATGGGCAAAATGGGTGAAGGGGAATGGGAGATACAAGGTTCCCGTTATGGAGTGAATAAGTCATGGCAATAAATGGTAGGATCATAGGGGCTACAGTCAATTGTATTGTAATAGAGCTGTTTGGAGACAAATGGCAGCAACACTTGTGAGCTTGGCATAATGTATAGACTTGTTGAATGTTGTACACCTGGAACTAATGTAGCACTATGTGTCAACTATACTTCCATAAAAAAATGCAAAAAATAGACTTTAGGAGCATAACCTAGTCGTGAGGATGGGACTTTCTACCTTTCAGACTCAATCATGGTACGAGATCCACCTTAGGAAATTCTAGATACAGCTTGGCTTCCCCCACCTGGCTCTCTTGCTCAATCCTTTCCTGTTACATATTGGGGGTGAATAGCATTATTGCCTTTTGGAGGATTGCAAAGCACTAGCCTAACAAAGCTAATGTTTCTAGGACCAACGAACTCAGTTTTCCTAGAAATAAGCATGGGAATGAAGTTTTGAAGCCTAATGAACCTTTTTATGATCAGAGAATGAGTTGAGAAACTCAAACCTCCTTTCTGCCTTTGCTCTTTTCAAGAAGGTGAAGGGGCTTGTGATGGCACTGAGGGGGAAGGCTTTGGCCAGATTAAGCACACAGGGTGCTATGGGAAATAAATAAAATTGGACAGTAGATTCAGTTTAATGTGACTTTCAGAATTCTTTAGTCAACTTTCAAATTTGAGGGAGACAAGAGAAAGCTCTTAGTCTATTAGGTTAACACTTGGGTTTAGATTGGGGTGGGTGCTTTCCACGTGGCTAGCAAAATTCTTCCAACTTCTAGAATTTGAAAAACAGCCAGGGCTGAGCTGGGAGCATTTCTCACCACTGTGCTAAGCCAAGTTTCCCCTAGGACCCAATTATCTTTTGGCATCAAACAACCCTAGGCCAGTTAAAGTTTCAGCACTCCACCTGGTCTAGATGGCTGCCATTTTGGAGAAGAAAGGGGCAAAGGGGTTATTCACAGTGCCAGTGAGCAGAGCTCTCACAATGTGGGAAAGCATTCCTTCCCTTCTACCTTTACAAGAAAGGAAATTTGGGTGTTTGTGTTCTGCTATTGGCCCTTCTCCTTATCCCTGAGGCTCTGGGCCTATTTGGTATAGTAGATTGTTCTGTGCTAGTTCTGTTGCTGAGAGGACAACAATCCCTAGAGATGATTTTCTATTATTATAGATTTTTTTTGCTTTCTTCTTTTTAAAAAATATTTTTTTTATTTATTTATTTTGAGAGAGAGAGAGAGAGAGAGCACGAGCGAGCGAGAGGGAAGGGCAGAGGGAGAGGGAGACGCAGACTAGCAGGCTCTCTGCTGAGCGGACATAAGACTCCATCTCAGGATCATGACCTGAGCCAAAGGCAGATGCGTAACTGACTGAGCCACCCAGATACCCCTTTACTTTTCTTCTTAAGTCCTAGCTCTACAATGAGAATATAAGATTCTTGAAATTGAAGATGGTGAACAGATCTTTTGATCTGTTTATTTTATTTGATCTGATTCTATCATAGATCTTACACAATAGACCGTACTATATATGCTATGTGTTGATGATGACATTTACAAGTACTTTCCTCTATTTAAGCAGAATATTGAAAAATAGCCATCATAAAAAACCCGGGTTAGGTCTTCTTTTTGCTGATCTGCATATTCTAATTTTTCTACAATGACTGGGGGTGGGGGAGACCCTCTTCCTTCAATAACATTCTTGCCTCCTAAAAGGAAAAGGGGCCACAAATTGTATTGGAACATTAAAACTAATTTAAGTACACATATATATGTGTATATATATATACACATTAAAAAAATAGTTGAAGCTCTTTTATTGAATACTTTATGCCAGGAACTACTTTAAGCACTTGACATGTGTTAGCTCATTTAATCCTAAAAATTATTCTTGTAATCACTGATGTCTCACATTATATTAAGAAACATCCTATACTCAAAAGCTGGGCTATTTCCTGATTTTACGCAAGCAGACTGACATACTTACTTTATAATCCTAGTCATTATGATACAGTAACACCTGTCTGTACATTCATTTGAAAGGCTTTAGGGAAATGGTCAATATGTTGGCACAGAGGTGTGCCTTCACGCCATCGTGAAATCAGGACTCGTACATGTCACAAGTACAAACACAAGTGAACTAAAGAAATTATTTTTAATTAGTGGAGATTTTGAAACTGATGGTCTACTGGGTCCCACATCACTGCCTCATGACATAACAAGAACTCACTCACCAGGTGACAATTCTCCAAATATCCCCTCTGCTTAACTAATTCATAGTAAGGAGCATGGAGGGACCACACGTGCCCTTAAAATGATTCTATTTAAAGTGAAAGATAGCCTGTGTCATGGAGTTTTTGAGGTTGGCCTTCTAGCTCTGAGGATTCCCCCATCAGACGGGGCAATGGAAGCCACCTGAGATTCTCTGATCTTGCCAGGGAAGCGAAAATCATACGTAATGAAAGCAGAGAAGTTGGTGCCAACCCAAGGCCAACCCGTCACCCCACCCAAACCAGAAAAGCAGGAGCTGGATGCCATGGAATGTGCTAATTCCTCCTGCCAACCAGGCTGAGGGCTTCCTGATGAACAAATGGACTTGAGAGAACAGGTCGTGCCACTACTGTCAAACTGGAGCAGCCACTGCACGAATAACAGAATCTATCACTTTAAAGAAAATAATAATCATAAAGACTGTTAACAATGAAAACAATCCTACCTATTTAGATTGGCCTACTGACATTGTAAGAACATTTCTCCTCTGTGGCCCAGAGTGAAGAACAGATGCTATAGAGGGAAGAAGTAGGAGTAGCTATCGTTGGCAGAAAGAACAATCAGAATTTCGAAGCTGGGAAGTCCTAAGACCTTCCATTTCCCAAAGAGGAAACAGAGGCTCAAGAGCTTCAGAGACTTACCTGTGATGACACAGCACAGTCACTACCAGTATCCAGATTTCTGGACTTACTGTTCAGTGTGCTTTTCTCTTGGATATTACCTTTTTAAAAAAATAAAAATAAAATAACGTAACATTTCGGATAATGGAAAGTTTAGGAAAAAATTGCCCATGATCACAACTTTCCAATAACTACTGTCATTTTTGTTTTCTTCTAATGTCATTATTTTCAAGGCTTTAACGTAACTATAATCATTAATCATTTGTTTCTCTTTTTCAAACCAAAAGAATACGTGTTTTCTCCCTTAAAATTTAAGTGAATTTTTATGTTCCTATTATTACTTTTTTGTTGTTTCATATAGTTATGAACAGTTATATGAACTATATGTTCCTATAGTTAACATATAGTGTAATAATAGTTTCAGATATAGGGTTTAGTGATTCAGCACTTACATACAACCCCAAGTGCTCATCCCAAGTGTGGTCTTTAATCCCCATGACCCATTTAACACACTCATGCCCGTGCACCTCCCCTCCAGGATCTTCAGTGTGTTCGCTATAGTTAAGAGTTATGGTTTGCCTCTGTGTGTCTGTCTGTCTGTCCCCCTTTTCCCCTCACCATGTTCATGTGTTTCATTTCTTAAATTCCACATAAGAGTGAAGTCATATGGTTATTATTGAATGTCTGTAGACAGCAGTGTACCATTCCCTGTCCCACAGAACTAACGTTCTAGTGAGATAGAGATAGAATACATAAATAAGGAATGTACAATGTCCCCCAACCAATGAGGATAATTTATTTCTGAATAAAGGCCCTTGTGGGAGAAAATGTAGCTCATTTTCTCATAGGCTGAAATTGTAACTAGCATTAATTTCAATTGGAAAAACACTTTTTCTCGAAAGTCCATTTATGCTAAAAACAAAGCCAATCCTGTTAAAAATAGACACAATTCTACCACAGGTGAATAACTTTCCTAGGACTGTGCTCACAAAGCCTCTGTATGCTACCCAGTGTTTATGTAATTAAATGTTTTTTAAAAAAAGAGCAATAAAGAATAAAGACATGAATGAAAATGGTGTACAAGATGAATACTTCCATGAGTACTTTAAAGGGAGAAGCATGAGTGCTTATGCCAAACGTGCCGTGGCTTCCTAGCCCAAGAAGTCCAAATCCATCTTTCCGAATGTGAAGAATGACTCATGAGCTGAAATGAAGATATTACTTCTTTTAACATCCCCCCTACCTCTGCTGCAAATCCAGCACAGCAGAACTGAATAGAATCGTGGCAGGTAGTGGTAAGGAAACAAAAATTCAAAAATATTTTTAATATATTTTAATAAACATGTATGTAAATTATATGTACCTTGTGAGTACAGTCCTACAATTTATACATACACTATACATAGTATAGTGTACACATACATATATACATATATATATGTATGTATACTACTATACAGAGTATAACTAGTAGGCTAGAGTCTCTCTGGTTCAACCTCTTCTGGAAATGGCATTCAGTCTTTTGCTGGGGTGGTGGAGTAGCTGTTGCCCACGTGCCCAGGGTAGGGATAAAATTTCCTCATATATAGATTTTTCAACCAATTCTATTTTCAGCACCCCCGTCCCCAGCACTCTGTCCCCTTCAAGAACTATTGCTACTGCCAATTCCTGATCTTTTGGGGATTTGGGGGACACAAATAACCCTGCTTCCCAGGCTTCCTACTTTGTTGGCTTTAATTGTAGCTTCCTCTCTCTTCTAAGTAAGTTTCTACTTATTCATCTGCTTTCTAGCTCCCAAAATTTTATTCCTCTTCTTTTGTCTTTCATTCTGTTCCTCTTTTATGGCCTATGCTATTTTTGTTTCAGTACAGTCATGTCGTTGAGGTTTGAGAGGGAACAGAGGTGTATACGTGTTCAATCTGTCATGCTGTTTAAAAACTAGTTTTCTTTTAAATTGTAAAATATTTGCATACAGTTTAATGAATGATTATAAAGTGGGCAATCATTGACCAATGCTCAAATCAAGAGATAAGACGTTGCCAGCACCCTGAACACTCTTTATGTGTCCCTTCCAGAGGGCAATGAGCTCCCTCTCCCCAGAGATAATACCATTCTACCTTTTACGATTACAGCTTCCTTCTTTTTCCTTATGGTTTTACCACTGTTTGTAATCAGTGTGAAACAACACAGTCCAGTTTGGTCTATTTTGGAATTTTATATAGAGTCCTACAGTGCATATTCTTTTGTGTCTGACTTCTCTTGGCCAACTTTATCAAATTCTACTGTGTCATTGCACACATCCATTTTGATCATATGCGTATACTACAAACTCTTAATCCGTGTTACTGTGGATGCACTTTTGGGACTGTTTCCAGTTTCACATAAGCCTTATTGCTATGGATGTTCTTGTGTATACTCCTCAGTGCCCAGATACGTAAATTCCACTTGGTATACAACGAGAAGTGAAAATTTGGGGCCACACTGCATGAATACCTTCATCCTTATATTACCAGTCATTGTACAGAGTATTCATACCAACATTGCATGCATGTTTGCATGTTCCCACTGCCCTACATCCTCACCAATGCTTGGTGTTATTTGACTGTAGTTTTTGCCAATTTGGTATCTGTACAACCTGACATACTTAGCAGGAAATACAGTTGACCCTTGAACAACGTGGCTTTGTACTGTGTCTATCCACTTGTCAATGCATAGATTTTCAAAAAAATACAGAACAGTACTGTAAATGTATTTTCTCTTTCTTATGATTTTCTTAATAACATTTTCTTTTCTCTAGTTTATCCTATTGTAAAAATACAGTATATAATCTATATCTATATCTACACACACCATACAGAATATATGTTAACTAACTGTTAATATTATTGGTAAGGCTTCCTGTCAACAGCAGGCTATTATTCAGGGAGTCAAAGGTTATCTGTGGATTTCCACCATTCAGTTAGGGGCGTTGACCCTAACTGACCACACATTGGTCAAGAGTCAACTGTATTTTGCTTAGTTTTCCATGTATCTGCCATCACTTTATCACTCCCACTTTTTGAAAGAATTTTTAAAACTCCTCCCTCATCAAGGTCAAGCTGTAAGGCGATCTATATGCTTCATTGTTTTTTTCTTGGATATGTTCCACATAGAGCTTCCTAATCTCCCTGGATCCCCGGTTTCCTCACCCCCATGTCTTCCTCTTTCTGCATTTCTCCCTGCTTTTGTAGAGCACATTCTCCAGAAGCTTCATAAGAAATGTGTTTGAGAATACAATTTTGGAGACCTTGCATATTTGAAAACATCTTTATTGTCCTCTGACATTTGCTTGACAGTTTGACTGAGGTAGAATTTTAGGTTGGAAATAATTTTCTAAAGAATTTTGAAGGTACTTTATTGTCCGCTAGCTAACAATGTTGCTGTTGAAAAATCTGATGCGATTCTGATTTCTGATCTCTGTATGTGACTTCTTCTTTTTTTTTTTTTAATCTCTAGAACCATTTAGGCTTGTCTATGTATGAGGTTCTAACATTTCAGAATGTTAGGTCTTGATGTGGGTCTTTTTTCAAAAAAATATTTTATTTATCTATTTATTTAAGAAAGAGAGTGCATGTACTTGCAAGCCAGGAGAGGAGCAGAGTGAGGAAGACACAGAATCCCAAGCAGATTCTGTGCTGAGTATGGAGCCCAACATGGAGCTTGATCCCAGGATCCTGAGATCATGACCTGAGCTGAAATCCAGAGTCTGGTCGCTTAACCCATGTAGGCACCACGGTGCTCCTTTTTGTGGGTCTTTTTAAATTCACTATCTATATATTTGGTGAATACTTTCAATCTGAAGAATCATGTTCTCAAGATTTGGGGGAAATTTTTTAGAATTTTCCTTTGATAATTTCCTCCATGCAGGAAGCAAAGGGAAACCCTAAAATTGTAAAATCTTCTTTTAAAGATTTTATTTATTTATTTATTTATTTATTTATTTATTTATTTATTGAAAGATAGAGCATGAGCAGGAGAGATGGACAGAGGGAGAGGGAGAAGCAGACTCCTTGCTGCGCAGGGACCCCTCCATGCCAGGGCCCTGGGATCATGATCTGAGCTGAAGGCAGGATGCTTAACCGACTGAGCACCAAGCACTCTGTAATGTTTCTTTTCTAGTTTGTTTTTATCTCTGTCTTTCATGCAAAGGGTTTTTCTCTAATGGATAGTGATCCCTGACTATCCATTTGTATTAAGGAAAGAGGCACTAGAAACTAATGGGAAAGTGTGCGAAGGCTGGGCTCATTGATGAGAGGGCAACATTGTAGGATGGTCGGGGGGGGGGGGGGCGGCGGGCGGGCTGCTTTTTTATGGAACCCCTGAATGCCAGAATTCTCTTGGGCTGCTTGGTTACCTCAGGAAAAAATCCTCTCCAATCCTGCCTGAGGAAGGATACAAATCTGGGAGTCCTCATTCTGGGAGTCTCGTAGAGAAAAGAATGGGGAGGGTGTCTCGCCATTCATTATACAAATTTTCTCTAATCTCTGTCCGCTAGGAAACTGCCCCACTCTAGTCCTTAAGCTGTGATACAGGTGTCCTGAGCCAGAGGCTTTTGTTTGTTTTTTACTTTAACCTTTCCAGATTGTATCTGTAATTTTCCACCAAGAAGAAGGGAGAGGCACTTGCTTGACTACCGGTCCCAAAGCACTCCTTTTATTTTTTATTTTTATAAATTTATTTTTTATTGGTGTTCAATTTGCCAACATATAGAATAACACCCAGTGCGCATCCCATCAAGTGCCCACCTCAGTGCCCATCACCCAGTCACTCCCACCCCCCGCCCTCCTCTCCTTCCACCACCCTTAGTTCGTTTCCCAGAGTTAGGAGTCTTTCATGTTCTGTCTCCCTTTCTGATATTTCCCACTCATTTTTTCTCCATTCCCCTTTATATTCCCCAAATGAGTGAGACCATATAATGTTTGTCCTTCTCCGATTGACTTATTTCACTCAGCATAACACCCTCTAGTTCCATCCACGTCGAAACAAATGGTGGGTATTTGTCATTTCTAATGGCTGAGTAATATTCCATTGTATACATAAACCACATCTTCTTTATCCATTCATCTTTCGATGGAACCGAGGCTCCTTCCACAAGAATACAGTTGACCCTTTGACTATTGTGGACATTGCTGCTATAAGCATCGGGGTGCAGGTGTACGGGCGTTTCATTGCATCTGTATCTTTGGGGTAAATCCCCAGCAGTGCAATTGCTGGGTCGTAGGGCAGATCTATTTTTAACTCTTTGAAGAACCTCCACACAGTTTTCCAGAATGGCTGCACCAGTTCACATTCCCACCAACAGTGCAAGAGGGTTCCCCTTTCTCCACATCCTCTCCAACATTTGTGGTTTCCTGCTTTGTTAATTTTCCCCATTCTCACTGGTGTGAGGGGGTATCTCATTGTGGTTTTTATTTGTATTTCCCTGATGGCAAGTGATGCGGAGCATTTTCTCATGTGCTTATTGTCTATGTCTTCCTCTGTCTATGTCTATGTCTTTGTCTATGTCTTCCTCTGTGAGATTTCTGTTCATGTCTTTTGCCCATTTCATGATTGGATTGTTGTTTCTTTGGTGTTGAGTTTAATAAGTTCTTTATAGATCTTGGAAACTAGCCCTTTATCTGATGCGTCATTTGCAAATATCTTCTCCCATTCTGTAGGTTGTCTTTGGGTTTTGTTGACGGTATCTTTTACAATTGCACCCAAAAGCATAAGATACCTAGGAATAAACCTAACCAAAGAGGTAAAGGATCTATACCCTAAAAATTATAGAACACTTCTGAAAGAAATTGAGGAAGACACAAAGAGATGGAAAAATATTCCATGCTCATGGATTGGAAGAATTAATATTGTGAAAATGTCAATGTTACCCAGGGCAATTTACACGTTTAATGCAATCCCTATCAAAATAGCATGGACTTTCTTCAGAGAGTTGGAGCAAATTATTTTAAGATTTATGTGGAATCAGAAAAGACCTCGAATAGCCAGGGGAATATTAAAAAAGAAAACCATACCTGGGGGCATCACAATGCCAGATTTCAGGTTGTACTACAAAGCTGTGGTCATCAAGACAGTGTGGTACTGGCACAAAAACAGACACATAGATCAATGGAACAGAATAGAGAATCCAGAAGTGGACCCTCAATTTTATGGCCAACTAATATTCGACAAAGGAGGAAAGACTACCCACTGGAAAAAAGACAGTCTCTTCAATAAATGGTGCTAGGAAAATTGGACATCCACATGCAGAAGAATGAAACTAGACCACTCCCTTGCACCATACACAAAGATAAACTCAAAATGGATGAAAGATCTAAATGTGAGACAAGATTCCATCAAAATCCTAGAGGAGAACACAGGCAACACCTTTTTGAACTTGGCCACAGTAACTTCTTGCAAGATTCATCCATGAAGGCAAGAGAAACAAAAATGAACTATTGGGACTTCATCAAGATAAGAAGCTTTTGCACAGCAAAAGATACCGTCAACAAAGCACTCCTTAATATGAATCTTCTGGGTTTTCATTCTACCTCATACCCAACCTTTATAGAAGTATATGGCCCCTCCGATTTCTGACTCTTCCTTGGGCTATTATTGTACAAACTGCTTCGTTCTTATTGGCTTCCTTTCCTCAAGGTATTTCACAAGTGAGGAAAGCTGAAACCTATGTCACTTTCCCTTCGTCTGTCTGCATTCATTCTTCCCAAACTGTGGTGTTCATCTCATCTTGCCTTCACCCAGTCCTTATGGGCTGACACCTATTTTTACTCCTTTGATGCCATGTTAGTGGTAATTTATGAGGTACTGGGGTATGTACAAGGAATATATTTTAGTACATGTTTTTCTTTCTTTGTGTATAATTTTCTGTATCCAAAAGAAGACTTGAGATTCCTTGCAATAAAAGATACATACGTAGGAAAGGGTGAGACTTGGGGAAAACAACAAAAATCAAGTAGCAAAAGGAGGGAAATGTCTGTGCAAGAAAAGCAGGCTAAGGATCTGGGCTTTGATAGCACAAATATTGACCTTACTAATAAGCTGCTGTGGCAGTTTGCTAGAAGGAAAAATGTGAAGAGTTTCGTAGCCCCTATTATTTAGCAGGAAGCATACCAAGACATTAGATAAGACTTTTCCTGCTAAATGTATTGGGTTGGTAGATCCCATTATTTAGTAAAAGTACCTACCAAGACAACTCAGAATTGATTACATAGAGTTGGTTCGAGTGAGACTCAGATAAGAAAGACACAAAAAAAGATGTGTGTGGGAATAGAGATGCTAAGTACTGATTCATATACATCTTTCCCAACACAAATCATGTGACAATGGCAATTGTACTGAAATTTCCAACTTTACTCAATATTCCTAGGTGGAAGGATGTTAAGAAAGTACTCCTAGAGGAAATTGTGTACTTTTTATCTTTCTTTGCCAATTTAAAAAGATATTCTGAATTGTGATTGCTATTTCAAGGTAAATAGGCAGACAGTAGAAAAGTATATTGGTAGAACACTTTACTTTTCCTCTCAAAAACAAGAGGACCCCCCCCCCTTGGTAAGCATATGAGTAAATCTGGATTCAGGATCCAATAGAATCACTCTCAGATTTCCTAATTTCACTTCTGGAAATTTTGGGGGAAATTCTGGATGCCAACAAGCATCGTAAAGTAGGATCAGTACAGTAGATTTAGCATGTTTTTAAGGTAACAAACAGGGATAGGTTACAAAGATGGGCAAGCACAGTCCCTTTTCCCAAGGAGCTTATCTTCCATCCACAGGAGATAATAGAATGGCATAGACTTTTAACAGAGACACCTTTCAGAGTTTACCACCCTCCTACGTGGAGAACCAATCCCTCTTCCCTACCCTCAGGGTGAATCTATGCAGCCCATAATGAGAACCCTGCTCTTCTAGACAGGGATCAGATTAGATTAGATTAGAGGTCTGGGGACATGTAACCAAGGCTGCACCAAACGGATTTCTTCTCTCAGGTATTTATGTATTTATTTATTTATTTATTTATTTATTTATTTAAAAGATTTTATTTATTTATTCATGAGAGTCACAGAGAGAGATAGAGGGAGAAGCAGACTCCCTGCAGTGAGCCCGATGCCGGGGGTGGGGAGGGGGTAAGGGTGGGGGTGGGGTGGGGATGGGAATTGATCCCAGGACTCCAGGATCACGCCCTGAGCCAAAGGCAGAGGCTCAACCACTGAGCCATCCAGGGATTCAGAATTAGAATTCAAAGGTGCTGATGATTCTGTGCAGTCCACTGAATTAAGGGGATTTTTGACCGTGTACCTGTGGCAATGCAGAGAACACATCTGGAGAAAAAGAGGGAAAAAATTAAGCTGGCATATAGAATGGCTTTCCAGTTCCTGTTTTTGGACTCATAGCATCTATAAGATGCTCCTACATTAAGAGCCTTAATCAAAACAACTGCAATACTGTACTACCATGAAGGCCAACAAATGAGTATAAACATGCTACGAGAGCTAAAATAGTCGAGAGAGTATAGCAGGTGTACTGTAAAGCAGGTGGGATTAGGAGATCTTGTTTCCTGTTGAGTTTGAGTGCCAGGCACTGAGAACAGGAGAAAATGCTGTGTCTGTCCAAGAGAGTCATAATAAGTGCAATGATAGTAAATTTCACACAGTTGGCACATAATTCCAAGCCACATATTTGTTTAAATGATTGAACTGCTTGGCTTTAGCTTCTATTTCCTTCTTTATTTCCCTTTGAAAATGTTATACAAATAGCGCCAGCTCACAAAAAAATAAAATCTGAGATGGCTTTCTTTGCATACTGGCTTGGGTTAAATGCATTCTGTGGATTGTTTACCAAGGATCAGCTGGTAAATCATAAAGATGTATGACAATGAACAAGGAGGGCCTGAAGTAGAACTATGCCAGGTACTTTTGACTGGAGGGTCTATTTTACAGGAAAAACCCGGGAGTCACATTGCTTTACAAGAGTGACTCAGGTATTGTTAGTAATATTTCAAGGCAAGCCACCTAAAATATCACTGGAAATGATCTTGTTTTCCATATCTTAGCATCTTCATTTAAGTGTACATATTTATGTCTGCATTTTAACATCTATCTACATTTGAACTCTACAAAATATAGCATTGTGATTCGAAGAACAAATTCTGCTATCAGACCTGGAATAAAAATCTTAATTGTCACCATTTCCTTGGGCACATGTCTTTTTTGTTTGTTTGTTTGTTTTTGTTGTTGTTTTTTAAGATTTTATTTATTTATTCATGAAAGACACACAGAGAGAGGCAGAGACACAGGCAGAGAGAGAAGCAGGCCCTGTGCAGGGATCCCAATGCGGGACTCGATCCAGGGACTCCAGGATCATGCCCTGAACCAAAGGCAGATGCTTAACCACTGAGCCACCCGGGTGTCCCGGGCACATGTTTTCATCTTGCTAAGCCAGTTCCTTCATTTGAAAAATGGAGATGATTCCTACCTCAAGGGTAATTGTAAGAATTACACTAGTTAATTGCACAAGATGCTAAGCATGTTATATGTCACATAAAAAGGCTCCTTAAATAGGTATTATACTATTATAATTATACTATTATACTATCTCTATTAATAATATAGAAATTATCATGTTTAGAAGAGACTGTTCAGGATCAGAAATGTTTACTGAACGAAAAGACAGGCACCAATAGGTCAGATTTCTTCCTCTCCTTTGTGTTCTCTTACCTGCCTAAGAACTGGGACCCTCAACTCAGCGCACACTGTCACCAGAATCGCCCATTCATTTATCAAATAAAGCGGTCTAGAAACTAGGTGTATCTTCTGGTAAGAACCCGGACTGTTGAACTGTAAAGCTAAAAGTACAGGCGTGACAATCCTTGGACCCACGCCGCCTTATTTAAACGGTGCGTCCACTCAGGTGCCACTGGAGGCCCAGCGCTCCCTGCGGATCCGACGCCCGACGCAACCGGAGGCTCCAGTCCCCGTAGGTGTCCGCGGCGCTCGGCCTCCCGGCAGCCTAGCCCGAGCCGCACCTGCCCCGCCGAAGTCCCGGACGGAGGAGCTCGGCTGCTGCGGGGGGCGCAGAGGCCGCTGGCGGCGCCTTCCCGCGTCCTTACCTCCGCGGGGCCGGTCCGGGTCGGACACCTGCCGGCCGCCTCCGATCCCCGCCGCCCCGCCCGCCGCCCCGGGAATAAGAAGGGAGCGCGGGGCCGGTCGGGGTCCGACACCTGCCGGCCGCCTCCGATCCCCGCCGCCCCGCCCGCCGCGCCGGGAATAAGAGGGGAGCGCGGGGCCGGTCCGGGTCCGACACCTGCCGGCCGCCTCCGATCCCCGCCGCCCCGCCCGCCGCGCCGGGAATAAGAGGGGAGCGCGGGGCCGGTCCGGGTCCGACACCTGCCGGCCGCCTCCGATCCCCGCCGCCCCGCCCGCCGCGCCGGGAATAAGAGGGGAGCGCGGGGCCGGTCCGGGTCCGACACCTGCCGGCCGCCTCCGATCCCCGCCGCCCCGCCCGCCGCGCCGGGAATAAGAAGGGAGCGCGGGGCCGGTCGGGGTCCGACACCTGCCGGCCGCCTCCGATCCCCGCCGCCCCGCCCGCCGCACCGGGAATAAGAGGGGAGCGCGGGGCCGGTCCGGGTCCGACACCTGCCGGCCGCCTCCGATCCCCGCCGCCCCGCCCGCCGCGCCGGGAATAAGAGGGGAGCGCGGGGCCGGTCCGGGTCCGACACCTGCCGGCCGCCTCCGATCCCCGCCGCCCCGCCCGCCGCCCCGGGAATAAGAGGGGAGCGCGGGGCCGGTCGGGGTCCGACACCTGCCGGCCGCCTCCGATCCCCGCCGCCCCGCCCGCCGCGCCGGGAATAAGAGGGGAGCGCGGGGCCGGTCCGGGTCCGACACCTGCCGGCCGCCTCCGATCCCCGCCGCCCCGCCCGCCGCGCCGGGAATAAGAGGGGAGCGCGGGGCCGGTCCGGGTCCGACACCTGCCGGCCGCCTCCGATCCCCGCCGCCCCGCCCGCCGCGCCGGGAATAAGAGGGGAGCGCGGGGCCGGTCCGGGTCCGACACCTGCCGGCCGCCTCCGATCCCCGCCGCCCCGCCCGCCGCGCCGGGAATAAGAAGGGAGCGCGGGGCCGGTCGGGGTCCGACACCTGCCGGCCGCCTCCGATCCCCGCCGCCCCGCCCGCCGCGCCGGGAATAAGAAGGGAGCGCGGGGCCGGTCGGGGTCCGACACCTGCCGGCCGCCTCCGATCCCCGCCGCCCCGCCCGCCGCACCGGGAATAAGAGGGGAGCGCGGGGCCGGTCCGGGTCCGACACCTGCCGGCCGCCTCCGATCCCCGCCGCCCCGCCCGCCGCGCCGGGAATAAGAGGGGAGCGCGGGGCCGGTCCGGGTCCGACACCTGCCGGCCGCCTCCGATCCCCGCCGCCCCGCCCGCCGCGCCGGGAATAAGAAGGGAGCGCGGGGCCGGTCCGGGTCCGACACCTGCCGGCCGCCTCCGATCCCCGCCGCCCCGCCCGCCGCGCCGGGAGTAAGAAGGGAGCGCGGGGCCGGTCGGGCCGCTGGCCGCGGGGCCCGGGCTGTGAGCGCGGCAGGGCGAGCATGGGCGCGGCGCGGGGCATCGGCAGCTTCGCCGTGTGGGACTACGTGGTGTTCGCCGCGATGCTGCTCATCTCGGCCGCCATCGGCATCTACTACGCCTTCGCGGGGGGCGGCCAGCAGACGTCCAAGGACTTCCTGATGGGCGGCCGCAGGATGACCGCCGTGCCCGTGGCGTTGTCCCTCACCGCCAGCTTCATGTCGGCCGTCACCGTCCTGGGCACCCCCTCCGAGGTCTACCGTTTTGGGGCCATCTTCAGCATCTTCGCCATCACCTACTTCTTTGTGGTGGCCATCAGCGCCGAGGTCTTCCTCCCGGTGTTCTACAAGCTGGGGATCACCAGCACCTATGAGGTAGGGGGACAGTGGGCTGGGGACGAAGTGGACGGTCGGGAAGGGCTTTTCAGGATCGTGGGGGGATTTTCCGGGGAGGGGGGACCCACTACCGTAGCGGAATCTCTCCGCGTCCAGGTCCTCACCTCCGCTGCCCTCCCCTTTAGGTAGAGCCCGGTAGAGGCGACAGGATCTTGGAGGTGAGCTCAGCGAAGCAGGGCGGCTTCCGAAGTAAAGGGACTGATTCCGACTAGTGCTCCCTAAGGCCATTCCTTGTCTGCTTTAACATCTTTGATTCAGAGTCAAGGGGAAAGATTGTAGAACTTTTTATTTGGGGGAGAGCAAGTTGTTCAAGTCTTAGTCCCTCCTGGTCAAAAGGGACCCCCTTGTCCCAGGCCCACAGGCACCATTGTCAGTTCGTTCCCAGGACCCGGAATAGAATTTGCCGCCCCTCCCTTGGTGCCCTAACTCATCTCAGTACCTGGTGTGTGCGGCCAGATTCTACCACTCACTAGCTGGGTACACCTGGGTGACCCATTGTGCCCACTTTTTCATCCCAGAATGAAAATAATACCAATGACCCTACCCAGTCCTTGGGAGGATTAAATGAGGGGACTCAAGTGCAGCACTCACAGGAGTGTCTCCAGCCCAGCGAGTGAGGGATAAACGCTTGCTGGCTGAAAGTTTTTGTGGCGGTAGTGGCAGAGGTGGTCACCTTGGAGTCCCCCAGAGGATTTGGCCACAGGGCTCTTAGCCTCACCTTCTCCAAATGTGGAAAGATGATGAAGGAAAACCATGTCTCCTGTGGTTATAGTCTTTCTTCAGTTTTTGGAAGGAAAGGGCTTTGCAAAGATGGGGATGTTGGGTTTAGTTCAAAAAGCTATCAAATGGCACCTGGGTGGCTGGTAGTTAAGTGCCTCCCTTCAGCTCAGGGTGTGACCCCAGGGTCCTGGAATCAAGTCCCGTATCAGGGTCTCCACAGGGAGCTTGCCTCTCCCTCTCCCTCTCCCTGTGTCTCTCATGAATAAATAAATAAAATCTTAAAAAAGAAGAGCTGTGGAATGGGAGTGTGGGATGGGGGATAATAAAATCTCAGGGCAGTAGGGGGCCTGTTTAGTGCCCTCCGTGGTCTCCTTTACCGAGGTACTAGCCCATGAACAGCATGGACAAACCTGGTGTAGTTTCCTCTCTCACAGGTCATTATCCAGAGGATGCTGATGCTACTTCTTAGCAGTCACCTCAGTCTTTGAGTTTAGGTTACTGTCTCCTCTAAGTCACGGGAAGGTGATTTCCTAATGAGGCTGGCTCAACTGGTGCTGGCCATGGGGCCTCAATGGCACAAATGTTGGTGACAAAGTGCTTGGGCTATAGTGACGCCATCCAGGGCAAGGCCCCCGTGGGGCAGCAGTGCCTTCCCTTCACTCTGCCCATTGTGTTTGGGAAAGTTTAGTCATCATCCCTGAGGTGAGCAGGATGGAATTTCTCTGTTTTACTCATAGGTGGCAAATTGGCTGTTCCAGGCCAATCTCTGTTCTCTTTTTTTTTGACCCTTGCGGTGTTTTGAAAGAAAATTAATTTAACATTTATGATGTTGCAAGGTCAAATAGAATTCCAGATTCTAGCATCTTTTGAAAATTTAGAAGCCTGGTGACACTGGGCTCACATTCCCTGTGTGCAGAAACTCCAGTTTTAAGACCATGACTCTCACTCCCTGCTAATTTCTACATTGAGGCCTCATCATTGTCAGTGCCTAGTTACTTTTTTTTTTTTGGCCTTATGATAGAGAAACCTCTGTCTTCTTCATTTTGTCTTCCTCAAAAATGCAAAAGGGGAAAGGGAGAGGGGTGAAGGGGATACTTGGTTTGGAGGGAGATGTGAGAGGACTTATTTCTTAGTGGATATGAGGGATAGTCCAGTATTTTAATATACGAACATCTGGCCGATCCACTTGTGTGTGTTTCCTGATGAGCCCTTACCTTAGGCAGTTTGAGTCTGTGAGCTCTGCTCTGTAGTTAACTAACTCCAGGACTCAGAAAGAGCTCAAGAACCTGGCAAGAGGACTTCAGTCCCCAGAGGTGAATGCTCCTCTCATAAGCACTGACCTATGCCTCTTCGGAGCAGCGACATTAACTAAACCAGAAACAGAGTTCCCACATTTCTCCCGTGGTGGAGGCTGTTAGCAGGATTCCATCTAAAATGTCGCAAAAAGTTAATGTTTACTGAATGCTTAATACACATGTGGCACTGGGCAGCATGTTCTACACACGGTCATCATCCAACTCAGTACTCAAAAATGATCCTGAGGAGGGGGGGGGTTCCTCGGAGAGCCCCGTTCTGCAGATACAGTTAAGCTACAGAAGAGGATGAGGCCAAGTAGCCTGGAGGCCGTGCAGTGGTGTCTACTGGCTACTTCTAAGGCTTTGGTAAGTCTGTTTATGCCCCCCAGGCAGGGCTTATACATGCAGGGAGAACAGGAGAAGCAGAATAGAACACCTAGAGTCATGTTCATGCTGGCGGGTGCCCTGCAGCAGGTGTCAGCAAGGTTTGAGCACGTGCTTTGTCCCTGACAGTTGGCCACTGCAGACTCTTTCTTGTGCATATTTTTTGTTTGTTTTATGCTGAGAGTGGAACCATTTACACAGAATAACAAGTCCAGCATTGAGTGATACCCTGGCATTCTTGCTCAACTCCGAAATCTCTTTGTAAGAAACTTAAGAAATCTTATGTTTCTTTAGCTAGAATTGGCTGTTCAGAGCACATTTGTCATCTATTTATCCCTGTCTTCAAAGTTTAGGCCTGAGAGATGTTTATCCACTAGCAGACCTACAGACTAGTAGTATGATGCAGGAATCCAGTTTCATTCCCTGCTTCTGCAGGGTCTTTCTGGATCCATGAAATCTGTTTGTTGGAACTGAGCTTTCCAGGATATATGTGTATGTGTATGTATACATGTGTGCACATATATATGTATATATATGGATTATATTTATGTGTATATATTATTCATATGTAGTTATGTTAATATATATGTATGCTTATAATTGTGAATTAAGTATACCTGTGGATTTGGATACCAACTTCTTTTTTTAAAAAAAAAGATTTTATTTATTCATGAGAGACTCAGAGAAAGAGGCAGAGACACAGGCAGAGGGAGAGGCAGGCTCCTAACAGGAGCCTGGTGTGGGACTTGATCCCAGGTCCTGGGATTATGCCCTGAGCCTAATGGAGATGCTCAATCACTGGACCACCCAGGCGTCCCTGGATACCAACTTCTTAATATCTTAGTTTTGAATAATAGTTTATGATATTTCTCCATCCATTTATATCATTTGAGAGCCTCCAAACCCCTGCAAAGTAAGAGGGAAAAGAATTAATACTGTGATCCTCATTTTTAAGAGGAGGAGCTTGAGATCTTCAGTGACTACCCCGAGCTTGTGCCGTCTATGAGGGGGACTGGGTGGAGGGCTGGAACTCCTCCTAAACATGACACTGTGGTGTATAATTTTTTTCCCTGTCAATTGTTTTGGAAGGTCCCACTGTGTGTCAGTGCCACCTACTCACTCAAAGCCATGGTCAGTGTGCTAACTTATTTATTTAGAATAATATAGTTGTTCCCTGCCCAGGTTTGGGCATTGAACGGCTCTAGACTTGAATTGTGGTTCTGAGAGCTGTTAGGTTGCAATTTTGGTGTTCTCTCTGATCTCCGGTGCCCTCCCTGCTAAGAGGTATAATGGCCTCGGGGTTGTTGGGAGAACGTCCAGTGTACACAACGAGTACTCTATAGCCCTCACCTGTGATTCGAGAGCAAAAACATCTGGTGTCATTTCCCCTGATTATTACTTATGTCAGTTTTTCCTTCCTTTCCCCCCATGGTATATGAAAAGACTGTTTTCAGCTTTAAAATTCTAAGGGAGTAATAATATTCATGTTAAAGAAAATTTGAGATCCTAGCTTCCTTTTAACTCTAAAATTCTATGATTCTAGCTCTATAATATATTATGATATATAATGTAAGAGATGAGCAGACTATATTTTAAGATATAGCAGATGTCAAGGAGAATAGGAAAAATTAGCAGGGTTGTTGGCTTTGAACAGAAACTGACAGGCTGATTTAAGTAAAAAAAATAATAATTTATTTGGGAGGATATTGGGATAGCCCATAGAACAGAGTGAAAAACTGAACAAATAGTCTGTGAAAAGGACAGAAGCCAGAGAAGCCTCTTGAGGCCGCTGTCAGGATCAGTCTACTTCTGCTCCAATCATTTGTTCTTTATATTTTACCTCCAAGATCCAAATACCCATTGGAAAGAGGAGCCAATTGGCTGAGTGTGGGTCAGGTGACCCTCCCTGGGTCAGAAGAGGCAGGGCACCTCAATGGACAAGTCCATCACAATTGCCTGCTGTGGGAAATGGCTGATTCCCAAGTGAATCAGGGAGGTGTCTGAAGTCGATACCAAGAAAAAAAGAAGAACAGTGCTTTGCTCATTCTAAAAATGCAGAATATAATCCATTTATTTGATATTCTGGGAAAGCCAAAACTAGGGATGGAGAACAGATCAGTGATTGCCAAGGTTTGGGGGCTGGAGGGAAGTATGATCATAAAGAAACAACATACCAGAGTTCTCTGAGGGCAAGAGAACTGTCCAGTTCTCTGAGGGCAAGAGAACTGTCCTGTGTGTGTTAAACCCAGTGAACCATAATTTAAAGCGAGAGTAAATTTTGCTGTATGTAAAGAAAAATAGCAGGACATGACATAGGAATATGGAAGACAAATCCCTTATGAAGTTGCTTAAAATTTCTCTTCTAAAAATTTAAATTCAATGTAGTTAACATATAGTGAGTATATTATTAGTTTCGGGGGTAGAAGTTAATGATTCATCAGTCTTATCTAACACTCAGTGCTCTTCACGTCACGTGTCCTCCTTAATGACCGTCACCCCCTTACTCCATCCTCCCACCCTTCTTCCCCTCCGGCGACCCTCAATTTGTTTCCTATAGTTTAGAGTCTCATATGGTTTGCTTCCCTTTCTGTTTTTATCTTATTTTATTTTTTCCTCCCTTGACCTGTGTTCATCTGTTTTGTTTCTTAAATCCCACATACGATTGAAATCATATGGTATTCGTCTTTCTCTGAAATCTGACAGATTTCACTTAGCATAATACCCTCTAGTTTCATCCACATCTTGCAAATGGCAAGATTTTATTCTTTCTGATGGCTGAAGTTGCTTTGCATCTCTAACCCTTTTCCTTCTTACGCAGCCAATTTTTTTTTAGAGTAAGTAAAGTTTTCACGTATTAACCATTTTTTTCCTTTTTTTTTTTTTTTGGAAACAGTATTTAGAGCTTCGATTTAACAAATGTGTTCGTCTCTGTGGAACAGTCCTCTTCATTGTTCAAACAGTAAGTTACTCTCCACGAGCTTGCTTTACCTTTTGTTGTCTAAAATGTCGTCAACCAAGGCATCCAGGCTAAGCTTACACATGAAGGATAAAAAAAGAGGTGTTAAAAATAGGAGGAAACCAAAAAAGGGAAAACACTCATCGTTACACTGTGTCAACCCTTGAGATCATGAAAGAGTGTTTCAGCAAATGCCCCACTTCCTGGAAAAAATGATGGTTTAAGGGAATGCTAAATATTACATTAATCAAACAATAGTGATGTTGCTTCAGGAGCATGTGCCTTTTCCTATCCCACCTCCTCCTCCTCTTCTTCCCACCAAAGTGACTGAGGTGTTGTCACGGCCAAGATGACAACGATGTTTCAAAGAGCTGAGGTAGCTGATAGTAGGAATCGTAACAAAGAGAAAGCAACTAGTACAGTTTCATAGTATTTTTGCAGCATGTTTAGTAACAGGTTTGAAAAATAATAACTGACATGGGAAGACAATAGGATATAATTTCATTTGCTCAAGAGCATACTTAAAAAAAAATCAGTACTCTTTAAAAAAAGGAAACTTAAGCCCTGATTGAAGGAGTTACTGAGTGTAAGACAACAGAATCCTGCACTCTGAGGTTTTTAAAGTTTGAAAGTTTTTAAATGACGCAATCCAGTAGTACAAGGATATGTAAGTATAGATTTACTGGTTGACAAGAATGGAAAGCAAAGATTTGCCAAGCAATCAGTGACAGAGAACACTTTCTGCTTCTCATCCGGGTTGCCAGAGGCTTGTCATGATTGTTGTGTCATTCATATTGATCTTCCTCTTGGCAGCTGCGGGCTTTAGAGATGGGTTTGATAATGCAGGTCCAGGAAGGAGTTCTTGTTTGTTCTCGTCCCTATTTGTAATTCACTTCCCCAAACACAAGCTACCTAAGCATTTGTAAATGATTTAACTTGACTCTATTTTATATTTCTGTAAATTGCATAACTTATATTGGTCCTTAACGCTTCTGGCGTAAAAGCAAGGAACTCTTTGGGTCTGGTAGAGGTTCTGACACAGAACTGAGGGTGGTAGTTTGCATTTACCGACTGTTCAGACCCTCTTTGGATCATTTTTTAAAAGAAATTCCTACAATGAAAAGTGGGGAACAACTGTCAGGAAGATGTTCTGTGGTCACGTTTCCAAATCTTCAACTTGGTCGGGATAAGGACTGTGGAATGCTAGTTCATTCTTGCAAAAAAGAGGAAAGCTTTAGCATCTCCTATTTGAAGGACTTACTTCCATTGATATTCCATGTAATATAACCATACATCCAAGTATTATATAATATGGCTTTTTTCATAATATGTTTTCATAGAATAAACATAGAACCATAGGACAATAATATGTTTTTATAGAGTAAATCACATAGAATATATATGATATATTTGCAAGATCAAATGCAATAGAAATTATGTTCTGAGAAAAAAGACCATATTTATCATACTTCTGTATCCCTGATTGATAAATATTTGCTAGATGTATGAGTGAAAAATAATATATAATATAGAAAAGATGGAATACAGTTTTTGTTGGCTTTCGGGATTTTTTTAGTGCAAATGTATACTTTTGTTTAATTAATGAGCATGCAAACTTTTTAATATTGGTTTCCAAAATGTTCACTATTTTTCCAATTAGTTACATAGTGATTAATAATAGTTTGAAAGCATATGAATGAGGGACCATCTCCTTTTAAATTTGTATTCTTTCTTTCTAATTGTTTGCATTGAGGAGAATTGATATTAAGCTTAAGGTGATGGATCAGTGACTATCTGCTCTAAGCACCACGTGAAAAGTCCATCATTTTAACAAAGTTGGTGATATGAGATTTTCGTGACCTATGACCACATCACAAACAGAAAAGGAGTATAACATTTTTAAGTCACAAACAAATTTTATTAAGTATACTGAAACTACTGTTTTAATTCATTATTGAGTTTATAAAAAAAATTGGTGTTTTTTTTTTATAATTCATACAGTTTATTTGGTTTCTTTTTTTCCGTAGATTCTGTATACTGGAATCGTTATTTATGCCCCTGCCCTGGCTTTGAATCAAGGTACACTTTAGAATTACCCATTATGTCACTCACATTTTGGGGGTCATTTTTAATAGAACTTATTCTCACTTTGGGGAGATGGGGAGATGGAGGAATGTTTCCAGTAACCTGCATCAGCTTGAGGGGAGGAGCAAGATGAGTTTATTGTTTACTGTAGCAGCTTCTTTGGGTTCCTGGACTGATAGCTCCAAAAGACCTATGATTAATAGAAGGGCAGGCCTCCATTCCTTCAGGATGAATACCCACTATGGTCTAAGTCATGAATGGCTGCAGTTTCTTCCTTGGTGGCTATAATCTGGAGCTGCAATCAAAAGGCTTCTGTGTTACTCAGCTCCATCATAAAATCTGGCAGGGAGAGAGCTTTTCTTATTCTCATTTCTCATGTGGTCCAAAATGCAAGGGAAGGAGATCTATGCGATTTGAAATATCAGATCACTCTTAGTGACAAAAAATGAAAGATGGCGATGGTGTCCTTTTAAACAAATGGATGAAGACGGTCCTAACCAACATACTACTTACTCTACTCTGGATTTGGGCAGATCAAAGCCATGCCACTGGAATAGTTCACTGAGGCAAAGGTGCCTGTTAGTCATATCCTTAAAAGGCTTTGGGAGCACCCCATATCCTTTGTATTCTTATCAATCTGATGTGAGTTTATCTCTAAAACTTCCTTATAAAATGGACAAGTGGACTCTGATGGGAAAAATGTGATGCAGTTCCTGGAGTTAATATAAAATGGAAAAGCCCCACTAAATCCACACTCTTTCTTGCTTTCCTGTTAGGTAGACAGTAATTATTACCTGAGTTTATAAAGTACAACAGTATCATTACAAAGGACAATTCCATTATATAACATGCTCTTGAATTCTGAATGTCAGGCATGTTCCATGTCAATATTACCAACATCATGAAGGGATCATTTCATGTATAAAGAACTGAGCCATAAACTTCATAAGTTACCTATTGGCTATAAGTGTAATTAAAGATGTGACTTTAGGGTTTTAAAGTACAGTTCTGGCATCTATGAAGAAATCAAGGACTCTGTTCTTATCAATTTATTGAGCCATTCCCTAGGAATTAGGACCCAAGAGACTGCATTATTACCACTTGAATATCAGTTGTATATTTTACTGTGACCGAGGAAGTATGCACGAGCATAAATGTAGTACTTGGTGTGCAAAAGATGCTCCATAGAAAGTTGTTTAATGTTCTCTTGGTCCAATCACTTCTTTTTAACCTTTTTTTAAAAAAAATATAGAAAACTTCAAACATACACTGGAAAAAAAGAGAATGGTATGCTGAACTCTAACGTACCTTTAAGTCTACACTAAAAATGATCAACTCTTGGTTCAATTCACTGTTTCCCTCACTAGATTGTTTTGCTGTAAATCTGAAGCATTTCATCGTTTCATCTGAATTCAAAATCTTTTAAAAATAAGGAGATGCTAACTTTTTCCACTGAGGTATAACTGACACGTAACACTGTATTATATTATAATGATCCAAGATTTGTATATATTGCAAAATGACTACCACAATATCTAGTCAACATCAATCTTCATACATAGTTAGAAAACTTCTTTTTCTTGTGATGAGAGCTTTTAATATTTACCCACTTGGCAGCTTTCAAACACGCAATACAGAATTATTAATTATAGTCACTGTGCTGTCCATTACATCTCCATGACTTATGTATTTTATAACTGAAAGTTTGTACTAGGATGTGTTTTGTAAGCACAATTATACCATATTCATATCTAAAATGCTAACATTATTTTTAAAAATATCAAAATGAAGTTGGTGTTCAGATTTCCCTGATTTTTTTCAGTGTTTATTAGTTTCAGGATTCAAGCAAATTTATGTAATTGCAATTAGTTGATTTGTCTCTTAAGTTTCTCTTTCTTGCTTTTTTAAAAAAAGATTTTATTTATTTATTTGACAGAAAGAGAAAGCACAAGCGGGGAGGAGCAGATAGAAAGGGAGAAGGATGATGCAGGGCTCCATCCCAGGACCCCTGGCTCATGGCTTGAGCTGAAGGCAAATACTTAACCGACTGAGACATCCAAACACCCCTCTTTCTTGCTTTAAATTTTTTTTAAGTAGGCTCCACATCTAGTGTGATGCCCAATGCAGGGCTTGAACTTAACAACCCTGAGATCAAGACCTGAGCTGAGAGTGCTTAATTGACTGAGCCATCCAGGGACCCCTCTTGTTTTTTAAAATTAAAAACCATTTTTTGTTGAGATTCAGTTTATACATAACAAAATACACAGAAATTAAGTGTACAGTCAGACGAGCTTTAACAATTGTATACAGTTGTGTGATCACCACCCAATTCAAAATACAAACATTTTCAACTTCTAATCTCAGAAGACTTTTTTGTGCCTCCTTATAATAAATCCCCCCTGCCAACCCAGCTGCCACTTTCTGATTTTTATCACCCTAAATTGGTTTTCCTTGTCCTTTAGAGTTTGTGTAAATGGAATAATATAGTGCCTTTTTTTTTTTTTTTTTGGTAACTGGTTTCTTTTGCTCAACAAAATGTTTCTGAGATTCATTTGTTGCTATAAGTTGGTTCAGTTTAACATATTAGTTTCTTGATGCCTGGATAGAAGACTTAAAAAAGTAGATCCTAGCCAGCAATAGTTGTTTTAACCAATATTTTTCTTTTAGATATCATGGTAAAGCTCAGACCACCTCAATGACAAAAAATTTGGTCTTACTAAGGAATCTGCTTGATTGATAAACACTTTAGACCACACAATTAGCATTAGGTTACATACATCTTACAACAAATATTACCTCCTCTTGTTAAAATAAGCCAATGTGGAACTAGGAACGAAAAATGAGCTGTGCTTAAGTTCCTAAATATCACAGCATCACACTCATAGAAATCTTATCTTCCCCTTAAATAGTTCTCGTCCTATCAGATTTTTAAAATGTTAATAAAATAAAAACATCCCTGAAAATATATTACCAGAGAAAAGAGATTGAATACAACTACAAATAATTTGGGGGGGCAGCACTTAGTCTACTTCTTCCACACGTGATTTGTTGTCATCCCCTTTGAGAGATGACATCCCTTCTGTCATGGCAACATCACCATCATCAGCAGTGGGGTCGCCTTCATGGATAACAAGACCAGGTTTGGTCATCCTGTAGATCCTGGTAGCCTGTGTTTGGAGATCTGCTTTTGACACATTTTTATTTCTATTTCTACCTTGAACCCATGTAGTTAAACATACACCTGTTATGACCCAGAACAGGGCAGATGCGTGTATGAAATATAAGAGACACTGGGTTGTACCATTTTACGTGTCCACTGCACAATGTGTGCACATCCAAGTTACTCCAGGTGTGCTTTTGCCCTGGCTTTGAGTCAAGGTACATCTTAAATTTACGGATTATGTCACACATTCAGGACTAATTTATTATATAGGGAAACAATAGACTTTTGTATATTAATCTTGTATCCTGCAACCTTGCTATAATCACTTACTAGTTCCAGGGTTTTGTTTCATTGTTTTTTTTTTTTTTTTTACATCAATGATCATGTCATCTGTGAACAGAGAGAGTTTTATTTCTTCTTTCCCAGTCTATATACCTTTTGTTTCCTTTCTTGCCTTACTGCATTAGTAAGGACTTCTAGCACAATGTTAAGAAGGAGCAGTGAGAGGGGACATCCTTTTCTTGTACCTGATCTTAGTTGGAAAGGTTGGAGTCTCTCAGTATTAAGCAGGATGTTAGCTGTAGGATTTTTTAAAAAGTATTTTATTTATTTATTTATTTGAGAGAGAGAGTGAGTGAGCAGGGGCCATGGAGGGACAGAAGAAGAGGGAGCAGCTGACTCCCCACTGAGCAGGGAGCCCACCCTGGGACTCAATCCCAGCACCCCAGGAGCATGACCTGAGCCAAAGGCAGATGGTTAACCAACTGAACCACCCAGGTGCCCTTGCTGTAAGATTTTTGTAGACAGTCTTTATCAAGTTGAGAGACTTTTCCTTTATTCCTAGTTTTACCGAGAGATTTTATCATGGACATTGCATTTTGTGCAATGCTTTCTCTCCATCTTTTGATATGATCATGTGATATTTCTTTTTCAGTGTGTTGATATAATAGATTCCATTAATTGATTTTTAAATACTTGACTAGCCTTGCATACCTGGGATAAATCCCTCTTGGTCATGGTGTATAATTCTTTTTATACTCTTTTTGGATTCAATTTGCTAATCTTCAGTTTGTTGAGGATTTTTGCAACTGTGTTTGTGGGAAATATTGGTATGTAGTTTTCTTACAATGTCTTTATCTGGTTTTGGTATTAGAGCAACCCTGGCCTTATGGAATGAGTTAGGAAGTATTCCCTGTGCTTCTGTCTTCTGAAAGAGATTGCAGAGACTTGGTATAATTTCTTCCTTAAATTGATAGAAATTACCAGTCAACCCATTTGAGCCTAGAGCTTTCTGTTTTGAAAGGTTTTTAATTATTGATTCAATTCCTTTAATAGATATAGTCCTATTTAGATTATCTATTTCTTCTTGCATGAGTTTTGGCCCATTGTGTCTTTCAAGGAATTGGTCCATTTTATCTAGATTATCACATTTGTGGGCAAAGCTATTGTCCTTCCATTTAAAAAGAATGTAATATGCCCTCCACTTCTTAGATAAATGGTAGCAAATTATACAACTTTTCCCCTTCCTGGTTCCATCTTAGTAACATTTACAACTTGTCTGGTAGAATAGTGTGTTTATTTGAACCATGATGACACAAACTTTATGACCCAGTTCAGTCTGGATAACTACCTCATAGTATCAAGTTGTTTCATAGCTTTATTATAGCATAAAGGATTTTTCATGTATTTAATTTAGCCAATTTTGGATCTAGATATAGTCTCTGAGGATAGAAACCAGGTCCATTTAACTCATTGAGTAAAATTTTAAACTCCACTTGTTTGGGGGCATTTTATGAGATTTGGGCCTAGTTTTAGGCAAGAGTAGAGAGGAAAGTAGAAAGATAGGTACCCCATAAATGATATAGATTTCTACTGATGATTTTTTTGAGAAGTATTTTTATTTTACATGTTTCACAGTTATGCGTGCATTTTTCTTTTCTTTTTTCTTTTTTGCAGTCACAGGATTTGATCTGTGGGGCGCAGTAGTTGCAACAGGGGTGGTCTGCACATTCTACTGCACGCTGGTATGACAAGAACATTACTTCTTTCACTCACCCACTTGTTTTGCAAAATTGCAAATTCCAATAGTTGTATTCTACAAGCTGGGTTTCATACATGCTCTCCCTCTCCTGCCTCTCAACTTTACATTGATCATAACTGAAACTTTTGTCTTTTATTTGAACCATTGCAGTGGTCCTGAGTCTTGTCTCCTAATTCAGCCTTACTGTTGCTAAATTACTATAGTTGTGTTCATATTGTTCCTCAGCTTAGAAACCCGAGATAGGGATCCCTGGGTGGCGCAGCGGTTTGGCGCCTGCCTTTGGCCCAGGGCGCGATCCTGGAGACCCGCGATCGAATCCCACATTGGGCTCCCGGTGCATGGGGCCTGCTTCTCCCTCTGCCTGTGTTTCTGCCTCTCTCTCTCTCTCTCTCTCTCTGTGACTATCATAAAAAAAAAAAAAAAAGAAACCCAAGATAACTTTCCATAGCCTATAGGCAGGAATCATAGTAGAAATATATCACAACCAGATAGTATGGACACTGATTTTGGATGCTAGTCCCTAAGCAGTGGTGCAACTCTATGGCATATCTGATATACTAAGTCTTATGACTCTAGTTGCTGGATGTTTTAGAAGATGGGGATCTCAGGGAGGGAATAGTTCAGCCAAGGGCATAGGGACTGGAGGGAGACACTTGGGAAGTTTTTGGCAGTGGCTAGTACAAAACAATTTTAGTATTTCAAAAACTGGTATGACTTTCTATTTGCATACTTGATTGCATATCAGCCCTGCCTGTAAGATAAAATCTATGATATTGCCATCTGCAATTTGACTCTGAATTTTCTTCCCAGCAATATCCCTATACCATTTCACTCTGCTTCAAAATATTTATCTGGCCACACTCAACATGTCATGTACTTGGACTTATTTATACTTTTGCCCATGCTACTTTATCTTCTGGGATGAGCTTCATCTTTGCCTCTGCTTCTGTCTGAAGCCTTGGCTTAAATCACACTTTCTTTTGAAGGTTCTCCCAACCTTACTATCTACCACCTTAAGTGTATTCCTTGGCCAAGATCTATGTTTTCATTATTTTTGTCCAGCATAGTATATAAGCATGTAGATGATTAATAATGTCTGATACAAGCATTAATCCTAATATACTTTTCCCTCAAAGGGTGGTCTTAAAGCAGTTATCTGGACAGATGTTTTTCAAGTAGGGATCATGGTGGCTGGATTTGCATCTGTGATTATACAGGCTACGGTGATTCAAGGTGGGATCAGCACTATTCTAAATGATTCCTATAATGGTGGAAGATTAAACTTCTGGAAGTAAGTTGCTGTTTACCTTCTGGTCAATAGAACACACCTTTTATTTTTTTATTTTTCTGTAAAAATAATCTCATTGTTGAAATAGTAAATTTACATCAGAACACAAATAGATGGCTAAGAATGTGGTACAAAAAATTGAAGCTGACAAGTTAATGTGTAAAGGGTTTCCATAAGGTCTTTAACAGGTTAAAACAGTCAGATAGTTAGTTACCTGGTACTTAGGATGGTGCTTTCTCCTAAGAAAGGATTGATAGTGAAGGAGTGTTTTTCTTCCAAACATTAAAATCTGGAACTGGTCAAAGGGTAGAATAGAGTAATTCAGGAAGAGATAGTGTAGAAATAAGAAAAGAAACCTCTTAAGAGAAAAACACTAGAAGACCCTGTCATTTTGACAGCTTTTTGTTTCAAGCAGCATAGAGAATTTTTCTATTGATATTGCCCTGGCAATATATGGTATATTATTATTACATTTCATAACTGTATATGTGTATGAATATTTTATAATATTATATGTTATTTCTAGAGAATTGACTAGGGAGTTATGACTAATGTCTCAAGTCAGTATATTGTATGATTTAACATATCTTAAACAGCTACGTAGGCTTCTTAGAGAAAGACCAATAGCCCAGATATTTCATCACAAATATACCACACAACTTAAAAGAATATTTAAAACAACTTCCACTGTGGATCAGTAATATCATTCTTGTTATGTTCAACATGAAGAGGAACTCATTTTTACATGGACTGGCTAATTTCGTCTTTAAGCAGCCCTACTTTGAGACAGGCAACCTGAAATCACTGGCAAGAAGAAAGAAAAAATACTTCTAACTTGGTAGCTCTTTTTGGTTTGGTGAAAATGGTGCTAATGGTTAAGAAGAGCCTTTCAGAGATTGGACAGGGACAACATGTTAACTTGCAGAAATATTTTGAATTATAATGAATTAATTTCAACTATTTCAGTAATCTTTTTTTTAACCTCAAGATTCAGATTCTAAGGAAGAGCACCCCAATTGTCCTAGCTTGGGCATAATTCCATTCCTCAATTGGGGAAGAGCAGGACACACAAGATTTTAAGAAAGCATGATTATAATGCCATGGTAATTTTAGAACATGAAAATCTTTAAACTGCATTAACTGAGTTCTTAAGCTTGAATATAAATTAGAAGTATGACTGTACAGGTGCTGGAAGAGAAATTATATATGCAAAATGTATCAATTTTATGTTCATTTCAGTACCATACCTATTGCTGTTATGCACTAAAGAATTTCTCTGTTGCTCTCTTTTTAGTTTCATGCTCTTCTCTGATTATAGCATAGCAGACTTGTTTTTTAAAATTATTTATTTATTTAGTAGAGTTGTTTAAATAACAATTTCTAAGGTCACAGAACAATTTTTATGAAAGCTCAGAATAATTAGAACATTCATTTTCCCTTAATCCCCTCCAGAGTTTCTAGTTCTCTGAAAGTATCCATTTTTATTTCATTGAACTTAAGTTAGGAATATTTCTGCATTTTTTATTGCTTAATGAATTTGTACATATTTACATCTGTATGCATATTTGTGTAGGTATACATTGCTTGCTTCCAAAAAATATTCTAGGAGAATTTTCTGTAGTTTTTTGCTGATATTTCAGGTTTGTTTTCTGTTTCTTTTCATTTAGTTTTGATCCTAATCCTTTGCAAAGACATACATTCTGGACAATTATTATAGGAGGGACCTTCACATGGACCAGCATCTATGGTGTCAACCAATCCCAAGTGCAGAGATATATTTCCTGTAAAAGCAGATTCCAGGCAAAAATGTAAGCCAAACTATGGTATGGAAATCATTAATAACTATCAGTTGTCTTTATTGAGACTCTTTGATTAGTCAAGCTTTGCTCAGATTTAAGTCTTTTGTATCATGAAATTCCAAGAAATAAATGAGATATTTAGTTATAAAAGGATCAAGTAAAACAAAGTGGTACTGTATATTTTAAATCAGATATTTGAAATATTTAAAGTAAATCTTATCAAATAAATAAGCATTCATTGTGTTATCTATTTGCATAAGGAATTATGGAGGATAAAATTTTTATAAATATATGCTCTTATTGTGAAGGAACTTAACATCTAATTAGGAAAATATATACAAGTATGCAAAAAGTGAAATAACAGTAGAAAGGCGTGACAGCTCCATGGAACAATATAACAACGGAAGAAATGGTCCAGGACAATATATTGCTAGATATGCTGGTATATTTTATTTTTAGACACAGTCATGGGTTTATAACTCTGATCTAATACTTGCTACTTGAGTGATATTGGTCAGGTTACTTAGTCTTCCTGAGTCTCAGTTTCTAAACTTATAAATGAGCATAAGAAATATACATCTCATGAGATGTATTGTAAACTGCTGTGCTTGGCACACACTTAGTAGGAGTCCAGTAAATGTGACCTCTAATCATAGGACTGAAGACAGAGAATGAGTGAGAGATTCCTGTCAACCTGGAAGATCCTGAATAATGACCATATGTGGTCAAGTGGAGAACAGTGGGAGAACATTCCAGATAGACATTGATTTGGACACAGCCCAGAGGTCAGAAGGATGACATGGTCAGGGAATTCTCAGGCCCATCTTGGTTTGAGCAAAGAGCTGGTTCTTTCTCTCAGATCAGTACAGTGACTACCACTCCCCATGGTGATATATAAAGCTGGCTGAGCCCACAGACATTTAGGAACTTAAAAATTACAAATAGATTAAGAATAACAGGGTGGTTGGAGTAGGACAAGGAATGGAAATTCTATTTCTATTCAAAGGAGAACATGAAAATATTGTGATATCATATGTCATAACTCAATATATTGAGAGTAATTAGTTTAGACATTTTCTGTCTTTGGAAAATTCTATAGTAAAAGATCTACACAAAAATCAGTACAGTAACTGGATATAAAATCCTTCAAAAGTGAGCTGAGGAGTTCTGGTATTTTAAGGAACTTTGAAGTAATGTAATTTATACATCCAGTAATCCACTGGACTTTAAATCCATACTAGAGCTGATGCCTCTCCCATATTAATTGTGCATGTGCTCTTCTGTTGTTTTTTTGAAACATGAAACTCAAGTGGTCTATTTTATAACTAAGAGACCAGCATTAGAGCTCCTGAACTGTCTTAATAAGAAGCAATTTCCCTTGGAATGGCCCTGAGCAGACTCCCCAAGCTGAGAGGAACCATTTTATCCTATTTCTTAACACCGGCTCCAGGGGAAGAATGAATCCCAGTCAAAAAGTTAAGACCTACTGACATTGATTGATTCGGGACTGTATCAGATGTTGTTGATAAGTCATCTATGTGAATGGCATTTAAGTCAAATAAAACTATATAGTAAAATATTAAACTCAAATATGAACAAGGGTGTTTGAGCAGGAAAGTGTCTGGGTATATTTTCTGATGATTTGGAGAAGAGCTGTAGTTATATGCTATTTTTAGACAATAGCAAAACATACAGTAAATTTAGTCAGTCAAGGGAAAAGGCTAGCAATCTGTTGTTTCGCACCTGTTGAAGGTGGGTTCTCTTGAAACAGACTCTGAGATGGAAGTTGGCATGCTAGAGTCTGTGAGGGAATCACTACCTGTGGAAGAAAGCAAAGAGAAGAAAGCAGGATTGGCCGTAGAAGTTGGATTGTAATGCCTTCTCAGTCAAGGCCTTAGGGGAAGCCGTGAAGCTAGGCTGGCCCCAGATTTGTCCCAGGTTAGGATGAGGAGACTGGTCCTTTAAAATTGTGAATCCAGTAGTCATTGGAGACAGGCACCTCAGGGAAGGAGGCATGACTTTGGAGGTTGTACCTCTCTTCAGCCTAGGGCAGCTTGTTACACTATCCCCTACAGCACCACTGGGGGGAAAATGTAGATACCTCAGCGAGAGCAATGTTTACTATTCAACTGACTATCAAGACATAGAACTCAATGCCATTAGCACTCGTAATATCAATAACTACCTTTTAACAAATATTATTACATGCCAAGCACCGGGCTATATGATACATACTATTTCATCTTATAACTTTGTGAGGTAGGCATTGTTGTCTCTAGGTGTAAACGAAGAAGTGGAAGATCAGAGAAAATAAATTACTTGTCCAGGGTCACATATAGTAGAACCAAGATTTATGTTCATATCTGACCCCAGTGCAGTTATACAAACCTTTACAATCTCCTGGAACACATGCCAGGTATTATGATGTTGAATATTTGGGAAGATACCTGTTCAAGGAATGCAGGGTTGCCTTTCATACTTACTAGATGATATTACAAACCACATTTAAACAACTTTGATGAGTTGCTACGTAGATGCTAACAATGTTTAGCAGTTTATAACTGCATTACTTTTAATTTTTTATTTTTTTTATAACTGCATTACTTTTAAAAGGAAAATGAGTAATAGTTACTGCTCTGGTGACCCTTAAAAATCTTTATTTCATGACATGAAGCCCTGAAGTAGCATAACTGGATACCATTATGCAGCTGATAATGTTCATGGAACTCTGACCAGGAGGATACATTTATTCAATAGAGAACCCCCCCATCTATTCCAAGTATTTCCAAATACATTGTTGACTGACAGCAAAGGCAGAAGGTTAGGCTAGAATAAAATAGATAGCATTTTTTGATAACCAAAAGATAATGTGCATTTGTTGAGTAATCATGAAAATCTCTCCTGTTTATGTAACAAGTTTCCTAATCTTTGGGATGGAAATTACAATTGTCATTTGCTGGTTTGTTTTCATTTCCTTAGGTCTCTCTACATCAATCTTCTGGGACTCTGGGCAATTCTCATCTGCTCGGTGTTATGTGGGCTTGCCCTATATTCCAGGTACCATGACTGTGATCCTTGGACATCCAACAAAGTATCTGCACCAGACCAGGTTCAGTACCCTGTTTTACTTACATGTACAATAATGATATCCAGAAAGCTTATAATTGGCAGGACAGAGTCTTACTATTTTTGTAGAGAAACAGCAAATGAGTACAATATCATCACATTTAAATTTCTAGAAAGCATTTGGCAAAAATTTATTTTAGCAGGCATAGCAGAAATGAAGAATGCTGTATCCAAGATTAAAAGATTTAAATACCTGGAAAATTTCAAGCCTAGTGTTAAATAGAACTAGGTCAAGGCTGGGAGTAGAAATGTAAACACAGTTAAAGAAAAAAACCAAGCAAACACAAACCATGATAGTGTAAAACATTGTGTGTGTATTCTTAGATCACTTATTCATCAACGTTTTACCTTCCAGTTTTTAAATGATAGAGAAACAGATCTAATGAATGAACATTTATTGAGTATTAAGTATGAGATGAAATTCTGTGCCCAGAGCTTTGCATGATTTATCTCTTCTAGTTCTCATAAATAGTAGTTCTAATTTTAGGCATTAGGAAATGAGTAACTCACAGAGAGGTTATATTACTTGGCCAAGGTCACATAGCTGATAAATAAGAATAGTTGCAAGTACTCATCGTACTATTATAAATGCTTTATTTAAATTTCAACTTTGAACCCATAGTGCTATACTTTGAGGTAGGTGCCATGATTATCTCCCTTTCAAAGATGAGGAAACTTAAGTCATAGACAAGTTATATAATAGCCAGTAAACCTGGAACCAGATTTCAAGCCCAGGCAGGCTGCAGCCAGAGTCCTAACTTTAACCTCTATGCCTTATACCACCTTCCCAGAAAGTGTAGCTAGAATTCAAACCTAGGACTGCTGGACTTTGAAGCTTGAATTCCTTTTCTCAGAGTTCTTGCCAACATTATTTTCGGAGACGTTCTTCTAAATCAAGAGCCCAGGAGCCTCGTTAGATTGAAGATAGACTGGATTTTATGTTGATATAAATGCATCACATACTACTAGAAAAATGCAACTTTGTGTAATTGGAAAATTAGAGCCTTCTTGAGCTGTTCATCTGCACCCTATATTCACATGTATCCCTCTGTTCATAAATGGATCTTTCCCATTTGCTCAGATAATCTAAGAATCATGTTTGCTTTTCCCTTATATTCTCTCTTTCTGTGATTTTTGTCAATCTCCTTTTATTTGTATTTTATATCACGAAGACAATAAGGATGTTAAAAATGTTTCTCATGTATCCTCTCCTATCCTTGGATAACAACAACAAAAAATGTCTTACAAATTCCTACCCTTGAGACTCCTTGTCATAGACTGCATTCAGGATGTTTTTCATGCATGCACCTTTAAAGAGCCTGTGCTAATTTTTTTTTTAAAGGAATGCAGTTTCCTCCTACTTGGATGTTTCCAGTATTGTGTTAATTGTTGAGGAGCTAATTCAGTTAACATTTCCCTGGGGATACAATGGACATAAGGCACACTCTGTAGAAAGTCAGGTCAAAATCATAACCTGAGCAGAGCAAAGATACAGTTCTATGACACTCTGCTGGAGCTCACCCTGAGGAAGCAAGATTAATGTCTAGATATAATTTTACTATTTTTCCATCAGTCTCACCTGGCTGATTCTGTCCCCGAGGGGGCCATTCAGAATATGAAATATCACACCAAAGACTTTTGAGAAAGTTGATGTTAGGGTAGAGGATTTTAGATCTCATTATAACAATGACAATGGAAACTTGACTTTTGCTTATGTGTGGAATATTGTTAAGATATCTTGGGGAAATTGGGTCTTGATTTCATATACAGATAAGTGCTGTTCTTTCCGAGACTAAAAAAAATTAGTAAGCTTTGGATAAAGTGGAGACATTCTTAAAATGACACAGACCCTTGTAGCAGTGGACGGTGTTCTTTCATGTCCCATAACAAACTATTGTCAAATGAAATCAGAAAAGGCTGTTAAGATAGGACGTGACATCCACTCTGTACAATCAGAGACAGAATCAAGAATGTTTCAGTGCAAGTGAGGGGGGACCTCCTTCTAGAAAATTATCCTCTTAGGAACCTTTTGATTTAAAAAAAGCAGTTTTGTCAAAGACTGTCATGTAACATAGTACTGGAGTACTACACCTTCCCTTCCTTATTTAATATTTATTTTAAAGTAATTTATCAAAAATTAAGTTGATATCATGAACTTTTTAAAAAGAAGCAACTTCCTGAGGTTACTCCACTTGTCACTATGTCTCATACTGTATATGGCTATAATTACACTTTCAATCCTGAGTAGTGATTGAAGTTCTCAAAGATATCTTTGAGTCATCAAGTAAAGTTAAATGAATGCTGCTTACTTAAGCATAGAGATATGTAAAACATTTCCTTTAAAGTGATTTATTACTCTGAAGAATGAGAATAGCTACCTTTTATCAAGCATTTACTGTATTCCATGTACTATACTAAGAACTTTACATAGGTTATGTAATTTAACTTTTATAGCAAGTCTATGAGGTTAGTATTATTACCCCTATTTTACAGATGAGGAAACTGAGTCTTAGACAAGTAACAAAATCCATTTCTGTCTGAACTCAGAACCCATATCCTTAACTACTGTGCCATTCTTTCAAGAGTTAACACCAAAAGAGTTTACTTTTTCATATTTGGAAATTTCAATTATGTGGAATAGGTTCCTTTAATTCTTGATGAACACAAGATAAATGAGGCATTGGTTCATTTTATTTGATAGCAAATAGCACTTAGGAGTAAATTTTGGAATTTTTCAGCTCATGCCTTATTTGGTACTGGACATCTTGCAAGATTTTCCAGGACTTCCTGGACTTTTTGTGGCCTGTGCTTACAGCGGGACGTTAAGGTATGAACTATGACTCTAACAACACATGGTTTCCCCATTGGGATCTTTCTTTTGTTACTGGATATTTTGGGAGATAAAGCTGAATTCTGGACATGAGCACAAATGCCCCAACTTGGGTAATCTACTCCATGTATCCTTTCTGTTGGTCTCACTCTTATCCCTATGGACTGCCAATCTATTATCCTCAGTCTCCACTTTTAACTTGGTCTCTACTGTCTAATACATCATCACATACTCTGTAGAGTCACCATAATAATGATCAGTTGATGGTAGTTTTCACTGGTCATCAAAAATTGGTGCCTATAATCTTGGTTTGAAATGTATGTATAGCTGAAGTATGGTCAAATGGAAAATTAGAATGAAAACCTCCTATTACATGCTGAATAATATACACTGTTCAAAAAATCTTGTTCTGTATTTGAACTTATTCATTGTACTTTCTTCCAATGTTTGTGTCAGGGAATTCTTATTATTAACCATGTACAGCATATGTGTCTGAGGATCCAGGAAATTAATATTATTGATATTTATAACATAGATTTGTGAAAATTTATGACAGTCCTTTCTATACACAAAGAAAAATATATTTTAAAGTATATAGTAGTACTATACTACTATTATATAGTAGTACTATGTGGTCTGTGTGGATTCTTTCTATAGAAGCTGAGGATTTATTGCAAAGTGGAACCAATATAATATTGTTCTTTTTTGCCTATGGATCTTGCCTGAATCATTCTTGGATGATAACAGCTTCCAGAAAGAGGATGTTGTGATCATCAAAAATACGGCAGAAATCTGGTTATATTTCAGAAATGATAGTTTGTTCCCCCTGTCTTATTCCTATATAAAGTATTATTAAAGTTAAAATATAAATCAAGGGCGCCTGGTTGGCTCACTTGGCATGGGACTCCCTGCCCAGCTCAAACTCTCCCTCTCCCTATTCTCTGTCCTCCCACTCCTCCCTGCTTGTGCTCTCATAAATAAATAAATAAATAAATAAATAAATAAATAAATAAATAAATAAAATATTTTTAAAATAAAGTATTATATTTTATTATAAATATATATAATATATATAAAATCTCATAAATCAATTTTTCTCTTACAGCACAGTGTCCTCCAGTATTAATGCCTTAGCAGCAGTAACTGTGGAAGATCTAATTAAACCTCACTTCAGATCACTCTCAGAAAGGTCTCTCTCTTGGATTTCCCAGGGAATGAGTGAGTTTCCATTTCCATAATTCCATTTTGCCTCCAGGAGATGATTTTTAGAAATACCTGAAATTCTTTTCCATGGAAGATACAGAGTTAGAAAGTTAGAACTTCCAAGTATAAATGTATATATACATATGCATACCTCTGACTAAATGTAGTCATGCCATATTTGCAATCAAGATTTGAGGGACACTTCAAGCAATTAATTGTCAGGGGATCACAAGGAACAATTTCTAAGGTCCTTATATGGCTGTCCTTTTCTCACTTCTTCCTATCCCAAATTCTTAGCCACAGAAAATTATTCAACCTTTTTCCTTTTCAAACTTTAGCCAAGGGTTTTAAGAAATACCCTTAGCCAAGAGCCACACTTCTTCCTTATTACCTAAGAGAGCACTATCAGTTTAAAGTACATATATTTTCCATGTGTATGAATTGAAGATAAAGAAATAGTGTTCTGCTTTTTCACTTGATTATCTATTCGGTCTGTACATGTAGACTGACCTGGAGATAGTAATTTAAATTGTACAAGGAACTTCTATCGATAGATTGTAGGACCTTATTATGGGTTAAATATCAGTTGAATGGAAATATCAGTTTAAGACCTGAGTTCCCAGATGTCCCAAATGTAACAATCTGACTCAAAGAAATTTGTCTAGCATACTTCGTTCTTTATGTTTGACGTTGTGATCATATGTGTTCTGGAATGAGTGACTAACAGACTTGTTTTTTAAAAAGAATGTTTAACCTCAATCCAGTAACACTAATAGGCTGTCAAAGAAATAGTAAACAATATTCTATTTTGAGCCATAATTCTTTATGTAATTGTCTCGACTATAGCCTGGAATAAATACTTAATTTATATTCTTCAGTGTCCTTTAAATTTAAATAACATTGCATTGTTTTATTATGCACCCAATTTTAATCCTGGAGCATAATTTCAGAATGATACAATGTTTCCTGAAGAGTATTTAGATTGATTTATTATAGGATTATTGAAGCTGTATGATTTTAAATAGAAGCTTTTGAAGCCAGACAGACCCAATCTTGCTTTACCAATTTACTAGCTTCAAGTAAACCCAATAACCCAATACGGCTTGAATTTTTTGTATGAAAGATGGAACAAAAAATATTCATCTTGTGGGTACTATGAGGTTTAGAGATGATGAATATAAAATAAGAGGTACTAACTGGTGCTCAAGGAAGGATGTTGATAATAATAACAAATCAATTCTACTAGTATAGATGAGGTGTTCATTTACTTTGAAGGGTTATATATAAGTCATTGTCTTGAGGTATATATAGTAAGAACGTCATAGAGAATAACATGGCAAAAATAATTTGAATGTGTTTCCACTAACTTTGAATACCAAAACCCCACAGTGGTGACTAGTCATGAGCTATCAGAGAAGAATCAAGCTAAATATGTTAGAAATACTATTGACATTAGGATTTGGAGGCACAAAAAAATCATTGCGACATGAGCTCTTTGTAAAAACTTAATGCAAAATTTTCTTTCAGGTGCAATAAGGGTATTTACCCAATATATTTAACAAATTTGTGAGTGATAGTGTAAATAAGATAGATGTAAGGATGCACTAACTTTATGATGAGCAAAGTTATCAATTCTTTTTTGTGTGTGTTTTGATTTTGATGTGTGGGAAATTATATTGACAGATTTCAGGTGATTTGTGCTGAATGGAAATATTCAAAAATAAAAACCTGGAGGCGTGTGTGTAAGTTTTCCTATAATTTTAAAAGTAAAACATGTGTTTGGTGAAAATCTAGAAAATACTGAAAGCCAAAAGAGAAAAAAACATCCCATATTTCATAATCTAATCAGTAGTGGTGGCTTGAGAATTTCTATAAAGTTTGGGGAAACAATTTGGTAGGATGGGTAATATATTTGATACCATCTTTCTTTGTATTTAAGGAAAGGCTTAGAGATATTGATGGAGACAACAAGAGTGCTAGAGGTCTTAAACCACCCATTGGTATGGATTGTCACTTCCCAGAATAAATGAACACTTCAAATCAGAGGATGCTAATTTCTGATGTTTATTACTCCTTCCCCTCCCCCATCATGCCATACAGAGCAGAGCTGGATTGTGTCCTGTTTCTGGCAAACTGAAAACAGAGACCTGAGCCTTCCTTTATAAACAAATGTTTATGGAGGATTAGATTAATAACACAATAGTTCTTAGCTTTTAAGTCCCTATAGTTAATGCTAGGGATTTTTTTTTTACTTATATAACCTGATGTCATTAATCCTAGGTCACAATATCAGAATTTTCTTTCCTACTTGCACACTGCTGATCCTGTAGGAAAACACCTCTTCCTTTTTTTTTTGGCTGACTTGATGTATGTGGTCATTTTTCACCACAATCATATTAATTACTTTGAATCAAAGGTGGGGTAACTTATTCTGCTGAGAACTGTAATCCTCTGGGTCTGAATTTTACACTGGCTCTTATATCATCCATCTAGGTGTGCTGTTTGGAGTTCTGTGCATAGGAATGGCTGCACTGGCATCACTAATGGGAGCTTTGCTGCAGGTAAGAGCTGCTTCTTCAAGGTTTGAGTTATAAAAACTGAATTCTCCTTTTTTAAAAAAAATATTGGTATGACCGTCCTTCCAGTCTTCTCTATTCATCTGTACATAGCCATATCAAAGAACAGAGTTGACTAAATTCTTTAAAATTAAGCTTTCTATTTTGGTATAATTGTAGATGTATATGCAATTTAAAGAAATAATACAGAAAGATCCCATATACCCTTTACCTAGTTTTCCTCAATGGCATGAACTTATATTGATTTTTTTCCCTCTTTCCTTATGGATGTTCAGTTTCCTTATGGAAAATTTTCCATTGAAAAAAGACAACACCTATATAAAAGAATCAGTTAGGTAGGGTTTCTGGGTGGCTCAGTAATTTGGGCACCTGATTTGATTTTATCTCAGGTCATGATCTCAGGGTCAGGGGTTGACCCTGCTCAGCTCAGAGTCTGCTTGCCCCTTTCCCTCTGTTCCTCCCCCTGCTCTCTCTCTCTCTCTCTCTCTCACACACACACACACACTCTCTCTCTCTCTCTCAAATAAATAAAATATTTTTAAAAATCAGTTAGGCATATTTGTGTGAGCTTATTTCTGGTTTTTCTATTCTTTTCTATTAATCTATGTGTCTGTCCCTCTGCCAGTACTAGGTGGTCTTGATTTTTGTAGCTTTATCATAAGTCTAGAATCATGTACACTAACTCCTTCTACTGTATTCTTATTTTTCAAAATTGTTTTAGTTATTCCAGTTCCTTTGCCTTTCCATCTAAAGTTTAGAATGATAAACCATTAGCCACCCTTACTAAAAATAAAAGAGAAAGGACTCAAATTAATAAAATCACAAATGAAAAAGGAGAGATCACTACCAATACCAAGGAAATACAAACGATTTTTAAAACTTATTATGAGCAGCTATACACCAATAAATTAGGCAATCTAGAAGAAATGGATGCATTTCTGGAAAACCAAACTACCAAAACTGGAACAGGAAGAAATAGAAAACCTGAACAGGCCAATAACCAGGGAGGAAATTGAAGCAGTCATCAAAAACCTCCCAAGACACAAAAGTCCAGGGCCAGATGGCTTCCCAGGGGGAATTCTATCAAACGTTTAAAGAAGAAACAATACCTATTCTACTAAAGCTGTTCGGAAAGATAGAAAGAGATGGAATACTTCCAAACTCGTTCTATGAGGCCCGCATCACCTTAATTCCAAAACCAAAGACCCCACCAAAAAGAATTATGGACCAATATCCCTGAAGAACATGGATGCAAAGATTCTCAGCAAGATACTAGCCAAAAGGATCCAACAGTACATTAAGAAGATTATTCACTATGACCAAGTGGGATTTATCCCTGGGATGCAAGGCTGGTTCAACACTCATAAAACAATCAATGTGATTGATCATATCAACAAGAGAAAAAACAAGAACCATATGATCCTCTCAATAGATGTAGAAAAAGCATTTGACAAAATATAGCATCCATTCCTGATCAAAACTCTTCAGAGTAGGGGTAAAGGGAATATTCTTCAGCATCTTAAAAGCCGCCTACAAAAATCCCACAGCAAATCTCAGTCTCAATGCAGAAACACTGGGAGTCTTTCCCCTAAGATCAGGAACAAGACAGGGATGTCCACTCTCACCACTGCTATTCAACATAGTACTGGAAGTCCTAGCCTCAGTAATCAGGCAACAAAAAGACATTAAAGGCATTCAAATTGACAAAGAAGAAGTCAAACTCTCCCTCTTCGCAGATGACATGATACTGTACATAGAAAACCCAAAAGACTCCACCCCAAGATTGCTAGAACTCACACAGCAATTCGGCAGTGTGGCAGAATACAAAATCAATACCCAGAAATCAGTGGCATTTCTATACACTAACAATGAGACTGAAGAAAGAGAAATTAAGGAGTCAATCCCATTTACAATTGCACCCAAAAGCATAAGATACCTAGGAATAGACCTAACCAAAGAGGTAAAGAATCTATACCCTAAAAACTACAGAACACTTCTGAAAGAAATTGAGGAAGACACAAAGAGATGGAAAAATATTCCATGCTCATGGATTGGAAGAATTAATATTGTGAAAATGTCAATGTTACCCAGGGTAATTTACACGTTTAATGCAATCCATATCAAAATACCATGGACTTTCTTCAGAGAGTTGGAACAAATCATCTTAAGATTTGTGTGGAATCAGAAAAGACCCCAAATAGCCAGGGGATTTTTTTTAGCCACGGGAATATTAAAAAAGAAAACCATACCTGGGGGCATCACAATGCCAGCTTTCAGGTTGTACTACAAAGCTGTCGTCATCAAGACAGTGCGATACTGGCACAAAAACAGACACATAGATCAATGGAACAGAATAGAGAATCCAGAAATGGACCCTCAACTCTATGGTCAACTAATATTCGACAAAGCAGGAAAAACTATCCACTGGAAGAAAGTCTTTTCAATGAATAATCTGTATTTCTAAAAAATGTTGCTTAGATTTTGATACAATTGCATTAAACCTATATATTAATTTGGGGGAGAACTGACATCTTTACTATGTTGAATCTTTGAATCCATAAATATAGTATATCTCTTCAGGTATTTAGGTCTCTGATTTTTTTCATATCCATTGTGTAATTTTCAGTATATAAGTTCTGTATATGTTTAGTGAGATTTATGCTTCACAATTAAAAAATTTAGGTTTTTAAAAAAGATTTATTTGAGAGAGAGCAAGCATGAATGGGGATAGAGGCAGAGGGAGAGAATCTCAAGCAAACTCCCCACTGAGTGTGGAACCCAGTGAGGCGCTGGATCCCACAACCCTTCAGAACATGACCTGAGCCAAAATCTTGATTTGGATGTTTAACCAGCTGAGCCCCCAGGGGCCCCATAATTTTTTAAAAGTTTTTATTCTATTTCCAGTATATTAAGTAACATATACAGTGGTGTATTAGTTTCAGAGATACAATTTAGTGATTCAACAATTCCGTACATCACCTGGTTCTCATCATGACAAGTTTTTTCCTTCATCCCCATCCCCTGTTTAATCCATCCCCCAACCACCTCCCCTCTAGTAACCATCTGTTTGTTCTCTTTTGTTAAGAGTCTGTTTCTTGGTTCATCTCTCTTTCTCTCTCTCTCTTTTTTTTTACCTTTGCTGCTTTGTTTTGTTTCTTAAATTCCACATATGAGTAAAGTCATATGGTATTTGCCTTTCTCTGACCGACTTATTTCACATAGCATTATACTCTCATGCTCTATCCATGTCATTTAAATGGCAAGATTTCATTCTTTTTATGGTTGGCTACTATTCATATCTATTATATTGTGTTGTTTAATTTAGCCATTCTGATTGGTGTGAGGTGATATCTCCCTGTTGTTTTGGTTCACATTTCCCTGATGATGAGTGATGATGGGCATTTTTTAATGTGTCTGTTGGCTAGTATCTTCTTTGGAGAAGTGTTTGTTCATGTCTTCTGCCCATTTTTTATTGGGTTATTTGTTTTTTGGGTGTTGACTTTTATAATTTCTTTAAATATTTTGGATACAAACTCTTTATCAGATATGTCACTTGCAAAAATCTTCTCCCATTCAGTAAGTTGCCTTTTACTTTTGTGAATGGTTATCTTTACTATGCAGAGGCTTTTTATTTTGATGTAGTCCCAATGGTTTATTTTTGCTTTTGTTTCCTCTGCCTCCAGGGACCTATCTAGAGAGAAGTTGCTGTGGGCCATGTCAGAGAAGTTACTGCCTGTTCTCTCCTAGGATTTTTATGGTTTAAGGTCTCACATTTAGGACTTTCATCTATTTGAATTTATTTTCTGTGTAGTATTAGAAAGTGGTCCAGTTTCATTCTTTTGCAAGCTGCTGACCAGTTTTCCTGACACCATTTGTTGAAGAGACTGTTTTTTTCCCATTAGATAATCTTTACTGCTTTGTTGAAGATTAATTGACCATTTTCTGTTGTGTTTCATTGATCCATAGGTCTCTTTTTGCATTAGTATCACACTGTCTTGATCACTACAGCTTTGTAATATGACTTGAAGTCTGAAACTGTGATGCCTCGAGCTTTTTTTTTTTTCAAGCTTACTTTGGCTATTTGGCATCTTTTGTGGTTCCATATAAATTTTAGAATTGTATTTTGATAGTGATTGCATTAAATGTGTAGATTGGGTAGTATAGACATTTTGAGAATATCTGTTCTTCCAATCCATGAGAAGGGAATATATTTCCATTTCTTTGTGTCATCTTCAATGTATTTCATCAGTGCTTTATAGGTTTCAGAGAACAGGTGTTTCACTTCATTTGTTAAGTTTATTCCTAGCTATTTCATTGTTTTAGGTGTAATTGTAAATGGGATTGTTTTCTTAATTTGTCTTTCTTCTGCTTCTGCTTCATTATTGGTGTATAGAAATGCAACAGATTTGGAAGATCAGTTTGGTATCCTGCAACTTTATTCGCTGGTAATTGATCTGTTCAAATTTTCTATTTCTTCCTGTTTCAGTTTTCTTAGATTATGTTTCTAGGAATTTATTTCTTCTAGGTTGTCCAATTTGTTGTTTTCACAATATTCTCTTATAACTGTATTTCTGTGGTGTTGATTGTTATTTCTCCTCTCTCATTTGTAATTTTATTTATTTGAATCCTTTCTCTTTTTTTCTTGAGGCTTATCAGTTTTATTAATTTTTTCAAAGAACCAGGTCCTGGTTTTTATCAATCTGTTTTATGATTTTTTAGTTTCTGTATCAGTTTCTATATCATTTTTTCCTGCTCTAATCCTTATTGTTTCCTTCAATCTGCTGGTTTTAGGCATTGTTAATTTTTTTTTCTAGCTCATTTAGGTGTAATGTTAGGTTGTTTATTTGAGATTTTTCTTGCTTCTTGAGGTAGACCTATACTGCTATGAACTTCCCTCTTAGAACCACTTTCTGGAAAGCTTTTGAACCATTGTATTCTAATTTTCATTTGTTTCCATGTACTTTTATATTTCTTCTTTTGCTTCCTAGTTGACCCACTCATTATTTAGCATGATGTTATTTAACCTCCATGTATTCATGGTCTTTCAGATTTTTTTTTCTTGTGATTGACTTCTGGTTTCGTAGTGTTATGATCAAAAAAGATGCATGGTATGACCTAGATCTTTTTTAACTTGTTGAGGTTTGTTCTGTGGCTTAGTATGTGACCTACTCTGTAGAATGTTCCATGTGCACTTGAAAAGAATGTGTATTCTGCTGTTTGACAATTGAATGATTTGAATATATCTGTTAAATCCATCTGGTAGTGTGTCATTCAAAACCATTGTTTGCTTGATTTTCTGTTTAGATGATCTGTCCATTGTTGTAAGTGAGGTGTTAATATCCCCTAATATTATTGTATTACCATTAATTAGTGCATTTGTTTGTTACTAACTGTTTTATGTATTTTGACATCTTTACAATTATTATATCTTCTTGTTGGATTGTTCCTTTTATTATTATATAGTGTCCTTCTTTGTCTCTTATTAGAATCTTTTTTATTTTTAAAAGATTTTAAAAATTAATTAATTAATTAATTAATGGGGGAAGGGGCGAGGGAGAGGGTGAGAATCTCAAGCAGACTGTGCTGAGCATGGAGCCTGATGTGGGGTTCAATCTCACAACCCTGAGAGCATCACCTGAGCCAAAATCAAGCCACATGCTTACCTGACTGAGCCCACCCAAATGCTCTACAATCTTTTTTTTTAAGATTTTATTTATTTATTCAAAAAGAGACACAGAGAGAGAGAGAGAGAGAGAGGTGGGGACACAGGAAGATGGAGAAGCAGGGTCCACGCAGGGAGCCCGATGGAGGACTTGATCCCGGGTCTCCAGGTTCACTCCCTGGGATGAAGGCGGAGCTAAACTGCTGAGCCACCGGGCTGCCCTAGAATCTTTTTTTAAAGTCTAGTTTGTCTGATATAAGTATTGCCTCTCCAGCTTTCTTTTAACATCCATTTGCATATGGTTCTCCACCCTCTCATTTTTAATATGCAGGTGTGTTTAGGTCTAAAACGAGTCTCTTGCAAGAAACATATAGATGGATCTTGTTTTTTTTATCCTGTATTTTGATTGGGACATTTTTTCCATTTACATTTAAAGTAATTATTGATAGATATGTACTTATTGCCATTATATTACTTGTTTTGTGGTTGTTTCTGAAGACTTTCTCTGATCCTTTCTTGTCTTTTTTTCATGGTTTGCTGGTTTTCTTTTTCTTTCTTTTTCTTTTTTTTGCTGGTTTTCTTTAGTGATAAATTTAGGTTTCTTTCTCTTTATTCTTTGCATATTTATTAGCGTTTTTTGATTTGTGGTTACCATTAGATTTGTATATAACATCTTCTGCATATAGCAGTCTATATTAACTTTGAAACTATTCTTTACTCCTCTCCTCCTCAAGTTTCAGGTATATGTTGTCATATATTGCACCCTTTATTTTGTGAGTTCCTTAACTGATATTTTATAGAAATATTCACTTTTTATTCTTTTTGTGTTTCCTACCTTCATGCCATCACTTTTGATCTTTCCTTTCTACTCATAGAGTCCCCTTTAGTATTTCTTGCAGGGCTGGTTTAATGGTGATGAACTGCTTTAGTTTTTGTTTGTCTGAGAAACTCTTTATCTCTCCTTCTTTTCTGGATGATAGCCTTGTTGGATAGAATATTCTTGACTTTAAATTTTTCCCATTCAACATTTTGGATATATATCATGCCAGTCCTTTCTGACATGGGAAGTTTCTGCTGGAAAATCTGCTGATAGCCTTATGGGGTTTCCTTAATATGTAACTGTTGTCTTTTGTCTTGCTGCTTTTAAGATTCTTTTCTTTATAACTATATTTTGCCATTTTAATTACAATATGTCTTTGGTGTGGATATGCTTTTGTGGATTTTGTTGGGGATTCTCTGTGCCTCCTGGATCTGGATATCTGTTTCCTTTCCTAGATTAGGGAAGTTTTCAGCTATTCTTTCTTTTTTTTTTTCAGCTATTCTTTCTTTAGGTAAATTTTCTGCCCTCTCTTCTCTCTCTTCTTCTAGGATTCCTATAATATGAGTATTATTTGCTTGATGGAGTTACCAAGTTCTTTAAGTCTATTGTCATTTTTCATAATTTTTTTCTCTTTTTTGTTCAGCTTTATTACTTTCCATTAATATGTCTTTTAGGTCATTGATTTGTTCCTATGTTTCTTCCAGCCTGCTGTTCATTCCATCAGGAATGTTTCTGATTTCATTTATTAGGCCCTTTATCTCTACTATGTTATTCTTTATCTCTGTGCTAATGTGATAAGAAAAGCATATTTATGATTTCATTTATTGGGCCCTTTATCTCTGTTATGTTATTCCTTATTGCTGTGTTAATCTCTTTTCTCAAGTCCAGCAACTATTCTTTTTGTTTTTTTAATTTTTTTTTATTTATTTATGATAGTCACACAGAGAGAGAGAGAGAGAGAGAGAGAGAGAGAGGCAGAGACATAGGCAGAGGGAGAAGCAGGCTCCATGCACCGGGAGCCCGACGTGGGATTCGATCCCAGGTCTCCAGGATCGCGCCCTGGGCCAAAGGCAGGCGCCAAACCGCTGTGCCACCCAGGGATCCCCCAGCAACTATTCTTATGATCATTACTATAAATTCTCTATCAAGAATGTTACTTGTATCTGTTTCATTTAAATTCTAGCTGTGGCCTTGTCCCATTCTTTCATTTGGGGCAAATTCTTCTGTCCTCTCTCATCTAAATCTCCATGCCTGCTTCTGTGTGTTAGAAGAGTCAGCTACGCTTCTTGCTCTTGAAGCTAATGGCGTTATGAAGAAGAGGTTCTATAGCTCCCTGTGGTGTAGGGTCACCTGTTCGCCAGGGCCTGGTACTTCACAGAGTGTTTCCACTATGTGCTGGGTGCACTCTGCTGTGTGTCCTGGCCACTTTATCCCTCAGGCCAATTGTCTGCATAGGCTCTCTGCCTGTTGTGAGCAGTGTTTATTCCCTGACCTGGAATGTGGGGAATTTTAACTAGGTATACTCTGGTCTCCTTGTGAAATGTGACCTGTTGCCACAGCTGCCAGAACTGAGGCCCTACAGAATTCACAGGTAGGAAGACATGGTGTGGGCAGGGGTTAGGGCCAGTCTTCTGTGGGAGAGGTCCCACTGTAGTGGGACTGAGGCAAGTGTGACTGGGATGGGCAGTTCCAGTGGAGTGTGTGTGTAGGGGGATGTCTTGGTGTAAGCAAGTTAGGTAGTGAGCGTCAGCACTATGCCGGTGCCCACAGGTGGCCCTGTGTTTATGCTGAAGGGCAGTGGAGGCCAGTATCTTTGTTCCCAGAGGGGTCTCTCCATGAATGCTGCCTCTCTGGGACATGTTCCAAGAAAAGCAAATAACCTCCCCTACTGTGTGCCCCAGTTGCTCTTGAGGCTGTTTTCTTGCTGTATATTTTCTGGCTATTTGCCCTGCCTTCTCTCCAAGAGAAGCCCCAATGCCTCTGGGCTCTCCCCAGCCCACTGACCTTTAAAACTCTAGGCTTTAAGACCTGCTGGTTGCAAGAACTTCTGAAATTCAGCTCTTTTCACTCTCCAAGCCAATTACTCTAGGGAATTGTCTTCCTCATGCACTCTCCTGAGTGATAGTCTGTCTCTTGCCCTTCCCTGGGACCACAGCTCTCTTACCACCACAGTTGCCACAGTCTGTTTCTCTCCCAAACCATGTCTCTGCACTTCCTGCTTTCTCCCATGTGGTCTCTTCTCTACCTCTAGTTGTGGAGTTTGTTCTGCCTCTCTTCAAGTTGATTTCTGGAGTATGTAGGAGGAATTGATAGTTATAAAGTTGTATTCATGGGACAAGAGGATCCTAGGGTCCTCCTACTCTGCCACTATTTTCCGCCTTAATTTTTATGAGTCCTTATAAATGATATTGTATTTTTATTTTATTTTTTTTTTTTTTTAAATTTTTATTTATTTATGATAGTCACATCAGAGAGAGAGAGAGAGAGGCAGAGACACAGGCAGAGGGAGAAGCAGGCAGGCTCCATGCACTGGGAGCCCGATGTGGGATTCGATCCCAGGTCTCCAGGATCGCCCCCTGGGCCAAAGGCAGGCGCTAAACCGCTGCGCCACCCAGGGATCCCGATATTGTATTTTTAATGTTAGTGCCTATGTGTTTGTTAATATGTAGAAATACAATTGATATTTGTATATTTGTGTTGTATCCTGAGACCTTGCTGAATCTACTTATTAGTTCTTGGTATTTTCGACACAATCATGTCATCTTCAAACAGAGAGAGTTTTATTTCTTCCTTTCCAATCTGTATATATAGCTTCTCTTTCTTTATTGCACTGGCTTCAACTTCCATATAATATTGAATAAGAGTATTAAGAGTAGATACCCGTTCCTTGTCCCCCAGTCTGGATGAAAAAAAGCATTTAATCTTTCACTCTTAGATATAATGTTAGCTGTAAGACTTTAGTAGATGCCTTTACAAAATTGAGGAAATTCCCTATTTCCCATCTTTCTGAGAGTTTTTGTTTCTTATTATGGATGAATGTTGAATTTTGTCAAATGCTTTTCCTGCATTGATTGATATGGTAATATGATAGTTTTCTTTAGTCCTTTGACGTGATGAGTTACATTGATTGATTTTCAAATATTTAGCCAGCCTTGTATTCCTGGAATAAACTTCACTTGGTTGTGGTGTATATTTATTTTTATATATTTCTGAATTCTGTTAATATTGTGTTAAGGATTTTTGCATCATGAGGAATATTGATCTGTAGTTCTTTTTCATGTAATAGCTGTGTCTGGTTTTGACATCACAGTTATTCTAGCTTCATAAAATACATTGGGAATAATTCTCTGTTTTCTTTTTTTTATAATAATAAATTTATTTTTATTGGTGTTCGATTTGCCAACATACAGAATAACACCCAGTGCTCATCCCGTCAAGTGCCCCCCTCAGTACCCGTCACCCATCCATCCCCACCCCCCACCCTCCTCCCCTTCCACCACCCCCAGCTCATTTCCCAGAGTTAGGAGTCTTTATGTTCTGTCTCCCTTTCTGATGTTTCCCACCCATTTCTTCTCCCTTCCCTTCTATTCCCTTTCACTATTATTTATATTCCCCAAATGAATGAGAACATATAATGTTTGTCCTTCTCCGATTGACTCATTTAACTCAGCATAATACCCTCCAGGTCCATCCACGTTGAAGCAAATGGTGGGTATTTGTCATTTCTAATGGCTGAGTAATATTCCATTGTATACATAAACCACATCTTCTTTATCCATTCATCTTTCGATGGACACCGAGGCTCCTTCCACGTTTGGCTATTGTGGACATTGCTGCTATAAACTTTGGGGTGCAGGTGTCCCGGCATTTCACTGCATCTGTATCTTTGAGTAAATCCCCAGCAGTGCAATTGCTGGTTCGTAGGGCAGGTCTATTTTTAACTCTTTGAGGAACCTCCACACAGTTTTCCAGAGTGGCTGCACCAGTTCACATTCCCACCAACAGTGTAAGAGGGTTCCCTTTTCTCCGCATCCACTCCAACATTTGTGGTTTTCTGCCTTGTTAATTTCCCCCATTCTCACTGGTGTGAGGTGGTATCTCATTGTGGTTTTGATTTGTAATTCCCTGATGGCAAGTGACGCAGAGCATTTTCTCATGTGCATGTTGGCCATGTCTATGTCTTCCTCTGTGAGATTTCTCTTCATGTCTTTTGCCCATTTCATGATTGGATTATTTGTTTCTTTGCTGTTGAGTTTAATAAGTGCTTTATAGATCTTGGAAACTAGCCCTTTATCTGATAGGTCATTTGCAAATATCTTCTCCCATTCTGTAGGTTGTCTTTTAGTTTGGTTGACTGTATCCTTTGCTGTGCAAAAGCTTCTTATCTTGATGAAGTCCCAATAGTTCATTTTTGCTTTTGTTTCTTTTGCCTTCGTGGATGTATCTTGCAAGAAGTTACTGTGGCCGAGTTCAAGAAGGGTGTTGCCTGTGTTCTCCTCTAGGATTTGATGGACTCTTGTCTCACATTTAGATCTTTCATCCATTTTGAGTTTATCTTTGTGTATGGTGCAAGAGAGTGGTCTAGTTTCATTCTTCTGCATGTGGATGTCCAATTTTCCAGCACCATTTATTGAAGAGACTGTCTTTCTTCCAGTGGATAATATTTCCTCCTTTATTGAATATTAGTTGACCATAAAGTTGAGGGTCCACTTCTGGATTCTCTATTCTGTTCCATTGATCGATGTGTCTGTTTTTGTGCCAGTACCACACTGTCTTGATGACCACAGCTTTGTAGTACAACCTGAAATCTGGCATTGTGATGCCCCCAGCTATGGTTTTCTTTTTTAAAATTCCCCTGACTATTTGGGGTCTTTTCTGATTCCACACAAATCTTAAAATAATTTGTTCTAACTCTCTGAAGAAAGTCCATGGTATTTTGATAGGGATTGCATTAAACGTGTAAATTACCCTGGGTAACATTGACATTTTCACAGTATTAATTCTGCCAATCCATGAGCATGGAATATTTTTCCATCTCTTTGTGTCTTCCCCAATTTCTTTCAGAAGTGTTCTGTATTTTTTAGGGTATAGATCCTTTACCTCTTTGGTTAGGTTTATTCCTACGTATCTTATGCTTTTGGGTGCAATTGTAAATGGGATTGACTCCTTAATTTCTCTTTCTTCAGTCTCATTGTTAGTGTATAGAAATGCCACTCACTTCTGGGCATTGATTTTGTATCCTGCCACACTGCCAAATTGCTGTATGAGTTCTAGCAATCTTGGGGTGGAGGCTTTTGGGTTTTCCATGTACAGTATCATGTCATCTGCGAAGAGGGAGAGTTTGACTTCTTCTTTGCCCATTTGAATGCCTTTAATGTCTTTTTGTTGTCTGATTGCTGAGGCTAGGACTTCCAGTACCTATGTTGAATAGCAGTGGTGAGAGTGAACATCCCTGTCTTGTTCCTGATCTTAGGGGAAAGACTCCCAGTGCCTCCCCATTGAGAATTATATTTGCTGTGGGTTTTTCGTAGATGCCTTTTAAGATGTTGAGGAATATTCCCTCTATCCTTACACTCTGAAGAGTTTTGATCAGGAATGGATGCGGTATTTTGTCAAATGCTTTCTCTGCATCTATTGAGAGGATTGTATGGTTCTTGTTTTTTCTCTTGTTGATATGATCAATCACATTGATTGTTTTATGCGTGTTGAACCAGCCTTGTGTCCCGGGGATAAATCCTACTTGGTCATGGTGAATAATTTTCTTAATGTACTGTTGGATCCTTTTGCCTAGTATCTTGTTGAGAATTTTTGCATCCATGTTCATCAGGGATATTGGTCTGTAATTCTCCTTTTTTGTGGGGTCTTTGTCTGGTTTTGGAATTAAGGTGATGCTGGCCTCATAGAACGAGTTTGGAAGTACTCCATCTCTTTTCTATCTTTCCAAACAGCTTTAGTAGAAGAGGTATGGTTTCTTCTTTAAACGTTTGATAGAATTTCCCTGGGAAGCCATCTGGCCCTGGACTTTTGTGTCTTGGGAGGTTTTTGATGACTGCTTCAATTTCCTCCCTGGATATTGGCCTGTTCAGGTTTTCTATTTCTTCCTGTTCCAGTTTTGGTAGTTTGTGGCTTTCCAGAATTGCATCCATTTCTTCTAGATTGCCTAATTTATTGGCGTATAGCTGTTCATAAAATGTTTTTAAAATCGTTTGTATTTCCTTGGTGTTGGTAGTTATCTCTCCTTTCTCATTCATGATTTTATTAATTTGAGCCTTCTCTTTCTTCTTTTTAATAAGGCTGGCTAATGGTTTATCTATCTTATTAATTCCTTCAAAAAACCAACTCCTGGTTTTGTTGATCTGTTCCACACTTGGCAGTCTCTTTTTATTGGCATATTAGACCATCTTTTATACTTAATGTAATTATTGGTATGTTAGAGTGTAAGTCTGCCACTTTTTTATGTTTGTTCTTATTTTTTCCCCTTGCCTTCCTATGGGATACTTGCACATTTTTTAGAATCCATTTTTATTTAGCTGCATTGTTTTGAGTTTGCCTCTTAGTATATAGCATTTTCAATTGTTGCTTTAAGTAATACATTATATAAACTTGATACAATCTACTTGTCATTTTACCAGTTTGAGTATAAGACCCATATCTCCCTTTATGTCTGTTTATCTAGTTTTTAATACAGTTGTCAAATATTTACATAAAATTTCAATTATATTAAAATGTTATCATTTTTGCTTCAACAATGAAATGTACCTTAGAAAATTCAAGAGGAGAAGGAAAGCCTATTATATTTAGCCATATCTTTGCTTATTATATTCTTTCTTCTTTCCTGATATTCCAAGGTTCTTCCTTTTTATCATTTGTTTTCTTTTAGAGAACATTCCTTAGCCACTCTTTTAGCATAGATATACTAATAAAAATTGTGTTCATTTCCCTTCATCTTAATATGTATTGATGTCCCCTTTATTCTCAAAAGATATTTTTGTGGGGTATAGGATTCTGAGTCCACAGTTCTTTTTATCCAGCACTTAAAAAATATGTGCTACTTTCTTTTGGCTTCAATTATTTCTTGAAAAATTTGCTGTCACTCTGGTTATTTTCTTTATTTTTATTTTTTTAAATTTATTTTTTATTGGTGTTCAATTTGCCAACATATAGAATAACACCCAGTGCTCATCCCATAAAGTGCCCCCCTCAGTGCCTGTCACCCAGTCACCCCCACCCCCCGCCCACCTCCCCCTCCACCACCCCTAATTCGCTTCCCAGAGTGATTATTTTCCTCATATAGGCAAGGTGTCATTTTTCTCTGGCTACTTTCATTTTTTTTTTATTTTTTTTTCTGGCTACTTTTAGAATTTTTTCTTTGTTACTAGTTTTCAGAAATTTATTTCAGTGTATCTTGTCATGTATTTCTTTGGGTTTATCCCATTTGGAGTTTGCTCAACTTTTGAACCTGTAGGTTTATGTCTCTTGTAAAATTTGGGAAGTTCATACATTATTTCTTTGAGTACTTTTTAGCTTTGCTCTGTCTTTTCTCCTCTAGGGCTCTGATGACATGGATGTTAGATTTTTTTGTTATACTTACACAGATCCTGGAAACTAATTTCATTTTTTAAAAGACTATGTTCTCTCTATTGTTCAGATTGGGTAATTTCTATTGGGTTACCTTCCAGTTTGCTAATTCTTTCCTCTGTCTCTTCCTTTCTTTGTTGAACCCATCTATTGAGATTTTTATTTTATTTAGTATTCTTCAGTTAAAAAAATTTCCATTTGATTCTTTATATATGCTGTTTTTGCTGAGACAGTCTATTTTTTTCTAAGATCTTCTGTTTTTTTTTTTTTTTTTTCATTTATTTCTAGCATGTCCTAATTCCGGAAGCAGTCTTATTATGGCTGTCTTAAAATTTTGTCAAATAAGTCTGATATATCCATCACTTCTGTATTGGCATATATAAATGTCTTTTTTCATTCAGTTTAAGATCTTCCTAGTTCCTGCTCTAAAAAGGTGAATTTCAGTTGAAACCTGAACGTTTTCATATTATGTCATGGGACCCTAGATATTACTTACACCTTCTGTTTTAGTTTGCTTTCTCTGACACCACTTCAGCAGGGTAAGGGAAAATAATACTTTGTTACTGTCAGGTGGAGGTAGAAGCCCAGGTTCCCTATTTGGTCTCTATTAATACCCAGTAGAGTGACTTATTACTTCTCTGGGTGGAAGTAGTCTTCACTGACACCATGGTGAAGGTGATCTTGTCACTACTGGGCAATGTTGAAAGTCCTGATTCTCTGGTAGACCTCCTATGACCTTATCCCAGAAGGAATGGAAAGGGGTACTTTGTTATAGGCTTGTGGTGATGGAAACTAGGCTTCCTAGTTGGCCTTTTCTGATGTGTGTTAGGGGGAACACTTCATTCTATGATATTTGGCTGGAATTGTACAGTCATTTTCTAAAACTTTTCTGTCTTGTTTAGCTGCCCATTTTCTGATCTAGGTTTTGTGTCCCCCAACCTCCACACACCTGTTGTCATTTACCAGCTTCTTCAGCTCTAAGACTGGGATATATCAGGCAAAATAGATGCTCAGGGAACTCACCACTGTGTCATTCTTCATGTCCCAGAGGCCCTAGCCTGTCTGACCTTTTGTTATTCTCATGTTTGTTTTATATGTAATGTCCAGGATTTTTAGTTTTACAGCAGTATTCTTCTTCAGCATTTTCACTCTTTATGGTTTCAATTACCTATGGTCAATTGCAATCTGGAAGCAGGTGTTCCTCCTTCTGACTTGTCATCAGGTGGTCAACAGTAGCATAAACTGCATCATTTACCTCACTTCATTTCATCATGTAGGCCGTTAATCTCATATCATCACAAGAAGAGTGAATACAGTACAGTAAGTTATTTTGAGAGAGAGAGAGACCACAGTCATATAACTCACATTACAGTATATTATTATAATTATCCTATTTTATTATTAGTTATTGCTGTTAACCTCTTACCATGCCTAATTTATAAATTAAACTTTATCAAAGGTGTGTATATATATAGGAAAAAAATATAGTATATATAGTGTTCAGTACCATCTATGGTTTCAGGCATTCACTGGCGTTCTTAGAACAAATCACTTTCAGATAAGGTGGAGCAGACTACTGTATTAATAGGAAGAATAGGAAAAAAATATCTGCTTCATCTTTCCAGAAGTGGAAATACTTAATATTTTCCTGCCTAAGGTTTCCTTCTCTTTCTGTGGCATCTGCTAAATTTTTTGTTAGAGAACATTTTGTGTTGGAAAGCTCTTGCCTGCTTCTATGGAGGTGTTGGAACGTAGAGAACAAACTAATCTTTAGAATAGCCTCTTCTTTCTGAACCTTGCATGAATTACACTGTTTTTAGTGTCAAAACCTCAGCATAGACTTACCCACCCCTATCTGGGGTATTATTCAATTGTCTAAGTCTTATTTATTTTTCAAGTTTCAATATAAACATCCTTATACAAAAAGACCCTTTCTGTTCCCTGGATAAGTTTGAGTATCCCTCTTCTAAACATTCTCAAAGTACCTTGTGTTTCTCTTATTCTTATTTCCATGATCATACTTTATTGCAGTTATTTATATGATGTCTATTTTACTAAATAGTGTGTAATTCCATGAAGGTAAGAATTTTTTTGTCCAAAGTTGTATCAAATATCTGGTGTCTACTGCAGTGCTATGACATTTAACAAATTTGGATTGAATGTACTCATTTATGTATTTGCCCATAAACATCCACTTATCTGATTCACCCCAATTACTTCCTGGAACTTCTCTGGCCACATGACCACCTGGGCTCCCTCTCTGGGACTCCCGGACTTCCCCATCCAGAAAGTTGAAGGTCAAAACTAAGCAAAGCAGGTCCTCCAAACTCCTGCTTTAGATAGACCTAAGGCTTGGGTCCATTCTGATTGGTTATTGCTTATGGCATACCAGTTAGTAAAATAGTTTGATCTCATCCTGATTATATAAATTAATGAATGATGTCCAAAAGCTCCAAGCTTATCTAGCATATCTAAATGTGCTTTTTTCCATATTCTGCATTACTGCTTATAACTCTTATTGTGGTTGATTGGCCTTTTTTCATGTATCAGTTCTGGCCTGAGTATATACAGTGAGGTATTCTAGTACTGTCATCATAACCGCGGGCCAGTTCTTCCTTGCTTCATCTCTAACCAAGGTATTATTTCTTGAGACAGATCTTTTATGGGAGTATATTCCTTGTGCCTTCAAAACTGCCTCACAAGTCACACTGTCACGCCTGCTTCATGGGCCATGTGACTTATTTGACATTTTGTGGTGAAGTCTGTATTCCTTCCTACTGGGCTCTGGTTGGAGAGAAGTTGTGAAATGACTCCCCAGGATTATATTCCCAAAACATATCCTCCTCAAACACTAGCTCTTTGTCACCTGTATCCACACCCCATTCCCTAGTTCCACAAGGTAGGCTTTACATTTTTTTTTTTTTTAACCAAGAACTGCCATCTATATCCTATAAAATTTTTCTTGACTTGGTATTTTTTCTGTTTTACTGATTCTGTTATTAAGCCTCTTTACTCTGTAGACAAACCAGTGTGTTCACTAATCCTTATTTTATGGTTCTATTCACTCTTAAAAATTAGCCATTGGCTTATTGGGAACTCACATCTCTTGGAATTTTCAGTTTTTGCATTTCTCCATTATTCTCATTGTAATTGTAACTTTTTTTCTACTAGCATGATTTTTGGCATCTATACATCAAAGCAAAGGTTGCAGTTAGCCAATTCGATTTTATTTTATTTTTTATTTTTTATTTTTAAAGATTTTATTTATTTATTCATGAGAGAGAGAGAGAGAGAGAGAGAGAGAGAGAGAGAGAGGCAGAGACACAGGCAGAGGGAGAAGCAGGCTCCATGCAGGGAGCCTGATGTGGGACTTGATCCCTGGGCCTCTGGATCACGCCCTGGGCCAAAGGCAGGCGCTAAACCACTGGGCCACCGGGGCTGCCCTAGCCAATTAGATTTTAAATCTTTTTTGACATGATTTGATCAATCTTATTTTTTTAAATGATCATAGTTTTCATTTTAATTCCATTCTTTGGGAATCAAGGATGGCTTTCGGTTTCATTGCCAGCTGTGTTCACTTACAAATACTTATCCACAGTCTTGTTTTGCAAACGATTTTGAAACTATCAAAGCACAAAGAAGTGATGTGATTGATTATTATCACTTGCAAGAACAGTTGGGAGAAGTAGTATCTCTCTTGGCTGATGAATTCAAATAGGTGTTCCCATTGTCTTGTGATTCTATCTCTTTGTATTCTTCTTCCTTTGTTGAGGATACCTGAATGAATAGATGAATAGCTGAGATTGGGAAGCAGAAGCATTTCAAGTTCTGATCACCTATTTGCCAATGACAAGGGCGCCATGATTTTCAGAGGGAGATTGACTACTTTAAATCCTCATTCTGATGAAATTATTTTGAAACACTTGGTATTTGAGATTGCTAGTTGCTGACTTTTTATTATTTTTGCAGGCAGCACTCAGCATATTTGGCATGGTTGGTGGACCACTTCTGGGCTTGTTTGCTTTGGGCATTTTGGTTCCCTTTGCCAACTCAATTGTAAGTATAAAGAATGAATGTTGTGTAAAGCTTCTTTCCCAACAATAGTAGTGTCTCCACAATTTTTTCTCAGTTGGAAAGTTATAGTTGCTCTGATATCTGTCATTAGTGATGTGATGACTTAAAATACTCATACTGACTTCACTGGGGTATAAAATAAAGTGCTATGCACTGGGACTCTGCATATATGAAGCCAAATAGACACTGCCAAATTATATATTTTATAAATATTGTATAGCTAAATCATATATTACAACATAATTATATAACTAACAAAAATATAGAATATATAACATAACTAAAGAATATATATTATGGAACAATGTATATTGTATGTAATATGTATTATAACTATTATATAATATAACTAAAGGAGCAGCATTTATCTTTTTGCCCTTCTTGGAAAAATCACTAGGATTTATGTGATGAACATTTTTAAAATTTAAAAACAATTAATTAACATATAGTGCATTATTAGTTTCAGAGGTCACTAAACTCTGCCTCTGAAAATCACAAGGATTTAAAAAAAGGAGATCAGGGCAGCCTCCGTGGCTTAGCGGTTTAGCACTGCCTTCAGCCCAGGGCGTGATCCTGGAGACCTGGGATCAAGTCCCATGTCAGGCTCCCTGCGTGGAGCCTGCTTCTCCCTCTGCCTGTGTCTCTGCCTCTCCCTCTCTCTCTCTCTGTCTCTGTCTCTAATAAATAAATATAATCTAAAATAATAATAATAAATAAAGATAAATTTAAAAAGGAGATCAACAGGCTCAAACATGAAATATTTAAGGGCAATAGAGCTGAGGATACCTGTGAATAGCCAGAGTGCAGCAAAGAGAAGCAATAAGATAAACTCTTCACCACCTTGACCAGAGTGTTTATATTCCTGATATTTAAAGCTATGGTCCCAATATCATGGTCCCGGCCCCAGAGGTGTGATCATAATTGGGAATAAGTATCCAGAATGAGGTGATATCTCTTTTCCACATAGACACTTCTGTGCCTTTTTTAAAAAAGATTTTATTTATTCATTCACCAGAGACACACAGAGAGAGAGGCAGAGATACAGGCAGGAGGAGAAGCAGGCTCCACATAGGGAGCCTGATGTGGGACTCAATCCTAGGAATCCAGGATCATGCCCCCAGCCAAAAGCAGACGCTCAACCGTTGAGCCACTCAGTCATCCCACTTCTGTGCTTTGAAGTACTAAATTTTGTTTGGAATGAATGAAATTGAAGTTATTTCTATGAAAGCCAGGGGAAACTCCACTGAGTCAGTCCTGCTATAAGCTGAAGTTCAGGAAAAACTCATATGTGTGGTGGTTTCATACAGACATAGAATAACTTCAGAACTCTGATTTTACATTTGGAATTCCATTTTCTTCATGAGGCACTAGGGATTGGTAAGGTAGATACTAATAAAGGCTATTACTATTATTATTAATGGTATAATTCTTAAAGAAAATAATTCTCAGCAGATGGTGACGACACTTGTAGTAAGCATAGCATAATGTATAGAGATGCTGAATTACTGTGTTGTATCCTGAAACTAACATAACAATGTGTGTTGACTGTACTAAAAAATTTTTTTAAAGTAATTCTCAAAAAAAATTGTCAGTGAAATATCATATAAAAAGCTAGTTTGGTAGAAATGAATCACAATGAAAGAGAATAGTTTGAATTTACCTCAGAATGTTGAAGCTTTGATTAGACTCTTTGCATTATGAAATGCACAGTGCTTTGTTGAGTGTCTGAAACATTAGGAGAAACATTAGGACTTTTGGTTTTTGACATTTATAGCCACCATGGGTGGGTTGCCTCCAGAAAAGCTGCAGCAGACTAGGTCCCACATAATCTTTACTCAGGAGAAGTATGATACTATTCCCATCGTAGAAGGTACCCATTTTTACTATATCCATGTCTTTCATCAGCAGAATACCTACCCTTGCTTTGGAATGGACTTCCTGCCTCCCCCTCTCCCTCTATCCATCTCTCCCATCCTCTTCTTGTCCTTTTTTCTTTCCCTTCCTTTGCTTCTCCTTTCTCCCTCTTTCCCTCTCTTCCTCTCATTCATTCATTGAATATTTATGAACTAAGCACTGTCCTGGGAATAGAGAGCACTGAATATTTCTGCACTCGTGGGCTTTATGATTTTGTGGATCTTTGATCAAGCCATGGACAATACTGAGAATAAGCAAGTCTGGCCTGTCAACAGCTGGCCACACTACTATTCCAGCCTCATATTATTGCAAAAATTTATTGCATATCTGCTGTATGTCCAGCACTGTAGTTAAGTGCTTGGGTACCAAAACAAAACAAAATGTAATTCTGCTTTCAAGGTTCACAGCTTAATGAAAGAGCTCAAGTCTTTGTTCCTGACATAAATCCTCTGATCTTGTCATCAGCCTTCATTTTATCCCATCAACAGACCATTCTTTTTTCCTACCCTATGATTTTGCTTATGTTTCTCCCCTTACTTCATCTATTCCCCCCTGACCTCTCTATGGGGATCCCAAGGCACAAGCTGCCCTGACTTGTCTGGTCAGTATTCTTAAAGGAAGGGGGAGGGACACCTGGGTGGCTCAGCAGTTGAGTGTCTGCCTTTAGCTCAGGGTGTGACCCCGCAGTCCTGGGATCGAGTCCCACATCGGGCTCCCGGCATGGAGCCTGCTTTTCCTTCTGCCTGTGTCTCTGCCTCTCTCCCTCTGTGTCTCTCATGAATAAATGAATAAAATCTTTTTTTTAAAAAAAAGAAAGGGGGAAATTTTCACCACAGAAGAAGAAAGAGTCTTACCAGCTGAAGGTTTGCTTTTGTCCCCATCATTTGGAACCAGGGCTTAAGTCATTCAAGGTCTAACAGAACACATGGATACTGATGAAAAGCATAAATGAGGAACTCAGGTTTTCCAAAGATTGAGAAACCAAGTATCTTCCGAGAGGACATCTCTTCTTGTCTTTAGAAATACTTGGTGTGGTTGTACACACCAATCATTTGTGAAAACTGCTTCCTATTTTCCCCCTAATTATCCCGAAGCACAATTACAATCATGCATGTTGTTAAGTATGGGAATAAACTCTACATATGCTTTCCCCTTCATAGTCTCTTGTTGATTTGGCATACTATTTTTTCAGAGATTAAATAAAAATAAAGGGGGCAATTGACCTACTATCAACCATGTGATTGTTGTAGTTATTTGGGTGTGAAGAGAGGAGGAGGCTACAGCAGAGTGCTAGCTGTGGAAACAGAATAGACGGAATGAATTATGAGACTGACAAAACAAAAAGTAAGCAGGATAAGATAGGGATGTGGAAAGGGAATGGGGTTGTAGAGTGTCCAGGGCTCTGGGCTTAGGGATCAGTGGCCCATGCTGCCCTTTGCAAGAGGCAGGGACCTTGAGAAAAAGAAGGATTTTAGGAGAGAAGCCAGTAGATCTGGTTTAGGACCGTGTTGAGCTTAACTTTCTAATGTTAATTTCCATCTCAGAAAACTATATTATTTTTCTTTCAAAAACACTGTTGTTTTGCAGGGAGCACTTGCTGGTCTGATGGCTGGATTTGCTATTTCTTTGTGGGTTGGAATTGGAGCTCAACTTTATCCTCCACTGCCTGAGAGAACTATGCCATTAAGCCTTGAAACCTATGGCTGTAACAACACATACAATGCGACAAATTGGGTGACAACTACAGAAATGCCATTTACTAGTGCTTTTCAAGTACACAATGCTGAAAGGTATTGAATTAAGCTTTATAATGTCACATTTTAAAGAAATGCGTGTGACAGGTAGAGAACCCCAGTTGCTTTTTGTCTTGCTGCAGTGCTGTGATTTTCCCTAATTCTGAAATAGGTAGAGCCCTTGTGGCTTTCTGGCTGTAGTATTTTGTTCACAAACAGCAAAAATTGCTATATGTTCTTAATTTTGATAGATGCTTCTGCCTCACTTACAGAACTGAAGACTTGAATAGTGACAAAAAAATTCTGTTATGGGTAAATGCTACCAAATATCAGCTCTAGTTGAAAGCAAAATCATCTTTTTCAATTAAAAATGTTTTAAAATGAAAAGCAAAATTATAAAAGAAACTTTGCTTACATAGTTTTGAGGTATAGCCTTTATAGTCTAAAAGCTACAGTCATCTAAATATGTTAGATCATTGCCATTTGTTTAGGTTTAAAGATTCCAAATCTTTAGAGCACTGGCAATGAGTTGCAGTTGTGATCAACTCACTTGCTTGAGTTTTGTTTTTTTTTTTTTTTTAAACAGATTTTATTTATGTATTCATGAGAGACAGAGAGAGGCAGAGACATAAGCAAAGGGAGAAGCAGGTTCCCTGCAGGGAGCTCGATGTGGGACTTGATCCCAGGACCACGGGATCACGCCCTGAGCCTTAGGCAGATGCTGGGCCTCTGAGCCCAGCCACCCAGGCATCCTGACTTGCTAGAGTTTTCTGTATGCAGTGTACTTTTGGGCTTCTGGATCCTTATGTCATGTGATTTAATGAAATGATGTCTATCTGTTGGTAGGTGAGTGTTTTATAATATAGTGGACATAAGGGCAATACTTTAGTGGACAATTAAATGTCCAGCCTTAAAGCATAAACCCCTTGAAATATTCAAGGAATACAGAGATGAGGCTGCCACTCCCAAATTATTGCCTCCAGTTCCAGCTTTCCCAGAGTGAAACCATTAAAAACTCATTCCCTTTGGGTCAAGACATGGTGTCTCCCTCTTATACAGGATGCACTACTGAGAGAAGGAATGTGACTTACTATTAGTGATTCAGGTTCCAAGCAAAACTCAACTATGAGAATGCTTTTGCCAATGGAAGTTCAAGGCTGGTAAATGCTGCACAGGTAGAGAGAAAAGGTAGTTCCAGAGCTTGAGGCATATTTGGGGAGGTTTGACTAGGTGGGGTGCTTAATGTATTTCAGTGACAATTTGAAAGGTGGCAGTATGGCATAGATTTGGACTATGAATCAAAAGACCTGAGTTTTTCAGATGCTTTTGCTATTGTCTGGGGGAACTCAGAACAAGATAGTTGTCTGTATTTATTGTTTGTCCATTTAGATAACAACATCTGTCTTACCTTCCTCACAGAATTTTTGTATAGACCAAAGCAACAAATATTTATTGCCATGTATAACAGAAAATGAAACATGCAACAAAAGCACTTTGAAAAAAAAAGGGGGGGGGGTGAGGGGCAAGGAAATGCCGGGAGCAGTTTCGACAAGCACCAAAGCACTAATATATGTGGGGGAGGGGGGATGTAGTTGTTAGAATTAGAAAGGGAGAAAAAAATAATTGAAGGTACATGGGAGGACATTCAGGATGTCCTTGTTTTATGATTTTGCTTAGCATTTATCCTGATTGTGTAAATATCTCTCTTAATTTAAGAGTCTGCAGCAAAACAGTTATTTGGATTTGGAAACAAATAAATTAGCTGAAGTTTAGTATATGACTGGTACCATAATAACTGGTTTTATATGTTAGCTTACTTATAAAATAACAGGTAATAAGCAAGAATGCCTAAGAATGAACTATCTACGCAGTTCTTGGCTGGCCATTTAGGTAGTATCCCAAGAAAGCCTTCCCCTCCTATTCACAGTGGCTCCTGTCTACTAGGAAGTTATAGTTTAGCTGGAAAGAGTGTGCTAATATACAGAAAACAATTCAGTAAGTACAGTAAGTATAAAACTAGCATACAGGAAATAGTAATAAATACTTGATAAATATTTGTTAAAATAATGCATAGACATGGAGTGATTAGCATCAAGACTTTGGAAAGGTAGTAGTACTTGAAAGATACAGAGGTTGTCTAGAAGCAGAGGGTCTGGAAAGTTACAGAGAAACACCAGAAGGGAAATTGGGCGGGAAAATAAACACTTAAACAATATCCTGTGTTAAGTGGTATTCATAGGCGGTCGAGAGAGCAGAGAGGGTTCAAGCCTAACCCTTCCTAATGGAGTCAAGGAAACCTTCTCAGAGGAGGACTATGTGAGCTGGGGTTAATCAGGTGAGCAAGGTTTGGTGGGAAGGACAGAAGGAAGTGGGTATCACACGACAGAGAAGCAGTGTATGCAAAGGCATGGAGGTCTAAAGCCAATCTGGCATCGTAGTCGATCCCACTCAGTTTGGTGTTGCTAGACTAAGGTGGGGAGTAAACGACACAGCTGAAGATGAAACAGAATACCCTATGGTTGCCTAGATTCTGTGTTTCCATAACCTAGATTCAGTATTTAGTCTTTGATGTCCCAGTGCTTGTATGTATTGATAGATCATTGTAGTTTTAACTTACATTTCCTTGATGACCAGTTATGGTCAATATCTTTTTAGATGTTTTTTTGGCCATTGCCATCTAGATATCAACTTCTGTGACTTGTCTGTTGAAATCTTTGATCCAGTTTTAAATGGATTCTTAGGTTTTTTTCTTATTTATTTAGGAGTTTTTGATATGTTCTAGATACAAGATATATTTTGAAATAATTTTCTCCTGCTTTGTGTGTTGCCTTTTTACTCTCTGAATTATACTTTTTGGTAATCAGAATTTCATTTTAATTAAGTTCAACTTAATTAAAGTCTTTTTTTCTTTTAAGTTTTTATTTAAATACTAGTTAGTTAACACATAGTGTAATATTAGTTTCAGGATTAGAATTGAGTGATTTATCATTTACATAGAACACCCAATGCTCGTTACAACAAGATACCCATCACTCATTTAACCCATCCCTCCATCCACTTCCCCTCCAGTACACCTCAGTTTGTTCTCTATAGTTAAGAATCTGTTTTATGGTTTGCCTCTCCTTTTTACCCTTTTTGTTCATCTGTTTTGTTTCTTAAATTCCACATATAAGTGAAATCATAAGGTATTTGTCTTTCTCTGGCTGACTTACTTTGCTTAACATAATACAATCTAGCACCATCCACATTGTTGCAAATGACAAGATATTCATTTTCACGGTTAAGTAATATTCCATTGTATATATGTACCACATCTTTATTCATTCATCAGTCAATGGACTTTTGAGCTCTTTCCATAATTTGGCTATTGTTGATAATACTGCTATAAACATTGGGGCTCATGTATCTCTTCAAATCAGTATTTTTGTATCCTTTGGTAAATACCTAGTAGTGCAATTGCAGGATCATAGGGTAGTTCTGTGTTTAACTTTTTGAGGAACCTCCATACTGTTTTCCAGATTGGCTGCACCAACTTGCATTCCCACCAACAGTGTAAGAGGGTTTCCCTTTTTCCAAATCCTCATCAATATGTGTTGTTTGTTGTGCTGTTCATTTTAGTCATTCTGACAGGTGTGAGTTGATATACTATTGTAGTTTTGATTTGTATTTCCCTGATGATGAGTGATGTTGAGCATCTTTTTGTGTCTTCCAGCCATCTGGATGTCTTCTTTGGAGAAATTTCTATTCATGTCTTCTGTCAATTTCTTTTTTTTTAATTTATTTTTTTTTAATTTATTTTTTATTGGTGTTCAATTTACCAACATACAGAATAACCCCCAGTGCCCGTCACCCATTCACTCCCACCCCCCACCTCCTCCCCTTCTACCACCCCTAGTTCGTTTCCCAGAGTTAGCAGTCTTTACGTTCTGTCTCCCTTTCTGATATTTCCCACACATTTCTTCTCCCTTCCCTTATATTCCCTTTCACTATTATTTATATTCCCCAAATGAATGAGAACATATAATGTTTGTCCTTCTCTGACTGACTTACTTCACTCAGCATAATACCTTCCAGTTCCATCCACGTTGAAGCAAATGGTGGGTATTTGTCATTTCTAATAGCTGAGTAATATTCCATTGTATACATAAACCACATCTTCTTTATCCACTCATCTTTCGATGGACACCGAGGCTCCTTCCACAGTTTGGCTATTGTGGACATTGCTGCTAGAAACATCAGGGTGCAGGTGTCCCTGCATTTCATTGCATCTGTATCTTTGGGGTAAATCCCCAGCAGTGCAATTGCTGGGTCATAGGGCAGGTCTATTTTTAACTCTTTGAGGAACCTCCACACAGTTTTCCAGAGTGGCTGCACCAGTTCACATTCCCACCAACAGTGTAAGAGGGTTCCCTTTTCTCCGCATCCTCTCCAACATTTGTGGTTTCCTGCCTTGTTAATTTTCCCCATTCTCACTAGTGTGAGGTGGTATCTCATTGTGGTTTTGATTTGTATTTCCCTGATGGCAAGTGATGCAGAGCATTTTCTCATGTGCATGTTGGCCATGTCTATGTCTTCCTCTGTGAGATTTCTCTTCATGTCTTTTGCCCATTTCATGATTGGATTGTTTGTTTCTTTGGTGTTGAGTTTAATAAGTTCTTTATAGATCTTGGAAACTAGCCCTTTATCTGATAGGTCATTTGCAAATATCTTCTCCCATTCTGTAGGTTGTCTTTTAGTTTTGTTGACTGTATCCTCTGCTGTGCAAAAGCTTCTTATCTTGATGAAGTCCCAATAGTTCATTTTTGCTTTTGTTTCTTTTGCCTTCGTGGATGTATCTTGCAAGAAGTTACTGTGGCCGAGTTCAAAAAGGGTGTTGCCTGTGTTCTTCTCTAGGATTTTGATGGAATCTTGTCTCACATTTAGATCTTTCATCCATTTTGAGTTTATCTTTGTGTATGGTGCAAGAGAGTAGTCTAGTTTCATTCTTCTGCATGTGGATGTCCAATTTTCCCAGCATCATTTATTGAAGAGACTGTCTTTCTTCCAAGGGATAGTCTTTCCTCCTTTATCGAATATTAGTTGACCATAAAGTTCAGGGTCCACTTCTGGGTTCTCTATTCTGTTCCATTGATCTATGTGTCTGTTTTTGTGCCAGTACCACACTGTCTTGATGACCACAGCTTTGTAGTACAACCTGAAATCTGGCATTGTAATGCTATCTCTATCAAAATACCATGGACTTTCTTCAGAGAGTTAGAACAAATTATTTTAAGATTTGTGTGGAATCAGAAAAGACCCCAAATAGCCAGGGGAATTTTAAAAAAGAAAACCATATCTGGGGGCATCACAATGCCAGATTTCTGTCGATTTCTTAATTGGATTATTTGTTCTTTGGGTATTGAATTTGATGAGTTTTGTATAGATGTTGGATACTAGCCTTTGGATACTAGCCTTTGGATACTAGCCTTGCATACAGATCCTCCTCTTGGATCTGGTATGTCATTTGCAAATATCTTCTCCCATTCTGTTGGTTGCCTTTTGGTTTTGTTGACTGCTTCATTTGCTGTGCAGAAGCTTTTTATCTTGATGAAATTTCAATAGTTCATTTTTTTGCTTTTGTCTCCCTTGCCTCTGAAGATATGTCTAGCAAGAAGTTGCTATGGCCAAGGTTGAAGAGGTTGCTGTCTGTGTTCTTCTCTAGGATTTTGATGGATTCCTGTCTTACACTGAGGCCTTTCATCCATTTTGAGTTTATCTTTGTGAGTGGTACAAGAGAATGGTTCAGTTTCATTCTTCTGCATGTGACTGTCCAGTTTTCCCAGCAGCATTTATGGAAGATACTGTCTTTTTTCCGTTGGATATTCTTTCCAGCTTTGTCGAAGATTAGTTGACCATAGAGTTGAGGCTCTAATTCTGGGTTCTCTATTGTGTTCCATTGATCTATGTGTCTGTTTTGTGCCAGTACCACACTGTCTTGATGATTGCAGCTTTGTAATGGAGCTTGAAGCCTGGGATTGTGATGCCACCAGCTTTGGTTTTCTTTTTCAACATTCCTTTTTTTTTTTTTTTTTTTTTTTTCTTTTTCAACATTCCTCTGGTTATTGGGGCCTTTTCTGGTTCCATAAAAATTTTAGGATTATTTGTTTTAGCTCTTTGAAAAATGTCAATGATATTTTGATATGGGTTGCATTGAATGTATAAATTGCCCTGGGTAGCATGGACACTTTAACAATATTTATTCTTCCAATCCATGAACATGGAATGTTTTTCCATTTCTTTGTTTTCCTCGATTTCTTTCATAAGTGTTCCATAGTTTTCAGAGTACAGATCCTTTGCCTTTCTGCTTAGGTTTATTTGTAGGTATGTTATGGATTTTGGTGCAATTGTAAATGGGATCCATTCCTTAATTTCTTTTTCTTCTGTCTTGTTGTTAGTGTATAGAAATGTAACTGATTTCTGTGCATTGATTTTATATCCTGCCACATCGCTGAACTGTTGTATGAGTTCTAGCAATTTTGGGGTGGAGTCTTTTGGGTTTTCCGCATAAAATATCATGTCATCTGTGAAAGGAAAGAAAACCTGCAAACTCATTCTATGAGGTCAGCATAATCTTGATCCCCAAACCAAAGACCCCACCAAAAAAGAGAATTATAGACCAATATTCCTGATGAACATGGATGCTAAAATTCTCACCAAGGTACTAGCCAATGGGATCCAACAGTGCAAAATAGATTCTTCAGAACAACCAAGTGGGATTTATTCCTGGGCTGTAAAGGTGGCTCAACATTCGCAAATCAATCAGCATGATGCATCACATTAATAAAAGAAAGGACAAGAACACATTATTCTCTTCATTGATGCACAGAAAACATTTGACAAAATTCAGCATCCTTTCTTGATCGAAACTCTTCACAGTGTAGGGGAAAAGGGAACATACCTCAATATCATAAAGCCTTCTATGAAAAGCCCACAGTAAATGTCATTCTCAATGGGGAAAAACTGAAAGCTTTTCCCCTAAGGTCAGGAGCATGACAGAGATGCCCACGCTCACCACTGTTCTTCAAACGTCACTTCTTCACAAAGGCTTTCTTTGACCACACATTAGAGTGTAGTTCCTTTTTTCCACTCTGTTTCACATTACCTTGTTTTATGTTCCTTATAGCACTTTCCACCAGTGGAAATAATTATATTTATTAGTTTACTTGTTTGTTATATTTCTTTCTCCATGAGAATGCAAACTTTATGAGGGCAGGAGCCTTATAAACCTTTTTTTGTAGTAGACTTTCCAATGACAAGAACAGTGCCTGGGACATAAAGCAGAGTTGAATGAATACACATGGACATTTAGTATTATAGTATATGGTCAAGGTTAAGTCAAGATTTTAATTCTTTATCCAATAAGATAAAGTTAGAACAGCAGATTATGACATTAAAAACATTGTTAAATATTTTATTTTGACTTTGCCATGCATGACGATTATTGAGACTGCTGTAGTTGCTAGTAGCATCACATGAAATCTTACAGGTATGCTTTTGTTCTATTTTAGGACCCCACTGATGGATAACTGGTATTCTTTATCATATCTATACTTCAGTACTGTTGGAACTTTGGTAACGATGTTCATGGGAATGCTAATTAGTTTACCAACAGGTAACTTTCTAAATATTACTATTGTTGTATTTACCTCTTTTTAAAAAAGATTTTATTTATTTATTCATGAGAGACACACAGAGAGAGGCAAGACACAGGCAGAGGGAGAAGTAGGCTCCATGCAGGGAACCCGATATGGACTTGATCCCTGGACTCTGGGATCACACCCTGAGCCAAAGGCAGATGCTTAACTGCTGAGCCACCCCAGGCATCCCTGTATTTACCTCTATATTGGTTTTTATTATTTTTTAAATAAATTTATTTTTTATTGGTGTTCAATTTGACAACGTACAGAATAACACCCAGTGCTCATCCCGTCAAGTGCCCACCTCAGTGCCCGTCACCCAGTCACCCCCTCCCCCCGCCCACCTCCCCATCCACCACCCCTAGTTCGTTTCCCAGAGTTAGGAGTCTTTCACGTTCTGTCTCCCTTTCTGATCCTTTCTGATATTTCCCACTCATTTTTTCTCCTTTCCCCTTTATTCCCTTTCACTATTTTTTATATTACCCAAATGAATGAGACCATATAATGTTTGTCCTTCTCAGATTGACTTATTTCACTCAGCATAATACCCTCCAGTTCCATCCATGTCGAAGCAAATGGTGGGTATTTGTCGTTTCTAATGGCTGAGCAATATTCCATCTCTTTTATAGTATTTATGTTATTGCTCTATAGTCCTTTTAACAACTAGTTTACTTATTCCATTTTCCTCATGGAGATCTGAGTGCCTGTATTTGATTTGAAAGCAGAAGATTCTATCTGAACCTTTGTTCTGCTATTTACTAGCTGCATAAACTTAGGGAAGTCCATATAGCTACTCTGAGGCTCAGCGCTCTTATATGGTAAGTGAGGATGATGGTGATTGACTTGCCTATCTCACAGGTTGCTGTAAGATAAAAATAAAATGCTTGACAAAAATCATACATAGGTATCACAGTGCTAGGGATTTTACATGTGTTATTACAACAGTCCTGTGTCATGGTCTTTTCATTGTCCTAGGCTGACGTTTTAGACTGTAATGAAGTATACACATGTAAGGAATGATAATTACAGTCCTTACATCTAAACATAGGGTGAGGCTTTTTTTTTTCACATGTCCATAAACTTTAAAAACATTATTTAAAAAAAACAGACTGCTACTACACATAGTATTCATTGCTCTCTGGGATTGCTATAGAACTTTTATCCTGGGACTTCATTTTGTCCCCATTCTGTGAATTCCCTTGGTCTCCCTCCTGTGTTGGATTCTCTGCTGCCTATATCCCATTATTCTTAATTCTTGTTTATCCCCTTAATTGAATGGAGCACATCCGTTAGTGTGTCCTTGAGAAAGGGTAGACAAGAGGTTTTGAAGATGTGGTGTCCCCAGAAAAAAAAGATGTCTTTAATTCTCCCTTCTCCTCGATTGATCATTTGTTCAAGTAGAGAATCCTAAAAAAATAACTTTCTTGTTTCTGAGAGGATGTCTTAATTTCCTCTGAGCTCATTATGTTGTTATTGAGAATGCCAGGGGCATGCTACCTGCTGGCCCTTTGCATGTGATCCGTTTCACAATGACTGCTTTGCCCTAAGCCCTTGTGAGGGTCTTTTTGATCTGAAGACCCATGTCCTTCAGTTTGAGGACGTTCTTCTATATTATTTCTTTTGTAATTTCCCCTGATTTTCTGTTTTCTCTTTCTGGAAACTCTTAGTCCAATGTTTGAGTCTCAGACAGTTATCCTAATTTTCTTTTCTTTTCTCTCCTATCTTCCATCACTGTGTCTTTAGGTCTACCACATGGGATACTTTTCCAATTTCTTTTCCAATAATTCTCAAAGGAGCGCTCTGATCCAGTTTTAAGAATAGTCTGTAAGGAAAGGAGGGCAGGTAGGAAGCTATTGCAGTAATCCAGGTGAGCAATCATGGTGGCTCAAGCTCAAAGCAGGGTAGTAGTGGAGAGCTGGTGAGAAGTACGGGGCTCCTTGATTTCCTACATCCCCTCACCCCAGTACATTCATGGCAATCAGAGTGGGGGAAGCAGCCCCACTGCCCTCTTCATCAAATGTGCAATAACTGGTCAGAAATCCTATATATTGTCCTAGAATGTCTAATATCTTTGCTTTATGCTACAAAAAAGCTACCAACACTGTACCATTTGATAGAATTCTTTTTTTTAAAAGATTTTATTTATTTATTCATGAGAGACACAAAGAAAGAGGCAGAAACATAGGAAGAGGGAGAAGCAGGCTCTCTGTAGGGATCCCAATGTGAGACTCAACCACAGGACCCTGTGATCACAACCTAAGGTGAAAGCATAAGCTCAACCACTGAGCCACCCAGGTGTCCCCCACTTGATGGAATCCTATCAGTCATTGTTTTGTGGCTCCTAAAAAGCACTGCCTTTCAAACTTGTGTGATACTTATATTTATAATTAATAAATTATATTAATAATTGGTAATATTCATATAAGCATATCAACAATTATATTAATTATAATTATCATATATTACAATACATAATTATACATTTATAATAAAGTTTGTAGCTATTTATTACCTCTCAAACAGTTGTTTTAAACTATTCTTTCTTTTCAAAAAGGGCTTTACCTTTCTTCATAAATAAAATTATCAACACAATAGATTTATTCCTTTCTCTGTTTTCACATATTTTAAGACAGATTTTAAACTTCTTGTACCAATAACCCAATTATTCAGATCAGGAATACACCTAAACAATCTCCTTGTACTATTTGACCTTAGACTGTTACTCCACTCATTCATTTTTTTTTTTTTTTTTCCTTTAGGACACTGGGGTATCAGAGCATTCCCTTTGAGCACTCCCTTTTTCTTAAAAATTTTTTTCTGATGATCATATACAATCATATCTTTTGTTTTATAAAGTAATGCTTCATCTAGGTGAACAGGCATCCAGTGATAAAAAACAATTCAACTTTATTAATTTCACAAGTGACTTATTCTCACTTCACAGCAGTAGCGAGCACCTTGGGGGAAAAAATCTAGAAACATGAAATCCTAACTCTCCTTGGAATATAAATAGGAATACTAGGACTCAGTAAGAATTCAGGCCGTATAGATTTGGTTGGCATTTCATTTTCACCTAACCATGTACTGTGCACCGTGAGTGAGTCTGTCTCCTCATCCGTAAAGTGGAATAAATAATGCCCTAAGTAGACCCTGAGCTCTGACTGCAGTAATTGTTTTACTCATCTACAGGACCTAATAGAGTCTCTAGCCCATGGTAGGCACTCCACAGTGTTGAATGAATTAATTTAAAATTGATCCTGTCTCCAGAACACCAGAGGTTCCCATAATTAAAAGCCTAATTTTGTACTGAAGTGGTGTTCACAAATGTTAGAGGGCACGAAGAATACTTTGGAAATTTGGTAAAAATCAGGATTCAGTGGCCCCACCTCAGAGTTTCTGACAGTTTCTCCAGGTTGGAGTCCAGGAATCTGCATTTAAAGTACATCTGCTGAATGATTTGTACAAAAGTAGTTTGAAAACCATACAGTTTTAAAAAGCTTTATTTTTGATGTACAAATAAAATACCAAAACAAAGAATAATGTTAGGGAAGAGGAGTTGAATCAAACACCAATGATCATATTGATTTTTATTTAATTTATTCAATAATTCATAATTTCCTGCATTTCTTTATGCACATGTACGTTCATAGCCATCCAACTGGGGGAAAGGTACCACCTCTGTCTGAAGTAGAGACAAATGGCTTGATATTTCATTGGTGGATCATAGAGGATGTTTTTAAATAAGTTTCCCAACAGTTATGGGGCTCTTGGGTTAAGCACCATGTAAAGTAGGTGGCTTGCATTTAAGAGCCAACTCGTTCATCCTTAAACACTAGACTTATTTATCACAGTGAGCGGCTTGCAGAATCTGAGACTGAGAGAAGGGAAACAGTGAGCCAAGTCTTCAGCACTACGTAAAAGATTTTCTTTCTCTGTGTGTTTTATGAGTGCATAGAGTTGAACTTGCACAAGTTGGATGCTTGTATGATGGGCCATCACTGGGTGGTTAGGATATCTTTTTAACAATGAAAATAATGTAAATGTTTTTCAGGAGGAAGAAAACAAAACTTAGATCGCAGATTCCTACTAACCAAAGAGGACTTTTTATCCAATTTTGACATTTTTAAGAAGGTAAGTTGGCTTTCTTTCTCCTTAAATTAGTAAGACTGTGCTTTTATCACCAGGATAGAAGACTAGTTAGTCGTCAGATTCTCTTTTGAACTCTGATGGACAAGGAAGGAGCTTGCCTTATTCTTTGATGGTCTATTTCTGTTGTATCTCCCGTCTTCGATAGATTACAAAGCTGATTTAGAGAAGGAAAAGCAGTAACAATAATTTAGAATTGAATAGTGCCTTTTTCTAATCACTATGTTAACATTTTCTTTTAGAAGAAGCATATTTTAAGCTATAAATCTCACCCAGTAGAAGATGGTGGAACTGATAATCCTGCCTTCAACCATATTGAATTGAACTACACAGATCAAAGTGACAAGATCAGTGGGACTCATTTGTGACGTGCTGGTGACCTAGGTGATCTTAAACATTGATTTAGTTACATATGTTTTCTAAGATAATTGGATCAGGTTTAGATTTCTTTTTGAGGGGAGGGTTCTATTATGAGTAAAGTTTTGGTGGGAGGCTTTTGGGGAGTAAAATTTTGTTAAAGCAAAGTGCTGACTCTTCACTTACTATACTCATTAACTGTTGCTACTCTGGAGTTGAGTTTCAGCATCAGCATTTTCCTCTATTTCTCTCTTTTTTTTAAATGAAGCTGTAGTTTTAAAAGTTATGACCACATATATGCTGAAGGATTAATACACACATATACACACATACTTGATGGTCAAAAGACTATTCTTAAATTTGGGCATTATTGGAAATATTTTCCATGCATTTGATGCTAGCATATAAATTTCAGGTTTTGCCAAAATCAGAAGTAATACTGAAAAGAGCTTTTCTCCTTCTATGAGATACTCTATTTTTAGGAAACAATGAGGTGACAGATTTACATTGTCTAGATCTTTGCTTCTCATTGATTCATATCAGCCCTATCAGGGAGGATAGTAACCTTGGAACCAATTCTGGCTCAGGAGGGTGGTAGTCAAGAAGCATCCTGTTTGGGGCAGAACATGGGTCCCATGATGAATGTCTTTTTGGTGCTATGTATCCATTCTTGTGCCTTTTCACTAATTATCTGGAGCTCCTGGCTCACTGGCTGCTTATATTGCCTTACGCTCTGGTTCTTACACACAATCCTAGTTTCTCAGGTTGTGTTGTACACTTTACTCTGCTTGCCTTCCTATTTCCCTATTTACTCTATTGCCTTGGGTTTGTCTTGAGATGCCCCATGTGAATCATGCTACCCCAGACCTTGGTTCACTAAATTCCAGACTATAAATTAGAAACTCCTATGAGCCTGATATTAACAAAAGTACTTTCAACAGAGGTATTTAAGAATTTGGTGACCAAAGAACATTTATGTGATTCAGATGGTTAAATTCTGTGGAATTACATGATTATGTTGAATGATATTAATTTGCATGTCATCTAATTTGCAGTCAATTGATTTTAAAGGTACATAAGCTTAGGAGTCTTAAATTATGTGTATTCACCCATTTAAAGAGCTAAATTACATGGGCAAACACTACTGTTTTTTTAATGTTCTGGAATTATTAACCGTATGCTGTGTTCCATGCTTTAAAATTTCAAGTAGCAATCTCAAAGCTTGTTTTGTTAATTTTGCTGCATTTTTAACTAAAAGTTTGGTCACAGGCTTTTATCAATATTTCTTTTCTACAGTTGCCACATCTATTGTTTAGAAATGTGTTTCTTTTGTTTGTTTGTTTTACAATGTTTTAAAATAACGTGAGAAACATTTAGGCACATTAAAAATATTTTAGAATTAAATACTTTTTTGCTTATTTTCTCATATTTAGGAAAGTATGTTCTGTACATTTATAGGTTGCCAATTGAAAACATTAAGAAATCAAAGAAATAAAGTAGTGTTTATCTAAAGCAAAGAGATTTATATAACATTTAAATTAATGATGTGTTCAGATATTTCATATGTGTATAAATGTTATTTTTTAATCAACATATTTGTAAGCATACATCAAACTTTGTAAATCTTTCTACAATTTTTTAATGGGTAGGAAGATATAATCTTATTTGTTTTATGCAAGTGTGATTTGAACTCACTATTTACTAAGTGTAAGCACACGTCTGTAGAATGCTTCAATTTTGGAAATCAAAGTCCAGTTATTTAAATAATTCTTTTGTTTATCTAACTGCCGAGGGATATACAGTATGTTCGTAATGAGAGATCTGAGACTTCCATTCTTATTCACTTTTTTAAACAAAATATATCTTGTAACTTTGGGAACTGTTGGTATTTTTACCTTTATAAACACATAAGGGTGTCAGACCAAATTCTTAAGAAATAAAAGTACTGTTATTAATTATGAAATATAATTTATCTTATGTGAATCTTTGGGTAAAATCAAACAATGTAAAATGCTACCATATCATAATGTAAATGAATCATCTAATGTTCTTAATTATTTCTGAATCACAACAATCCCAACAGGAAGGAAAAGGAACATAACTAGTCTGTTTTCGTCATTGACAAATTGTATGACCTTGAATTTATCCTTAATCTCCTCTACTGATGGAATTTAAGACCAAATACTTAACTACCTTACAGAAATAATGTGAGTATAAAAGATCAGATAGCACTTTATTAGTTCAAATAATGTCACTTAACATTTTAATATGAATGGAAATCAAAATTTGAGTCAAGCTCACCTGCCAGTTTAAAAAAAAGACAAACTGTTCATAATTTGCAGTGTAATGATGTGGAGATAGTTCCTTCTCTAAAAAAATATGTGCCACAGAAATATTGAACTAGATTTAGGAATTAGCAAGATTATTCAGAGAGAATGAAACTTTAAGAAAGCTACAGACCAATTATATTCACTCAATAGAGAAATGAAAATTTTATATGCAGGATTTAAAATGGTATAAATGTATATGCATCTATTTGATTGCTTATGCATTAATGAACGTTTGGAAATATGTGAATACAGTTTTGGTTGTCACAGCTGGTGATGAGGTGCTACTGGCATCTAGGGATAGAATTCAGGGACGCTATCAAACATCCTATGACACATAGGCTAGCCCCTCTCCACAGCAAAAAATGCTCCTGCCTTGAATATCAGATTGTTGAGTTTAAGAAATCCTGTTTTAGAGGCTAAGGTTGCAATTGCAATTTTCCCTAAGTCACACATGTTGGTTTTGTTCCTTTAGGGAAATCACCTTGACTCTTCTATCTGATTATTCTCATCTACAGATTAGGATTAAGGTGTCACTGGCATATACCATGTTATGAAACAAAAAAATGACCATATATATTTTTCATAGCATTTTGAAAATATTAAGGAATATAAAATTGTAATTATGAAAACAACTCTTAAGAAAGTTTCATTTTGCAACATGATTTCCAACATTAATACATATTAAGATGAAGGAAATATTAAATATAGGAATATGAAGATTTCATAATTTTGTTTTATTTATGAAAACCTCAGAAATTGTAGTTAATTTGTTAACCACTCAGTGTCTGTCCATGATGTAGACTCAAGGGAGGGATGGACTTGAGATGAGGAATTAACTCTGTGTCAATTCCTGTAGAAAATTCTTAGTTTTTTCCAAGAATAGTTGATGATATAGAATCAACTGAGCGCACACACAGTACTGAAAATTCAGTACCCAGTTTAGCTATTGTAAAATTTACTTTTATATTTATGTGCCCATTGTGAAAAATCCTGAGGGAATTGAACTTAAGATGTAAAACATGTTTGCATGTCTGGCTTTTCAACTTGCTGATTAAACTCTCTACAAATGTCTTTGTTGTTGTCTTTTCTTGGGGAAGAAAATGTCAGATTGAATATAATTAAATTTATCAGCTTTTACAGAGAGTTATTTCCACTTTACCACATAAAGGACTCTTTATACTACATACATATTATAATATAAAAGTGTAAGCAAATAAACATGCAGGACTTTTTGTCACTGAAGAATATTTTATGCTTTAAGTTATTAACACTATTTGAAAATAAAAAGTAAGGTCTTCAAGAGTGAAAATTTCTTAGCCACTATCTCTTTGGATCTTCCCTCCTCCCATTTTCTCTGTAGTATAATTCTTTAACTTCTGTTAGAGGACTGGCATACCTCTTTATCCTATCCTCCATGTCTCCTATTCTGGTTCATATTTTCTATCTTTTTATATTTAAAAATTTCAGGATGTGTCCACACATATATATGAAAGGTCATTTTCTCTTCAGCTTCTCCTAACTGCTACTTAATCTATCCATTGAGTTTTCCATTTCAATGACTTTATTCTCTTCATTTTTAGAGTTGAATGTGCTTTTTCAAATTTTTCAAAGTTTCCTATTCTTTCCCAACATTGGGTTCTTCTTTCATTATGATTCCCAAATTATTCTTTTATCACTAATAATCTTAACCATATTTATTATTACTGTTATGTTATCTGAAACTCTTGATATGCTAATTCTTTTACTTGTTCATTTGCTTACTCTCCACCTTAGTGGTTTCTTTCCTCATGTAGTTGATCATTTAACTGAAAGTTTATCTTCAGCAGAGGTTGTAATTTTCCCAGTGAGTGTTCCCTGGGCTCCATTTAGTGAAAGTCTGTACAAAGAAGTGTCTAAATTATCTTTGGCTGTGCCCTTGTTTTAACTGCCTTCTACCAATCTTACATCATTATCTCAGGTTAGGGCTTCTGTCTTAGGTTCACAGTATCAATTTTCATCCCTTATCCACGCAAGGCCTGGGGTTTAGGGTTGGAGCCTCAGTTACTTTGTGCCCCATCAAAGACTTGGAAAGAGGCAAACTTTAAACCTCACTTTTTTTTTTTTTTTAAACCTCACTTTTAAATAATGGGGCAGTTCTTCAAGGCTTCAGGCTTTCAGGGATATTTGGAAGAGTGTTCTCACTCTTCCACATTCTGGAAGCAGAAACCTCATCTTTGCCCCTGTGAGGACCAAAGAACTCATCAAGAACTATACATACCTTCACAGGATGCTCAACATCTGCTGGTATCATTGCTATGGTTATGATTTTTTTAATTGAGGTAAAATTGGTATATAACATTATATTAGTTTGAAGTATAACCACATAATTTGGCATTTGCATACCCTGCAAAGTGATCCCCGTAATTAGTTACCATCTATCACTATACAGTTGGCACCCTTCGTTCTTTGCCCACCTCCCAACCCTCTTCCTTTCTGATAACCATCAAAATCATTTTTGTTTTTAAATATTTTATTTATTTATGGGGGAGAGAGAGAGACAGCGGAGCATGTGAGAGAGAGCACAAGTGGGGATGAGGGGCAGGCGGGGAGGGACAAGCAGACTCCCCACTGAGCAGGGAGCCTGATGTGGGGCTTGATCTCAGGACCCCAGGATCATGACCTGAGCTGAAGGGAGATGCTTAACCGAATGAGCCACCCAGGTGCCCCCAAAATAATTTTCTTTTCAATATTGGGACTGGTGTTTCCCTTTTTGTTTTTACAAGTTTGACTATGTATTAAAATTTTTGTTTTGTGACATATTTATCCAGAATTTCTGTGTTTATAGAAGAAGGGGGGCCCCCCTCTGTATGAGTATGGACCACAACTTTTTGAAAATCCTGTTCTTATTATTTTTTTCATTTTCTTAATCCTGGGCTATGGAAGCATAAGGAACTATTTAACACACTTAGCAATTCCGAAACAATGTGTAAAATAGGGTAATCTTTTATAAACTTAACACATGAATGCTGAGGTACATGGAGAGTCTTTTGTTTTTATATAAAAGCTTGATGAAGACATAATTCACACACCATACAGTCAACCAATTTGAAATATACAGCTTGATGCTTACTATATTCCCAGCATTATACAACCATTGCCACAATCTTAGAACATTTTCATCACCCACAAAAGCAGCCCCATATCCATTGTAGTCACTCCCCATTTTCTCCCAGCCCACTTAGCCCTAGGTGGCCACTGATCTACTTTCTGTCTTTACAGATTTGTCTATTCTGGTCATTTCATATAAATGAAATCACACAATATGTAGTCTCTTGTGACTGGCTTCTTTCACATAGCATGTTTTCAATGCTTATCCATGTCGTAGCATGTATCAGTACTTCATTTTTATAACCTTATGGCTATACCACATTTTATTTATCCATTTATCAGTTGAAAAACGTTTATATTTTTTCCGTGTTTAGGTTATTATGAATGATGATGCTCTGAACACTGTGTACAAGTTTTTGTGTGGACATATATTTTCATTTCTCTTGAGTATGTATCTCGCAGTGGAATCACTGGGTCATATGGTAACTATGCTTAACCATTTGAAGAACTGACAGTTTTCCAAAATATTTGCACATTTTACATTTCTATCAGCACTATCTAAGAGTTCTAATTTCTCTACATCTTGAAAAATGCTTGTTATTAACTATATTTTTTATTACAGCCATAGTGAGTGTGAAGTGGTATCTCATCATGGTTTTGACTTGCATTTCCCTAATAGTTAATGATGTTGAACATCTTTTATTGTTTATTGGTCATCTATGTGTCTTATTTGGAGATATGTCTATTTAGACCCTTTTTAATTGGCTTGTCTTTTTATTATTGAGTTGTAAGAGTTTTTTGCATATTCAATATTTGTCTTTTATCAAATAAAAAATGTGCAAACACTTCTTCCATTCTGAGGGTTGGAGAGTTTTCTTTTGATTGATAGTGTCTGAGTTATAGAGAAAAGTATTTTGAGACCTAAACAGAAGTAACTCTAATGTGATTTTAGAAAAATATAAAGCCTCCTAATCATATGCTTAAGGCAGAGTGGAAAACATGATGTTCGAATTAATAAGGCATGCAAAGTATGGTGCAATTTATCATAGGACCAGGTGTGAAGGTAGATGGAGGGGGAAAAAAGAAAGAGGTAGAGAGACAAAAGATAGGAGAGAGGTAAATATATAGATTTACCTTCCTGCTGAGGCCGTACATAGTGTCACTATGTAATGTTGCATAAAAGCTGGGATACCTAGGTGAAACCAAGACTGCAAAAAGGTGATAGGAGTCAATGAGTTGAAGAGACAAGGGGCTGGCTCAAGGAGGCCATCTACAGAGGAGATAATCAGGCAAAGAAGAAAGGTATGCGAGGAGGTTCTGTGGAAAGTATAATGGTGAGATAGAAAATTTAACCAATGACCTTCTGTATTCCCTGGAGCATTCATTTACCTCTTTGGCTCTTTCTCACATTCAAATAATCAGGTCTTTGATATTTATAGCTCAGAAAAGGGAGGCTTCAGGAAATGCCAGAGAAAAGAGGGATTTCTTCGAGGTTTTGAGTGTCAGAAGTCTACCCTTCTAGGTTAATAAGGATAAAATATCTTAGAAGATAAGAGCTTGGTTCTGAAACTTCTAGGGTAGAAATGGACCCCCTAAGATGGAAAGGTCTGAGAGAAGCAATGAGAATTAATTCATTGGTGTCTTAGAGGAGGGGTCTCTGTGCTCTACTCCATGTGCTGACCCAGGCATGGCAGCAGCAATGCCTGGCAGCAGTAGTTTGAAAACCAACACAACCCAGGCCCCAACTCCTAGTTAGAGATTAGAGCCACAAGACCCTAGTAAATACATAGCTAAGTGGTGTGTCTGGGCAGGCTGGGAACTTGGGGTGTTAGAAAAACTTTATCATGTTTCATGAGCACTGAAGCAGAAATTGCTACATTAGGTGTCCAGATGGATAGGACTTTCAATAGCTTCACAATTTCCTACAATCTAGTATAGTAGAAGAACAACACAATGATTTCTAAGCTCCCAAGGGCAGCACAGAGGTAAGGAAGAAAACGCTTATGAGAATCAGGCTCAAACAGGCTAAGATCTACTTAAACTAGCAATCAAGGATTTTATGGTTTCCAAACAGAACATGAGTATTATAAACTTAGAAATTAAAAAACAAAACAAAACAAAACAAAAACAACAACAACAACAAAAACAGGCAGGCGAAGGAGTGGTGATGGGAGGAAGAAATACCGTTCTCTTTTTAAGCAAGTAGTCAATAATCTAGCTAAAAATGGATTTCCGAGGGGAGGGGCAAGATGGCGGAAGAGTAGGGTCCCCAAATCACCTGTCCCCACCAAATTACCTAGATTAACCTTCAAATCATTCTGAAAATCTACAAATTCGGCCTGAGATTTAAAGAGAGAACAGCCGGAATGCTACAGTGAGAAGAGTTCGCTTCTATCAAGGTAGGAAGGGGGGGGGCGTGAAGAAATAAAGAAACAAAAGGCCTCCAAGGGGGAGGGGCCCGCGAGGAGCCGGGCTGAGGCCGGGGCGAGTGTCCCCAGGACAGGAGAGCCCCGTCCCGGAGAAGCAGGAGCTGCACCGACCTTCCCGGGCGGAAAGGGGCTCGCAGGGAGTTGGAGCAGGACCCAGGAGGGCGGGGATGCCCTCGGGCTCCCTGGGACACTAACAGACACCTGCGCCCCGGAGAGTGCGCCGAGCTCCCTAAGGGCTGCAGCGCGCACGGCGGGACCCGGAGCAGCTCGGAGGGGCTCGGGGGCGGCTCCGCGGAGGGGGCTGCGGGGCGGGAGCACGAATCCAACAGCGCAGGCTCCGGAGCACAGGGCGCCGGGACACAGCCCAGGATCCGGCCTCCCCCGGGACAGGCAGAGGCCGGGAGGGCCCAGGACAGCGAGGACGCTCCTGCCCCAGCTGAGCAGATCAGCGGCCCTGCCCCGGAGCCTCCAGGCCCTGCAGATGGAGAGCTCTGGAGCTACTGCGGGGGCTGACTCCAGGGCTCCAGAGCTGGCTGCCGCCACTGGGATTGTTCCTCCTGGGGCCTCACAGGGTAAACAACCCCCACTGAGTCTCACAGTGGCTTCACCAGATAAACAGGATAAACATAAGTCACTGAGCCCTACACCAGGCAGGGGGCAGAGCAGCTCCCCCAAGTGCTGACACCGGAAAATCAGCACAACAGGCCCCTCCCCCAGAAGACCAGCTAGACGGACAGGGGAAAAACAAATTATTGACCAAGCAACACTGGAAAGTTACAGGGGAAGTCAAGGGACTTACAGTATACAGAATCAGAGGATACTCCCCCGTGTTTTTTTTTTTTTTCTTTTTTCTTTTGATTTCTGTTTGCTTCCCCCACTCCCTTTTTTCCTTTTTTTCTTTTTTCTTTTTTTTTTCCTTTTTTCTTTTTTCTTTTCTTTCCTTCTTCCTCTTTTTCTCTTTTCCCAATACAACTTGTTTTTGGCCACTCTGCACTGAGCAAAATGACTAGAAGGAAAACCTCACCTCAAAAGAAAGAATCAGAAACAGTCCTCTCTCCCACAGAGTTACAAAATTTGGATTACAATTCAATGTCAGAAAGCCAATTGAGAAGCACTATTATAAAGCTACTGGTGACTCTAGAAAAAAGCATAAAGGACTCAAGAGACTTCATGACTGCAGAATTTAGATCGAATCAGGTAGAAATTAAAAATCAATCGAATGAGATGCAATCCAAACTAGAAGTCCTAACGACGAGGGTTAACAAGGTGGAAGAACAAGTGAGTGACAAAGAAGACAAGTTGATGGCAAAGAGGGAAACTGAGGAAAAAAGAGACAAACAAAGGACTATGAGGATAGATTTAGGGAAATAAATGACAGCCTGAGGAAGAAAAACCTACGTTTAATTGGGGTTCCCAAGGGCGCTGAATGGAACAGAGGTCCAGAATATGTATTTGAACAAATCATAGCTGAAAGCTTTCCTAATCTGGGAAGGGAAACAGGCATTTAGATCCAGGAAATAGAGAGATAACCCCCTAAAATCAATAAAAACCATTCAACACCTCGACATTTAATAGTTAAGCTTGCAAATTCCAAAGATAAAGAGAAGATCCTTAAAGCAGCAAGATACAAGAAATCCCTGACTTTTATGGGGAGGAGTATTAGGGTAACAGCAGACCTCTGCACAGAGACCTGGCAGGCCAGAAAGGGCTGGCAGGATATATTCAGGGTCCTAAATGAGAAGAACATGCAACCAAGAATACTTTATCCAGCAAGACTCTCATTCAGAATGGAAGGAGAGATAAAGAGCTTCCAAGACAGGAAGGAACTGAAAGGATATGTGACCTCCAAACCAGCTCTGCAAGAAATTTTAAGGGGACTCTCAAAATTCCCCTTTAAGAAGTCGTCCAATGGAACAATCCACAAAAACAAGGACTGAATAGATATCATGATGACACTAAACTCATACCTTTCAATAGTAACTCTGAACGTGAACGGGCTTAATGACCCCATCAAAAGGCGCAGGGTGTCAGACTAGATAAAAAAGCAGGACCCATCTATTTGCTGTCTACAAGAGACTCATTTTAGACAGAAGGACAGCCTGAAAATAAAAGGTTGGAGAACCATTTACCATTCAAATGGTCCTCAAAAGAAAGCAGGGTTAGCCATCCTTATATCAGATAAACTAAAATTTACCCCGAAGACTGTAGTGAGAAATGAAGAGGGACACTATACCATACTTAAAGGATCTATCCAACAAGAGGACTTAACAATCTTCAATATATATGCCCCGAATATGGGAGCTCTCAAATATATCAATCAATTAATAACCAAAGTTAAGACATACTTAGATAATAATACACTTATACTTGGTGACTTCAATCTAGCTCTTTCTATACTCGATAGGTCTTCTAAACAGAACATCTCCAAAGAAACGAGTTCTTAAATGATACACTGGACCAGATGGATTTCACAGATATCTACAGAACTTTACATCCAAACTCAACTGAAAGCACATTCTTCTGAAGTGCACATGGAACGTTCTCCAGAAGACCACATACTGGGTCACAAATCGGGTCTGAACCAATACCAAAAGATTGGGATCGACCCCTGCATATTCTCAGACCATAATGCCTTGAAATTAGCACTAAATCACAACAAGAAATTTGGAAGGGCTTCAAACACGTGAGGTTAAGGACCATCTTCCTAAAAGATGAAAGGGTCAACCAGGAAATTAGGGAAGAATTAAAAAGATTCATGGAAACTAATGAGAATGAATTACAACCACTCAAAATCTTTGGGATGCAGCAAAAGCAGTCCTGAAGGGGAAATACATCACAATACAAGCATCCATCCAAAAACTGGAAAAAACTCAAATACGAAAGCTAACCTTACACCTAAAGGAGCTAGAGATAAAACAGCAAATAGATCCTACACCCAGCAGAAGAAGAGAGTTAATAAAGATTCGAGCAGAACTCAATGAAATCGAGACCAGAAGAACTGTGGAACAGATCAACAGAACCAGGAGTTGGTTCTTTGAAAGAATTAATAAATAGATAAACCATTAGCCAGCCTTATTAAAAAGAAGAGAGAGAAGACTCAAATTAATAAAATCATGAATGAGAAAGGAGAGATCACTATCAACACCAAGGAAATACAAACGATTTTAAAAACATTTTATGAACAGCTATATGCCAATAAATTAGGCAATCTAGAAGAAATGGACACATACCTGGAAAGCCACAAACTACCAAAACTGGAACAGGAAGAAATAGAAAACCTGAACAGGCCAATATCCAGGGAGAAAATTGAAGCAGTCATCAAAAACCTCCCAAGACACAAAAGTCCAGGGCCAGATGGCTTCCCAGGGGAATTCTATCAAACGTTTAAAGAAGAAACCATACCTATTCTACTAAAGCTGTTTGGAAAGATAGAGATGGAGTACTTCCAAATTCATTCTATGAGGTCAGCATCACCTTAATTCCAAAACCAGACAAAGACCCCACAAAAAAGGAGAATTACAGGCCAATATCCCTGATGAACATGGATGCAAAAATTCTCAACAAGATACTAGGCAAAAGGATCCAACAGTACATTAAGAAAATTATTCACCATGACCAAGTAGGACTTATCCCCGAGACACAAGGCTGGTTCACCACTTGTAAAACAATCAATGTGATTCATCATATCAGCAAGAGAAAAACCAAGAACCATATGATCCTCTCAATAGATGCAGAGAAAGCATTTGACAAAATACCGCATCCATTCCTGATCAAAACTCTTCAGAGTGTAGGGATAGAGGGAATATTCCTCAACATCTTAAAAGGCAGCTACGAAAAACCAACAGCAAATATAATTCTCAATGGGGAGGCACTGGGAGCGTTTCCCCTAAGATCAGGAACAAGACAGGGATGTCCACTCTCACCACTGCTATTCAACATAGTACTGGAAGTCCTAGCCTCAGCAATCAGACCACAAAAAGACATTAAAGGCATTCAAATTGGCAAAGAAGTAGTCAAACTCTCCCTCTTCGCCGATGACATGATACTGTACATAGAAAACCCAAAAGCCTCCACCCCAAGATTGCTAGAACTCATACAGCAATTTGGCAGTGTGGCAGGATACAAAATCAATGCCCAGAAGTGAGTGACATTTCTATACACTAGCAATGAGACTGAAGAAAGAGAAATTAAGGAGTCAATCCCATTTACAATTGCACCCAAAAGCATAAGATACCTAGGAATAAACCTCACCAAAGAGGTAAAGGATCTATGCCCTAAAAAATACAGAACACTTCTGAAAGAAATTGGGGAAGACACAAAGAGATGGAAAAATATTCCATGCTCATGGATTGGCAGAATTAATATTATGAAAATGTCAATGTTACCCAGGGCAATTTACACATTTAATTCAATCCCTATCAAAATACCATGGACTTTATTCAGAGAGTTAGAACAAATTATTTTAAGATTTGTGTGGAATCAGAAAAGACCCTGAATAGCCAGGGGAATATTAAAAAAGAAAACCATATCTGGGGGCATCACAATGCCAGATTTCAGATTGTACTACAAAGCTGTGGTCATCAAGACAGTGTGGTACTGGCACAAAAACAGACACATAGATCAATGGAACAGAATAGAGAATCCAGAAGTGGACCCTCAACTTTATGGTCAACTAATATTCGATAAAGGAGGAAAGATTATCCACTGGAAGAAAGACAGTCTCTTCAATAGATGGTGCTGGGAAAATTGGACATCCACATGCAGAAGAATGAAACTAGACCACTCTCTTGCACCATACACAAAGATAAACTCAAAATGGATGAAAGATCTAAATGTGAGACAAGAGTCCATCAAATCCTAGAGGAGAACACAGGCAACACCCTTCTTGAACTCGGCCACAGTAACTTCTTGCAAGATACATCCACGAAGGCAAAAGAAACAAATAGCAAAAGAGCTATTGGGACTTCATCAAGATAAGAAGCTTTTGCACAGCAAAGGATACAGTCAACAAAACTCAAAGACAACCTACAGAATGGGAGAAGATATTTGCAAATGACATATCAGATAAAGGGCTAGTTTCCAAGATCTATAAAGAACTTCTTAAACTCAACACCAAAGAAACAAACAATCCAATCATGAAATGGGCAAAAGACATGAACAGAAATCTCACAGAGGAAGACATAGACATGGCCAACATGCACATGAGAAAATGCTCTGCGTCACTTGCCATCAGGGAATTACAAATCAAAACCACAATGAGATACCACCTCACACCAGTGAGAATGGGGGAAATTAACAAGGCAGGAAACCACAAATGTTGGAGAGGATGTGGAGAAAAGGGAACCCTCTTACACTGTTGGTGGGAATGTGAAATGGTGCAGCCACTCTGGAAAACTGTGTGGAGGTTCCTCAAAGAGTTAAAAAATAGACCTGCCCTACGACCCAGCAATTGCACTGCTGGGGATTTACCCCAAAGATACAGATGCAGTGAAACGCCGGGACACCTGCACCCCGATGTTTCTAGCAGCAATGTCCACAATAGCCAAACTGTGGAAGGAGCCTCAGTGTCCATAGAAAGATGAATGATAAAGAATGTGGTTTATGTATACAATGGAATATTAGCCATTAGAAATGACAAATACCCACCATTTGCTTCAATGTGGATGGACCTGGAGGGTATTATTCTGAATGAAATGAGTCAATCGGAGAAGGACAAACATTATATGGTCTCATTCATTTGGGGAATATAAATAATAGTGAAAGGGAATAGAAGGGAAGGGAGAAGAAATGTGTGGGAAATATCAGAAAGGGAGACAGAACATAAAGACACCTAACTCTGGGAAACGAGCTGGGGGTGGTGGAAGGGGAGGAGGGTGGGGGGGTGGGAGTGGATGGGTGACGGGCACTGAGGGGGGCACTTGACGGGATGAGCACTGGGTGTTATTCTGTATGATGGCAAATTGAATACCAATAAAAAATAAATTTATTATTAAAATATTAAAAAAAATAAAAATTGATTTCCATCTCAATGCGTTTTACGATCTCTTTTCTTAAATTTAGTCATCTGGGTCCACTGTTCTTAGCATCCCGAACAGAGTGTGGCCCAATAAATGCTTGTTGAATGAATGAATCAATACAATTCCTGTTTCTTAAAGCTTTCAATCACCTTTGGATTTGCTTGTTTTTAAGTGAGTGTCACTTGTTTAGTTCTCCAAGAAGCAGAGTCTAAGACAGAGTTTCACGTGTTTGCTCTTTATTAATGGAGAGCCTTTAGGATTAACACCTGTTGAAGGAAGACTAAAAAAACAGATCTGGACAGAGGTGGAGGTTGAGCTGCAGTGTTTATCCAAGAACAGTTTCTCCAGAGATTCTAAAGTGAGAGGAGCCCTTTAGAGTTATCCCAAGTTGGGCCAAGACAACTACAATTTCATGTTCCTGCATCAGTTAATCACTGATGTGGGTTATCACAGGAAGGGGCTTTGTCGTGGAGCAGGTGATCCTTTTAACGCAGCAGTTAAGAATGGTCTGAGAGAGGAACGCTGTCTGGCTTTACTACCCACAATGCCACGGCAAGAAGTCCTTCACTGAAGGAGGATCTCAGCAGTGTACTACAGTGTCCACTTAAAATATGCTTCTTCCAAAAGAAAATGTTAACATAGTGATTAGAAAAAGGCACTATTCAATTCTAAATTATTGTTACTGCTTTTCCTTCTCTAAATCAGCTTTGTAATCTATCGAAGGCGGGAGATACAACAGAAATAGACCATCAAAGAATAAGGCAAGCTCCTTCCTTGTCCATCAGAGTTCAAAAGAGAATCTGACGACTAACTAGTCTTCTATCCTGGTGATAAAAGCACAGTCTTACTAATTTAAGGAGAAAGAAAGCCAACTTACCTTCTTAAAAATGTCAAAATTGGATAAAAAGTCCTCTTTGGTTAGTAGGAATCTGCGATCTAAGTTTTGTTTTCTTCCTCCTGAAAAACATTTACATTATTTTCATTGTTAAAAAGATATCCTAACCACCCAGTGATGGCCCATCATACAAGCATCCAACTTGTGCAAGTTCAACTCTATGCACTCATAAAACACACAGAGAAAGAAAATCTTTTACGTAGTGCTGAAGACTTGGCTCACTGTTTCCCTTCTCTCAGTCTCAGATTCTGCAAGCCGCTCACTGTGATAAATAAGTCTAGTGTTTAAGGATGAACGAGTTGGCTCTTAAATGCAAGCCACCTACTTTACATGGTGCTTAACCCAAGAGCCCCATAACTGTTGGGAAACTTATTTAAAAACATCCTCTATGATCCACCAATGAAATATCAAGCCATTTGTCTACTTCAGACAGAGGTGGTACCTTTCCCCCAGTTGGATGGCTATGAACGTACATGTGCATAAAGAAATGCAGGAAATTATGAATTATTGAATAAATTAAATAAAAATCAATATGATCATTGGTGTTTGATTCAACTCCTCTTCCCTAACATTATTCTTTGTTTTGGTATTTTATTTGTACATCAAAAATAAAGCTTTTTAAAACTGTATGGTTTTCAAACTACTTTTGTACAAATCATTCAGCAGATGTACTTTAAATGCAGATTCCTGGACTCCAACCTGGAGAAACTGTCAGAAACTCTGAGGTGGGGCCACTGAATCCTGATTTTTACCAAATTTCCAAAGTATTCTTCGTGCCCTCTAACATTTGTGAACACCACTTCAGTACAAAATTAGGCTTTTAATTATGGGAACCTCTGGTGTTCTGGAGACAGGATCAATTTTAAATTAATTCATTCAACACTGTGGAGTGCCTACCATGGGCTAGAGACTCTATTAGGTCCTGTAGATGAGTAAAACAATTACTGCAGTCAGAGCTCAGGGTCTACTTAGGGCATTATTTATTCCACTTTACGGATAAGGAGACAGACTCACTCACGGTGCACAGTACATGGTTAGGTGAAAATGAAATGCCAACCAAATCTATACGGCCTGAATTCTTACTGAGTCCTAGTATTCCTATTTATATTCCAAGGAGAGTTAGGATTTCATGTTTCTAGATTTTTTCCCCCAAGGTGCTCGCTACTGCTGTGAAGTGAGAATAAGTCACTTGTGAAATTAATAAAGTTGAATTGTTTTTTATCACTGGATGCCTGTTCACCTAGATGAAGCATTACTTTATAAAACACCAGGGTGATATTCTCTAAAATATTGCACAGCCAGAGAAAACTAGGTTCGGCTTGAGTTGTAGGGTATATTAAAGTAATTCAAATTATATCAAAATATTGACTAGATCAGTAGTTTTCTAGTGGTCACTGGCCAACAGTATTAATACCACTTGAGTATTTGAAACAATTAAAATTCTCTGGCCCACCTTAGACCTACCAAATTAGGAACAACAGTGGTCCAGGTGATTGTAATGCATGCTAGAATAGTTTGAGAACTGCTGAACTAGATGATAATGAGCATTAGTAGGAAAAACAAACTGGGTTTATGACTAGCAAATAAACCATAAATGATTCCTTTGAAAATTGTTCAAATATTTACTCTATTTTGTTCACAGTATTTGGATATTTAACTTCAGCCCTCCAGTAGGATCACAACTTCCTAATTAGTGAGGCCTGAATGAATGAAAATTAAAAATTATCTCTTTGGGGGCCGATGTCTAGGCAAGCTGAGTGCAGCTCTACAGAGGACCACTAATAACAGTTCTGTATTTACCCTTCTCCCACTAGTGGATTGAGTATATCAAGTATTCAAAACCACTTGTGTAATGAATGTGTTGTTAAGCAAGCCTTCTTAAATTTTTTTGTGAAATTTATAAAACTGTTATGTAAATCTGGACAATTGATGGGCAATCTGGAGAAATTACTCAATATCCCTGTTGGATAAAACAATAGCGGTCATTTAAATCTGAGTCACTTTAATTTCTTCACTAGAGGATTAAAGTTAATGTCTTACACTTGTCCCTTTCACGATAAAATGTATTTACAGGAAAGTGAGCTTGAATCAGTTACATGCTATAAACCACCATGTCTCCCTCTCAGATTTATTTATTTATTTATTTATTTATTTATTTATTTATTTATTTATTTATTTATTTGAAGCAGCACTGAACACTTGACTGTAGGCGTCACACTCTGCTAGGCATTGAGGAAGGTTATGGTGTGGGGTTCTTGACCTCTATCATCTACAAGCTATGTGAGGGCACAACAGACATGCATGTGCTAGCTAAGCAAAGAGTCTGAGTGAACTTCCAGCAAGAGAGGAACTAGGGACATGACTTGTTGAGAGACGTACTTGTGGAACAGTTGGAGTTTGAGTTAGACCTTAAAGCTAGAGATGATCTGAACATGCAAAGAAGAGAGGGAATATGTTTTGCACGGAGTAGTACAAGCAAAGCTTTGGGAGGAGTGAAGGCATCCTCTCTTCTGGGGGTGTGAGAGGTAGCCCTGGCTAGCACGGAGATGGGACTGAGGTGAAAAATGTTGTGTAAGTAGAGTGGCCAGCTCTGAAGGCCAAGATGAAAGTGAGGTCTTTTACCAGAACTTTCCTGAGAATCATTTGAGGTTCTGGAGCATTGAATCTAGAAACATCTGCTGCCCGGCAGGGGCATTTGCTATCTTCTTAACCTGTCTCTACTGTACATTAGAATAATTACAGTGCTGACACTGAAGCAAACAAGAGAAGGGTACATGGGTTTCAATTTCCTTTAAGAACTTCTGGAAAGCTGGGACGCCTGGGTGGCTCAGCGGTTGAGTGTCTGCCTTTGGCTCAGGGCATGATCCCACAGTCCCGGGATTGAGTCCCACACTGGGCTCCCTCCATGAAGTCTGCTCCTCCCTCTGCCTGTGTCTCTGCCTCTCTCTGTGTGTCTCTCATGAATAAATAAACTCTTAAAAAAAAAAGGAACCTCCGGAAAGTGGTACATTTGTAGAAAGATGTCCTTTTAAAAAATCAGCAAAAATAAAATTTTGTCAGTTCCAAGATGAACCACCCTTGCTATTTGGATAACTTTATATCTCGAATCACTATTCCACTTCAAAGTGGAATCACTTTGAAGTCTCCAGATGGCTGAAGTTTTAATGAGGATTACAGTATTGAAGTAGGATATTTCTAATATTCTAGTCTCATAAAAACTTACAAGATTTGGTACATTAGAAAATCCTCAAATTATGGCATATTAAATATGCATGATATTTAAAATATTCCACCATCAAGACTGGGAAATAAAGTTTAACGTATTTTTTTATTTATTTATTTATGATAGTCACACACACACACACACAGAGAGGCAGAGACATAGGCAGAGGGAGAAGCAGGCTCCATGCACCGGGAGCCCGACGTGGGATTCGATCCCGGGTCTCCAGGATCGCGCCCTGGGCCAAAGGCAGGCGCTAAACTGCTGCGCCACCCAGAGATCCCAGTTTAACGTATTTTTTGATGGTTATATTATTTGTTTTTGCATGCATTCATCCAATAAACATTTGATTTCTTTTTTTTTTATTTTTCCAGTTTGTTGAGATATAATTGGCATACTGGGACATATACATGTAAGGTGTACAGCATAATATCTGACTTGCATATATTGTTGAAATGATTTAAGTTTAGTTAAAATTCATCATTGCCCATAGATACAAAATTTTTTTAAAGGTTGTTTTTCTTATGATGAGAACTTTAAAGATACACTCCGTTAAAAACTGAAATATCCATTCATCTTTTGATGGACACCGAGGCTCCTTCCACAGTTTGGCTATTGTGGACATTGCTGCTATAAGCATTGAGGTGCAGGAATGGACAAAGAAGCTGTGGTCTATGTATACAATGGAATATTACTCAGCCATTAGAAAAGACAAATACCCACTATTTGCTTCGACATGGACTGAACTGGAGGGTATTATGCTGAGTGAAATAAGTCAGTCAGAGAAGGACAAACATTATATGGTCTCATCCATTTGGGGAATATAAAACATAGTGAAAGGGAATAAAGGGGAAAGGAAAGAAAATGAGTGGGAAATATTAGTGAGGGTGACAGAGCGTGAGAGACCCCTAACTCTGGGAAATGAACAAGGGGTAGTGGAAAGGAAGGTGGGTGGGGGGAGGGGTGATGGGCACTGAGGGGGGCACTTGACGGGATGAGCACTATGTGTTATGCTATGTGTTGGCAAATCAAACTCCAATAAAAAATAGACTAAATGAATAAATAAATGAAAAAAGAACTGTGAAATATACCATAAAACAGTATTAATTATAGTCCTCCTGTTGTACATTATATCCCTAGTACTTATTTATATTTTTAAAATGTGATATAATAGATATAACATTATATTAGTTTTAGGTGTACTAGATAATTCAATATTTGTATATATTTTGAAATGATCACAGCAAGTCTAGTTAACATCCTTTTCGACAGCTATAATTTTTTCTTATATTGAAAACACTTAAGATTTATTCTCTAGCAACTTTCAAATATGAAATACAGTATTATTAACTATAATCACCGTGACATATATTATATCCCTCGGATTTTTTTATTTTATATATGGAAGTTTGTGCCTTTGACCACCTTCACCCATATCACTCATCCTCCACCTCTGACTACCATCAATCTGTCCTCCTTTTCTATGAGTTCAGTGTTGGGGATTTTGAGGAGTTAGTTTTTTAGCTTCCACATCTAAGTGAGATCATATAGTATTTGTTTTTCTCTTTCTGACTTATTTTGCTCAGCTGAATGCCCTCAAGGTCCACATGTGTTGTTGTTGCAAACGATAAGATTTCCTTCTTTTAACAGTTGAATAATATTCCATTATGTGTGTATCTACACTCACCACACACATCTATATACATAGCTATAAATGTATATATAGATATCTCATAATTTCTTTAGCCTTTCATTCATCAATAGACACTTAGGTTGCTTCCATGTCACGGCTATTATAAACAATTCCCCAATAAACACGAGTGTGCAGATAATTTTTTGAGTTAGTGTTTTTGTTTTCTTCGCATAAAATCCCAGAGTGAGGGGATACCTTATTGTGGTTTAGATTTGCACTTCTCTGATGATAGTGATGTTAAGCACCTTTTAATATGTCTGTTGGCCATCTGCATGTCCTTTTTGAAAAAAATGTCTGATCAGATCCTTGGCCGATTTTAATTGGATTTTTTATGGTTATTATATTAGTTCCTTTTTGATGGAAGTATAAATAACATACAATATTAGTTTTGGGTGCACAAAATACTGTTTCAACAATTCTATGCATTACTCAATCCATGATAATTGCAGTCATCATCTGTCACCATACAACGTTACTGCAATATTATTGACTATATTCCTTCCCTATGCTCTACTTCTTATCTCCATGACTTACTCATTTTGTAACTAGAAGTTTGTATCTCATAAGCTCTTTTATCTATCTCACCCATCTTTCTACCCACCTTCCCTGAGCAACCACTAGCTTGTTCTCTGTATTTTAGAGTCTGCTTTTTTTGTTTGTTTTATTTTTTAGAGTCCACATATAAGTGAAATCATAGGGTATTTGTCTTTTTCTGTCTTTTTTCATTTAGTATTATTTTAGGCCTATCCATATAGTCACAAATGGCAAGATCTTATCCTTCTTATGGCTGAATAATATTCCATTATATATATATATAATATTACAAAAGTGATATATAATATATATTCCATTAAATATAATATATATTATATACATATATATCACTTTTTTATCCATTCATCTATCAATGAACACCTGGGTTGCTTCCATATCTTGGCTTTTGTAAATAATCCTGTAATAAACATAGGGATACACATATTTTTTCAAATTAGAGTTTTTGTTTTCTTCAGTAAACATGCAGTAGTGGAAATATGGAATTACATTGTATTTCTATTTTTAATTTTTAAAAGAACTTCCATACTGTTTTCCAAAGTGGTTGCACCAGTTTACTCTTTCATTAACAGAGCACGAGGATTCCTTTCTCCACATCCTTGCCAACATTTGTTATTTCTTGTCCTTTTGAGTCTAGTCATTTTGACAGGTGTAAGGTGGTATCTCAATGTGGTTTCAATTTGCATTTCTGATAATTAGTGATTATAGTCCAATAGTAATAATTTTTGCACTTGTTTCCTGTGCCTCAGGAGACCTGTAGAAAATGTTGCTAATGCCCATGTCCAAGAGATAATCCTCTATATTTTCTCCTGGGAGTTTTATGTTCTCACATTCAGGTCTTTAATCCATTTTGAGCTTACATTTTTGTATATGGTGTTAGAAAGTGATCAAGTTTCAGCCTTCTGCATGTACCTATCCAGTTTTCCTACCACCATTTATGGAAGAGAGAGTCTTTCCCTCATTGTATATCCTTGCCTCTTTTGCTATAGATTAATAGGCAATATAAGCTTGAGTTTATTTCTGGACTCTATTTTATCCCATGGATATATGTGTTTATTTTTATGCCAGTACCATACTGTTTTGATTATTGTGTCTTTGTAGTATATCTTGAAATCTGAGGTTATGATAGCTCTAGCTGTGTTCCTTTTCTTTTCCTTAAGATTGCTTTGGCTATTCAGGGTCTCTTGTTCTGTACAAATTTTAGTATTATTTGTTCTAGTTCTGTTAAAAATGTTGAAATTTTGATAGGGATTGCATTGAAGCTGTAGATTGCTTTGGGGAGTATGGACATTTTAACAATATTAATTCTCCCAATGGGCATGCAATATATTTCCACTTCTTTGCATCATCTTCAATTTTTTTTTGATCTGTGTTTTATAGTTTTTAGACTACAGATCTTTCACCTCCTTGGTTAACTTTATTCCTAGGTATTTCATTATTTTTGGTGCAATTATAAATAGGATTGTTTTCTTAATTTCTCTTTCTGCCACTTTATTATTAGTGTATAGAAACAGCAGATTTTTGTATATTGGTTCTGTATCTTGCAACTTACTGAATTTATCAGTTCTAATAGTTTTTTTGTGTCATCTTTAGGATTTTATATATATAGTATGCCATCTGCAAATAGTGACAGGCTTACTTCTTCCTTACCAATTTGTATGCCTTTTATTTAATGTCTTATTGTTGCTGCTAGGTCTTTCAGTACTATGCAAATAAAAATGGTGAGAACAAACATTCTTGTTCTTGCCTTGTTCCTAATCTTAGAAGAAAAGCTCTCAGTTTTCATCATTGAATATAATGTTAGCTGTGGGTTTTTCCATATATGGCCTTTATTATGTTGAGTTGTCTTCTTTCTAAATCAACTTTGAGAGTTTTTTTTATCATGAATGGATGTTGTATTTTGTTAAATGCTTTTTATGCATCTATTGAAATGATCATATGGTTTTTATCTATTCTCTGGTGAATGTGACCTATCACATTGATTTGTGAATATTGAAACACAATTGTATCTCTGAAATAAATACTACTTGATTGTTGTAAATTATTTTCTTAAAATATATTGTTGAACTCAGTATGCTGATATTTTGTTGAGGATTTTTTGCATCTTTGTTCATCAGTGGTATTGACCTGTAGTTTTTTGTGGTGTTTTTTTTAAGATTTTTTATTTTATTTATTCATGAGAGACACAGTGACAAAGAGAGGCAGAGACACAGGCAGAGAGAGAAACAGGCTCCATGCAGGGAGCCCGACATGGGACTCAATCCCAAGTCTCCAGGATCACACCCTGGGCCAAAGGCAGCGCTAAACCACTGAGCCACCTGGGCTGCCCTCTTTTTTGTGGTGTTTTTGTCTGTCTTTTAATTCCAGCATAGTTAACATATAGTGTTATTATTAGTTTCATGTGTACACTATAGTGATTCAACAATTCTATACATTACTTAGCACTTACCGTAATAAGTGTACTCTTCAATCCCTGTCACTTATTTCACCCATTCCCTCACCCACCTTCCCTCTGGTAATCATCAGTTCTCTACAATTAAGAGTGTGATTCTTGGTTTGCCTCTTTTTTTTTCTTTGTTCGTTTGTTTTGTTTCTTAAATTCCATATATGAGTGAAATCATATGGTATTTGTTATCTCTGACTGACTTATTTCACTTAGCATTATACTCTCTAGATCCATCAATGACATTGCAATGGCTGAATAATATTCCATTATATATTTATATGCACATGTACCATATCTTCTTTATGCATTCATCTATCAGTGGACATGGGCTGCTATTATAATTTGGCTGTTGTAAATGATGCTGCAATAAATATAGGAGTGCATGTATCCCCTTCAATTAATGTTTTTTGTATTTTGGGGGTAAATATCTAGTAGTGTGATTACTGGGTCCTAGGGTAGTTCAACTTTTAACTTTGAGGAACCTTCATATTGTTTACCACAGTGGCTGCACCAGTTTTCATTCCCATCAACAGTGTAAGAGGTTTCCTTTTATTCCACATCCTTGACAAAAACTTTTGTTTCTTGTGTTGATTTTAGCCATTCTGACAGAGGTGAGGTGACATTTCTTTGTAGTTTTGATAATGACTGCCCGAGCATCTTTTCAATAGTGTCTATTGGCCATCTGTATGTCCTCTTTGGAGAAATGTCTATTCATGTCTTCTGCCTATTTTTAAATAGGATTATTTGTTTTTTGGGTATTGAGTTGTTACCAGTTTTTTATTCTGAATACTAACCCTTTATTGGATATGTCATTTGCAAATATCTTTTCCCATTCTGTAGGTTGTCTTTTAGTTTGTTGATTATTTTCTTTGTCGTGTGGAATCTTTTTATTTTGGTGTAGTCCCAATCGTTTAATTTTGCTTTTATTTCTCTTGCTTTAGGAGACCCATCTAGAAAAATGTTGCTACTGTCCATGTCATAGAAAGTACTGCCTGTGTTCTATTCTAGGACTTTTTTAATGGTTTGAAGTCTCACATTTAGGACTTTTATCCATTTTGAGTTTATTTTTGTATATAGTGTAAGAAAGTGGATCAGTTTCATCCTTTTACATGTACCTGTCTGGTTTTCCCAACAACATTCGTTGAAGAGACTTTTTCCCATTGCACATTCTCTCCTGCTTTGTTGATTAATTGACCATGGAATTGTGGGTTTATTTCTGGATTTTATATTCTGTTACATTGATCTATGTGTATTTTTGTGCCGGTACCATACTGTTTTAATTACTACAGCTTGTAATATAACTTGAAGTCTAGAATTGTGATACCACCAGCTTTGCTTTTCCTTTTCAAGATTGCTTTGGCTAGTCAGTGTCTTTTGTGGTTCCATATGAATTTTAGGATTGTTTGTTCTAGTTCTGAAAAAAATACTGTGGTGTTTTGATAGGGATTACATTAAATGTGTAGATTGCTCTGGGTAGTACAGACATTTTATGAATATTTGTTTTTCCAATCAATGAGAAGGGAGTATCTTTCCATTTCTTTGTGCCATCTTCAATTTCTTTCATCAGTGTTTTATAGTTTTTAGAGGGCAGATCTTTTACCTCTTCAGTTAGGTTTATTACTATTATATGTATTAGTGATTTTTGATTTATGGTTACCATCCAGTTTATATGGAACATCTTCTGCCGATAGCAGTCTGTATTAAGCTGATGGTTGCTTAATTTTTTTTTTTTTGGTTGGTTGATTAATTTTGAACTCATTCTTTGCTCCTTTCTCCTCCTTTATTCACATCCTTTTTGTTCTATGCTTCTCTTGACTGATTTTTACAGATTTGCTTAAATTTATTTTTTTTATTTTTGTGCTTTTTGTTTTTCTTAGTCTTATTTATGGTTTTATTTTCCACTCAGAGCCACCCTTAACATGTAGGGCTGGCTTAGTGGTCATAATTTTGTGGTCATAATTTACACTTTTGTTTTTCTGGGAAACTCTTACTCTCTCCTATCCTGAAAGATTACCTTGCTGGATAAAATATTCTTGGTTGCAGTTTTTCCCTTCCAGTACTTTAAATACATCATGCTACTTTCTTCTGATCTATAAAATTTCTGCTGAAAAATCACCTGATAGCCTTATGGGGTTTCCTTTGTATGTAATTGTTTTCTTTTCTCTTGCAACCTTTAAAATTATTTCTTTAGCACTGTGCTTCCTGTAGCCTACTATTTATTGTATTTTTTTAGTTCTTCATCTCTGATGTTATTTATCTTTTTGTCAAAGATCTCATTGATGCTCTCCACCTTTTTCTGAAGTCCTATGGGTATTTTTATGGGCATTACTTTAAATTCTGTATCAGGCATATTACTTATTTCTCCTTTCACTTGTATCTCCTGTTGCGATTTTGTCCTGTTCTTTCATTTGGGACATATTTTTCTGTCTCCTCATTTTGTCTGCCTCTTTGTGTCTACTTCTGTGTTAGGAAAGGCTTCTCTTGAAAGCAGAAGACCCATGAAAAAGAGGCCCTATAGTGACCTTCAGGGCAGTGTCCCCTGTTCACCAGAACCTGGCTCTTCAGGGGAGTCTCCTATGTGTGTTGCTTGCATCCTGCTATTGTGTCTGAGTTGCTTTTCTTTTCAGTCCAGATATCTGCACTGGCTCCTTGCCTTTTGTGGGCTGTGCTTGCTCTCTGTGATGTTAGTGAGACTCAGGCAGGCTGGCTTTGAGGGGCCATGACTACAGAAGGGTTTGTGCTGAGTGGTGGTGTTAGCAAAATTTGCACTGAGCCACCTGTCCTGGCCCTATCCTCCACAGCCCAGTGGCTTCTGGAAGCAAACCACACAGCAACTGAAGTGGCCAGGGACCTATAGCATCTGTTCATGCAGTAGCTGGGTATGGTGTCTGTGTGAGAAGTGTGGAGAAGTTTGGAACCTGGGGTATACAACGTCTCTGCATGCAGTGGCTGAATAGGGTGTGTGGGCTTTAGCAAGATTTGTGCAGAGCCACTAATCATAGGCCAGATCACCTGAAGTACAGTGGCCAGGAGCATACATGGCATTAAGAAAATTTGTGCTGAGCCCAGGGCCAAGGCCAGCAGGCTTGGAGTCCTCAGGAGAACTCATGGGCTGGGCTCTCTTCTAGCAGGTCAGGTAGCAAGGGTCTGTACAGTGCTGCCTCCTATACCTGGTTCTGTGTTTATCTTGGGGCAGGCGGAGGGGAGGAAAATGTCACTTGCCAGCTTCTTTGCTCCCTGAGAAGTCAGCCGACATGCTCCAAAATCAGTATAAACAGACTTCTCTCCTGTTATGTAAGCTGTTGCATCTATGTTGCCTCTCATTGGGCCGTTGTTTCTTTAAGCCAGGAGCCTGGCTGGCACTCACCCTCCCAATGCTGAGTCAGTTGACTTTTAAAGCCCCAGGCTCCAAGTGCCAGCGGTCGTACAATAAATAAACAAACAAACATATAAATAAATAAATAAATAAATAAATAAATAAATAAATAAAAGAAAAAATAATAAAATAAACAATTCCTGGGGATATAAGGCACAGCATATTGACTATAGTTAATAATATCGTATATTTGAAAGTTACTAAGAGAATGATCTTAACATTTCTCATCGCAAAAGAAAAAAATTTTGTAATTCTGTATGCTGATGGATATGAACTAGAGTTATTGTGGTGATCATTTTCTAATACATACACATTAAATTATTACATTGTGCACCTGCAACTAATATAATGTACATAAATTATATTGTGGTTAAAAATGTGATTATAAGAAATTTAAAAAATCTGCAGTAATAAAAAACAAACAAACAAACAAAGTCATGGGATTTAGCCCCTTCTAGTTTTCAAGACCAGACATTATAGGGATTCATTTTCTCCACGTGGGCTCCCTGGTGCTCTCCTTTCTGCAAGGCTGCAGCTCCCTCCCTCATACAGGCAGCTCCTGACACTGTTTTGCCCTTCCTAACCTCCCCAGTGAACTTCTGTACGTTTACTGGTGGAGTTTATTCTGTCTCTGGATCACTTTCTGGTTTATTTACTTAGATGTGAGTGACATCTGGTTGTAAACACGGGATGAGGGGAGCTTAGGGTTCTCCTACTCCCCATCTTCCCAAGGCTCTCCAGCATGATACCTCTGTTTTGTGTTTTGTTTTTCAAGATTGCACTAGCTATTCAGTGTCTTCTGTGGTTTCATACAAGCTTTAGGATTGTTCTAGTTCTGTGAAAAATGCTGTTGGTATTTTGATAGAGATTGCATTAAACCTGTAGATTGCTTTGGGAGTATGGACATTTTAACAATATTTGTCCTTCCAATCCATGAGAATGCCACTGATTTTTTTAAATGTTAATTGTTTCCTACAACTTTACTGAATTCGTTGATTAGATCTAACAGTTTTTTAGAATTTTAATCTATATATTTTCTCTCTATAAAATCTTCTGTAAATAGAGACAATTTTACTTCTTCCTTTGCATTTCTGATGTCTTTTATTTTTTTGTCTGACTGCAGTGGGTAGGACTTCAAGTGCTACGTTGAGTAGGAGTGGTAAGAATAGGCATCTTTGTTCTTGCTCTTAGAGGAATAGCTTTCAGCTTTTCACTATTGAGTATGTTAACTGAGGGATAGCCATATATGACCTTTATTATGTTGAAGTATGTGCCTTCTCTACGTAATTTGTTGGAAGTTATTATGAACAAATGTTGAATTTTCTCAAAAATTTTCTGTGCATCTATTGAAATAATCATGATTTTTTTCTATTGATGTGATGTATCACATTTATTGATTTGTGTATGTTGAACAATCATTGCACTCAGGGATAGATCCCACTGTATCATCGTGAAAGACCCTCTTTTTTAAAAAAAATATTTATTGAGAGATAGAGTATGCATAAGCAGGAGAGAGGGGCAGGAGGAGAGGGACAAGCAGACTCAGTGCTGAGTACAAGCCCAGGACTCTGGGATCATGACCTGAGCCCAATGCCGATGCTTAACCAACTGAGCCACCCAGGTTCCCCTGTGAATGATCCTCTTATGCTGCTGAATTCAGCTTACTGAGAATTTTTGCATCTTATTCATCAGGGACATTGGCCTGAAGTTTTCTTTCCTTATAGTGTCCTTCTTTGATTTTGGTATCAAAGTACTTCTAACCTTGCAAAATGAGTTTTATAGTCTTCTGTCTTATTTGATTTTTGTTAGGAAGATTTGAGAAGGATTGGCATTAATTCTTGCTTAAATATTTGGTAGACTATACCATTGAAGCCATCTGGCCTGGGCTTTTCTTCATTGGGAGATTTTTGAATGCTGATTTGATTACCTTATTAGAAATTGGTGTGTTCAGATTTTCTATTTCTTCCTGATTCAGTCTTGGTAGGTTGCATGTTTCTAGGAATGTTTTCATTTCTTCTAGGTACTCAAGTTTGTTGGCATGTGGTTGTTCTTAGTTGCCTTTTATGATCTTTATATTTCTGTAGATTCAGTTGTAATGTCTTTTTCATTTGTAATTTTTGTTGATTTAGTTTTGTTAAAAGTTTGTCAGTTTTAACAAAACGGTTTTATGAAAAGATAATCTTGAATTTTTTTCTATTTTTTATTTATGCTCTAATATTTCTTTCCTCTGCTACCTTTGGGCTGTTTTTATTCTGTTTCTAGTTCCTTATGGTGTAGAGGTAGGTTGTTTATTTGAACTAATTTCTTGTTTCTTAACGTAAGCATATGCTGTTATGAACTTCCCTCTTAGAACTGCTTTGTTGCATCCCATAGGTTCTAGTATATTGCGTTTCCATTTTCATTTGTTCCAAGTTATTTTTAATTTCTTCTTTGATCCATTGGTTGTTCAGGAGAACATTATTTAATCTCCATGCATTTATGAATTTTCCAGTTTCTCTCCTTTATTGATGCTAGTTTCATACCAGTATGGGCAGAGAAGATACTTGGTATGATTTCAGTCTTTCTGAATTTGCTAAAACTTATTTTGTAGTTTAACATATGGTCTATCCTAGAAAATGTTCCATGTGCCTTTGAGAAGAATGTGTCTTCTGGTGTTGTCAGAATGTTTCTTAGGTCCTTTAGGTCCATTTGGTCTATAGTGTTATTCAAATCTGCCGTTTCCTTTTGATTTTTTTTTTCTGTCTGGATGATCTATCCATTATTGAGAGTGGGTATTGAAGTCCCCAACTATTGTATTGCTGTTCATTTCTCCTTTTAGCTCTATTACCTTTGGTTTATATATTTAAGTATTCTGATGCTGGGTGCAAATATTTATAATTATTACATTTTCTAGATGGAGTAACCCCTTTATCATTCTTTGCCTTTTACCATTTTCGCTTAACACCTCTTTTGTCTGATAGAAGTATATCTACTCTTGAATTTTGTTTTGCTGGTTACCATTTATTTGAAATGTCTTTTCCTGTCTCTTCACTCAGTCTGATGTGTGTTTTTTAGGCAGCATATCATTGGATTTTGTTTTTGATGCATTTAGCCATTTTGTGTATTTTGAGGACCTGGATCAGGCAGACCTGCATCCCACCAAGCTTCCTGGTCATGGCTCTGCAGATAAATAAAACCACTGGATGGGACGACTTCTTGGGCATTGTAGCTGGTTGCTCATTTTTCCAAGATCTTACTGTTGGTTGTTGCAAGCCCCTCCACACTTTTCCACTCAATCAGATTTCCAGTGGTCAAGTCCTGCTGATTCATCTGTAATTCCTCTGGGGAAAATTGGAATGGGGACTGCTAAAAAGTAACCTACAACACTGGGGGTGCTGGATGTCCACACTGGGTTCTCTCCTCTCTCCCTGGAGGAACTGTAGGCTCAGGGGAGACCTGTTGGCATAGCACTGTACCAGTCTGGAGGAGGGGCAATATAGTCAGCATGTAGCTGTTTCTCTTACTCTTCCAATGTGTGGTTTTTTTTTTTTTTTTTTTTTTTTGGTCTCCATGTGGGGAGATAGAGAGTAAAGGAGGAAGAGAGGAAGAAAAGAACTGTATGTCAGAAACATATCAGGAATTGTGATCATAAGAAACACTTGGAATAGCAAAGGTGGAATCCACAGGCAAAAAAAAATTCTGGCTATAGTGTTAAGTTCAGTTTATGCTCAGACTAGATAGAAAGTGATACTTAAATGTTTACTTCTTTATCTTGACCAGTGTGTTCAGTAGTCCTCTACCTAGCTCTGAATGTTCATGGTCCATTCCAAATCCAAAGAGGGGCTCACAATTCTTTCCTTTGCCCCGGCTGCTCTCCCTGCCCCAAGGATTTATTGGGCTATGAGCATGGAGCTTCAGGCACAACAAACAAGAGTTACAGGTTGAGTCCAGTGCTGTGAGTTTTGTCTTATTGGAATGTCTCTTTCATTTCATCTCTTGAGACTTTTCATGGAAATTCCTCTCCCTGGGGTTGCTGTGAAGTATTTCACAGTCTACTTAGTCAATGATTGAAAAGAAAACTCTTTCAATGGCCTTTTGTCTTCAGTTTCCATAAAGTGTATCCTTAGTTTAGGCCCTGCTAGGGTTGGAATTTCACTCCTAGGAACACCAGGCCACAGAAAGACAAAACTAAGAAATAGTTGAAGTTCTGGTCTGCCCAAAGCCACTCTGACTGACTGCTTCTATATAAGCTAAGAAAACATCTAAGGTCTTTGGGAATCAATCAGCTGAAGAGAACACACATCTAAGAGGGGATAGTGTTTGATGGACATGGTAATGGGAACACTCTCATCCCTTTAGCTAACATAGGCAAGATGATAATATAGTTCAAGGGTAGGTTCTGCTATCTCCAGAACAAGAGTTACCACAACAGGAATGCTTAGAAATTTTTTTTTTTTTCCAAACAGATGGCTTCTTCCTTAGGATTAACAGACCAAACTAGTGTAAGCAGGGTAACTACGACAGCATAAGTGTCATTGGCTATATTTCCTTTTTCTTCAACAAAGTGTGTCAAGATCAACAAAGTGTGTGGCATTTTCCAAGTTTTTCTGAGTGATTTCTAATTAGTTGGGTTGGTACTCTAAAAAGGTAGCATAGAGACAAGATGGAAAAGGTGGATTTAGAAAAAATATAGTCTGTCTCAAAGGTGAAGTGATTTCTCAGGAGTGTGTGGGAGTAATAAACCTTTCTTTAAAGATCTCATTCTGATTTCTCTTATTTTATGAGAAAAAAACATGACAGAATTTCAGAAGGCCCAACTGAAAATATTCCGTGTGCATAAATTTATTTTAAATTTTATTGCATCACATTATACAAGCATTAAACATGGCTTCATGTTGATGATTATTTAAATGTGAAAATTTATCATTCATGTCATTACCCTTTTGGCTATTTACAGGTAAGGAATTTCTATGTACTTTATATATCTCTGTATTTGTATGTACATATGTAAGAATACATGACTATACATATGTACACACAGAAATACATCTATGGCCATACACATAGCTATAGATATGTCATATATAATAATCTCCTCAGAAAGATCTGAAATTAAAAAAAAAGAAAAAATTGTAAACAGGGTCTTGTCTGTATCATTTGGTGACATGGAATTAGGACATCACAACATTCTAGGAATGTGTGTCCAGGTGTCTGAATACCCTTATTCGCCCAGTGTCTGTAAAATTCATATGGGGTAGAATGCAAAAAAGGTAGCAAACAGGCTGAAAAACAGGCCCAGTATACAAGTTCCCCTTGGTTTTAAAAACTTGAGAATGTAACTGCCCATGATGTGCATGCTTGCTTGGTCAAGAATGGTCTATGGATAGATAGCAATTGTGTGCTGCAACGTGATTTCACAGCAGCATGATTTCCCAGGTAGTCCTTTAAGGGTGCTGACCCCCCTGCTGCTGCCAATGTCTGCGACATGCACTGCAGTTGCATTTTAGTCATTCACTTGAATGTGCTTTTGCACAGCTGGGAGAAGTAAACAGAATTCAGGTCCTTGGCTTGGAAATGAACTATTACCTAGGAAGAAAAAAGAAGGCATTGAAACCCTAGGTACACACAATGGCTTAAGAACACAGTGTACAATGGTTGGTTTGTACTCACCATGAGTCAAAGGCACTCAAAGAATTTGTAACCCCAAACTGAGTCAGGTATGGTATAAACATTATTGTGCCTGCTTTACAGATGAACAGACTGAGTCAGAAAGGCAGTCTGAAGCAAGGTGACATCCTGCCAACTGTTGGGGGAATAGAGACAGACAGACAAACACTATGCTTTCAAGCAAAAATTAGAAATGTCCTCTGGGGAGATAGCAGCCCTCAGTGATGAGGCCAGAAGAAACTCCCGACTGGTTACCAGCCCTGTAGCCCAACGTGGCCCCTAGATGGAGGTAATGCTACTGCTGCACCTTGGTCTCTAGCTACTGGAGCTCCTGGGAGCAGCTCTCTTCTCCGATGTCTGCCTCCTACCCTCAAACATGGCCACCTGGATAGTCACTCTTTCTCCTTGGATGGCTGACCAGAGCCAGAGAAGAGGTGATCAGAATGGGATTTGGGGCCAGGGGCTTGGAACCAATTCTAGGATCCCAGAAGGTTAAAGTTGCATAGGCTCTTAAAGTATTGCTCAGTCTAGCTTCTTTACTGTCGTAAAATGTGGAAATCAAATCCACATGAACACTCCATTCCAGGTCATACAGATAGAGAGTGGAAAAGTCTAGAATCTGGCAGACTATATAACAAAATAGTTAACAATAAGAACTCCGCCTAGTATTCTATAGCATTTTATTGTTTCACATGTGTCTCATATACATTGCCTTATTTGAGCTGCATATTGGTTCTGCCAAATGAGCAGGCTCAGAAAAATTAAGCAATTTTCCCAAAATCACAGACCCAAATGGCAGATCCGGGAAATGGGAAAATTACTGTTACAAAAAATGTCTTGCCTTTAGTGAGACCAAGGCCTACTTTGGAATTGAGGGTGGGGGTATTGTTCAATATCTATATACCACTCTTATCCCTGGGGGGTCTGGGTGATTTCCTCCAAGTCTACCCTCATCTCCCATTCATAACAGCCTCCTGGGCTCTTTACACAGATCTGGAACGACACAAATTCACTAACTTAACAACAAACATCTCTACAGATAGCTGCTACACATTAACTGGTATGGAAAGTGAAAAACCTAACTTTCCTTCCTGTATATTTAATTCTTTTAGAGGCCAAATTTTGAACAACATTTTCAAAGTTCATCTTCAAACCAGTGGAGACAGAGAAATTAAGGGTGAGGAAGGCAAAAGAAATGCCATAATGTCAGATTCACAGAGTACCAGAACTGAGAGCTCATCTAAGCATTTCATCGTTGAAGAAACTTAAGCCCAGAGGTTAATGGACTTGCCCAAGGACACACAGCCAATAGATTTGCCAGGGAGAAGGTTTCAAGACAACTTTCTGATAAGATATGTGGGAACATTCTGAAACTTCTTTACACTGTTTGTCGCCTTAATCCACTTAACCTTTATTGACTGAATTGCATTAATGGGTGCCATGTGCTTAATGCCATGTTAACTAGTAGGAAGGATAAAATTACCACCCAGAAAAACTTTCCTAAAGATGTTTACCATTCTGCTGGGGAAGCCTGATAACAGTTGGGAAAATCATAAATTAACAATACAGATCAATATATATGCCAATACATGTAGCACTGATGCAATAATCAGAGAAGTTTATAAGAAGTGAGTCTCACTGGGCTGATGAGTCTGGGGAAAACTTCTTAGAGGGTATGGTGTAACATGGATTATCCTGGGAAGAAACGATAAATGTTTCCATAGAAATGTTTCCTTCCTTCCATAGAGAGAAGGCCATCTTGGGTGGGATAAAAAGGTGGCTTTAATATCCTCAAGGCAACATGACTCTTCTTTCTGCTTAAGAAGAATCGCCAGACTGGGAGTAAAAGGGAGAGAGAAGGCTTATTTCAGGGAACACTGAGGCCAACTCCTAAAGGCATTGACTGCCAGGCCAAGAGTGGCATCGGAGGTAGATAAGAGTTGTAGGAATTATGTGCAAAGGGAAGAGAAAGTTAAATTACACAATTAAGAAACAATCTGGTTTGGGAAGCTTCTAAGGAGTTTGATTCCTATCAGTAGGACAATGGCAAGCTTTGATTCAAGGGAGTTTAAAGCATCCCTTTCAATCCAAGGAGAGGTTTTAGACTATGAGCACACCTCTCACCTACCTGGTCACGGCCACTCATTGTGGTGTGCTTTTCCATTTTTCTTCCTTTCCTTCCGTTCTTTCTGGAGACGCTCCAGTTCTGCTTCATACATCATCTCCTGAATCAAGTACTTCTCTCTTCTCATTCGATCCCTTAGATCTTTTGGGAGGTCTGGGATCAGATATGAAATGAGGTGCTTTATACAAAACACGAGATGCTAAAAACATAAAGGAGAATACAACACGTTAGATCTATTGCACCTCCTTAGCTGGAAAGAGATCTGGGAGGTGGTATAAGAACTCTCATTCCAGGGATGTGGAGCCTCTTGAGTGTCTGGAAAGTGGAATGAGGCCAGAGGATGTATGTGAGGAAAGAAGATCACAGGGATCGTGAGGACTGAACTTGGTCTGATAACACCTCACAGGGAATGAGGAAAGGAATCAGGAGAGAAGGTAGAGGAGTGGTCAGAGAATGCAAAGGAGAGCCAGAAGTACCTATACCATGGAGTCAGAAAACTCAGGGTTGAATCCTGGCTTTTATTACTTAAGAAATGTCTGCTTACCTGGGAAAAATTCACTCTGAGTTTCAATTTGCTCATGTATAGATCGGGCATTATTGTGAAAATCATAAGAAAATGTTTCAAAATGCTTTATCTATTGCTAAATTCACTTTGCCAATTTGACTGCAAGAATGATCAATAGGCCTTAAGAAAATGATCATTTCAGGAAGAAATTTTTTCTGGCACACTGCCACAAATTCTTTACACCTGACTTACTAACAGCTGAAACTAGAAACACTGTCATTTCTGTTTGTCTATATGATAATGACCAGTAAAGTACCAGATGATAATTTAAGAACTCTCATAATTCTAAAGTATTAGATAAGTGAATTCCCAGGAAGAACAGCTTATCTTTTCTTGGTTCCCTGGAATGAAGGAAAAAAAATGATGGAAGACGAGGTATAGGAAATGTCAAGTCTAAGGCAAGAGGCAGTCCTGGTTTGCATTAATCTGGCTTTAATATTATGTGACAGGAGATGAAATTTCCATTTATAAAGTACAGTCATAGAAATGCAAATGATTTCTAGTAGCAATTTTCTTAAAGACTAAAAGAAAACAGGCAATGTATTTTTACTGACATATAAGTAATTGCTAGGTAGATTTAAAGTTAATTTTGAGTCTTAGATAATGAATACTTATTTATGTCCTGAATGTAAGTAATGTCATGATGACACACAAAGAGAGGCTACCATTTGTGTGATACCCAACTTAGTTGTTTTCCAAACTATAGCCCCTGAACATCTACATCATAAAGAATCACCTCGGAGGGCTTGTGGAAAGCAAATGACAAACATGATGTATCTGAGTCTGTAGGAGTAGGGATGGAAAAAACTGCAATTTTCCTAACGTCGAATAACAATGGTCCTAGAACATTAGAATAATGATTTCTGATGTATCCACTAACAATCAACAATGGACTTTCAATCATTTCTTGGACAGCTCAAGGTGAAGAAAAAGATTTAAAAAAGAGGCTATATAATATTACTATAATACTTCTGAACATAAATAACCACGTTGAACGTTCTCACACTTGCATTCATGCATTATTCTTAGTTACTTAATTATGGCAAAGGAATTGGTTAAGAGAACATACCTCAAATACAATGATAAAAGCCAATCGAGCTGCTAGAACATGCCAGAATTGCAATGTGTAGCCATAGGGCACCAGTGAGTGCGGGGGGTCACGGTAGTCTCGGTATCTATAAATACATAGGAGAACAAATGTTATGTTCCGAACTATGATTTTCCTGACTCCCAAATCTCATTCATTCCCACATGTAGTCCTCATTCATGATAGATAGTTTAAAAAAGCTTCTCTATCCTAGACATTTGTCACTTATCCATTATTTTTTTCTTCTGGTAAAAGAGTATCTCTTCTCCTCTGGGGAATTATCCGTGTGGCTTAGGCAGGGCTCACCTTCATCCCTGATCCCAGTTCAAAAGATGACTCAGACGTGATCAATGAGACTCCTCATCAGGGCTTCTGTTAGAATGGTCATTTAGTGAATTATAATTAAATCCATCATAGACTGTGTGTGGAGAGAGTTTGCTTAGAATGAGGTCATGTGAGGGAAGCCTGGGTGGCTCAGCGGTTTAGCACCGCCTTCAGCCCAGGGCATGATCCTGGAGGCCCAGGATGGAGGCCCGCGTTGGGCTCCCTGCATGGAGCCTACTTCTCCCTCTGCCTGTGTCTCTGCCTCTCTCTCTCTCTCTCTCTCTCTCTGTCTCTCATGAATAAATAAATAAAATCTTAAAAAAAAAAAAGAATGAGGTCATGTGAAACAATGCAGAGCCAGTAGAGAAGCAGTGTCTTGCTGATGCTGCTGGAGGCTTGCGATCCAACCATTACTAACATTAGTATCATCCTGCCAACCTCCAGTTACCTGAACCAATGATGTTCTTTTTAAGTCAGTTTATACTGGATTTTTGCCACTTCCCACTAAAAAAGTCCTTTCTTTTAAAAAATTTTTTATTATTTTTTATTATTTTTTAAAAGTCCTTTCTAATATATGCTCCAACTATAACTTTTGAGTCTGCATCAAATTCCACAAATATTTGTTGAACACCCATTAGGAAGTAGGCACCTGTCCTAGGAACTTAAATCTGTGTGACTCCACTTTATTTTTGCCATTATCATTACTATCACAGGTAGAAAAACTGAAAAATTATTTTCCATATTATAGAGTTTCATGTTTCTTAGCCCAGTATTCTTTTCATTAGCCCCAGAAATGTGGAAAGATCTGGAGATGCTAATTCTTCTAATGCTTCTGTGTGTAAACACACCAAATTCCCATATCTGAGGAAAAGTTATGATTATCGAGGCGCTCATGTAAGATCGTACCTAACCTCAGGGTCAGCACTAAGTTGTGTGTGAGGATACAAGATAATTCCTGTGCAGAGCATCTTTTTTTTTTTTTTAATTACACACAATTGACATACAACGTTATATTGGTGTCAGGTATAGAACATACTGATTTGACAATTCTATACATTAGTGCTCATCACAATAAGTATAGTCACCATCTGTTATCATTCAATGTTAGCACAATATTGACTATATTTCTTATGCTTTACTTTTTCATCCTGGGACTTATTTTATAACTGGAAGTCTGTATCTCTTAATCCCCATTCTATTTAGCCTATTCCCCTACCCACTTCCCTCTGACAATCACCAGTGTGTTTAAGGGTCTGGTTTTTTTGTTCATTTATTTTTTTTTTAGGTTCCATATATAAGTGAAATCACATAGTATTTGTTTTTGTCTGGCTTATTTCACTTAGCATAATCTCCTCTAGGTCCATCCATAATGTCAAGATCTTGTTCTTTTTCATGGCTGAGTACTATTTCACTTTATGTATAAACTACCTCTTTAGGTACCTCAGCGGACTCTTGGGTTGCTCCATACCTTAGCTATTGTGAGCAATGCTTCAATAAAATGGGATACATGTATCTTTTCAAATCTGTTTTCGTTTTCTTTGGATAAATATCTAGTGTAGAATTACTAGAGTATATGGTATTTCTTATTTTTTGAGGAACCTCCATAATGTTTTCCACAGTGGTTGCACCTATTTACATTCCCACTAATAGTGCACAAGGATTCCCTTTTCCCCGTATCCCTGCTAACACTTATTTCTTGCCTTTTTGATACTAGCCATTCTGGCTGGTGTGAGGTGATATCCCATTGTGGTTTTGATTTGCATTTTGCTCATGGTTAGAGATGTTGAGTACCTTTTTATTTCTCTCATGGTCATCTGTATGTCTTCTTTGGGAAAATGTCTATTCAGATCCTCTGCCTATTTTTTTAATCTGATAGTTTCTCTTTTTTTGGTGTTAAGTTCTTTATATATTTTGGATATAAACCTCTTATCAGATGTATCAATTGCAAAAATCTACTCCCATTTACTAGGTTGCCATTTTTTAAAATTTAAATTCTATTAGCCAACACATAGTACATCATTAGTTTCAGATGTAGAGTTCAATTTCCTTTGCCTTGCAAAAGCTTTTTATTTCCATGTAGTCCCCATAGTTTATTTTTGCTTTGTTTTCCTTGCCTGAGAACACATATCCATAAATAATTTGCTGTGGTTGATGTCCAAGAGATTACTGCTCACCCAAACTCTCTTCCAGGAGTTTTATGGTTTCAGGTCTCATATTTAGGTCTTTAATCCATTCTGGGTTTATTTTTGTGTATGGTTATGAGAAAGTGGTTCAGTTTCATTATTTGCATGGAGCTGTCCAGTTTTCCCAACACCATTTGATTTTTTCCCCCACTGTATGTCTTGCCTCCTTTTTCATAGGTTAATTGACCACATAGATGTGGGGTTATTTCTGGACTGTCTATCCTTTTCCATTGATCTATTTGTCTTTTTTGTCCTGTGCAGAGTATTTTTGAAGAGTATTAAGGATTATAGAAATGAGCTGTCACTATTATCACAATCATCCTATTAATTATCATTAATACTTATGGTAAATAATAATAGTGTATTTATTTTGTCAGTAAAATTATATTTATGATGAGTATCTAGTGCTGAGATTAAAAATCAATCTATTAGTGCCTTTAAGCTGTTGGTTCTCTCTATAATGATGAGGATTAGGTAATTGCCTAGAACACTTTTATTCTGGTATATAGTTACATAAATAGCTCCTGTCAAAGGTCCAATTTATTCAAGAATAAAAGTTCTAACTTTCTTTTACTTTTTGCAGAGCACAACTAGTCAAGAATCAAAGTGTGTTTTCTACAATTAAAATAATGTGATTCCTATTGTCTTTAGCTACCTATATTTCAAATATAATCTGAATAAATATTCTAGAAGAAAAATGGCAGTATGCTTTTAATTATAGATATAGTTGGTTATTAGGTAAACATATATTTATAAAAGGAGGGGACCTGGGATGCCTGGGTGGCTCAGTGGTTGAGCGCCTGCCTTAGGCTCAGGTCATGATCCTGGGGTCCTGGGATCCAGTCCCGCTTCGGGCTCCCTGCAGGGAGCCTGCTTCTCTTTCTGCCTCTCTGTGTGTGTTTCTCATGAATAAATAATTTTTTTAAAAGGAGGGGACTTGAATATTTCAAGAGTTACCCTCATTAACTCCTTAAACTTAAAAAAAAATTTTAACTTTAAATTCAATTAGCCAACATAAAGTATATACTTAGTTACTTCACTAAAACAGAAAATTTTCAGAACCTACTGCTCCTTTCTTATTTATGCCTTAGCTGTGCTCTTGTGCCCTTCATGGTGACTGCTCAATCTCTCTTAGCTTCTCAGACTTTGTTCAGCTTTACTTTTGAAGAATATTAGTAAAGCTCTTTCTCCCCAGATCTCTTCTAAATTCATTGGGTAGAAAATCATGGTGTTATCCCCTAGACTGTTTCCAAAGACACCAATGTATTGTCCTCAAATTGCTGCTACACATTTGTAGCAAATAAATGAATTCATATATACATCTGTATAGTATAGTACAACCATTCATTAAAGTATGAGACTAGAAAGACGAAATATTTTTTATGACACAGTGAGAGAGATTATCAAACATGACTCTATTTGTAAAATTGGACATATATGCAAGTAGTTGCCCCTGCCCTCACTCCCATCCTACTGTTTGGCTCTCTGTGTTTCAGTTACCACATCCTCCCTGCCAGTCAGTAGGCACGTGATCTTCTTTTTATTGTCACAAGGTCAACGGTAGCCTAATCCTAGGGCACAATGCCTATATCATTTGCCTCACTTCATCTCCTCACATAGGCATTTTATCATCTCTTATCATCATGAGGTGAAGGGTGAGTACAGTGCTAGATATTTTGAGAGAGATACCGTATAGCTTTTCTTAACAGTATATTGTTATGATTATTGTTATAAATCTCTTACTGTGCCTAATTTATAAATTAAACTTTACTATGTAAGTGTGTAAAGAAAAAACATGGTATATATAGGTTTTGGTATCATTCAGTTTCAGGCATCCACTTGGGGTATTGGAATGTATCTCCCACCAATAATCGAAGACTACTGAAATGTGCGAAAATGAAAACACTTGTTTTTAGGTGGTGATCTTGCATTTTAATTAATGGATTTTTTATATTATTTAAATTAACATTTTTTACATTTTTAATATGTAGAAAGCACTTATATTCATGGTTACGGTGAGTTGGCAATATATCAGATAGTTTCTATACAGAGATCCAGTTGTTGAGAATCTATATCTCGGGATGCCTGCATGGCTCAGTGGTTGAGGATCTGCCTTGGGCTCAGGTCATGACCCCGGGGTCCTGGAATCGAGTCCTGCATTGGGCTCCCCGCAGGGAGCCTGCTTCTCCCTCTGCCTATATCTCTGCCTCTCTCTGTGTGTCTCTCATGAATAAATGAATAAATCTTAAAGAGAACATGCATCTGTTTGTTCAGCCCCTGTATAGTATACATCCATTTGTGGATCTATCACAGAGCTCTGCTAATTTGTGCACAAAGGAATGCAATGTACCTACACTGGCACTTAACTTCTGATTCTTGGTTTCAGATAGAAATTTTTAGGAAGTTCCAGTTTTCAGAAGCAGCAGGTCTCTGGCCTTCCTGCTCTCTAAAGCTACTGTATCATAAAGTCAAGTTTCTCTCTAGAAAACTTCTTATTGCTATTAGTGATGCTAATGAGTCTGGCTCTCTTGTGCTTCACTGCCCACAGCTGTCTCTCCAATCATGCACTCGCTGGAAAGCACACACAAACCAAGGCTGGGGTCTGCCTGATGTTATGATCTTAGGTAATTAATGAAACTTCTATGGACATCAGTTTTCCCTAGTAACACAATTAGGGTCTCTCCATCTCACCAGGATCTATAACTGTTGACTCTCACTCTTTTCTTTTAGCTTGCAGATGACTGTTTGAAGCAGAGCTCTCAGTTGAAGTGCTAGCCTACTTCTGATCCCACTGGCCTTTTCAATGAGGCAGGGGCTCGAGAGGTGCTCAGATGTCATTTGTGCCCCACACCTCTGTTTTTGATAGAGTGCTATTTTTTTTTTTTTTTTTTTTTGCCAAATGACAGTACATGTTTATTGTGCAAACAAAACACTTCCCTGGAAACAGACAGAAAGCCAAGCTTCAAAGCTAATTGAATCAATGTTTTACTTCTCTAATCTTCATTTAGTATCTTCAGAGAAACTAAGTGGTCCAGCGGTGTCAATGTTTGCAGGAATTTTTCCAAGTGAGTTAGAATTGTTTTCAAAACAAAACACTTGTAATTTCTTGGCTTCAATTTTACGTGTGGGAAAAGCAGGACGTTCCCACTTAGGTTATGGCTTGCAAACATTTTTTTTTCCACTTCCAGGTATACTTAATTCGTTCCCATTTTTAAAAATGTAAAAGTACATGTACATTTGAAAGAACGAGAGTGAACTTCAGATAACCGCCATCTAAGGTAAATCCTAGAACGTGGTTAGTAACTTAGAAATGCCTTGCTGGCAATCCCAGACACCCAGAGAGATAACTGCTATCTAATTTTCTGCTTTTCTTTATAGTTATACTACTTATGCAAGTGTTTCTGAGTAAAACTGCTGAGTTTGTCTGCTTTGAACTCTATATAAATGAAATCATAATGTATGTGTTATTTTGTGACTATACCTTTAATTAATATGCAATTTTTGAGTTCTCAATTCTATTCCATTTTCTATTTATTTGATTCTGTGACACCATTACACTGATTATAATTTTATACTAATTCTAACATAAAGTAAATCTCTACTATTATTCTTCAGAAGTATCTTGACTATTCTTCATCTTTTGCATTTCCATAGAACATTATTTTCAACTTCAGGTACAACCTCATCATATTTAATTTTTTAAACTAACCTCATTGATCCATTCATATTCTTCTCTCTAACCTTTATATTTATTTAATACTTAGTATGATAAACCCTCACTCATGTTTACCATGTAACGCAAGAATTAAAACATTTTCAGGAACTTAATTATACCTTACCCTCTTCTCCTGATTTGGCCTTGATGGTTTATATGTTTCAAGGAATTTATCCATTTCTTTGAGGCTGTCAAGTTGTTGGTATATAATTGTCCACTGGTCTCTTATGAGCCTTTGTTTTTCTGTGGTATCAGTTATCATGAAGTTCACTTCTCATTCATTTGAATATTTTTTTCTTGGAAAGTCTAGCTAAAGGTTCATCTATTTACTTATCTTTACAAAGAAGAACCACCTCCTAGTTTCATTGATCTTTTCTATTTGTTTTTAGTCTTATTTCTGCTCTGATTTTGTTACTTTCTTCCTTCTACTAACTTCATTCGTTTGTTCATTCATCTTTCCTTCCTTCCTTCTCCTGGAGGTATAAAGTTAGGTTGAGATTTTTCTTGTTTCTTGAGGTAGGCATTTATTGCTATGAACATTCCTCTTAGAATTGCTTTTACCGCATCTCATATGTTTTGGTACATTATATGTCTATTTCTAAATGTCTCTAGCTATGTCTTATTTCTCCTTTGACCCATTGGATGTTCAGTAGCATGTTTAATCTCCACATATTTGTGAGTTTTTCTAGTTTTCTTCTTGTAATTTCTCATTTCATACAATTGGCATTGGGATCAGAAGAGATGCTTCATGTGATTTCAATCTTCTTAAATTGTTTAAGACTTGTTTTGTGGCAGAACATGATCTATTCTATTTCTTTTTATTTTTAACTTAAATTCAATTAACATATGATGTATTATTAGTTTGAGGTTAGTGATTCATCAGTTGCATATAACATCCAGTGCATATTACATCAAGTACCCTCCTTAATGCCCATCACCCAGTTACCCTCATGATCTTCTGTTTTGTTTCTTAAATTCCACATATGAGTGAGATCATATGATAATCATCTTTCTCTGACTGATATATTTTGCTTAGCATAATACCCTCCAGTTCCATCCATGTCGATATAAATGGCAAGACTTCATTTTGATGGATGAGTAATATTCCTCTGTGTGTGTGTGTGTGTGTGTGTGTGTAAACACCATCTTCTTTATCCGCTCATCTATTGATGGACATTTGGGCTCTTTCCATAGTTTGGCTATTGTGGAAATTGCTGATGTAAACAATGGGGTGAGGTGCCCCTTAGGATCCCTATGTTTGTATCCTTTGGATAAATACCCAGTAGTGCAATTGCTGGGTCATAGGGTAGCTCTATTTTTAACTTCTTGAAGAACCTCCACATGTTTTCCAGAGTGGCTGCACCAGCTTGCATTCCCACCAACAGTGTAAGAGGTTCGTTCTCCTTTCTCCAAATCCTTGCCAACATCTGTTGTTTCCTGACTTGTTAATTTTAGCCATTCTCCCTGGTGTGAGGTGGTATCTCATTGTGGTTTTGATTTGTATTCTGGAGAATGTTTCACATGCACTTGAAATGTATGCATTCTGTTGCTTTTGGATCGAATGCTCTGTATATACCTATAAAATGTTGTACAGACCATTTATTTTATTGACTTTTCTGTCTGGATGATTTATCCTTTGTTGTAAGTGGGGTATTAAAGTTCTCTACTATTAGTTTAATGCTATCTATTTCTCCCTAGGTCTATTAATAATTGTTTTATATATCAGGTGTCTATTGGTTGGGTATGTTGGGAAATGTATCTTCTTGTTGGACTGACTAACCCTTTTATCATTATATAATGATCTTTGTCTATTACATTCTTTTAAAAAATCTGTATTTAAAGCAGACAACATAGTTATGTCAGCTTTCCTTAAGGTTTTATTTGCATGGAGTATCTTTTTTAATCCCTTCAGTTTCAGCCTATTTGTGTCCTTACATCAGAAGTGAGTCTCTTATAGGAAGCAAATAAATCAGTCTTGTCTTTTAATTCATTCAGCCACTCTGTCTTTTGATTGAAGAATTTATTTTAGAATTTACATTTAAAGTAGTTACTGATAGGTATGTACTTATTTGTTAATTATTTTCTGGCTATTTTGTAGTTCCTCTCTGTTCCTTTTCTTTTTTTTTTTTTTTCCTTGCTCTCTTCCTTTATGATTTGATGGCTTTCCTTAGTGGTGTGCTTGGATTCCTTTCTCTTTCATGAATCTATGAGGTTTTTTCTTTGTGGTTATTACAAGGCTTACATATAACAACTAACAGTTTATTTTAAGTTGATAATTATTTAGGTCAGATTACATTATGAAACTATATTTTTTACTCTACCTCCAACATTTTGTTCACATTTTCCATATTTTTATATCCCTTAACAAGTTAATGTAGTTATAATGATTATTACTAGTTTTGTCTTTTACCCTCATACTAACATTATAAATGATCATTTCCACTTATTTTCTATATATTTACCAGTGAAATTTATGCTTTCATCTATTTTCTTGTTACTAACTAGTACCCCTCCAGTTCAGCATAAAGAAATTTAACCTTAGAAATTAAAGGTTAATTCCTTTAACCTTTGTTAGGCTGGTCTGGTGGTGATGAAATCCTTTAGCTTTTGCTTGCCTGGAAAACTCTTCATTTCTCCTTCAGTTTTGAAGGACACTGTTGCTGAGCAGAATATTATTCATTGGCAGTTTTTTTTTCCTTTTGGCACTTTGAACAGATCATGCCATATCCTTCTGACCTATCAAGTTTCTACTGAGAAATCTGATCATTTTATTGGTGGGGGGGTTTCCCCTCATATGTAACAAGTTGTTTTTCTCTTACTGCTGTAAATATCCTTATCTTTAACTTTTGACATCTTCATTATGTCTTGGTGTGGGTCTCTTTGGATTACTCTTATTTGACTCCCTGGATCTGGATGTCTGGGTTCCACCTGAGAGATTCTGTTTTAATTTACTAGGTCACAGTTGGTCCAGAGGAGATTTTAAAATTCTCCAGTGGATTTTAATGCATGATCAAGGTTGAGAACCACTTCTTTAAACCCATTCAGTCAGAAAGGGCTGTCTAAGCAAAACCTCCCCATGGCAGAGCCAGCCCAGGTTTGGCTGAGTGCCATCCTCACCTGCAGTACTTGAGAGGAGTACCGGAGAACTCACTGCCATCAGACTCAGGCTCAGATCGGTTCTCAAAGTCAGAAATTCGAAACACAGATAAGCTGGCATTCACATAGCCAACCATGCACCTGAGAGAAAATGAATTCTATAATTAGAGCTCTGGTCACCTCTGCATCCAATTCACTGAAGTTTCTACTTCCTACAAACTCTTGCACTTATAAATGCCTTTAGCTGGATTTGCCTTGTCATAATCATTCAAATTAGGATACACTGAAAAACCCTCAGGAACAAGTCATTCTTTTATTCTAGTTCTTCTTGTTCAAAGTCATCATACAGACCATCACTATCCCAATTAATAGATGAAAGACAGTACTGCATGATTAGTATAAATTACAGGTAAGCCACAGTTTCTTTCCTTGATGATGTAAACACACATGCACACACAAACACATTCCTTTATTAATGAATACCTATATTCTCTCATAATACCCTGAATGTGACTGGTGTTACTATGCCTCCCCTCCAAACTCAAATCCCTTGCTATAGTCATGCTAGACTATATTCCCTGCATAAGCTTTCATATCTCTGTTCAGTTTGTCTTTTCTCTTGAGATTCCCTATTCATTTCTTTCTAAGTAGAAATTTTTCAATGACCAATTGAAATGGCACCCCATCTGGGAAGATGTCCTAATCTTCCCAGAAAAAGACTCATTTCTTCTTCTGTATGGTGCTGCCTATATCTAACTTCACCATTACCATACATATGGGTTTTCTTTAGATTGCAGGTGTTTTTTGGAGCAGAACAAGTGTCATAGGTATTTTTATATCCTAGGGCAGTTTTGTGTAGTGTAGGAATCCAGTAAATATCAAACTCAATTGACTTCATTTGAGGAAAGCTAAACTATCAGAGATAATATCACGGTCTTTAGAATGGATCAGAAATAAAGTTATTGCCTATATACCCTAGGGTTAATAAACTTACTGAGAACATGGCTTTTACTCTGTGCTAGGAGTCAGTATATTTCAATACTAAAAACTTGGGTTTGAGGGTCAAATTGTAGCTTTTCTGCTTTCTAACCATGCAAATTTAGTAAGTTATATAACTTCTTTAACTAACAAAAGTGACTACCTGATAGAGTCATTGTGGGGATTAAACAAAATGATACATGTAAAGCCAGGGACAGAGTGCTTAGCCTATAGCAAGATCTTAATTAAATGTGAGTGGCTACTATTAATTTATTTCTTGTACCTTGCAGAAGGTGCAATAAATAAATATTGATTTAATGAAAAAATCATAGCTTTCACATTCTCTCCATTAACTTGTCTGGCATGATTATTCCAAGATGCTGAACACCAAATCAAAATGATGACACAAACACAGACCTGATAGTACATGAGTTCTGTGTGTTGTCTTGCGCAAGACAAATCACTGAGGTTTTATCATGGCCTTAAAAAATGAACCAAGCAGAAGTACCCATTTATCAAGTCACTCATGGGTGAAACAAATGTTCAGTGGGTGTGTAACATGCCTTAATCCAACCAGCAGCAGGTCTCCCCTACCACTCTTTGGAAGGGTAATTTGGAATAATGTCTCCCTCCTCTTTGAACTGCCTGGAACAGGACATGAAAGCAAATTAGTGCTTTGATGATTATTAGCTGTCATAGAGAGTGAGCCGGTTTTTGTGAACTATAGAATACAGCAGAATCTTCTTAGGAGCTAAACAGTGGGAAAGGAAAGGAGCTCTGGAAACTGGCAGAAAACATGCCCAACATTGAAATGAAATATTCACAACCCCTCCTGCACTCTTTCTTACCTCCCAAGGCAGCCCTGTGGGTTTACTGAGATTAAGCAGTGGCCTAATGGCTGCTCTGTCCAAAAACTCGATTGAGAAAAAGCTAAATTTAAATAAAATACCAGCTTCATGGACAACACTCTACTTTCAAAATAAAGAGGATATATCTCTGACCTATTTATTAAGCATATTCATGTACTGTCAGTCATAAATCCAAGTTGAAAATGTGCCTTTGGCGGTTCTGTATTCCCGTGTACAAAGCATCACACATGGATCTAGTATGTGTCCATATAGTTATCAGCTGTGTAAGTCTTCCTTCCATTTCCTTTCCATAATCAGGGAAGGAGAGGGACTGCTAATATTGAACTGTCTGGGCATTTCTCAAAGTCTTTTCACTGCGGTAGAATCTTAGCTATTGTCCACAATAAATAGTTGAGGGTAGTCATCAATTCAGGGAAAGATTTCCCACAATTCCCTGTATGAAGTTCAGCCAATGGCATTCGTGTGTCAGTCTGGAGGAAACAGGCAGTAGCAGATCCCATGTCGATCCCTATCTGCTGTCAGGAGATCACTATGCCTCAATGTGGCACGCCACCAGCTCCAAGTTAGAGGAAAAATGAAGTAGTAACTAGAAAAAACTATCAGACCAAGGAAGGGTTTCTGTGAACATAAAAACACAAAGTTAATTTTCTTAAGGGGCTGGTAGAGGGCCCCTGAAGGTATTTCCAAGATAGGAGATTTAGAAAATATTTTATGTAAGGGTAGTATTGTTTGAATTATGATGCATGCCTCTTTCAAGTAAGTTCTGTGAAGACCACATTTATTTAAATATGAGAATTCTGGTTTAAAAATCATTCATGATGTACTGTTTCCAATCCTTTACTATAAGGAAAAAGATGAACTAATGATCATTAGTAATGAGTTTTAAGGGAAAGAAAAGAACTTGAAGTTGATTTTTGAATTTGTAGAATCCAGCTTAAACTGCAGAGTGTCTTTGAACTTTGCGATTAAATGTGCCTTTGTGTCACTATATCTAAAACCTCAAACAGAATGGGGATAGGGCCCAAACAATGAAAAAGCTAGAAGAAATAAGATCTGGTTTATGCATTTAGAGTCAAATGTGCCTTAGAGATAATAAATGACAAATTTATGAATTTATTTATAGATAGGCTAATAAGATGACAAAAGAAAGTGGACTTCTGACATTGCAATAAATATGACTGACTATATAAAGCATTGTCAGCTTTATGTTTTAAAACAAAACCTTGTAATTGGTTATGATGTTGATCTATTGACTTACAATTTGCAAAAATATATTCCTTATAATTTATTAAGATATTTGTGGTTTGTTCTGTGACAGTTTGAGCATTGTGCTCTTGATCAAGTCTCTAACTCCTTACGATCTTTTAGTTAGATCACTAAATCAGATATATACCTCACAATAATCCTAAGGCCTGCACATATTCTTAGAGAATGTTCCACAACTCTGGCCTGATAACAATGTAGTTAATTACATTCAATGGATAGGAGTGGAGGGCTCAAAATGATTTTTTTTGTGTTGTTTGAAAAATAATTTTAGTTTGTTGACTGAAATTTAACTCTGATCGACAGAACAATCTTATAGTATACACCTTCAATTTTGCTTCATAATTTCTATCTCCTGATGCATATCCAGAGATGACTTTAGTTCTCTAAGCACTTTTCTAGAGAGTTCAAGTGAAGATCTCCTGAAAGAGGAAGTGACTTTATTTTGCAAACACTGAATAATCTAATAAGCATGGACATTGGTCCAGGAATCTACCTAGGCAGGGTGCAGCAAAAATGCCTTAATAAATGTCTTAAGAGGAAAGATGAAACACTTGAAAGTTTCTTGTGTACCCACTGTGTGGAGAATATTGCCTCAAATCACGGTATTCCTCTCATGTTCAGATCTGGCTAGAAAATGAGAACGTCTTCCACTCTATGCCATGAAAATGCATTCACTGACCACTCATGATAGCAGTGAGATTGTGGTTGGAAGTCCCTCTGTCATAGGGACAAGGCATGTGACTGACTGACTCTGGGCATATGCATCAAACTCTCCTCTTTGGAGAAGCCAGCGAAAACTGAAAAAACAGTAAGAAGAAGGCATTGAGGCAGTCTGGAGTTTTGAGGTTGGCTTAGTTGGGGTACCCTTGATTTAGAGGCAGCTTCAATTGAAATGTGGCATTTCTATAGGTGAATGGGATCATAACAAGTGGAATTTGACTATGCACATACTACCCCAAAAGCCTTTGACATTCTAAAATTTGACAATGCTGCTCCGCCATGAGTTCAATCATTTCTAAAGTATTTCAAAATGGGCAAAAACAAAACAAAATAAAACAAAAACAAAAACAAAAACAAACCAAAAAACCTTAAAAAGGATAATAGTGTAGCTGGTGGAGCAGAAAATAAGATTCATGAATAAACTTATACAAATTTAACTATTTGAAAACAAGAAACATGACTAACAGATTAGAAGATAGAATGTAGATCTATAAACATTGAAAATGGCAGAAGTCTCTTAAGGGAAAGAGAAAGGTTATATGTAAAAAAAAATAGTCCAGGTGAGCCCCATAAAACTGAATCAAGGAGACTGTTAAATTTTAATCTCCATGAACATGTCTTAGCTCTAATAAACTGTCAACATTCTAAAGCTTTGATTCAGTATCAACTGCACATACATGTTCCTGCTTTATTTTTTGTGTTCCACCCAAACCAAGACAGGTTTCATTATATTTGCAATTGAGAAAAAAATTAAATAACCACTGGGACTTAAACCCCTGGGGAGTTTTCTCCTGTTAGATGAACTGGATAAACATTTATTGGCAATTGCCCCTGGGCCCTGTGGTTCAGGATGGAGAGCACTGTATGAGTCTAGGCTTTGCCTTCATGTGGGTTCTATCAGTTACTCTGCTTTGTGATTCTGGATTTAACCTCTCAATCTCCTTCTGTTCTTCAAAGTGAGGGTAATAATGCATGTCCCACTCCCAGGGTTGTTTTGAGAATCAAATGCAAAACAGACGGGAAAGTGGTTTAAACAAAGGCAAGCTTTTCTAGGCTCAGCCAAGCAGAGAATGTTGGCAATAGAATTAGAAAGAATAAGTGAATAGTATAACATGTCTTTAAATCTCTTAAAATGGGATGGTATGTTCACTTAAAGTTGCTAGATAATTAGTGTCTAATGGCCACATGATTATTATAGTAAAGAACTTTATAGAAGCCTCTTTGAATAGCTAGATAGTAAGCTTTATTACATTCAATCATCTATGCCTTAAAGCATTCATGTAGGATTAATAATGAAACTGGACCTAGGCTAGGGGTGCATGAATTTGGCTAACTTGATTTGGTAGCACTTTATTCCTTGGGGCTAATCCAACTACAGTGGTTATACAGGATTAGTTTAGTTCTGACTAGTAAACCAAGAGGCAGGGCTGCCTGTGTGAATTGTCATAGCCCACATGGGATAATTTCTGGGGTGTTAAAAAGACTCCCAAAACATACTCCACTGTGATCTACAGACATCTAAATCCCACAATTAGAACAGAATTATTTTATTTTTTGCCAAAGATTTTTTTCCCATTAAAGTATGTTAAATTTCTTGTCTCCGCCCAAGGTTATAGAAATGAAATCTAGGGGACATGTTTTAATTTTGCCTGGAATTTACCTGACCAGAAATACCCAGAAAGCTCTGGCTTTTGGGAATCACTTAGGTGATGCCATAGAATTGGATTTGCCTTGGGTAATATGTACATTGGTCAGGTCAATATCCAGGAAAGAATCATTCAGTTACTTATTCCACAAATATTTATAGAATACTTCTAGGGTACTTATCACATGGTTGCATATTTCCCATGTAGAACTTGCAAAGTCTCCATATGATGACACAAGAGGAATCAAATTGTAACTATCCTCTTACAAACTCATAAAGATGGCACAACTGTATACTAGAGCATGTGCTAATTTTTTTGGCTACACATACTAGCATAGCACCCATTTCTGAATTCACAGTAGGCAAGGGTCAGGGGTGGGAGAAATGATTAATTCCACCTAAAACGTGTATTATCTGTGTTGAGCCCCATCTTTTCAGTAGATGAGAATGTGTTTTCTTTGGCTGGTAGCGTCATCATAATTCTACCTCCCCCACTGCTGTCCTTCTCATCCTGGGTTACTCCAGTGCAGAAGCTTCTGTCTGAGTGTGCCAGCATCACACAGTGCATAGGAAATGGGGACTTCATGACAGTTTTAGGACAAACTTACTTTTGTCCAGCTTCTCCTTGGCCTGCACAAGGTCCATACTTATAAGCATACACCAAACGAGGGATAAAGTCAGATGTTATCGCTATGACAAATGCATTTGTAATAACAGAGAGAATGCCGATGCCTTCAAGGATTCCATACCAAATTCCTATTCAAAAAGAAGTGTTACCAGTGAGAATGGGGAAAATTAACAAGGCAGGAAACCACAAATGTTGGAGAGGATGTGGAGAAAGGGGAGCCCTCTTGCACTGTTGGTGGGAATGTGAACTGGTGCAGCCACTCTGGAAAACTGTGTGGAAGTTCCTCAAAGAGTTAAAAATAGATCTGCCCTACGAACCAGCAATTGCACTGCTGGGGATTTACCCCAAAGACACAGATGCAGTGAAACGCCGGGACACCTGCACGCCGATGTTTATAGCAGCAATGTCCACAACAGCCAAACTGTGGAAGGAGCCTTGGTGTCCATCGAAAGAGGAATGGACAAAAAAGCTGTGGTCTATGTATACAATGGAATATTACTCAGCCATTAGAAACAACATGGAACTGGAGGGTATTATGCTGAGTGAAATAAGTCAATCGGAGAAGGACAAACATATGGTCTCATTCATTTGGGGAATATAAAAAATAGTGAAAGGGAATAAAGGGGAAAGGAGAAAATGTGAGTGGGAAATATCAGAGAGGGAGACAGAACATAAGAGACTCCTAACTCTGGGAAACGAACAAGGGGTGGTAGAAAGGGAGGTGGGAGGGGGGTGGGGTGACTGGGTGTCGGGCACTGAGGGGGGCACTTGACGGGATGAGCAATGGGTGTTATTCTATTTGTTGGCAAATTGAACACCAATAAAAAATAAATTTATAAAAAAAGTGTTATATTAGTTCAAGACACAACAGCAGAAATAATAGTATAAAAACTACTGGGGAAACTAATTTTAACAGTCCTTTCAAATTACCCAATACTGACACTTGTAACCAAGAGTAAGAATTTGTACTTGCAGATGCTTTGGCTTTGAAGAAGTTTCTGTGGATGTGCTGATGCTCATGACTTACTGACTTGGTCAGGATCAAACGTAAGTCAGAGAGTTCTCATCAGCAATAAGGCACCAATACATTACCCAATAAGATGGGCACTCACACTGTCAAGTCACTACCAGGCTGGGAGCTCCTGAAGGGTGCAGACAGCTGGATGGGCCCAGCCCCTGTTGCGTTGACCCAGGGTAGGTGCTCACTGAATGTGGGTTTGTTTCATATGGAGGTTAAAGGCCACTGTGAGCCAAGACACACTGAGTGCCTGCTGGCTCTATACTAAGCATTTGATGCAGAAATGAATAAAAGATGGTCTCTGATCTCAAGCAGCACTCAAGAGGCTGCATCTGATTCAACTCAGCCTCTCCTGTCAAAGGCCAAAGCCATCTTCATCTTTAGAAAAACTGGATTGAGCTTTATGTGACTCAGGGAAACATTTGAGCAAGGGCAAAACAAAATAAAGCAAGTGGGAGATTACTTTAAAAAGGAAATAAGTGATAATAAATAAAAATTCTAGATTCCAAGTTCAAATAACCAAATTGAGTCTATTTAAGCACAAATTCTCCAGTACTGGAAATTATAAATTTCCAAATAGGCAGCTTTATTTCTTGTCTAACATTATTTAAAGCTAACATAATTATTCTTTTGCAAGAATAAGTTACTTCATCTTACATGGAAACCACTAGTAAAAAATTTAAGTTGATGTCTGTTTTTATTTTATCCACCAGATGGCTAATATCTTTAAAGAAAACATCAAATCCAACTTACCTATGTCTTTGGCCCTTGAAGCTAAAGGTCGCCTCCACTGTGTGACAAATTTGTAAGCATCCAGCCGAATTTCAATTATGTTATTCAGTAAGGCCAGAAGTGGTGCTAGGGGAAAAGCTGCCACGAAGATAGTTGTGAATCCAAACTGAAGAACTAGAGAAGAAATAACGAAAAAGAACTAAGAGTTTTGGTTTTTCCATTACTATTTTCAAAAGGATGATAATCTGAATACAAAAAGTACTTGGCTAAATGGATGATTGCATAGCTTGTTTTTGCCTTTTTAGACTATTTTAGAAAGTAACAACAAAATACTGTGATAATCACATCTATCAGCTCATTTAGTTTTCACAATAACCTACCCTTAGGTTCCTACATGTGAGGAAATAGAGGCATTAAGAGGCCAAGTAACTTGCTTGACACACAATTGAGAAGTAATTCTAATGTGAGTACTGTGGTTCCTGAGTCATGAAGAGCCTGTTGACTTCATCTCTGTGGCAATGCCACCTTCAGGGTGTTACCCATCTTTGATCACATTCATACCCCATGCCTATGCTGCTGGCTCTTCACCCACCAATAGGAACAGGCATCTCCCTTAGTTTTCTCCTTGGTTTCACCCTTCTGCTGACTTTCTTCTTTTCTTGGGTCAGTCCATCTACTCTCATGACCTCATTATCACTTCTCTGATAAGGATTCTCAATTTCCTCTCTCTCACCCTGAATCTTAGTGGGGAATTTCCAGTTGTCTGCTGTTATGCTATAGAAGCAACACTCTCCAAACCTTGATTCAATCATAAACCTCAATCTCATCTGTTCCTCCCTTCATGTCTTCCTTTCCATCAGATTAGTCTTGCATAAATACCAGGTCTCATCTAGCTTACCTTTCATGACCATTAGTCTCCACTCTTCCTACTAGAGGTCAGACTCTCACGTTCTAACGAACTTCTCTGCCTCAGACTTTCACCTCCCTCCCTCATCTCATTGCTGTCAATATTGGTTAAAGCCCATAATCAATCATATCAATCATCTCCCTATTTTGAATGTTTCAGAAGATTCTGTCTATAGATTAAATCTTAAACTTTTCACTGTGCCATTCAAGGATCTTCCAAACCTCATGTTCAAACATACCTCATGCCTGGACAGGTTTCCCAAATAATCCTCTATTTTAGTCACACTGGACTTCTGGTTTGATGGGGCCATATCATCTACTTAGTGTTTTTATTCATACGATGGTGAGATTCTATTCTTCCTTCAAGGGTAAGCTCCATGGGGCCTCTGGGGAACCTCTCATAATTGTAATTATTGCTTCCTTAGTAGCTCCTGCAACTCTGCTTATAGTGGAGAACTTACTTATTCTTTATTTTATGGCTCTTTTCCTGTATGTATGGTGCTGATTATTATGTTTAAATCTCTGATCTATTTTGAGTTCATTTTTTGTAAGTGATGTAAGACAGGAGTCCAATTTAATTTTTCTGCATGTGTCTATCCAGTTTTTCTAATACCATTTGTTGGAGACCATCCTTTCCCCATTAAGTATTCTTGGTTCTCTTGTCAAATATCAGTTGACCATACATGCAGGAGTTCCTATTTCATTCTATTTGTCTATATGTTTAATTTTATGGCAGTAAGATATGGTTTTTGTTACTATACTTATAACATAGTTTGAAATTAGGAAGTGTGATATTGTCAACTTTGTTCTTTTTCCACAGGGTTGTTTTGGCTATTCAGGGTTTTTGTGGTTCCATACAAATTTTAGTTTAGTTTTTGTTTGTTTGTTTCTGTGAAGAATGCCATTTGTATTTTAATGGAAATTGCACTGAATCTACAGACGGTTTTGGGTAGTATGGACATTTTAACAATATTAACTCTTTCAATCCATGAACACAGGATGTCTTTCCATTTGTGTCTTTTCAGTTTCATTCAGCAAAGTCCTGTAGGATTCATTGTACAGATCTGTCACTTCCTTGGTTAAATCTATTCCTAGGTACTGATTTTGATGCTCTTCTAAACGGACTAGTTTTATCTCTTTCAGATGTTTCATTATTAGTGTATAGAAACACAAATGATTTGTTGATTTTATACTGCAGCTTTACTGAAATTGTTGATTAGTGCTGACAGGTTTTTTTTTTTTTTTTTTGGTTGAATCTTTGAGATTTCCTATATATAAAATCATGAATTTCATTTGAAAATAGTGATAATTTTACTTCTTTTCTGATTTGGATGTCTTTTCTTTGTCTTGCTTAATTATTCTAGCTGGGATTTCCAGTACTTCATTGAATAAGAGTAGGGAGAGTGAATATCCTTGTCTTGTTCTTGATCTTAGAGGAAAAACTTTCAATTTTTTCTCCACTGAGTATGTTAGCTGTGGGTTTATCATATACAGTCTTTATTATGTTGAGGTATGTTCCTTCTATACCAAATCTGTTGAGAGTTTTTATAATGAAAGGGTGTTGTATTTTATCAAATGCTTTCTCTGAATCTGTTGAGATAATCATATGATTTTTCTCTCGCATTCTACTAATGTATTATATTCGACTTGCCTATTTTCAACCAGCCTGCATCCCAGGGATAAATCCCATTTGGTCATGGTGTTTGAGTTCAAGAAGATACTAAAATGATTAGTTTACTAATATTTTGTTGAGAATTTTTGCATTTATATTTATCCAGGATACTTGCTCATGGTTTTCATGTAGTATCCTTACCTGGGTTTGGTATCAGTATAATGCTGGGGTTGCAGAATGAGTTTGAAAATGTTCCCTCTTCTTTTTTTTGGAATAGTTTGAGAAGGATTTGTTATTAATTCTTCTTTAAATGTTTGGTAGAATTCACCAGTAAATCCATATGGTCCCAGGTTTGCTGTGGTAGGATATTTTTTATTACTGACTTAATCTCTTATTAGTGGTCTATTCAGATTTTCTATTCCTTCCTGATTCACTCTTACAGGTTTTATGTTTTTAGAAATCTATCCATTTCTTCTAGGTTATCTAATTTGTTGGCATGTAATTGTTCATTATAGTCTCATAATCCTATGTGTCTTTTTTCTTAGCTAAAGGTTTGTCAATTTTATTTTTTCGGAAAATCAGCTCTCAGTTTTGTTGATCTTGTCTATTGTTCTTCTGGTCTCTATTTCATTTATTTCTGTTTTGATCTTCATAATTTCCTTCCTTCTGGTAACTTTGGGCATAGTTCTTTTTTTCTAGTTCCTTGAGTATAGTTAGGATATTTGAGATCTTTAAAATTTCTTAATACATGCATTTATTGCTATAAACAGTATTCTCAAAAACTGTCTTTGTGATTTCTGAGAATGATGGCAGAGTAATAGGATGCTAAGCTCACCTTATAACTAGATATACCTAGTTAATGCCCACATCAGTATAAATAACCCAGAAAATGACCCAAAGATGGGCAGAACATACTTTCCACAGCTAATCATAGAGGACAGGCTATATCAAAAAAGAGTGAAGACACCATTGATAACCAAACTGACCTGTAAGACCATCCACTGGAGGAAGTGACACCACAGGCATGGAGAAAAGAGAAGAGTAGACTTCATATGATGCACCCCAGGTATGGGGAAACAGCCTTGGGAAGATGAATCCCCATAACATCTGGCTTTCTAAAAACTGATGAAGTGAAACACCTCTGGATTTCAAACAGTGGGGCGTAACACCTGGAACTTTTAAAAATTAGCAGCTCAGCTCTGGGAGATTTGGAGGGTGATAGGAAACTGAGTCCCTGCCTTTAAAGAGACAGCACAACAAATGACTCCATTGAGATACAGCATAAAAACAGCAATTGAAAAACACCTAGGATATATGGGAAATTTTATTTACTAATATCAAAGCATGTCCTGGAGAGGCAGGGATCTTCAGGAGACTTCTCCAAGAACAGAAGAGCTGGTTGAGTGCCATTTCCTTCCCTGTCTCCTAGCTTAGATACATGGATACCTGTGAAAATCATCATGAACACTTTCCACCTAGCTTGCTAACAGCTCACTCTGCTGCCATGCTCTCCTATGAACATGCCCCATCCAGCCCACCAGTGGCAGGAGTCCATTTAAGGCAGTTCCAAAGAGGTGGCATTGTGTAAGCAGCCTCCACAGTGGCCAGCAGTACTCCAAAGTGACTCATGCCCTGAGGAGAGGGGAAGATAAACCATAATTACCAGTCCAACTGCAACCCCAGCATTGGGCACATATCTGGTCTGACTGCAGGCCCCACCCAACAACAAAAGCCTCTCAGTGGACAAAGAAGTGGTGTACCGTACAATTTGGTGTGACTACAACCCTAGCAAATGCTTGGTTTGACCTACTCAAGCCCAAGATGGCCCCAGACTAGCCCACTAACAAAATAGAGACTAAATGGTGTCCACAACAAGCAAAGAGAGCTATTGAAGATGACTGAAGGCAAACATGGTTCAGCCCCAGTAGTATGGCATACAAAACGCACATAGGAGATACTCCTGAAGTGCCCAATTCTGGTGAACAGGGGACATTGCACTGTAGGTCAGTCCAGGATCTCTTCTTCAAAAGGCCACTACTTTCAAGACCAGGAGATGCAGTTGACTTTCTTAACACATAGAAACAGACACAGTGCGTTAGTTAGACAAAATGAGACAGAGGAATGTGTCCCAAATGAAAGAACAAAATCATAGCAAAAGAGCTATACAAACCAGAGATAAGCAATATGCCTGATAGAGAATTTAACGTATGGTCATAAAATACTCAGTGGACTTAAAAGTGGAGGATCTCAGTGACACTCCAAAGAAAGTGACAGAAAATATAAAAAAATGACCAATAAGACATGAAGAACTTAATAGCTGAACTTAAAAATACCCTATAGGAGATGAACATAGTAGATCAAGGGAAGCAAAAGTGACATGGAGGACAGAAACCTGGAAGACAACCAAACTGAATAGGAAAAAAATATATTAAAAAAATGAGACTAGATTAAGGGAATTTAGTGACATCATTAAGCAGAATAGCAGTCTCATTATGGGGATTCTAGAAGGAGAAGAAAGTAAAGGATGCAGAAAAGTTGAGAAATGAAACTGAAAACTTCCCAAATCTGGGGAAGGAAATAGAAGTCCAGATTTATGAGGCACAGAAAGCCCCCAACAAAATCAACCCAAAGGAGGTCCATACAAGACATATAATAATCAAAATGGCAAAAAGTAGCAATAAAGACAAAATTTTAAAAGCAGCAAGGGGAAAAAAATTACATACAAAGGAAACCCCATAAGGCTATCCAGTTGTTTTTTCAACAGAAACTTTTCAGGCCAGAAGAAAGTGGCATGATATACTCAAAGTGCTGCAAGGAAAAACTTGTGACCAAGAAAACTAATCCCCCAAGGCTGTTATTCAGAACAGAAGGAGAGATAAAGAATTTCCCAAATAAAACTTATAGGAATTCATCACCACTAAACCAGTCTTACAAGAAATTTTAAAGGGGATTCTCTGACTGGAAAGGAAAGACCAGAAGAAGGAAAAGTAGGAAGCACAAAAGCAGTAAAATTAAGTACATCTGTAAAAATCAAAATATTCACAAAATAAAAGGATGTAAAGTATGACACTATATATCTAAAATGTGGGGGAGAGGGAGAAAATTTAGTACTTTTAGAATGGGTTCAAACTTAAGTAACCACCAACTTAATATAGATTGCTATATGCATAAGATGCTATATATAAACCTAGTGGTAAACATGAATAAAAATCCGTAATATATATATACAAAAAAAATAGAAAGAAATACAAGTGTATCACCAAAGAAAGCCATAAACCTGTGAGAGAAGAGAGCAAGAGGAGAAACAGAATTACAAAACAACCATAAAAATCAATAACAAAATGGCACTAAGTACCTAAATATCAATTACTTTGTACACTGATTAAACAATCAAAAGACATAGGGTGACTGAATGATTAAAAAAGCAAGACCCATCCATATGCTGCCTACAAAAGATCCATTTCAGATGAAAAGACACATGCAGATTGAAAGTAAAGGGAAAAACATTTATCATGCAAATGAAAAGCAGGGTAGCAATATTTATGTCAGACAAAATAGACTTTAAAACAGACTGCTTAAATAAATTTAAAAACTAATAAAAATAAAAAATAAGCAGCGTGCAAAAATAGATACAAAAAAAACCACACACACACACAAAAGAAACCAGACTGTAACAAGAGAAAAAAGGACAACTACATATTTATAAACAATTCAATAAGAAGATACAATAATTATAAATATTTATGGGCCCAACATGGGAGCACTCAGATATATAAAGCAGCTATTAACAAACATAAAGGAAGTAATCAGTAATAGTACAAATAATAGTAGAAAAATCTACCACTCCATTTACATCAATGGATAGATGTTCCAAACAGAAAATCATCAAGGAAAGAGTGGCTTTGAATTGACACATTGGAAAAGATGGGTTTAACAGATACATTCAGAACATTCCAACCTAAAACAGCAGAATACATACTCTTTTCAAGTGCACACAGAACATTATCCAGAATAGATCACATTAGGCCACAAAACAAATCTCAACAAATTTGAAAGACTGAAATTATATTATAACTCTTTTCTGATTGCAATGCTATGAAACTAGAAATCAAACACAAGGAAAAATCTAGAAAGAACATAAATATATGGAAGTTAAATAATATGCTACTAAAAAATTAAATAAGTCAACCAAGAAAGCAAAGAGGAAATTAAAAAAAAATGCATGGAGACAAATGAAAATGAAAACACAGTGGTCCAAAATCTTTGGGATGCAGCAAAAGCTGTTCTAAGAGGGAAGATTATAGCAATACAGACCTACGTTGAAGCAAGAAAAACCTCAAATAAACAATCTAGCCATATACCTAAAGGAGCTAGAAAAAAAGAACAAACAAAACTCTAAACCAGTAGAAGGAAAAAAGTAATAAAGATTAGTGCAGAAATAAATGAAATAGAAAATTTAAAAAATATTAGAACAGATCAATGAAACCAGGAGATGATTTTTTTGGAAAGATCAATATAATGATAAACTTTTTGCCAGACTCATCAAAAAAAAAAAGAAAAAGAAAAAGACTCAAAATCAGAAATGAAAAAGGAGAAATAAGAACCAATACCACAGAGATACAAAGGATTATAAGAGAATATTATGAAAAATTACATGCCAAGAAATGGAACAAGCTAGAAGAAATAATTTCCTGGAAATATATAATCTCCTAAAACTGAATCAGGAGGAAATAGAAAATGTGATAGACTGATTACTAGCAACGAAACTGAATCAGTTATCAAACAACTTCCACCAAATGAAAAGTCCAGGACAGATAGCTTCACAGATGAATTCTATGAAACATTTAAGGAAGAGTTAATTCCTGTTCTTCTCAAACTACTCCAAAAAAACAGAAGAGAAAGGAAAACTTCCAAATTCATTCTATGAGGCCAGCATTACCCTGATACCAAAACCAGATAAAGACACTACATAAAAAGAGAACTACAAGCTATTATCTCATAAGTGCAATTATTCTCAACAAAATATTAGCAAACCAAATCCAACAATACATAAATAAATCATTCACCACGATCAGGTGGGATTCCTAGAATACAAGGGTGGTTTAATATTCATAAATCAATCAACATGATTTATCATGTCAATAAGAGAAAGGATAAAAACCAGATGTTCATTTCAATAGATGCAGAAAAGGCATTCAACAAATAAAACATCCACTCATGATAAAAAAAACAATCCTCAACAAAGTAGGTTTAGAGGGAATTTATCTCAACATAATAAAGGCCATATCTGAAAAACCCACAGCTAACATCATACTCAATGGTGAAAACAGAGCTTTTTCCCCTATGGTCAGGAACAAGACAAGGATGTCCACTCTCACCACTTTTATTCAACATAGTACTGGAAGTCCTAGGCACAGCAAGCAGACAAAAAGAAAAGGCATCCAAATTGCTAAGAAAGTAGTAAAGCTTTCATTATTTGCAGATTACATGATATATATATAGGAAACCATAAAGTCTTCACCAAAAAGCTACCAAAACTGATAAATGAATTCAGTAAAGTTGTGGAATGTAATATAAATATACATAAATCTGTTGTATTTCTACACACTAATAACAAAGTAAAAGAAAGAGAAGTTAGGAAAGCAATTCCATTTAACAATTGCGCCAAAAAATAATAAAATACCTAGGAATAAATTTAACCAAGGAAGTGAAAAACCTGTACTGTGAAAACTATAAAACATTGATCAAAAAAATTGAAGAGGATGCAAATGAAAATGTATTCCATGCTCACAGGTTGGGAGAATTAACATTATAAAAATGTCCACACTCCCCAAGGCAATCTGCAGGTTTAATGAAATCCCTATCAAAATACCAGCATCATTTTTCATAGAACTAAACTAATCCAAAAACCCAAAAATTTGTATGGAACCACAAAAGACCTTGAATAGCTAAAGCAATCTTGAAACAGAAGAACAAAACTAGACGTATCACAATCCCAGATTTCAAGATATACTACTAAGCTATAGTCATCAAAACAGTATGGTACAGGTGCAAAAGAGACACATAGATCATGGAACAGAATAGAGAGCCCAGAAATAAGCCCACAGTTATATGGTTAAGTCATCTACGATGGAGGAGACAAGAATGTGCAATGTGAAAAAAATCTCTTCAACAAATGTTGCTGGGAAAATTGGACAGCTACACATAAATGAATAAAATTGGACTACTTTCTCACTCTATATAGAAAAATAAACTCAAAATGGATTAAAGATCTAAATGTGAGATCTGAAACCATAAAAATCCTAAAAGAGAGCACAGGCAGTAATTTTTCCAACATTGGCCATAGTAACATTTTTCTAGATATGTCTTCTAAGGCAAGGGAAACAAAAGCAAAAATGAACTACTGAGAGTATATCAAAATAAAAAGCTTTTGCACAGCAAAGGAAACCATTAAGGAAACAAAAAGACAACCTAGTGAATTGGAGAAGATATTTGCAAATGATGAACCTGCTAAGGGATTAATATCCAAAATATATAAATAACTTAAAACAACACCAACCCCCCCCCCCCAACTAATGCAATGAAAAATTGGGCAGAAGACATGGAAGAAACATTTCTCCAAAAAGGACATACAGGGGCCCCTGGGTGTCTCAGTGGTTGAGCATCTATCTGCCTTTGGCTTGTGTCATGATCCTGGGGTCGTGGGATCGAGTCTCGCATCAGGCTCCCTGTGGGGAGCCTGCTTCTCCCTCTGCCTGTGTCTCTGCCTGTCTCTGTGTGTCTCTTGTGTATAAAGAAATAAAATCTTTTTAAAAAAGACATACAGATGGTGAATAGACGCATGAAGGGTGTTGAACATCACGCCATCAGGGAAATGCAAATCAAACCCACAATGAAATATTACCTCATACCCATCAGAATGACTAAAATAAAAACAACAAGTGTTAGGGAGGGTGTGGGGGAAGAAAGGAACCCTTGTACACTGTTGGTGGAAATGCAAACAAGTGCAGTCACTGTGGAAAACGGTATGGAGGTTCCTCAAAAAATTGAAAATACAATTATCATATGATTCAGTAATTCTACTACTGGGTATTTACCCAAAGACTACAAAAACACAAAATAAAAAAACAATGCACCCACCCCTATGTCTATTGCAGGATTACTTAAAATAGCTAAGACATGGAAGCAACCCAAAAGTCCACTGATAGATGCACTGAATGGATAAAGAAGGGGTGGTATTTATATACAATAGAATATTACTCAGCCATAAAAACACTGAAATCTTGCCATTTGCAACAACATGGTTGGACCTACAGGGTCTAATACTAAGTGAAATTGGTCAGAGAAAAACAAATACCATATGACTTAATTCATATTGGAGTTTAAGAAAAAAAACAAAGAAAAAAAAAAAAAGACCAAAAACCTTGACTCTTAAATATAGAGAACAAACTGGCAATTCCTGTGAAGGGAAGTGGGTAGGGTGATGAGTAAAATAGATGGGGATTAAAAGTACACTCATCATAGACGAGCACTGAGTAATGTACAGAACTGTACTGTACACCTGAAACTAATGTACGTTAATTGTACTGGAATTTTTTTTAAAAAACTGTCTTTCCTATACATTTTGGCATTTTGTATTTCCATTTTCATTTCTTTTGAAATACTTTATTTTCCTTTAGATTTCTTTGATCCATTGGTTGTTCAGAAGTGTGTTGTTTAGTTTCCAAAATTTGTAGATTTAAAGCTTTCCTCATTTTGAGTTTCATACCATTGGGGTTGGAATAGTTAGTTGGTATGATTTCAGTCCTCTTATTAAATTTGCTCATTTGTTTTGTGTCCTACCATATGATCTATCATGGAGAATATTCCATGTACATAAGAGAGAAATATGTATTCGGCTGCTATTGGAGGGAACATTCTATGTTTTATATGTGTTTAAGCCTACTTGGCCTAAAGTTTGGTTCGTTTCCAATGTTTCCTTGTTGATTGTCTACCTGGATGATCTATTCACTGCTGAGAGTGGAGTATTAAGTCCCCTGCTGTTATTATATTGATGTATTGATCCCTTTATTATTTTATAAGAGTTTTGTCTTGTTCCCATTTTTGCCTTGAATTCTATCTTGTCTGACACGAGTATGGCTAATCCTACTTTCCTTTGGTTTCTACTTGTATTCCTTTATGCTGAGTCCATGTGTGTCTTTAGAGCTGAAATGAGCCTCCTAATGGCAGCATATATTTGGCTCTTGTTTTTAATCCATCCAGTCGCTTTGTACCTTTTAATTAGTGAACTGAGTTCATTTACATTTAGAGTGACTATTGATATGTAAGGATTTACTACTGTCATCTTACCTTATGCCTTCTGGTTGTTTTGTACTTATATTGTTTATTTTTCCCTTTCTGTCTACCTCTTAAGTTTGTGTTTTCCACTGTGATATGCTCAGTCTTTTATTATGCTTCATGAATCAACTCCACATTTTTGCTTCATGGTTGCCATCTGGCTTATATAAAATATCTCATAGGCAAAACAGTCCATTTTATGCTGATAACAACTCATCTTCATTTGCCTATAAAGCCTCCACACTTTTTACTCCTCCCTTTTCATGTTTTTTTGATGTCACAATTTACCTTTTTATGCTGTAAGTTCACTAATAAAGTATAGTAGCTATAGTTATTTGTAATGCTTTTTTCTTTTAACCTTTATACTATAGTTAAAGGGTTAATACACTATCCTATTATAAGGTTAGTTTTCTATTCCAAATTCATTTTTTCACCTCTACCAGAGTTTTGTGTACCTTCATATGGTACCAAAGTCACCAATCAGCATCTTTTCGTTTCAGCTTGAAGAACTCTTTTAAGCATTTCTTGCAAGGCAGGTATAGTGGTGGTGTACTCCTTTAACTTTTGTTTGTATAGGAAAGCCTTAATTTCTCCTTCATATCTGAGGGATAACTGCCAGATAAAGTATTCTTAGTGGGTAATTTTTATCTTTCAGTAAATAAGCTGCTCTCTTGGCCTGTGGAGTTTCTGAGAAATCTGCTGCTAGCCTAATGAGGATTCCATTGCAGGTTACTTTTTCTCCCCCTGGATGCCTTTAAGATTCTTTATTACTGATTTTTGACATTTTCGTTATAATGTGTCTTGGAGAAGGTGTTTGGTTGATCTGTTTTGCATTGAGATAACATGGTGTTCTATTAGCTTTGTGCACTTGTATGTTCAATTCCTTTCCCTGATTTAGAAAGTTCTCAGCTATTTTTTCTTTAAATAAACTCTCTGACTCCCTCTCCCTCTCCTTATATTTGCTATTATGATTGAATCTGATACCTCTCATAGTGTTGCTCCATTTTTTAAAAATCTGAGTTCTCTATCCTCTTCTGAATTATTTCTATATTCATATCCTCAAAGTCATTTATTTTTTTCTTCCATCTGACCTTCTCTGTCACCTAATCCATGCTCTCTATTGCATTCTTCATCTTATTCACTGAATTCTTCTGCTCCAGAATTTCTACTTGGTTCTTTTTTAATAATTTTAATATCTTTGATAAAGACATCCTTCTGTTCATTAATTTTATTCCTGAACTCACTGAATTGCCTTTCTGAGTTTTTGTGAGCTGACTGGAATCCCAGGATCGAGTCCCACATCAGGCTCCCTGCATGGAGCCTGTTTCTCTCTCTGCCTATGTCTTTTCCTCTCTCTCTTTCTGTGTCTCTGATGAATAAATAAAATATTTTTAAAAAATAAAGAAAAAAAAGTATGACTAAGTATTTCCCTCAAGTTGCTGGGTTGGTGTAACAACTTTAACAATATCACCAAAAATCAGCAAAATTCACCACAGTAATAAAGAAGAAACATTTTAGTAGATTAGGAAAATTATTTGATAGAATTTAAGCTCTTCTTCTGTGTGAAGAAGAGAACATTGGGGAGTATCTGGGAGTAGAAATGCAAAAAAAAAAAAAAAAAAGAAAAGAAAAACCCTACATGTGCCTCAAGATGGAGGTGAGTATCAAAGAGAAACTCCACCTGCTGCATAATTTTGCTTCAGGTATACATTCTAGGAATACTCTACACAATGAAAATAGAGTTTACTACCTGTACCAACACAGAAGAATCTTATACACATGTTATTGAGTGAAAGAAGCCAGTTATAAATCAGTCCGTATTGTACAATTTCATTCACATGAAGATAAAAAAAAGGGCAAAATTAATCTATGGTATTAGAAATCAAGAGAGTGGTTAGTAAAGGTGTTATGACTTGGAGAGAAAGCAAAGAGCTTTCTTTGATAATGATATAATGATAACATTCTATTTCTTGATTGGCCACATGACATGGCAAACATTTTCTTTAAGGAGCCAGACAGTAAATATTTCAGGCATGGTAGGCCAGATAGTCTGTCAAAACTACTCAAGTCTATGGTTGGGCAAAACCAACTATAGATAATATGTAAATAAATGGATTTAGCTGTGAACCAATAAAACTTTATTTACAAAAACAGGCAGTAGACTCAATTTGGCCTGAAGGCTATAATTTGCCAAATTCTCACCTGTAGAGATTGGTAAATTTGTAAAATTTTATTAATCTGTACAGTTCTTTATATATTTTCTGAACTATATATTATACTTCAATGAATACATTTAAAAATATAAATAACAAAGCAGGGAAGTCATTAAGAAAACAAAATGAGAAGAACAGAAGGAAACAGGGTTCACTAGTCTGCTTGTGATGCTTCTGAGATTTGTTTCCTGCTGCAGCTACTGCAGTATTTGGAGCACTACTAATTCTAGCCACATAAAAGTTTCTTTTCAAGCACTCAATATACCAACATTATTGTTCATTTCCTTCTTTATGGGAGAAAGTCCAATAAAAGACCTCAAAATGGTTGGTTCTCTTAATGAATTTCCTTTATTAAATTTTATTATTAATGCCCACATTGATTTCTTCTCCTAAATCATATCATCCTCCAAGAAACATCACTAGATACTTAAGACATAAGCAATCTAATAACATTAAACATCAATTCCACCTCTCCTTTAATTTTCAGATTTTCCCAGAACTACTACTTTCAGAAGTCACACTCTCGCCCATCCCTAGCCACTCTTACCCCAATGTTACAGAGCCTAATCATAATTTTAAAAAGACAACAACTGGTACACACTCAATATATTTGCTAAGCAATTTTTTAAACTTCTCTCTCCTGGGAGAAAAGAACAGGGAAATAATAATGATGATACAAATAACATGTACCAAGTGTATCCTATGAGCCTCGTCATTGCTCTAAGCCCTTCTGTTCATTAACTCATTTAATCCACACAAAAACCCTCTGAGGTAGTTACTTTCATTATTATCCCCACTTCAGAGGTGAGAAAATTGAGATAGAGATTGTCCAAGGTTTCATAGTTAATAAGTAATAAGTGATAGAGTTAGGATCTGAACCCTGGTATTGTTTCCATGGCCTATGCTCTTGGATACATTGCTTGGGTACATGTACAACGTACAAGATAAATAGCGTGGGTTTGATTAATAAAGAAATCTAATTCCTTAAATGTAAGTGTAGCATAGCTTAAGTGTTCCCAGCTTCCTGCCATCCCCACCAAGAGAAATGGCTGCTCCCCATACCTGCTGCTGATGGATCCTGCAGCATCGACACTTTACTGCACTTACCCTTTATATCTCTAGCTTTCCCCCCTCTAGCCCATGGACTCTTTAAGAGTGGGGACCATGCCCTATTCCTTCTTGTAGCTCCAGTGCCAAACATAGCATCTGTTTGGACATAGCATAGCTCAATACATGTCTGCTAAATGAATGACTCAATCATGCTGTGAGTGATAACTCCCTTTTTTTTTTTTTTTTGGTTCACCAAGTTTTCCAACCCATTTTTGTTTCCTGGTGATTGATTACGAGGGACAGGACACGATGTCATGAAGAGGTTGAAGGCTTTTGGCAACATCTCAATGGATTGAGCTTCTTAAAGTAAGAAACTCCCTCCTCTGCATTCAGCTAGAGAACCCCTACACACTGCTTGCCTCAATGATAGAGGATGCATGTCTAGCTGAATATAGCTTGGGATCTAGAACTGGCATTTAGAATTAATAGGATAAAACAGGAGATTTGCATACTCATTTCTAAGTACTCATCGAAGAGTCCGTATGCATTCATGGGTTGAAGGTTGTAGTCCTTTTCCCACTGTGGGAAACTTATTTTCCTTTCAGGTCCGCGTTCTTGTCGTACTTTCCTTCTGGTCCACCAATTCTGAATTAACCTGCACAACAAGATCAATTCCTTAAAAAAGAAATAGATGACTATTCACAAGACCTAAGTTATAAGACAGAGTTCAAATACAGAACCACAGTTTAAAAATATTTAGGATAGGCTGCTAAGGAAATAAAAACCTTGGATTAGGAAGACAATATCAATGGCTATATCTCATGCATTTGCACTTGCAAATGAACAGAATGACTTTCTAACTATTCGTGAAATTGTCTCATGTTCCGTGTCTCCTTGGAAGTTTGGGTAGAGGACTAAGAACATCTAGAAACTGATCCTGTAGCACCATGGCAACACCCAGACCTCAGAGTAGAGGAAGGTTTGCCTAGCTGACTTAATTCAGGACCCATGGGCAGTCTTACCATGTGGACGCTGACCTGCATATTCTGACTGAGGGCCTGGAAGTTCTGCAAATCCACTAAATGCTTCCTCTTTTGGCACACTGAAGTCTGCGCATCCACAACTTGCCTGCTTTTAGTGTGAGCTCGACAGGGGCTCTGATTCCTGGTAAAATGCATCTTACACTGGTAAGGTTCTCACATTAATCCTCAATAACGTTCAGGAGTGCATCTTATGATATGGAACAGGGTTGAGGAAATGGGTGTGGGGATCAGGTCTGCATGCTATAGGGGACAAGGACAAGTTGAGGGGTAACCAAGAGTAGACATGCCTAAAATAGCCCCCAAACAAATTGTGAAATAAAGGAAATAATGGGGTGGGTATCAAAGACAAATGACCTCCTTCACAATTTTGCTCTCTATCCATATTAGACTAGAAGATAAAATGTTCTCTTGATGTCTCTGACATTTTAATAAATTATGGCTTATACTTTAAAGTAGCATGTAGTGCTAATTTTTAAATTTTATGCATTTATAAAAAAGCTTTATAGAAAACAGCAGGCACTTGGAAAACATTTTCTAGAAATAAATCTAAGAATGGAAAATTGCTGGCATAGGTTTTGAGAGCTAAGAGGTGACTTTTTCGAAGTGAACCAAGTTCTAGCTAATTGTTTTGGATGAGTGGTCCTCCTTGAAACCTAGAGTTCTCTAACCAAGCTGACATGAAAACCAGTAGGTGTGGAATTAAAGCAGAAATAGAAGTTGCTGATTTATGTTTCTTTAAAACTTCACTGACCAGAGCTAAACAAACAGAGCAGAAGTCAAGGTTACCTTTACAAAAATGATTCAACTTTTTGCCTGTTGTCATCAACTTAAACTATTATCAACTAGATGATCATAATTTTGCTGGTTAAGATATGTTGACTCCAGCTTCTTTTCTGCATCTCTAAACTTTCCTCTTTTCCATAAGTTCCTTTCCTGTACAGTTTGAATTTAAGGTCATTTAAAAAAATTACCAATCCTGATTTATCATGGGGGTGGGGGAGTAGAGCTCTATCTAGTTAATGGGTCATAACTAGTGAGAGCCTCGCAGTGCTAGAGCCTCAGGGTCGGAGGCATTATTTAAAGAAGCTGCAAGCAAGTGTTCAATATTTAGGGCCCCATGGAGACTTTGTTTAAAAGAATATTCACTATCTGTTGATACTCCTTATACTGAATCTTCCTAAAGAGCCAACGTTTATTACTTTCATGACTGCCTTTGAGTCACTGAGCATGAACACTGAGCTCTAGGCACCTGTACTGGCCTAACTGCTGAGTCTGCATTGCTTATCTTACTTGCCACACCTAGAAAAGCCAATAATGAGCAATGCTGCATCTCAATGGTAGAGGTCTATGGTACTTACGGGTAGCCAAGTTCCATGAAATTATTCCAGGTCTGCTTTAGCACCATTATAATACCCATTTGCATACAGAGATCAATAAGGCATCCACTAGGGTGGCACTGCAAGGTAAGCAAACACAGAGATTCCAGAATCAATGGAGAGGAAGAAAGAGTGTCTGGTTTCTAATCTGCACAAAGTTGCCCGAGGCTATTTACTGCAATGGGGTAGAAAATAAGGAGTGATGGAAGGATACAGACCTCTTCTAGTCTCCATCTGTTTATCAGCCTCAAGTAGGCACCTGGGTGTCCTGTAAATCTTCAACACACAGAAAAACAAACCATTAGTATCTGTAGGTCTAAGCTCTTGTTGACTATTATGCTCAGATTGGCACACCATCCAGTGAAAAGGACTGGTGTAGTCAGGTCTGAGAGAATCAGGAAACTCCAGGGCTGTTGTACGTACTGCAGCTCCTGGAATTCTCCAGGGAAAATTTTCCTTCTGAACTGTCTGGGCTGCTGACCACAGAGGCCAGCTCTTGCTGCTTGCATGTGACTCTGAACATTTTCTGTTAAATAAGTGCTCTGGCCTGTGTAACACACAGCATGTTGGACTGAAACACATTCTGATCTTTTTGAATAATAGTTAAAAAAAAAAAAACAGCTTTACTCTTTGACTAGAAGTCCACACTGACGTAGCTTGATACTGAGGGAAGCGACTGTATCTGTCCCATCAAAACCCAAAAGTCACCTGTTTCTGGTTCTTATCTCACAAAATATTTCCCAGTGCAAAGGAATTTATAGGACATTGACTACTTAACACAGGAGCCTTTCCCAATCCTAGCACTGCTGGATTCAGAAGCTGCCCACTCTCCTCTGGCATCCTGTGTCAGCCCTTTCCTGTCTGGATATCCTTCCCTCTGTGTGAAGGCAGATGTCCAGGACACACTGCAGGCCACCCTCCCCATTAGGCCCCCTGCTCATATAGATGTGAGATCCAGGGGCCTAACTCAGGTGCAGAGGGAGCCCACAGGTTTTAAAATCCATCCTTCACTTGTGCAAATGCTTTTCCTCTGTGAACCTTAGCAAGAAATGGTGCATAGGTCACTTGTGAGTGGAGCCACCGTTCTCCAGGAGGGGAATGGGAAGGGAGAGGAGGAGGCTGATCTCTTTTTACCCTTTTATAGATCACTCTAAAGGAGGTGCTCCTCTGTCACCCTCATCAGCGACCACTGAGTGCTCTGTCCCTGGCCTGCAGAACCATGGAGAGACCAGGTCCTTACCTTCCAAGGAAGAATGCGATGTAAAATGTGGAGCTGTTCAGATTGACAAACTGAAAGAGAAACATCTTCAGGGTGAAGCTGTTCTCCCACTCTGACTCTGTGCGAGGCTGTTCTGTGGACAAAAGGGGAGTAGAGCTTGCAAGGTTGCACTTGACCCCTCCTCAGCTCCCTCTGCCCCACTCCTTGTACACATAGGGTGGGAGCAGAGGTGTCCTAAGGGAGCCACAGGAGACCCCAGTTTGCCTATGTATGGCATGTGATGGAATGGACCACCCATGGGATCCTCAAGCTTGCAGAACAGTCCCAACAAGGGTGCAGGGAGCAGCACTGACTGATGTGTCGGAGGGTACGGAATATCTGGTTTGTTCTGCTGTGATGGGGTGTTCAAAGAGCCTGGAGGAGACAGCCAGGCTGAAGGGGCCTCATTCCCTTTTGCCCTTAATTTCCACCTGTGGGGTAGGGCCTGGGTGGGGTCAGGTCCCCTCCCGGCTCCTTATTAATTCCTTCTTCTCAAATTCTATTCTGGTGAAATGCCTGGTGCTGCTGCATAAGAGGGAGGCAGACCCCCTCTCAGAATGCTGAGACTCTCTGACTTCTGTGCCTGTCACCCTCATCCATCATTTTTCATTCTTATAGACAAATACCAAGGGGATGACCTCATTTTAGAGCTTTAATTGTATATCACCATCTGTATCTTACAGTATCCTGACCTCAGTCAGGCACCAATTCTCATCTCCTTGTATTTTGACTTCCATAAAGCAAATGCTCTTTGGACAGTGTTAGGAATCAAAATATGAATCAAACGTACAACTTGACACCTCACATCAAATGCACCTACCTTTCCTTCCCCAGGAACTGTATCCTCAACCCAAGCAACACCAAAGAAAATGTATTTAATGCCATCGTATGTTCTCTGTTTCCACATTTCCTAAGCTTCTAACTGCTTTTTACTATTTTACCCCATCAATTCCCTTTCCGCTAATTATCACTCAAAATGCTTGCTGCGAGCATATCTGAGAAGGGGAGGGAGAATCATATTTAACAAGGCTGTTGAAGGAAAAAAAAGACAAAGTATCTTTAAAGGGTTTTAGTTTTACTTCACTTCTGCTACTGAACTATTGGTTACACAGGAAGGTCTCTCAGGTTGTCAGGCAGCTGGGTGGGTGCCCAGGCATCCCAGCCACAGATGGGTCAGGGCTGTATCTCCCTGGCACCTTTGCCAGCCTGGATCAAGGTGCCACTGGACACAATCTGCCAAGGCAGTTACCTCTTCTGTGGATATAAGCCTCTTTCTGTCTTTTTGGGCAAGGGGTGGTAATGATGGAGGATTTTAATGACACTAAAAGAGACATGCCTGGTACCTAGCTAGCTCTGTATCTGGCAGATAGAAAAGCTCAATCAATGGCATCTTGTATTATAATGATTATTATAAATAAAGGCACTTTTGTGATTTCTTCCCCCTCCAGACAAGCTACCTATGGGAACGTGCTACAATAGGTGTATGTGTGTGGGAGCATGTAATTTTCTCAACTTGCATAGAGTAAAATGACTAATGTTTCATTAATAAAATTGGGACAATCTCTACATCTTGAAAATGTGGAAAATGTGCAGGGTACAGTCAGCTACCAGATTGTTCTAATGCTTTATGAAGTCAGAGAAGTGTTCTCAGGGGTGACTTGTCCAGATGAATGTTATTTCTATAAATGTCAGTAATGGTTAGGTGGCCTACATTCCTGGCAAAAGGCCCCCAGTCTTCAAAGCAATTAACCTTGCTGTGGATTCATGTGCCACGAAAACCTGATCCATCTCTAATTAAATAAAAATTATAGGTGATAGCAAATGAACTCTAAATGGCTCTGGGCATTTTATTCACTCCTTTTGTGCTACTATATTTTTTGTGCATGAAGAGAAAACCTGCTTTAAATTACATTAGCTCCTGAGAGATAATGTTTATGACTGGTTTGAAAGCTTTAAATAGGAATGATCCCCCAGTTACTAGATGTATTGAAAATGTCCTGTTGAAGGCAAAGAACTAATGTATGCAATTCAAAATAAAAAGAATATATTTCTTTTCAGCAGTGTTTCAGAGACATCTTTAAAAAGATAATTCCCAGACTACAATATTGTGCCATGAAATAAGAAGGGTCTCACTTACCTAAATTTGTCAGAAGAAGCGCAACTTTTTCATAGAGCTGTAAAATAAATTTCATATATTTAACAAAAAAACCCTGTTGATGCTATAAAATCCATAAGTATAAGGAAATAGGTAATCGAGTCATGAGTGAAAATAATTTCATTAACTGTTACTCAACAATGAAAACATTGTAAACAAACAGTTGTGTCCTTTCAGGGCAAGAAAGAAATGCACAAAGTCCCATTTTACTATTTTAAAAATCTCACTGTCTATGTGGGAGTGGATAATTCTGTGGCAACAGGGCTTGCTGCTTCTAATTGCCAGCTTGGTAAGGGATGCTGGGCAAATCACAACATCCCTGGACCTCGGCATCTCTAGGACTGATTCTGATGGTAAGATTTTGTAATCTCATTGTTTATGGACTGTTGTATTTTCTAAATGAGAGCATTCATAAATACAGAAGTAATGAAACCTTCCTGGGAACTCCTAAGGTTTTGATACTCTTGTTTTTCCATTAGTGCATCAGATGCATCCTTAACTCACCCAGCCATCTGGTAAATGGAGGGTCCTAAGAGGGAAGGGAAAGTGTGAGTGTGTGTGTGTGTGTGTGTGTGTGTGTGTATGTGTGTGAGTGCATCTGCACACATGTGTATGCATGTGTATATGGAAGTGCAGGGGTTACAGTTCAGGGAAAACCCAGCTCTAGGAGATTCCCCAGAAAGGGTATAAATCGAGAAAAAGAACAAGCGTCTTCTCTAAAATGAGAGATGGTAAGCTGGAAAGGAAAACTAGACAAAGGGATTGGAAAAACATGAAAATTAAGACCACATTTAGATTAAAAGAGTGAACATACATTGGTTAAAATTCCCTAGGCTGGAATTATGACTCTTCTTCCAGCCAGCAAGCTGTAGCGTTTGGGCACATTACCTCCTTTCTTCTTCAGACCACTGTTTTTCTTTTACGTGACTGAGAAAGGGTATTAGACTCATTGACCTTAAAAAGTCCTTCCAAACTTTTGAATTCTCTTATCCAAGACTTCTGCTAACTACAGAATTAGGTAAAATACTGATTGTAGGACTTTAAACTTTCAGCAAGGACTATAGTTTGCTATAGTAAGATAATTTATATGGTCAAGGTATCAAATTTTGTGTATAGAAGCCACAGGCTCTTGGAGTCAAAAACTAAAAGAAATTGGTGTGATTTTCAATAAGAAATCCTGTGGTACAGTCACACATTTTATCTGAAAAATACCGGTTAACCACAGATCAGGACAGATGTTTTAATAAACTATATTTTTACTGTTACAAATACACTCTATCATTAAAGTTAATTATGTAATTTTCAAGGAAAATTAGATTTGACTGGTGAGACACCCTTTTCAAAATACAATTTTTGATTATCCAGTTTATCCTTTCTGTCTTTTGTGTTGACACACTTTTGTCTATGTGCCTCACTTTGCATTTTTGTCCCACAGGTCTTCGTAGCTGGTGACATGCCAATGTTATTTTGGTTTGGACACTGAAAAAAATGGGACTCAAAAGAGGAGCAGCCTTGGAGTCAAAATATGATTAATATTAACCTTTTGAAAAATAAGGCAAAGTATACAAGGACATCACTGGAATCCATGGTATCTGTGAACATTTTGTAAATGTTGAAGATACACACAGATGGACAGTGAGGCTTTGAGCAGGATGCAACCACAAAGGGCACATAAGCAGAGGGCCTGACAGCCAGCAAGAGACCTTCAGATGAGTGCTTTCTGGAAAAGGTTTGATTTCTCATCAGGCAGTTGAGATAGAAATCATGGATGGTTTGTTCTGATAAAAGTGGTAGAAAATATGTTTCCAAACTGGATGCCACAAATTGTGAGTTAAAATCTGTGACTGTTGAAAAGCTTTCTAATCTTAGGTACATTTCCACAAGAAGCTATGAGTACTTCTATTTTGATCCTGTCTACCTAGTCAGTGCATGTGGGCTTGGTCTGATGCAAGCCGTATTTTCTGGTTCACTTTTTGGAATAAAACACTGTGGTTTTCACTGTTCAGAGTATAATGAAATAGCAGATTCTTATTGGTATGGCTGGGTAAAAAGGATGGTTATAACTTTTAGTTTCCTCCTGGGATATACTCTTTGTTGGCACCTTTTGTTTGTGACAACCATATTGAGATGTTCTTTGGTCCCTAGTGAAGAAGCATAGGATTTAAATGGTATGATAAGGAGCAAGAAAAGTCCAACCTATTCATTCCATCTCTGAAGGATTTATTTTTCAAGAAGAAATAAGATGAAAACTAGGAAGTGCCCCTTAGCCAGTCAATAAGAAGCATAATATTTTGTTGGGATTCAGAATACTTTTTTTTTTTTTTTGAAAGGGGGCTCTACTCTGGGAGCCCAATGTAGGGCTTGAACTCATGACCCTGAGATCAAGAGATGCTTAACTAAGTCACTCTGGTGCCCCCAAACGTAGAATATTTTTATCAAACAGATTTTATTTTTAAAGTACATACTACATAAGAGTAAATACATAACCCCCCCAAAACAAAAAAGAGTAAATACACATCATAAAATCTAGAAAATAGACACCCCTTATAGAGCTACTTCTTCAGTTAGGGTTGGACAACAGGGTATGTGACCTATAACAATATTATTTAAAAATTAGAGGCCGTACTGAACATAAGTTAAAAACCAATCTAGCTCTCAAGGTCTTTATATTCAATCAATGGAAAGTATTACTGATTCATGTTTAAATGGTTTTTTTTTTTTTTTTTTTTTTTTGGCAAGACCAGTATGGCCAAAATTTTAAATAGTTGAAAATAATTTATGTAGCTATAAAGATGCGTATTGTAGGGTCATGAAAATATCTTAAATTGAGTAATTTCAAAAGCCAGCAGATAGTTTCGTTATGAACTGGTCAAAACTACATTATAGTTACTAGTCTGTCATTTGTCACTTATGTGATACTTGCTTCTTAAGGACTTACTTTTTTATTTTTTGCATATTCTGATGAAAACCTTTCCAAACTATATTACACACTCAGTTGCCTTCATAATGAAACCTGCAAGGCTTTAGAGGGTAAGAGAGGACTATGAATGTGTGTGCTGAGCTGGGGATGTCATCAGAGAAGGGCTGAGGACAGTAAGCTGATTGCTTCTCACACAAAAAGGTCTTGGATGGTGCTTCTTTGAGAGTTCTTACGTATGTTTTTTTCTTTCTTTTCCCTTGCTATGGCTTGTATTTTCTGCCCTTGTCAGAATTCTTGCCTGAGTAACTTTCTGTATTTCTAGTCTGGTGTTGGTGAGAATTGGAACACCTAAGGTGTTCACCTGTACCTGAAATAAATGAAAATACCCCTTAAGTGTATTTGTAAGAATAGTACATGTGTAGACTATACATCATCCATTTTGGTGACTCTGAAATGCTTGTTAGATAAAACATGGAAACGCCTAGTAGTCTAGCTTCCAGCACATAGTAAGTGCTTTGTGTTGTCCATAACTATATAGTTTTCCCACTTCCTATGCTCCTTTCTCCATTTTTAGTTTACTTTCTCTTTTCTTGGTTGTGTCTCAGGAAGTAGAGATTGCGGGATTTCCAGTTAAAGCATGACTCTGACAACATTGGTATCTCTGCTCCAAATATATGAGCAGCCATGTATTTATAGAGTCATCACATGTATTTATTTCTTCAGATGTATAAATTAAATTTTAACAAGACATTAGAGAAAAAGAGAGCTTTAATTCATTGCAAATTACCTGGACGCAGAATCTTTCACTGCTCTGGCTGTTTGGTTAATTTCACTATGAATCACCCCCTTCTCAGTGCATATATTCCACGATTAGCTTTAAGGCTAGCAGAGTCCTGGAGGAGAGAGTGCCAGGGGTGCCACACATGCACTCTCAACCTCCACTTGACTGCAGAGTTACACAATCATATGTCAAGTGATCAACAACTACCCTTTTATCATTTTTAGAACTTCTGGATTCTGAAACTTATTTCTAAAATAATAAAGAATTTCCTGTGTATTTTAATAATAACAATAAATGGTAATAGTAATAGCAGTAATAATAAATCAACTACTTCATTAGTTTAGTGATTACTAGTTGACTTAATGCTAAATTAAGTTGTTTACTATTATTATTAATGTTTAAAAAGATTTTATTTATTTATTCATGAGGTACACAGAGAGAGGCAGAGACACAGGCAGAGGGAGAAGCAGGCTCCCTGCAGGGAGCCCCACGCAGGACTCAATCCCAGGATTCTGGGATCACGACCTGAGCTGAAGGCAGACTCTCAACCAATGAGCTCCCCAGGCATCCCCAATGTCAGTATTTTTATGTATAGGTTGACCTCAAATCTAACAATGTCAGCAAATAATGTTATTTGTTCTGAAAATAATAACAACAATTTACTGAGAGCCTACTATGTGCTAGGCCCTGTTCCAGACACAGGGAAATAGTAAGAGTAAAAAAAAAATAGCCAAAAGTTTTTGCCCTCATGGGCCTATATTCCAATGGAGAAGACATATAATATTAAATAAATTAAAAACAGCATATTTTAGGGTAATAAGTACCACAGAGAAACACAGAGCAGGCAAGGAGACAGGAAATTGTCAGGTGGCAGGAACAGGTTACAATTCTAAAACTGAGTGACCGTGGAAGCCTTGTATTAGAAAAGTAACATCTGAACAGAGACACGAAGGAGGTAAGGGAGCAAGCCATGCAGAGGCCATGGGGAAGCTATTCCAGGCAGAGAGACAGGCAAATAAAAAGCCCTGGAGTGAGAGCATGCCCAGCACATTTGGGGAACACAGGGAAGGCCAGCCTGGAGCAGGACGGGCAGAGTAAGCAGGGAGGAGACAAGGTCATACATGTTGCTGGGGCCAGAAGCAGAGGTCACAGGAAGACACGACCTTTTATTCTGACACAGGGGCTGGCTCACACGTAAGACACGCACATGAGCTGTTGTGAGGAGTCTAAACGTGGGAGCCAGGAGACCAGCTAGAGAGCCCCCAAGTGGGGGCTGCTGGGGTCATGGACCAAAGGGGGACTTGGAGATATGTGAGAAGTGCTCAAACGCTGGAGACAGACAGGGAGAGAAACAGAAGAGTCAAGGGTAAAGCTAAGGTTTCCAGCCTGAGCAGCTGCCTCAGGGGAAACTGGAGGGATCAACTCTGGAGGGAAAAGAGGGGATTTGGGTGAGGACAACGGGATGGGCAGTTGGATGTAGGAGTCGGGGGCTCAGCGGAGGCCTCCAGGCTGAAATACAGAGCTGGGAAAAGCCCGAAATTAACCCTAGCACCATCTTGAGGTGTCCCTTGAGGGTTAGCTTAAACAATGCTTTGGATACCTACCACTTTCCTGTCACTCAGAATCAGAAGGAAATGGTGGGAGGGGTGCCTGGGGGCTCAGGTCCTGATCTCGGGGTACTGGGATCAACCCCTACCTCACGTCATGGGCCCCCTGCTCATGCTCCCTCTTCTCTCTCAAATAGATGAATAAAATCTTTCAGACTCCTAAGTGCCTCCGTGGTTGAGCATCTGCCTTCAGCTCAGGTCCTGATAGATTCCCACTTTGGGCTCCCTGCTGGGAGCCTGCTTCTCCCTCTGCTTGTGTCTCTGCCCCTCTCTGTGTGTCTCTCATGAATAAATAAAATCTTAAAAAAAATAAAATCTTGGAGGAGGGGCAAGATGGCAGAAGAGTAAGGTCTCCAAATCACCTGTCCCCACCAAATTACCTAGATAACCTTCAAATTATCCTGAAAATCTACGAATTCGGCCTGAGATTTAAAGAGAGAACACCTGGAATGCTACAGTGAGAAGAGTTCGCGCTTCTATCAAGGTAGGAAGACGGGAAAAAAGAAATAAAGGAACAAAAGGCTTCTAAGGGGGAGGGGCCCCGCAAGGAGCCGGGCTAAGGCCGGGGCGAGTGTCCCCAGGACAGGAGAGCCCTGTCCCGGAGAAGCAGGAGCTGCACCAACCTTCCCGGGCGGAAAGGGGCTCCCAGGGAGTTGGAGCAGGACCCCAGGAGGGCAGGGATGCCCTCGGGCTCCCTGGGACACTAACAGACACCTGCGCCCCGGGAGAGCGTGCCAAGCTCCCTAAGGGCTGCAGCGCGCACGGCGGGACCCGGAGCAGCTCGGAGGGGCTCGGGCAGAGGAAGAGGCTCAGTGCGGAGGGGGCTGCGGGGCGGGAGCACGAATCCAACAGCGCAGGCTCCGGAGCACAGGGCGCCGGGACACAGCCCAGGATCCGGCCTCCCCTGGGGACAGGCAGAGGCCGGGAGGGCCCAGGACAGCAAGGACGCTCCTGCCCCGAGCTGAGCAGATCAGCGGCCCCGCCCCGGAGCCTCCAGGCCCTGCAGACGGAGAGCTCTGGAGTTACTGCGGGGGCTGACTCCAGGGCTCCAGAGCTGGCCCCGCCACTGCGGTTGTTCCTCCTGGGGCCTCACGGGGTAAACAACACCCACTGAGCCCTGCACCAGGCCGGGGGCAGAGCACCTCCCCCAAGTGCTAACACCTGAAAATCAACACAACAGACCCCCCCCCCCCCAGAAGACCAGCTAGACGGACAAGTTCCAGGGGAAGTCAAGGGACTTAAGGTATACAGAATCAGAAGATACATCCCCAGTGTTTTTTTGTTTTTTTTTTTGTTTTTTTTTTTTGTTTTTTGTTTTTTGTTTTTTGTTTTTTGCTTTTTGATTTGTTTGCTTCCCCCAACCCTTTTTTCCCCTTTCTTTCTTTTTCTATCTCTTTTTCTTCCTTTTTTTCTTTTTTCTTTTTCTCTTTTCTTTCCTTCTTTCTCTCCTCTCTTTTTCTCCTTTTCCCAAAAGAACTTGTTTTTGGCCACTCTGCACTGAGCAAGATGACTAGAAGGAAAACCTCACCTCAAAAGAAAGAATCAGAAACAGTCCTCTCTCCCACAGAGTTACAAAATCTGGATTACAATTCAATGTCAGAAAGCCAATTGAGAAGCACTATTATACAGCTACTGGGGGCTCTAGAAAAAAGCATAAAGGACTCAAGAGACTTCATGACTGCAGAATTTAGATCCAATCAGGTAGAAATTAAAAATCAATCGTTTGAGATGCAATCCAAACTAGAAGTCCTAACGACAAGGGTTAACGAGGTGGAAGAACGAGTGAGTGACATAGAAGACAAGTTGATGGCAAAAGGGGAAACTGAGGAAAAAAGAGACAAACAATTATAAGACCATGAAGATAGATATAAGACAGCCTGAGGAAGAAAAACCTACGTTTAATTGGGGTTCCTGAGGGCACCGAAAGGGACAGAGGGCCAGAATATGTATTTGGACAAATCATAGCTGAAAACTTTCCTAATCTGGGAAGGGAAACAGGCATTTAGATCCAGGAAATAGAGAGATCCCCCCCTAAAATCAATAAAAACCGTTCCACACCTCGACATTTAATAGTTAAGCTTGCAAATTCCAAAGATAAAGAGAAGATCCTTAAAGCAGCAAGAGACAAGAAATCCCTGACTTTTATGGGGAGGAGTATTAGGGTAACAGCAGACCTCTGCAGAGACCTGGCAGGCCAGAAAGGGCTGGCAGGATATATTCAGGGTCCTAAATGAGAAGAACATGCAACCAAGAATACTTTATCCAGCAAGGCTCTCATTCAAAATGGAAGGAGAGATAAAGAGCTTCCAAGACAGGCAGGCACTGAAAGAATATGTGCCCTCCAAACCAATTCTGCAAGAAATTTTAAGGGGGACTCTTAAAATTCCCCTTTAAGAAGAAGTTCAGTGGAACAATCCACAAAAACAAGGACTGAATAGATATCATGATGACACTAAACTCATACCTTTCAATAGTAACTCTGAACGTGAATGGGCTTAATGACCCCATCAAAAGGCGCAGGGTGTCAGACTGGATATAAAAGCAGGACCCATCTATTTGCTGTCTACAAGAGACTCATTTTAGACAGAAGGACACCTACAGCCTGAAAACAAAAGGTTGGAGAACCATTTACCATTCAAATGGTCCTCAAAAGAAAGCAGGGTTAGCCATCCTTATATCAGATAAACTAAAATTTACCCCGAAGACTGTAGTGAGAGATGAAGAGGGACACTATCTCATACTTAAAGGATCTATCCAACGAGAGGACTTAACAATCCTCAATATATATGTCCCGAATGTGGGAGCTGCCAAATATATAAATCAATTAATAACCAAAGTGAAGAAATACTTAGATAATAATACACTTATACTTGGTGACTTCAATCTAGCTCTTTCTATACTCGATAGGTCTTCTAAACAGAACATCTCCAAAGAAACGAGATCTTTAAATGATACACTGGACCAGATGGATTTCACAGATATCTACAGAACTTTACATCCAAACTCAACTGAAAGCACATTCTTCTGAAGTGCACATGGAACGTTCTCCAGAAGACCACATACTGGGTCACAAATCGGGTCTGAACCAATACCAAAAGATTGGGATCGTCCCCTGCATATTCTCAGACCATAATGCCTTGAAATTAGCACTAAATCACAACAAGAAGTTTGGAAGGGCTTCAAACACGTGAGGTTAAGGACCATCTTGCTAAAAGATGAAAGGGTCAACCAGGAAATTAAGGAAGAATTAAAAAGATTCATGGAAACAAATGAGAATGAAGATACAACCGTTCAAAATCTTTGGGATGCAGCAATAGCAGTCCTAAGGGGGAAATACATCGCAATACAAGCATCCATTCAAAAACTGGAAAGAACTCAAATACAAAAGCTAACCTTACACATAAAGGAGCTAGAGAAAAAACAGCAGATAGATCCTACACCCAACAGAAGAAGAGAGTTAATAACGATTCGAGCAGAACTCAATGAAATCGAGACCAGAATAACTGTGGAACAGATCAACAGAACCAGGAGTTGGTTCTTTGAAAGAATTAATAAGATAGATAAACCATTAGCTAGCCTTATAAAAAGAAGAGAGAGAAGACTCAAATTAATAAAATCATGAATGAGAAAGGAGAGATCACTACCAACACCAAGGAAATACAAACGATTTTAAAACATTATGAACAGCTATATGCCAATAAATGAGGCAATCTAGAAGAAATGGACGCATTCCTGGAAAGCCACAAACTACCAAAACTGGAACAGGAAGAAATACAAAACCTGAACAGGCCAATAACCAGGGAGAAACTTGAAGCGGTCATCAAAAACCTCCCAAGACACAAAAGTCCAGTGCCAGATGGCTTCCCAGGGGAATTCTAACAAACGTTTAAAGAAGAAACCATACCTATTCTATTAAAGCTGTTTGGAAAGATAGAAAGAGATGGAGTACTTCCAAATTCGTTCTATGAGGCCAGCATCACCTTAATTCCAAAACCAAAGACCCCACCAAAAAGGAGAATTACAGACCAATATCCCTGATGAACATGGATGCAAAAATTCTCAGCAAGATACTAGCCAAGAGGATCCAACAGTAGATGAAGAAAATTATTCACCATGACCAAGTAGGATTCATTCCCGGGACACAAGGCTGGTTCAACACTCGTAAAACAATCAATGTGATTCATCATATCAGCAAGAGAAAAACCAAGAACCATATGATCCTCTCAATAGATGCAGAGAAAGCATTTGACAAAATACAGCATCCATTCCTGATCAAAACTCTTCAGAGTGTAGGGATAGAGGGAACATTCCTCGACATCTTAAAAGCCATCTACAAAAAGCCCACAGCAAATATCATTCTCAATGGGGAAGCACTGGGAGCCTTTCCCCTAAGATCAGGAACAAGACAGGGTTGTCCACTCTCACCACTGCTATTCAACATAGTACTGGAAGTCCTAGCCTCAGCAATCAGACAACAAAAAGACATTAAAGGCATTCAAATTGGCAAAGAAGTCAAACTCTCTCTCTTCGCCAATGACATGACACTCTACATAGAAAACCCAAAAGCCTCCACCCCAAGATTGCTAGAACTCATACAGGAATTTGGTAGCGTGGCAGGATACAAAATCAATGCCCAGAAGTGAGTGGCATTTCTATACAATAACAATGAGACTGAAGAAAGAGAAATTAAGGAGTCAATCCCATTTACAATTGCACCCAAAAGTATAAGATACCTAGGAATAAACCTAACCAAAGAGGTAAAGGATCTATACCCTAAAACCTATAGAACACTTCTGAAAGAAATTGAGGAAGACACAAAGAGATGGAAAAATATTCCATGCTCATGGATTGGCAGAATTAATATTGTGAAAATGTCAATGTTACCGAGGGAAATTTACATGTTTAATGCAATACATATCAAAATACCATGGACTTTCTTCAGAGAGTTAGAACAAATTATTTTAAGATTTGTGTGGAATCCGAAAAGACCCTGAATAGCAAGGGGAATTTTAAAAAAGAAAACCATATTGGGGGCATCACAATGCCAGATTTCAGGTTGTACTACAAAGCTGTGGTCATCAAGACAGTGTGGTACTGGCACAAAAACAGACACATCGATCAATGGAACAGAATAGAGAATCCAGAAGTGGACCCTCAACTTTATGGTCAACTAATATTCGATAAAGGAGGAAAGACTATCCACTGGAAGAAAGACAGTTTCTTCAATAAATGGTGCTAGGAAAATTGGACATCCACATGCAGAAGAATGAACCACTCTTTCACCATACACAAAGATAAACTCAAAATGGATGAAAGATCTAAATGTGAGACAAGATTCCATCAAAATCCTAGAGGAGAACACAGGCAACACCCTTTTTGAACTCAGCCACAGTAACTTCTTGCAAGATACATCCACGAAGGCAAAAGAAACAAAAGCAAAAATGAACTATTGGAACTTCATCAAGATAAGAAGCTTTTGCACAGCAAAGGATACAGCCAACAAAACTAAAAGACAACCTACAGAATGGAGGAAGATATTTGCAAATGACATATCAGATAAAGGGCTAGTTTCCAAGATCTATAAAGAACTTCTTAAACTCAACACCAAAGAAACAAACAATCCAATCATGAAATGGGCAAAAGACATGAAGAGAAATCTCACAGAGGAAGACATAGACATGGCCAACACGCACATGAGAAAATGCTCTACATCACTTGCCATCAGGGAAATACAAATCAAAACCACAATGAGATACCACCTCACACTAGTGAGAATGGGGAAAATTAACAAGGCAGGAAACAACAAATGTTGGAGAGGGTGCGGAGAAAAGGGAACCCTCCTGCACTGTTGGTGGGAATGTGAACTGGTGCAGCCACTCTGGAAAACTGTGGAGGTTCCTCAAAGAGTTAAAAATAGACCTGCCCTATGACCCAGCAATTGCACTGTTGGGGATTTACCCCAAAGATACAGATGCAATGAAACGCCGGGACACCTGCACCCCGATGTTTCTAGCAGCAATGTCCACAATAGCCAAACTGTGGAAGGAGCCTTGGTGTCCATCAAAAGATGAATGGATAAAGAAGATGTGGTTTATGTATACAGTGGAATATTACTCAGCCATTAGAAATGACAAATACCCACCATTTGCTTCCACATGGATGGAACTGGAGGGTATTATGCTGAGTGAAGTAAGTCAATCTGAGAAGGACAAACATTATATGTTCTCATTCATTTGGGGAATATAAATAATAGTGAAAGGGAATATAAGGGAAGGGAGAAGAAATGTGTGGGAAATATCAGAAAGGGAGACAGAACATAAAGACTCCTAACTCTGGGAAACAAACTAGGGGTGGTGGAAGGGGAGGAGGGCCAGGGGTGGGGGTGAATGGGTGGCGGGCACTGAGGGGGGCACTTGACGGGATGAGCACTGGGTGTTATTATGTATGTTGGTAAATTGAACACCAATAAAAAACAAATTTAGTAAAAAAAATAAAATCTTTAAGAAAAACAAAAGGATATGGGAACCAACACTGTTGAACTATGTCACAGAGTCTGGTCTGGGCCTTCAAAATATGTTCTTTCTCTGAGTTTCTCCAAGGGGTATCCATACAGGGTTAACTCCCTGGGTAAATGAGGGAACTAAGATTTGGAGAGGGCTAGTAGCTTGCCTAATCTTCCCCCATAGGAAACCCTGGAGCTGAAATTTGCCTCAAGGCTTCTCAATCCATGGAACTGAGTGCATCTCCTGTCAGGCAGTTTGCTGCCCAGCCATCAGCTCTACATGACAGGCTGGGTCCCTCTCCCAAGAGAAGGAAACTGCAGCCCACATCTCTTCTCCATCAGGCTAGTTACCTGGTTATTCACTTACCACATTCAGCAGCATGATGATGCAGAAGTTGATGCACACAGCAGTCCCAGTGGTTGCAACCTGAGAGTTGTTCCTGATTAACGCCCACTTAAAGGCAGCGAATGTGCTGACAGTCACTACCCGGTAGATGACGATCCCAAACACGGCAGCGATCACCACACAGATCTGGGAGGAAGATGGAGACGCAGTGAGCACCAGCAGGGGAACGTCCCAGGAGGAGGTTTCGCTCCCCTGCAAAATCCCACCATTTGAAAACAAGGAAAGGAAATAAGGCAACAGTGGTATGGACTCGAGAAATCGCAATAAAATGCTTACTCTTCTTTGTGGTTAATACTCTCCTGCCTGTATTTTCTTTGTTGTTCAAACAGAAAAACCATAGTCCTCGAAAGCATAAACGCTGTAAGCTGGGGGGTAATGTCATATTGAGCAAGTATTAGATCGAGCATTTTTATTATAGAAATCTTATGATGTCATTCTTCTTTTGGATTGTTTTAGGATAAAAGCAAAGGCTTATTGGTGACATGTAGGACTCTATCTTGTTGAACGCCATGTTCTCTTGTGTCTGGGGCCTCCAGAACCTTTTGTTGTTTCAGATGGGCGCATCTTTAAGACCATTCCTTTGCCTAAAGTGCTGACCATCCCCTATGCCCATGCCAAATGCTCACATACATGTTTGTGCACGTGTGTACACACACACAGCTTGGTTAATATTTACTCCTTCATACCTCAGCTCAAGAATCCCTTCAGAACTAAAACTCTTCATGACCCTCAGACCTTCTAGTTGTTATATGGTACCTATACTCTTCTTTTAGCATCCAATTTATAATTTCTAACAATTTGTTAGTTTGATTATTGCCAGTTTCCCCCATCTAGAAAGTATAATAGTTCCCCACCCTGCTGCCCTTATTTATCTATGGGGGATATTTTTAAGGCACCCAGTGGAGACCTAATACCTCAGATAGTGCCAAACCCTATATACACCATATTTTTATGGGTATAATCTATGGGATTAACAACAGCAACTGATGATAAAAGAGGAAAATGCACTGTAATAAAGGCCATGTGAATATGGTCTCTGTCCCTCTCAAAATATCTTATTGTACTGTACTCACTCTTCTTGTGATGGTGTAAGACAATAAAATGCTCACACGATGAGATGAAATGAATAGGTATTGTGATTTAGCATTAGGCTACTACTGATCTTCTAAAGCTACGTTAGAAGGATCACTCGCTTCTAGCCTGGGGTTGACTGCAGGCACTAAATCCCAGAAGCAAAGCTGCAAATAAAGGGGGTGGGGACTATTATAAGCTCCATCAGGGCAGACATAACATCTGTTTTGCTTACCAGGGATTCTATAGTACCTTAGCATAATTACAGGTGCACAGTAAGCATCCAGCTATCAGTTGCTGAATAAGCCAACTGCGTGAGAGGTACGTAATTTCTTATTAATCAGCTATGAACTCCACATTGGGCAATACTTCTCTGAAGATTTCATGGTATGTGAAAAGAATACAACACATCTTCTATATACTGGGAATCTTAGACTCCAAAAAGTTTTGTGTCTTTCATTAGGTGATTCAGTGTATCAGAGTAAAGGCCTTCACCTACTTAGTTATCAAAAACTTTAAGCTGGGCCTCAGGATGGACTCTGCTGGTTTAGACATTGCTTTTCTTTATAGAAGCATTTCTCTGTTTCACACCAACTGTTTTTGGCTTCCTAATGAGTGACATGTTCGCTTGAGTATAAACTCTAGCTGGAACTGGCCAAAAACAACTGACCACATCTTAATCCTTGAGTTACTGCTAGGAAGATAGGGGAAATGTATATGGAATTTCAGACAATGTGGCAATATGGCGGAATGGACAGCTCACTGGACTCAGTCAGAAGTTGGGTCTGGGTCATAGCTCAGCTTCCACCTAGCATTGTGACTGTGGGCATGGAGTTTGTCCTCTCTGTGGCTTTGGCTTCCTATGCTCCATGTCACCCATATGAAGAGTAGAAAACACTTACTCTATGTCTACAGGTCTTGTAAGAAACAAAAAGCAAGACAATATCTATGAATGTCCTTAGGAAAGCCAAGGCTTGACACAATTGCTTACAGAGCAGTGTTGGTAGAAAGGTGTGGATTTGAATATTGGTCTGAGCCAAGGGACTGCTGGGCAGGCTGCCCACACTTTTGTCTCCCCGAGTTTATTTGGCTAAAAGGGGTCAGAGTGTCTAGATTTGCTGTCATCTTGTCCTTCCTCATCTAATGGTCTACAATACCTATTTACACACTCACCATTTGGAAAGAGGAAAGGAGAATCTTAACCACCCCTTACTGTTCTAAAATGATGCTTCTGAAAAATCAGCAAAAGTTTTGTTTGGTGATTAACAGGGTCAAAGTTGATTGCCCAATGACTTCTTTTTAGGAAAAGCCAACAATCCAGGTTCAAGTTAGTGTTTTTCAAAGCTGACATGACCATTATTGAATCTGGAAATCAATTTTAGGGGGATAGATCTGGCATTAATAAAAGACTATACTAAAAATAATAATCAGAGTATTGTATATTGCAGAGGTGAACACTGTTCAGTAACTCTGCTTAGTTTTGTGCATCTTCTGGCATAGCATATGCTGGGTCATGACAGAGGATGTGTTTCTTACACAGGGAGGCAAACAGAAAGAATTGGCACTCGGCTATCTACTGGCTGAATAAGCGCCTTCACCTTCTGGGCTCTGAGTTGTTCCATCTGTAATATGGGGACACCAGTCCCACTTCTGACCACCTCATGGAGTCATCGTGATGAATAAATAACAGAATGTGCAAAAATGTTTCGTAGAATTATGCAAATGCCTGATATGATTATTGTTGTTATCACACTACAGGTCTGTACTTTATGAAACAAAGAGTTTTGTAGAAAAGTTTCAAACCATAAAAAATATCCCAGATGCAGAAACAATAAGTCGGCTGCATTTATCTGCAAATGCTTGGTATGGTTCTGGCTTTCCCGAGATGGGATTCATTCGCTCCTTCTTGGAGTACTTAGCTTCAAACTGGGGCCGTATTTCTTCCTAAAGAACAGAGACACATTTTTTAATGCAATGGAGAGATATATACACAAAATAAAAAAATTAAGAAAACCCTTTTTTACTCTAATGTAACAAGCCGGAATCAACAGCTACCACTCTCATCAGTCAATCAGTGAGGTGGACTCAGAGACCTTAGGTTTAAATGTTTGGAAATTGGCCATTTGAAAAAAATCTAAAAGGGTGATGATCTAGACTTCTTATCACCAAGGCAATGCAAATTTAGACTAATAGTTAAGGGTCTCTGTTATCTTATTAAACTGTGAAGAAACAAATAGAATTAGCAAAGGGACCACCTCTCCTATCCCTAGCAGTTTGAAATAACTCCTAACCTTTTACATTTATTACCAGGGAATGATACAGACACCAGGGCAGAGAAAGTTTCTGAACAGCAAAATGTCTAGAATCCACATTGTGAGTTAGGACGGTGACATAAGCCATAGTTTTCTCCTACAATTAAAAAAAAAACAACTTTTTTTTTCAATTGAAGCAGCCAAAACCAAAGACTTCTATGTCTACAGGTCTCGTAGGAAACAAAAAGCAAGACAATAAATATGAATATACTTAGGAAAGCCAAGGCTTGACACAATTGTTTACAGAGCAGTGTCTGTAGAAAGGTATGGATTTGAATCTTGGTCTGAGCCAAGAGACCAAGGTAAAATCTACTTTTTAATAAATTCCTGTAGGAGTCATTCACCTTGAACCAGTAGATTTTCAATGTATTAATTGGTTTTTTGAAAACAAGGTAAACATCTTTCAAATCCAGTTAAAATCAAGGCAGCCCTAATTCTGAATCAAGTTGAAGTTTTGTTTCATTTAGTGGAGCCCCATCTATTGTGAAAAGCTTCTGACTAAAAAAGCAACTACGGGATTAGAAACAGGAAATCAGCAAGAGGGTATATACTAATGGGTTCTGGTTAGTTAAGTACCTCGTCTATGTGAATGTCTTACAAGAGGAGGGGAAATGAGTGGAAAATCTGGTGAAACAGAGATTGACTCAATCTAGGCAGAAACGCTCAGGACTTAGATGCAAAAGGCTGAGAGAGAGGGAAGACGGAGCTGCCACGAGAGAGGTTACAGATGACGGGCACAGTCTGGCCGTAGCCCATCTGTGTAGGAGGAAGGGCAGCCTCACTCCTGCTGCAGCATAAGCCCAGGGCTGGACTTCACCCAGTGACGGGCCATGGGTGAACGGCAGGGGGAGATGCAGCCCTAAACAGGTTCTGCTATCTTTTACTTATTTTAGGAAGTTACAACTTGAGAATATAAACAGAAAAGACCTGGAATCTTCTGGTTCTTTGGGGAACTCTGAATTGACTGGGCTATGAGTGACATCTAAGTTACTGAGTTCATTACCCAGGGACTTGAGGCCAATCCTGGAGCCAGACCTACAAGTCTGGGTGTCATGGGGATAAATTGCATCTCCCCTTGCCTCCCCCTGCAAATTCATTTGTCAAAGCCCTAATGGTCAATAAGTAACTCAGCATGTGACTGTCCTGGGACAGAGCCTTTCCAGAGGTAATTAAGGTCAAGTGATGTCATTAGAGTGGCCCCCTAATCCAACATGACTGGCTCTTTATACAAAATCTAGGCATGGACATGCACAGAGAAATGATGTGAATACACAGGAGGGAGGTGGCTGTCTATCAGCCATGGAGAGGAGCCTGCAACAGATCCTGCCCTCGGGAGGCACCAACTGTGCTAAGGCCTCGATCTCAGGCTTCTGGCTTTCAGAAATCTGAGCAACTAATTTCTTTCTGTTGCTTAAGCCACCCAGTCTGTGATCCTCTGTTAGGGCAGCCCCAGGCAACTAACGCCCTGGGTTATCCATGAAGAAGGCATACAGCAGGTTGGGGCTTTTCTGCCCAGCAATCTGAGTGCCACAGGCTTGTATATGAGGCATTTAGCCCCTTCCACCAAGGAGGCCTCTTGGGGAGTGATTTCTCCTGAGCATTTACCGACTTCCAATACTTCTAAGGCTTCACGGCTCTGGGCTCTGTCCAGGGTTCTGGAACGTTCACAGAAACCTGTCCTTGGAATTCTCTTACAAACTTTGCTTCCCTTGTCCCTCGAGCCGTAAAACTAGTATCTCCTGCTAAAGTAAAGTAAAGTAAAGTAAAGTAAAGTAAGTAAAGTAAAGTATAGTAAAGTAAAGTAAAGAAAAATTGCTACTAATTCTTCTGATGTGTCTACTGACAAGTGAAATGCTTCACTTAGCCATGGAGTCTTAATCTACTAAGCAATCACAATGTTGTCTCCTTTTAAATTCTGCTCATTTTTATACTACCCAAAGGTATTTTTCTTCTTTCTTTCTTTCTTTCTTTCTTTCTTTCTTTCTTTCTTTCTTTCTTTCTTTCTTCTTTCTTTCTTTCTCTCTTTTCTTCTTCTTTCTCCTTCTCCTTCTCCTCCTCCTCCTCCTCCTTCTTCTTCTTTTTTTTTTTTTTTTGCCAAGACAGGTATAAAAATGCTTTAGGGGCAACCTGACTTCTCACCCAGAGCCGAGAGTAATGACTTGGGAGGACTGTGTATTTGTCGATTTGCTTTTTGAAACAATCCGAGATCAATAAAACAAACCTCCTCTTCTTCCCAGTCAATCAGATCCCAGTCATAAGCAATTACGGCTCGCCGTCTTTTCCAGAACTCCAGGAAAACCGTGGCTGGAACAAGCAGAGAAATAAGAAGATGTGGTTAAATGAAACAAAGCTGTTAACTGTCACTGAATAATGAAGTCGTTGCAGAGAACGACAGTTGTTTGTGCAAGCATCCATGAATATCAGGATTTCTAGCTAAGCTTCATTTAACAAGGACCTTTTCTGAGAATTACTGAGCTGGTGTCAAACATAATGAAAAATTAAAGATTTCATTTAGAATTAAATTAAGCTGATTTGCAAGTCGAGGCAGGACAGACTTAGAATAACAAAGCTCCTGGGACATAAACATACAGAAAACCAAGTTACCAACATCTTTCTTACGGATAGAATATTTATTTTTAAAAGCAACGGGCAGGTAGGGGCATAAAAGCCAAAATAAAAACTGAGCAGTTTACATGCACTTGACTGGCAGTGATTTCTTGTCTCCCAAAGCCTCTGCACAACAGGATCTATGTAAAATGTATTTTACTATTTAATTGAAAGAAGCAATTTCACTCTACCCTTTTTCTCCAAACCATTCCTTTGTTGTCACATAAAAGTTTCCCTTGCATGCAAATTCTGTTAAGAACCTTTTTCATTGAGGTATATGGGTAGCTGGCCTTCCCACCCAGAGACATCTGGAGGTTTCTCCTTATTCAGCTAATGCCACTCAGTTCAATTATACAACAAGAGAGGGGAAATATCATCAAGACTTGACCTCGCTGCCTTGGAAGTCACAAGCCAAATGCCAGGACACACGATACATGCACATACACACACCATCACACTTTGAGGATGGCTGCAACTAAAGGTGAACATGGAACGGGTGGGTCTGTCACTCTTTAGCCTTTTGCTATAGTACTTAGACTAGCAGAGGCAAGGGTCAGGGCCAGCCCGGCAAGCAGGATTTTCTAATGTAGGCCTGTGTATTAACCCAAAAGTGTTAAGAAGGCTGTACACTTGTTCTCTGCCCCACCAATTATCTTGTCTTTGCATGCCCCCCTCACCCCGGGACAATTCTTTTAGTAAGTTCTCCGGTCGCTCGAGCAAATGGACTTTCTAAAGATTTTTCTCCTTTTTTTCTTTTTTTTTTTTTTTTTTGTCTCCAGAGTCTCCCCTGTCCTTGAAGGGACAATTCTTCACTAAGAGTCAGGACTGTCCCCTGTGGCCTCAAAGAGGCCCAACGGGGGACCATTCTGGGACAGCCCAGGCCACAGGATACCCTGTGCATCCAGGCTGTCTTACTGACTGCTGCTGCTGCTCCACCCAAGCCCTACCAACCCATCCGTGCATCTCATCTGAAGGAGCTGACGTCTAAGACAAATCAGGGGCTTTCAGAAACAGTCCATCACCTTTCTTCTCCCTAGCACGTGCTACATCCTGCTTGGAGGAGAGAGAAACTCTAACCAGTAATTCCCTTTCCTCTCTTCCATTCAAGAACTTGAGAGTATGAGAAGAAGAAACTAATTGCTTTTATAATTGCCATTCTTTTGTGTTTTTGTGTGAAAGTGCATTCTAAGAAGAATCTGCTGCTACCTCTAACCATGAACTAGGATCTCACCAAATATAGGTGGTCTCCTTTCAAGGCAAATCTTCAATCCCACACTCTTTATTATTCCATCTGTGATTTAAATCCCCTTGCCTAAACACTCACAGCCCTGGGAGCCCCCTGCACTTTGACTGTGCCTAGTTATGTGTGGCCTTATGTAGTGAATTCACATTTTCCTCTTTGTCTCCTTTGAAGCTGGTTTTATGTTAGCATATATAATTTGTCTTCTACTGCTAGATCACTCAGTACAATAAGTGTGATTAAAAAGTATTATTTCTTTGTTGGGTTGATTCTTACAAGACTTAAAAATTTCTAAGTGGTTTGTCACGGTTTTCTACTTTGCAAAATTCTTCCTGCAAAAAATTTTGGTCCAAAATACTTTTTTCAAAGTATCAGAAGGTTTAATCTCACTGCTCGTATTCCGAGCTCCTTAGATTCCAATCTATCTTTCTATACAAATAATGCTTTTTTTTTTTTTTTTTTTTTTTTAAACTTTTATTTATTTATGATAGGCACACAGTGAGAGAGAGAGAGGCAGAGACACAGGCAGAGGGAGAAGCAGGCTCCATGCACCGGGAGCCCGACGTGGGATTCGATCCCAGGTCTCCAGGACCGCGCCCTGGGCCAAAGGCAGGCGCCAAACCACTGCGCCACCCAGGGATCCCTGGATAATGCTTTTTTGAAAATGAGGTCTAGGCCTCGTCTGAGTGTCAGGGAGGCACACCAACTATAGAACAAGCCCCCATTTACCAGCACAGGATACAAGGCTCCTAATGACCCTGCTTGTGCCTACCTCTTTGCCCTAACTCATACTCTAGGCTCCAGGCTCCCTTACTAGCAGTCTTCACACCTGAGCTCTTACATCATTTTCTCAGCTTTGTCCATGCTATTTCTTCAGCTTATAATGTTCCATTTGGCCAAGTCCTACTCCTGCTTCCAGGTTTGGCCCTATGAGTTCTACAACCACTCCCTTTGAACCTTCTCTATACCCATGCTGAGCTGTGTAGGTAACTCTGGGTCAGTGCTGAGCATAGCACTCAGCATTTCAAAACAAGAGAAAAACTTTATCATTCCTATCACTAGTCATGGGCTTCTTGAGAATAAGGGCTATGTATTAGCTGCCCCTATATAACTGGGACCTAGCACAATGACTGGCATCCACAGAGGCACAGTAAATGGACAAATGACATGCTGTCATGAAAATGAATGCAATATGGCAAATTATTCTTTTCTTATTTATCTAGGCCCTATACAAAATTAGGGTAATTAGGGTATAAGTCTGAAAAACATGCAATTATATCTTGCGAATGCTTTATGCATCAGTGATGGTTAAATAATAAGTTACTAACATGAAAACTTAGTATCCTTCTCTTTTGCCTTGCAATAAAGTATCATTCTTTTTTCTTTTCTTTTCTTTCTTTCTTTTTTTTTTTTTTTTAGAGAGCGAGCGAGAAAGCAAGAGAGAGCACAGGAGCAGGGCAGGGGAAGGGCCAGAGATATATATAGAGAGAAAATGAATCTCAAGTAGGCTCCACACCTAGCACAGAAGCACAGAGCCCGACACTGGGCTCCATCTCACGACCCTGAGATCATGACCTAAGTCAAAATTAAGAGCTGGATGCTTAACTAACTGAACACCCAGGTGTGACAACAACATTCTGTTCTAATTATTACTCTTATGACCTTGTTGCATGGAACCTGAGGCAAGGACTTCCTTCCTTTGAGATGCATTATTGCCTTGTTCCACATAAAAGGACTATTGCTGGTGTTGCAGCCATCCACCTATGCTGTAGTTCTCAGATCTCCTTACTGTTAGATGTGGGCCAAAGGACAGTTCTCATCGGTGGAATGTGAACAGAAGTAATGTGATGTATGCCACTACTTGCCTGTTGATATCTTAAGACACTGAGGGTGCCTTTTCCACATTCTCTTTACCCTTTTGGATAGGTGGAACCCAAATGACTCAGGTGATATTATGCCAATGATGCCAAGGCCTGGGAGGATGGCCAACAACTTGTTTGTAGGAATAGGAGTCCCCAAATGACCATGTGATGGAGAGCTATCTGCCAGCCAGGAATGCTTACCCCATCTAATTACTGAGACACTGCACGAGGCATGAAGATGAAAAAAACTTACAAGTTACTTCTCTTACAGATTTTAAAATTTTTTTTTAACTTTTATTTATTTATGATAGTCACAGAGAGAGAGAGAGAGGCAGAGACACAGGCAGAGGGAGAAGCAGGCTCCATGCACCGGGAGCCTGACGTGGGATTCGATCCCGGGTCTCCAGGATCGCGCCCCGGGCCAAAGGCAGGCGCCAAACCGCTGCGCCACCCAGGGATCCCTCTTACAGATTTTAGATAGGGTGACATTGAGCCACAATATCTAAAACAGTATTAGTCTTAGTGATAAGATAGAGCTTTGCATGCTCTCATCTCTCTATACTCTCTTTTCTACTTTATACTACCTGTAGTACCAGTTAACCTACCCAAGAAGTTCATCTGAGGTGTTAACATTGGTGCCAAATAACAATCCCTTCACAACATTAGATAAATCTGAGACTTATGAATTTAAGTCTAGGTAGAATCATACACAGTTGAGAAGGTTGTCACATGTAGCCCATGAAGGATACAAATAGGACATAACAGTGTTCTGTAAGCCATGTTCCATTGCCATTTTCTTAAATTGAACAATTACTGTCAATTTCAAATGAATTTGTGGCAGACTTCTATGCATTTACCAAAACCATTTCTTGTCTTTCTAGGCATAGTTAGACTACATTTTCCAGTCTTTATGACAGTTAGATGTGGCCACATTTTGGCAAATGGAGAGTAAGCAGAAGTGATGATATATGTCAGCTTTGGACTAAAAAATTAGGAAGTGATTATGTAATCTCTATGCTTTTCTCCTTTTGAAGGGTGAGTGGAGAGGACTCTAAGGATCCAGAAGAAGATAGAGCCATAAAATAAAAGGAACCTGGGTACTTAAATGACCACATAGAAGTCTAACAACCAGAAACATGTGGTTGGGTTTCATGTGCATGTTTTTCTTTTTTTTAATGATTTATTTCATTATTTGAGAGAGTGTGAGAGAGCAAGTATGGGGGTGGGGGTTGGGAAGGGGGTGAATGCAGGCCTTGATCCCACAACCCTGAGATCATGACCTCAGTCAAAACCAAGAGTCAGACGCTTAACCTACTATGCCACCCAGGCGCCCCTCATGTGCATGGGTTCTGTTAAACATCTAGGTTTTGTTTTTTGTGTATTACAGCAGTTAACTGTAGTTATTCTAATGGATACAGGCTTTTTTGGAAAGTACAACTATGGTTAACATTTTGCAAACAGGAAGAAAAAAACCCACTGCGTTATTATTTTTGATGCCTTTTCTAAGGCATTTAGAGAGTCTTATGCAGGGAAATATCCCCTTTCAGCTGCATACTTTGGGTTCCATGGCAGGGTTGAGATACTGCACTGTTCAGTCATTTTAGGTCCTATGTTTTATTTTCTCAAAAGTCTGTCAAGGTGGGTATTATTTTCATCATCCTATGAATGAAGAATCTGAGATCCAAAGAAGTCACATGGCTAGTAAATTACAGAACTGGGATTTGAGCCAAATGTGGCTTTTTTTATTTTTTTATTTTTTGGTTGGGGGAACTTAAAACAGCACATTTATTCTTTTATAGTTTTAGAGGTTAGAATTTCAAAATCAAGGTGCTGGCAGTGTTAGTATCTATTGGAGGCTCTGAGGGAGAGTATCTTCTATGACTCTCTCCTAGCTCCTGGTAGTTGGTGGCAATTTTTGGCATCCCCTGGTTGCAGAAGTGTTATTCCGATTTCTTGTCTGTCTTCACATGGCATCCTAGCCTATGAGTGTCTGTCTCTCCATTTCCTATTCTTGTAAGGACACCAGCCATCCTGGGAATACAGTATGGCCTTGTCCTAACTTGATTACATCTTCAAAGACCTTATTTCCAAATAAAATCACTTGCATAGGCACCAGGAGCTAAGACTTACACTGTTTTGGAGGACACAATTCAAATCATAACAGAGTTATTTGGGCTATCAAAATGACCAGGGGAAACTAGCATTTAGGGTAAGAGTGAGGGATGCTACCTGTCTTGTAGCTAGAAGGTCACAGTCTAATCTGGGGCCTCTAATTTCTATTGAACCAAGAAGAGCCAAAAAGAAAAATAAAGCCTACTCTTTGAACCATAGGAGCACTTTGTTGTAACTAGTTATAAAAACCAAAGTACCATACCCCTGGTATAGTTCCCTGTGAGAGTCTGGCACTTACTCTCTATCCTTCCCTTAGGTCTATTCTTTTCTTCTGGAGGCCTGGAAAAACCCACATTTATTCTCAAAATTGCTAGGAATACATGATGCTAGTATTTTTGCCCTTTGGTAACATAATAGGTTTTCAAAGGCCTAATTTGATTCTTCATTTGGAAAATTTATAGCCTGGTAGTCCAGAAGAGAATTGTGTCTAATGCTAGAAAATTAATTATAAAGGCATGTTTACTTCTTATTTTTGAAAAAAAAAAATACCCAAGGGCTTTAAGATCCTATAGTTTAACTTCTTTCCTTAACTTGTCAAAAGATTATGTTCTATTTGTATAAAAACAAGAATTGAGCTGTGGCCAGCAATAAAATGAGTAGTATATAGGAAAAATAAAGGATGATTTTTATTTCGGTAAAGTGACCTGCTGTGTGATGATTCAAAGCATTTTGAGAAACTTGATCAGCATGATTCTCTTCCTAGGAAATCACACATAGTAATTTTTCTCCCAATTCTAATTTCCTTCTTTTTAAAAGTAAAATGAATAATACTAACAGATTTCATTATTTCAGTCCTTTATAACTTTCTGAGAATGTTCATTTAGAGAAGGTACAGGGGAGTTACATGGATGTGCTTCCCAAAAACTTAGAAATAGAGGAATGAGGTCACCCCCTGAGAGCTTAACTCATAAAATCTACACATAACGAATGAGCTTAGGGAGGAGTCACAAACTCAAATGCTACAATGACCAGATCAGTACAAAACCTAGAAGAGGAAACCACATAACAGGGAGTGGTCAGGAATGGGACCAGTGGGGAGTGTGAGTACCAAGTGATAGGTGTTCTTCAGTTTCCACTGATTACATTGTGGCCAGATATTCAATTTTTTTCAAAAGACACTGTAAACATGTACCTTCATGTGAACTATCTCAGTTTCAAAATCATAGTTTATTTGTATATTTTTAAAATTGGTGAGGGCCAGAGTATTTTTTAAAAGATTTTATTTATTTGAGAGAGTGGAGCATGAGAGAGAGTGCATGAGTAGCAGATGAAGGGCAGAGGGAGAGGGACAAACAGACACCCTACTGAATAGGGAACCCAATGTGGAGCTCAATCCCAGGACGCTGAGATCATGGCCTGAGCTACCTAGTGCCCTAGACCCAGAAGATTTTTATTAGTTGCTAATTTGCAACATCTGGAGTGGGCTTTGGCAATAATAATGCAAGTGAATGTAAATGAGTGAGTAGAGAGTTTGTAAAACACCCCAAAATGCCAAGATGAAGTTAATCTCAGGATCCAGGAAAAAATAGGAATGTGACTATATTTAAATGGAAGCTTAATTATTGGTATTAGAACCATTCTGGAGAAAGTTAATGTATCTAGATAGGGGGTTGCCAATCTGTAACTTAGGATAAACAAGGATCTTAGAATACAAATTTTGCAGTTTGAGCTAATGTAGGGTATTAAAGTGGTATCCTGACATAAACCCATCTCTAGGGGTATTCTATGAAATGAAATAAAGATGCCTAATATTCAGCAGAAAAAATAGTTCTTGCTCCTATTTTCCATTCATTTAACAGTTATTTACTGCATTCTTTTGATGTACTAGGGGTTTTGCTAGCTGCACCAGTTTCCAAGCTCAAACAGCAGATGATGAGTAATTTGGCTTCCTAAGTATTCTGATACAGGAAGACCAACTAGCTCTAGATGGTCATTATAAAATAATATTCTCTACCATATACTTGAATTTTCACATTCTGGATTATGCACTAGTGTTTGAAGAGTTCTGAAGAGGTGTCTGTAACCATAAGAGACTCTTAACCTTAGGAAACAAACTGAACTGGAGGAGAGGGGTGTAGGGGGATGAGATAACTGGCTGATGGACATTAAAGAGGGCACCTGATCTAATGAGCACTGGGTATTATGTAGGACTGGTGAATCACTGAACTCTACCTCTGAAAACCAATAATACATTATATGTTAATTAATTGAATGTAAATTTTAAAAAAGACTCCCTCCCCCACCCCAAAAAAAGAAGAGGTGTCTGTTTGCCCAAGTTCAATTATCTCTGGGTATTCAAAAGGTGCTTCTGAAAAAAAAAAGTGCTTCTGAACTGGTAAAAATGAGGCTACACCATGTCAGTTTCCCCAAGTAACTGCAATTGTTTGAGGCCCTGCCTCAGTGTATGCTTCCCTTCTATAAAAAGCCATCAAGCTGCAGGAGACTGAGGATTTTTGCTTCTACCCATAAGGATTAACTTCTCAATATAAGAAACTGTTTTCAGTACTGGACAAGAGATAATGCAGGACTGTGATCCTTGAGAGAAAAAAAATAAGTAAGGTAAGCCTTAAGATCACACCAGCTCATTGTTTGGAAGCCATTTACAGGATACAATTCAGGTGGAGGAACTCAGAGGTCTTACTGAGCTCGGGAGATTAGAGTGGGGAGAGTGAGGTGGCAAGAGTTTGTGGGGCAGAGTACCAGAGAGAAGGGAACTATGTTGAAAGAAAGCTCAAGGCATCAGTAACGAAGTCCTTTCTGCTCTTCACATGCATGGAGCAAAACTACATGAGGCTGTTTGATGGTAGCTAAACAATCCTCAGAATTCATAGAAAGAAAAAAAAGAGAAAAAATTCATGGAGATCTAAAAAAACGTTTACAATCTCACTAGTCAGAGTATGGAGATGTTGCAACACATAGCATGCATAAGAGGCCTCATAAAGGTCATCCCTTAGCAGTGGGTCTGGACCTAACCTAATAAGATAAAAACAAGTCTAAAGAAGATCTAACTGGACTGCAAGTGAATTAACTGCATACCTGAACAAAGTAAACAGTTAGGAAACATAATGAAAAACAAAATTCAACACTTTTCAGCATTTAATAAAAAATTACTAGACATACAAATAAGCAGGAAAATAAAGCCTATAAACAGGAGAAAATTCAACCAATCCCAGGGAGACAGCCCAGAACTGACAGAAATGATAGAATAAGGATGATAAAACAACTGTTATAAGTATGCTTTATATGTCAAGAAGGTAGATGAAAACATGAACACAACAAGGAGAATAATACCAGGCATAAAAAGTCCAACTGATTGAGATTTGAGAATGGAAAATGAAAGTTATGAAAAGAAAAATACAAAGGATAGATTAACAGAAGATTAGACTTCAAAAAAGATCAGTAAATCTGAAGACAAATCAATAGAAACAATACAAAAAGTAGATAACACAACGACTAAAAAACTGAAAAATGTGAACAAGGCATAAGTGACCTATAGAACAATACTAAGTGATTCTGGAAAAATTTCAAAATTGGATAAAAACGTAAACTTATTGATCTAAGAAACTTAATGAACCCCAATTGTAAGAAACACAAAGAAAATGACACAAAAGCACATATCAATCAAATTTCTTAGAATCAAAAGTAAAAAGTCTTCAAAGCAGACACAAAGAGAGGAAAATATTTTTTTTAAAGATTTTATTTATTTATTTGACAGAGAGAGTGAGCAAGCAAGCAGGGACAAAGGTAGGCAGAGGGAGAGAGAAGCAGGCTCCCCCCAGAGCAGGGAGCCTGATGCAGGGCTTGATCCCAGAACCCTGGGATTATGACCTGAGCCAAAGGCAGATGCTTAAGCAACTGAGCCACCCAGGAGCCCCCAAAGGAGGAAAATCTTATATAGAAAAAAAAAAAAAGAAAGAAAGAAAGAAAGAAAAGAAAGCAGATATCTTATAAAAACTGTGCAAACCTCCACGTAATGGAAAGGCATCCCTTAAGGCAGGGTTTTCAATCTTGACACAACTAACATTGTGTCAACTATTTTGATAATATAAGTCATTATTTTACATCACAGCATTCCATATGTTAGTGGCACTTTAATTTTCAGATTAAATGAGAATCTGAGATAAAACTATAGATGAGAATGCTGAGATAGAACTGTCAGATGATTTTCCAAAAGAAACTTAACTAGGCTATGTGACTTCAGGAAAAGATAGATTGTAAATTTAGCAATGTTTCTCAAACTCAACACTATTGATATCTCAGACCATTTGATTCCTTGTGTGTGGGGGTGTTGTTTTATGCATTGTATGATGTTTAGCAGCATCCCTGACTTCTGGGTACTGGATCCAGATGCCAATATCTTTCTCTCAGTTATGACAACCAAAAAATGTGTCTACACATTGCCTAAAGTCTCCTGAGAGGCAAAAAATCACTTCTGATTGAGAATCTGTGCTCTAAAGTATTGAAAGAAAACCCTGCCCACCTAGAATTCTATATCCAGCAACTATACCCATTCATGATAAAAACCCCATCCCCTAGAAATAGAAGTAAAATTCTTCAACTTGATAAAGGGGTATTTACAAAAATTTACATTTTCTATCATACTTAATAGTAAAAGACTTAATACTTTCCCCCCAACACTGAGAACAAGGGAAAGATGTCTGATACCATAACTTCTATCTAACATTATCTTGTCAGTGTAATAAGGCAAGAAAAAATTAAACCCATCTGGATTATTAAAAAAGAAACAAAATTATACTTATTTATAAATGTCATAATCATCCATGTTGAAAATCTCACGGAATCTACAAGAAAGCTGGTAGCAGCTATAAATGAGGATATTTATAGAATATGAGGTAAATGTACTAAAGTCAATTGCATTTTTATACAGTAGAAATGAGCAACTGGAAAGTAAAGTTACTGAAATAAAACTATTGATAAAAAGTCAAAAATACTAAATAAATAGTGATAAATTGAACAAAATATCCAAACCTGTACATTGAAAATAATTGCACAGAGAAATAATGAAATACTTAAATAAAAATTTAAATAATGTTCATAGATAGATATATTTGATATTGAGTTTTCAACCTTCCCAAAATGATCTCTTGATTCAACTCCATCACAGTAAAAATATTAACATCTTTTCTGGTAGAAACTGACAAATTGATTCTAAAATATACAGAGAAATGCAAAGTCCCTAAAATAGCCAAGACAATGTTTAAAACGACTAACACTTCAAGGATTACTATTATGCTATAATGATCAAGACAGTGTGTTATTGCCATAAAAGTACACATATCCCAAGAAACAAAAAACAAGGACTAGACAGCTTCACTGGTGAATTCTACCAAATATTTAAAGAAGAATTAATACTAATCCTTTCTCAAATTCTTCAAAAAAAATAGAAGAGGGGGTACCATTTCTTTTTTTTTAAAGATTTATTTATTTTAGAGAGACAGAAAGCAAGAATGAGCAAGTGGGGGGAAGTGGTAGAGGGAAAGAAACCCAAGCAGACTTCATGCTGAATGTGGAGCAGATGTGGGGTGTGATCCCATGACCTGGAGTTATGGCCTGAACTGAAATCCAGAATTGGATGCTTAACTGACTGAGCCACCCAGGTGCCCCAAGGAGGTACCATTTCTAAATTCATTTTGTGAGTCTAGAATTACCCTGATACCAAAACCAGACAAGGATGCTACAACAAAAGAAAATTACAGGGCAATATTGAGATGAATACAGATGCAAAATCCTCAACAAAATATTGGTAAATCACTGAGTTATATGTAAAGGGATAACTAAATTCTACTCCTGAAAGCAATATTACACTATATGTTAACAACCAGAATTTAAATAAAAACTTAAAAAAATTAAAAAGTAAAAAAGAAAATATTAGCAAACTAAACTTAACATTACAATAAACTGATCATTCACTGTGATCATGTGGGATTTACTCCAGGGATGCAAGGATGGTTCAATATCCATAAATCAATCAACATGATACACCACATTAACAAAATGAAGGATACAAATCTTATAATCATCTCAATAGATATAGAGAAAGCACTTGACAAAATTCAACGTTGATTTATGATAAAAACTCTCAACAAAGTGAGTGTAAAGGGAATGCACCTCAACATATTCAAGATCATGGAGGACAAGCCTACAACTACTAACGTTATACTTAATGGTGAGAAGCTGGAAGTTTTACCTCTAAGATCAAGAACAAGACAAGGATGCCTACTCTTACCACTTTTATCAACATAGTACTAGAAGTCCTAGCCACAGCAATTAGGGAAGAAAAAGAAATAAAAGGCATCCAAATTGAAAAGGAAGAAGTAAAACTGTTACTACTTGCAGATGACATGATACAGTGTGCAGAAAGACTAAAGATTCCAGTAAAAAAAAAAAAACTGTTAAAAAACATTAATAAACAAATTCAGGAAAGTTTCAGGATACAAAAACAATATATAAAATTTATATAATACATAGCTGCATCAAAAGAATAAAATAGCTAGGAATATATATATATATATATTCTATATATATATATATAGAATAGATTATATATATATATATATATAGAATAGATTATATATAGATATATATATATATAGAATAGATATATATATATATATATATATATATATCTATCTCCAAGGAGTTTGAAAGATCTGTACACTGAAAACTAAGACACAGTTAAGAAATTGAAAGAAGACACAATTAGAAGATACAAAGACACAAAGAAATTGAAGAAGACACAATTAAATGGAAAGATATTCCATGTTCATGGATTGGAAGAAATATTAATATTGTTAAAATGTCTATAAGCTATAGATTCAATAAAATCCCTATCAAAATTTCAATGGCATTTTTCACGGAAACAGAAAAAAAAAGAAACAATCCTAAAATTGTATGGGACCATAATAGACCCTAAATAGCCAAAGCAATCTTGAGAAAAAACAAAGGGAAGCATCACTCTTCCTTAAAGAACTACATATAGAAACTTTGAATTGTCATTAAAATAAGTTTATTTGTACATGCAGTCTAAACATAAAGAATAAAAGAAATCCCGTAAGCTGAGAGATACAGAGAACAGATTATGGTTTCCAGAAGTGGGGAGAAAGAGTGAAGGTGCTCAAAAGGTATGGATGTTTACTATAAAATATAAAACTATAAAATAAATGTCATGGGAATATAACATATAGCATAGTGATTATAATTAATAATACTCTATTGTTAGTTGCAAAGAGAGTAGATCTTAAAAGTTCTTAACAAGAAAAAAGTCTAAAATGATATGTGGTAATGGATGTTAATTAACTAGTGTTATTGCAGTAATCATTTTGCAGTGTAAGCAAATATTAAATTATTATGTTGTACACTTGAAACTAATATATCAATTATAGTTCAATAAAAATGATTTTTTTCAGGAGTACACATATAAACAAAAAACAATTCCAGATGTAGATCCACACACATGTGGGTAAATTTTGAGGAGGAAAAGGATAATCTTTCAAAAAGTGGTAATGGAACAACTGGCTATCCATTTATGCAAAGAAATAGATCTGACCTTCAACCTTAGATATAAAAATCAACTTGAAATAACCATGAATCTAAATATATGAGCTAAAACTATGAGCTTTTTATGAGAAGATATGGGACAAAATCTTAGAAACCTTGATTTTGGCAAAGATATCTTATTTTTTAAGATTTTATTTATTCATGATAGAGAGAGAGACACACACACAGGCAGAGACACAGGCAGAGGGAGAAGCAGGCTTCATACAGGGAGCCGATGTGGGACTCGATGCCAGGACTCCAGGATCATATCCTGGACCAATGGCAGGCGCTAAACTGCGGAGCCACCCAAGGATCCCTGGCAAAGATATCTTAAACAAAAAATTAAACGCATACACAGAAAAGAAAAAAAAAGTAAAACCTCTTGATTTTCTAAAGGCACTATTAAGAAAAGGAAATGCAAGCCTCAAAATGGGAAAAATATTTGCAAAAATATATAAAAAACGCTTTTAACTTAAAAGTAAGAAAATTCAATAACAAATGGATAGCATTTCTATACACTAACAATGAGAGTGAAGAAAGAGAAATTAAGGAGTCAATCCCATTTACAATTGCACCCAAAAGCATAAGGTACCTAGGAATAAACCTAACCAAAGAGGTAAAGGATCTATACCCTCAAAACTATAGAACACTTCTGAAAGAAATTGAGGAAGACACAAAGAGATGGAAAAATATTCTACGCTCATGGATTGGCATAATTAATATTGTGAAAATGTCAATGTTACCCAGGGCAATTTACACGTTTAATGCAATCCATATCAAAATACCATGGACTTTCTTCAAAGAGTTAGAACAAATTATTTTAAGATTTGTGTGGAATCAGAAAAGACCCCGAATAGCCAGGGGAATTTTAAAAAAGAAAACCATATCTGGGGGCATCACAATGCCAGATTTCAGGTTGTACTACAAAGCTGTGGTCATCAAGACAGTGTGGTACTGGCACAAAAACAGACACATAGATCAATGGAACAGAATAGAGAACCCAGAAGTGGACCCTCAACTTTATGGTCAACTAATATTCAATAAAGGAGGAAAGACTACCCATTGGAAGAAAGACAGTCTCTTCAATAAATGGTGCTGGGAAAATTGGACATCCACATGCAGAAGAATGAAACTAGACCACTCTCTTGCACCATACACAAAGATAAACTCAAAATGGATGAAAGATCTAAATGTGAGACAAGATTCCATCAAAATCCTAGAGAACACAGGCAACACCCTTTTTGCACTCAGCCACAGTAACTTCTTGCAAGATACATCCACGAAGGCAAAAGAAACAAAAGCAAAAATGAACTATTGGAACTTCATCAAGATAAGAAGCTTTTGCACAGCAAAGGATACAGTCAACAAAACTAAAAGACAACCTACAGAATGGGAGAAGATATTAGCAAATGACCTATCAGATAAAGGGCTAGTTTCCAAGATCTATAAAGAACTTATTAAACTCAACACCAAAGAAACAAACAATCCAATCATGAAATGGGCAAAAGACATGAACAGAAATCTCACAGAGGAAGACATAGACATGGCCAACACGCACATGAGAAAATGCTCTGCATCACTTGCCATCAGGGAAATTCAAATCAAAACCACAATGAGATACCACCTCACACCAGTGAGAATGGGGGAAATTAACAAGGCAGGAAACCACAAATGTTGGAGAGGATGTGGAGAAAAGGGAACCCTCTTACACTGTTGGTGGGAATGTGAACTGGTGCAGCCACTCTGGAAAACTGTGTGGAGGTTCCTCAAAGAATTAAAAATAGACCTGCCCTAGGACCCAGCAATTGCACTGTTGGGGATTTACCCCAAAGATACAGATGCAATGAAACACCGGGACACCTGCACCCCGATGTTTCTAGCAGCAATGTCCACAATAGCCAAACTGTGGAAGGAGCCTCGGTGTCCATCGAAAGATGAATGGATAAAGAAGATATGATTTATGTATACAATGGAATATTACTCAGCCATTAGAAACGACAAAACCCACCATTTGCTTCCACATGGATGGAACTGGAGGGTATTATGATGAGTGAAATAAGTCAATCGGAGAAGGACAAACATTATATGTTCTCATTCATTTGGGGAATATAAATAATAGTGAAAGGGAATAGAAGGGAAGGGAGAAGAAATGGGTAGGAAATATCAGAAAGGGAGACAGAACATGAAGACTCCTAACTCTCAGAAACGAGCTGGGGGTGGTGGAAGGGGAGGAGGGTGGGGGGTGTGGGTGGATGGGTGACAGGCACTGAGGGGGGCACTTGATGGGATGAGCACTGGGTGTTATTCTGTATGTTGGCAAATTGAACACCAATAAAAAATAAATTTATTATTATAAAAAAAAACATAGAATTTTTCCCAATTTATTTTATGAAGCTAGAATAACTGTGATGTCAAAACCAGACACAGAACTGGTCTGTGAACTACAGATCAATATTCCTCATGATGCAAAAATCCTTAACACAATATTAACATATAGAATTCAGAAATATGTAAAATAAATATACACCACAACCAAGTGACGTTTATTCCAGGAATACAAGGCTGGCTAAATATTTGAAAATCAATCAATGTAACTCATCACGTCAAAGGACTAAAGAAAACTATCATATTACCATATCAATCAATGTAGGAAAAGCATTTGACAAAATTCAACATTCATCCATAATAAGAAAAAAAAACTCTCAGAAAGATGGGAAATAGGGAGTTTCCTCAACTTTGTAAAGGCATCTACTAAAGTCTTACAGCTAACATTATATCTAAGAGTGAAAGATTAAATGCTTTCTTCATCCAGACTGGGGAACAAGGAACGGGTATCTACTCTTAATACTCTTATTCAACATTATATGGAAGTTGAAGGCAGTGCAATAAAAAAAGAAAAGCTAGATATACAGATTGGAAAGGAAGAAATAAAACTCTCTCTGTTTGAAGATGACATGATTGTGTAGAAAATATCAAGAACTAATAAGTAGATTCAGCAAGGTCTCAGGATACAACACAAATATACAAATACCAATTGTATTTGTACATATTAACAAACACACAGACACTAACATTAAAAATACAATATCATTTATAACGATTCATAAAAATTAAGGCGGAAAATTGTGGCAGAGTAGGAGGACCCTAGGATCCTCTTGTCCCATGAATAGAACTATATAACTATCAATTCCTTCTACATACTCCAGAAATCAACTTGAAGAGAGGCAGAACAAACTCCACAACTAGAGGTAGAGAAGAGACCACATGGGATAAAGCAGGAAGTGCAGAGAACACCAATAAAAAATAAATTTATTATTTAAAAAAATAAAAAATAATTAAAAAAAAACCAAAAAACAAATGGATAGCAATCTGAACAAACATTTCACTAAAGATGTGCAGAATTGAAATAAACTCATGAAAACATGTTCAACATCACTGGTCATTAGAGAAATGCAAATTAAAACCACAATGACATAACACTACACATCTACTAGAATGACTACAAAGATATAGACTGATAATTCCAAGTTTGTGAGAATGTGGAACACCTGAACTCTTATATAATGCTGGGAATGCAAAATGACAAAAGTATTTGGAAGACAATTTCTTATAAAGTTAGATGCTTTTCCTAAGATCAAACAATGTTCCTCCTAGTTATTTCCTCAAGAGAAATAGATACAAAGGCTTATGCAAATATGCACAAAATTATAATATCCAATGATTCTCAGCCTTATTTTTTAATAAGCTAAAAACTTAAAAGCTATTACTGTTGTAACAGCTAATGAATATTTGGCCAAATGTTCATTAATTAGTAAATGGATATACACATTTTTAGTATATCTAGGCAATGAAGTACCATTCTGTACTAAAAAGGAACCGACTACTGACATTTACAACAACATAAATGAATTTCAGTCACATTAATCATAGTGAAAAATGCCAAACACAAAACGCTAAATATCAAACGATTCTATTTGCACGACATTCTAAAAGGTGAAACTACAGTGGTAGAAAGCAGGTTAGAGGTCGCCAAGGGACTCACTGCAAAGTCATGAAGAAACTTTCTGAAGGATGAACATGTTCTATATGATCATTTTGGTGATGATCACATGACTATATACGTGTGACATTACTTACCAATTGTACACTCAAAGTTGGATTTTATATAAATTATACCTAAATAAAGGTGATAAAAACTTCCCATAATCCCCTCAATCTGGAGAAAAATTAACATTAATAATATGACATAACCTCTTTGTTTTCATTAGTATTTAATATACTTGAAGTCACTTTTTTTGTATACTTTATATCCTATATTCACCAATTTTTAAAATACAGTCTTCATGTTCTATTACCTGCTTTGAAAGACTAACTTTTAAAGGCAGCTTATAATTCCCTTAGTGATTCTTCTATTGTTGGATACTTATTTTGCCTATTATATATAACTAACACTAGGAAAACATATTTATGTATAAGGCTTTTATTCTGTAATTTAGATCTTTTCTAAAGCCCAATTCTGCATAATATTCTGACTGAACATTGTTATAGCCTTCTAAGTGGCCCAACTTCCATTCCCTGCTGCTGCTGCCAGAGTTACTTCCCAAGCACAATTGACGATGTCACTCCCCAGCTTATAACTTCAGCTGGCCTTCTGTTGTCTACAAGGTGAAGACATGGTTCCCTGTTGAAGCACAAGTATCTTATGATAAACAAGCCTCAATCCTCAATATACTCTCTGCTATGGGTTGAACTGTGTTTTCCCAAAGCCCCAAAGTCTGAATATGACCTTACTTGGAAATAAGGTAACTGCAGATTAACTAGTTAAGATGAGGATAGGCTCTTAATACAGTGTGATTAATCCAAAAGATGACCATGTGAAGCCACAGTGACAGGGGGAATGCAGGTGAAGATGGAGACAGAGATTGGAGTGATGCACCCACAGGCCAAGGAATGTCAAGGATTGCTGGCTGTCATAAGAATTTAGGGGAGAGACATGAACAGTTATCCTCTTTGAGTCCTCAAAAGGAACTGACCCTTTTCATACCCTGATTGTTGACTTCTAGTCTCCAGACAAGCAAGAGAATAAATTTCTGTTGTTTTAAGCCATCCGGTTTGGGGTCCTTTGTTACAGTTTCCTAGGAAACTAATACATACTAAATATCCCTATCGCATTGAATGGACTCCCTTTTCAGAGACTTGCCCATGCTGTTCTCAGTTCAGAATGTTTTCCACACCTCCCTTCAACCCCACTCTTTGCTTGGCAAATTTAAGACACAGTTTCAGGATCCCCTTTTGAATGAAACCATCTTTGCTTTTCCTTTCTGCTTCAGGAAGTTGGCAGCGTGGATCACCATTTTTCTATTGTAAGTTGGACTTAATATACTATAGTATAATTACCAACTCACCCTTGACATGAGTTTTTTAAGAACAGAGATCACATCTTACTCATTTTTTTTAAGAACAGAGATCACATCTTACTCATTTTTGTATACCCACTGCCAACTGATAGTGAGAATACATGGTCTGCTGAGTCATGAAATCTTAACATATCCTACAAAAGGTACATGATACAGACTTTGGAATGACTTCAGTTAGGCAGACCAAATCTGGTTTAAAATCCAGGTTCCATCACTTAGCAATTGCTGGGTCATTGTGGGCAAATCACATAAGCTATCTGAACCTTGATATGTTCATCGATAAGATAGGGATTATATATTTCTTCCTGGTAGGTTATGAAAAATTGATGAGGTGCCATATGTAACTACACTTACACACTTAATAGGCATTTAGTAAATATACATCTTTTAAAAATAAATATTCACTATTTTTTTGTTTTTTTAATAATAAATTTATTTTTTATTGGTGTTCAATTTGCCAACATACAGAATAACACCCAGTGCTCATCCTGTCAAGTGCCCCCCTCAGTGCCCGTCACCCATTCACCCCCACCTCCCGCCCTCCTCCCTTTCCACCACCTCTAGTTCGTTTCCCAGAGTTAGGAGTCTTCATGTTCTGTCTATATTCACTATTTTTATTGGACATATACATACGACTATAAAGTCAGTGTACATATGTAGAAATAAAAAGCAAGTATTATAAAACTTATTTTCAAAACTGAGACATACTTCATTTACAAATTACTGACAGACCATATAAAGAATCTGAATTTCCATGAAAATAATCACAATCTTGTTATTTTGATTGGAGAACATGGACCTTGATTTATTTATTTACTGAGGGCAATTTAATTTTTGGCAATGAAAGTAAAAGGAAAAGAAAACAGAAAAAAGAGAAAAAAAAACCCAAAATGAAGAAAAGAGAAAAATAATCTGCTTCCTGACAAGTCTCTGCCAACATCTAGGTCCCTAATGACTCATTTTTTTTCCCCTAGGGAGAAAGCTAATTTAGGCCAAAATTGTTCAGTCTCTTCAATCTTTCTGAACAAAAATGAACAATGAGGAAAGAAAGAGCCACATTGTGGTTTAAGCCCAGAGCCCTCGGGTCACATTGTACCTTGAGGGTCCCTGGGAGGTCCCTGCTATCACAAAGGTAGTGAGTTCTGTCAAGCTTTTAACCCCACACAAAGGCCCTTCCCAGCTGCTGAAGACTGGTTCCAAATGGAGCCCTGTTGTTTTTTCTGGTGAACACGCAAAGTAACAGAACAAACACATCAACCCCATCCTTCAGAGGTCTCATAAACCACTCACATCTGTTTTTAACATCTCTGTATCCAGCAATTTACCCAAAATAAAGTGCATTTGTTTTCTTAAATGTAACTTGTCAGTCATAAAAGATGAGCCTGAGACCTTAACCTGAGCTCTATTAGAATTGACACACTTTTATAGAGCATCACCATCACAAAACAGTATAAATGGGGCTGGGGACAAGTGTATAACAGACCTTTTTGATCTCTGAAGCAGGGTTACAAACAGTATATGATCTAGCAATAGAATGTAGAAGCTAAGAGTGCCCAGTTTAACTCCTGGTTTTGCCACTTTCTAGCTACTACCCCAGCTTCCTCATCTATCACATGAGGATAATAACAGTACCTTCCTCAAATGATGCTATAAAAATTAACTGATTAGGATGGTGTCTAACACATAGTAAGCCCTCAATAAGTGTATTCTATTATTAAAGATATTATTGGCCATTCCAGATTCCTGCAAAAAGCACGGACCCATCTACAAAGAAACATGCGGGGTAAATCATTCTTTTTTTCAAACTGTCACATTTCTGGGACCCATACAAGATTTAAGCAGTAAGCTGTCAACTAAGACAAAGCAATTCAGAGGATGAATTATTCCAGGCTTGCCTTGCCTAGAGTGTCCCTAAAATGTTCCCTTCTGCCCAAAGGTTATTGCAATACATCTATCAGATTTTTGCTGGATACCCTCTAAGGCCCAAGGACTGTCACATTTCTAATCTACCCATTTGCAACTCAGAAGCTTCTCAGCTCCAAGTTCTGGGCAGCCACCACCAATCAACTGAGGTTGGCAAGGATAAAATATAACTATTTGTTATCACCAGCATAAGACATTAAAACCTGCAAAGATGGGATCCAATTCCCCTTATAATGGTGGTACTGGGTGAGGGGTAGGGAAGATGACGACCTATGCCTATAGACAAATGTCATTATATCAAAATTTCACTTCTCTAGAGTCTCAGAAGATAAACTGGGAGAAGAAAACATTATTACAGTCAAAATTGGTGAAGTACTAAGTAAATAAGGGAGTTTTGTGTATTAATTCTTCCAGTAAATTACTTTCTATTCCTAAGAATTAACTTATTACATAGCAGACTCATGGGCCAAAGCAGAGCTGCCCAACAGGTATGCTAGGGATGATTACAGGTGTACAAGAGGTAATATTCCTTTCATCTCTTGGGGCAGGTAAGCAAAGGTACTTAGGGCAGTATCGTGTATCTCAGTATGCTGTGCAAATATTGCCATTTCATATGTGTGTCATGACTGGAAAAAGCTTGGGAACCACTGGTTTAATAGATGAATCCATTTTCTACAGTATCCTCAATGGTAACTATGGCAAAGCTTAAGCACTGGGTGGCTTATTATATATACTTCCTATTATGGTTACCAATACAAATATATTCTAGAAAAACCCAATACACATTCTTGATCTGAGAGCTCAGTCCCATAACCAAAATTCTGTTCTGATTAGCTTCCTTTGTTTGCAAGGGATGGAGAGGCACATGCATTAAGGTGTAGCACAGATAATGAGGGCTCTTCACAAGTCCTATCAAGGAATCCCATGGGAATTAAAAGACAGCCTATTCAAGAGACAGGATACAGAAGCCAGCAGTTTGAGAGACTTCAGCCACAAGAGATCCTAAGTCCTTACCCTGATATCCTAATAACACAATTTGGCTACATTCTCTCTTTCTCTTTGGGAGGCTCTCTTGCATTTTCTCCCAGTTGGCTACCAGTGAGCTTATGGACTCTCTACTTTATATATTTTTCACTAATACTTTGCTTTTGCTTCTTTCTAGGTTCTGATTTCTCATAACTTCAACCTGCTCATAACTTCTTCTGATCCTTACTTTTACCTCATGGTCAATCTCAATTTCCTTCTTTCTCCCCCCTTTCTGTCCTCTCTGGATCTTACAGTGTCAATTCCTATTCCTGACTCTGTCTCCACATTTTTCAATCCACATTGAAATGTGGATTATTCTTGAGAATAAGCCCATGGGTGACCTTGCCAGTTCTTCTTTGGGCAGAACCGTAGTTTTTCCTCCAGGCTATGGTTTGACTAGGTTCTTGGGCATCATGCTCCTTCAACAGAGCTGTAGTGGGAGAAACAATTTTCCTTTGAAGATTTCTAGATAGGGAAAACAGTATATCTAGAACAAGCCTCCTCAGGAGAACAAGATTTTTATATTTTCCATTGTCAAGGAGACCATTTAAACACATTCATTTTCTTATTTTTTTAAAAAAAAAACTTTTGATAATTTGCTTCTTTATCCCTTTTCTTTTTCCCATCCATCCATCCATCCATCCATCCAAAAAATGAATCTCTCTGTCTTCAAAAGAAATGTATGGAATTTGGGATCCCTGGGTGACTCAACAGTTTAGCACCTGCTTTCGGCCCAGGGTGTGATCCTGGAGACCCGGGATGGAGTCCCATAGCAGGCTCCCTGCATGGAGCCTGCTTCTCCCTCTCTCTCTCTCTTCTCTTCTCTCCCTCCCTCCCTCCCTCCCTCCCCCCCCCCCTCCCCGTCTCTCATGAATAAATAAATAAAATCTTAAAAAAAGAGAAACGTATGAACTCTCCAATAATTATAATGATCCTTGAGGAACACAAATCTACTAGGGGAGATAAACTGTGTTTGCAAATCATTTTAAGTGTCTGAAGAATACCCAAAACCAAATGTTACGAGGTTCAAAGGACGAAGATGACAATTCATCTAGTCTCTGAAAGATGGAGAAGATCTGATGTTCATTCCAGACAGAAGGAACAACATGAGCCTAAGGCTTGAGTTAGCAGAGTTTTGTAATATCAAAACAGAGATTCTAGCAGAAATGCATAATAATTGTGAAAAATTAAATTAAAACCAAGTTGAAAAAATAGAGTGTAAAAAAAAATCTTTCATTACTGCTCACTTACTCTTTCCACAGGGAAATCCTCTCTTCAAAGGTAATAACCATAAACTGCTATAAATTTTCCCAGACTCCTTTCTATCCTACTAAACCAAAACATTAAAATGATTTGATGAGAAAGATACTAAAACTCATTTTTCGAAGAAGTAGGTTAAGTACTTTCTTTGGGTTAAGAAATTCTTTAAGTGAATGTTCCATCACATTTTGTTATCATGGAGCTGTTGACTTAAACTGATGTAAAAGAACTCAATTCAGTTTTGTAAATAGCTCTCATTTTTAGGGGGTCATTTTAACCAGAACTGGAAGGAAGCCAGAGGTGAGTACTCATACTTTAGGGGGATGAAAAGATTTCACTCACAACAGAAAGTCCCACATACTTCAATGAGTACTTAGATCTTCACCAGATTTTTTGATATACTATAAATTTTTTTTTGTCTCCAACAGAAGGCGAATTTTACTTTAATAATGGAATATTGACGAAATTGTCAAAGGCTTAAGAGAAATCAGATGTATTTCTCCTCTACAACAGTGCTTTTTAAATAAACTAAATGATTTTTTTTTTTAGCCGCTCGAATCTAATAGAATGGCCGACTGAATTTATTTAAGCCTCTTTCTTTCACATTTACATGACAAAATCAAATTTCTGAAAGAACATGTTCTAGAGCATATGTGGGGAACTCAAGTTACATGGATGCAGGACACTTACCCCAAACTGCCATGAAAACAGCAAAGAATACAGTGGCTCCATTATCAAAGAGGTGGGTTACCTGGGAACATTATGAATCATAGTTAAACTAGTTTCTCATATACCAAGTTTCAATTCACAGTTTTTCAAAATAAAAATAAATGAATTTTGCGATGTTTCTTTGGGATATTTTCCTTTTGGATCATAATCAAGGAGGTCGTTCCTCCAATTATGAAGTTGTTTGGGTATGTAAGGAGGATCTGTTCCCTTTATGTAGGTATCATCAAGTTGAACATAAATTTATCAACAGCCCCAATACTGCTAAGAATTTTCTTTGATGCCCCATAAAAACTATTATACATGGACATATGTATATTATATACTTTTACTTAAGACTAGGAAGGTATTATTGCTGCTTTAAAGGCTTCTGATTTCTATTTTTAATGCCTCATTTATTCACTTGGAAAACCTGGCTATCTTGTCTGTGTAGTTTTGAACAAACACTTTCTGGGCTACCCTCTGGATTTTAGTATTACAAAGAAGAGAGAGTAGACCATTAACAAAATCCACTTCCACCTTTATTAAAGCCTCAGGTAATCACTGTATTTACCTATTACATATAACACAAAGACAGCTAGCAAATACTTTATTGCCAGATAATATATTCTATCACAAACACCACAGCAGAAAGCTATTTGTCCTGCAAAACTGCCATGGTCATTTCTGCCTCCAGGATAAATCACACCGTGTCATGCCAAATTGAAATGATGACTGATACATTCATTTTTTTTAAATTTATTTTTTATTGGTGTTCAATTTACTAACATACAGAATAACCCCCAGTGCCCATCACCCATTCACTCCCACCCCCCGTCCTCCTCCCCTTCTACCACCCCTAGTTCGTTTCCCAGAGTTAGCAGTCTTTACGTTCTGTCTCCCTTTCGGATATTTCCCACACATTTCTTCCCCCTTCCCTTATATTCCCTTTCACTATTATTTATATTCCCCAAATGAATGAGAACATATAATGTTTGTCCTTCTCCGACTGACTTACTTCACTCAGCATAATACCCTCCAGTTCCATCCACGTTGAAGCAAATGGTGGGTATTTGTCATTTCTAATAGCTGAGTAATATTCCATTGTATACATAAAAGATACATTCATAAAGCATAATCTTTTTTGGGTACTTTATAGCTCTCTATAAAATATACTTTACTGTCCCTTGGAGAATGTGCCAACTATAAACAGGTATTTTCCTTTTATATCAGAGTGTGAAGTATTTCAAAATTTTCCAAAAGTTCTTCTTTTTCTTTGAACATAGGAGAGATAAGCAGCATTAAAATACCTCATGTATACAAAAGGCAAAAGCCAATATTTCGTATGCTAGAGGGGAGTGTTAAATGGTATATTGCATATCATATAACACACTGAGCATTAAATCAAGCCTGAGATTTCCAGTGGTATGTGGCTGGTGTGCACTCTCTATTAGGGTATTTATAGGGTGTTGGTGGAAGTTGTAGCTTGTGCCATCAGATTAGATTCTGGAATCAGTTGTAGTGGTCATTGTTTTTGGCTGTTCACATTGTCTTTCTCCTTCCTCCTGGTAATAGATGCCTCTCATGTAGGTCCCTATGGGCATGTTGCTCAAAGAGAACCAATTAGAGTCCTTTCCTGGGACTGATAAACAAACATCTGGAGAGGGACATTTTTCTGCTGCAGTTACTTGGGAATATTTGAATCAGGAGGGGGGTGAGTTAGTAAGGATTTTTGGTTCCTACTAAAACGGTACGTTAAAATAGCCTGATGGCTCCCTTTGCCAAAATCAACCCTAGAGAAGCAGACAACAGATTCTGGGAACCAAAAAAACACAAAAACAAAGACCCTAAGGAACCCCAGGGGAGGTGGAAAGTTGCCTTGAACTGGTGTGTGTGTGTGTGTGTGTGTGTGTGTGTGTGTGTGTGTGTAGGAAGTGGTGGTATACAGGGAGAGTTAGTGGCAGTTCTCTAGCAGAGTGGAAGCTTATCATGGAACAAAACATAAGTTCTACTCTAGCCTCTCCCTCCATGGTCATTGGATATGTCTCCCATCAAATCAGCTGCAGCTGGTTCTTGGAGTAATATCAAGGATGCTCAGAGTTCTGACTGGCTGAGGAGAAAAGGAGATGCTCCCTGGCCAGCTGGCATTCTCTCCTCAGCCCAGGTCCTCTTAGACTCTAGGACTGGTAGATTGCAGTCAGGGGACAGTGGCTCCGCCCAATTCTGTTTTGTTCTAGGCAGATTTAAAAACGAAACTCTGACCAAAAAAGTCCTCTGGAAAAGTCAGCGCACAGTGGTGCCCGGGACAAACTGTCCTCTCCTTTCTGTAAATTCACCAGGACTGACAACTGAGGGCCTGGCCTCTGACCGTTACTCAAAAGTGGTTGACACCTCCAGGGGATAGGCATGCACAGGCCAACATAATGAAGTATTTGGGGAGGACAGCGGACTCCAAAGAATTCCAAACTAGGCAACATCAATGTTCTGAAACTGACATTCTGTAACAGCAGATCAAGCATTTTTAAAAAGCATACAAATTTGCTTAAGGAGATAAAGAAGACAGAAATCTCATATTGTGGCAATCGGTAGCCACCTTCCCTATCATGTGACAAGAACCTGTCTGCAGAAGGGTCATGCAGACAGAAAGCCAAAGAGCGACATCTTGGAGGACCAGTTTAGGCCTGGAGGCTCTTGTTCTCAGTGTGAGCTATTTTAGTATATTTTCCAGTGAAATGAGCCAATAAGTCCTTTCTGCTTAAGCCAATTTAAGTTGGCTTTCTGATCTTGCAAATGTAATGGCCGGAACTAAAGCATTCCTGACCAGCAGAACAGCCATTGATTAGAGTGATCTGGGCTCTGACTTGATCCAATATTCCTATGTATCCTCAGTCCTATGAAATTGGTTTGGCATTTCTAATAAATGCTTCTAAAGGAAACACTATAGACCTTCAATTCTTTCATTCTGAGACTTTTTCAGTTTTCATTTTACTAAATTTTTTAAGGCAAGACCAAATCTAAAATCAGGAATCCAAACTTCTTGTAGCCTCAGTATGGCACAATGATATGTTTTGCAGTCAGATAAATCAAGGCCTAGCTACTTACTACTGTGTGACCATGGATGACTAATTTTTACCTCTGAGTAAAATAAGAGTAATAACATCTATCTTGAAGTTGCTGTAAGAATTAGAAATAAAAATGTAGGTTGCCTAGATACTTTTATATCTACGGCCCAGCTATTATTATAATTAATACTGTTCTAGATCTTACGTTCAGTAGAATAACTGTTCAACTAGCTCCTATAAAATCGGAGCACTCTGAACTATCTATGATGAACCTTTCAGGGAATCATCACAGATCTCCTAAAAAGAAAACTTCACTCAAGTCCTATCTTTTCATGTAAAAAACAAATACCCTTAAACAACAATAACAATAAAAGACTGGCTTTCTGAGATTTCCCTCAAAGCAGAACTTTTACACCTGGGTCATTCAAGCTTAACTCATGATCTTTAAACAAAATTATATTACTGACCAAACTCTTGATTCTCATCAGATCTGTACTTCCTAAGCTCATTCTGTTAAATTTGTCCTCACTCACTCAGATCTGTATGTTCTCCAAAGGTAGGGAGAGTATTTTGTGTCTTTTTGGTCCCTTGCAAGCACTTATCTAAATCTTTCGAATATCACAGCTGGCTGCTGTGGTTTGGGTTCCACCCATATAGACTGGCCACTTGCAGTGCTATAGACATCATGGATGGGCGGCCTCCTGGGCTGTCTATCAAATGTTTTCTCATTTAAAACAAAACTCTGCTATGCCAATAGTATAATCAGATAGATCCAAACTGCAGGGATTGCAGACATTCAGTAAAGTCTGAAATGTATCTGAAATCTGAGCAAGTCAACATGTAGTAGTCTTGGAAAAGTCTTTAGCAGCCCATACTCAGCTATCGCTTTGTATTAGTGACACTGCCCATAAGTAAAAAATAAGGAATTAGATGAATGAGTCTAAAATTTTAATAAAGTAAGGCCTAACATGATAAAAACATGCAATAACATATAATAGATGTAATGATGCTATGTATTTGTTTTTTTTCAAAGGACTTTTCCATATATGTACTATCTTCTCTGGTCTTCATGACATGCCATGGGGCAGAGAAGGCAGGTATCATCACTGCCTGCATTTTAGAGATGAGAGAGCTCAGCCTCAAAGAGACTGTCTGTGCACACGGTCAAGGAGGCAAGTAGCTGAAGTAGTCTTGAATCTAATTTTTTTTTTTTTTTGACAACAACAATAATGAAGGAGGAAAGTCATGGCAGCTCTCATTGACTAAGAGCTTACCATCTGCCAAGCACTTTGCTCTGTACACATTTTATCTCACTTCTTATAACAATCATATGAAACAGGTATCACATTCTCCATCTTACAGATAAGAAAACTGCGGCTCAGAGGTAAATAACTTGTTCTGGGGCTGACAAGTGGTAAAGAGCAGAGTCAAGATCTGAGTCTTTCTCTGACTCTACCAACTGCACTCTTTGCAGTATGTACACTGTACCTTCCTGTGATGACAATCAGAGCTAATACATTTAAAGTACATATACAGTAAAAAAAAATATATATATATGTTTGAATTAGAACACCAAGTGATAGAGGTAACTTTCTCCTACAATATAAACTTGAGAATCAAAGACCAGAAATGACAAAAACAATACAGCTACCCTCTGTTCCTCATGAAAATACATGAAAAATTCAATCTACCCAGAATGCTGTAGATTTGAAATTACCTTGGCATAAACGCAGCTGTCTGACAGCCTCATGAATGGACAGTATTTATCGCACACAGGACACATGATGATATCTGTAGCTTGGCAGACTTCTTTACTGGAAAACAGAACAGAAAGGACTGCTTTTTAATGATAGCAGAGCATGTTTCCCCCTCCAATTTCACCAGAATCCTTAACCACTAAATAATATCCAGTAGATTAGATTTTTGTCTTTAGAAGCTTCCTAGTCATATCTGTTATTAATGTAAACAAGAGCCTGCACATTTTAATAATTTGATAAACCTACTCATTTATGAGGCTGTTTCTTGGCTTTACATATTAATAAGTTAAACTCTGAAAATACAGGAATCAAAACACTGGATGTTTTGCCCTAAATTATACAAAAGTCATTCACAACATTGCACAGATTTGAAGCAATTTCATACTGAACTGTAGGAACAGTCAGGTACCTAAAAGTGCCTGCCTCAATCTCTATGTGCATGATAAGTGAAAAGTAATAATGGAGGGATAAATAAAAATATGATGCATTAGTTCTAGGGGAAAACTACATTCCTATTTAACAATTTTACCAGAAAGTAAAATATTTTTGCAGGTGGGAGAATCAATCAACCACTTTTACTTTTGCAATCACTTCTAAAAGGCACATTTATTATTTATGATCATTGTCCAGCCTGGCAATAAAATCTCTGTGACTGCCTTAAACGGTATCTGGTGAGAGAGCTGAGATAATAATCCTCAATAGTGAATCATTCTTAAGGCCCCAACAAGTTGGTATGATGTCTTTCTGGCTTAGGTTTAAAGGGTCCTTGTCAAACACAGAATTCATAAAAAGGACTGTCAACCCACCATTTTTGCAGGATTAGCAGAAAAAGGTAAAAAGTCAGAGAAAGAGAGCCACTTTTAGCCAGCGAAGGAAAGCCATTTTTCCATGGACACAGAGTGGCCTATAAGTCCATAAAGGTAAACTCTGCTTTCTTGGTAACTGAAGACAACAGCCACACTGGCAATGGATGGAAGATCTAGTGAATTGAACCTCCTGAATTCTTCCCAGGAGGGACTGAGAAGGAAGTGAGGAGGAAAAGTGGGCCCACATATGGGAAGATCCCCCAAAGCACCATCACCCATTTCTAAATAGAAGCAAAGGCAGGCTTACCCAGAGCTCCCCCTACCTGACTTGGCAGTGATCCAGAGTGATGACTCCATACAAAAAGACGAACAGTCCAATGAAGGCAGCTGGGAAGAGCATGCCAGTGTACCAGCCCAACCAGGCAAAATACAACCCAATCTTCTCTCCAAAGTACCGCCTGTTTAAGACATGAGAGCCTTGCATATCATAGTGAAGTGTTTAGAGTTTAGGCATTATAATACTTTGCTCAATCATTTTACTTTGTAGCAGCCTTGATGATAAATAATGCATCCAAGAGAAGAGAGCGCTTGACCAAATTAAGGTTGTGGGCTTAAATTTCTTCTTCTTTTATTATATATCAGAAACAGAATGAGCATAAAAGAACATGATTATACACAAGCTTGTTCTCAGAACACAGAATAAACCCATGCCCATTCAGGAAGATACAACACTTAATACAGAACCAGGAGAATTTGAAACATGAGAGACAACACATAATCTCATCTTTGCCGTTTTTGAGGGTATGCTTGTTTGTAGCACATGTATTGTGATTACACATATCTTTAAAAATAGGAAACAAAGTTATTGTGAAGAACTTTAAGCACCCCTTTCAAGATTTCATAGCTTTCTAAGATGTTTACAATGATATGATCACAAGATATTAGAAACTCTAATTATGAAGATTCAACATGAGTCGATACTGAGAGCAACTTTTCCTTTTAAGTGATGATTTTTCACGTTTCAACATCTACCTCAACAAATACTTCTCTGAGATTAACTAGTCTGCGTAGTCCCCTGCAGTCTGCAAAGTTTACAAGTATCCAGGGAATTCCTTGAATTTCTTTTCCAAACACCATTAGTAATATAATTGACTTATGTTAGAATGTAACCCAAATTGCACTTTCTATGCCTCTCAAAAGCTTTATTTCATTAGTTGGAGGTTAATTCTTTTTAGTCTAATATAAGAATATTCTAATTATTTTTTTCATTCTCATTCTAAACACATGTTGTTTTGACCACCAGTTTCCAAATACTGGCTTCTGCTTTCCTCTTAGAATGTCCAGTAGTCCCTAAAAGCTCCTTAAAATGGGGTAAAGATGATTTATTTATCCTATCTTTCACTGTGTCCCAGAAGAAATTTTCTACTCTTGGAAGACTTTTCCAACAGACATTCAAATATGCAGATACATTCTTTCATTCATTCCACATATAAAACAACACCTTCCCTGTGGCAAATATTGTGCTAGGAGCTGAGGATACAATGATGAGCAAAGTAAGGTTGGTCCCTGCTCTTGTGCAGCTCACAGGATGACAGAGGATACAGATGTCAATCAATTAAAGAAATAAGTTTACAATTAGAATACTGGGAAAAGGGCTACAAAAGTAGAGGAATACAATTCCACAACGACATAAACCAAGACCATGTGACCACCCTAGTTAGGGAAGACTTCTCTGAGGAGGTGAGGAGGACCTGAGCCAAAGGCAGACACTCAACCACTGAGCCATCCAGGTACCCCCTGATCCTTGTCTTGGGAGAATGGGAAAATCCTAAGAGAGTTTTAACATTCAAGGGACATAATTAGATTTATATTCCAAAGAGATCACTCTGTCTGAGGGTAGAGAATAAACTGGAAGGGGCCAGGGTGGGAAAGAGGGAAACCAAGTATGGGACAACAGCTATAGTTCAGATTATTAGGTGAAGGACATAGTATGACAGAGGAGGTCCTGGGATGTGGCCAGAATTGAGAGACATGGGGGAAACAAAATCTATAGGACAAGAGCTATTTAAGAGATGAGATTCCCTAGATATCCACAACTTCATTCTACTCAAATATTGCTTATGCTTTTCATTTCCCTTCCTTTTAGCCAATACAAATCCTACTCTCTTCCAGGCTCAGCTCTACAGAGCTTTCTACAGAGGCACCAACCCATACCTATCCTTTCCATTTTTCCAAACTCTTATGAAATTTATCACCCTGGAGCACCTGGATTGCTCAGTCAGTTAGGCGTCTGCCTTTGGCTTGGGTTGTGATTCCAGGGACCTGGGATGGAGCCTCACATCGGGCTCCCTGCTCAGTGGGGAGTCTGCCTCTCTCTCTCTCCATCTCTCTCTGTTCCTCCCCCTACTCATGCTCTCTCTCAAGTAAATAAATAAAATCTTTAAAAAAATCATCTCTGGAAGGTATCATTGGTTGCCTGATCCAACCCCCAATCTCCATTAACAAAACAACTTATCACCTCCATCACACATTTTACCTAATTGTGCACAGTCTTGTATTGTTTTCTATTTGTTTCAAATATGCAGAAACTGTTTTCCTGAAGAAAACTGAGTTTCTCAGAGACTATTGTCTTTGGCAATAGTATTTAGCATCATACTAGAAACACAATGGGCAGTTAATACTCATTGACAAACTGCAAAGTCTTAAAATACTGTCAGGGAGGGCAGATATTTTGTTGCAGTAATTCTCTAATTTTTAATCAGTGTAATCCTGCAATATTGGGACCGAGGCTGGGAAGATCCCTGTGTTAGCATGTATTGAGACTCATCAAAAGAAAATGATCTTATCTCAGAAAATATTTTCCACTCACCCTGATCATCTGGATCATTTGTTACTAACACAAAAAGCAGTACACATTTCGTCAATGACCTTGAGTAACAACAGGAGTAAATGCTTAGTAACAATGACTCTGGCAGGAAGAATGATGGCCCGGGGAGACAAAATGTAAAGTGAGATGTCTTACTACTTCATTTTCCTCTGGGCTCATTTTTAAAAAGATTTTAAGATCTTTTTAAAGATTAAAAAGATTTTATTTATTCGAGAAAGAGCAAGAGAGAGAGAGAGAATGCATGAGGGAGGGGTTGGGGCAGAGGGAGAAGGACAGACTCCCTGCTGAGCAGGGAGCCCATGGTGGGGCTTGATCCCAGTACCCTGGTATCATGACCTGAGCTGAAGGTAGATGGCTAACCAACCAAGCCACCCAGGCGCCCCAGTTCTGGGTTCATCTTTTAAGGGCACTAGTGAAAGTAAAACAAATCCAGCTAGTCTAGGAAATGAGACATGATTTTCTTTCATATAAGGAATCCACAAAGTGTGGATTATTGCTACCCAATCTTAATGATCAGTCTCTAAATAATAAGACATCAGAGTATAAGGCTGCCATAGCAGAAAGTTGGACATAAATAGTTGAATAAAAAATATACTTCCACTGTACAATTATCAGAGGTTAAAAGCTGATAGGCTAATTTGACTTGCAGAATTAAAACAATCTTGAAAGGTTGTTAGTGGAAAATTACAATAAGCCTGTAATGTATTAGAATGACAGAACTCCATTTTTCCTACTTACACAGATAGTAACAGATATTCCATTTGTCACTAATATATGCAAGCACATCATCTTTCTGCAATTACCGATAGTTTGTCAATAAGGGTCATAGATGACCCGCTCCTTATAAAGTCCTGTTGGGGGGGGGGGCTGAGCTGACCTCACAGGCTCCTTCCTAAGGCCTTTTTGGAGGAAGCCCCATCCTCATCAGAGTGAGGTCTAGTTTCCTAAGAATGACCCATGTCTTCTGATGAGTTGCCTTCTTGAGATGAAGCCAGATTTGAGTAAGAGCTGTGTAACTCCGAGTTTCATCTTGTCCCAGCCGACAGTCTGCCCTAATCGTTCTGTGCAAGTTTAATGTTTGCAGCTGGTTAAGAACTCACCTTACAAGATCCAAAGGCTGGTATTTATACCACACGCCCCAGGAAGCCCAGCACTCATAGAGCAGATGTCGGTGGTTTTCCGCTCCATGAGTTCTAATGGAGTTTTTACTTCTGTAACTTCCCTGGGATAAAAACACAACTGCCAGTGAGGTTATACCCAAAAAAAGCCATAAAGAAAAGCTGATAGTAATACTAGTCTCTTACGGCAGAAGTAACAATAGGGGTAATTTAAAGAAGAAATGGATCCACACTACTGAAAGGAAAGCGGTTATCGTGGACACAATCTTGGTGATGCTCCCATGATTGTAAAAAGAACATGCTTGCTAGGAATCAGGCAGGTTTGAATGGATTCAAATTCAGCTCTGCTACTTTTTATGTAGAAGGTCTTAAACTCTCTGAGCCTCAGATTCTTGGTTCATAATGGAACTAATACTATGTGCCTTATTAGGTTTCTTTCATGGTTTAAGTGAATAGAGTGTCTTGCCTAAAGGTCATGCCCAAGACATAGCTCTCTTTTCCGTTTGTCTCAAGACAGAGTACTTGGTAAATAGCCATAGCTGTACACTTGCCTTCTCTACACAAAGCCCCTAAAATATAAAAGCTGGATGTAACCTCAAAGTTACAATTCAAATCCAATTCAACCATCTCAGGGAACAAATGAGGAGACCAAGGGCCAGAAAAGCAGAGGTTTTTTTTCCTGAGTTCAAGTTAGTGGCAATGCTAGTTTCACAAACAGAAAAAGTACTCTCTAGAAGTGGACTAATTTTTAACATTAACCTGAGAAGTTCTTTCTTAGTGGAAGGTGAACAAGGCTGAGCAACTAACTCAGGTTCTAGTTTCAGCTCAAACAACAACTCACACAGGAACTAAACGGGGCTAACCTTTCTCTAAATCACTGGTTAAATTTTTAACATGAAACAAGGGGAACAGTATCTGCCCTTCTTGCTTTTATGCCTCTGAAGGTTATTATGATGTTAAATAATATAATTAAGTTAAACTGAGAGGAAAGAGTCAATAGACGGATTTTGTTACTGTTGCTGCTGTTACTAATTTGGAAGGTTTCTTCTTAGAGAACACGGGGCTTTGTTGAGATATGAAAGCCAAAGAGAAGAGGCCTTGAGCTACTCTGTGGGGTTTTAGAGCTGCATCTTCTCAGACATCCTCCTACCTGCCAACTTCTCACCAAACAGATACTTCTGCTTACCTACCATTGCTCAGACACCGCCCTCACCAAGGGGAAGGGCTGGGCTGTGGGAGGATGCAGTTGTCACTGAAACATTTTTTTGAGAATGCCAGCTAATAACTACAGGAAGCCACATGATGTTTTTTGGGGGGGAGCAGAGTGATCTGTCTTTAGAGTTCAAAAATAACCTATGTGTGGCTTTAGAAAAACTTTGGGTCAAAATGTTTGCTTTTGTCATATGAAAAGGATCATTCCAAAAATGCTTCAGGGGAGTCTGTGAATAGCGTCTTGGGCCAAAGCTTCTAGTTTTCTTACTGAATAAGATTTGTAAAATTCTACATTACCTTTGTATCCTTGTGGTGTTTAAAACAACAGAAACAGCACTGTAAGCAACCCCCCCCCCAAAAAAAATAAAGGTATGCTTTGGAAAGAGTTGCCATTTGGGAACTGCTGGAGCTGTTCTCCGAGGTTTATTGGCAAACTGTTCACATTTTTTTTTTCTAACAGAAGACTTTTGGAACTCACTCCTAGGAGTTCCAGCCTAGCTATTTGTGGGATCCTACAGTGCATGGGCTACGAGAGTCATTGTTGTGCTCTATGCATCACACAGTAACTGATACAAAGTAGAGGCTCAATACCAAATACCATGAAGGTGACAACGATCTTTCACCAATCATGAGGACTATGTCCCTTAAAATCTATGTGTAAAAGAGAATTCTGAGTTACATAACCCAAGATTGAATGCGGACAACAGAGTTAAGGGTAATCACAGGTACATTTACTAAAGTCCTCATATAAGACAAAAATCATGTAGCAAATAAAAAGAATAACAAAATTTACATATCTTAAATGAGCAATAATAGGCAAAATACTCTTCATTTCCATTCATCACCCTTTGGGTACCAGAGACTTTTCAAGATGGCTCCTTCCTACTCTAAGGAATCACCATAGATTTCTTTGTTGCAGAGACTATGTATTTCAGGAACATTTTCCTCATGGGTCTGGTACCTCATGCAAATTTTCAATGCTTCTTTAATTTTATGACTTTGAGTCCCCTCAGCAATTCCTCTGGATTTGTGCTCATTGACTCTTGATTAAGTATTCTTACAATTACATAAAACAGATATATAGAAATAAATCTATGCTGGAGGAGTGATGTCACAATGCAAATAGGCCCTCCCTAATTATCTATTGAACAAATTAAATTCATTCTGAACAAATGTCATATCAGCAAACTCAACTGATGACTATTCCCAGAGCTGATTTAATAACAAGAAATTGACAGAGGAGGAGGAAAAGCAGGACAATACCTCATGCAGAGGAAATGCAGCTTCATAGGAGCCATTGGTAAGCAAACGATTCAGACCTAAAACAACAAACAAAGAAATTCAGTTTGAATTAATATTGAGTCTGACTCCTCATTCAAGATGAACGTAAGGGTGGTACTTTTTAGAGAAAACAATCTAGGCTTCCAAAAGTGATTCAAACCCAGCTGGGGACCCCAACAGTTTAGAAAGTTTCCTAGCTATCTGCTAGGAAATTGGACTCAAGCACTGGGAAATTAGATTTTCAAATAGAAACAAAACAGTGAAGCATACCTAGTATAGTGCCTGGCACAGAGATGGGAATATACTGAGAAAAGTAGATGAATCTATCATATAAAAAAAAGTTATTTTCTACCAAGAGCTCTTTTTATAATTTTCATCCAGAAGCTTCAATGTGGATAAATCTAACCCTTCTGCATTGGACTAGTGGTATGATTTTGAAAAAGTCACCTTGTCCTCAGACCTCAATTATCTCATACATAAAATGGGGAAGAGGTGTTGGATATGTGGAATTTTTTTTTTAGAGACATCATGTATCACAAGGGAGGGAAGGGCAGAGGGAGACACAGAGAGAGAATCTTAAGCAGGCTCCATGTTGGGCGTGGAGCCTGATGCAGGGCTCAACCTCACGACCTGACTGAGGTTAGGACCTGAGCTGAAATCAAGAGTTGGATATTTAACCAACTGAGCCAATTTGTGCCCTGGATATGTGGATTATTTTAAAAAGAGCTTTATTGAGGCCTAACTGATATACCATAAATGGCACAGATTTAAAGCACAGAATTCGGGAAGATCTGACTTCTATATGCACACCTGAAACCATCAGCACATCAAGATAGTGGACATATTCATACCCCAAAGTTTTATCATGCCACTTTGTAACTGCATTCCTCTCTACACCATCTCCAAGGCAGACACTGATTTGCATTGTCATTATCAGTTTGCATTTTCTAGAGTTTTATATAAATGGTATTATAGAGCATTACTCTTTTTTATCTGAATTCTTTCACTCGGGATAATTATTTTGAGATTTATCCATGTTGTAACTCTTTTTTTTTTATTGCTTGGCATTCCATCATATGGATATATAACTATTTATCTATTCCCCTTGATGTTTGTTTCCTGTCTTGAGCTATTACAAATAATGCCACTGTGAGCATTCATTTAGAAGTCTTTGTATGGATATCTGCTTTTATCTCTTTTGGGAAAATACTGAGAAGTGGAATAACTAGATCATATGGTGGATATATATTTAACATTATTTGCCATCTGCATATCTTCTCTTGTGAAATATCTGTTCAAATCTTATGCCATTAATTTTATTATTGTGTTATGATTTTAATATATTCTACATATTTTTCATTAGACATATGCTTTGATATTTTTTTCTCATAGGATGTGGATTCTCTTTTCATTCTCTTAAAAATATACTTCAGAGAGTAAAAGCCTTAATTTTGATGAAGCCCAATTTATCCTTTTTTTTTTTTTTTTTTTTTTTTTTTTACAAACAGTATTTAAGAAATTCCCAACTAACCCTAAGGCCACAAAGATTTTCTCCTGGAGTTTTTATAATTTTAGGTTTTATATTTAGATCTATGATCCATTTGGATTGATTTTTATATATGGGTTCATTTTTTTTTTTTTTGCATCTGGGTATGAATTGTTTCAGCACCATTTGTTGAAAAGAGAATCCTTTATACACTGAATTATCTGAGTCTTTGTCAAGAATCAATTGTCCACATATGTATGGCTCTACTTCTGGACTCTATTCTGTTCCACAGATCTATTTGTCTATCTTTACATCAATACTACACTCTTTTGATTACTATAGGTTTATAATAATTCTTGAAATCAAGTAGGGTTAGTCTTCCATTTGTGTTCTTTTTTTTTTTTTTCAAAGCTACTTTGGTTATTCTAGGTTATGTAATTTTATTCAGCTTGTCAATTTCCATAGACACATACACATGCACAAGATTGGGATTTTGTTTTTTTCTTTTTTAAAGATTTTATTTATTCATGAGAGACACAGAGAGTAGAGAGAGAGGCAGAGACATAAGCAGAGGGAGAAGCAGGCTCCATACAGGGAGCCTGATGTGGGACTCCATCCCGGGTCTCCAGGATCAGGCCTGGGCTGAAGTTGGCGCTAAACCGCTGAGCCACCCAGGCTGCCCCAACCTTGGGATTTTGACTGAGATTGCACTGAATCTACAGTTATTAAACTGGACAGAATTGACAATGTTGAGTCTTCTGATCCATGATCAGGGTATATTTATTTAAGTCTTAAATTTTTCTCACCAATGTTCTATAGTTTTCAGTGTATATACCTTACATATCTTTTTTTTTTTTTTAAAGATTTATTTATTTGAGAGAGATGAGGAGAGGCAGAGGGAGAAAGGAGAGAGTCTCAAGCAACCACACTGAGCATGGAGCCCAACGCAGGCCTCCATCTCACGACCCCAAGGACTATGACCTGAGTTGTAATCAAAAGTCGGATACTTAGCAGATTGTGCCACCCAGGCACCCCTTAACATATCTCCTGTCAGATAAGTATTTCATATTTTTTGATATTATTATAAATGGTATGGTCTTTAAATTTTTAATTCCTTAGTTGCTGGTTTATAGAAATACAACTGAGTTTTGTGTATCAGTTTTGTTTCTTGCAACATAGCTATACTCACCCTACTAGTGTTTTTGTAGATCCTGTTGGAACTTCTATACACATGGTTATGTCATCTGAGAATAAAGACAGTTTTATTTCTTTTTCAATTTGGATGCCTATTATTCTTTTTCTTGTCTTTCTTTTTACTACACTGGCTAGTAAAATGATGAATATGAGAGCAGACATACTTGTCCTGCTCCTTATCTTGAGGAAAAAAAGCATTTAGTTTTTAACATTAAGTATAATGTTAACTATAAGCATTTTATAGATGTACTTTATTGAGGTTGAGGAAATTCCTTTCTATTCATAGCTTGCTGAGTTTTTATCAGGAATGAATGTAGGATTTTGTCAAATACTTTTTCTGTGCCTCTGGAGATGACCATATTGTTTTCCTCTTTTATTTTGCCAAAGTATTAAACTATGTTGATTAATTTTAATAAACTCTACGCCAACTTACAGATCTGCATAAACCCTACTTGGTCATGATGGATTATATTTTTTATATATTGTTGAGTTTTATTTTAAACTTTGTTTATAATGTTTGCCTCTATTTTCATGAAGGATGTTTATTTGTAGTTTTCTAGTATAGTCTTTGCCTGGTTTGGGTACCTGGGTAATACTGCCCTATTCTCCATATTTCAATTTTGTGAAAGAGTTTAAAATTGGTATTATTTCTTTCTTGAATGTCTGATAGAATTCACCAGATAATCTGGGCAGGTAGGGGTATTTTTTGTGAGAAGATTTTCTTTCTTTCTTTTCCTTTCTTTCTTTCTTTCTTTCTTTCTTTCTTTCTTTCTTTCTTTCTTTCTTTCTTTCTTTCTCTTTCTTTCTTTCTTTCTTTCTTTCTTTCTTTCTTTCTTTCTTTCTTTCTCTCTCTCTCTCTCTCTCTCTCTCTCTTTCTTTCTTTTTTTTAAAGATTTTATTTATTTATTCATGAGAGACACAGAGAGAGAGAGAGGCAGAGACACAGGCAGAGGTAGGAGCAGGCTCCATATGCAGGGAGCCCGATGTGGGACTTGATCCTGTGACTTCAGGATCATGCCCTGGGCCAAAGGCAGGTGCTAAACCGCTGAGTCACCCAGGGATCCCTGTGAAAAGACTTTCAAGTACAAATTCAATTTCTTTAACATATATGGAGCTAATTAGGTTATTTCTTTTTTTAAATGCTTATATACATAAGTTCATTTTTTTCAAGTTCTTATTTAAACCCAAGTTAGTTAACATACAGTGTTATATTAGTGTCAGGTCTACGATATAGTGATTCAACACTTCCATACACCACCCAGCGCTCATCATGGTGCACTCCTTAATCCCCATCACCTATTTAACTCATACCCCCACCCACCTCCTTTCTGGTAGCCATTAGCTTATTCTATAGTGAAAAGTCTGTTTTTTGATTTAATCTCTCTTTTTGTCCCTTTGTGCATTTGTTTTGTTTCTTAAATTCCACATATGAGTGAAATCATATATTGTCTTTCCCTGACTTATTTTGCTTAATATAATACTCTCTAGCTCCACTCATGTCATTGCAAATGACAAGACTACCCCTGCTTGTGCTCTCTCTGTCAAACAAATAAATAAAAGTGTTAAAAACATAAACTAAAAAGCTGTAGTAATCAAAACAGTATAGTACTGGCACAAAAATAGACACATATATTAACAGAACAAAATAAAAAACCCAGAAATGAACCCACAATTATATAGTCAATTAATCTTCAACAAAGCAGGAAAGAATATCAAATGGGAAAAAGTCACTTCAACAAATGGTATTGGGAAAACTGGACAGCAACATGCAAAAGAATGAAACTGGATCATTTTCTTACACTATACAAAAATAAATTCAAGATGGATTAAAGACCTAAATGTGAGACCCGAGACCATAAAAATTATAAAAAAGAACACAGTAACTTCTTTTACATCAGGTATGTCTCCTGAGGCAACGGAAACAAAAACAAATACAAACTATTAGGACTTCCTCAAAATAAAAAGCTTAAGCACAGAAGGAAACAATCAACAAAACTAAAAGGCAACTTATGGAATGGGAGAAGATATTTGCAAATGACCTATCAGCTAAAGGGCTAATATCCAAAATATATAAAAAATACAACTCAACACCCAAAAAACAAATAACCTAATTAAAAATGGGCAGGAGATATGAATAGACATTTTTGGAAAGACATACAGATGGCCAATAGAACATGACAAGATTCTCATCATTATTTACCAGGAAAATGCAAATAAAAACTACAATAAGATATTACCTCACACCAATCAGAATGGCTTAAATCAACAACACAAGGTTATTTTTTTTCTTGAATGGGTTTTGATTATTTGCATCTGTCCAGAAATGTGTCCATTTAAGTTGTCAAACTTATTGACAAAAGGCTATTCACAATATTCCCTTAATATATCCCCAACTTTTTTGGTGGCAGCACCTCTACTATTCTTGGAAATTTAGGAATTTGTATTTTCTCTCTTTTCTTTCTGATAAGCCTGACAAGAAGTTTACATTAGTTTTCTATCACTGTGTAATAAATTACAAGAAATGTAGTAGCTAAAAACAAGAGCCATTTACTATCTCATACTTCTTTTGGTCAAAAGTCTGGGCATGCTCTACCTAGGTTCTCTGCTCTGGGTCTCACAACATCAAACTGCAAGTTTGGGCTAGACTGAATTCTTATCTGGAGGTTCAACTACAAAAGGATCCACTTCCAAGCTCCTTGGATTATTGACAGAACTGATTTCCTTGAGCTGACATTCATGACAACTTGCTTCTTAGAAACCAGCAACAGAGAGAGGGAGTCCCTGTTGCTGTAAGCGGCTGAGCTGGGGACAGGCCTAAACACTCTTTTAAAGGGCTTTCCTCCTTATGTCAGTCCCACCTAGGATTTTAAGTCAAAGTCAAACTGATTAAGAACTTTTTCACATCTGGAAGATCTCCTAAACTTTTCCACATAATGTAACACAATCACAGGAGTGACACAATCATCTATGCAATATTCCATTTGTTAAATGTAAGCTACATTTTCTACCTACACTTAAGGGGAAGGAATTACACAGGACATGACTCACTGGAGAATCACCTTGGGTGTGTTCACCACAAGGTTTATAAATTTTGTTTTGTTTTTAAAAGAAACAGCTTTTGGTTTCACTTATGTTATCTATTGTTTTTTCTGTTTTCTATTTCATTCACTTCTTCTATTATTTCCTTTCATCTACCTATTTTAATTCCTTTTTCTTTTTCTTGTTTCTTAAGGTGGAAGGGGGGTCATTAATTTTGACATTTCATTTCGTATATACACTATACATTTCTCCCTAAGTAATGCACACTTTTTGCATATATTGTTTTTGTTTTTATTGAGTATAACATACCAATTTTTCTTTTTTCACTGATGAGTTATTTAAAAGGTATTAGTTGTAAATGTTTGTAAAATTTCCAGAGATTATCTTCATATTAACATCTAATTTGTATCCTCTGTGGTCAAAAAACATAATCTGTCGAACTTGAATCCCTTTAGATCTATTAAGTCTTGTTTCATGTTCCCAAATATGGCCTATCTTGTTAATGTTCTACATGCACTTGAAAAAAACAAATAAAGAAGATGTGGTCAATGTATACAATGGAATATGACTCAGCCATTAGAAATGACAAATACCATTTGCTTCGACGTGGATGGAACTGGAGGGTATTATGTTGAGTGAAATAAGTCAATCGGAGAAGGACAAACATTATATGGTCTCATTCATCTGGGGAATATAAAAAATAGTGAAAGGGAATAAAGAGGAAAGGAGAAAAAATTAGTGGGAAATGTCAGGGAGGGAGACAGAACATGAGAGACTCCTAACTCTGGGAAACAAACTAGGGGTGGTGGAAGGGGAGGTGGGCAGGGGGTGGGGGTGACTGGATGACAGGCAGTGAGGGGGGCACTTGATGGGATGAGCACTGGGTGTTATTCTATATGTTGGCAAATTGAACACCAATAAAAAATAAATTTATACATCTGGAGAATATAAATAATAGTGAAAGGGAATAGAAGGGAAGGGAGAAGAAATGGGTAGGAAATATCAGAAAGGGAGACAGAACATAAAGACTCCTAACTCTGGGAAATGAACTAGGGGTGGTGGAAGGGGAGGAGGGCGGGGGGTGGGGGTGAATGGGTGACAGGCACTGAGGGGGGCACTTGATGGGATGAGCACTGGGTGTTATTCTGTATGTTGGCAAATTGAACACCAATAAAAAATAAATTTATTATTAAAAAAATAAAAAGAAAGAAAGAAAGAAAGAAAGAAAGAAAGAAAGAAAGAAAGAAAGAAAGAGAGAAAGAAAGAAAGAAAAACAACAGGTATTCTGCTATTGTTGGAGTGATCTAAAAGATTAATTATATTCACTGATAATGTTGTTCCGGTCTTCTAACCCCTACTGATTTTCTATTTATTCTATTAATTACTGAGAAAGAAGTATTGCAATATCCAACTATAATCGTGGAATTGTCTATTTTTCTTTGCAGTTCTGTCAGTTTTTGCAGTTTGAAGCTATAGGCTTTTAGGATTGTTATGTCCTCCTCATGAATTGATTGAATTTCCTTTTATCTCTGGTAATATTCTTTGCTCTGAAATCTATTGTGTCTGATATCAATATAGCCACTTCAGCTTTATTTTGGTTAAGCATGTTATAACTTTTTGGAACCTTTTACTTTTAACCCATTTGTGTCTTTAAAGTTTCTTGCAGGCAGCAAAGAATTAGGGCCTTCTAACCTCTGAATTTTGGATTGGGATCTTTAGAACACTTACATTCAATGCTCTGTGAATTAGGAGGTATTCCAATTTCACTGAAAATCCTTTGGGGTTGTTATTTCACTGGGTTTGGGTAGTTTCCTGATATATATGCACTAATTAGTACTCTGCTAAATACTTGAAGAGAGCCTTCTGATGATCTTCAGGGTTTCCTCTTGGCAGACCATTCTGCTTTTTTGGTACTTTGTTCTGTGAACTCTATTGTTGTCTCGTTGGACTTTCAGTAACATCTTCTCAACTTAGAGTATACCAGGTTCTTCCTCCCTGGGCTGCTATCTAGAAACTATGCCAAAGTCGGAAACTGATGCAATTGTAGCACTCATCTCATTTGTTTTCTGTCTCTCCAGGATCCCTATTCTTGGCTGCTGAATGTTCAGTGCCTTGAAAAGAATGGACTCCTACATTTTTTTTCTGTGTTTCCTTTGCTTGTTTCAGGTGGGAAAGTAAATCTTGTGGCTCCTATTCTGTCTTGGCCAAAAGTAGAAGTTACATGTGTTGGTCTTTCAGATCAAGACTTATGCTACTTCCTAAAATGAACCTCAAAGATGATGACTAGGAGGATGTCTCTCTGGTGGCTAATAAGGAAATGCCCCCTATCCTCTGGATCCTGGTAGAGTCCAGAGGCTTAGCCTCCCTGGGAAATGGAATATGTACTGATTCACTTTTTATTGATGGACAGTCAATCAATGTTTAGGTACTTTTAATCACAGTAACACAGTAATGTGTTTTAAGATGACTGACATTAACATTAAATGTCTAAGAAAAACACCTGAAATGCAAATACCTGTAGGGCTTTTGTATTTTGCCTAGCATGCAGGAAGCCCTCAATAAATAACCTTTGTAATGAATGAATAAATGATTATGTGGAAAGTTCTGATTTCCTGGAATCTTTACTGAGAATTCCACATATCTCATCAATAAACTTTCAAACATCTCAGATGTTAGAAAAAGCAGAATTCCCAGGGACCTTTAATAAGAGACCTTGATAATGACCCCTCTAATTTTATCATAATTTATCAAAGTCCTGTGAAGTGAGAAAGTGGTTAACATTTGAAGTCTACCACTTCACTAACTTCCCCTTTGAGCACCAATTTTGAAAATGTAACTCAATTTCAAAATTTACTTTATGTACTCACACTGTTAAATAAATATCTGTTGATCTATTAATTGCTCTATTTTGAAAGTGGATTTCAACAAGGTTTGATTTTCACAGTTGTAATAAATTCAGAGTGAATCTGGAAAACTTGCATAATAGTAGTTTACACTCCAGGAAAATGTCTTTAGGAAACACGTTTACAAATCAGTAGTTTTGTGTTATCTCTAATCAATGTTGGCTCATGGAAGATGCCACTTTCACTCATATACAGAATTTAAGAAACAAAACAAATGGGCAAAGGTTAAAAAAAAAAAAAAAAAAAAAAAAGAGGGAAGGTGGGAAACCAAGAAATAGAATCCTAATTGTAGAGAAGAAACTGATGGCTACCAGGGGAGATGAGTGGGAGAATGGCTTAAATTGGTGATGGGGGTTAAGCAGTGCACTTGTGATGAGCACCGGGTGTTGCATTAAATGTTGAATCACTATATTGTACACCTAAAATTAATATAATACTGTGTTAACTAACTGGAATTTAAATAAAAAATAAAAGACACTGGGATTCTTAAATAGAATTCTCTTTCATCAAATGAGAGAAACTTTTATAAAGGTCATTGCTTACTAGTAACAATACAACACTTCCTGCATTACTTCAGAATATTTACCTCAAATCGCTGTCTCTGTCCTTTTGGCTCCATCCTGACTACTTGTAAAAATAGCTCACATTTTGAGATGCAAAGTTAAGCACAATAATTGCTGAATGGCCATGTTGTACACAATTTTGACTCTAAGAATGCTGATGGTTAGACATTAATCATGTTTAAAAGATTTTCAATTCAGTTCAACAAACACTCCTACTCTATGCCAGAACTGCACTAGGCAATGATGATACAAACACCAACAGGGCAACTTAATTATAATTAAGGAGCTTTTTGTCCAACTACCAATTTTTAGGGATAGATTCTCAACACACTAGTGTATTCTAATAAATTGTGAGGTGTGATGCAAATTATAACATTAATGTTAGTGAAGGTACTGTTTGCATTTTATAAAATAATTCAGAATAGCTACTGCTATAATCATTTCATTTCCACTCATTTCTTAGAATTTTCATGATACAATGTTAATTGAATAGGTATGATAAAAGTTAGTGTAGTATACCCTAAGTTTGTTAAAATTACATGGGCAAATAGGGGCTAAATATGAAAAAAGTAATTAATGAAATATTTAAATTATTTAATCCACCAAAACGTTAACAGTGGTTCTCTTTAGGTGGTAGAATTTTCATAACATCACTGAAAATAAAGAATTCAAGATAATATGACTTGTACATGATTAATTATCAAATAAACACTCCAAGTTAATTGCCATAGGAATTCACAGGAAGAGAGAAGAATTCCTTCAATGACCTTCCAATGGTCATGGAGGACTTCATGGAGAGGACGTGTCTCAAGGATGGGTGACTGTTGCAGAGAACACAAAGATGTACCAGTCCACAACCCCGCTGTTAAGAAAGATCTAAATCAGGTTTGATTTTACCATACCCACCTGGAAAGACTCTCACTGAACATATTATTTCAGATGTATCCAGATTTGGACTAGATTGCTATAATTTTCTATTATATTTTAATTTATGCAGCTTGGGATCAGAGTAGTTTTTGGCAGCTTCAGCATACTAGTGACTCACACTGAGCTTGCATTCAACTAAACCTCTCAAGTCTGTTCTCTCATGATGTTGTTGAGCAACATTTCTCCCACACTGTACCAGAGTCGTTGTTTTGCTGAATTCGAGTGTAGGACTTTACATTTACAAACTATTAAATGTCATCTTGTTGGATTTGGCTGAGATTTCCAGATCACTGAGATCTTTTATGCTCCTGACTCCAATGACAAACATATTTAATGCATCCTTCCAGAGTCCATCGCACCTGAAAGTTTGATGGTCAGGCTGTGTAGGCCATGTACCAGTTATCAATATATTTGCTCCTTAGTTCCAAGAACACTTTCATTGCCTACCTTGCAATAATGGAGCTAGACCTTGCAAATACTTCTCCTTTACCAGGTTGTACAATGATAAACTTTGTCAGCAGAAGGCAATGAAAATACCCTGGAGGAAGAAGCTTGTCTTCCTGGTACCCGTGCTCTCCTCAGCAGGCTTCTGCAACACATGGCTTCTATGGTACCAACTTCCTGCAGGGCATGGTGGCCGGTAGCACATAGCACCTCCCCAAGGGCAGGTATCTCCTTGAAAAGCAGGGCTGTTGTGAAACACCTCCCAGTGAATGGCTTCCCTGGAACCCCTCTAGGCAGTTTTCCCCTTGTTCCCCCAGAAAACTGCTTTGCTACCTGCCTTGCTGTGAACCACAGCTATACCACTTCCAACAGAGTCTGGATCTCAGCTTTGTGGAGGGCATCTTCCTAGGAGTGGTAGCTGCCCCTAACACCTGCTATTTCTTTATTCCCTACAGTTCTCCTTACCCTTCATTAACCAATCCCTGATGACTCTGACTCGCTCATAGTTTTTATATTAAACTTTCCCTGTAAAAATTATGTGTGATTTTTGTCTCCTGACTAGACCCTGAGAGAGATAGCTCATTATTCATACTATTGATAAAAATCTTGTTTGGACAGAGTTAAGGACAAAGCCACCTGAATCCTGCTAATATATGTTAATCTGTTTAATAATGGAGACAATTTGGTAATATGGAAAGGTTCTCACAAAAATGCCCCAAATATAAATTATGAGTGTCCATCAATACATGAATGGATAAAGATGTGATAAATATACATACACCACCCCTCCCCCACACACATAATGGAATATTATTCAGCTGTAAAAAAGAATGAAATCTTGCCATTTGCAACAACATGGATGGATCTAGAAGATGTAATAGTAAGTGAAGTCAGTCAGAGGAAGACAAATAGTATATGATTTCACTCCCATGTAGGATATAAGAAACAAAATAAAGGAAAAAGGAGACAACCCAAAAGACAAACTCTTAACTAGTTAAAAGAGAACAAACTGGTAGTTACCAAAGGTGGGAAGGGGTGAGTCAGTGAAATAGGTGAAGAGGATTATGGTACACTTATCATGATGAGCACTGTGAATAGAATGGTTGAATCCCTATATTATACACCTTAAACTAACAACACTATGTTATTTATACTAGAATTTAAAAATAAATTTAAATAAAAATTAAAAAATAAAATACATATATATGAATTATGGAAGCTGTTTAATGGGGAAGGTGATTATTTGGAGAATGTCCTTATGTGTGACAGTTCATCTGTGCACTTGCCTAAAATAACTCCCCCCACCCTGCCGTCTTCCCACACCAGCCCCTTCTTGTCATCAGGTCTCAGGTCAAACCCCAGCTTCTCAGTGAAGCTTCCCCTGACCACTCCATCTCATCTTGAACTCACTATTTCCATTTTTTCATGTTACTCACTGTATTTACTTATTTGTTTATTGTCAGCTTTTAACTTCTTAAACATATACTCTAGGAGAGAACCAGGCCCAATATCTAGTCCAGTGCCTGGCACATAATAAGCACTCCATAAAAGATTTGTTAAACTGAAAGAATTTCTCCATGATCTTAGGTAAATGAGGTAACATGCTGTTTTAAAGAGATCTAAGGATGTAATAAGATTTTTACACTTGTGAGTTATCCATCTAGGGAGTTAGAGATTTTATAAATGATGAGCAGTTCTAGAATTGTTATATGAATTTACCACTTACCAATTTTGTTTTTTCCTTCTTCATACTTTATTCTTTGTAAAATATGATGTACGATTCTACTTCTTGTGGCATTGTTGAAGAAAGTGTCTTTGTTGTGTATGATGAAGCTGCACACACATATTGAAAACACAAGCTGAAGGTTAATGGGAGGTGATGAATCTAATCTTTGACATAATTTGGTGTTACTCATAGAGGTGTCTTCAGTCAGTCATAGAGAGGATAGTCTGGAACAGCACGAGAGAGCCCAGAGATCACACCAGGGACAGGAGGCTCACACCTCTCAGGAGTTTTGGTTTCAGTCTCCTGAGCATTAACATAATTATGCCAGGAAGGAGCTGGAGCTAAACGCAATTAAGAAACCTTAAAATAAACTAGTAGCAAGTTTAGGCCTCATATCTTGCTTTTTTCCTCAGGAAGATCATTAGATAAATTCACTAAAAATTTGTTTTGTTTTTATCCCCTCCTGTCTCCCACCCACCCCCTTCCATGTCACAACCACCTGGTTTTCAGAAAATTTAAGATCTGAAACTGGTTTGGATGGTGAATATAGGAGTTAGGTAATGAGCTCTGGTCTGACTCAGGACCTCTGTTCCTTCCCCATGTTTCTTGCTAGATGGGACACCTCTTCCAAAGCATATACTTAAAATCGCTTTCTTTCTCAGCCAGCGGCTGACCCAGCCACTGAAGTTTCTCATAGGGCTCATACACACACACACACACACACACACACACACACACACACCAAGACCCTGGTTTTCCACTGGATACTCCTACCCTCCTGAGAGGTTTTCCTGGTGACAGAGCTTCCAGGACCATATAATCCAGCATGAAATGGCCATGTCTCCCCTTCCTAGCAATGTGTTAAATGGTACAATACTAGACATAACTGTAAATATAATTGCTTCATAAATTAACTCAGCAAACTTTTGGTACCTCCTATGAGTTGGACACCATAGAAGGTATGGTATGTTGGCAGCAACGGCCTTCAAAACCCAGCTCAGAAGTCACCTCCTCCAGCAGGTCTCTTCACTCCTCCAATGCCACTCCTTCTCTGCAAAGAGTTCAGTCCCTCCTCTGTGCTACTTCTTATCTTGTAAGCACATCAATTTATCAATTATTCAGTATTATCATTTGTTTTTTCATTTGTTCATTCACTCATTCCTTCAGCAATTGTTTACTGAGGGCTCTGTCTAGAGTACTGATTACACAATAGTAAACAAAACAGGTAAAATCTCTGTTCTTGAGAGGCTCACAGTCTAGTGGGAAAGACAAACCATAAAGGAAATGAACATGATTGTATGGCAGAGATGGACAGAATCAACCTCCCTTTGCATCTCTGTATCCCACACAGGGCTGTGAACTCACTCAGGACAAAAGGCTGAATCATACTAATTTCTGTAGAACCAGTGTCTAGTGAGTGGCTGGTTCAAATACAGGTACAGGTTTTTGGATAGTAGTAAGTAAGGGCCATTGGTATGCACATTGGGGAAACTGCTATTAAATGTTTTTTTCAAGAAGATGGATTCCCAAGAGTAGTTCAAATATCAGGAAGAAGAGAGAAAACTGGCCTAGAGAAGATAGTCCAGGCATGGGGTCTAGTTTGGGAACAGCTGGGAATGTGAGTTTGGGATAACATACAAAAGGAATAAAGACCAGAGAATATGAAAATAAAATGCAAATCACATAAGCTGATTCCCCGGAGAAGTATTTTCCTCTCACTTTTACTTCCCTAGGAATCTGTTATAAAATACTGTTTTCAAAAAGTAATTTGACTTGGTGGATAAGAAATAAATGCTATGTGGGTGAATGAGGAAGCTGCAGAGCTTAGCTGGTATTTTCTTTAGGGTTTTCTGAAAACATTTTAATGCATCAAAGAGGAAGAGAGGAAAACTGAAAGTTACATTTAATGCAGCTCCTTTTATTTTATCTTCCACTGCGTTTTCACCGTATTTAAGACAGAACATTCCATTTTAATACCAAATAAAGATGCCATAAAGAAATAGACAAATAAAAAAGCCCATTTTTTGACTCACAATACCAGATGATAACTGAAAACTGATAAGCATGACCATGCTTGACAGGACAATTCTGGCCTAAAAGCCCATGTCCTTCCTCCATTAAATGGTTTTCTGCTTTCTTCTCCTTTTATAGCACCACATTACATTTTGTGAGCTCATGTAATAGTTCTCTATAATAAGCACTGCAGATGAGCTTCAAAATTTTGTTTTCCTCTTCCTTACATCTAGGTTGTACCTGGAGCCTGGAGGTTCTATAGTGGGAACAAATATATAGGGCACGTGCCAGGCACTATTCTAAGCATCCTAGATATATTAACTCATTCAATTCTTACAATCACCCAGGACACAGTATTTTATAGCTTCATCTTACAGGTGAAGAATCAGAGACAGTGAGTGATGCACCCAAAGTCACTCAACTAAGGGGGAGAGCCGGGATTTCAACTCAGGCCGTCTGGCTCCAGAGGTTGCCCTCTTACCCATTCATCTGTCTCTCTGTGTTAGAAACTTCCTGATTCCTGGAGGCTGACTTGCCTTGTGATCAGCCCAAGAGTTGCTCTACCTAGAATTCTTTCCTTGCTTCCACTCATTCTTTGAGCCTCATTTCAGGGCACATCTCCCTCTAAGGGTGTTCCTTGACCGAAAAGTGAGGTGGGCTACAATATGAGAGGGAAGGAGAAAACCATTTAATGCATAAGGAAGATGACCTTTAAGTTCTAACACTGCCCCTACTTCTACTTAAGACTTTGAAGTGAGACAGTCCACAGACTAAACCCTAATTTTGTCACTTACTATGTGGTATTGTAACTGTCTTTCAAGTTCCCTGGATATTGGTTTCCTTATCTGTGAAATGGAGATAACACTGTAATTACCTAGCTTTTTGCAGACTCAGATGAGAAGTCTTGCAGAGCCCCACTGTCTGGCATTTAATAAGGTCTTGGAGTTAGCTGTCATCTCGTTGCTGTTGCTTCGTATAGAAACTGTCTGCCTAACACACCTGACTTCTCTGGATGAGCTTGTTGAGGGCAGGGACTAGCCATGCTCATGTCTGAATTCCCAGCACTAGTACAGGGTGTGGCCCATGACAAGCCCTTACAATTGGCTCACATGGACTGACCTGTAGAATACCTGCTAACATTGGGGACTATGTTATAATGTTATAATATAATGACTAAATATCATTTCCTTTTATCTTGGCATCTACTGCTTCCTGGAAAGATTTCTACCCATTTCATCTTTCCAGCTATCACCTGAACCATTTTCTGCATGTTACCAAAGGATTTTCTTACAGAGTGTGAAACAATCTCATTTTCTCTGTCACTCTTTCACATTGAAGGGCCAAGAGAAGGCACAGTGATGATTCTTGAAATCATTGCTCTCAAGCTTTCCTTAGCCACTTAGCCAAAATGACCTTCTTCAAATGAAATCACTCACATACCCACATGCACACACACATCTTTTAGAAATGTATTCTATAAGTATGCTTACCCATGTACAAAGTGACAGATAATCAAAACACTCATTATGGCATGGGTTATAATAGCAAGATTCTAAAAAACGACTTAAATAATTCATCAGTGAGGGTTAAGATAAACAAATTATTATACAACTTAACAATGAAATACTCTGCATCTGTAAAGAGACAGAGGGTGTTCAATATAGATATAAAAAAAATCTTCAAGATACTACAGGAGAAAACAAGGTTCAAGAAAATCCCTCAGCCATTTGTATCAATCAAAGAGCCAAACATACACATATAAGGAAGTAGATATAAATGTAATGACATATTTATTTGCTTGTACATGCACATACTATGATAAGGACACATAGACATCCAGAAATACTAGCTGCCTCTGGGGAAAACTGGATGGCTGGAAAGGAAGGAAACTTCATTGACACATTTAAGAAATTTTTATCATATGCAAATACTACCTATAAAAATATGAAATATTTTTTAAAAGAAATTTTTAAAGGGAAAATGCAATTTCTGTTCTAGGTTTGTTCTCTACTTCACCTTGAAGGATAAGGAGTAGAATAAACTGAATTGGCAGGGGAATAATTATGTGATCAAGACTCTGCACATATATCTCCTTATACTACCCTTTGGAACAGTTATGCAATATGCCTGAAGTCACACAACTGAGAAAGTATTCAAAACCCATCTGTTGGTTCCAAATTTTCCTACTCATTTGTAAAAGGAACTGCTGAGAGCACATGCCTGCCTGTATGCATGTGTGTGTGAATAGGACTTTCTGGATGCTTTCATCTTGCCCCATGAGGAATGCCCTGCTGACCTGTCACCAAGTAATAGGCAAACCTGAGCCTAAAGTTCCTATTGACTCCCCTTGAGGATTTCTACTCCTGCTTTCTCTGGAGGTGAGCCACCCTCAGGTTTTACTTGAATCTCCCAATCTCCCCCTTGCTAGGAAGGGCAAAAACTGGAAGAGAATATGCCATGAAATTATGTTTTAGCTACAGACTCCCTGAAGCTGTGTTTATTTGCACTCTGTTCTATGTTCTCCTACAGCCAACTGTCCACAGGAGGGTTGGAAAGTACTGTGATATGCTGGTTGCAAACATCCTGTAAAATTCTGCTTGTTCTGTGCAAAGAACTGTTCACTGAGAGTGTAAAAGTGGTTAGGGGGTAGAAAGGGATGTGGGTATCATGCATGTATGTATTTTGAGTGAGGGTAATGCAAAGGTGGAAAGAACCTAGTTTCTCTCCTCAGAGGAGCCTCTATTCTTATTGGATAAAATGAGAAACACAAACATTCAAGGGTGTGAATTGGGGAAAGGTATTCATTAGAGCTGGGTATAAAATCAGCTTATCATCAAATGTGTTATCAACTGATTTTTAAAAAAATTTTCCTCTCAGGCAACAGCTATTAATTAACAGCTATTATTTGACCACACTTTCTTCACAATTAATTTATATGAATTATCTAGAGTCTAGTGCTGTTGAATAGGAATTTCTGAGATAATGAAAATGTTCTTTATCTATGCTGTCCAATATGGTAGCCACTAGTCACATGTCGCTACTGAACATTGAAACTGTGGATAGCACAAATGAGAAAGTAAGTTTTTACTTTTACTTAATTTAAACTGATTAAAATTAAAATATAAATAGCCACATGCAGCTAGTAGATAGGCAATTGCCTCAAATATGGAGCCAGTTTGAACATGTGGTCAAAGCCTCAGTAATGGGATCCTTATCCTGCATTTCCCTTTTGGCTACAAAAACTGGAGCAGGACAGTGAGCAAGGGGTGACAATGCCCTATAGGACTGTGTATAGGTCTTGGGTTCAAGTCTTCCTCTTCATTTTAGTTGTATGGCTTTGGGGAAGTCAATGAGTTTCTCTGGGATACAGTTACTTGTCAGGAAAATGAGGGTCATACAGTCTTAGTTGCCCAACAATGGGGTTAATCACAAAGTGAAGCTATAAAGTAGTGAGATAGATCATCAAACCTATGTGGTAGGTGACTGGACTCCACACGAGTCTAAGAGACAACTCGAACCCAACATGTCCCAAACAGAACTCTTGATCTATATACCCTTGTAAGGTAAAAATCTGCCTTCTCCCTCACCTTTCCCAACTTAAAAAAATGGCACTGTGGCACATTCAATTTCTCAAGTCACAAACTTGAGATGCATCCTTTATCCTCTCTTTCTCTCATGTCCAATATCCAATCAAATTCTTTGAGTTCCTTTTCCCAAATGTTATCCTGAATCTGATCCTTTATCACCCTCTTTGCTTTGAGGTTGTTTCCAAGAGCACTATAATAATTTCCTAACTATTCCAATTTCACTTTCTACCATCAGTTCATTCTCTACCTAACAAGGATCTTTTAAAACAAAATATCACCTCCTCTTCTATTTAAAACTCTTTATCAACCTCCTATAGATTTGGAATCAAGCCTAAACTCCTTTCCATGGTCTATATGCTCCTGCTACATGGTCTAGGCCTGCCTACACCAATGGTGCTTATCTCTTCTCTTCATCTTGCTCATTATAAACCAGCAACACTGCCTTTTCTTCTGCCCTTGGAAAAAACCCAGCTTGCCACTGTCCAGGGCTTCTGTTCATGCAACTCCCAGATTTTTGCATAACTTGTTTCTTTCCAACATTTAGGTCTCAATTTAAATGTCATCTCTTTAATACCTTAGCTAGGATAGTTACTCTCCTGTCTCACAAGTCTGTCTGTCTTTCTCTCTTCCATTACCTTGCTTTTTTTTCTTATGTTTTACTCTCTGAATTTTTGAGGGGTGGGAGAAGATGCATCTACATTTTCATTGTCTGCCTATCTTTCCCTCTAGAATGATTGCAACAACATATTGACTCCACATGAACCAGTGGAAAAACTGGCCAGCACAACTGCTGGGTTAACCCAGCACAACTGCTGACATAAAAGAATCATGAGCAAATAAAATGTGTTTTAAGTTACTAAATTTTCTGATAGATTGTTATGGAGTATAGGTGACCAATATGCCAGTCTTTTCTGATGGCTAAAGTTGTATTCTTTCATAATACAAAAGGAAAAGTGAAAGCAAATGCTTTGAAAAATATTTCAGAAAGCTTTCTCAATTAAACTTTTAAATAGAGATTTATTTTTTAACAAGGAGAAGCAAAGGTGATACAGTTAACCGTCACTTAAATTATGTCCTCAAATTAATGAAAAATCTAAGTAGGAACAAAGCAACCAATTAATTTTTTATGTGACAAACCTATTTTGAGAGTTTTTTTGGGCCTTAGGCACTGTGGTGCAATAACTAACTTCTTAAGTATAATTGTTATGAGTAAAACGATGAGATAACTATCAGGCCAAATACATAATATACATAATATTCAGAGTTCTGACCCTTTGGTAAAGATTTTAAAGCCTCTCCCTAGGATTAAGGTGATAAGCTGCTGAAATTTAAAGCAATGTGAGGAGACATTTTTCTTATTCCATTGGTCATTTCTAATTGTACTTCATGACATTATCTTTTCTATTTGAACATTAAATATAAATTAAGAAATACTTGCTCTTGAGACTTCCAGGTAAAGATGGGAAATTAAATACTTGCATTTAATTTGGCTTTCTCTCAAAAACCCATGAAAATAATAGTAATATGTGTATGTTTACATATAGGCATAAACCCTCAAGGAACAAAGCAGAAAGCAACAGCAATAAAATGTTGGAATGTGAGAAGCAGACTCACAGGTAGTAACAGACTTAGCAGATTCCCAAACCAGGTCTGGAAAATACCAAGAGCAGTCATATTTATACTACAAAATCTCATAAAATTTTAGAACTGGGGCACCAGTGGCCTCTGGAAGCAGGGTGAAAGGGATGTCAAAATAAATACTGAGATTGAAAGCTCTTTAGGAAGATGTTAGATCCTGAGATTTTCCCTGAAATTTAACAGAAGCCCAGAAAGTTGGTTTTTTTTTTTTTTTTTGTGAGAATTTTTTGTTTTTGTTTTTGTATGGGGTAATAATACAGCCCCTGAACTGTAAGACATCAGACATGGTTAGGGGTAGGGAAACTGGTAATGAAAACTGGTTTTCACTATGTGAATGTTTGCATCCTAGAAGCCAAGATTCCCAACGGTCTTCATCTGCTTAGGCTTCAGAACACTGGCAGCCAGGTTTTGACTTTCCAAGCAGGACACTGGCAGAGACTTCTCTGAGGAATCTGACCAGCTAAAGAGGAAAGATCAGAAGAGAAAGGGAATGGGGACTCCAAAATGAAACCCACCAGCCATTTCCCTACAACAAAATTACCAGTTGATGCGTCCCACCCACTACTCTGAAATTGTGCTCAAGTTTTACATTTCCTATTATTTAACATGGACAGAGAGCCAAAGATTACTGAGTATCTGAAGAATTCACTAACAAAGATAGAGAATAATAGAGAGAGCAAAAGCAAAACAGAAAGAAACATGTTAAGGATATTAGGCTCTGTGAAGTGGTGAAACATTAAAAAATATCATTATTCTCAGAAAGTTAAGATACTGTTATTGTAAAAACAGGTCAAAATAGGATTTTAAAAAGCCAGAATAACATGAAATTCAAAATAGTCTTTGTAAATTAAAACAAAGTGACAGCAAAATTTAAAAACATAATAGAAGCATTTGAAAATAAGTTGAAATCTTCTAGAAAATAAGTTCAGAAAAATCTCCTAGAGCAAAAATTTACAGATTAAATAAAAGGAGAGAAAAGACAGACATGAGAGGATCAGTTAGGAATCCTATAAAGAGGGATGCCTGGGTGGCTCAGTGGTTGAGCGGCTGCCTTAGGCTCAGGTCGTGACCCCGGGGTCCTGGGATGGAGTCCCACGTTGGGCTCCCCGTAGAGAGCCTGCTTCTCTCTCTGCCTGTGTCTCTGCCTCTCTCTGTGTGTCTCTCATGAACAAATAAATAAAATCTTTTTAAAAAAGGAATTCTACATATAAAGAAAGAAAAAGGGATAAATGATATGCAAAATTCAAAAATTATTCAAGAAAATTTCCCTCATTTGCAAATATCTTCTCCCATTCTGTAGGTTGTCTTTTAGTTTTGTTGACTGTATCCTTTGCTGTGCAAAAGCTTCTTATCTTGATGAAGTCCCAATAGTTCATTTTTGCTTTTGTTTCTTTTGCCTTCGTGGATGGATCTTGCAAGAAGTTACTGTGGCTGAGTTCAAAAAGGGTGTTGCCTGTGTTCTCCTCTAGGATTTTGATGGAATCTTGTCTCACATTTAGATCTTTCATCCATTTTGAGTTTATCTTTGTGTATGGTGCAAGGGAGTGGTCTAGTTTCATTCTTCTGCATGTGGATGTCTAATTTTCCCAGCATCATTTATTGAAGAGACTGTCTTTCTTCCAGTGGATAATCTTTCCTCCTTTATCAAATATTAGTTGACCATAAAGTTGAGGGTCCACTTCTGGATTCTCTATTCTGTTCCATTGATCGATGTGTCTGTTTTTGTGCCAGTACCACACAGTCTTGATGACCACAGCTTTGTAGTACAACCTGAAATCTGGCATTGTGATGCCCCCAGCTATGGTTTTCTTTCTTTATTTTAAATTTATTTTTTATTGGTGTTCAATTTACCAACATACAGAATAACCCCCAGTGCCCGTCACCCATTCACTCCCACGACCCCACCCTCCTCCCCTTCTACCACCCCTAGTTCGTTTCCCAGAGTTAGCAGTCTTTACGTTCTGTCTCCCTTTCTGATATTTCCCACACATTTCTTCTCCCTTCCCTTATATTCCCTTTCACTGTTATTTATATTCCCCACATGAATGAGAACATATAATGTTTGTCCTTCTCCGACTGACTTACTTCACTCAGCATAATACCCTCCAGTTCCATCCACGTTGAAGCAAATAGTGGGTATTTGTCATTTCTAATAGCTGAGTAATATTCCATTGTATACATAAAACACATCTTCTTTATCCATTCATCTTTCGATGGACACCGAGACTCCTTCCACAGTTTGGCTATTGTGGACATTGCTGCTAGAAACATCGGGGTGCAGGTGTCCCGGCGTTTCATTGCATCTGTATCTTTGGGGTAAATCCCCAACAGTGCAATTGCTGGGTCATAGGGCAGGTCTATTTTTAACTCTTTGAGGAACCTCCACACAGTTTTCCAGAGTGGCTGCATCAGTTCACATTCCCACCAACAGTGTAAGAGGGTTCCCTTTTCTCTGCATCCTCTCCAACATTTGTGGTTTCCTGCCTTGTTAATTTTCCCCATTCTTACTGGTGTGAGGTGGTATCTCATTGTGGTTTTGATTTGTATTTCCCTGATGGCAAGTGATGCAGAGCATTTTCTCATGTGCGTGTTGGCCATGTCTATGTCTTCCTCTGTGAGATTTCTGTTCATGTCTTTTGCCCATTTCATGATTGGATTGTTTGTTTCTTTGGTGTTGAGTTTAATAAGTTCTTTATAGATCTTGGATACTAGCCCTTTATCTGATAGGTCATTTGCAAATATCTTTTCCCATTCTGTAGGTTGTCTTTTAGTTTTGTTGACTGTATCCTTTGCTGTGCAAAAGCTTCTTATCTTGATGAAGTCCCAATAGTTCATTTTTGCTTTTGTTTCTTTTGCCTTCGTGGATGGATCTTGCAAGAAGTTACTGTGGCCGAGTTCAAAAAGGGTGTTGCCTGTGTTCTCCTCTAGGATCTTGATGGAATCTTGTCTCACATTTAGATCTTTCATCCATTTTGAATTTATCTTTGTGTATGGTGCAAGGGAGTGGTCTAGTTTCATTCTTCTGCATGTGGATGTCCAATTTTCCCAGCACCATTTATTGAAGAGACTGTCTTTCTTCCAGTGGATAATCTTTCCTCCTTTATCAAATATTAGTTGACCATAAAGTTGAGGGTCCACTTCTGGATTCTCTATTCTGTTCCATTGATCGATGTGTCTGTTTTTGTGCCAGTACCACACTGTCTTGATGACCACAGCTTTGTAGTACAACCTGAAATCTGGCATTCTGATGCCCCCAGCTATGGTTTTCTTTTTTAAAATTCCCCTGGCTATTTGGGGTCTTTTCTGATTCCACACAAATCTTAAAATAATTTGTTCTAACTCTCTGAAGAAAGTCCATGGTATTTTGATAGGGATTGCATTAAACGTGTATATTGCCCTGGATAACATTGACATTTTCACAATATTAATTCTGCCAATCCATGAGCATGGAATATTTTTCCATTTCTTTGTGTCTTCCTCAATTTCTTTCAGAAGTGTTCTATAGTTTTTAGGGTATAGATCCTTTACCTCTTTGGTTAGGTTTATTCTTAGGTATCTTATGCTTTTGGGTGCAATTGTAAATGGGATTGACTCCTTAATTTCTCTTTCAGTCTCATTGTTAGTGTATAGAAATGCCACTGATTTCTGGGCATTGATTTTGTATCCTGCCACGCTACCGAATTGCTGTATGAGTTCTAGCAATCTTGGGGTGGAGACTTTTGGGTTTTCTATGTAGAATATCATGTCATCGGCGAAGAGGGAGAGTTTGACTTCTTCTTTGCCAATTTGAATGCCTTTAATGTCTTTTTGTTGTCTGATTGCTGAGGCTAGGACTTCCAGTACTATGTTGAACAGCAGTGGTGAGAGTGGACATCCCTGTCTTGTTCCTGATCTTAGGGGAAAGGCTCCCAGTGCCCCCCCATTGAGAATGATATTTGCTGTGGGCTTTTCATAGATGGCTTTTAAGATGTTGAGGAATGTTCCCTCTATCCCTACACTCTGAAGAGTTTTGATCAGAAATGGATGCTGTATTTTGTCAAATGCTTTCTCTGCATCTAATGAGAGGATCATATGGTTCTTGGTTTTTCTCTTGCTGATATGATGAATCACATTGATTGTTTTACGGGTGTTGAACCAGCCTTGTGTCCCGGGGATAAATCCTACTTGGTCATGGTGAATAATTTTCTTAATGTACTGTTGGATCCTTTTGGCCAGTATCTTGTTGAGAATTTTTGCATCCATGTTCATCAGGGATATCGGTCTGTAATTCTCCTTTTTGGTGGGGTCTTTGTCTGGTTTTGGAATTAAGGTGATGCTGGCCTCATAGAACGAATTTGGAAGTACTCCATCTCTTTCTATCTTTCCAAACAGATTTAGGAGAATAGGTATGGTTTCTTCTTTAAACGTTTGATAGAATTCCCCTGGGAAGCCATCTGGCCCTGGACTCTTGTGTCTTGGGAGGTTTTTGATGACTGCTTCAATTTCCTCCCTGGTTATTGGCCTGTTAAGGTTTTGTATTTCTTCCTGTTCCAGTTTTGGTAGTTTGTGGCTTTCCAGGCATGCGTCCATTTCTTCTAGATTGCCTAATTTATTGGCGTATAGCTGTTCACAATATGTTTTTATTTTTTATTTTTTAAACAAAATTCACATTTTATTTAGGTTGAAATAAACTATACAAAATTGATTTTCTTCACCAAAAATAACAGCAATATTTTCTGTATTATTCCTAGATAACCACGAAAGATTTATTTTTGTAGGTTTTCCAGGTTTTGCTTATAAATCAAGACGAGGCAGTAGATATAGTCATGGAAAAAGACAGAGGAAAACAGACAAATCAGTTGTCAGTATCCATGGCCTCTGATCCTGTCTTGACCATGAACAGAGGTGTTCAACATACACCTGCTAAAAAGCTTACGAAGACATAGATGTTCAACATATACTTGCTAAACAGCTCATGAGGATGTAGGCTCAACAAAGGAATGTAAACAGTAACAACCCAATGTGGAACAATGGCAGGTTCTCTCATTCAAACTTTACCTATAACTTGTTCCTTCAAGTTCATTTGAAAAGACAAAATCTACACAGAAATCTTTGCTTGGCAAGCTCACTTTTCTCTCTGTCTGGTAACTCCCTTAACTCCATTATAGATTTGTAACATACTAAAACCCCTACTATTCAAAGGTCACTCGTGAGCTTCATTGCAACATTTTACAAAATGTACTCCTTCTTCCGACACCTCTTCAAAATTTATTTTTTCCTAAGAACTGATAGTTCAAATACCCGACAATTGGATCCAGTGATAACAAATGTTATGTCTAAAATGACTTAACTAAAACAATTCCCAAGTGCTATTAGCAGAGATCCCATAGAAGTGTAATGTGGCACTTTCAATGCTATCTTCTGGAAGAACAGTTATGTCTCCAAAGCACAGGAGTTCAATCAGGGGCCATTTTAAATAGGCAGATTATCAATGGCTAATGTACTTAATTAGAGGTCAATAAGTCAAGATATTCAGTGATTAAGTGGCCTACATACACCTGATAGATTTTCTTTCTGTAAGATGTTTCAAATTTCTTACAGAGTTTTCCAAATATCAAACATAAGAGAAAGCCTACTTTTAAAGTCTCTTAGGTATTTTCAATGGTTTCTGAGTTATCTGTAGGAAGCTCTGAATTAGTTGTATAGAGTTTGATATATGTGTCTACCATTAAATCCAGATCACGTTTTATATCAAAATTTATGTTAAGCAAAGCCAAGTTACTTGACCTTTGGTCTGTCAAAGTGTTCCTCAGGTATGCTTTGAGACACTTTCGCCCATTTTCATAGCGTTCATTCTCAACCTTCATCACAGGAAGAATACATAGGACTTTGAGCAATGCATAAAAATTAGGATAAAACTTGATGTCTGGTAGATGTAGGGCTTCATAAATGGTGGATGGAAGCTCTATATCTTTCCCTCTGTGTTTCCACTTGATTCTCCAGCAATGCAGCTCAGCTGAGAGTGTGTCAGGATTGGGCAGGTCACTTCTGTACATGTCAGCATGGTGCTCCTCCGATGTATTAAATTTGAGCTGTTCCATGACAGAGGGTACAAGAGATAAGCATTTAAGAGCTTTGAAGTGCTGTTCTGAGAATATATCTTTCAGTTCCTGAATAATGTGTTCCACTGTTGGAACACTTAGAGTTTCTTTATAGTAACTTTCAGAGGTGAGCTGAGATTCCAGGTTACCTTGCTGCGCTCTGCAGAATTTGCCAGGGAGTTTCATCTGAATATCTAGTTTAGTTGCCAAATTTGTGGCTTCTTCGAACCAAAATTCACGATAAACTTCAATATTTTCCATCACTTCATTTAGAGAATGCAGCACTGCAGTCAAGCTACCGGCTGCAAAGAAGACATCAGAGGTTTGCCCCTGGAGATTTTTCCCAAAGGCTCTTGTAAAAGATAGAACATTCTTAAGAACAACAATGGTAACAATGAAATCAAAATCTGTTACTGCACTACAGAGTACAAAAGCTCGACCAGCTATATAGTTATTCCATCTAATATTTGTATCACTATTTATACCATCTAAACATAGAACAAGTGCTTGTAGGAGATCCACTAAAATTTCAAAAGCATCATGCCTGCCTGTCCACTGAGAATGGCAGATTTCCTTCAGTTCTTTACCCTTTTCCTCATTATTCTGAAAGAGGACAGAAATTACATTGTCAAGCTCCAAAAGCAGTTGTGGAGATCGATGGAAGAACTAACAAACTTCCTCGATTGTTCCTGGTGCAACAGATACTCCCACAACAGGCACTGATTTTGCCAACCACATGTTTAAGGCACAGGAAGAACAAAGTGTGTAGACAGCTTGGGGATATTTCTCTAAAAGTCTAGAAGCAACAATTTTCATTTTGGAAGAAAATCCACTAGATACAATGTAAGCCTGACCACGACAATATTTCATATTTAACCCCCACTTCTCAATTATTGTAGTGTGAAATTTCACAGCCAAAATTTCCGCATTGGCTTCGTAAGGCAAGAAGCCCAAAAATTCCTCTCTCAGGTTATGAGATTCATCAACAAACCTCACCAACACAGGCAAGTGTTCTTCCCCTGCTATGTCCACTACATCATCAGTGATGATGGAAAAGAAGTGAGAGTCTCTCACTTCCCTGAGGGTTTCCTCCCGGATGCAGCTCTCACAGATTTCTAGCATCTGTTTCTGTTGTGTTTTTGAGCAGAACAATGTGTTAACTGCTGTTGTCTCAAAACGCTTTCTTAGAACCTCTTCACCAGAATTTATCCGGCACTCCAGCAGTGCTTGAAAGTTATCAGGAGTAAAGAGACCCTCTGGGATTTCATCAGTTTCATGCCCATCCAGAGGTATGTTTTGTTTTCCCATAAGAATCAAAATTTCAAATAAAGATTTTAGGTATTCTTTGTTTTCTTTCTCTTCGAGAGTCAAAGGTAAAATGTCTTCATCCTGTTCTTCACCCCCTTCTTCTGCACTGGGGTTCTGAGCATTGCTGTTGTTTATTTCTTTATGTTTGGGTTCCTGTTCAGAAGTTTCATCAATTTTTTTCTGTTTCAGTGTCCGGATTTCATCTTCACTCAATTCTTTTATTCGTTTTCTGTGTCTACTATGTGGATTGTTCAAATGACTGGTAAGATCAAATATTGTTGGTATTGCATTATCACGAAGAACTGTCCTATAAGGACTAGTTCTACAGATCATAGAGGTCTCAAAGTGTTTGGCACATAATCGATAATGTTTATTTAGTTGATCAGGTGTTTTATCTTCTAAATCTGCTATCCTACAATTCTCCACCCATTTCTGGCATCTGGCCGGATCCCGCGGGAACCTGAAGAAGGCCAGGTCTGACTGCGTGCTCTTCCTCGTGCAGTTGGGGGCAGCGCAGAAGTTCGGCATCGTCGCCCACCCACCGGCCGGCCCAGCCCTCCCCTCCCGCCTCCTCAGGGCAGCCCGCCTGCCCATCAGGGCCGGGGAGGGGAGCCAGGCCGGCCGGCTCGGCCAGGCCGAGCGCCCCATAATATGTTTTTAAAATCGTTTGTATTTCCTTGGTGTTGGTAGTGATCTCTCCTTTCTCATTCATGATTTTATTAATTTGAGTCTTCTCTCTCTTCTTTTTAATAAGGCTGGCTAATGGTTTATCTATCTTATTAATTCTTTCAAAGAACCAACTCCTGGTTCTGTTGATCTGTTCCAAAGTTCTTCTGGTCTCGATTTCGTTGAGTTCTGCTCGAATCTTTATTAACTTTCTTCTTCTCCTGGGTGTAGGATCTATTTGCTGTTCTTTCTCTAGCTCCTTTATATGTAAGGTTAGCTTTTGTATTTGAGTTCTTTCCAGTTTTTGAATGGATGCTTGTATTGTGATGTATTTCCCCCTTAGGACTGCTTTTGCTGCATCCCAAAGATTTTGAACGGATATAACTACATTCTCATTAGTTTCCATGAATCTTTTTAATTCTTCCTTAATTTCCTGGTTGACCCTTTCATCGTTTAGCAGGATGGTCCTTAACCTCCACGTGTTTGAGGTCCTTCCATACTTCTTGTTGTGATTTAGTTCTAATTTCAAGGCATTATGGTCTGAGAATATGCAGGGGACGATCCCAATCTTTTGGTATCGATTCAGACCCGATTTGTGACCCAGTATGTGGTCTATTCTGGAGAAAGTTCCATGTGCACTTGAGAAGAATGTGTATTCAGTTGAGTTTGTTTGTAAAGTTCTGTAGATATCTGTGAAATCCATCTGGTCCAGTGCATCATTTAAAGCTCTCGTTTCTTTGGAGATGTTGTGCTTAGAAGACCTATCGAGTAGGTCTTCTAACCTACTCGATTGAAGTCACCAAGTATAAGCATATTATTATCTAAGTATTTCTTCACTTTGGTTAATAATTGATTTATATATTTGGCAGCTCCCACATTCGGGGCATATATATTGAGGATTGTTAAGTCCTCTTGTTGGATAGATCCTTTAAGTATGATATAGTGTCCCTCTTCATCTCTCACTACAGTCTTCGGGGTAAATTTTAGTTTATCTGATATAAGGATGGCTACCCCTGCTTTCTTTTGAGGACCATTTGAATGGTAAATGGTTCTCCAACCTTTTATTTTCAGGTTGTAGGTGTCCTTCTGTCTAAAATGAGTCTCTTGTAGACAGCAAATAGATGGGTCCTGCTTTTTTATCCAGTCTGAAACCCTGCGCCTTTTGATGGGGTCATTAAGACCGTTCACGTTCAGAGTTACTATTGAGAGATATGAGTTTAGTGTCATCATGATATCTATTCTGTCCTTGTTTTTGTGGACTGTTCCACTGAACTTCTTCTTAAAGGGGAATTTTAAGAGTCCCCCTTATTTCTGGCAGAGCTGGTTTGGAGGTCACATATTCTTTCAGTTGCTGCCTGTCTTGGAAGCTCTTTATCTCTCCTTCCATTTTGAATGAGAGCCTTGCTGGATAAAGTATTCTTGGTTGCATGTTCTTCTCATTTAGGACCCTGAATATATCCTGTCTGTCCTTTCTGGCCTGCCAGGTGTCTGTGGAGAGGTCTGCTGTTACCCTAATACTCCTCCCCATAAAAGTCAGGGATTTCTTGTCTCTTGCTGCTTTAAGGATCTTCTCTTTATCTTTGGAATTTGCAAGCTTAACTATTAAATGTTGAGGTGTTGAACGGTTTTTATTGATTTTAGGGGGGGGATCTCTCTATTTCCTGGATCTGAATGCCTGTTTCCCTTCCCAGATTAGGAAAGTTTTCAGCTATGATTTGTCCAAATACATATTCTGGCCCTCTGTCCCTTTTGGTGCCCTCGGGAACACCAATTAAACGTAGGTTTTTCTTCCTCAGGCTGTCGTTTATTTCCCTTAATCTATCCTCATGTTCTTTTAATTGTTTGTCTCTTTTTTCCTCAGTTTCCCTCTTTGCTATCAACTTGTCTTCTATGTCACTCACTCGTTCTTCCACCTCGTTAACCCTCGTCGTTAGGACTTCTAGTTTGGATTGCATCTCATTCAATTGATTTTTAATTTCTGCCTGATAGCTCTAAATTCTGCAGTCATGAAGTCTCTTGAGTTCTTTATGCTTTTTTCTAGAGCCCCCAGTAGCTGTATAATAGTGCTTTTGAATTGGCTTTCTGACATTGAATTGTAATCCAGATTTTGTAACTCTGTGGGAGAGAGGACTGTTTCTGATTGTTTCTTTTGAGGTGAGGTTTTCCTTGTAGTCATTTTGCTCAGTGCAGAGTGGCCAAAAGCAAGTTGTATTCGGAAAAGGAGAAAAAGAGAGGAGAGAAAGAAGGAAAGAAAAGAGAAAGAGAAAAAAAAAGGAAGAAAAAAAGAAAAAAAAAAAGAAAAAGAGAAAGAAAAAGAAAGAAAGGGAAAAAAAAAGGGGTGGGGGAAGGAAACAAATCAAAAAGCAAAACAAAACAAAACAAAACAACAACAAAAAGGAACCACGGGTGAGTATCTTCTGATTCTGTGTACTTGAAGTCCCTTGGCTTCCCCTGGAATTTGTCCGTCTAGCTGGTCTTCTGGGGGAGCGGCCTGTTGTGCTGATTTTCAGGTGTTAGCATTTGGGGGAGCTGCTCTGCCCCCTGCCTGGTGCAGGGCTCAGTGGGGGTTGTTTACCCCGTGAGGCCCCAGGAGGAACAGCCCCAGTGGCGGGGCCAGCTCTGGAGCCCTGCATTCAGCTCCCGCAGTAGCTCCAGAGCTCTCCGTCTGCAGGGCTTGGAGGCTCTGGGGCGGGGCCGCTGATCTGCTCAGCTCGGGGCAGGACCGTCCTTGCTGTCCTGGGCCCTCCTGGCCTCTGCCTGTCCAGGGGGAGGCCGGATCCTGGGCTGTGTCCTGGCGCCCTGTGCTCCGGCGCCTGCGCTGTTGGATTCGCTCCCGCCCCGCAGCCCCCTCCGCGGAGCCGCCCCCGAGCCCCTCCGAGCTGCTCCGGGTCCCGCCGTGCGCGCTGCAGCCCTTAGGGAGCTCGGCGCACTCTCCGGGGCGCAGGTCCCTGTTACTGTCCCAGGGAGCCCGAGGGCATCCCTGCCCTCCTGGGTCCTGCTCCAACTCCCTGCGAGCCCCTTTCCGCCCGGGAAGGTCGGTGCAGCTCCTGCTTCTCCGGGACGGGGCTCTCCTGTCCTGGGGACACTCGCCCCGGCCTCAGCCCGGCTCCTCGCGGGGCCCCTCCCCCTTGGAGGCCTTTGTTTCTTTATTTCTTTTTTCCCGTCTTCCTACCTTGATAGAAGCGCGAACTCTTCTCACTGTAGCATTCCAGGTGTTCTCTCTTTAATTCTCAGGCCGAATTCATAGATTTTCAGGATAATTTGAAGGTTTTCTAGGTAATTTGGTGGAGACAGGTGATTTGGGGACCCTACTCTTCCGCCATCTTGCCCCTCCCCCTATGGTTTTCTTTTTTAAAATTCCCCTGGCTATTCGGGGTCTTTTCTAATTCCACACAAATCTTAAAATAATTTGTTCAAACTCTCTGAAGAAAGTCCATGGTATTTTGATAGGGATTGCATTAAACGAGATATTTGCAAATGGCGTATCAGATAAAGGACTAGTTTCCAAGATCTATAAAGAACTTCTTAAACTCAACACCAAAGAAACAAACAATCCAATCATGAAATGGGCAAAAGACATGAAGAGAAATCTCCCAGAGGAAGACATAGACATGGCCAACACGCACATGAGAAAATGCTCCGCATCACTTGCCATCAGGGAAATACAAATCAAAACCACAATGAGATACCACCTCACCCCAGTGAGAATGGGGAAAATTAACAAGGCAGGAAACCACAAATGTTGGAGAGGATGCGGAGAAAAGGGAACCCTCTTACACTGTTGGTGGGAATGTGAACTGGTGCAGCCCCTCTGGAAAACTGTGTGGAGGTTCCTCAAAGAGTTAAAAATAGACCTGCCCTACGACCCAGAAATTGCACTGCTGGGGATTTACCCCAAAGATACAGATGCAAAGAAACGCCGGGACACCTGCACCCCGATGTTTATAGCAGCAATGTCCACAATAGCCAAACTGTGGAAGGAGCCTCGGTGTCCATCGAAAGATGAGTGGATAAAGAAGATGTGGTTTATGTATACAATGGAATATTACTCAGCCATTAGAAATGACAAATACCCACCATTTGCTTCGACTTGGATGGAACTGGAGGATATTATGCTGAGTGAAATAAATCAATTGGAGAAGGACAAACGTTATATGTTCTCATTCATTTGGGGAATATAAATAATAGTGAAAGGGAATATAAGGGAAGGGAGAAGAAATGGGTAGGAAATATCAGAAAGGGAGTCAGAACATAAAGACTCCTAACTCTGGGAAACAAACTAGGAGTGGTGGAAGGGGAGGAGGGCAGAGGGAGGGGGTGAATGGGTGACAGGCACTGAGGGGGGCACTTGATGGGATGAGCACTGGGTGTTATTCTGTATGTTGGCAAATTGAACACCAATAAAAAATAAATTTATTATTTAAAAAAAAAAGAAAATTTCCCTCAACTGAAAAAGAGTAGTTAAGTTGAAAGAGTCCACTGATGATTCAATAAAACAGATGAATACAGAGCCACCACAAGACATGTTACACATGTTATTTGAGAACACTGGGGACAGAGAGAATACCATACAAACTCCCATAGAGGAGAAAACAGGTTACAATAGAGAGAATCAAGAATTGGAACACTTTTGAAGTTCCAAGTAGCAATATTGAGTTTTGGAATCAAAGGAACAACACGTTCAAAATTCTAAGGGAAAAGTATTTATGATCAAACAATCATAAAGAGTGAACACAATAAATATGTGCACTAGATTGCTATAGCTGTCTGACAAAGTCATAGAGATTAACAATAGAAACAATAGAAATTAATTTTCTCCCAGTTCTGGAGGAAGAAGCTGCCTCAAGCTTAGATGTAATTACTTTTTATACAACCAAAAGATTGTGGGCAAGAAAAGGAGAAGGAAAGCTGTAGGAAAGAGGACGAGAGAAAAAAGTGGTATCTTGGAATTGCTTTATATTCATGTTTAGCAATGGACAAAGAAAATCAACATATGTGGAAAACCCATATAGCAAAATTATCTATTCATATATTGTGTACATGTGTTTATTAATGAACAAATTTACTTAACATTTACCATAAACATATATACACTGTGCTAATTTCACATTACATAGGTATTATGAATTCCAATTTACAAATAAAAGAATTGAAGTTCAGAATCAAACAGCTTGTGAGTGTTACAGGGCTAGGATTTGGGGCCCAGGTCTCACAGACGCCAGAGCCTGTGTGAGCTCAAGCAGGAAGCCTTAAGGACAGACAATGTGAGTCATTCATCCTTGTCCAGCCCTACACAGTGCCTGTCAGAACTGTGCTTGATGTTGACTGAACTAAAATGGATACTCAGGACGCAAACATGAAAGCGCTGCAGTATTTAAATCTATCAGAGATCACTGTTATTTCCCATTCAAAAGTGAACCAGAATGAAGAGGAAATCTTTTTTTTTTTTTTTTAAATCTATAACAACAAGTTTGGAAACCTAGTAATTTCCTGATTAATCCTCAGACCAGATAAATCCAATTTAGAACAACCTAGGCCTCAGCTCTCTACTAATTAGGATGCTACTGTAATTGAGTCAATAGTAAGGTTTTGCCAAATTTACTAAGGCAATTGTCATTGCATGAATTGATCAGTCAGTGATTCATCTCTTGTCTTAGTCTGGTTTTGGTCAGAGGCCTTAATTTTGTATTCCCTTATTGGAGCTGAATAGGACTGAGTGCTGACCAAAGGGACAGATCTATCTGCTTTCTTGCAGTTCATCTATATTGTTGTGGTCAGCAAAGACCTAGAAACCCTGCCAAGCAACCACATAACTTGAGAGTTGGTAAAAATTTATTTTCCATAATTCCCTGATCTTTTTTCTTTTTTGACATTTTCCCCCCTTCCATTTTAGTGAGATCCTTTGTCTATCCCTGCAATAGGCAAAGTACCACCCCCCCCCCCCCCCTTAGCTCTTCCTTCCTCTCTTTTGTTTTTTAAAACTTTCATTTTACCCAGGGACATTTTAAATGCAGATAACTTTAGTCAAAGGATTAAAGTTTACACCGTAGAACTCCAGGTATTAGAGGTTATTGCTGTCTCTCGCTTAGCTCCCTTCTCTGTAATGCCTGAGCAGGGACTCCGCCAACTAGAGTTCTATTTTGTGCCTGGCTCTCTGATACGGCCTGCCAGTTGGGGGCCCTACAGGGAGACTGGAAGGGGAACAACAGTGGGTGAAGGGATCTGGTCTTTCTTATTTGCCTACTGTCCTGTCAATGTTGCTCCAGCAGTGATTTTTCAACCTCAAAGTGGCAAGTGGTTCCAGTTTCCATCTTAGAAACACCCCAAACTAGACTCATTGCATTGCCCTGTAACCCAAAGGTACTAACACCAGCAGAGCAGCCTTTTCTCCTCAGTGGTGTGGGGGTCAGTTCCAGGGAACAACCATCTTTGAGCTTCAAGGTTCTGATAAAACCCAACCTGTTCCTCCAGACCCCCTAGCCCTAGAGGCCCTAGCTCCTTCCTGCATCTCCTGCAGTTAATATCTGTGTGGACTCAACACTCCCGTGTCCCATGTGAGATTTTAGTTCTCTGATACTTATTTAACGGATGCCCAACATTAACCTCTCTGTTGAAACAACTGCAGGGTTTCAGTTTTCCTGAGTGGAGCCTGAGAGGTCCAGGGAGCTAGAAAGAGAAACATGGGGAAAAGGCCTTCTCTCTCTTTGAAATCACATACAATATAAACAACCATCTAGCTAGTCTGCTTGTTAATCTGACAGGAATATTATCATGGTATCAAGATGGTTTCTGAATTTGAATTTTGGAATATTTCTATTTCAAATCTTATTTCTACCCTACATACTTTTTCTTTCTTCTGCCTGTCTTTGCTAACTTGTAAGGAAACATTCCTTCCTAAAAGAATGGAGGGTGTTTAAAACAAAGCAATACAGTCCAGGACATCATCTGAACCCCAGAAAAGCTCACAGACTAATGTGTTATATAAATGTGACAAGACAAAATAATTTTGACAGAAGGTATTCCTGGGTAGATTGCTTTATTATTCCCAATTTGCTGCTTTTCTCTGTGAAGATTGTATATCCCTACCCATTATCATGGACTCACAGAGGAGTACGATTTCCCCTCCCATCTTCAAAATTGGCCCTGAGACTTATTTTGGCCAATGGATTATGAGCAGGAGTGATTACGGCACATCTAGGCAGAAATTTTAAGAGCCAGTGTGTGGCTTTGCCATTGCTTTCTCCCTCTGCCCCCAGAATGCATGTCTTAGGTAGAGGTTTTATCTTTAGCCAATACCCCATAAGAAAGAAGACATGTAAAGCAGAGCCTCAACTGGCCCAAAGCTAATATATTATGTGAGCAAGAAATACGTAAGCCACTTTGAGTAAGACATTGGGATTTGAGGGATGTTAGTGCAGCAGAATCTAGCATAATCTGACTGGAACAGTCAGATGATCCTGAAATTATGGCTTAATTGACTCTGTCCTGAAGATGATGGATTTTTTTTCTCCCTCGTGGAGAAACTATGCCAGTCCACAATAAAGTGATGGGAGAGAAGGGTGAGGTTTGTGGGGAGGAGAGGAGCAAAAAGCTGTGGAGGCTTCAGTAGAGGAGGGATATTTTTGTCAGAGGTAGTAAGGGAGGGTGTGAAGGAAGAAGAGAGGATAAAAAATGGTTGCTGAGACCATGTACTTGGCTTTTTTGTGTCCTTTGAGAAACTCGAGTAAAAACTGGAAATCCCTTCTAATTACTTTTTGCTGTAGTATGCTTTGTGTCACATGGAGATATGGAAACAAATAATCATGGTACAATATAATCACTGCCATAATCACAGTATTTACGAAGGCTAATGGGCCCAGAATTCTAACGCCATCTGAATGAGACACGAGGGGTTTTAAAAAGATGACAACATGGGCAGCCTGGGTGGCTCAGCAGTTTAGTGTCACCTTCAGCCCAGGGCATGATCTTGGAGACCCAGGACTGAGTCCTATGTCAGGCTCCCTGCATGGAGCCTGCTTCTCCCTCTGCCTGTCTCTTCTCTCTCTACTCTCTGTGTCTCTCGTGAATAAATAAATAAAATCTTAAAAAAAAAAAAAGATGATAACATCTGAACTAGTTCCTTTTTTTTTTTTTTTTAATTTTTATTTATTTATGATAGTCACACAGAGAGAGAGAGAGAGGCAGAGACATAGGCAGAGGGAGAAGCAGGCTCCATGCACCGGGAGCCCGACGTGGGATTCGATCCTGGGTCTCCAGGATCGCGCCCTGGGCCAAAGGCAGGCGCCAAACCGCTGCGCCACCCAGGGATCCCCTGAACTAGTTCCTGAGGGAAGAACAGGCTTTCACCAGAAAGTGAGGAGAAGAGCACACTTTAGGAAGATATATTGGGAGTCACAGGACAGTTAGGTAGCCACCGCTGCTGTATGGTAAGAACTTTCAGCACATTCAGACCAGGAAGCTGGGAGGAGGGGAGGAAAGTAGTTTTAAGTGCCATGCCCTAAGGAGTGTGAACTTGATCCCAAAGGGCTTAGGGAATCTTTGAAAGCTGTTAGGCAAGGAAACAATGCTACCACATGTGACAGTCAATTTATTCACTACTCAAGGATGAGGAAAGGTGCCTGGTTATGGGAAGAGGAAGGGTAGAAATCCAAGATATTCTGCTTGCCAGTCTGTGGGCTGTGAATTATTAGAGGAAGGATGTCCTAACTATACAAAGGCCTTATGTGGGCTAGTGGTAGGAGCCTTGCATGTGACCCCGCTACAGGGGTATGGTGGATATGGCAGTGCAGAAAGATGAAGAAGGTGAGTAGACTTAACAATTGTTCATGCAAGAGTTGGTGGTCACTTTGATTAAGGCAGTGGCAGTGAGGTCAGAAAGAAGGAGCTAAGCCAGAAGGACTGAGTAGTGATGGTGGACGATGAGGAGGATGGTAGTGTCCAGGTTGGTCAACATCCAGTGGTGATACCATTAGTCAGGGGTAGAAAACAGAAAGGTGTTATACTAGGGTGAGAGAAGTGGGAAAAAACATTTCTAAGACATTGTTCTGAGTTAGCAGCCATTTGAATAAAGTACTATTTGTGAAGGCCATAGGTTTAATTCCTCTCCCTGTTCTCCCCCGCCCCCCCAACCTGTGCTTTTCTCAGATGTGAGATGCATCCTGTGCAGGCTCTGGATTTTAGGTTCACAAAGCAGCCTCCCCAGATGTATTGCTTCCCATAGGGTGAGGTCAGGTGAGGCCAGGCCAAGAAGGATGTGTCAACCTGGAGCCTGCCTCCAAATCACCAAGGCCACTTCTGGTCTTTATGGGCCTCTCAGGTCTACCCCCCACCCCAAAGACACTTCTATGCCTACCAAGTAGCCAAGCTGTTTGCAGGAGACATGGATGGCACCTGGACATGGGGCTGATGTGTCCATGACAGGAGCCTGTGGCTCTTCAGCATGGGGCAGAGCTGTGGCTAGGAGGAAAAGAGAGTAGGCCATGAGGCTCAGCGGGGGCAGGGGGGCATTTTCCCCACACCTCACCAATGCAATGATTTTCTAAGAATCCTGAGAACTTAGAACTTTAAGTCTTCATGAAGGTATATTTGTCAAGGTAGTAAAAGAAACTGTTGTACTTGTTAACATGATTTATCACTTCTAATTATTTCGATGTATGGTCTATAAGCTTCATTTGTACTCTTGCCCCAAGCCTTACAGTTGTTACAAGCAGGAATTCCCTTCCTCTAGATTCAACAGTGCTGGTTTAAACAAGATAAATACATTGTCTTTCATCCCAAAATCCTAATGAAGATAAATATGAGAGCCTGGGTTGGAGTATGCAGGCAGAGTAGATACAAGTGAGCTTGTAGAATCTGACTGTTTGGGAGGACTGCCTGCTTCTCCTAGCTCTGTAACTCAGATCATTAACTAACCCTCTCTGTTCCATTTCTCCATTTCTGGGTGGCTATAACAACACTACCAGTCTCATGAGTAACCTGATGTCTGGTAAGTGCTTGGTGAATATTAGCTACAATATCTTGGAAAGAGCATGGGTTTGAAATCAGGCAGATTTGGGATTACCCAAAGTCTGCTTGTTACTGTGCAGCACTGGATAAAGTACTTAACATCTCTGAGTCTGAGTTCTACTTTCTGTAAAGAAAGGATAATGAAATTACATTGCAGGGATACGGCAAAGGTCAAATGAGAAGATGAATGAAAAACAGGCAGGACAGAGCTCCCTCACCGCCCCGACCTCCCTTGTTCCTCCTGACGGCTGTTGCAGATGATGAAGCATAACATAATGCTTCAACATGCACTCCATCCACAAATGCAGTGCTAGTCCCGTTGCTTCTCTTTTTGTTAACCCCTGCTTACTTTATTATATGTAAATGTGGCAAAACTTCCCTTTTCCTATAAATTCTTTAAGTTGCCTTTCTATCATTTTGTGAGTAAAACAGCATCTTTCCCATAAAATTTAATATGCCCAAGTTAAATATTTAAAATAAAAATACGTTCACAGATACAAATACACATATGAACACAAGATAGCATTGTCTACTACAGTATAATACTTGGCACACAATACATTAAAAGCATTTGTTGAATGAATTGACAAAAGAAATTAAACATAACACCAACAAATGGAAAGATATTCCATGGTGATGGACTGGAAGAATTGATACTGTTAAAATGTCCATATTTCCCAAAGCATTCTACAGACGATGCAATTCCTATCAAAACACCAATAGCATTTTTCAGAGAACTAGAACAAATAATACTAAAATTTATGTGTAACCACAAAAGACCCTGAATATCCAAAGCAATCTTAAGAAAGAAGAATGAAGCTAGAGGTATCATAACCCCAGATTTCAAGATACAGTCATCAAAACAGTATGGTACTGGCACAGAAACAGACACATAGATCCATGGAACAGAACAGAGAATTCAGAAATAAACTCATGCCTAAATGGTTGATTAATCTACAATGAAGGAGGTGAGAATATATAATGGGGAAAAGACAATTTTTCAATAACTGATACTGGGAAAACAGCTACCTACAAAAGAATGAAACTAGATCACTTTCTTCAATCATACACAAAAAAATAAACTCAAAATGGACTAAAGACCTAAATGTGAGACCTGAAACCACAAAAATCCTAGAAGAGAACACAGGCAATAATCTCTTGGATATCAACCTTAGCAATGGTTTAGTAGATATCTTTCTCAGGGCAAGACAAATACGTGCAAAAATAAACTATTGACACTCCACCAAATCGAAAAGCCTTTGCAAAGAAAACCATCAACAAAATGAAAAGACAGCCTACTAAATGGGAGAAGATATTTGCAAATGATATATCCAACAAGGGGTTAATATCTCTATAAAGAACTGATATAACTCGACAACAAAAAACAAAAAAAGCTTGAAACCAAACCAAAACCCAACTAATCTGATTTTAAAATGGACAAAGAGCCTGAATAGACATTTTTCCAAAGAAGATGTATAAATGGCTGACAGACACATAAAAGAGTACTCAATATCACTCATCATCAGGGAAGTGCAAATCAAACTACAATGAAATATCATCTCACACCAGCCAGAGTGGCTAGAATAAAAAATGCAAGAAAAACAAGTGTTGGAGAGGATGTCGAGTCAAAGGAACCCCTCATGTGCTGTTGGTGAGAATGTAGAAAACAATATAAAGTGTCCTCAAAAAATTAAAACTAGAAATACCATATGATCCAGTAATCTCACTACTAGATATTTACCCAAAGAAAACAAAAGCACTAATTCAAAAAGATATATGCCCTATGCTTATTGCAGCATTATTTACAATAGCCAACATATGATATCAACTCAAGTGTCCACCCATAGATGAATAAAGAGGTCTCACTCACACACACACACAATGGAATATTACTCAGCCATAAAAAGAATGAAACCTTGCCATTTGTGACAACATGGATGGACCTAGAGGGTATTATGCCAAGTGAAATAAGTCAGATAGAGAAAGACAAATACCATATGACTTTTCTTATATGTGTAATCTGCAAAAACAAAACAAATTAACAAAGAATCCAAAAAACACCTTTTAAGTAAGGAGAATGAACTAGTTGTTGCCCTAGGGGAAGGGTTGGGGGAATGGATGAAATAGTTAAAGGGGATTATGAGGTATAAACTTCCAGTTATAAAATAAATAACTCATAGAGATGAAGACTACAACATGGGGAATCTAGTCAACAATACTGTAATAATGTTATATGGTGACAGATGGTGACTACATTCACCATGGTGAGCACTGTATAGAATTGTTCTATCAATACATTGTACACCTGAAACTAATATAACACTATATGTTAATTATACTTCAATAAGATGTATTATTGAATGAATGAGTTAATAAATGAAAATCTATTTACAGGGCAGCCCGGGTGGCTCAGCAGTTTAGCGCCGCCTTCAGCCCAGGGCGTGATCCTGGAGCCCATGTCAGGCTCCCTACATGGAGTCTGCTTCTCCGTCTGCTGCTTTTCCCTCTGCCTGTGTCTCTGTCTCTCTATGTGTGTCTCATGAATAAAAAAAATAAATAAAATCATGTAAAAAAACTATTTACAAATGGATATATGGGAAAAAATGTCTAAGTGACTTATTCACAGTTGGTCCTATGGATACTAAGAGAACACAGCTAACTAACTACTAGGTCTCCAGACAGCCAAAACGTGTCTGCACTTTTCCCATACCACCAGGTGTATCTTTTGCCCTTCAACTAAACTCATTAAGTTATGTCCTACTTACTTAAAAGAAGCTGTGTCATCTTCAGAAACATAAATCTCAGACTGTGTGGCTTGTTTCATTTTCAACTCAGTACAAAACTTCCCAGGACAGAGATAGGTTTCCTCTGACTTCGTGGATCAATAAAAAAAACCTGCATATTGAGGATCCTAATGCCAAATAAGTGATTGCAATAAAACACGTGTTGTGAGACCTGCCATAAGTCATGGGGGCACTAAAAGAACATTAATCCTATCTAAATCAATATCAGTATCTCTTTGCCTAAAGGACTCTCTAAAGATTTCAGATTGATGAAAACACCAGAAAAACTCCAAACAGAAAATATTGAAACAGGCACATGCTGGAAGAATCTGTAGCTTCAGCCATCCATGGTGACAGGAGTTAGAAAACAAATGTACGTATATTACTGATAAATGTTAAATGGTGGTGTATCCTGCCTTTAGTCAGTTTGGGCTGCTATAACACACTTCCATAGCTGGGTGGGTGGCTTCTCAATTGAAATTTATTTCCAAGAGACTGGAAAACTGAGGTAAGGTGGTAGTCTGGTCAAGGTCTGGTGAGGGTCATCCTCTTCTGGTTACAGAGGTCTGGTTGCATTCTTTCATGGTGGGCATTAAGTTAGCTCTCTGGCCTCTTCTTTAAGGCACTCATCCCATTCCTGAGGGCTCCACTATCATGACCTAATCACTCCTAATACTATCACAGTGAGGATTAGATGTCAACGTATGAATTTGGGTGGGGGGCGGGAAGTGGGTGACATAAATGTTCAGTCTGTAACATATCCACACCACTGAATAACATTTAGCTGGAAGAAATGCTTTTCCAGTTCAGGTCAGAGGTTCAACTCTGCAAAAATTAGTCTTTGTCACCTCAGACTTGCCCTTTATACACTGACTGCAGTGTACAAATTTGACTGCAAATTTTCAGAGATTCTCCCAAGAATTCTTATTGTACTTGTGGTTCTTCTTCATCATCATTGTCACTATATCTACCAATTGTTGAGTGTTTTCTATGGGCCAGGTACTGGACTAAATATTTTACACAAATCATTTCATTTAAGGTCCCTAAATCCTATTGCCACAACCTTCTCTTCCTTCCTTCTTTTTTTTCCCCTCTGCCAGAACTTACCTGTCTTCTGTTCTGGATCCCTGGGGCTTTGCAGATTATACAGCTGTGTGAGGCGGAATAATGTCAATAACTTAATCCCTAGAATCTATGACTATTTTAAGCTATATGGCAAAGGGGAATTAATATTCCAGATAGAATTAGGGTTATTTGTCGGCTGACTTTATAGTAGGAAGATTATCCGGGACCATTTAGGCAGGCCCAGTGTAATCACAAGCATCCTTAAAAATGGAAGAAGAAGGAAGAAGAGTCAGAGAAGGAGATGGGATGACAGAAGCAGGGTCAGAGTGAAATGATGTGACGTGAAAAGAACTCAACCACCATTGCTGACTCTGAGGACAAAGTAACAGGCCCAGAGTCAAGAATGCAGCAGCCTCCAATGCTGGAGAGGGCAAAGAAACAGGTTCTCCCCCAGCAACTCCACCAAAGAATACGGCCCTGTCACGCCTTGATCTTAGCGCAGTGAGACCCATGGCAGACTTCTAACCTACAGGACCATAATACATTTTGCTAAGTCATGAAATTCATGGTGATTTTTTTTTACAGCAGCCATAGAAAACTGATATATAATGTCAAGAGGATAAGACTGGAGCCAGAGTGCCTTACGTGAGAATCTACATCTTACTACTTACCCACTGTGTTTCCTTGGGCAAGTCATTTAACCTCTCTGTTCCTGTTTCCTCCTTTATAAAAGTAGGGATAGTGACTATACCTCATTCACAAACCTAATATTCAACAAAATCCCTACTGTTGTGTTGAATTGCTCTCTCTGAAATTATCTGAGTTTTGAGGGAGGCCTTCTGGAACTACAATGCTCCAATGAACAACTAATCCTAATGCTGAAGCCTCTTAGGCTTGCATACAATTATGGCTGATAAGCAACCTGTAGGTCCAGTTTGAGTGATACCATGTAAAATGACCAAATGGCATCATACAATGATTTATAAAAATGAGTATCCACAGGCTTGCTTTTATTGTTTCTCAAACGCAAATACACACTTAAATGGAACATGAGGCTATTTGCTTTTTAATAAATTCTCAGCTATAATTTTTGTAGAATGTAATTCAAACAATTGAGATTTACATGAGGTTAGTTTAGGATATACTGTAATATTTTGATGATGTCTAAACTCCTCCAAAATGTTATAGCCACACGCAATTAGTTCTCCAGAACCATGCTGAGGTATCTACCAAAAACAGCCCTACACAATGTTTGCTCTAAGGGGTTGGTAAGGAAATTGTTCACTGCTTTATTCACAGCTCTTCCCACTTTCCCTGTGTAAGAATTTTATTTCTTTCAAATGCTAGGAAAATGCTAAAAAAAAAAAAAAAAAAAAAAAAAAAAAAACCTCTGCTTCACTAAGGGATTGGTTTTCCTCCTCTGATAATCAGAACTATGTGACTTACTATGTTTCTCTCTCCCTTCTACCCACTATGCTTAAAGCCCAGTTCGATGGCTCATTTATCAACCATTACAGAGAGATAGACCACTGAGGCCTGCAAATCTGAGCCTGTTTTTCTTTCTTCCTGAACTTGAATGCCTACTCTAAATTATATTCTCTTTAGTTCAGAATATTTACTTATATTTTACCATTTTATTTGTATGTTGAATCCACCTTAAATGTTTTAATGAATTCCAAGGGCATTTAGGTATATTTACATGCATCTGTTCACACTAGTGCAATGCTGCTAGAAGGTAAATTATACTTTGGCTCTGCCCACGTGGTATATACCCAAGGTATCAGCATTATGGAGAAAACACACTTCTCTCCTGTTTGCTAATCTGCCATTGACTGGAGTGACATGAGCAAGCTACTCAGTCTCTATGACTTTCATCATACTACCTCCACCCTCAGAGTTGTAATGCATCTATGATGCAACTCTGGAGTAGAGGAAGTATTTATAAATAGTGGCCATGGGGCATCTTGGTGGCTCAGTTGGTTAAGAGTCTGCCTTTGGCCCAGGTCATGATCCCAGGGTCCTACGACAGAGTCCCACATTGGGCTCCTTGCTCAGTGGGGAGTCTGCTTCTCCCTCTGCTCATGTGTGTGTTCTCTCTCTCTCTCTCTTTTTGTCTCTCAAATAAATATAATCTTAAAAGCAAATAAATACATGGGTGGCCACTACCACCTTATATCATCGCAATTGTTGCTACCACTACTTGAAAATAGCCTTTAGCCCATTGGCTGATTACTACTGTCCATGCCTCACTGCCATGGTTTCTTGGCTTATTCAGCTGAGAGGGCAAAGAGAGGTTCCAGAGAACCTTCCACCAACAGCCCTTTAGGAACTTTCTCCTGTTCTTACCAGCCCTCACTGGCCCTAGCACCAAGATTTCCATGGTTAGTGCTTTCTTGGGCAAAAGAGCCTTGTTGTTTTGTTATTCCCTAGACTTCTTTGTCATTCCTCAGGACCATGGTCTGGAAAGGGAGAAAAAAAGCATGTAAGCCAATTTTATGTCAAGTGGTCTTTTGATGTACACACTTGACATTTCCCACATGCACAAGATATATGAATTAAAAGGTATAATGTAGGACTTAAAAGTCTTGGGGTCAGGCATTAATCCTGATAACAGAACTCAAGAGCCACAAAACTGGATAGGGAAGATAGTCTATTAGCAAAATTGAGACCAAAGATAAATCAACAAGCCAGAGGTAAATTCAAGCAGAACACTGAGACCACAATTGACTGACTAGCTGACTGCGGCTTTCAACTTTTCATGTGGATGTTCTAGGCTTAGATGAAAGAACCAGATTCTGGATTCCTGGTGCTGTCCTTCAGCAGTGCCAACTCCGCTGCGGTCCTTTCCTGTTCTGCTATGTCTCATGATCATAACCATACCCTGGGTGCCACTGGCTGCCCTCAGGGGATTTCCTGCCCTCAGTTGCTCACAGTCTAGCAGGGGGAGAAAGGCATGCAAGCAAATATCATGTCAAGGGGTCCTTTTATAATGTCTAATTCAGGGATCCCTGGGTGGCACAATGGTTTGGTGCCTGCCTTTGGCCCAGGGCGCGATCCTGAGGACCCGGGATCGAATCCCACGTCGGGCTCCCGGTGAATGGAGCCTGCTTCTCCCTCTGCCTGTGTCTCTGCCTCTCTCTCTCTCTCTCTCTCTCTCTCTCTGTGTGACTATCATAAATAAATAAAAAGATAAATAAATAAATAAATAAATAAATAAATAAAATGTCTAATTCATACATACACCGGACACATGCTAAAACATTTTGTATACAACCAAGCTTTGCAAGGAAATGGGTTGATACTAAGTTATATGTGGTATATGTTTTCACTACAGACTTTTTAAAGCTAGAAATGTAAATCAATCAATTTATCTATCTCATCTCATTTAATCTCTCCTCTCCTCTCACTGGGATGTCTGCAGCTGTCCTCTGATTTCTGCTTCTACTCTTGCTTCCTACAGTCTGTTCTCAAAGGAGTCAGAATGATATTTTCAACAATTAAGTTAGACGATCTCTTTCCTTTGTAAAAGCCAAGGCTACATATGATCAGCCTCTCTCTTTCCCTTCTAACTCATCACTGTTGACTGTGTCATCATTTCTATTTCAGCCACAAAGGTCTTACTTTTCCCCCAAACACATCCATATGTGCTCACACATTTGGGCCTGTGCTTTGGCTTATTCCCTTACCTGGAACCCCCTCTCTGTTCCCTCCTCTTATCTCCTTCAAATCTTTTTCAAATCGTACCTTCTATCTGAGGTCTACAGAAGAATATAAACACCATCTTTTGAAAATTTAACCTGCACCCATATGCCCATGCCAGAGTTGTTCATTTTTAACACCCCTACTTCTCTTTTTCTCTTTTCCCATAGTATTTATCACATCCTAACAAGCTTTAAAATGGATTTTTAAAATGTTTACCTCAACACTACTGACACATAGGGCCAAAGACCTCTTTGCCATGGGGGTTGCCTGCACATGGAGTGATATTTAGCCCTCCATCCCCTTGATACCAGTAGCACTCTCCACTTCTAGTTGTGCAACCAAAAATGTTTCCAGACCTGGCCAAATCATGCCTCTGTTGGGAATCACTGGTTTATAATTTGTTGCCAGTTGGCCCCAGCCATAAGGTAAGCTCCAGGAGAGCAAGGATCTTGGCCTATTTGCTCACTGTTGATTCCCAACAACAGGCATGGAGCATGTGAATGATTGAGTACCTATTTAAACTTATGCACATACAACAAACACAACTTTCAAAATCTTCTATTAGGAAATAGTCAATATTTAATTTTACTTCATTTTTTTTACAAATTTTCATAAAAATAGACTAATGGTAATAACAGGAATAAAATTATAGGGAGAAACATTTTTTCTGCTTATATCTAACATATTTTCCTGAAAGGCAATTCAGAATTGATCTATTTCTTGAACGAATATATTGTACATCTATTATAAAAAGTGTCATGAATCTTTTCTACATTTCCTTTTCTCTACCAGCAAAAACCTTTATTTTGAGTATCAACCTTAAGAAGTAATTTCCTCAAGGATACCACTGCAAATGCCATTGTAAGAATGAAGGGTGATGATATTTAAGCAGGCCAACATTCAGAGGCAAGGAGGTGACAAGGAAAAAAATTAAATCTTAAATAGATTTGTCTGTCATCATTATCAGATTCAGCTAGAGTTTAAATGATCTCAGATAGTGGGTGGTCCTGCCAGAAGGGCATCATGTGATAAAAGACAGTACAGCAATGATTCTCAAATGGAGAGAGTGCTGTGATTTTGAACCCATCCTCCTCCCCTCCCTAGGAAAATTTGGCAATGTCTGGAGACATTTTTGGTTTTCATAACTAAGAGAGGAAGAAGCTGCTTCTAGCATCAAAAGGATAGAGGACAGTGATCTACTAACCATGCTAAGATGCACAGGACAGCTCCCTACAACAGGGTTATTCAGCCCAAAATGGCAACAGTGCAAATGCTGAGAAATCCTGTAGTGGAGTGCAATGCTTAAGAATGTGGAGTCTGGAGCCACCCTGTCTGAATCTGAAATTCTATTCCATCACTGAGACAGACTGCTTAGATGTTTAGAAACCTGTTTCCCTTTTCCCCTTGGGCACACATATGGACTAGTTATGATAGCATCCCTTGAGTAGAGGTAATTACATGACTGAACTCTGGTCCGTGAAATTTGGGTATAAGTGTTGTCCACCACTTCTTAGCCTGGCCCATAAAAACTTTCTACAAAATTACCCATCTCTCTTTTTCTATCCACCACATGCAAGAGATCTAGGGGACAGCAATTACTACACAGAAGTGGCCTGGATACCTGAATGGCTATGTGGAGTAGATATCCTCATGGTCCTATACTAGACAATGATGTGAACAACAAGGGAACTTCTATTGTGTTAAAGCACCAATATTCAGGGTCTCTTCAGTGGGTGGATTAGCCTAGTTATGTGATCTACTGCAGATTCCTTAATTTCTTTGTGCTTTTCTTTCCTCATCTGCAAAATGTTAACAATAACACCTCCTCTCTCATAGTGTTGTTGTAAGGATTAAGGTTCTTAAAATAATGTCTGGCATCTAGTAAGACCTTTCCTAACTGTAGGCATTTGGTGATATCATAAAATGAGCAATAGCATCATATGTTGACTTAGAGACATGCATACTCACTGGTTTGCCTCCACTGGTTCACAAACATTGATATGTGTTCAAATGGGTTGCCAGGCCATTTGTTTTTTAGTCGATTCTCAATTTTAAATTTTTGTGCAATATAGTTCAGAATATAAAGATCCATGATTGGATTATCCCATGTTGCCTTTATTACTCTCATCCTTACTCCATTCATTTAGTGGACAAACATTGAGCATCTGTGGTATGCTCGGCACTGTGTTAAGTATCAGAGATATAATTGTGAGCAAAATCAGACATGGTGTATGCCTCCATGGAGTTCAGTTTATCTGGAGAGTTTAAGGATTAATCATGTAACAACCAAATGATTATAAGGTTATATCATTTCAAATTGTTAAAATGTTATATAGGAAACATATGACTGAAAGAGAAAACAGCAAGAAGACCTGGTCTTTGGAAAGAGGAGAGGAGGGCTTCCCTGGGAAGAGTTCTGGAGCTGGGTTTTGAAGTATAAATGAGTAAGCTGGGGAAGGGGTAAGCAATGAGAAGAGAATTCCAAGAGAAAACACAGCATATGCAAATGCCCTGAGGGGAGGTGCATCCAAAGAACTGAGAGAGGCTGTATGTGACTGGATCATAAGAAGGGAGGGTGGAAGATAGTGAAGGCAGATAAGGCTGGAGAAGAGTTGACCACTTGATCAGGTCATCTGAGGCCTTGTAGGTCACCTTAATAATTTTGGCATTTATTCTAAGGTTTTTAAGCAGGATCAGGTGACATGATTAGATGTGCATTTTAAAAAGATCATTCCACATGCATTTGGGAGAATGGATTGGAGATGGGCAAGGATAGAACTGGTACATCACATCTGGTTTCAGAAGAGAGGTAATGATGGTGGAGATAGAGAAAATTTGTTAGATTACAGAGACACTTAGCTTGTAAAATTGTCAGCCATTGGATATGTAGTGGATGCAGGAAGCAGAGGTGAAGCAGAGGTCTAGAACAGCTTCCTGACTCTGGTTTCAACAACTGCACAAATATTAGTGCCATTTATTAGACTAGGGGTGATGGAAGTGGGCCACACTGGAGAAGAGGACGGATTGAATTTGGTCTGGGAGGAGTGTGCCTGAGCTAACTTCATAGCATCTACATTCTTTATTCACATGATTGTTCTATTTTCATTTTTTATCTATTCACTTCTCATTTAACAAATCATCATTAAGCACCAACTATGGGATTCAAAAATGATGATACAGACATAGACTTTCAAGAACTTTATAGTCTATATGGTTCTACATTAAGAGCTATAATAGAAAATAGAAGTATTATCAGGATACAGAAAAATGCACCTCACCAAGAATTTACTTCTAAAACCTAGAAGTGATATAACCTGTCTCCTAGTTCTATCCTCACCCAACTTCTATTCATTCTCCTGAGCGCATCATTCTGAGTGAATACAGAATGATGTTTTCAAAATGCATATCTAAGGTTGGAAGCCTTGGGAGGTTTTCTGAAGAAAACGCCCCTGATAAAACCTGAAAGAAGGGAATCTAAGGGAAAAAGTACACCAAGTAGAAGGAAGATGTGCAACAGAAGGTAGGGGGGCACCATGAGTTAAGAAGGTCCAAGTAGTTCATTGTGGATCACGTGCTCAACAGAGAATCGAAGCAGGATTTAGTGAGTCAGCTTAGGAGTCTGGGCTTTATCCTGATTTCAAAGTATTTTTAAGACTTCTTTTCCACTTTGATCATTATTTATTAGACTCCTAATTTTTTCTCTCTTTCTGCTACATTCATGTACACACACATACACACACACACAAATCTATTATTCTCATTTATTCCTAGACAAACACAATATCAAATATTCTGCAAAATCAAGAAGTCACATGGGATTTTGGACTGCATTCGGAAAACCAGGAAGTCATATTATGAGCCTTAGAGCTCATTCATCAGCTACTTCTAATTACTTTAAACCCATTACTGTCACCTTAGAGAAGCATCCACCCATAGGGAATTTTTTTTTTTTCTGATTGTATCAATCTTTTCCAACTAAACAGCCAGCACTCCTCGAGTCTCACTTTTACACATTCATTAAGGGGATTTTGTCTGCACAGTATGACAATTCTCAGAAAGAAATCCCCACTGTCCATGATGTTTAAGACTTGTGTTTAATTCTTCATCACCAGACTACATGATGGAACTCTCTAAACTACTCTCTTGATCCCACTGAGGCCTGATTCTTAGGTTTCCTTCCTTCCAACTATCCTTCTGCTTTTTTCCTCCTTCGTTCTCCTGTCTCAAAAGCTCATCTTCCACTGATCATCTCCTTTTGCAAACAATAATGCCAGGTTTTTTCACAACCTATGCCCATTCACAGAAAACCACTTTTAGTTCTTTAAACATCCCATTCTGTTTCATGCCCCTCTCTCTGTCTCTCTGTGTCTCTGTCTGTCTCTCTCTTCACACACACACACACACACACACACAGCGCAGAACCTAATGTTGGACTTGATCTCATGACCCCAAGATCATGACCTGAGCCAAATCAAGAGTGGGACGCTCAACTGACTGATCCAACCAGGTGCCCCATATCCATATACTTTTATACATATATTACTCTCTCGAGATATGGTTCTCCCATTACCTATCTGGACAAGTGTTATCCTTCAAGACCCATATCAAGCATTTTTGTGTGTGTGTTCAACTCTTAGGTTTTAGAGCCTCCATCCAAATCTGGAGTATGGAGCACTCTTTAAGTCACACCCATCATACTGTGTACAATTATTTAAAGTGGTCTTCTGTCTTTACTAGCTAGGCTGGGGCAAAGATTGTTTATTATTTGTCTTATATCCTCTGCACCTAGAGTGCCTGGCAAGAAGTTGACATGGAATCAGTGACTGTCAGATGAATTAATTATTCATTGAACCAATGCCCAAACATATTTTTAAAAAAAGGCCTCTCAAATCTGTGATAGAAAGGGTCAAGTAGGGATGCCTGGGTGGCTTAGTGGTTGAGCGTCAGCCTTTGGCCCAGGGCATGATCCTAGCATCCTGGAATCAAGTCCCAGGCTCCCCACAGGGAGCCTGTTTCTCCCTCTGCCTAGGTCTCTGTGTCTGTGTGTCTTTCATGAATAAATAAATAAAATCGTAAAAAGAAAAAAAAAGAAAAAGAAAAAGAAATGGCCGAAAACATCTGTGAGCCTATAAGCTATACAGTCCTTCTTTTATTATATATTTTAGAATACTTATAAAGTATAAAGGGTTTCATTCCTTAGGGATTCTGATGCATACCCAGGTGCTTCTGCCTTTGGGAAACTTGCTAAAAATTTTTTTCTAAAGCAAGAAAGAACATCAGGAAATGTAACCAGCATGAAGATGACCTTCCTCTTCTATTTACCTATATCTCTTTGAAGTAAAGCAAAACCCTAGGCACATACCCTATGTTTCATAGATTCTTCTGGCTACCTACTTATGAGCCATCTACTTATCCATTCATGATTCTATCCATCCAAAAACTGTAAGATGCTCCCTCACTGTTATGGTATTCTTTTAGACAGGTAAGAAGCAAAGGGAAAATTCTGCATATAAATCAGACTCTACTCCAGAAGAATTTAAAGCATACAATCACTTGCCTAAGAAACTTCAAGATGAACAACACAGGCATAGCAAAGGTTTAAGCTAAGAGCAGGAACATGTCAGCTCTCATTTATCTTTTTACCATAAAAAACACCCATAGGTCTTATCTTTGAGTTAACATGAAACCCTTTTCATTTTTTAGTTCCTGTGGAGGATTTAACTGGGATTTTAAGGTCAGGCTGTGAGTTTCATGTCTTTTTCACTGACTCTTTTAAATGCTCACATAATGTAGCTGGGTTGGCATCAATCTGACATGTGGAGGTCCAGAGTTTGGCTATTTTAGAGGCTTACAAAGTTGTTTCCCTTGTATTATATATTATATGTATAATATAGAACATCTATTCTTTAATTTTTCTTTTCTCCTTTATCCGCTAGAAGTCCAAAGACATTAACTGATTTTCTGTTGCTGGAACATGCCGCTGACCATACATTCCCTGCCACCTGACAAGTGCTTTTTGGTTTATTTCTTTTTCTCAAAGCTAGCAACTTATTTTTTTCCAAAAACAATGTTACCCTCCCCTTGGGTTGGACTCCCCTTGAGTAAGTAATTTCCTCCCCTTGAGTAAGTCATTTTGCTGTGTGTCTATGGCTAGAACAGGGAGAGCCAGGAATTTAGGTAAGTCATTTCCTCCCCTTGAGTAAGTCATTTTGCTGTGTCTATGGCTAGAATAGGGAGAGCCAGGAATTTGGGAATCTGGCTGAGAGCGAGGCTATGTCAAACTTATTTGCCTTTTGAGAGGCTGTTTTTGCTTAGTTTTTTACAGTTTTTGGCATGCTTCCCTCTCCTACTACTGACACCACTATTCCAATTCTTGTCTTCTCAGAAGTTCAGTTTCCTATCACTTTTGCAATTCCTCAAAGGCTCAATTACTTAGCCAACCCCCCCACCAACCCCCCCGCCACATGTCAAAAGTGACAAATTACTATCCAGAACCTGAAAGAAGAGCCAGCAACTGGGCTACTCAGGGATGTGGCTTCTCCTGGGGGCAACCTGGTAAGTTGCTCAAGAAAGGGAACTGAGAAGCGTGTGGAGACTGGTGAAATCAAACAAAAGACCCCTCTTTTCAATGGGGCCATGGGTAGACCAGTTTCCCTGTCTGCTGGTTGGAAATGGTGAGCGTGCAGGGGCTCGGAGCATGGGGACTGGCAGAGATGCAAAACGGAAAGAGCCTGGGTCTCTGAATCACCATGGAGAAGGTCATTCACCCAACACACACATGGATTCATGTTCTACTGTGTCAAGCCACGAAGACATGGGAATGGTCTGTTAGAACGGTCGGCTTACCCTAATACAGAAGGGACATGAACACTCACAGGACTTTCAGGGAAGAAAGGCACTCAGCTGTTCCTTCCACATGCCAAGGACTCAAAGGTGTGCAGGAGAAGGCTCTATCACAGCTGCATGTCCTTAGTAAGACAAGGGTTTTCACATGAAACACTCACTGGTGGATCCTTTGCTGGCTGAAAGGGGCAGTGTAGCAGTCATTCTCCTCCAGGTCTGGCAGTGTCTCCTTGTCCAGCCTCATGGGCTTCTTAGGTAACCATCTCCGAAACCTGCTTATTTGTTTATCGATCCTGTGGTACATGAAAGGCAAGACCAAAGGGTACAATATGTCAACAATACCCCAAAACACAGGCGGAAGTCTCTACAGAGCCATAATCACAACACCACACACACTAGACACTCTCACTTTATTCATGAAAGAAGAGAGCCTCAACTCCAGTGTTTTTTCAAATTTCGTCATGGGACTTCAATATTATTGTCTGTGAAACAATGGCTGAGAGTTACATGTTTACCCACATGTCAATAAACAACCATGGCTGGAAGCCTCTGGAAAGGAGGTGGATAGCCTTAACTCAAGCAAAGCAACAGAGACCTTAACTTCTTACATTCTGCAGGTTTTAGAAACTCATTTTGTATTTGGAAAATTTCCCCATCTTTTCTTGGTTAGGAAAGTGCTCTAGCTGTAGTTAACTTTCAGCAGGGCAGCCGACAGCACATCCCAGTGGGTTGACTGTGTGCAGAGAGCGTGATGTCATGATTTTCTTCCTGCCTCTCACATCTTCCCTGAACTGTCTCTCAGTAGACAGCAGCCTGTTTGGCTTTCATTCTGTCTTTCAAGCAGATTCCATGGTTCTCAAGGTATGGGGGCATGATGACACATGTGTCACTCTGGCCAGGGCATGCAATGATGCCAAATCACAGAAAACAACGGTGTCGTAAGGGCGGTTTACAAGCCACAGTTTTCCCCCTTCCCATGCCCTCTGACTTCTGCTGATGAAAACATCTGGCTTACAAGTGACCAGACTGTCATTCATTCACAGAAAACTACTAGAAGGAACAAAATCCACAGCACACTTGAAAACAACTGTGCTACTTCAGATGTCTATACCACTGAAGAAATATCTTCCAAGAGCATATATCAAGTAGCATCTCTGTGAGGCAGAATGAACAGGTACCATACTCATTTTACACATCACAAAAGAGACTCACAGTGGGTAGGTATCCAGCACTAATTACTCAGCCAGTGAATAAAGCTAGGAACAGAATGCAGGTTTTGGACTCTTGATTTTAGGGATCACCCCAAAGTAGTTGATACTGGAAATCTTCACTTAAGCACTACTGAGTGGATGGATTTCTCTAATGAAGAAAATATCTAAATGCCTTATAAGTCAAGGTGGCCCAGGTGGCTCAGTGGTTTAGTGCCGCCTTTGGCCCAGGGCGTGATCCTGGAGACCTGGGATGGAGTCCCACGTCGGGCTCCCTGTGTACAGCCTGCTTCTCCCTCTGCTTATCTGTCTCTCTCTCTCTGTCTCCCATAAATCAATCAATCAATCAATCAATCAATCTTAAAAAAACAAATGCCTATAAGTCTATTCATTAAAAACATACGGAATTTGGGCATGATTTTTTTCCAATTCAAAAAATATTTAACTGCAATTTATCCTTTTCAATGAAACTCCCAGGTGAAGGAATTGCTTTTTTATATAACCAATCAGCTCCAAGATGAAAAATAATGGTTAACTCTTTTACCATTTCTTTTATCCTCTGTAGGATTCCAGTTTCATCACAACCTCCTTTTGCCAGTGGTGGCTAGCCTTTTTTCAGAATCCCTGAAATTTCAAATTGGAAAGAATCTCACAACTTCTCTAGACCCTTCCTTTCAAAGACAACTAATACCTACTACATATACACACACAGAAATAAAGATTCAATTCAAGGTCATGTGCCCAGAAGAGAATAGTACATTGGAAGGGCCCAAAGCCCCAGGAAGAGGAAACAGTTCCCATCTTCTCCATTTTTCTTCCTCCTGGTCCTCTCCTCCCTCACCACTCTCTTTGAAGATACTCTCTTTAAAGTATAGTGACATAATGCGCACCAGAGACACAGTATGACATAGTGATTGAGAACATGGGGTTGAAGTATCTGGACTCAAATCCTGACTGTAAATATTAGCAGTGTGACCTTGGGCAAGTTATCCAACTTTCCTGTGCCTTAATTTCCTTATCTATAAAGTGGGCATGATAATGATACTCAATTCATAGGGTTGTGGTGATTCATCAATAGGTATCTAAAATCTCCAGAAAGGTGTCTGGTGTACACTAAGTACTGGCTATTACAATCTCTTTTTCCACAAAAAATAAGAATTTGAGCAACCAGCTTGCCTCTTAACATTTTTGTCTTTCTCTTCAATTCAAAGTTAATTGTGCTTCACCAGCATCTATAACTTGTCCAAGTTCAATGATTTAGTCCTTAAATTGACTCATACATTACACGTCCTAGGCTAAGCTGGTGGCCTTCCCCATAACTGTTAGCTTTATTTCATCTGATTACCTTTAAACTTGTTCAGGAAAGAGGACATTGGCCCAGAGGCTTTTCATAATAGAGCTTTTACCTCCCACACATCTCCAGTCTGCAGCACTAATCAGATTACATTTTGCAAGGTTCACATTCTTACAGGATCTGGGCTCTGCATGCAGTGACTATGAATTAAATCCAGCCGGGTACATTGCTCAGCATGGATAAAAACAAATAAAGCTGTGAAAAATCAGGCATAAATACTCTATGGGAATGAAATGGCAGCTTTCAGTAACAGCTTGTAGCACCACCATTTAAATGAAATGTGGGGATGGTGAAAAGAGAGTGGAACAGGGTAATGAAAATGATTCATTGAAAAATGAGGAGGGACCAGAAGTAGAAGGAAGATAGAGGAGGATCCTAAAAGAAGCTGGGATATATAATTGGAGTGCCTATGTCCTGGCTCTGTTGCCTATCAGCTGTGTGACCTTCCATGAATCACTCACCTTTTTAAGCATTATTTTAAAATGGGCTAATCATCATCATCACCATCTTACTACCTTGCAGGTTGTTAGGAAGCTTACAAAAGACGATGTACATGAAATGCTTTGGAGAAGCTGCCAGGCAAATAGAGTGTTATTAGCAACTTCTTGAGGACCAAGATAGGCTACTATAAAAGTGACAGAAAGTAGAGGAACTGGGATTTTAAAACAGTCAGGTGGAAGAAAGATATTCAAAAGATATCTTAAAACAAAACTCCTTAGACATTGGCTGGGGGTGGGAGTGTGTGAATCAGTCTTCAGTGGGGTAGCCTGAGCAAAAGCAGGATGACAAAACGTGGATGGCACAGGTTCTACTACACATGCTGGTCCACGCTGTGTGTTCTTTAAAATGACAGAAATACTCAAATGTACTCAGTGGTTTGTGCCCTCCTCTGGTTGGCAGACTAGCTCCTGAAAGAGGTGGCGCTCTAATCAATGGAACCTGTGAATATGTCACGTGACATGGCAAGAGGGACTTTGAAGACCTTTAGAATGGGAGAGCATCCTGGATCAATCAGGTAGACCCAGCCCAATCATATGAACCATTTAAAAGAGAACTTTGCTTAGCATAATACCCTCTAGCTAAGTGAAGTAAGCCAGAGAATGACAAATATCATTTCACTTGTATGTGGAATTTAAGAAACAAAACAGATGGACATAGGGGAAGGGAAGGAAAAATAAAATAAGACAAAATCAGAGAGGGAGACAAACCATAAAACTCTAGGAAACAAACTGAGGGTCACTGGAGGGGAGAGGGTGGGGGGATGGGGTAACTGGGTAATGGACATTAAGGAGGGCACTATATAAGGAGCTCTGGGTGTTGTACAAGACCCAAGTCAGGTTTCTGATTCTGCCGTTTCTTAGATACTACATGTTGCTGGTGATTTGGGCAATAATACCTTAGCTATATCATCTAAACAAACATGAGTTAATAAAGAGCTTTCATTTTCACAATATAATGGATAACCATTCTTATAGAATGATGGACTCTGAAGTTGAAGAAGGTTCAAAACTTAGTTGCACATCTCTCTAGTGATGAGTGCACCATGCTGGGCAAGCAACTAAACCTCTCTGAGTGAATGCACCTGTTTCATGAGTCAGTGCTTGGGATGGCACAGGATAACAAATATCAAGTGTTTGGTCAATGCCTTAGATGTACAAAATGCTTAGTTCAGTGGTGGTATCTAGGATGAAGAAGATGAGGATGATAAACTTTTACGTAGTATTGTCAATGGGAATTCAAGAGATAAGATTTTCACTTGTATATTGAGGTCCATGCTTCCGTCTTTCATCTAATAAACTTCCCTAAACAGGCAATCCTGAAATTCTCTAAGATATAGGAGTTAAGGAACCAACTAATTAGAAAGTATTCAATTTGTCGCTTAAGTATAGGCATTGAGCTTTACTTAATAAAGTCACCACTAACAGGGAAAAGCAAAGAGAAAATGTAGACTTCATGATTTAATATTGATTTTGGTTGGACACATTTGCTCTGTTTCTGCTATTTACTGAGCAAGAGCCTTCTTATAGACTACAAAAGTAAACCAATAAAGAGACAATGGATTGATCATCCATTGGGCATTTTTGGCCTTAACTTGTCAAGCTAATATCTGGACTAAAAGGTGGGTATTTTCATAGAAAGTTGCTATTACAGTAAGTTCAGGGTTCCCCTCCAAATTCTGGTTCACGGCAGGTCAGGTCCCGAGTAGCTGGAAAGAGTTGGCAGCACAGCATGAGCCAACGGCACAGATGGCCACCTCTGGTGTACTGTGCTTTCCAAGGTGGGCCTTGCAAATGTGCTTTGGGAAGTCTGCTTGAACCTCTTTGGCCCTTGGTCCCTTGGCTGTAAAGAGGAGACTGTCCTACCCACCTTAGGAGTGGTGGTGATTAAAGAAAAGACCACATACCAAAGGACTTCACTCCTCACACACTAACCCATCGGTAGGCCTGCCTACCTACCTACCTACCTACCTACCTACCTACCTACCTACTGTGTGCAGAGCCCCAACCTGGAAGCTGTAGGTATACCCCGAAGAAGACAAAGGCCTTTCCCTCGACCTGCTAACAACCCAGGAGGGAGTTTGTACTAATGACAACTTAATTAGGCTAAATTAAATGAAACAGGCTACTTCAGAGATACCTGCTTTTCCCCAGACCAGAATATTATAATAGCATCACGTTGCAAATAGATTACATTTTTTAGGAATGATATACCTAGAGGGAACCTACAGATAAACTTTTCTTTTTTTTAATGGAGGCACCACACAGAGCCCTCATTGCAATAAATGAAGCCCTCCTGGACTGATAACAGACAACAGGAGCCTTGGATTTCTTTTTCCTCTTCTGAAGCCAAGTCTCCTATATTTATAGCCTCTCCTTGGATAGGAGTTAGGATTCTTTTAGGTCACAAGGCTACTAACTGGGACAAACCTAAATATCTTATAGTCAAGTCCAAAGGCTTTGGGACATTTACATATATTAATTTTTAAAAGTAGGATGGAAAATACAAGTCATTTTGCCATTTGTATACTCAACTGATAAGACTGCAACTGCACTGAATGTATAATGTAGTAGGGGCAGCATTCTGCCAAATGGCTGCAAAGGATAACATCAAGCAAGTGTGTATGGGGGAGCAGATGGAAAAGGAATGAGTAGTGATGAGACTTCAGCTACAAGCCACCTACAATGATCAAATTTCTTCCTTTGCAATCACATCTTCTACAGACTGTATTTGCAGTATTTGGTGAAGGCAAAAAAAAAAGCCACCTACAATAATCACATTTGTTTCTTTGCAATCACATCTTCTACAGACTATTTGCAATATTTGGTGAAGGGGGAAAAAAAGCAGGCAGAAGATAGATGATAAATTCCCTTTCTTTACAGGATAGGCAATTTATAAAGCCTATTAAGTCTGCCCAAAGAATCAAAGAAGCATTTAAAAGACCAAGCACATGATGAAATAGGCTTTACTCAAAGAATGTATGTCTGAACTACATAACTGTGCTTTATGGGAGTCAGCTGATTTTTAAAAATAAAGATATTTGTGAAAAGACGCTGTATCTCCCTGTCTGCTCAGAAACCTTATATATCATTTCCCTCAGCATTAAAAGAGATAAGTTTGTTTCAGGGATGCTTTTATGAAGTAATGAAATTATCATGTATGTGGGTGAAACTAAAAGCTAAATTAAATATCCATATTTAGTATGACATGAGAAATTTAGAATACTGGAGTCAATGTTTTATCACTGGTATACAACCAGGATAGCAAGATGTAGATGTTCCCTTCGACTGGGCATGTCAGAGCTGGCTACAAAAATATACTCTCCATTGTCTAAATCTGTTCTGAGGTGAAACCAGAATTAAGATAGATACCAACATTTCTGACAAACTGCACTTTAAACATTACACCAGACATCAGGCTTCACTAAGGTACATGACTACAGGGATGTGGTAAGCAATGAAGCTTATCTTAGGAGGCATTCCAAATCCATGTGTCAGACTAACACAGTGAGTTAGGATTTCTTTTCCCTTCACCTTGAGTCTTCCAATGCCTAAATTCTTTTCTGGTTATGATTTATTTATTTTTAAAGATTTTATTTATTCATGAGAGACAGAAAGAGAGGCAGAGACACAGGCAGAGGGAGAAGCAGGCTCCATGCAGGGGAGCTTGATGTGGGACTCGATCCCAGGACCCCGGGATCACACCCTGAGCCAAAGGCAGATGCTCAACCACTGAGCCCCCCAGACATCCCTCTAGTTATGATTTATGCACTTGAAGTAGCACCAACTTTTTCAGGACAAAGATTACTGCTTAGTAACTTGTTCTTTCACTTCAAGAAACAAGGATTTCCCAGACTCTTACTCACTCAAAACCTCTCCCCTGCACACATGGAGACTATGTGATTGGTCACTTGTCAGAGTCTCTTCTCTTTCCTTCATCTTGGCTACTGTTCTCAAGCCTGTCCTCTCTCTATTTCCCTCTATCTCAAAATTTATCAAGGTAGTAATGAACCCGCACTGCCTCTGATTCATCAGGACCTTGTCCATTCTCCACCAGCTGTAATTTGGTTTCTATCACCTTCCTCTTCATGGTCATCATTATCAAAATGTAGTCCCAGATCAGCCACACTAGCATCACTTGGGAACTTGATAGAGCTGCAAATTATTGCACCTAACCTCAGACTCTGGGGAGGGGCCAGATAATCTGAGTACTGAGTACTGAAGATAGTCCTGATGTCCACTCAAGTTTGAGAACCACCTCTCACAGAGACTGCTATCATGGCAGTTATCACTAACTTCTAAATATTAAAAATCAGGGCAGCCCAGGTGGCTCAGCGGTTTAGTGCTGCCTTCCACCCAGGGTGTGATCCTGGAGACCTGGGATCAAGTCCCACGTCAGGCTCCCTGTATGGAGCCTGCTTCTCCCACTGCCTGTGTCTCTGCCTCTCTCTGTGTGTATCTCTCATGAATAAATAAATAAAATCTTTAAAAAATAAATATTAAAAATCAATTCTCATGTCTCAACTTCCATCAGAAGTTGAAGAACACCCATTCTTATGGCAACTCACTCCTGGTCCCTTTGACACTGCCCTCCCTTAGGTCTCCTCCTTCTTAAAATACTCTTTTTTATCTTCCTTCCATCTCTTCCTGCCTTCTTAACGTTAGTCTTTCCAAGGAATTGCCGCTGGCCTTCTTTCTGCACTTTACATCCTTCGCTGGGGAATTCCATCCACTCCTCTGGCTCAACTCATGACTTCTACACTTCTGACTCCTAAATTGGATTCTCTCGCTTTACTTCCAGTTTCAATTGCTTTGCCATCATTTCCAGAGGTCTTCAGGACATCTATGTGTCAAGGACCTATTGTGAGTTACCATACAGAATTATTAAAGCAAAAATCATCATTATTCTCACCTATAACTGTACCTCTGCTGGATATCCATTCTCCTTTTACCTACAACATTTTCCCAGTCCCTTAGATATGGGAACCTCTTTCTTTCCCCCATCTCTCAATTTCCAAGTACTTGCTAAGTTCTTTTGCCTATAATTTCACAGTCTTTCTCATTCACTTTACCTTTTTTGCTCTGTGGACTACTTTTTGTCTATCCAGGGCACACAACTATAATCTGAACATTCTTTGGAGTAAAAGCTGAAGAGACAGAGATATTAGGCTTATTTTAAGGAAGAACTTCCTAAAAGTTAGGTGCCCACAGTTGCATCCAGAAATTCCCTGTCTCCACAGAAGTTCAAACATGGGCTGACTGACCATATAGTAGAGGCTCAAGTATCTGCTGAATGGTTGGACTTGATGACATTTGTTATCCAATCCAACCTTGAGATTTATGGTTCCTTTTGTCACCATTTTCTATTAATCCTGCATTGCTCACCCCTCCCCCATAGTGAGAGAAAATGTTTCAGTTCCAAGTCTGTGTCTAACACTTTAGGAAGACCTGATTTTTCTATGCTTTCTTTTGTGATCTCATTTTTCTTCACTCAAAATCTTCTTACATGTGTAGAGATTCAGTTTTCCATTAACCCCACCTGCTATGTGCTAGGTGCTAGAAATAGAGAATTGGACAAGCCATCTTTGCCTTCATGTACCATCCGGGTAGAGAGATGGACATCTACATCATAGATGATAGCACAGGTCCAACCTTGTGTCTTAATAAGCCCTCCAGGTTATTCTGATGCTGGTTAAAGCGTAGAACTATTGAGGACTGCTGATATTGGTTAATGTGTTACAACAGGGCTTTATAGAAGGTCATTATGTGACAAGTAACTAATCTAAACCATGGTCAATCCAAATGCCATGGCTACCGTCTAAGCAAAGTACTGCTAGTAAGGATCTTGTACAGTATTAGTTTCTTTGGATGTCAATTCTTATTCATACTTTATTGAGTGCACATGCATTTGAGTAAACACACTAGACTATATCAGTTACTCTTATATTTATCATTCTGCATAGCACATAAACAGAGTAAGCTTGAATCTTAACTCAGAACTGAACAACAGGATTTTCAGAGAAATGCAATCATCTCCAAGTTTAACCATCAACCCAGCTGAGAGGGTGAATGATCACATAAGACCAATTAAAATTTTGAAATTAGATTTCCAGTCATCACAACAGAATCAAATTAAAGGACATCATTGATGCTTCCCCTTTCTCCCTGACTTCTCAGAAAATGAGAAACAAACTTTAGGAGGATACATAGTACATTAAAGGCAATCTTTAGTCAGTAGAATTTTGGATGCATGGGGGAGATTAAAAAAAAAGAAATTAGTAAGGGCTTCTAAGTCAGGTAATACATCTGCATACTTCATTAACAAAATGTTACTAACATAGGAGAGCACCACCCATGGGGAACTAAACAGCTATCAGCTTTTTGATATGCTTATCATCTGTCTGCACTTCAAAATTTCAAGTTACTTATGGTGTAGGGTGGGATTTGTATGGAAAAAATAACATTCAAACCAAAAATGTGCTGAACAGCTGGTTTTGGTGTGTGTGTGTGTGTGTGTGTGTGTGTGTGTGTGTGTTTTTTTGTAATTCATCTAATAGAACGGGCTAAAAACAAAGAAATATGGTCCCAACACACCTGCAGATAAATTCTGTCCCTCCAAGTGTAGAGAAGTCACAGGGAAAATTCTGAGAGAAACATTTCCATCTTTGCTTTTTTCTTTTCAGGCTAATCTGAAACAGCTGTTTTTGGATTGTGCATGGCAGCCAGTTTTGTCATGGGACGAAGGCCCATCCTCCCCAGCTTATAGTCCTTGTCATTGGTGGAACATACAAGCCAACATATCAAACACATCATGACAGAGCATGCTACTAACCTGCTCATGAACTTGTACCGGCGGGGCAGGTAATAGATTTTTCTCCTGGAAGAACAGCAAAAATGAAGCCAGTCGAGAAGAAAACCCATCGTCAGTTACAGTTTGAACTAGCAAGGAAGGAAAGGAGATTGAAGACAGAAGCCTGTAAGAGGTGAAGAAGAAAAAACTAAAAAGAGATTAACAGTGAGAAATGTAGTGGGATCACAGGCATGCATTTTTGAGTCATGAAATCTTATGAAATACTTTCCATTGATATTTCTTCCTCTCATTATCATAATTTTATATGGTTACTCCTAGCCTACACAGCTTGTGCAGAGCAAAGATTTAGAGCAATTGGTATTCATATGAATTTAACAGAGGTCAGCTTTTTTTCAAGGAATGAAGAAATGGATCGCCAGCCTGCTGACAACATGCACAACTTAACAGGCATACTATTATATTAACTAATATTTATACAACACTTTAAGTTTACAGAACACTTGTCCCATTTGATATAGGCAGGGTAATATAAAAAAGATGTATTTTATAACCAGTATGGGAAAAACACTAATCAACATCAACATCCTGCTGCAAATAACCACACTGGGAATACTGCCTAACCCCTGGCTCTGATTATAGGTGAATTAAAGAGGTAAAACAAAGAACCTTGAAAAGAATCTTTTAAAAGTGAGACTTGTTAAGTAAGGATGTGTTGTACTTCTGTCTGACTGAATTTTTTTAAAGCATCACAGATTAAAATGTAGGGTGTAATTTGAATGGAGAGCATATGGATTAGATGCTTTATAAAAATATAGTCAGCCTTTCCATATTTTGGGCTTCCACCAATGGAGTAGTAATGAAACTAATGTGGTTTATATGTATTCTGAACAGTTACTGAGCTCTCTCACTTATGGAAATGGAAGTTTACATACCATTTACTTTGCATATGTGTTAAAATTTAAAAATATATTCATGTTTTTAATAGGCAAAACTATAGAGACAATAAGATCAGTGGTTGCTAGGAGTTTGTTTTGAGGTGAGATGTGATGAACAAATGGAGTAAAGAGGATTTTTAGGGCAGTGAAACTATTATATGTGATACCTTAATGCTGGATACATGACATTATGGATTTTTCAAGACCCATAGAAATATACTACTCAGAGTGAACCCTAAAGTAAACTATGGACTTTAGATAATAATAAATCAACAGTGGTCCACTAATTGTAACAAATATACTAAACTAATGCAACATGTTAACAACAAGGAAACTGTGCATGGGGTGAGAGGAGATACATGGGAGCACTGTAGCATCAACTCAATTTTCTGTAAACCGAAAAATACCCTAAAATCAGTCTATTAATTAAAGAGCCCATATCCATGGATATTTAAGTATTTAAGAAGCAAATTTTGTTCACAACTTCCCATAAGAAAATTATTCTTCAACTTTGTTTTAAGCATTGTAGGAATAAAAAATCCATAGAGACTAAACCTGGGATTCAGAAGTGCAATCTACAGAAAACAATACACATAACATTCTTTGAGGCATTTACAGGTAGCCAAGCTGATGTTTTTACATTTTGTTGAAGTGATATGGCAGGAAAATTCTTCCTTTGGAAATACATAGATCTCCTTAGGCTAGAGTTATTTATCTGAAACACTGGACAAAATAATAGCACACATTTTAAATGCTTCAGGTTGTAGCTAGTGAAGCTATGCTTAGGTAAAAATCACATCAATATTAATGAGGCCAATTAATGTCCACACATTAACAGTATTTTCTCCTAAAACCGTCCTGCAGGAATACCCACATTTAAAAAGAAAATTATTATTCATAGTTATTATGCTTTTCATTTATTCCCTGGATCACATTCTCTTAATGTGGCATAAGGAAAATATTAATGCTGCTTGCAGGCAGCACTTTTCTGCTATGTACTGAGCATGTAGACGCATTAGCTATGACACTGTCAGGCCCTTCATATATGAGGTGCTTCCAGGCACCAGGAATTTGCTGTGCATTAACACTGCTCAAGTTTCTACATTCTGCTTAGATTCTTTGCTTGTGAAAGAGGTCTGGTGGAAGGTTTCGTGAGATTGCTGGGGAGGGATAACTCAACAATTTCACTAAGTTTTACTATATCATTTTTATCAAACATAGACTTTTGACTGCTGGCTATAAGATGTTGGTCTGATATATGACTGTATCTAAGCATAGATTTCTTTTCCTTTTGGTCTTTTTTTTTAAATAATAAACTTATTTTTTTATTGGTGTTCAATTTGCCAACATACAGAATAACACCCAGCGCTCATCCCGTCAAGTGCCCCCCTCAGTGCCCACCAACCAGTTACCCCCACCCCCCGCCCTCCTCCCCTTCCACCACCCCTAGTTCGTTTCCCAGAGTTAGGAGTCTTCCATGTTCTGTCTCCCTTTCTGATATTTCCTACCCATTCCTTTATGTGTGATATAGTATTAATCCATATTGGGTGGTTATAGCTTTGATAAATAACTGGCTTTCGTTATAATTATAGTGTAACAAATTTCAATAGAAACTAAATTGATATATGACTCACGGATTTTATATAATATTTTTAAATCCGTGGGTTCTCAGATTTCCTTTGTTACATTTTAAATACAAAAATAAATCAAAAGTTTAGAACTATGTTTATCTCAATTCCTCTGAGAATTTTGCCTTGACGTAAATAGATGCTAGAAATCTCAGCCTCTATTTTGACTTCGTATTAGAACATAAAGGCCAATAAACAAAGAAAATAAGATGCACCAGGGAGATACATTATAGACCTCTGAATGGAAATTGCCCTTCTCTAAATGTGTCCCTAGCACCTCTCTGTCTCTATAATTTTCCACAGGTCATTAAGAGGTATATTTTAGAATTGGCACCAGTTTGCCTGGTTTCTGTCATCTGACTTGGTCTTATTGGCAAACTGGGAATCAAAAGTATTTAATTCTTTATTCCTTTTAGAACTGTCCTTGGTACTAAATTCCTCCATCTCCTTTAGAAGATCCCATTATTTACTTCCCACATATCTTGGCATTTATAATTTCAAGTTTAATACTTTATTTCAATCTAGCAAATATAGATCACTTTTCCTTAATCTATATGGAAAATAAGAATATTCCCTATGAGATGAAGGTAAATTAATCCTTTAAACAACCAAGCAATTCCAGCAATTCACCTAAAATATTTTCTATTACCCTTGGAATAAATATCAATGTTTGTGCTTGCACAGTATTTAAGATCCAACTTTTTAAAATTTTAAAATAGTTTATTTTTAAAAATAGACCACATTTTCATGAAATTTTTTTGAATTTGCTTTAATGGAAGCAGATTTTAATGTCAGTTAGGACCTGCCTGGGGTCTAGCCATTCAAGAAGCAGGACATAGAGCTTCTGAAAATGGTATTCTGGGAATGAAAATGCTACTTGGACAAATGTTCCTTTCTCATAGGCACTTGACATATCTACCTGCTAAGAACTGAATTAGCCAGGAATTTTCACAAAAAGCCATGAAGTCATTAGAAGTCATGAAGACTTATGCATTTCCTAAACATCTTAAGATTTTTTTTCTAATAGTATTCCAGTCTGCATTTCAGTTTTATTTGTTTCAAGAGAGGAGCACATTAGTCTTACAGGGAAGCAGAAGAGAGTAGGGAAAATACATTTACACCTACCTGAAAGGCATTCTTACATTCATTTGTTCTGCATATCTTCCAAGCACTTCCCATGGGGCATGCAACTTCACAAAGATAATGTCACTATTTATTAGAGAGGACTGAAACAGAAAAAATAAACTAAATTGAAAAGTATATCCAAGTCTCCTATGATTTAAATTGAATTGGAACTTAGAACCCATATGGAGTTTAAGATTTGGGGCACTCTTCAGCAAAAAATTGGGTCCTTGTGTGAATATATTACTGTGTGTTAAGTGCTGGAGACCTGTGTGTGAACAAAAGAGATATGAGTGGTAGTTACATCCTGTGAACATACAAAAAAAAAAAAAAAAAAAAAAGAAAGAAAAAAAAAAGAAAGAAGGAAAGAAATAGACAAAACCAAGTTTAAAAGAAAGGGATAAATTCAGTAATGAATATTCTGAAGATAATGAATCTTAGAAGTTATGGGGAGGGGTGCACATGACTTAGGGCAAAGGGTCCAGAAAATGCCCCTTTGCAGAGGGAACATACAAATTTGAGACACAAAGGAGCCAGAGTTGGATAAGAGCATCGGATGAGTGTTCCAGGTACACAGGCCCTAAGCTGAGAAATAGATTGGCACATCTGACGTTCAAAGAACAGTAAGGAGAGTAGAATGGTTGGAGTGTATTCATCATGAAAATTAGCATACGAAGAGGCTGAAAAGGTGAGAGGAGCCAGGGTGTGCCGTGCTTTACCAGCCTGCAACAGGACAACTGGACATTATTTTAGGAACACTGAGAAGTCATTTTGATTCAGGTTTTCAGAGATCACTGTGGCTGCTGCGTGGGGAAAAATTATAAGAGAGAGCTTCAGTAAAAGCAGAGAGAGGAAGAGATGCTCTCAATCATCCAGGCAAAAGCAAAAATTGGTGGTGGTGGTAGAGACAGAGGTACTTGAGTGATTGAGTCTTGAATCTGGGTTGGTGTCAAGGAAGGCTTTTTCAAAGGACTGTGGTCTTTGGCCCAAAACTTTTGCTCCTGTTGGGCTTTTTATCCATACGGCACATAAACAGGGAAGTAAACTAGGACTTTACATTTTAATAACCACCCAACAACTTTTGGTCTATGTCTCTGGCCAAAAGGACATCTCCAATTAGGTTTTCTTTGTAAGTCATTTCCCAGGGGGAGGGCTGGGTTGTGGAAGGAGGTAGAAGGAAAATGAGAAAACCGAGCCAAGCCAGCTTAAATCAGAAAAGTGGTCTATTATTTAACCATATCTTTTTCACACAGGCTCATTCTGGACTGCATGCCATTTAAATTATTATAGTATAGGAATGTCAACAGATATGTTAGGCTTTTGTGGCTAGCCTCTCCTTGTAACAGTATTTATAAACAATCCAATGCTTTTACACAGTTGGCAAAAAAAGAGGCCCAAACTTATGGGGTAAGTTTGCACTACAGGGAATTGTTTTTCAATTGCAGATGATGTGCAATTGCAATACATTGCTCATATTTTCATTCAGAGTCTTCTTGCTGGGCTTATCAATATTGTACTTAATTTATTAAGAACTCTTCAAGATATTATGAAAATCAAATCGTATTCAACTACAAAGTTCCCAGAGACTCTAATGGTGCTGAATTTCCCAAGGGGAGTTTGGGCCTAGGCCCAAATCCACAATGGCGGGGGTACCCCTTGAGAGTGGTCTGAAAAATCAAACTTTCTGGCAATCCAGGCCAAAATGAGGTTTTATATTCTAGCTTGGGACAAGCAGATCTCTGACTGTAAGCCCCCTAAGAACAAGGAAAGTTTGTTATTCACAGTTAAATCCTCTGGTCCTAGCACAATGCCTGGTACAGAGGGAGCACACAACCAATACTTATATAATTCAAAATATGGTTAGTGAAATGTGAGCAGTTAGTCCTGGACCAGATGAAAGCTGCTTGTCTTGTGAAATAAGAAGTAAGTGCAGATGAGTGACTCTTTGAACCAACACAGCTGGTTACTGCAAATGAGGTGCCCACCCAGGGAACAGACAAGTCAGTACACCCTGAAGATGTGATGGACCAGTGCTGGATCTCTTTGCATGAACTGGTTTTCTATTTAGTAACCCATTATATCCAACCCTCTCCATACTGAGTGCTTAGAGCTATGCAGCCAGGGCGAGTTTGAATGAGCTCACAGGTGACAATGTCCATATAGAACATGGAGAAACTACATACATACACAAAAATCTCCATCCTGTCCCATTTATGTCTGCAGATGCAAAACTGAGATGGTCTCAGCGTATCAGTTGACCATTTTTGTACATTGGAAAAGACTTCCATTTGTTTTCCAACATATAGCACAGTTTTCAAGTTATAAAACAGAAGAAAGATTATTTTCTTTAAAAATGGATCTTATTGTTTATATTAAAGATATACTGGGATCCCTGGATGGCTCAGAAGTTTAGCTCCTGCCTTCGGCCCAGGGTGTGGTCGTGGAGTCCCGGGATCAAGTCCTATATCAGGCTCCCTGCATGGAGCCAACTTCTCCCTCTGCCTGTGTCTCTGCCTCTCTCTCTCTCTCTCTCTCTCTTTCTCTTTCTCTGTGCCTCTCATGAATAAATAAAATCTTTGAAGAAAAAAAAGATATACTTCAGAATTTGGGAGGGTTTTGTGGCTTTCCCACCTGAAAATGTTAATTGTGATAATAGGAATTCTTTAAATTCACTTAGCTTCTCTAAGGTTCTACATTCACCTGTTTCTTCTCCCATCTTCCTCTGAGACAAAGAAGAAAACTATACTACAAGAAATATGGGAATGTGACTGATTCACAGACTCAACCAAACTATGATTTATAGCAGAATACAATCTTAGGATATACCCTTCATGAAATTACTGTAATTGCTAGGTTTACAGAAAGTGAATAGAGTAGAAGAAAAATCTTTTTGTAGATAACCATGAATATATAAAAACATTAAAGAGAATACATTAAAATTTCTACTTAGGGCACATTTTAAATGCCACATGTCTGGGTGTGGAAAAGCCAAGTTCGTTACCTGAATACATAGTCAACTAAAATTCTAATGTGGGATCTCTACCACTTTCTTCATAAAAGTATAGCTGTTTTGATTCATTCAGCATGATAAAAATAACTTCATTTTGCTTATTTCAACAATAACTATAAAGCTATCACTTTATTATCATTTTCTAGAGCTTTATCATTTTGGAAGCACTTTCATATTGTTACGTCATTTTATTCCTACACAAACCACAATTGAGGCTTTCCTTCAATTTCTTAAAGGGGGAGAGAGAGGGGTCAAGTAATTCACTCACAGACTAACTGAACATTTATCCCAGAGATAACACTCACATCCCTTGACTCCCTTGTCAATTCTACTTAATAAATTCTGAGGTTTAAATAAATCCATGGTTATGTACATGCATTGAAGATGCATAATTTCTGAACTGTTCTTTTATCGGTTTATACAAGCTAATCTGAAGAGAATCCCATGTCTTAGAAAATAAACAACAACAAAAAAAGCAAAATAAGCTATTAATGAACAGAGATTTGATTTGAGACAATTAAAAGTTTTATTTTCATAATCTCGAGAAAAATGTTAGCTGAATTCCCTTGGATGATGATGGATGTCTGTCTATTCATAGGTCGTGTGTGTGTGTGTGTGTGTGTGTGTGTATGCATGCGTGAGGGGAAATTATTACTTATATTCAGTTTTTCAAGGAGGAACTGAACTTCAGCTCAGAAAAATAAATATGAAACAGATTACTTCTTATCATATGGTTCATATATCACTCTTTTCCCTACCACTGAATGATTATACTATTGTTTCTAAGTAGGTTTTTCCTCATTATTAAGTATTCCTTTCCACATAAATCCAAGTGTGCAAGTGACAAAGCAAAGAGAAATGAAAATGATTTTTTGAAACAGAGTTGTTTCATTAATATCCTGCCCCTTAGGTTAGAACCATGCGGAGAAGAAAAATGGCCATTGAGAGGAGTTTGGAAAAACATCCCTAGAAGAATGGCTGGAGAAATTAAGTAGTAGTATGAAAACTACCTGCAGTAAAAATAGATGATGTTCACAGAAAACATTCCTTCTTTCTTTCCTTCATTCAACACGATCCCATTCAATACCTTCTATGCACTAGATGCTAGGAGTGCAAGAATATATAAGTCCTGGTCCTTGTCTGGGTATATCAGGATTTAGTAAGGGTTAACCATGGCTAAGTCTAAGTCTGAAGGAACCCTGAGAGCCAAGCCCCAATTCCTGTCTCCCATCTCTCCATGGTCCCCAGGGTCTCTTATATGTTCCTTTAAGGACATTCATTCAGCAAGATTCGACAGATACTCACTGACTACTACATATCAGATACTCTGCAAGGTGCTGAATATATAAGGTAGACAGAATGCACAATTTAGAGTAGTAGACAAACATAAAACAACAAATAAACACATGGTTTAAAGTTATGAGTAGTGACAAAAAGGAAAAAAATGCTGTGGGAGACAAGAACTGGGGGCACCTGCTTTCGATTTCCTAGTTGACCTTTGAAGGTATGGCATCTAACATGAGGTCCAAAAGATGAGAGAGTGCTAGCCATGGAGAAGTCAAGTGAAGAGCATTCTAGACAGAGGGAACAGCAAGTACAAAGAACTAGAGATCACACCATAAATTGAAAGGCTCAGATGACTAGATATTGCAAAGTGTGAGGGAGAGTTACCTGAGATGGTCTGGAGAAAACATCTGTGGACAAACCATGCCAGACCAAGTTCAGATCATGCCAGACCAAGTTCAATGTGGTAAAGAGTTCAGATTTTATTTTGTAAGGTCACTGAGAAGTTAGAAATGGGTTCAAGGCAGAGAGGTAACAGAATTGCTTGTTTTATGATGTGTACTCTGAATATCCTGTGGAAAATGTCCCAGAGGGAATGTAGGACTTGGAAGTTCAATAGGAAAGTTATTCCAGTAGGTCAGCTGAGATAAGACGATGGCTGAAACCAGAAGTAGATATAGTGAGGACAAAATGGGACAGACTTGAGATCAATTTGGAGATAGATTTGAAAGGATTTGGGATTGGTGAAATGAGGAGAGAGAGAGAAAAAAATCCAGTGTCCAGATTAGTGGGCATGTTGCTTCACCTAGAAAAGTGGATGGATGGTAATACCACACAATGAATTAGAGAAGAATCAGGGAAAGGGTATCTGTTTTTTGGGGGGATGTTCTATGTTTGAGATCCCCGGGAGATTTTTACATACAGGTGTGAAGTAGGCAAATGAGTATGTGAGTCTGGCTCATGGCAAGTGTTGGGGAGATGGGCGTTATGAATTTGAGAATTACAGACACACCATTCGTACTTAAAAGCACAGAACTGGGCAGCCCAGGTGGCTCAGCGGTTTAGCGCCGTCTTTGGCCCAGGGCCTGATTCTGGAGACCCGGGATCAAGTCTCACGTCCGGCTCCCTGCATGGAGCCTGCTTCTCCCCCTGCCTGTGTCTCTGCCTCTCTCTCTCTCTCTCTCTCTCTCTCTCTCTCTCTCTCTCTCTGTCTCTCATGAATAAATAAATAAATTTTTTTTTAAAAAAGCACAGAACTTAATGAGAAGGAAGGACCAAGGACTAGGAACTAGGGCACATCAACATGGAGAAGGTCTGGGAGAGGAGAAAGCAATTATCAAAGACTAAGAAGGAGCCAACAGGTAGGTAGGTAGAAAACAAGAAGAGGGACAAACAGAAGCTGAGACTAATGGGGGTTTCTAGAAGGATGACAGCCCAGGGAACCCTTCCCACAGCTACCTCAGGCTGCTGCCTGATGCTGGCCTTATTCAGTAGTGCCATTTGTCCTATCTCTGCTGTGCAGCTGCCTCTTTGTGCTTACTGACACTGCCGCTTGACCCTGGCTCTGACGCTTATGCAGAGCTGAGGAGGAACTGTTTCCAACAGCGTTCCACTTGTTTCCTGGAAAGAAGCCAAGAACTTCCATAAGGAGTTGGAGCTGATTTCAAGGAGGGCACACAAGTACCAAGCCATGTGTCTTCCAAGTGCCTCTCACTGCCACACACAAACCAGCAGCAAAGAATGAAGCCTGCACACAGCTCCCTTTGTCCACACTGGGAAGAGATGTCAGCTCTCCCAGAGCACTTTGTCAAGGAGTCATAAGTGGCTTGAGTCTGTGCTCTGCACCTGGAGTTCCCTCTCTCTGGTTGTATGTTCTCCACATTTCTCCCAGGAATTCTCATCAAAAACTCCTGGTGACCTCTGAAAATATCTGACATGGACATGCAGATCGACCTCTCCTCTTCCTCAACGCCCTCATCACACACACAAGTGCTGATTTCAAAGAAAAAGCTCACTGCAATTTGAGTTCATTTTACATTGATGATATAGGTCTGAATGAGATTATGATCTTGTACACAGTCACACATGGATAGTGTGTGTGTGTGTGTGTGTATGTGTTTGTACATAAAGGAAACATCAGAAATCACATTTACCGCAGAAACCTTATTCTGGGAAAATTTTTAATCAATTTATTTTCATTTCAGGTCCCTTTTCACTGGTTGGTTTATATTAAAATGGAATGGTGACAATTCTTAAAAAGTAGCAGGAGAAAGTAAAGCAGTTTAAAAAGATTTGGTTAAAAAAAAGGATTTGGTTAATCACTTATATATCAAACATTTATTACATGTGTATTAATCACTAGCTCTGTGCTGGAAAAGTGTCATTTGTGTTATAATGAGGCAACTAACTCTGATGTGCCTTGGCCTATGCAAAATAGGAAATAGTTCCTGTCCATGAGAAGCAAATACTCCAGCCATGGAGATATAGTAACTACATATTTGAGTAGAATTATAAAACAAGAAATAAACAAGTGAATGATATATAACCTTTCTTTATACACTGGAAAAAAAATAAAGAAACTACTTGGTATAATGGTTAAAGGTCCTAGCTTTGGCATTTCTAAGCTTTGGAATTCCAGGTTCAAAGGCCAGATATGCTACCTTAGTAGCTGATGACCTTGAGCAAAATCATCTCTGTAAGCCTCCATTCTCTCATCTGTGAAATGTGAATGACAGCATTTACTTCAGATTTCTTCTGAGGACTACAAAGTTTAATGCATGTAAAGTAGTTAGTTCCTGGTGCACTAAAAATGTTCTTTAAATGTTTAGGAAAGTATGTGATTCATCAAAGGCATTTGAAAATATTTTCCAAAGTTAAAGCTTTCATTGAGGAACAAAAAATATTGCTTTCTTCCAACATGGTGTGCAATTTTGGCTGTGAATATATAGTAATGGAACATTAGGAATATTAGTATAAAGAGGTATTTGCTTAGAGGGACTAGGAAGGGCAGCTGCATGTGAGAACTGAAGACTGTTGCTCTCCATGGACATTACAGAGTGAATGTCTCGTTCAAGGGAGCCTGCCTCTCTCACTTGCAAGCTCTTTAGATTCCGGTTTCATCTTATATAAAAAATAAGACTGGGGTACATCTGTACCCAATAGGAAGAGGGAACAGGTGAAATGGGAGAATGAAATGGAAATCTGTTTAGAAACAGTCTCCACAAATCGAGGTTCGTCCACAGCACCCCAAGAAGTCTTGGGGCCCTACCAGAGATTGCCAAAGTTAAAAAGGCCCCTTTATCATCTGTAGGCCAACTGAACTCAAAAGATGATGTCAAATCCTTTTTTTAAACTTGAATAAAATGGTCTTAAAAGAGCTGGAATTTAGGTCACAGAAGACTAAAGAAGACCTAGGCATACATACTTTCCAAAAGTACTTAGAAGTATCCTTGGCTTGTCTTGAAAGATAACCATTGGCCAACAACCAACTGGGTGCTGCTGTGCAGTAGAAAGATCACCTGGGCAGGTTCTACTGCAGCTCTCCATTGCACACTTGGGTAAGTCATTTCACTCCTCTGACTCCAAGTTCCCCTCTGATCACACAGAGATAATGTGACCTCTGAGCTGCGAAATTTCAGGGCTATTTTGAGGCACAAACTGGAATAACCTGTGAAAGCATGTTGAAAACTACCCAGTCTTGGCCCTGTCTCTGACTGGACCTTCGATTTAAAATCTGGCTTCTGTGAACTGGTGCAGCCAAGAGGCTCCTCAAAGAGTTAAAAATAGATCTGCCCTACGACCCAGCAATTGCACTGCAAAGATACAGCAGCAATGAAGTGCCGGGACACCTGCACCCTGATGTTTATAGCACCAATGTCCACAATAGCCAAACTATGGAAGGAGCCTCGGTGTCCATCGAAAGATGAATGGATAAAGAAGATGTGGTTTATGTACACAATGGAATATTACTCAGCCATTAGAAACGACAAATACCCACCATTTGCTTCGACGTGTCTGGAACTGGAGGGTATCATGCTGAGTGAAATAAGTCAATCGGAGAAGGACAAACATTATATGGTCTCATTCATTTGGGGAATATAAATAATAGTGAAAGGGAATAAAGGGGAAGGGAGAAGAAATGGGTAGGAAATATCAGAAAGGGAGACAGAACATGGAAGACTCCTAACCCTGGGAAACGAACTAGGGGTGGTGGAAGGGGAGGACAGTGGGGGGTGGGAGTGACTGGTTGGCGGGCACTGAGGGGGGCACTTGATGGGATGAGCACTGGGTGTTATTCTGTATTTTAGCAAATTGAACACCAATAAAAAATGAATTTATTATTTAAAAAAAAAAACTGGCTTCTTCCTCTCAGCCCTTGGTTTCCTCACCTGAAGAAGGAAGGTCTGGAATCACTCAGTTTGTTCCAAACATACTCAGTAGAAGTATACCTGGAAATCATGGTGGTCTTTTCAGATGACCATGAATCTCATCCTGGGAACCGCAATTTAACACTCACTCACTTATCGATTTATGTACTCCACAAACCTTTCCTCAGAGCCTACAAGTTTTTAGGAAGACAGCTATGAATAAAACAACTGAATCATTGCTTCCATGAATTCTACTGGGGAGAGAGACTCTCAATAAATAGGTATATAATATTTCTGATGGTATGCTTTGAAGAACAAAGAGGGTTAAGGAAATAGAAAGTAATGGTGGGAAGAAGACGTTATTTTAGACAGAGTGGTGTGAATAGGCTTTTTGATAAGATGACATTTGAGCAGAAACCTGAAGAAAATGCATAAGAATGAAGTTTCATTATCCAGGGAAAAAACATTCCAGGCAGCAAGAAGAGTCAAAGGCAAGGGGCCTGAGGCATAAATATACTTCACATTTCATTTTATTGAGCACAAAGGGTCAAATAAGGTAGTCACTTGTACCTGTTCTGTATCCTCTTAGGCAAATAGCTGGATGTCACTTTCTCATAACTATACTCGTAGAAAAACAAAGCAACCCTTAAAATGCTGGGTCAAAAAAAAAGATATTAATTTCAGCTATAAACTCAGATAAGCCTCTTAGAGAAAAAGACTGCAGTGGTTTAGACTTGAAGACACATACAAATTGAAAGTGAAGGATTGAAAAAAAGATATTCCGTGAGAATAGAAGTGGAAAAAAAAAAAGGCAGGGTAGCAATACTTATAGAAAAAAATAGACTTTAAAGAAAGAGTGTAACAAGATACAGAGAAGAGCGTTACACAATGATGAAAGGATCAGTCCAACAAGAGGATATAACAACTGTAAATCTCTATGCACCCAAGATAGGAGCTCCTAAATATATAAAGCAAATATTAGCAGACATAAAAGTAAAAACTGACAATAATACAGTAATAGTAGGAGACTTTAGCACCCCCCCTTACATCACTGAATAGATCATTCAGACAGAAAAATCAACAAGAAAACAGTGGCTTTGAATGACACATTAGAACAGATGGACTAAGATATATACAGAACATTCTGTCCAAAAACAGCAGGATATTTTTTTCAAGTGCACACTGAATATTCTCCAAGAGAGATGTTATATGACAAAACAAGTTTCAATAAATTAAGAATATTTAAATCATATCAAGCATCTTTTCTGAGCAAAATGCCATGACTAGAAATCAAGTATAAGAATGAAAAATGGAAAAAAAAACCCTCAAACACGTGGAGACTTAACAATATTCCAATAAACCACCAATGGGTAAATGAAGAAATCAAAGAGGAAATAAAAAAACACATGCAGACAAAATAAAATGGAAACACAACTGCCCCAAATCTTTGAGACATAGCAAAAGCAATTCTGAAAGGGACTTTATAGTGATACAGGTTTACCTCAAGAAACAAGAAAAATCTCAAACAATCTAACCGTACATATAAAAAAAAATTAGAAAAGAAGGAATCAAGTAGAAGGAAAGTAATAATAAAGATCAGAGTAGAGGAGTGCCTTGGTGGCTGGGTCGGTTGAACATCTGGCTCTTGGTTTTGGCTCAGGTCATGACCTCAGTGCCGTGGGATCCAGCGATGCCTCAGGCTCTACACTCAGCAAGGAGTCTGCTGGAGATTCTCTTCCTCTCCCAGTGCCCCTCCCCCTGCTCATTCTCTCTCTTTTTAAAAAAGATTTTATTTATTTATTCATGAGAGATACAGAGAGAGGCAGAGACATAGGCAGAGGGAGAAGCAGGTTCCATGCAGGGAACCCAGTGTGGGACTCAATCCTGGGACTTTAGGATCACACCCTGGGCTAAAGGCAGGTGCTCGACCACTGAGCCACCCAGGTGTCCCTCTCTCTCTCTGTCTCTCAAATAATAGATAAAATCTTTTGAAGATCAGAGTATAAATAAATGAAATGGAGGGGAAAAAACAATAGAAAAGCTCAATGAAACCAAGAACGAGTTCCTTGAAAAGATAAGCAAAATTGATAAACCTTTAGCCAGATTCATCAAGACAAAAAGAGAGGATTCAAGTGTATAAATTTGTGAAACCACTGTGGAAAACAGTATGGTGGTTCCTCAAACAATTTAAAATAGAAATACTATACAATCCAATAATTCCATTACTGGGTATTTACCCAGAGAAAATGAAAACACTAATTCAAAAAATATATGCAGCCCTATGTTTATTGCAGCATTATTTACAATAGCCAAGTTATGGAAGCAACCCAAGTGTCCATAGATGGATGAATGAATAAAGAAGATGTGGGTTGATGTATGTGTGTTACCCTATATTATGCTAGGTGAAATAATTAAGACACAGAAAGACAAATACTTTAGATTCCACTTATATATGGAATCTATAAAACAAAATCAAGCAGAATCATAAATACAGAGAACAAAATGGGTAGTTGCTGGGAGGGTAAAGGAGATAATGAAGCACAAACTTCCAGTTATAAAATAAATCACAAAGATGAAAAGTATAACATAGGAAATATAGTCAATAAAACTAATAACGTTATATGGTGACAGATGGTAACATCACTTATGATGAGCATAGAATAATGTATAGAATTGTCAAATCACTATGCTGCACACCTGGAATTAATATAACATTGTAGGTCAGCCATGGTTCAATTGAAAAAAAAAATAGTGGCAGAGGCAGGAGCAGTTACATAGTGCTACCATATGCTAGAAAGTATTTTAGGGCTTTTAGGTAACGCAATCACCCAACCCTATGAAGCAGGCATTATTGCTGACAAACCAAAACACAAAGAGAGAGAGCACCTTTGGTAAGATCACAGAGCAAGTAAGGCATGGAGCCTAGGTTCTCAAGGCAGCTGGAGATCGAGAACAGCTGCTCCACAAGAGGAGAGCTGGGGCTAATATGATCATTTCTTTCTCATGGATTAAATTCTATTGTCATTTTGTTTTTCGGAAAAAATGTTTAGTTACACATTTGAATCCAGGGTATAGTGCATACAGTTCCCTCTACACATCCTAAAATAAATGTAAGGCCAGGATTAAAAACAAATCTGAAACCCAGTTCTACCACTCGCTACCGGTGTTTCTGGGCATGTTACTTAGTTCATGGGCCTCCATTTCTTCATCTGTAAAATGGGGATAACCTTATATACCCTGTAAGGTTGTTCTGAAACTGGCTGTACTATAAATGGCTGAATAAGGATTTCCTCTTCCTTCCAGAGTTAGAATGCTTGGTGGACATTCTGTGAACCCCGAGCTGATGCGAGAATTCCTTGGTGGACCAGGAATCTACTCTCTGAAACTGATGGAGAATTGTACATCTCTGGAGGGGCAAAGGGCTGGAAGTAATCACTAAGCAATTTCTGTTCCTCTCAGCAGGGCTGCCATCTAGCCAGTTGTGTGTCATGCCATCTAGCAACTTGTACTTTTCTGAGCTTCTATTTTCTCTGAAAAATGAGAGTGAACATCTCAAAGGAGATTTTTTTTCTTTTTTCTACTTGATTCCCTTAGGGACACATGAGAATTTATGAGTATAGTTCAAAGAAGCTCTTCAGCTGATTCCGATGTAATTCTCTGTCTACAACTCATGCACATACACACATTCTCACTATGCCCTGATGGATAGAAACCCCTGAGGTACTGTATATATTCCTAAGCAGCCACCCTTTTTCTTCCCTGAGAATGATGTTAGCATTGGCTGCAGGAGAGTGTGTGAAATGACCACTCACTTCTCCTCAGTAGAGCTTTAAGTGGGGTTGCCCATTCACGCTCTAGTCTCCTCTACTTGTTTTCCCTGGATGATCTCATCCCTTCCCAATGGATTTCAATGTCACCCATAGTCCAAAGTCTCACAGATTCTTATCTCTGGCCCAGACCTCTCTTCTGAGTTCTAGATAAGCATAGCCAACGACCACTGTGATACTTGCCTTTGGCTGTCTCATTGGCACATTGGACTCAATGTGTCTAAAATGGATCCACTTCTCCGGCAAAACTGCTCCTTCTCCTGGGTGCCCTTGGATTCAGGAAATGGCAAAATCAAGTTGCTCAAGTCCAGGCTTATCTTTGACTTTTCCTTTTTCCTTACCCTACTTACAATTTACTCACCATGTCTTATTGATTCTACCTCTTAAAATGCTTTTGAATCGGCCCTCTTCTCTCCATCTCCACTGCCACCATGCTCCTTTAAGACACCACAATCTATCTTCTCAAAGACGACAACAGCCTCTTAGCTGGGCTTGTTCCAATTCCATTCTTGCCTTGTGTATTCTCATTGGCAACAGAGACGTCTTTAAAAATGCACTATGATCCATGGTTTCCCGTGGCTCTCTGGAAAATCACTAAAGTGGTTATTTCATGCTATTCCTTCTTTCCCAAGGTTTCAATCACATGGGCCTTCTTTCTTCTTCTTTCTGAATCACCAAGCCCCTGACAATCTCAGGGTTTTCTCATAAGCTATTTTCTATGCCTAACAGATTCCATTCTCTTTCAGGTCTCAAGTTACACGGCAGGCAGAATTTTAATATTATCCCTAAGATTCCCACCCTCCTGGTGTACATGTCCTATATAACCCCCTCTCCTTGAGTGTGGGTGGAACCTGTGAATTTAAGTGAATATACCCATCACTTCTGGGATTGGGATACTGATCTGCTGACTTTGAGTTAATTGCAAACACAGATTATCCTGGATTGGCCTGAACTAATTGGGTGAGTCCTTAAAAGAGAGTCTCGAGATCAGAGAGATTCTGCTGCTGCTTTTGAGGAAGTGTGTTCTAAGAGAGTTTATGATGGCAAGGAATCATGAGTGGTTCTAGGAGCTGAGAGCAGTCCCTGGTTGGCAGGCAGCAATAAAATGGGGGTGTTGGTCCTACAACCTCTAGAAACTAAATTCTACTAATAACCGTGTGAGAGAAACTTAAGCTCCAGAAAGGAATGCAGCCTAGCTGACACCTGATGGCAGCCTTGTGGGATCCTAATTGAAAGAACCTGTTGAATTATAACTGGGCTCCTGACACCTGCGGAAACTATGAAATCATAAACATAGGTTATTTTAAACCTCTAAATTTGAAGGTATCTCCTATGCAGTAATATAAAACTAATACAGGTCACATTTCAAGGAGTTAATTTTGTAATTATGTATTACACTGTTGTCTCTAGGAGACTGTTTAGCTTCTCCACAGCTGTATTCCCAATACCCAGTATGTTACTAAGTACACAGTCATTGAGAACCAATGTTCCCTAAATTAATTTATGAACATCTTAGGATCTAGACTATGACTAGCTTTTTCATGTTGTTGATTACTTTGTTAAAATCTGATTAGATAGAAAAAAATCTTCTTCTTGCTACCACAAAGGTTTCAAAATGGCTTAAATTTATGAGGAGCTCAAGTAAGTACTCCTCTAGGTCACAATCAGGAGAGATCCAGTGCTAAGGACCTAAGCACAAATCTTCACACAGTTCATCAAAAGTTCCCTCTGTTGCTATTATGTGAACACCAATGCAACCTGCTATTGGTACTCTGCATCGACCCTGGTGATCCCTACACATCAAGGTTAGGAAACTTACTTCATCAGAATATCTAAAGAAAAATCAATGTTTGGTGTATTGGTCAAGATGGGCTAAGACTTAGAATATCTGAAATAAAGAATGTAAAATACCTAACTTCTTTATCGATTACATGTTTAAATAAATTACATTTACTGGATTAAATAAAACTATTAAAATTAATTTGATTTTTTTTTTTTTTACTTTTCACATATGATGACTAGAAAATTTTAAATTACCTAATTTTTATTGACTGGTACAATGATAAAGGTTTATATCTTGTTTTTGCTACCTGTCCATTGCAGGCCAGCTTACTTTAGTAATTCAGTTATTCATGATGATGGGTCACTGTGTCAGAGGGAAGAAAATCTCAGAGGGTCTCATAATGACACATGCCACTTCAGTGCTCATCCTATTGGACAGAAATGGTCATATGGATCCATTTGTCTATAAGACCATAGGTAGAGGGATTGTATCTGATGAGTAGTGTTAATACACACTGGCATTGAATAGCCTTCCTCCTACTTAGGATCACAGTATACCTAGTGTGTAAAGCAAGTATATTTTCTTCCTTACAACATAATAAATCATAAAATCATTCAAACAAACAACATTATTAAAGATAATCTTAACTACATCAAGCACTATATTGGCCCCTAGGGATATAGAGACAGCTAAGACATGTTCCTGCATCTCAGGGAACTCACATTTCAGGAGAGCCATTATTATACTAACTATAAATAGTGTGATAGATATGAACAGAAGTTGGTTTAACCTCCTATGGGAGAACAGGAGTGAAAATGCTCCTTTTGTGGATGCTCGCTCTGTGTAGCACTAAATCTCTCCTTGGAAGTAAGCGATGTCATTTCTGATCTACACAACCTGAGAAGTCCTTTCACTTGTTACAGATCATCATAACATCTCCCTATTCCTTCAAGATGGCATATTAGATAAGTTGAACATGAGGACATCTATATCATCACTGTTGTGCTTTATATTATCATAAATAATCAACCCACTGATAACTATTTACAGTTATGACCCAGCCAATAACCCGTGTGTCATTATGCCCTTACTAAATTACAGTGATTAACAAGTCATAAAATAAGCATGACCCAGAAAGGACAGATGAAAAGGGTGGCTGATGCCAGTGAATAAGCAATTTAACTTTGGAAAACCTTCTAATGAGCTTGGAAAGGTTATGACATCCTTCCTAGGCCTATTCTATTTATCTTTTGGTGGCATTGCTGATCAAAATTGGAGGATACAGTAATGGGGCACATAGCTGTATTGCTTACGAAGTGTTTTTTGCCTAAAGGTTATGAAAAAGTTGTCAAAGTTGAAGTCCATATGAGTTTCAATAACAGAGAAATGTACCTGATGGATTATACCCAACTTAAATCAGCATTATACCAGTGAGGAACTGATGTAACTTCTTTGCCTACTTTATAGGACTAAGATATCTATCTATCTATTGACAGACATAGATATAGATCTACTGATATAGGTTATTGGGTATTATCTGACATAATATATAAATGTTAAATATATTAGATTAAATATCAGATAATATAATAAATGTAATTATATTAGATAATGCATTTGAAACTATGCTGCATGGATTTAATTAATGTGTCCTTGAAACTGGATTCTCTTATCCTTCAAGGCAAATGGTCTTCTGAGCTTCCTGGACCACCACAGTAGGCTAGAACCATATCATGAGCTCTGGCCATTGAGCTGTGAGCAGAACCTTGAAGACTGCTGTGGGATTCACCTTCCCCTGCCACAGAGGCAGGTGTCTGGGTGAAGTTCCCCTGTAACTATAAGAGCAGTCTCCTTCCCTCTCCCCTATTATCCTGAGATCAAGAAATAAATCCTGTTGCCTTAAGTCCTGAGATGACGAAGCCTTGAGTGACATGTGGAAGTTATATAAAGATCTGCATGGAACTTCACAAGATCACAAAGGGATCTAGAAGGAAAAGGAACCCAGGAACAAGACTGAGGATCCTCCACCATTTGGAGGTCAAAGAGAAGAGGTAAGCAAGCAAGGAAGATTGAAAAAGCGTCCATGAAGAAGGTCCACAGCAAGAACATTTTTCAAGGCACAAATGATCCACCATGAGCAGCAATGCTGCTGACAATGGCAGTAAGATGACAGAGATAGCATGATTTCTGAATTTGGTCATGACTGACCCTTATGAAAGCAGTTTCTGTCGAATGAAGGAGAAAGCTCAGCCTGAGTAGTTTGAAAGGAAAATAGTAGTTGAGAAAGTGGAGACAGTGATCCTAGATAAAACTTTCAAGATTTCCTGTGAGGCAGACAAAAATGGGGCAGTCGTTGGAGGAGAACATGGGGGTCAAGGAATTTCTCTCTTTAAGATGTGAGCTACAGGAGCATGATTGTAATGACTGAGAAGAGAGCAAAAAATTATGATGCAGGAAAAAGAGGAGACAGTTACAGGAGCAATGTCCTTGAGAAGGTGAAATGAGAGGGGATATAGCAGATAATAGAATGGCTCCTGGGATAGCAATAGACACTTCATGCATAGCAACAAAGGGAAGATATGAATGGAGATATATACAGAAGATCCTACCCAACTGTTTCTGTTCTCTATCAGAGCATAGGCAAGGTTATCAGCAGAGCCTGTGTGTGGTGTTTTGTAGGGGAAGGTACAAAAGTGAGATGGCAGAGGGGCAAGAAGAGAATGTGGACTAATAGTTGGCCAACTCCCTCATCTATTTAGTCTTTGGTCAGATGTCACCTTCAGTGAGCCTCCTACTCGATACCCTAAATAAAATCAGAATCTTTTCACCCTCAGTACTCTCATATTCTATTCTACTCTCTCCTCTGCCATATCATTTGCCACCTTCTAACAATACTATGCTATTTTCTTATTTATTATGTTTATTTTTCACCATCTTCCCCATTAGAATGTGGGCACCATGAGGATAGGGCTTGTTTTGTTCACTGATGTTGATGATGATAGTGATGAAACAATAGCTAAAAACATGGTTGGGACAATTAATCAGCAGGCTCATTATCATATTCGATGTGACAGTTTCCAACATTTAAAATCACTCAAAGCAAGTTTCAGCTCCAAATATTTAAGGATTTACTTATAACTCTCCCTAAAGAGACTTCATTTAATATTTTTTAAGATTTATTTATTTATTTGAGGCAGGGCAGAGGGAGAGGGACTAAAATAATCTCAAGCAGATACTCTGCTGAGCATGTAACCCCAAGTGGGCTCAATCTCATTACCCTGAGATAATGACCTGAGCTGAAATCAAGAGCAATACGTCTAGCTACCCAAGGCGCCCCACAATACTTCATTTTAAAGGGATACAGAAGAACAAGTTCACTAAGTATAAACAGAAAAAAAAGGAAAATAACAAACTGAAGTTCAGTACTGACTTGGTGACTGCTTTTCTTTGTTTTGCCAACAAAATAGAGTGCTGTATGACATAATGAATTAAGACTAGTAGGTTTTTTTTTTCATTCCAATAGTGTATGTACAGAGAATAATTGCAGGGCAGAAGATCCCTTCCAGCAATCAGAAGTAACAGTGGATTCCTGAAACATAATGTATACAGTGTTACCCATGAGTTGCCGAATAAAGAACTAGATTTTAGAAGACCCACAGGCACTTATTAGTCTGAAAAGTTGAATCAAGGAAGCCTCAGATGAATGCCAGAGTGATTTACTGCTGTGTGCTCCAAAATAATATCCTGACTAAACCAAGAAACCTATAGACTGTGGAGGAAGAGAGGCCCCAAGAGGAGACATAATGCATTTCTGAAGCACTAATGGACATGAGGTCTTGGCGTGTGTAATTTTCTTTCCTGCCTTCTGGACTGCTAAGGTCAAGGGAAATAGAAAGCAGTACAGTTTCATTCTTCTGCTTGCTCTGTTCCCAGCCTTCCATAAAGCTCTTTATAATTTCAACATTTAGAAAAAGTCAGAATGGCAAACAGAGGTGAAAAACAACTCTAGTGAGCAACAAATATCATCTTCTTGGAAGACTATCACCATCTTGGTTAAGTTTGCAGGTAATGACTGGTACTGTTGGTGCACTAAAACTCTTGGTTTGAAAGAAATCCAGCAATTAGATGACTTCTTAAATAGAAGCACAAGGGGATGGATTTGGTTGCAGAGAAGCTAATTGATACTAGGGTAGATCACTTAAAAAAATAACTAAAAATGCATACCTGGCTATTATCCATCCAGTCATTAAGGCCTGGGAAAACAATTATATCTGACAGGATTATATTCATGGGAAATTCCTTAATGAACATAAACAATGTGAAAGTCAAAATGAAATGATGATCCAGGCACTATGATTTGTTTCGTGGGGAACCCCTTGCCGTCCTCATGGGATTTCCGTGAACTAATTAAATGGGGGAAGCAGAGGTACACAGAGGAGCCCTGAGTCCTCAATAGTATAAGGTATGCCTTTGCTCATACTGTTCCCTTTCTGGAATACCATGCCCTTTATTTTCCTTCTCAGTAAATACCTACTCATTTATTCATCCTTCAAGACCTAAGTCACTTCCTCAAACCTTCCTAAAACCTCTGGACAGAGTCTGAAGTCCCCTTATGCTTTCACAGAAACTTTTTAGGCAGACAGCCTAAATTAAACTAAACAAGTTTTTTTTGTACATTTTTTATTGGAGCTTGATTTGTAAACATCTAGCATAACACCCAGTGCTCATCCCATCAAGTGCCCCCCTCAGTGCCCATCACCCAGTCACCACAACCCCCCGTCCACCTCCTTTTCCACTACCCCTGGTTTGTTTCCCAGAGTTAGGAGTCTCTCATGTTGTGTCTCTCTCTGATATTTCTCACTCATTTTCTCTCCTTTCCCCTTTATTCCCTTTCACTATTTTTTATATTCCCCAAATAGATGAGACCATATAATGTTTGTCTTTCTCTGATTGACTTACTTTACTCAGCAGAATACCCTCCAGTTCCATCCACTTTGAAGCAAATGGTGGGTACTCATCATGGGTATGAGGCAGGTTCTATTTTCCAAAGATGGTCCTGAATAGCTTATTCATCCCACACATCTTCTAGAACCTTGCCACTCTCCATCAAGATGTAGAATCTGTCCCTTCCCTTTGATCCTCCCTCTGCCAATGCACTGTAGAGGAAGAAATGCTTCTGTGTCTAAGTCATAAAAATGCACTCTGCCTTATACTCTTGGAACCCAGCCACCATGTCACAGGGAAGCTTAAAGTCAAGGAGCCTCAGAAATTCCTATGGAGAGATCAGATGGAAAGGAACCAAGGTCCACAGCCCACAGGTCAGCTTGAGCTCTCTGCTGACAGCCAGCACTAATCTTCCAGCTCTGTGAGTCAACCATCTTAAAAAGGGGTCCACCAAAGCTCCTCTAGCTGATGCCCTGGAGCAGAGAAGAGCTATCCCTGCCAGCCCTGCAGATCTGAGAATAAATAAATGAATGGTATCTTAAGACACCAGTTCTAGAGTTATTATGCAACAATAGATAACCAGAATCCTTTTTTATTTTTGATTCTCCACTGCCTGGCACAGTGCCTGGAATATGATAGACACTCAATACACGTGTGTATGATGATCAATACTCTCACTCCACAAGAGTTGGAAGTGGTGGAGAGGACCTTCCTCTTTTATTCCTCTTATGGGCAGTTGTGGGGGAAGGAGTTTTCAACTTGTCTTTTCTTTTCCTCTCTGCATTACAAATACACAGATGTCTCTTTATGTGGGCTGTTGAGTTACTGTCTCCATGAGATTTTGTCCCAGTGAACTTAGCTCAGCTTTGAACAAAGAGAACCATTTGGTGGTAGCATCAAAACAAAACTGTAGCTGTAGAAAAGACACTGTGATTGTGGACAATTTGCTCAGCCATGCCCATGTGAAACACCAGAAAGGGCATTCCCACCACCATCTTGGTGGGGGTAGTATTAAGAGATTCATGACTTACAAATGTAAAACCATTTGGATATGACCGATTGGGGGCTGGCATAGCCCTAAGTGAAGGAATAGGTGGCTAGTCAATCTTGTTAGGAGGAGGGTTGATGGCTGCTTTATAATGTTTTTTGTAAGCTTGGCATCTCTGCCCCTTCCTAAGGCCTTCTCCTTATTGCTGAAAAAAAAAGCTAGGACTATATTTTTCAGAATCCTTTCCTGTGGAAAGATAACCAATGCTTAGGTGAAATCTGGAAAGTGGAGAAGAAGAAGCTGTTTTTCTACCCCAGGTAAACCATTAGAGACAAGGGATACATTATTGTGTACTTTATTTGTGTAAGTTAAAGACAGCTTCGGTAAGTTTTTTGAGAATCATCTGTGCCATACTCAGACATCTTGAGATCCCTAGTGGCTCCTATGCCAGCTCCTGGGACCCACCCCTATGGTCCTTCCAGAAATAGATGAAGATGGCTTCCTTACCTTCACTCACTACTAGCCTTTTCAGTAGTGGTGTAAGCTTCTACATTAAATGCTTCATTCTTGGAAGACACAGAATGGCTTGTCCTTATTCAGAGAACCCTAACTCTAGGCAGTTACAAGCAGTAGGGAAGACATGAAAAGAAGTAACTTTGATGTATGTGTAGACAAAAATGTGAAAGAACTCAGAAGAGGCTGCACCTGAACTGATAAATGGCAAAGAATAAATTAGAAAGACGGTTTGCAGCCAAACCCCGTCTTTGGCCTCCCAAAGACAGACAGCTCAAGTATTTGATATGTCCCTGATTTGTGCCCTGAGAGAAGTCATTTATATGCAATACACCACAGTCCTTCCCAGTCCTTCCCTCAGCCAAATCCAGCTGGTGCCCGCTCCTGTACTATACCCTCGTATTCAATACTACTTACTCTTCTTAACCTTGTCTGCCCACATAAGCAGAAATGCAAGACAAAAGTGAACAGTGGAAAACACTAAACTGCCTTAGAGTGTAGGGATTAGGAATGCAAATTTCAATTTCTCTGTGCTTAATAGTTCCCCCATTATTTTAGAAACTTTCTTTGAGTTTCTGGAATGAAATAGTGACTCCTACACAGTATTCCTGCATATTTTATCCATATTTGACATATCACTTCTGACATATTTGTTTATGTAATGCAATAAGGGCCAATACTCATTAGATATTTGATTAATGAATCCATCTGGAAATAGAGTCATCAGACACCAACAACTGCTCTTAAAGTATGCCTAAATGTAATAGGAAGTGAGTTAAACCTTGGTTCATGCCTCAAGGGACAGAGCTGCATCATCACTTTTGCAACCAAAGTATATCAGGCTTGGTTAATAAAATTTAGCTTACAATTCATCTTTTTCAACGTTTCCACTTACAAGGATTAAAAGTAGACTTTAAATTTACAGTTCTCTGGGCTGCTTCAAAACTTTGAAATCTCTCCATCTCCTTAATGAATAATTACTGTCATATCCCTAGTATATACTTTGAGTAATCTTCAGCAATTTAACATAACACATGGTAAAAACAACAGGAATAGAAATAACACCATAAAGAAAGGACTTCAGTTCCTCTAAGAGCTGCAACAATGCAGAGCCTACATTTGGTGTGTGATAAGTGATGACCATGCAAAATGTGTTTTACATTAGACAAGTTCAGTTTAGACCACTGAGGAAGTCTTTCATATTGTTTTGTCTTGTCTTGTGGGATGGTAACAATAGTTCATAACACCAACTCAGTTCTTCAGCTGTGTCTTGTATAATGGGTATTTTTTTCCCATTAATGTTGTTCTGTCTTTAGAAAAGAATGTGCGTGAATCACATAAAATATGTATTGATTTAGAATAAATTTTTGCGTAAATCAGCTTAAGATAACTTTGTACTGGTCATCGTGATCTGGCAACAGAAATGCTTTCCTAAACAAGCAAAAGCAGTAGAAACAATAATAATTAGGCCCTCATGATCCTGGAGACCTGTGATCGAGTCCCACGTTGGGCTTCCTGCACGGAGCCTGTATCTCCCTCTGCCTATCTCTCTCTCTCACGAATAAATAAATAAAATCTTTAAAAATAATAATAATTAGGCCCTCAGATACTTAACTGGTCTCAAAAATTATACTGAAAGTAAGGGATCTGTCAGGAAGAAGATAGACAGAGGGAGAGAAACAGAAGAGAGAGACAGAAGACAGGGAGACAGAGAGAATGAGACAGAGAAGAGACAGAGGAGAGAGGGCCCTCACCCACAATTTGATAAAACTGCCTTAAGATGGAGCAGTGAGAACAAGGACATGATTCGGATGAACTAATATGGGGTATTGACACCTTTTTGGTGACACCAAAAAGGACTAAGTCCTGGCAATGAGGTAAGACTTACCATTAGTATCTCTTGCTACCTACCAGATCCTTTCAGCATTCCCTAGACACAGTGCAAGGGCTCTGGGGCCAAGGGGTGATGGGGTTGAATGCCTGAGATCAGGAAGGACAGAACAGTCAAAACACAACAGCAAAGCACATGCAGTACACACCAGAGACACTCCCTGAAGTGCCAGGCCCTGAACACTCCACGACCTCTTCTTCATAAGGCCATTACTTTCATGAGCAGGAGATATAACTGGCTTTACTAGGACACAGAAAAAGGCAGAAACTTGGACAAAATGTTAAAAGCAAGTTTATCTCAAAAGAAAGAACAAGATAGGGCCATAGCCAGAGGTCTAAGTGAAACACATATAAGTAACATGACTGATGGAGAATTTAAAGTAACAATTATAAGGATACTCACTGGGCTTGAGAAAAGAAGATGAGTGAAACTGTTATAACACACATAAAGAATTTAAAAAAGAATGAATCTGAGATGAAGAATACAATAAGCAAGATTGTAAACAGGCTTGATGCTATGAACAGCAGGCCAGAAGAAGCAGAAGAATCAATTAATGCAGACCTAGAAGACAAAATAATGGAAAACTATAAAGTTGAACAAAAGAGAAAAAGAATTATGCAACATAAAAAGACACTTAGGGAACTCAGTGCCACATCAAACATAATGACATTCATATTACAGGAGATGCAGAAGAAGAAGAGAGTAAAGGGTCAGAAATTTCAAGAAATAATAGCAGAAAACTTCCCTAGTCTGGGCAAGGAAACAGACATCCAGATCGATCCAGAAGGCAGAGAACTCCCAACAAAATAAACAAAAGCAGGACAACACCAAGACATATTGTAATTTAATTTGCAAAATACAGTGATAAAAAAAAAATCTTAAAAGCAGCAAGACCAAAGTCCTTAACTTACAAGGGAAACTCTATAAGGCCAGCTGGAGATTCCTCACCAGAAACTTGGCAAGCCAGAAGAGCGTGACATAATCTACTCAAAGTGCTGAGTGGGAAAAGTTCTGCAGCCAAAAATACTCTCTCCAGCAAGGCTATCATTCAGAATAGAAGGAATTTTGTTTGTTTCCCAGACAAACAAAATCTAAAGAAGTTCATGACCACTAAACCAGATCTACAAGAAATATTAAAGGGGACTCTATGAGAGCAAAGAAGAGACCAAAAGTAACAAAGGAGGAGAGAAAATGTCCAGAAACTACCACAAAACAAGTAATCAAATGGCAGTAAATACATATCTATCAATAATTACTTTGAATGTAAATGGACTAAATGCTACAATCAAAAGATACAGGGTGTCAGAATGGACTTAAAAAAAAAAACAAGATCCATGTTATATACTGCTTACAAGAGACTAATTTTTGACCTAAAGACACCTGCAGCTTGAAAGTGAGGGTGTGGAGAGATATTTCTCATACAAATGAATATAAAAGAAAGTCAGAGTAGCAATATACATGTCAGACAAAATACACTTTTTTGTTCTTGTATTTTTTTTATCCTGCTTTGGTAATAGGGTAGTACTGACTCCATGGAATGATTTTGAATGTGTTCCTTCTATTTCATTATTTATAAGATTTGATAAAGATTGTCACAAATTATTATTTTTTTAATGTTTGGGAGAATTCATCAATGAAATCATGTGGGCATGGGTTTTCCTGTCCTAGGAGATCTGGGGTTCCTAGTTCAACTTTCATTCTTGTTATTGGTCTAAGAATATTTCTATTTCTTGGATTCAAGATTCATGATTCAATCATGGTAGCTCAAGCATTTTTAGGAATTATCTTTTTTTTTCTAAATTATCTGATATGTTAGTATGTAATTGCTTATAGTAATCTGTTATCACACTATGTATTTCTGTGGTTATCTGTTGTATTGTTTGCTCTTCCATTTCTCATTTTGGTTTTTGAGATGTCTCTCCCTTTTTATCTTAATGTAGTTAAAGCATTGCAACTTTGGTTTTTTGAAAAAAAAAAACTGGCCATTACTTTCAACATTACATTATTGTTTATTTTGGTCTCTATTTTATTTCTGATTTTTCTCTGTTATTTCCTTCCTTTACTAAATTTCAGCTAAGTTTCTTCTTTTTCTAGTTCTTTGTGGTGTTAAGTTTATTTGAACTTTTTTCTTAATACAAGCATTACAGCATCAATTTCACTTTAACATCTGCTTTTGCTGTATCCCATAGGTTTTAGAATATTGTGTTTTCTTTTTCTTTTTCGTTTTGATACCTATTTTGATTTGCCGTGTGATTTCTTATTTGGCTGATAGCTTGTAGAGTAGTGTGTTAATATTTAAATGTTAATATTTATATTGTAGATTTTCCAGTTTTGTTTTATTGTTGATCTTTAGTTTTGTACCACCTTTGTTGAAAAATATACTTGGTATGATTTCAGTCTTCTTAAATTTGTAGTATTTGTTATGTCTTTTAATGTGATTTAACCAGGGGATTATGTGTGTACTTGAAGAAAATCTGTATTCTATTTTTCTTGGATGGAATGTTTTATATACACTTTTAGAACCATGTATTCTTTTTATTTATTTATTTATTTTTATTTATTTATGATAGACACACACACAGAGGAGGGAGAGAGAGAGAGAGGCAGAGACACAGGCAGAGGGAGAAGCAGGCTCCACGCTGGGAGCCCAACGCGGGACTCGATCCCGGGACTCCAGGATTGCGCCCTGGGCCAAAGGCAGGCGCGAAACCGCTGAGCCACCCAGGGATCCCCTAGAACCATGTATTCTGAACTATGTTTCAAGTTAAAAAAATCCTAAAAATAAAAAATTAATCACTTTAATTGAGGGTGCTCACTTAAAGCATATCAGAGGGGTGGTGGGTGAAATAGGTGAAGGATATTAAGAACACACTTATCATAATGAGCGCTGAGTAACAATGTATAGAATTGTAGAATCATTATGTTGTACACTTGAAACTAATATAATACCGTATGTTAACTATAGTGGAACTAAAATTAAATGGAACCTTACCATTAAAATGGTAACCCCTAAAAGACACTATGACCTGAATGCTTTATGTCTCCCAAAAATATGTTGAAATCCTAATCCCCAACGTGATGATATTAAGAGATGAAAGCATCTGGAAGGTTATTAGGTCAGAAAGGTAGAAGCTTCATGAACAGGATTAGAGCCTTTATATATAAAAGAGACATCAGAGAGGTAGCTCACTCCTTCTGCCATGTGAAAACAGTGAGAAGGCAATGGCTATGAACCAGGACTCAGGGCCTCAGCAGGCACCAAATTTGTGGGTTGCTTGTTCTTGAACTTCCCAGTGTCCAGAACTGTGAGAAATTTCTATTGTTTATAAACCATCCAGTCTGTGGTATTTTGTTATAAGAGCCTGAATGGGCTAACACAGACCTTCAAGGAATCTCTAGGGCTTTGATGTTCAGAGAAAATCTGTTTTCTCTGCTCAGTGCTTATGATTGTCCTTAAATTGCTTTTTCCCTTTATCTCAACCTGAGACCCTTGATAATACATACATGTGACATATAAGAAAGTGGAGATTAAGTAAAGTAAGTCTCTCTCTTCAGGCCAGAAAACACTAGAGGACTGGAATTTGGATAGTTGAGTTTGTCCTGACACTCATTTATTTTAGACACTCATCATTATGGTTTTAACTGTGAAGAAAGGGAAGAGTCCCTGGTTCTCTTCTCCTCATATCTCAGAGCTCTGGATCCTGAGAGAGCATCTACAGCAACTAGCTGGATGTGGTTACAAAACATAAACAGGGATGTAAAATACAAAGGGTAGTATAGGCCAGAAGCCTGTGTAGGCAGAGAACATCTGAGTGAAATTAGAGTCTTAAATGGAGAAATCTTTGTGAAATTTTCCCTTGAATAGGGTAAAGCAAGACTAGGATGAGCAAACAAATACAGTTTAGTTGGTGTTATTGTGTTTGTTTGTTTGTTTGTTTGTTTGTTTGTTTTAAGCTCTGGATTGATCTATAACTTCATTCCCTAATGAACCCAAAACCAAATTCTCTGGAAGCAGATAAATACCTGAACCTTGACAATACTTAATTTGTTACCTGATGTATTCTGTTTTTCCAAGAACATTAAAGATAACCATTCATCTCATTAGTGCATTAACAATATATGGTCAGCTGATGTTCCTATTCCTAATGGCTATAGTTTAAGGAATTTACAAACTCTATGAAAATTTTTCTAAAGTTTATCTTGAAAAACTATTTTAAAAGTGTTAATATACTTTATTTAGCTATTATAATTATAATTATAATTATAATAGATTTATTAAATGCTTAAAATATGAGATATAGAGCTAAGCACTTGATATGAATTATCTCATTTAACTATCATAATAACCATGAAATATATCTCATTAGTCTCGTTTTGTAGTTGAGCTAACTTCCCTAGGAGTACACAGCTTTTAGTGGCAGAAAAAATAAGCACTGAGAATATCTAGCCCCAGACTCTTATTCATTTTATTAGGTACCTACAACTGTATAACAGATTATACCATGAACTTAGAGGCTTAAAATGACATAGAGTAGTGATCCCAGAGTTTCTGTAGGTCAGGAACCCAAGTACAACTTAGCTGGCTTTTCTGCTTTGGGGTCTTCACCAGGTTCCAATACAGCTCTCGTTTAGGGCTACCATCTCATCAGAGGCTCAGCTGAGGAAAGATGTGCTTTCAAATTCCCCCAGTTGTTGGTAGAATTCACCTCCTCATGGTTGTAGGACTGAGTTTCCTATTCTGTTGCTGGCTGTCAAGTGAGGGCAACTCTTGACTCCTAGAGGCCACCCCACCTTTTTTTGTACCTGACCCTCTTCACAGAATGTCTTACAAAATGGTAGTTTACTTCCTTAAATCCAACAAATAAGAGTCTTTCTAATGCCAGTCAGCTTGGGGTCTTATGTACCATAAACAATCACAGAAGTGACTTTCTACTACATTGGCTATAGCCTATGGTTAAAAGCAAGTCCCACATCCTGCCTGCATTTAAGGGGAGGAATTATACAAAGGTGTGAAAACCATGAGGCAGCCTTACTGACTTTAAGGTCGTTCCACCACAACCACTAGGCAAGTAAGAGTGGAACTGTGCTTGTGCCAACTTCTCAATCTTTGCCAAATCTGTACGCATCTACTATTTTAAATTATATTTAAATATTCTAAATTACATATTTTAATTGCCTTTATTTTCTTAAGCTGACCCACTTTTAAAATAAAGAGCTTTTATAACACAGACATATAGAGAAAAATCAATATTACTTGCCATAAAAAGAAGGTAAAACAAAGCAAAATAAAGGCAAAGTAAAAAAAAAAAAAACACAAAGATTTATACTGTACTATGTATTTACCTATATGGGCTCACTTAATTGTCATGCAATTCATGGTAAACAGTATCATCCTCTTTATTAAAAATACAGAAACTGAGATCCAGAAAAGTTTGGTAAGCCATTCAAGACAACACAGCTTGTAAGTGGTTGTAACAAGATTCAGATCCATGGCAACTGGCAGCCAAAGTGCACAAGAACTATGGTCTAGCACTCAACTCATCATGAATCCCAACTTTCCTGGTTCCTTTTCCTTTTCCTTACTCCACCTGTCTCCTCAGCCTTTCTCCTAACCTCTTCAACCCCAAGATCCATCTTCAAATACCAGACATCAATACAATATAAGAATGAGAGCAAGTATGCCCAGGTTTTACTGCTAGCTTTATCTCTTGTTGGCTTTTTCCCCTGGGGTAAAGTATTGCTTTGCCTCAGTTGTCTTATCTATAAAATGGGGGTGATAATAGTAGGAGCTTAATAAATAGGAGTTAAAATTTTAATACAGTTTTTATCACAGTCTCAAAGAAAAATGTCCAAGTCACCTAACCTTGAGTATTGTGTGTTTATTGCAGTTAGGTTTTCAATCCTTCTAGGGAACAAGTGAAAACAGAAAAAAATTTGACAGAATGCTTTATTTTGCTTTTTTTGTCTGTTTTTAAAGCTTACTATAATTAATCATGTTTGAGGGCAATGCCCTTGAGTAGGACTGAGAGGATGGAGTCTTGTGCCCAAAGAGTTGGCCTTAGCTAGGAGGATGGTCAGGATACCCTGAGCACTAGAGGGAAGGTTGTTCATGGGCACAGATGCAGGCAATGGTGTCCCTGCAATAGGAGGAACTTGTGGTCATTCTTTTCTTATTGCTTCAAGGACACTGCTCTGTAAATTCTTCCTTCATGCTTCTACAATGTCGATTTTGCCTCTCAGGTAAGTGATTTATATTAACATGAAAGCATGCAATTATTTCTCCTATCTTCAATAGAAAGAACTCTTTCCTGATGCAACTTCTTACTCCAGTTATCACTCCATTCTCTCTTTCAAAAGACCAATTTATCCCTGCTGACTCCAAGTCTTTTCCTGCCATTCTTTCCTGAATATACTTTGGTCATGCTTTCACCTCCACCTCCCCACAGAAATGTTCCTTGCCCAGCTCACCAAACTCCACATTGCTAAATTCAATAGCTAACTTTGGTCCTCATCTTTCTTGCTTCATCAGCAACATGTGACATGACAGCTCCTTCCTGGGCACCACACCCTCTGAGTTCCCTCCTGCTTCCTGCTGCTTACTCTCTACCCTCCAAATTCACAACACAGGTATGCCCCACATTCAATACTCAGATCTCTCTTCCATTTGTAGTCATTCCTTTGGAGAGTTCATCCCAATGTGTATCTCCCAGTCAGAGCTCTCCTGTATTCCAGATTCTTCTGTCCTACTCAACATCTCCATGCTTAACCTGTCTACGAGAGGACCCACACTTTTCTGCATCCCTGTAAACAGCAGCTCCTTCCTTCCAACTCCTTAAATGAGTAGTATGTAACAGATAAACAGCCTGTGACTCTTCTCTCTCACATCACTTACCCAACCTATTTGAAATTCCATAAGGTCTACTTTCTACTCTTATCAGCATCTCTGCTGTGTGTTTGAACAACCCACCATCCTCTTCTTCCAGAATCCTTGCAACAAATCTCCTAACTGATCTCCCTGCATCTGTCCTTGCTAGGACTCCCCAAATCAATATGTAACATGAATGACCTTAATAAAACAAAAATCAGATTTGTGTCATACCTCTGCTCAAAACTGTCCCAGGATGTCCTTGTCACTCAGAAAAGCTAGTATCCCAGTGACCACTAAGGCCTGATGTCATCCATCTGCCTTTGTCTCTCTGGTGTAATTCTTACTATTTTCCACCTTGCTCAGTAACTCCTGTTATATTGGCCTCCTCAGTGTACCATGAACACACCACGGAAGCTTCTGCCTCAGGGCCTTTGAACTTACTGTTCTCTTTTCATGGAAGAGAGGCCTACCCTTGCCAACTTCTACAAAGTTATAAGCCCCTTCCAACACTTTCTGCTTTACTTTCTTCCCCACAGTGTTTATTGATATTTTATGTATATTTACTTTTTTTTAAAAGATTTTATTTATTCATGAGAGAGAGAGAGAGAGACAGAGACAGAGACACAGGCAGAGGGAGAAGCAGGCTCCATGAAGAGAGCCCGACACGGGACTTGATCCCAGGTCTCCAGGATCACGCCCTGGGCTGACAGCAGCGCTAAACTGCTGAGCCACCTGGGCTGCCCATATTTACTTTTTAATTTTGTGCTTCAGTTCCAGCAGAAAAGGGCTTTTTGTTTTATTTACTGCTGAGTTCCTAGTACTCAAAGCAGGGCCTGGTGTAGAGGGAGCGTGCAAGTTTGGTGAATGAATTAACTATCATCAAAATGGTATGATTTATCTAATTATAGTTATTTTGTAATTACTAATGAGAGAGGTTTTACCCCCATGTTCTGTGTGAGTCTAAAGAGAAAAAGTGCTTCATTAATACAACTACTACTCACACATTCCAAACAATTCAAAAGTCATCCACAATTTGATTATTAATATGCAGGAAAAGATAAACTTCTCACTGATGATAACCATTATTTCAAAATAGGTACCAAAGGGCCAGTGATGGGCATACAATTTAAAATGAAAAAAAAAATCGAAATGGAAAATGCAAATAAGTAAATATGAGTTTACCTTTAAAAAGGAGATCTCTTTAAATAAACACTAAGCAGCAGATCATTTGGACCTAATAATACTTTACTTGGGAATTTTGCTGTGGACTACTTTCTCTAGGCTAATCTGGAAGATGAGTTACAGAATATTAAAGACCCAAGGTGCCAAAAGCAAGCAATTTGCTGCTGACTAATCAGGCAGAGACAATTTTTTTTTTTTTAGTAAAGATCAAATTTGACTATGTCTTCCCTTTTATCATGAATTGAAGATTCTCCTAGTTGTTTCTTGAAATTCAGCGTTAAAAGAGATGATGATTCTCTTACTACCAAAATGTTCAAAGACAGAGCCTGTCTTTACCGATGTGCAGGCAAAAACCTTAAGTCTGTGAAACATGTTTTCCATAATTGTTAGGCATCATGACACACACTGAATGAAGAAAAACACTAATCATAAAGTGTATTTAGTGTTAAGCATTTCAGACATGTATGGATTCACACCAGGCTTTCTAGGTTTTCTTTTTTCTTTTCCACCCTTAACTAAGTTCTTCGTTTCCTGTATAAGAGTGAAGCAACGTCTGGAAACTGAAATAGCTATTAATATTATTGTCTCTTTGCTATACCTGTTTATATAACACTTGATTTAAATAAGAGTGCTTTTGATGGCTTCTAAATCTAACAACACAATGTAGATACAAGTTAGTTATTCAACTAAGGGACATTTTATTTTAATTATTTGTGACAGGGAAAAAATGAATTTATCCATCATTTCCTGCTGCCTCCCAAGCAGAGAAGAACCTGCAAAGGCCCCTCTTGCTGAGCTTGCTGTGGCTATGAGAACACAAAACAGAGCTCAGAGGCTGAATGAGAGTCAATTGTGCCATGTATGCAAAAGGTGTGGGCTCCAGGAAAGACTGGAGCGGGGCAGTGGGAAAGTCTGCTTAGAAGGAAGGTTCCAGAAGGAGGAAAACCTAGTTGTTGGTAGTGGATAGAGGATTGTGGGGAACAGGATAAATAGGAAAGCTGTCATTCAGGGAAGACGTTTCAGAGGGAAAAGTTAAAAGAAGTGCTTAGATTAAGTTTTTATGAATTTTTCTATATGGTGACACCACCTTTTTTCTAATTGCTGTTTTTTTCTAGCATGCATGAAACAAATACCTAGCTTCTAAAATTTCAAAAAATTACAAATGAACAAAATCAGCTTGTATACAACCCAAACCATATAGCACACCATGGGTAGCACAACTGGGTAACACAATTCTCTGCTGCATGCTTTAATTCCAGGAGGTGGATACTGTAGCACAGATGATATATTAGGACACACAGAAGATGTACTATCTTTGTAGTACTGAGTATTATTCAGAAGTATTGGGCTTTTTGAGTTATAACTAATAAGTCATAAAATGGCATTAAAATGATCTAGGCAGAAGAAACCCCAGTAATGGAGAACATAGTTACAAAGCTTAAGATAGAAATCTCTCAGTAATTGAATAAAGCCACCCTGTTTTGATGGGAGTTAAGACTCAGAATCAGAATGGATTCGAAGAAAGACTTTCATTATTTAGGATCATGTGGCAATTCACATTGCTTGATATAAAAACTCTGAATAAGAAAGAAGAGTAAGAGATGAAGGAATGATTTTTTAAGGATAAGAATATTAATGCACTATCAGTGTTAAGAGAAGAGTATACAGTTGTCTCAATAGGCACTTAACAAGATTTATCAAAGATGTGTTCTGTGGGTAGAACAAAGATTTTCTGGAACCCCACAAAAGTGGAAACAGCAACACAGTTAACTCAGTGTGTTGCTCCAAGGAAATCTCCAACTGAGACAGTCTTCTGAGGAACCCGGATTCACTTTCCAAAGAAGCAGAACCTGTTATAGCCACAATCATCTCACCTTTGTTTTTTGCTTTAAGATCTATTTATTTATTTATTTGAGAGAGAGGTAACAAAAGAGAAAGAGTGCACATGAGAGAGCACACTTGTGAGAGGAGGGGCAGAGGGAGAGGGAGAGAAACGGAGAGAAGTATACTCTGCGCTGAGCCTCAGCTGGGAGCTATACTCTGCTCCATCTCAGTACCCTGAGGTCACAACCTGAGCAGAAATCAAGAGTCAGATGCTCAACGGACTGAGACACTAAAGCACCTCTCGCTATTTTTCTAATTCCCTTTTTGGAGAAATACTGCTTCTGTTTTCATAAATGCTCAAGAGTTGAGGTCAGTCTAACAGATCTGTAAGAGTCCCATATATCTAAAGTGTCCCAAGATCAGCTTGCAACCGCATGTACCATACAAAGAAAAACCTGGATGTCTGATTTCAAAGATCTATCCCTTCAGCCTTGATGAGCAGAATCAGAAGCAAACATTTTTAACTGCCAGTATGTTCTCCTCATTGACTATGAAAAACTCCAGAAGTTTTGCAAAATGTTTAAGGGAAATCTAAGAAGAGTTACATCGTCTAGCTAACAGGACCAGGTTCTATAAATGAGCATGGTATTCTGGGGTACACAACAATCTCATTGTGGGTTATTGTCAGAGGTGTGGCTGGGCCTTGGGTACCTTCCTTGGTAATTTTTCCCTTGAAAATCTCTAGACAGAGAAGGGAGGAAGGGGAAGAGAGAGAAAAACACAGGTAACTCTTGAGTTATGGAACCTTATTAAAAAAAAAAAAAGACTTCTGAATGTCTCTTAAAACTGGAATCATTTTCTAAATTCCAGGTGTTTTTGGCCATATCAGCCAGACAATCTCTCCTGGTATATGATGATGTCCAAGCTCATTACATTTCCTGAAATGGAAAAAGAGTCTCCAGAGTGGGACGATTATATCTTATCCAAAGTTTTCTTAAATCCATGCACTAGAACCCTCCAATCACAAAGAGCAACAGTAGACATAGGAAGTCAGGTAAAAAAAAAAAAAAGAAAAAAAGAAAAAAAAGGAAGTCAGGTAAATCATAACACTTTGAAACAAGTGATTTAATTGAAATGGAGTATTTTGATTTTAATGGATTCTTTTGGCATTAAAATGCTCCCAGAAGCAAACTGTGCTTCAAAAAACTAATTATTGGAACACTCCCCAAACATCGCAGACTGGCAAACTCTGCCCAAATGAAGTGTTCAGTTAACATAACAAACATAACATAATGGCTTATTTTTTAATTGCCTCTCGATATGAATAGATGCATATTTGTGTTTCTTCTTATCCAAGTAAACTACGTACCTCTTTCTCCATTTGTAATCCTTCTGCTCTAATATTTCGTTCAAACACTTCTCTCTTTTCGGTCTGTGGGTTAGATTTTCTGTACACAAGAATATAGTCAATCCGACACTTTCCATCTCTGAAGTAAAGTCCATTTGATTTGTTTTTTTCTGGCACTGTCTGCACAGAAAGAGAAAGAAACCAGTTTAAGACACTCATAAAACTGAGCCTAAGCCAATATTAAAGAATTAGAAGTCAATGAGTTTTCATTGTGTTTTCTCAAAATTACATTCTTATTAATGAAAAATGTAAGCAGTAGGGAACAAAAAATTAAAAATTGGAAAAAGAATGCAGTGAAAGTGAAAAAACTAAAGATACCTAACAATACCAAATGGTGGCAAGGATCTGGAACACCTGAGAATGATCATATTCTAAAAGTGAGAGTGAAAACCACTATACTTACTCTGGAAACACACTAGCAATATCTTGTAAAACTGAACATCTGCATAACACAAAACCCATAACAAGACAAATCCTTATTTAAGCAACTAAGAGATATGTATCTATAGCAGCACTGTTCATAGGAATAGAAAATCAAAAAATGTGAATCAATTCAAATGTCCATGGACAGGCAAATAGGTAAATAAATGGTAGAACCATCATGAAGTGGAAGATTATACAACAGTAAAAATGAATGAACTACAGTTACATCTAATAGTAAGCATGAATCTTAAAACAGTATTGATAGAAAAGAACCAAGTCATAGAAGACTTCATGCGACATGATTTTTAATAAAGCACAAAATAAACTGAATCTAGAAAGAAGTTATTAGGGCTGTGGATGTGCATGGTGAAGCTATTTTTAGAGCAAGAGAACTAAAAAAACAAAACAAAACAAAACAAAAATTCAAGAATATGGAACTTGTGATAAGGTAGTGACGAGATTAAAAGTAGCTCTGGTAGTTTTAGTGTTTCTCTAGTTCAACATTCCTCAAACTTTCTGTCCACAATAAGAAAAGACATTTTACTTTGTCGTATCTGTGTACATATGTAACATAACCAGTATCTGAGACAAAAGATTCACAAGACAATACTCATCCTTTCTACTTGTGTATGTGCTAATATTAATTTTCCATTCCACTAAAAATAACTGGAGTTATAACCTACAACTAGGTTGTCAACCTAATTTGAAAACTACCATCTTAGTTATAAGCTGGATAGTAGTTTAAGGTGTTCATTTTATTACAACTATGCTTCAAAACATATATGTAAGTTATAAATATTATTTTGTAGTGAGTACACACATAAAAATTAAAGAACAAAATAATATAATTTCATCTAGGCTCCAAAGGCTTGTTGTAATCATGTACAACACTGAAAGTGACCATCAAGTACAGGCTGGTTAGGCTACAGTCAAGTTTCTCAAGCTGATAGATTTCAAGAACATGTCCATGAATCTAGCAAGGAGAAGTGAGGGGTGGGGGCTGGCTACCTTTTCTGTAGGTCCAGTTTACATCAGGTTTCAAATAGTGGTAGATGGGAGGCAAATAAGCCAGACTCATTAGCAAGGCCATTGCTAGAATGGCAACTTTTTTTCACAAGTGCCATACATGCAACCTCATCCAAAAGGGAAAATATCAGCCAGTAGGGATGGAAATGTCACATCCTATGTCTTGGTACAAACATTTTCAATTGATGATCAATCCTCACTGATTTTTTTTTTTTTTTTGGTTTTTGCTTTGAGAGGTACTCAGAAGTCTTCCCAAACAAATGCTTTCTTAACAATTATTTGCTAAGCAAGGGAACTACTCTTGCTTAGATTTAGCACATCAGTATCTGTCTGCAAAAACAAGGTTTCAGCAATGGCATCAGGTTAGTAAAGCCTTAACCCTCCTGAGACTGTTTGCTTATTTGTAAGGTTAGGTGATGAGACTAGGTGCTCTTTGAGATCCTTCAGGAGACCCCTCTTTTATGCCACATCATGGCATTCAACGTAACTGTGTGAAGGGGTGACAAAGGTATGAAGTTTTTCTTTGAAAAAAAAAAAAAGTATATGGACAGTAGCAGTAGCATACGGTGTTGTCAGAAAGAGATTTAGGAAGCTTGGTAGAAGTAAACAATTTTCCCTGTTCAAAGGTGACATCCTGTCAATGGTTAACTGGCTCTGGAATAATAAATATAGTAAGAATATGCAATAAAGAAATGACTCTGATTTTGTGTTCCCATTACCTCTATCTAGTGCATATACAAAGAAGGTATTAAACTCCACTGAGACAAAATCTAAGCAAGAATGAATGCCCCTAACAAAAGTTGTTTTTTTTTTTTTCCAAAATGACACATGAACAAATGGATCTATTTACAATTGCAATAAGATTACAGAGGCAAATGGAAACTCAGGGAGGCTTTGAACAGGATAATCTACTGAGAGCTGGTCCATTTTGTGTCATTGTTCTATGTGTTGGGTGATTTATATGAGGAAGTCCATACTTGTAAAGCTTTCTCTCTCTGAGTGACACTCAGAATGTAGATTATCATAAAACGACAGGTGGCTTTAAGGATCTCCCTTTATATAAATGAAATGTCTCTAGGTATAAAAAGGGAAATATATCACTTAGTGAAAGTTTGTTTTAAGCACAGGTAGGTTCAGGATCACTGAAATGTGCTAGACTGATGAAGGAAATCAAAAGAATATAAGACCTGCCCCTTATTTTCCGGAAACCTACAGTTCAATGAGATAATGACTTTAAACAATCCATGGAATATGCTTCACAGATTCCTACCTGGGTGAAATACTGTATTTTTAAGAAATCATACACTTACCTCTCCCCCTGCTTCCAATCTGCTAGCATCATCTGAAGTACTGGTCAGGTTTCCAGGGTGAAGCAAAGAATCATCATCTTTGCAAGGACTGTTGACTGCTTCTAATTCATCAAAAAGAATATTGACATCCTTGGCCACTAAAACCAAAATAAATACGTTACAAGTGGGGTTAAGAATCTGGGATCTTGAAAACAATACCAAAATAGAAAATATCTCCCTGTGGCCTCATATTTTTTCATTGTTTCAATTACACCTTGAATGATAAGTATATTATTTCCTAAGGAGAAAAGGATGTGAGATGTAAAGCATGTTTGATCAAACAGTCTTGATTAGGCAAAATCCAGGACAATGTGAAGCAAAGTATCTCCATAATATAAATATAATTTGCCTTCCATGATAAGAAGAGGTGTTGCATTTTAGTTTTCCTTCACATACTTGTTTAGCATAAAGTACTTTCACTCAAGTCTTCTAAGAACTCATTAACTGTGTTAGACATAAACTTTTAAAATTTTATGATTTTATTCTTCATGAAAATGCCATACAACTTGCTAAGTGAACCCATGTGTGCGCCAACTGCAAGGTTGGGTAAGAGCTGTAATTTTCTTCCTTTGTTACTTCCCAAGGTCTAATAAAGAAAACCTCATACAGTAACAAAGCAGGCAGTTGGGTTTTCTGCATTTCTTCTTTCTCTAATCATGAACTGAAATCATGAAGTTACCCATTTAGGGGGTTTCCAAAGAGACTGTTGATGCCAATATACAGAGCCCTATGTATCAGAGCTCCAGATAAAGTCTATCACGTTCAAATGCATAGTGCCTTGCAGCATACCACAAATGACAGTTCAGTACTTGTAGCTGCAGATACATAGTGCCAGGTACAGGACGCTTCCTTAGCTACTCAAATTACAGACCAACATTGAAGTTACTTTTTCCTTTGATGCTTTAAAAATCTCTAAAGGTTTTTAACCCACCCTAAGCTGCTGCGCAGAATAATCTGTAGATGATATGGTACTATTTATATGTTACATACAGGAGTATTCATCCTTTCATTCAAAAAATTTTTAGAGATATGCACAGAGTTGTGTGATAGCTACACCCTGATGAATGAAAATGACAGGTCTTCCTGCCCTTGTGGGGTTAAGTAAACAAAACAAATAGTCATAGAATTATAAATTGCATTGAGTGCTATAAAGAAAAGAAAAGTTTGGATATAGAGAGAATAGAAATCATTTACTTAGATGACAGGTTCTAAAGCTACATCTAAATGTGTGACTTTAGGCAATTCATTTAACTTCTAAGTTCTTCTATAAAATAGAATAGGCATGGCAATAAAAATTAACATTTACTGCTTACTGTGATAGGCTGCTGATTCATGGCCCCCAAAGGTGATCTAAGTCCTGGAACATGTGAATATGTTACCTTCTATGGTAAAAAGGACTCTGTAGACATAATTAATTCAAGATTCTTAAAATGGGAGATTATTTTGGATTATATGAGTGGGCCCAATATAATTAAAAGGGAGGCAACAGGGTCAGAATCAGAGAGACAGATTAGAAGATGCTATGATAATTGGCTTTGAAAACAGAGGATAGAGCCATCAATCAAGGAATGCAGATGCCCTATAAAGTAGAGAAAGACAAGTAAACAGATTCTCCCCTAGGCCTGCAGAAGGAACAGTCTCACTGGTACCTTGATGACTTCCGACCTCCAGAACTGTAAGAAAATAAATCTGTGTTAAGTCAACAAGTTTGTTGTTAAATTGTGATAGCAGCAGAAGTAAATTAATACACTTACTACATGTTTTTAGGCTCTGCAGCTCCAAGGGAAAACACATTATGGTCTTTTCATACAAATGGGATTTAGGAGCACCTATGCTGTGCCAGGAACTCAAGAAAAGGAATAGTTTTGAGAGAGCACAGTATGTCGTGTTGTGGGGGATGTCAAGAGGAAAGTTAACTTCCCTGACAACCCTAAATAAACTGCCCCTCATCCAGTTATTCTCAATCCCCCCCACCACTACTCATTTCTTCACAGCACTTATCACAAACTGTAATTCAACTCTATATTCATTTGTTTATACTGTGTCCTGGGTATTTACCCTATGAGAATATAAGTTCCATAAGAACAGAGACCTTGTCTGTCTTTTTTTTTTTTTTTAATTTATTTTTTTTTTGGTGTTCAATTTACTAACATACAGAATAACACCCAGTGCCCGTCACCCATTCACTCCCACCCCCCGCCCTCCTCCCCTTCTACCACCCCTAGTTCGTTTCCCAGAGTTAGCAGTCTTTACGACCTTGTCTGTCTTGACATGTGTACAGAGGTCCTGGCACAGCCCTCAACATACATTTGTTTAATGACAGAATGATGATCTCAAGGTGGACATGGTCTAATGATGTCTGAGAGCCTCCTCTTCTCCAATAGCCTATGGTTCTAAGACCTTGCACATACATTTTTCCTAATGCATTTCTTATTCACAAGCCAGGAGATCCACAATTTCAGGTAGATACTAATTTTTAGTAGACAGTGATTCAATTTCAAGTAGATATTGATAAGACTTGAACAGAAGGATAAAAATATTTCAACAACATAGACCTGATTACTATTCTAAACCCCACCACTTAGCTGTGTGAACTTGTGCTCCCATTTCCTCACTGGTGAAACATATGGAAAACTCTCTCATGGCGGCTAAGAGGATTCCATGAGATCATATGTATGTTAGTCTGACACACGGCAGATCTGCAGGAAATGCTGGTTTATTGATTTTAGGCACTGGGACTTAAGTTAGCATTTGAGCCTTATCAACACAAGATAGCAGAAGAGGTGAGGCATTTACAAATTGGAACAGTGGTTATGAGGGGGTGGATTGGGGTAAGGTGTGAAATAAAAAAACGAAAGAGCACACTGAGATTCATGTTTAAGTGACTGACTGGCTCACCCTCAGGACAAACTCTTGAATATCCATCATCCATCAGTGAGAATTGCCCCTTCGCTTTTGCTAAGGACAGAAAATTACCAGAACATCTTCTACCAGCATCACCCTCTGGTGTTGGTACAATCGGTTCAACAAGCCCTATATATTCTGGGGTTCCCAACTGGACCATGTTGCCACCCTGGAGATATATGGCATTGTCCAGAGACACTTTTTATTATCATGGCTAAGGAGAGGGGGTAATGCTAACATCCAGTGGGTAGAGACCAAGGATACTGCTAAACATCCTACAAGGTACAGAATAGCCCTCTCCAAGAGTTATCTAACCCAAAACATCAATAGTGTTGAGCCTGAAAAATTGTGTTCTACATTAAAGACCCAACTATTTGATTCTAGAGGGACCAGCTAACTTGGAAAAGGAAGAGAAGCCCTTTGTTTCCCCTACACCTGCCCATCAGTATTATTGTCTGGAAGTTGTTAGGGGGCTAATGTTACCTAAGTGCTCAAGGGAAATCAGGTTGTTGTGCAACCTGATTTTTAGAGAATTAAGTGATATTAAGGCACCATTATCACCTGTCAGCCTCTCAAGAGCCTGAGCAGGGATTAAAGACGCTTATCTGTCAAAAAATGTTCAGCTGAACACAGGATCAGTAAGAAGACTATAGAACAGGTAGCAATTATACAGAGAGAAGAAACATGTACCCTTATCAATACTCCACTATTGTTACTGACAGAGCAGCTTTACAAGTGAAGTTTTAGAAACCATGTACAATATCCTTGGATGCAAACTTACATCATTTCTTTAAGGAGAAAAATAGCCCCAACTTCCAAAATTAATCAATTTTTAAAAATCTGTTTATACAACCAGTACTTGGTGGGTGCCTACCTTACCTGGACCCTATGCTGGGCTATATCAAGTACTGGACGCGGCAGCCATGGCCCCTGTCCTCACAGAGCTCACCATCAGTGACCGTGGCAGTGGGGCCTCTCCATCCAGGGCATGGATATGACAAAGATCCTCTACATACAAACAAGGTTACTTTTAATGGATCCCCTCACTTTCATCATACTTCTCCCCTCCCCAAAATGTTTGATAATTATCTGCTTAGTAGAATTCTGCTATTACGTCCATTAAATAAGAAAGAACCAAATGTTCTGAGGAGTTAATTAAGAATGACAAGAGGAGAAGGACCCCTGGGTGGTTTAGTCAACTAACTGTCCAACTCTTGGTTTCAGCTCATGAATCTCAGGGTTGGGAGATCAAGCCTGGTGTTAAGCGGCCATGTCGAGCTCCTCACCTCAAGCTCCTTACTCAGTGCAGTCTCTGCTTCAGATTCTTTCCCTCTCCCTCTGTCTCTCCTCTGTCCCTTTCATTCATAAACAAACAAATAAATAAATAAAATCTAAAAAAAAAACAACAACCCAAAACAAAAAAAAGAATGACAAGAGGAAAGAGAATGCAAAAGTTCCATGCAACCCAGAAACAGACCTGCACTGCATAAACTTGGGAAGGGCTATGTGAACAGAATTGGGAACGTGAGTGGCAACAGGTAGATGCCGTACATTTGGAAAGCAAGAAAGAGGCTCAAATGATTCTCCTTCACAAAAAAAAAAAAAAAAAAAAAAAAAAAAAAAACCCACAACCCCCCCCCCAAAAAAAAACAAAAAACAAACCCAAAACAGGCACTCAGCCTAAGAAGACCAGGGAACAAAACAGTAAAGACTTACATATAACAGCTACACAAGACTCAAGAACCTCAAATTGCCTGGGAGACCAAAAATCTGGTCAAGTCTGAGTAAAACTCAAACTCAGCATAGGGAAGTGATTTCTGTAGGCTAACTTGTTATACCATTCCAGAACAGAGACAGAGCAGAGAAATCAGAGGGCTATGAGGCAAGTAGATCCTGATGCTCTTTACGTGATGGGAAGGCAAATTTACCTCAACAGTACTGAATATGCTCATTAAATATTGGTGATTATTTATTTAGTGAAAATCATTTGGATTATTAGCCATTATTCATTCACCAGGGGGGAAAAGGTCACAAATATGTTTCAAGGGCTCAAATAAACAAGTTAAGTATCTTCTGACATTTGTTTACAGAGCCAGTATTTAGGTTAGCTGCTAGAGGTACAGACATGAACAAGACAAGTGTGGATGAAATCGAATCAGTGCCACAAAGGCAAGGAAAACAAAAAGTGTGTCTTTTAGAGAGATACCAAAAAATCAAAAAGCTCAACTCACTGCTTTTTTAACTCTATTCCTCAAATGCAGGAGAAAAACCCCACACCGGCATTATAGTACAGGAATACTTACATCTCAATATTTTCTAATGCAGAGAAAATAAAGTGAAATATTAGGCCACTGAAGACAACACGAGAGGACCGTGTAGTGTAATCCAGGTATCTATATTTGTCCTCCAGAGGGCCAGTTCATTTTACTATTTTTGTCCCGAGTTCCCAATTATTACATCTGATATTCAGAATTCTGAAGATATTGCATATTGACCTCAAAGCCTCATTACAAAACATGAAAAAAAGAACACCTTCAGCAATAATTTAGAATGGAAAAAATGGCTTGTTTAAATCTTAATTTGAACATTTAGCTAGCTGTTTTATAACAAGCTCATCTTTACATCTAGCCCTAGGGTCTTTTCTAGGTGAAGGCCCAAAGCAGTTCTAAAATTGACATAAGGACTGGCAAATAGGAGGTGCTCAGTGCCCATTTTTAAGTAAATAAAAACTAGTTATAAGATTCTATCCATTTTTTTCTCCATTCTAGTTATCTTAGTGCAATTGCTTGAAAGTATCTGTTTCTCTCTCAGAGATTGAATATGAAGAAGTGGGAAAGAAGACACTAAGCAGGGCACTCACTACATTGTATTGAGGACTTTCAGGTCTGTTTTCCCTTTTTGCCCTCAAAATACCTTAGGCAAGGGGATTATGAGTAAGAAGCCATGTTCAGAGACACTATGTAAGTAAGTGTCTCTCACACAGCTAGTAAGTGACAGAGATGAAATCTAACCGAGTTCTTACCCTTAAATCCATGTTGTTTCTAACTGGCTCCTTATTTCTGTGGAAAGCATCCTACTGTTCTTAAATCATGTTTGGCTTGGGGTGCGTGGGTGACTCAGCCCATTAAGCATCCAACTCTTGGTTTCCGTTCAGGTCATGGCCTTGGGGTCCTGGGATAGAGCCCTGTGTTGGGCTCCCTGCTCAGTGGGTCTGTTTCCCCCTTCTCCCTTTGCCCCTCCCGCCCTCTTCCTCGCTACTCATGCACTTGCTCGTGCTCTCTCTCTCTCTCTCTCTCAAATAAATAAATCTAAAAAAAAAAAAAAGCCATGTTTGGCTTTCAAGCACAGAAGTCCTTTAACTGTCATCCAACTATATTGTCATCATTTTAATATTTATCTGAATAAACCTAGACTTTACATCTGTCACTGAACAAGTCTGACACTTTAAAAAATTTAATATATCAAATGAAATGTTTTTAGAAATTCAGAGAAACACACAGACTCAGCACAGCTTTGAGGACCTTAGGCTGGAATTTTAAAGACCACACACTAAACATTTGTATGATACCAGCAAGCCTAGGACTCTGCTCAATATGCTTCAAATGAATCTTATAACGTCCCTAAGGCAGACACTGTTTGGTTTACCAATGAGAGGAAAAAAAAGGGCCTAATTTGGAAAACTCCAAATAAAGTAATTGGAAAAGACATAGATCCTCCTTTAGCTAGTTTTATTCCTTTCCAAAGGCCAGTGGCTTTCCAAGTGTGTTTCCTGTAACCCCAAAATCCTTTTGGAGGAGCTTCAGGGGCCACCGAATGGACAAAGAGGAAATTGAGTGGGCTATGCCCTCTACCCCCAGCTACTCCCAAACAACTCAGTCACCTGCTTTAAAGTTTGGAAACCTCTGCATTACAGCAACAATTAAATGGCTGTACTAACACCTCTCCAAAGAAAACCCAGGGAAAGAAAGCTAGGGTTCTAATTGTTATAGATACGAAAGTAAGCATTTTTTTCCTGCCATGGGCAGTTTACTTGAAATACTTTATTTTTTTTAATTTTTATTTATTTATGATAGTAACAGAGAGAGAGAGAGAGAGAGGCAGAGACATAGGCAGAGGGAGAAGCAGGCTCCATGCACTGGGAGCCTGACGTGGGATTCGATCCCGGGTCTCCAGGATCACGCCCTGGGCCAAAGGCAGGTGCCAAACCACTGCGCTACCCAGAGATTCCCTTGAAATACTTTAAAATTTAAAATATATCTTCGCAAAAAAAAAAGAAAAAAGAAAGAAGTTATAACATTTTTTAAAAATGTGGTTATTAAAAAATTTTCATTGGCATTTCCTGGCTCAGTAATAGTACCATTTATTAAAAAAAAAAACATAGACAATAGCATGGGGCACCCACAGGACAGTCTGTTACAGGGCAAACATCACTGACTTGTTCCTGGGACAGCATGTCCTATGGACTCTTCTTATGAAGAGTTTTTCTTTCTACTACTTCATTCTAAAGAAAAGGACAGAGACCTTGATTACTTCTATAACAAGGCAGATAATAATGGTACCTCTTATGACCTGAGAATGATACTTAGAAAAGAACCAAGTACCTAATTCAAGCTTTGCTCAATAGCCTTGGTTACCTTTTCACCATGTGAAATGAAGCCAATGATATTCTGCATCAAAGGTCTCAGATTCTCCTGACCATAGCTTGTTCTCCTTCTTTGGAAAGAATATGGATTCAGACAAGCTTTAACGTCTTTATCTTTTTGGTGAGAATAATACAATGTACCACATAGGATTGTTGAGAGGAATGACAAGGTACAGCCAACATTTATGCAGTACTTGCCATTTGCCAGGCACCATACTGAGGGCTTTACTAGATTTACTAGATTTACTCTAACTATGCCCCCCTCTATCAGATGTGGAAATTAAGGCAAATAGAGTTCAAGACTAAATATAATAATATGTGTAAAAGGTCAACCACAGAGTTGTCAGGCAAGATTATGTGTTCAATATATGTCAGCACCTCCCTCTTCCCCATCTTCCCCTTTGAAAAAGCATGACCATATGGATTAAAAATAAAATTGGAAATCAGGGCTCAAGAAATTGGATTCAAAATGACTCACTGGATGTCATTGAGAAATGACTCAGTCTCCACAGGCACAGAAGCACAAGAATGCCACCAGTGCAGGAACGGCACTGCATTTATATAGACACATATATAAGTACAGAGGGTCAGACTACAGGATAGCAATGATCCTTCCAGGATCCATGTTCCTATTTCAAACACTTTGCTTTTTGCTCTCTCTCCTTCATTAGGACCTAAGGGACTACATAACACAATAACGTGCCATGGTATGAGTGCCATGTGAGAGTCTCCACAGTCTATATCTATATATATTAGATATCAAGAAAAGAAAAACTAAGGACAAAGCAGGAGGGGTGATGGGTGACAAAAAATGGGGGGAGGGGAGAGGAATGATCTCTAGAAAAGGCTGGACACTGTTAATAATTTAAAGCAAGAATTGAAAGGTTGAGTATAACCTTTGAATGATATCTTTCTTATTGGTTTGCTAATATAATAAATGCCCATACACATACACACAATCACCTGCTTCATGCACCATAGAGCTTCAAATTCTCAATCTAATTTTAGAATGAAATATTTCTAAATGTCTACTTCACAAAAATGTCCAGATTTTTAAAATTGGGTGACTAAAAAAAAAGCAGAATATTTTTAATTGATATTATAGTACATAATATAGTAGGCACTAAAATCCTTGGACTGTTAGAGGGTATGAACCTTACTAGGCAAACTTAAGAGTAGGAATTGACCTCATGACCTCGTCATCATTACATCAAGTTAAATCTGTCTCTAAGTCCCCACTCCAATGGGCCTGGGAGACCATTTAATTCCAGTTATTGCCTGCCAACATCCTCACCCCTCTACCTCACCTATGCAGGACTGTAAAAGGTTATGGAGGTTTTATAAACAGCAGAATATTTGAGACCACTCAGATCTCCAAGTCACACTACTACTGCTGAGCCACCCACTTTACAAGTCTAGAATAGAATTCACTCCTTCATTTGGGGAATATAAATAATAGTGAAAGGGAATAGAGGGGAAGGGAGAAGAAATGGGTAGGAAATATCAGAAAGGGAGACAGAACATGGAAGACTCCTAACTCTGGGAAACGAACTAGGGGTGGTGGAAGGGGAGGAGGGCAAGGGGTGGGGGTGACTGGGCGGCGGGCACTGAGGGGGGCACTTGACGGGATGAGCACTGGGTGTTATTCTGTATGTTGGCAAATTGAACACCAATAAAAAATAAACTTATTATTAAAATAAATAAATAAATAAAATAAAAAATGAAAAAAAAAATTCAAGTGGAAAAAAAAAAAGAATTCACTCCTTCACTCGTTCATTAACAAAATTTGTTGAGCAACTACTATACCCAATACTCTGCTTAAGGTACTTGAGATACAACAAAGGAACCAGAAGATGAAGCTGCCACCTTCCCAGAGCCCCCAAAGTGCCCTGAATTATGGAAGATCTGCTCCTTCCTCTGGCTGGAGAATCTTAGCCAAGGCTGGCAGTTCAGGTGGCTCAGGTGCAGGCTCCCGACCAGTCATCTCTCTTTTCTCCACCACCCACAGGAAGCCATGCTACCACTGCAGGACAATCTAAGGGCCCTGGACAAGAAATTCCTTTTCTCCCTCTGTCTCTCTATGTGGCTGTCTCTGTGTGTATGTTGGTCTTTACTAAGCATTAGCCACTCAGAAGCCTGGGCTTTCAGAAACAGAAGCCCTGAACTTCAGGCAACACAGAGCTCTACTGAAACAAAGGAGTTCAGGGGACCTAGTTGCCATCTTGAAATGGGGAACAGAGCGGCGGGGGGGGGGGGGGGGGGGGAAGTACATCAAGGAAAACACAACACACACACACACAGCCTTACATTATACGGCTATATATAAATGCTTTCCTCAAAGCAATCAAGTTGTTTTCATTTTGAACCACAGAACAAATGTGATCTGTGTTTTAATTTCTTTTGAGCTGAACTGTGCACCAAGATGTTCACCATCACGTTAAAATACTATGTGTAACATAGTGCCTGCCTAGTACATGACAGGTGAGATGGATAGATGGATGAATGGATAAAATAACTCTTTCCTTCCTTACAAGCTATACAACTGTTATGAGGGAAGCCAAGAAACAATTTTTGGATGGCCAGCTACTATAGGACTTACTCTTTTAAACAGATGAAGCCATTGTTAGGGCATAAGCACCAGAGAAGAAAATGTAAACATATTTTTCAATGTAGAAGCATGAGTAAGAATTCTTGCATCAACACATAACAAAATATTAAAAAAAAAACTCCAGAGTAGTTCATTTTTTCTAATCATTTTTATTTAATTTTTCATTTTCAAAACAAGGGCCAACATACGATTAAATACTGACTATCGAATATTAACCATATAGCTCTGGGGAGGCATAACCAGTTTTTTACCTTTAAAATGGAGAAAACAGAAACTACTATTGTTTGTAGGGTTGTTTTAAGAATGAAAAGAGGTAGTATGGGGGCACATGGGTGGCTTAGATGGTTAAGTATCTGCCTTTGGTTCAGGTCATGATCTCAGGGTCTGGGATTGAGCCCCGCATCTGGCTTCCTTCTTAGTGGGTAACCTGCTTCTCCTTCTGCCCTTCCTCCTGCTCATGTGTGTGCGCGCGCTCTCTCTCTCCCTCTCTCTCTCTCTCAATTAAATAAAACTTAATTTGAAAAGAAAAGAATATGGAAGAGCACTTACCAATAATGGCTGGACTACCTTAGACACTCAAAAAATGTTTCAAATTCTCTCTTCTAGCTTGATCTTAAAGGTCATACATATACGTCCACAAAATTTCAAGAAAATAACGAAAACTTTCTATCTTAACAAAAACGTTTGTAGGAAAGAAGGAATTTCCTTGATGTCCAAATCCTATATATTTTTAAATTTTTGTAAGTTGGTCTCTCAAAGTTTGCTATAAACAATAATCTAAGGTACAGTCCCTTGAAGAACCAAACTATGTATTTTTATACTTAGAAATTTCAATTAACCTGTTAAATATCTGAATCATATTTGGAATGTAGGGTGAAACTGAAGGTAGGTAAATGGCCTAAATCTTTCCTACCAGAAATGACTCGGGCCATGTAGGCAGCTTCCCAAACCTATAGAGCATAAAACTTATTTTTTTTAATTTTTTATTTATTTGTGATAGTCACAGAGAGAGAGAGAGAATGAGGCAGAGACACAGGCAGAGGGAGAAGCAGGCTCTATGCACCGGGAGCCCGACATGGGATTCGATCCCGGGTCTCCAGGATCGCGCCCTGGGCCAAAGGCAGGCGCCAAACCACTGCGCCACCCAGGAATCCCTAAAACTTATTTTTTTAACAAGAAAATAGATTAGTTCCAAAGTATTAGAAAATTCTTAAACCTATAAAAAGTTGGGCAGCCCCAGTGGTGCAGTGGTTTGGCGCCACCTGCAGCCAGGGGTGTGATCTGGGGACCCAGGATCAAGTCCCATGTCGGGCTCCCTGCGTGGAGCTTGCTTCTCCCTCTGCCTGTCTCTCTCACTCCTTCTCTCTCTCTCTGTGTCTCTATGAATAAATAAATAAAATATTTTTTAAAAACCTATAAAAAGTTGATTTGCACTTTAAGTATATTTCCCTTTTCTTATTTTAAAATTTAAATATAATTCATAAACTTCTAAAGAACTCACTCACCATTCTAAACAATAAATGTTATCATATATGAATGTGCCTTTAGTAAGATATGCTAACATAATTTACTATAAAAAATAACTTCCTGAACATTTAATTCATTTTGATATAAGTTCATGAAGCCCTAAAAAATTTTAAGTTCATCTCCCACACTTACATAGAAGCCAACTTTTATCATTTATTAAAATTTTTAAAAAATCCTTTCAATACTATATAATCTATCATCTTTCAAATCAGATGAGGTAATTACAGAATTTTATAACTTTCCATGAAAAAATTATTTTCTCTTCAATGTCTATTAATTGGATTTTTAATCTCCTGGGGAGATTTTTTTCTCTGTTATTCATTAACTTAATATGAAGGGATTGCCCAAGCAGAACGAATAGCTGGTCCTCTTGTATTTTTCATTAAAAATATTTCTTTTAGAACCAGCCTCATCTTCAATTTCAGGATCCTTCCCCTTGATGTGTTTAAACCTCATACTGAGCACATTCAGAAAGAAATTAAATGAGGGATAGGAGACCCTCCATTCCTTCCTGGTCTCCATTCTTGATCATATTACCTTGGTATGTAACTTCTCCCACCCTCAGTTGTCCTACCTATAAAGTGAAAGCATTAATTATCTCAGAAGGTCAGGAAGGCAGTCTGATGACAAAAGGGAATAACTGTTATGGAAATCCCTAAAGTTGTTCATTAAAAATTTAGTATAGAAATACAGTGTCACAAAACCAAAAGTAGCAAAAAATTACAGTGGTTCTTCCTGCAGTGCTCTTCAGATCTAACCCCTTCGAGTGCAATACTGTAGAATACTACTTGATCTTAAAAGAGTATTACTATCTAGTATTAGAGCTCTAATAATAAAACACGAATGTGAATGACTTAGTCTATGATACCACCTCATCCATCCTCAATGCTAAATCTACAATTAGAGTAAATGTATTGATTATGACAAAATTCTTAGTAAAAACTATAAAACAAAGTAATGTAAGAAGAGAAAACAATGAAAATGCTTAGAAGACAGAAGTCACTTCTGGTTCACAGCCCATCATCAGTGACTCAAGACACCATTTTCGAGAATAAAGGTTTTATTTTAGGTTAGTATCAACATTTAGTTCTTACTACTCATATCTGAGCAAAGGAATAATATTCTAGTAATAGTATTCTCAAAAATTCTTTATTTGATCATGATTAATCAAGAAACCTAAAATATTATAGTACCTAGTGATTTATAAATATTACAATATTCTAAATATAGAACTCTAGTTCTTCCATCAGGCTTATTCAAAGACCCCAATACTATGTGGCTCAGTTTCACAAATTAAATCTTCATTTCACTAACCATCTCTTCTGGTCTCAAAATTATTTTACACAGTATCCCTCTTAAGACATTTTTTTAAGCTTGTCATTTAAGGTTTCTAGTTTTATTAACCCTCCCAAATATTAGAATAGTTTCTCCTTTCACGGTCAAATTAAAATTTGAGTGAAACTTACTTTCTTGTATTGCATTAAGAATCTCTGAAAAGTCCACATCACTCTTTGGGCCGTCAGGTAGTATTTGCATATCCAGCTGGTAGCCTTGCAAATCCACACCTCCTTCTAAAGAAATGAAAGATATTCATGGAGTTTGCACTGGTTATCAGAGAGCCCAGCATTAGGGTCCCAAAGAGAAGCAATGTCAAAATCTAAAATGAACAGTCAGCTGATTTGCCAATGATCCTCCCTTTTGGAAAAATGACTTTTCAAAAAAAAAATGAGAAACATTACCAGCCATTTGCTCCTTATGGGACCAAAAAGGTTTAATTGTATTTCCAATGTAAAAATAAGGCAATTACTTTATTAAAATACCACACACTTCATACTATTTACTGACGACTTCCTAGGTGAAGAATAAAACATGTTAGCCTCCAGCCAAGGACATTTAACATTCTCAGCTTCATATTGGCGAAAAAGTGACATTCAACAAATATACTTTATATAATCTCTAAAATTATAATAATTCATTCTTAGAAAAGGATTTAATATTCTTGCTATCACAGGAAAAAAGGTATCATTTTTCCCATCACAGTTTTGGACTTCCCTGCTACTTCATTTATTTCTCAGTTACACCAGGACACTTTTATTTATTCTGTGATGTAATTTAACCTCTTATATTTGATTTGTCTGATGTATTTCTGGTGTATTCTAAAGAGGGTTTTTTTTTTTAATGCTGTTCCACACACCTATAGAACATTTAAGGACGTCAAAGTCACCAAGATATCAAAAAGTAGTTTTATCACTACCAATAATAAACCTTTAAATGCTTCTTAAGGGATCCCTGGGTGGCGCAGAGGTTTGGCGCCTGCCTTTGGCCCAGGGCGCAATCCTGGAGACCTGGTGCATGGAGCCTGCTTCTCCCTCTGCCTCTCTCTCTCTCTCTCTCTCTCTCTCTCTCTCTCTCTCTGTGACTATCATAAATAAATAAAAATTAAAAAAAAAGAATGTTTAAAAAAATAAATAAATGCGTCTTAATATAGTCACTAAGAACATTTCCAATTCTGAGGAGTCTGGAAAGGCTAAAAAGCCAGTGCTAAAATAAAAAGATGGCCTAATGAATAGAGTGGGGCATGCCCTAGCTTTTAATGTTTTTGTAGAAATAATTATTTCATAAGCCCAGAAATTATTCTTAGCCTTGAATAAATTTCAGTTACATCCCTAAAACTCAAAAGAATATGACACAGTCACTATCATATAAGAATACTGATTCAAGAAGGGACATGGACACAAGTAACCTAATATAATAGAAAGTGAAGCTTCAGAAGGGCAGGAACTTTTACCTGCATGCACCTAATACCTAGAACAGTACCTAACCCTGAGTAGGCCCTCAACAAATGTAGGCTGAATGAATGACTACAGCTACGTGATAATTATAAAACAACGGCCCATGGAGCTTCAAGGAAAGCTATAAGCCCAGATTCTGGAGTCCTGCAAACCAGCATTGAAATTCTTATTAGAAAACACTGAATCTCTCTAAATCTTGGTTTCCTCCTCTATAAAATAGGGGTGATAATAATAGTCTCACAGAATAGCCATGAAGACTAAATGAGATAATGCATGAGAAGCTCTTAGCTGTCAAATGCTCAGTGCTCAGTAAATGGAAGCCATTACTATTCATCCATACTAATGTATTAAAGGAACATTGACATTTATATAGAAACCAGCTACTGAATAATGAGAAGGAAACCACAAGTCTGTTCTTTGGGACACCAGCATGCATTTCAGTGACTGTCAAGCACTGCAGGCACAGTGAACTTCTTAAATGCATGCACGTGGTGAAATTAACTGTTGAGACTAAGCTTCTCAACAGGAATTAAAATGGGTTATTTGGTTTTTCCCTCAGAATAAGTAGGGAGAAGTTCTGCTGCTTCTCAACCTCTGCTATGGGTAGCTGCCTTTGTTCTGTTCAATAACCAAAGACCTCATAATAGCAAAGACAAAAGATAAATAAGAATATTCAATACCACCTAAAGGCTGGCTCTGGGCTATGCACTCTATCATCTCATTTAGTCTCTACTTTTGAAAAGAAGGTGCCACAAGAAAGAATAATTTGTCCAAAGTCACACATATACTCAGTTGTAAAGATGCAACATCAATCTGGGCTCCTGCCAGTCTTAAATACCCCCCATATCAAAGCAGTTACAAATACAGGCTGTTAGAAATAAGAGAAATGGATTTACCAATAGTCCCATGTTCTAGTGCTTCAGACATGGACAAATATTATTATATAAACCAAAAAGCAAATGACTTGCTAAATAGACTAATAAATAGGAGCCCAACTTATTTATCTTTGTTTGTCTTGGTCAGGAGCTCATAAATTCACACAGAAGTAGTTTTGATTAATAACTACAATTCTTAATAACCAAAATTCTACAAATTTTTAACAATTGTTTTTTGTTAGAGAACAGTATAGGAATGTAAGAAGGCACAAAAGCAGCAACATAAAGGAGGTATTCAGGTCAATATAGTCTGCCTTTAAAGAATATTTAATGCTTAAGATATAATGAAAATGTGGGGAAATGGATATAAGGATACAGATAAATTTGTCCTAAGTATATATTTTTTTAAAAAAAACATCATTTTATATGACTAGAAAAAAAGACAGGAAGAAAACAGTCCAAATGGATACGCAGGTTATTTCTCACCTATAAAATTATGGGTATATTTTGCTTTATTCTTTATCTTCTCCATGTTTTTTACAATAAACATAAAATATTGTTATAATTTCAAAGTCATTGAAAATTCAGATTGTGGCAGTGGAGAACATTAATATTTGGAGTTCAGGATTCAAGACTTAAAGACTACAGATGTTAAGCCAGTAAGGGATTAATTTAACATAAAATTTTCTAAATCAATGCAATTCTTAAAATATAGAAGTTAAAGAGCTCCAAAGTCCAGGATGCAACAGTATTTATGGTAAACTGTGAAATCACATTTAGATTCCCTAAAATATAAGGTGTTTTCCTTCCTCTGCTCTAGAAGAAATATGAAACACACTTTCATAAAATGCAATATAAGGGGTATGGAACTTCTGGCAGGAAGTCATTCATTAAAGTCCAACATGACAAAGTAGGGGATGTTGTAATACAAGGACTTCTGTAAACTTTCCTAAATAGAAAGTGATCACTTCTGCAAGGACATTTTCAAATGAATCCTTCAAGGTGACAATCTTTACCTTTAGCACATACTGCCCAGTGAACAAGACAAAATACTTCAATACAAAAGTTCTATGTCTACTTTGAACTTCTAATATTTATTTGTTAGTTCGATAGTTTTGATGTGATTTCTAAAAAGTTGAAAATCAAAGCTCTCTCTACAGTCATAGGTGCCGAAGACTTTGAGTCAAAACACAAAGCTTTTTGCAGAGGCAAGATGGTGAAAAGGTCATGGTTTCAAACTGATGAAGATTTAAAATAAAATACACCTTCACTGGGCCTCAGTAATTGCCGTGCAACCTAATGTAATCCCAAGGAAACTAAACCAGTAAGGTTTTGTTTTTTTTTTTTTTTACCAGTAAGTTATATTAAAGAGAGAAACTGAAAACAGTCCTGAAGATGTGGAGAACATAATGAACAATTTTAAAAATCAAAAATAGCCAAAAATTTGTGTTATTTCCAAAACTGCTTTGAGCTTTTCTCATACTCGATTGAGTGATTATACTCAAATCTTAATTGTGATTTTGTTGTGTGAAAGTTGAAAGTAGTTTCAATTAAAAGTAACCTCGATAACTGCTTACATTTAATAAAAGATCTTCAGCTGAGCAAACAATATGTTAAAAATTCATTTTATTTATTTTTTTTAATTCATTTTAGATGTGTAACTGGCTTACACAGATTTAGCTAAATGTTTATATACAAAATGAACCAAAAAAAGAAAAAAAACAATCTCTAAACAGGAGTCTCGATTAGCACAAATGTCAGTGCCTCTCCCATTCTATCTCTGTCTATAGAAATCCCTTTTTACTTTTAAGGCTCATCCTAAATGCTCCACTTCAGGAAGCATTACTTGATCCTAACAAGCAAACACCATTTTCTACCATTTTTTTTGAAATTCTGTAGCTACCTATATTTTATCTTTTCTATGGCATACGTTTTCCATCAAAAATAAGGTAGGAAAAGTACCGAGTACAGACACAGACAACACGTGAGCTCCTATTTCTTCCCATCTAGATTTCTTCATCTCTAGCACCATCAACTAGACTGTAACAAAATGGAGGCCTGGGACCAAACTGCAGCTACATTTTTATCTCTTACAGAATCTAGATGAAGGCCTTTGAACAATTAAATTAGACAATTAAGGGCAGACCGGGTAGCTCAGCGGTTTAGTGCTGCCTTCAGCCCAGGGTGTGGTCCTGGAGACCCGGGATCAAGTCCCCACATCAGGCTCCCTGAATGGAATGGAGCCTGCTTCTCCTTCTGCCTGTGTCTGTGCCCACCCCCCTCTCTCTCATAAATAAAAAAAAATTAAATCTTAAAAAAAAATAAATTAGACAATTAAGCTCTTATACTGCAATTCCATGTTACTAGTAACAGTAGCTACAGACTGAGAAAACATCCCAGTTTTCTTTTGTAGTGCATCATTTTAAGGCAGCTTGATAAGTTGCCTATAAACTATGAGAGACATATTCTAGATCATACATTTAGTTTTTTGTGAATTCTTCTCAAATCTTGTCAAATAATAAAGGAAACACTGAGGTACCAACATCTCAAAGCTTATAATGAAAGTCAATAGTTGAGTTGTAAACCTTATCCCTTTCTCAACCCCAAATCTATTCCCTTAGCACAAATACTCACCAGAATTTGTTTTTACTTCTTTTGGCTATTTCCATGTAGGTGTTCCATTGTCTTGATCAATTTTATATATTACTTATTATTTCCTGCTCTAAGACCATATAAGTTATATTACTGTCACTTCCTCTAGTCCTCCACTCACCCCTCCAATCACTATTATTGTTATATTGCCTTAGTTTAATAACTTTAAATGACTTAAAATTCAATTTCTTGTTCAAATATAGATAGATCTTATATTTGCAAATTAACATAAAGTGGTATAAAAAGCAGATTCTGACATTACATTGACCTAAATTTGAATTCCATTTTTATGTGGCCCTGAGCCATTAAATAATGAGCCTCATTTTTCTTATTTATAAAATGGAAAGGATGAAATTTTTGAGAGGCTCCATTAAAAATTATGGGAAACAGTTTACATATATGCAAATATGGCTCATAGTGTTAGATCATTAGGTGATGATCTATTTTCTGTCTCATCTATCTAGTTTTAGAGGACATATGCCATCTCTGCAAAATGAAGGCCAATTCCAAGTTGAGGGTCTAGACTAAATAAAAACAATGCTTTAAAAAATTCTGTAATTGAATTTGGAATAGTTATTTCACGTTGAAACAGAAATAAAGAGAAGTGTGACAAGTCAAATCTTACCCTTTACCATGCAACAAAAAGGATGGGGAACTCTATAAAGTAGGCTAAAGGGGACAATGGTATTTTCTGTCATTTCCTCATAATTAATGATGCTTGATCTGAGCATCTGTCTATTATGTATTTATATTCTGCAAATAAAAATTGGCAATTCCTGTCCTGAGAGAAATTTTTAATACAAATTGTCAAATGCAACACTTTTACAGAATGGAAACAGTGATATATCAAAACTTGATATAAATATCTAAAATAAATCCTCACATGTAATATTTTTGAACTTAATAGACTGCAAAAAAAACACATCATTTTTGTAATTTAGAGTTTGTTTTCAATTCCTGATAGTGAATTCAGTGTTTATGACAGTGCTAAGATGAAGAACGGTATTAAGAAGGGGAAGAGGTACATATTGTCTTCTTTACAAACATTCCCTGCACTAGACAGCATTCAAGATATATCTTTTAAGAAGGAAGAAAATAAATTCAGTTCTTCTCAGGGATCTGAAATTGGAAACTCTAGATTCACATGTGGGATCTTCCACTGGTTTTAGAAAAACTTTCCATCTCTGTGTCTTAACTTCATTTACAGTGCTTACCAAAAATCTATTTAGCATGCCATAAGCTAAAAAGGCTTTGCAACAGAGGATGCTTTGTAAGTGCTATTGGAAAAAGACACAGGAATTGTTCATATTAGTGTTGCATCACTATGAATCTAGTGACATTGCAAGATCATTCTCTTACAAAAGAAAGCTCAGCATTAGAAGAAATCAACAGACTACTTCACCCACACCAGTCACTGTAAAAGCTAAAGACATTCCTTCAAATGATTAACATTGAGTAGTTCTATGGACTCCATTCTGGACAGAGTCCTGACTGGAGAACCACATTTGGCCTAATAGGGGTAGATGTTTTTCAGTTCTAAAATGGAAAAAAATCATTCCAGTGCTTCAGCCAGTAATGTCTGACTTTCAACAAAATTGTTTCCATGTTTCTCAGGATTGTCAAGACAGTAAACTCCTAAATTATAATGCATCCTTGTACTAGAAGTTCCAAAGTGGGCTTGGAAATCAGAGCTTCAAATCTCCAAAAGGCAGGAAGGATTTATGAGTCCTGCAGGCAGGGCTCCGTTGGGGGCAGAGCGAGGTGGTCTTCCAATTTTCCAGCTGTTGAGTTCTGTTGCTATGATGACAGGCATTCTTGCAGAGGAAGGGAAGAGAAAAACTCAGGATCAGGAGGAGTTGTGGATTAGAAACCATGAGACCTTTAGCATTACTATATTAGTTTATTCTCTTAACTTGCATGAGAAATCTACAGAAGAGCTTGAGATGAATGTACCAAGAGTATGGCCTTGCAAGACAACAGGAGTGCTATGGTTCTGTCCATTTTGAACATCACCCTCACCTCTAAGGAAATTAAGCAGTAGAAGCTTACTATTAATATTAACTATCTACTACAATTAAGGGCTTGGGTTGGGGTTAGGTCACTTGTTATATGATCTTGAGTTACATTGTTATTTAAATCTCTCCAAGCTTCTTAAATATAAAATTTTTGAAAAACCTTGGGCAGAAGATAGAGTCTTATGTTCCACAAAACACAATCTTTGTTCCAGAAATCAATCATTTGGTTTTTTTCTTGTGGCTGCCTATCTTACAGCTTTCCTTCATTCATTTTGTGCGCTCAAATGGTTATGAGAGATTCTTCAAAAAATTCTCTCTACATGTATCACATAAGTTGAAATATGTGCATAGGTCCCTCAGCAAAGGGAAAAGAAAATGCAAATATCTAAGCGAAGAATTTGATATATATTTTTAGAAAACACAATTTTGTTATTCAGCAAATGAGAGCAAGGAGCACAGATACCAATGCCCAAAATAACTTGTTTTCCTAAGCACCCCATATTTACTAAACTCACATCACACATTAAAAAAAAAAAACACTTAAAGAGGAAGAGATTCAAATGAAGGATGATTAGTGTTATTTCCAAATCACACCACTGACTGTTCTGAAAGACACAGCATTCACCTTCAACGCAATGAGAAATAAAACAAAAGTCCAAAGTAACTCCTATAAGTTTTCTACCACATAATTTCAAAGCCATGAGGAAGCTCTTATCTTCCAGTCACATGAAAAATCCATTTCACAAATAGAACAATTATGTAATTTCACCCAGCTTCAGATCTATTCAGGAAGAGTAGCCAGGTTCTTTAGGTTCAACTTCAGCCATAATTCTCAATGTTTGTTTACAGATAAAGTGATGAGAAAAACAAAATTTCACATTAAACTAATTCTCATCTTCAAGGGGAAAAAAAAATGACAGAGCTGGAAAAAAAAAAAAAACCCCACACTTGTAAGAAATTAAAGACATAGGTCTTAGGGTGTACCAATTACTAATTTTGTACTTTTGGGTAGCAATTTCATTTCCTGAGCCATAGTAAAATAGGAGTAATTCTACCTCATGGAATGCTGGAAGAACTAAGTGAGGTATAGGAGAAATATTCGTGAAAGCCCTTTGGAAACAATGAAGCATCATTCAATGTGATGTGGCTATATCATAATTATTATTGTTATAAAGAATGGCCATCCATTTGCTTTTTCCTTACTTTTTCCTCCTAAACCATTAGTTGAATCTCAACTTTCATTTTGACAGAACTAGAGATAAGTCAGACTTTGCTTGGCTTCTTAAGAAAAACACGAGTCTTTCATTTTTTTTAAAATATTTTATTTATTTATTCATGACAGACGGACAGAGAGAGAGAGAGTGACAGAGACAGAGACAGAGACACATGCAGAGAGAGAAGCAGGCTCCCCAGAGGAGACTGCGGAACTCAATCCCGGGTCCCCAGGATCACAACCAAAGCAGAAGGCAGACGCTCAACCTCTGAGCCCCCCAGGACTCCTGACACAAGTCTTTCTCGGCTTTTCAAAAAAATCTCTCCCTCCCTGCTCCTTATCTCTCCCTGTCCTCCTCCCCATAGTTCCTGGGACTGCTGTTTAAGACATGTAAGAGAACATGAAAGGCACCTGCTGAGTTCTGTTTCTTAATTTGAGACCAGATCTTGACATGAGGGCCAGAAAGCAATTGCTAAAACTCAGGGAAATGGGAATGTGTTTCATAATATTGGAACTAGAAAAAGGAAGGATTGAAACAAAACAAAAAAAAAAAAAAAAAAAAAAAAAACGAAAACAAAAAAACAAACAAAAACAAAGCCCTAACGCTGAGTACAACAAAAAAGAAGCTACAAAGTTAGAGCATCGCTTTTATAGGTTTTTCCGGTGGAATCTGACTGGTCCCCTCTTCAGTGTGGTCCTCTTATGCTAAGGTCTGAACTAGTATAGGGCTGGTAATTTAAATTTTTCCAAGGCTTTGTTATCCTAAGTTGCTAGAAATATATTGCCACCAAGTTGTTTGAAGAAGGAGGTAACATCAGCACACTGAGTGAATCAGACTACCTGATGTGGAATCCTTCCTCCATCATTTACTGGATGTATGTCCTTGGGCAAGGTATTTACCTTCTCTGTGTGTTAGTTTCCCCAGCCATGGAATAAGGATAACAACGTGAGATTATTAGGAGAATTAAATGAGACAAGGAATGCAAGCAGCTTAACAGTTCTTGAGGTTGACAGTATGGTTGAGACCTTAACAAATTGTAGTTGCAATTTTATTTACGTCAAACACTTAATACCTCTGTATACAGACAGAACTACAGACATTCTAGCTTCACTGGAAAAAACAAAATCCTCACATTTCTCTTGTGATATCAAGTTGTCCCAGGATTTATTTAGATACCATCTATACATAAGGGAAAAATAATCATGCATGAAGGGCTGCTCGGATTTTAAAATTAAAAGATAAAAGGAATTGTGTTAGAAGTTATTTGGGAAAACCATGAAATGTATCAGTAAAAACACCATTTTACAAACTCTAAAAGACTAATTCTGGGCTTGATGTATTCCCCTGGGACTGTATGATAGGCCAAATAGATAAAGGAAAAGCAATAGAGGAAATATTTTAGATTGCATAGGCTTGTAATTCTATTTTATATGGCACAGTCACTAAACTGAAATGATATGATCTATATCCAGTAAGTTTTACAGTTTCAAATTCAAAAAATTGCAATCAATGCTTCAGTTTACTCTGCTCTTAACCCTCATAGTCCCAAGCCTGGTGCTATTTAATACTTCTATCATTAGCCTATAAAGGGGAATAGAAAATAAAACTCATTAATTATGAGTGGCTAAAAGATAAGGTCAAATTGAAATCAACACACAAGAGAAACGTCTGAAACAATGAGAAGAAAAATGAAACCACACAAACACGAGACAAAGTTAAACAGCTCATGTGTCAGTACAGCACAGTAAAAACATCATCCCAGCACAAATTAACAGGGAAAACTGCTCTGTGGTACAGTGACTGAGCAAGAAAGGGTTCTGGGTGGGGGGGGGGGGTGGAAAGGGAGGTGGGCAGAGGGTGGGGGTGACTGGGTGATGGGCACCAAGGGGGGCACTTGATGGGATGAGCACTGGGTGTTATTCTATATGTTGGCAAATTGAACACCAATAAAAATAAATTTATATATTAAAAAAAAAGAAAGGGTTCTGGGACATATTCACTTACAGGCTTCTGAATTTTGTCTGTGATGGTGAAAACAAAAGTGATCACTATCTATTTATTACTGTGCACCTACTATGTGCCAAGGGTCATACTGAGCATTTTACATTAATGAATTTATTAGCTTGTCCTAACAATGCTGTATAGAGTTGCCAGACATAGTAGTACATAAAAATAGAGTACCCAGCTAAATTTTAATTTCAAATAAACAATTTTTTATTATAAATGTGTCCCAAGCAATATTGGGAAATACACCAAAGAGCCTTTGCTGTTTATTTGAAATTTATCCGTGAGTGCTGTATTTCATCTGGCAACTCTAACACCATGAAACAGGCATTATTATCCTCCTTTTGCTGCTGAGAAAAGTGAGATTTATAGAAGTTAAGTGGTTTGCCCAAGTCTGCATAGCCAGCAGGTAACATATCTGGGTTCAAAATCTCTAACAAAGCTTGATTCATAACCAGTACAATGCACTGTCTCTGTTACTATGTTCTCTCCTACATATGAGTGGCCATCCCTCCATCTGCCTGTTGATATTCTGGTTGACCTTCAAAGTCCAATTTGTAGACTATATAACCTTGTGAATCATTCTTAAATTTTTCCCACTAAGAATATTCCCTTAACTGTATTTATATCTTTGTTCCAGCTTTTAAAACCGCTTGACTTCTATTACAGCAGATTGTGTATGAGTCTATGTAGTGGACATTTTTCTATGTACATTTCTCTTTTCTAATATCCTCTTTATTTCTTTTTGGGGCAATGTCTTTTCCTTGCTATATGTAGCCCAGGTGGGAGGAGAAATTAAGGGGTGCTACAATCCAATTACAACAGCTGAAGGGAGAAGTCTTCTGTTCTATCTTTTCTTTTATCACCACCTACCCAGTCAAGGGAAAGGTATGTGCCCAATAAGACTGTCTCTCCCAAGTCTTTAAAACTTGAGCTAAATAATGCAAAACTAAGACAAATGGTAAGGGTTCATTCATTTGAGATAATCACATAATTCATTTTGGTTTCTGCTCCTTTTCCAAGGCGGGTTCCATCCATAGGCTTTCCATCCATATCCTCCAGATTTAAATTCCTGATTTGCTTGGATTAAATACTTAGTTTCAGTTGTTTATAAGCAAAGAACCCTGACTGATTATCTCTTTGGACATGACTGTAAGCTCCCTAAGGTCCATGTGTAATAGAGTTCTACACCATTCTAGTCCCAAGGAATTATCTTCCAAATAAATATTTGTTTGTACGTAGTAGGGACTCAGAAAAAATTGTAAACTCAAAGGGGGATAAATGAATTGAAGTTGTACAGGGCTAATGTCATAGAAGATCAAGAAGACTTTCGTTTTTTCTTTTTGTACTTCACAACCAGTCTGAGTGAGCTTTTAGAAAGCACTTTAAGAATTGGGATTATTAACTTTGTAAAAAGCAGATGGATCACTTAATAGGCCTCAATATTACTAAAATATCCATGATGTTTCTAAGATCTATGACTCACTACAAATAAGTTTGAGAGCTCTTTTATAATTTCCCAACAGAGAGCTATGATGCATTAGTGTAAGTATACTAAAAATAAAAGGATGTAACTGAAGTCACATCTATCTTGAAGAATAGTTTTAAATATACATATTTTATAACAGGCTTTTAATTATAATTTGTTTAATATAATTTTTAATTGTAATTCTGTGCCAAATAATTGCCTTTATTTGTATTTTCTACCATTAACCAATACAAGTAGGGTTCAATATCTATGATAAAATTACGGATAAACATAGTGATATGTTAAGGTGAGATCAGTGACTTGAGATATGCTAAATTATATCACACTGACATTACACCATGAGCAAATACCTTAACATTTCTTTAAATTTTTATTACATTGATGTCAGTGTAGGATGTCAAGTAAACACTGACTTGACTCTACCTGGGTCAGACATGAACAGAATACTCTATGTAATTCTGGGCACTGTACATTCAAAGAGGCAGAAATTGAATAAAATGCTTTCTAACAGCAGAGTGGGTAGGATAGTAAACAATCTGAACACCACATCACTGAAGGAAGCACTGAGGAAACTAGGAAATGTGTCAGTTGGCAAATAGCTCAAGATGAGTTTTTAAAAATTTTTTTTAATTTTTATTTATTTATGATAGTCACAGAGAGAGAGAGAGGCAGAGACACAGGCAGAGGGAGAAGCAGGCTCCATGCACCGGGAGCCCAACGTGGGATTCGATCCCGGGTCTCCAGGATCGCGCCCTGGGCCAAAGGCAGGCGCTAAACCGCTGCGCCACCCAGGGATCCCTCAAGATGAGTTTTTAAAGGAACATCATTTGAAAGAATTAGATTTAGTCTGTGTAACTTCAGAATGCAAACCTATACCCAATGGGTAGAATAGATTTCGACAAACAGCAAATAATCATTTAGTAAACCTTTTCTGAATAAAGCATGGGGTTAGTGGAGATGGAAAACATGAAGATAAATGGAATACAATTCCTGCCTTCCAGGAGAATGATGAAATCTAAAAAAACATATGGACTTTGATTAGGCTTCCAAATTCTGTAGAAGTACTAGGAAGTGGGAGACCAATTCTGACTAGTGAGATCTAGGAAGGCTTTTGAGAGGATATGGAATTGGGTTATGTTTTGAGAAATGAGATGGGATAGGTAGAGATTTACTGGGGCAAAGGGCATTTCCAAAAGTGAGAGGAGCTTATTTGAGAAATAGTGAAGAGCTATAGATGGTTATAGTAGAATAAGGCAGGCTGTGGTACAAAAGATAAGCCAGGAATCATAGAGAGAGGTTAAACTGCAGAGGGTTTGAAAAGCTGGACCCCCAAGCTTGCACTTTCTTCTGGAGAGTCATAAAGATTATTAAGTAGAGAAGGGATAGTATTACTGGTCTTCTTTGGTGGAACACTTGGGGATGGTCCAGAAAAATAAAGAAAGCTGTGGAAGGCAATTGTCCAAATCTCCCTTCCACTGGGCCCTACAGAATATTCCTCTTGTCATCAGTCTTTCCTCAGACTGTTCCCTTTATCATCTTGCTCTCATGAAAGCCTGGCTCTTCCAGAGCTCAATGCTTCCCTGTGGCTCTTTCCCATGGTACTATTTTTCTCCCATTGTCTTGACACCAACAGACCTGGAGAGGAGGAGGTATCTTCCTTGTGTCTTAATGTCACCTTCAGACCACTGGTCTTCCCTCTTCCCTAAACATCCCGGGTCTTGAATCTCAGGTTGTTATGTCACCTTCAGTCCTTCATCTGCATTTTCTTGCTGCCTCCAGGTCATGCTCTCTCATTTCTAGGTGAGGACAAGTCCTAGCTTATTATCCCTCTTCCAAACACTATTCAATTCTGATAGTTTCAATATATATATAGACAATCTTTCCCAAACCCTGGCCTCTCAGTCCCTGAGAATTGTTTCCTCCAATGGTCTTGCCCTCCACACTATTAAAGCCACACATTTCATACCCTAGTCTAGACCTTGCCATTACTAATAACAGCAAACTCCCCCATAATATCAATGCCAGGCATTCCACTCACTCTCTTATAACCACTTCTTAACTTTCTAGCTCTTCTTCTCCCTACCTTAAACTTGACACCCTTTCAACCCCTCTGGAACCTTCCACCAATTATCCTATCAATTTCCCACTGCTCCTCATTCCCTTATCAGCTTCATGCCCCTCTTTACCAAGTTTGAATCACATAACAAATTATTATCATTCCCTCTCATGCACCTTTGATTGTTTCTCTCTTTCCCTAATTCCTTGGGAAAACCACAACCCTGACTAAAATGTAATTGTCCATCTATTCTATGTCTTCATGGATATGCCTAAACAAAGTTAAAGAAAAACACACAACAGTGATGACCTGTCCTACTTCAATTTCATGACCATGAATCTCAGACAGCCCTTTAATGTGGGCTGGCTGGCAATCATATTTCCCCTGTCCATACCATCTATCATTATAACATGTCCCTCTCTAAACAAGGCTTTCTTCTCTTTCTCAGTGATGACCTTGCTCCCCATATTACAGATAAAGCTGACACAGTAGGAAAGAACTTTTTAGACCCTCATCACACTGCCAACAGCCACACATACTCTCCCTGCCCATCTGTAATCATAGATAATTTATTCATAATTCTATTGTGCATAGCTCTCCTCTCTGACACCCACATCATGAATTCTCCCCTCTTCTGAACATCATAAATTATCTGCTGAAGATATGCTATTTTGAAAAAACAAAATTATCCTTGACTTTACTTCTTCTCCAGGCAGGCAGGGCCTTATTTTCTTCACTAGCCTTCATAGCAAAATTGCTTTTAAAAAGTTGTCTATATTCACAATATCTAATTCATATCTTCCATTTTCTCCTAAGCCCATTTTAATCAAGGTTTCATCCCCACCACTTCACCAAAACTGTTCTTATCAAAATCACCATTGATCATCACTTTACTAAAATCAATGGCCAACTCTTAGCTCTCATCCTACTTGACGTTCAGCAACATTTAACCTCTCTTCTTGATAAACTTTGCTTCCAAAACATGTAATTTCTAGTTTCTCAACATCCCTGATGGTCATTATTTCCTGATCTTCATTCTCTCCTACCTTTACTATCAGAGTCACCTAGATTCCAGTCCTTAATCCTTTTTCCTTCTCCATCTTTACTTCTTCCATCTGTCATCTCTTTTTATCACATGGCTTTAAAGACCATTTATATGTCAACAACAGTTGATTTTATATATCTTTCTCAAAATAATCTCTCCAACTCCAGACATGCTTATTTCACCAGCCACAGGATCTCACCAGTTCTTGTTATTATCATGTCCACAATTGGACTTCTGATCTTGACCCCACTTCTTCCCTAAACCCCACCAAATCTGCCTCCCCTGCAGCCCTCTCATAACAGTTGATACCAATCCAATTTACTTAGGCCAAAAATCTCAGAACCATCCTTAGCTCTCCTTTCTCTCTTACCCGACATCCAATTCACTAGGAAATCCTGATGGTCCAACTTTAAAATACTTCCAGAATCCAAATTCTCACCACCATTTCTGCCACTCCTAGTTAGAGCTACTATCATCCCTTTTACCAGACTGTTATGATGGCCTCCAATCTGACCTTTCTCCTTTCACCCGCTCCTTATATAATGTATTCTCACATAGTTGCCAAAGTGGTCCTCTTAAAATATAAGTCACATCAGGGTTCCTGGGTGGCTCAGTCAGTTAAGCATCCCACTCTTGATTTTGACTCAGGTCATGATCTCAGGGTCCCAAGATCAAGCCCTACATTGGATTCTGTGCTCAGCGGGAAATCTGCTTGATGATTCTCTCTCCCTTTCCCCTTACCTGCTCTTGTGCTCTCAACACTCTCTCTCTGGAATAAATAAATCTTGGAAAAAAAGTCAGATCATGAGATTCTTCTGCTCAAACACCTGTAAGAATTCCCATTTTGCAAAGAGCTCTAAGTCTTTATAATGCCCTACAAAGCCCTGCTTCATCTGATCTATCTAGGTTGGTTTTCCCCCTCACTCCAGGCTCCGGGGTCTCCATGCTGTTCCTCAAACTTCTAGACTCACTCCTCATTTGCTGATGTTTCCCAAATACTTAAAGAGTGCCTGGTAATCTAAAAGGCCTTCAATAAACATTTGTCAAAAGAAAGTCAGGTAGAACAATTAGAAAGCTATTGTAATTTGTCAATGATATCCCAATAAAACTGGGAAAAAATGTAAAATAAAGCTATTGTAGTAGCCTGAAAAACAGCTAATGAAGGTTCAGTTTGATCCTACCTTGCAAATTGAAAGTGCAAAGATAAACAATCCAGAATCCCTGTCCTTGAAGACCTTATGGTGGAGAGGTAAGTAATTTCAAAATGTTAAAAGATAATGGAACAAAACCAGGGAATCCTAGAGGGAGCAGCATGAACAAAGGTTAGGAGACGTGAAATAGGATCATGTGTTGGAGAACTGAAAGCAAGTAAGTCAGATTAGATGCGATGATCTGGTTGATATGACTACTTGGCTAGACTACAGTCCCCCATTACTCAATGAACATTCTATATTCCTGTGAAGATGTTTTGTAGATATAATTAGTCTATAATCAGTTGCTTTCAGTAAAAAAGGTTATCCTAAATAATCTGAGCAGGACTTATCTAATCAATTGAAAGGTCTCAAAAGCTGAAATGAGCCTTCTCTGAAGAAATTCCTCCTATAGACAGTAGCTTCAGCTGCACCCAAAAGTTCCAGCACATCATTCATGATGGCCTGCTCTATGGATTTCAGACCTGCCTACACAGCCTTCCCAATTATCGAAGCCAATTTCTTGTAACAAATCTCTAAATATCCATCTTCTACTGGTTCCGCTTTTCTGGTTGAACTGGGACTGATATACTAGAATATAAAGCTTAACTCAGAAAGGGGCAAAAAAGATGAATGAGAGGCAGTAGGGTTACATTAGGAAGGGCATTTGTTTCTAACATACTCAGAGGTTTGGACTTTACCTCACAATCATCAGGATTAACAAGGTGAATGGCATGATTAAGGGTAGAGATGAATCACTATGGATTTGATATAAAAGATATACTGGGACAGGAAGCAAGAGGTAGAGAGATGCTGATGGTTGGGAAACCATCTAAGTTACCTATGAGATAAACAAGAGAACCAAGAAAGAAGCCAGGGAACAGTGTTGTGGGGAAAAAGTGATGGTCTGCTCTGGTCTAGTGCATTGGAAGAATGTGCCTCTCAGCATACTGTGATAAAAGGAGGTCACTAAGGGCCTCAAGAATATCTATGACAGAGTGAAGAATCTCGAAACCAGATTGTATTAGGTTCAAGAGTCGAAGGGAAGTGAGAAAGAAGAGAAAACAAGACTAGATTATTCTTTTAGAGGAGAAACATAGCAGAAGAAAGTTCAGTTGTCAAATGAAAACAAGAAGAATGGGAGAAGCTTAAGCCTTCTTCAGTCAAAGGCATGGGAGGGGGAAGTGACAAGAATGAGGGTACACATTCTCCTGAGTGAGGTTCAAGTGAGGAGAGGTGGCCAAGGTCATACGTAAGGCTTGGTCTTGAAAATTTGAGAAAGACCTTCACTTCCTGAAAACTGGAGGAAAGAGAAGTAGGATGAAAGTAAGCAGAGATAAATTTGGAGATGAAGGATAAGGCATCTGCAGTAATTCATGCCCAGTAGCTCTGGGATACACAGTGAGGTTAGGACACAAGGTTATAAGTTGAGAGAAAAATGGTATGTCATATCGAGAGATGGAGGCTCAGCTTTAGATGGGGCTGGGTGGCCACCTGCCACAACATAACACAGACAATCAGGATCAGGTGACAATTATACTAAAGGACTTCTGAACTGCCTTACAATTCAATGTTTCTATGAATCAGACAGGCAGAAACATGGCCTTATTCACTGATGTTTTCTCAGCACCCAAAACAATGCCTGGCATACAGAAGACACTTGATAAATTCACTGAATGAACAAATGAGTGAATGCTTAGATGAGCTTCTCATCCAAACAAGCAGATAAAATCTTTTAATTGAAATTATCTATTTTAAATAGACTCATTTTAACATTTTTAAGAAATCACAGATGTTTTCCAGAGCCTTGAAACTTAATACAACTCCAGTCTTCATCTTCATCTCCAGACATTATAGCCAAGGCAAGCCAAATAACTCAGGTTTCAAAGTGGACATTTTTACCTTGATTTTTTTCCCTGGACTATCTTAGAGCAAATTATCAAGAGAATGGCCAAATCTCTATTTTGTTTTATTATACACCAAGCTTTTTTGAACTAAGAGTTTGCTCAGATTTCCATTTAGATTCTATACTACCATAGGTAGAATGTAGCCTTAACCTTTTGACACATCAAGCTATTTCTCTCCTTATTGGTCTTGGTGACATTTACCACAGACCAAAGGGAAAAGAGGGGGGAAAAAACAAGACTTTTTAAAAAGGCAAGTTTAAAAAAATAAACATAAAAAAAGAAAAAGGTAATTTCAACTGGAATAAAAACATAAGGCAGGCAATATTAGGTTGCTACCAACATGGGTCTCTGTGGAACATTACCCACACGTTACCTGGATGGAAGACTTTGGTTTTCCCATTAGTGATTCCAGAAGAGCTTGCCTCCATTTTTATTGACCTTTGGCCTGGTGGAAGTGAGGAATGCCTGACCACGGGCAGGTGACGGGACCCTGGGCGGCTTGCCACACTTCGCCGTTGATGGATTTGCAAACGTTTTTCAGCCCCATGAATAGATAAACTTAAACCTGGAATGAGAAATAGCACCATTATCATTAAAGAAGTAAGTTCTGAATGGTTAAAATGCCAAATTATTTTCTGGCATGAAATACAGACAGCATAAGTAACTACAGTTCAAATACTCAAGGGACGCTAATAACACTAGAATTCTGATACTGATTGATTTTCACGTTTCATTATTCACTGAACATTATTTCATTCCAAAGTGGATATCCTCAGTTATCATGACAAGAGTTTTAGGAATGAAAATCCCATAATTTCAAATATTAAAATTCTTTCCAAAATTCTGGGAAAATATGCACTTATTTGGATTAGTTAACTGTTGCTGAGTTCCTAAATTGGAATTCCAATAAAAATCAAGCAATTCTTCTCTCTTTTTAAAAAATATTTTAATTCCAGTAGTTAATATACAATGTTATAGCAGTTTCAGGTGTGCAATATAGTGATTCAACAATTCCTTACATCACCCAGTGTTCATCACAAGTGCCCTCCTTCATCCCCATCACCTATATCACCCATCCCGCCACCCACCTCACCTCTGGTAACCATCAGTTTGTTCTCTATCACTGAGAGTCTGTTTCTTGGTTTATCTTTTTTTCTTCTGCTCATCTGTTTCTTAAATTCCACATGAGTGAAATCACATGGTATTTCACTTTCTCTGACTTATTTCACTTGGTATTATATTCTCTAGCTCCATCCATGTTGTTGCAAATGGCAAGATTTTATACTTTTATGGCTGAATAATATTCTATTATATATATCACATCTTCTTTTTTTTAAGATTTTATGTATTTATTCACAAGAGACACAAAGAGGCAGAGACATAGTTAGAGGGAGAAGCAGGCTCCCCATGGGGAGCCCATTGTGGGACTCGATCCCAGGACCCCAGGATCACGACCTCAGCCAAAGGCAGACGCGCAACCACTGAGCCCCCTAGGTGCCCCTATCTTTATTCATTCATCAATTGGTGGACACTTGGGCTGTTTCCATAATTTGGCTATTGTAGATGATGCTGCAAAAAAAAAAAAACACAGGGATGCACGAATCTCTTTGAATTAGTGTTTTTGTATTTTTTGGGTAAATATCCAGTAGTACGATTACTGGATCATGCAGTAGTTCTATTTTTAACTTTTGAGGAATCTCCATACAGTTTTCCACAGTGGCTTCACCAGTTTGCATTCCCACCAACAGTATAAAAGGGTTCCCTTACTCCACATACTCACCAACACTTATTTTTGTGTTGTTGATTTTAGCCACTCTGACAGGTGTAAGGTAATACCTGACTGTAGTTTTGATTTGCATTTCCCTGATGATGAATGATGTTGAGCATCTTTTCATGTGTCTGTTTCTTTGGAGAAATGTCTATTCATGTCTTCTGCCCATTTTGAGGGGCTTTAGGTGTTGAGTTTTTAAATATATTTTGGATACTAACCCTTTATCTGATATGCCACTTGCAAATATCCTCTCCCAATTAGTAGGCTGCGTTTTAGTTTTGCAGATGGTTTCCTTTGCTGTGCAGAAACTTTTTATTTTGATGTAGTCCCAATAGTATATATTTGCTTTTACTTATATAGTGTCCTTCTTTGTATCTTTTTACAGACTTTGATTTAAATATTGCTACTGCAGCTTCCTTTTGACAACCATTTGCATGATAAATGTTTCTCCAACCCCTCAATTTCAATCTGCAAGTGTCTTTAGGTCTGAAATGAATCTCTTGTAGGCAATATATAGATGGGTCTTGTTTTTTTATCCACTATCACTGTATTATTTTGATTAGAGCATTTAGTCCATTTATATTCAAGGTAATTATTGATAGATATGTATTAACTGCCATTTTGCTACTTGTTTTGTGGTTGTTTTTGTAGTTTTTCTAGATCCTTTCTTCTCTTTCTTTCATGGTTTATTAGTTTTCTTTATTGATGTATTTGGAGTCCTTTCTCTTTATTCTTTGCATATCTATTAGCAGGCTTTGATTTGTGGTTACCATGAGGTTTGTAGATAATATCTTACGCACATGGTAGTCTATATTAAGTTGATAGTCACTTAAGTTAAACTCATTTTTTATTCCTCTCCATGTTTTAGTTACATGGTATCATAGTTTATATCCTTTCATGGATCCCTTGACTGATTTTTTACAGAGATACTTATTTTTACAGCTTTTGTGTTTCCTACTCTTCATATTCTCATTTTTGGTCTCTCCTTTCCACTTAAAGAGTCCCCTTTAATATTATTTGTACGGCTGGTTTAGTGCTCATGAGCTCCTTTAGTTTTTGTCTATCTCTGAAACTCTATCTCTCCTTCTATTTTGAATGATAGCCTTGCGGGATAGAGTATTCTTGGCTATAGACTTTTCCTTCACAGCACTTTGAATATATCATGCCACTCTCTTCTGGCTTGCAAAGTTTCTGCTGAAAAATCCATGGATAGCCTTACACAGACTCCCTTGTTTGTAACTGATTTCTCTTGCTTTTAAATATTTTTTAAAAGATTTTATTTTTTTATTCATGAGAGACACAGAGAGAGGCAGACACAGGCAGAGAGAGAAGCAGGCTCCTTGCAGGGAGCTTGATGAGGGACTCGATCCCAGGACCCCAGGATCATGCCCGGAGCAAAAGGCAGATGCTCAACCACTGAGCCACCCAGGCATCCCACATTTAAATTTTTTTATGGCTAATTTTTACCATTTTGATTACCATGTATCTTGGTGTGGACCACCTTTGGTTGATTTTGTTGGGGGATCTCTACGCCTTCTGGATCTGGATATCTGTTTCCTTTCCCAGGTCAGGGAAGTTTTCAGCTACTATATCTTCAAATAAATTTTCTGTCTCCCTTTCTCTCTCGGCCTTCTAGGTTTCCTATAGTGCAATATTATTATGCTTGATGGAGTCACTGAGTTCCCTAAGTCTATTCTTGTTTTACATAAATTATTTTTTCTCTCAAATTTTCAGCTTTATTACTTGTCATTACTCTGTCTTCTAGTCAATTCATTCTTCTGCTTCTTCCAGCTTATTTATTCCATCAAGTTTATTTTTAATTTCATTTACTGCATTCTATATCTCTGATTGGTTCTTTTTCATGTTTTCTATCTCTGTATTAAGGGTCTCACTGAGGTCTTCCACTCTTTTCTCAAATCCAGTGGGTGTCTTTATGACCATTATTTTAAATTGTCTCTCAGGCATGTTACTTACATCCATTTCTCTTAGGTCTCTTGCTGTGGTTTTGTCCTGTTCTTTGTGACATATTCCTCTATCTCTTCATTTTGTCTAGTTCTCTGTGTCTGTTTCTGTGTGTTTGGGAAGTCAGCTACATCTCTTGCTCTTGAAAGTAGTGAGCCAGCTGTACACTTTTTAACTAAGTAGTGCTGGTCCTCCTCCGCAGGGGATGCACAGTGCTATTAGAGACCTGGGCCAACCTGGCTATTCCACGAACACCTCAGATGAGAAATGCAGTTTTAACAAAGCACCCACATCTTCCTTAGGGGGTCATGGGATATAATGTTGGCAAGGTTTGTGTGAGTCTTCTCAGGGATGGAATCTACAGCACTGGGACTGAGACAGGATTGGTTGGAGGGGCAGGGCACAGTGTAAGCAAGTTATGGGGGAGTGCTGGTGCCATGCTGGTTCCCACAGGTAGCTGTTTATGATGAGGGGTAGGGAAAGGAAATGGCATCTGCCAGCTCCTTTGCTTCTGGAAAAGTCTCTCAGCTAACTCAGATTAGTAACTATACTTCCTGTAAGCTCCAGATGCTTTTCAAACTGCTTATATCTTCAGAGGCTGTTTGCGGTGCTGTCTCTTTAAGGGCAAGGGCTCAGCTTCCTATTGCCCTCTGGGCTCTGAGAGCAGAGCTAGCTGATTTTTCAGGTTCCAAGCTGTAAGTCCTGCTGATGGTCAGTACTCACAAAATTCAGCCCTGATTCTCAGAGCCAAATGCTATAGGGATTTCTCTTTCCCTTATACGCTCCCTAGTCAGTCTGTTTCTCACCCCTCTCTTGACCCATGGCTCCCTCCCCTCAGCAGTTAGATTCATGGGGTTTAGGTTCCCACCAAGTCCTTGTCCTTCCTACTCTCTTGATGTGACCTCTTCATTACATTTAGTTGTGGATTTTGTTTGGCCAGTCTTTGGGTCCTTTTCTGAGTTGCTTGTTCTGAAGTGAGTATGATTCTAGTTGTATCTGTGAGATGAGATGAATTTAGAGTCCTGCTACTCTGGCATCTTCCCTGGGAGTCCCCAAGCAAATTTTAATTAAAAAAAAATCAAGCAACTTTTTCCACAGCATTCATGTACAGACCAGAGCTGAAGGCTGAACTCAGATTTAGGCCTCTGGTAATCTTAAAATTACATAACTTTTTAGAGCAAGTTATCCAGGAAAATTTCAAACATACTAAAGGCAAAAAGGATAGAATAATAAACCCCATGTAATCATCACCTAGCTTCAACAAATATCACTTTTCCATAAAGCTGGAGAGAAAAAAAGATTTTTCTCATCTTGTTTTTTCCGTTCCACTCCCTTTGTTGATTTGCTTCTTAGGTGCTAGTTTTTGTTTTTGTTTTAAAGATTTTATTTATTTGAGAGAAAGAGTGCACATGAGCAGGGGGGAGGGGCAGAGGGAGAAGCAGACTTCTAGCTGAGTGCTGAGCACAACGTGGGGCCTAAGACCCTGAGGTCATGACCAGAGCTGAAGGCACCTGCTCAACCACTTAACTGACTGAGTCACTGAGACACCCCTGGTGCTACAGTAGTTTAAAGCAAGCTCTAGACATCATGTAAATCTCATCAAAAACAATATTGATCATGTTGACTTGCATTGATTGTATCAATATGGACTATACCTACTGATTCATATGAACCATATAAAAAATTCAAGATATTTTAAAATAAAACAAGCAAAAGATTTTTAAAAAAGAACACACATTGATCACCATTAGAGTTTGCTAAAATACCAATTTGTTATTCAGAAAATTGATAAAGGGAAAGAAGCATCTATCCCTGCTTTTCCCTTACTAACTATATTTCAAGGTAACCAGACGGTTGATAAGATAAAGTTCTTCACTACAGATTTCCCAGTAATAAATTACTGATGAAAAAGAGAATTGGAAAATAACTTTAGAAGCCTTGGTGAAATATTAAAGATAAGTTTTGTCCAAAGAAGTCCTATGAAGACAGAGCTGGAATTCAAACTCTGAGAAGACTAAATTCAGATCTTTTAAAAAAGCCAAGGAAAGGTATTAGCCTTATTTAATGCCAATCAGCCAGGGGAACATGGTCAGGAATCATGCTATCTGATGGAGGAAAGCTGAGCTTCACCAAATCACAGAATTTTTTATTAAGAGGAGAATATCTTGAAATATGAAGGTAAAAATTTAGAGTTGGAAGCTACTTTAGTGGTTGGCTAATTAATTTGGTGCCTTATATGGATGAACAAACTGAGACCGACAGGGAGAAACAGTCTACTTATTATCAGTACTGGGAGGCCACAGTAAGAAGTCTACTAAAAACCCAGAAATGAAGGAAATAAAAGCCTTCCCAGAGGTATATTGTAAATCAGCAATCATGGGTCATGTCAGAGATATTATGATTTTCTCAGGTGCAACAGGTGTGAGCCTTCTACTCCTAGCCTGCTCCCTACTATGGTTGTATGTTCCATATTTCCAGAGAGATGCAAAACAAACATCTGTAGACACACCAAGACTCCAAAAGAATGCAGATAAATTTTCAGGTGACAGATGAGGGGCTAGCAGATATTTTAAGGCAACATCAGACAGTACATGCAGTCTGAGTCTGCAACCATGAAACAGACCACTCTTGAAAAAACACGTCTCCTTGTACCTATTTCAGAGGATTACTAGGCTAACGGAACCAGGACTGTGACTCAGTGTGGCACTTCCAGTTCTTATAAAACTCCCTTCAAGGTAGTATAAAATGTTAGAAATGACAATAAAAATTACACTGTGGAAATAAATGGTCTAGGTACTTGGAATTATTGAATTCTATATTAAAAATATAATAATGTAGATCGGGGGAAAATGTCAAAAAAAATCATGAGTATGGTCAGGAGAAGATGGATATGGGGAAGATGGGTATGTTATACTGGAATTAGGGAGGAATCCTTACTGCCTCAGCAAATCCATATAGTCCTCCAGAAATTAAGATTTCTCAGAGGTGCAGATAAAGGACCTGGTCCATCAGAGCTCTCTTCATACAATTGCTAAGTCTATGGGGGAGAGAGATATGTAAACCAATAGCATGTAATATGTCAAATATACTCCAGACATGAAAAGTTAACATTTATTGAAGACTTAGCAGTTACACATTCAGAAATGAATTGTCAGTCAATAAATTGCATCATCCAATTTGTTCTTAATTACTTTGGAAAAAAGTGTTGACGCTGATTATGTATTAAATGCCAGGTACTGCACCAAATATTGATTATTAACCCATTAATGCCTCACCCCAATCCTACAAGACAGAGAATTGGTATCTACATTTTACAGATAGGAAACCTGAGGCTCAAGAGGCAAAGTTATTTGTCCAAAGTCACACAAGTGAGTAACAAATTTTAACACTAGTTTTTTCCACTATAGCACGTGGCCTGATTAATTTAATTAACTTAATTAAATTAATTGAATGCCAGGCAATACATAGGCTGTTTTTGTGTGGGTGTTTTTGTTTGTTTTGTTTTGTTTTAGAGGGGGAGGGGGGTAGGGGCTGAGGAAGAAAAGAGTTTTTAGCAGGCTCCAAGCCCAGTGTGGAGCCTGATGCAGGGCTCAATTTCACAACCCTGAGATCATAACCTAAGCCAATCAAGAGTTGGACACTTAACTGACTGAGCTACCGAGGTGCCCCTACAAATGCTGTGTTAAGTCTACAGTGGTTCTAAATAATTTAAAAAGGCAAGGTTAGAAGGTATGGTATACTGACACTCCTATGACCCAAACTCTTATGAAACCATCTCTTTTCCATCCATTTTGAAATATCTTCCTCGTTTCTGACCAGCTATCAAATGCCTTAGTCAAAAAGAACCAGCCCAAACTGCACCTTCCCCTTGAAGCCCTTCCAGTCCCTCTAGCTCTGAGTCAATAAATACTCTGTCTCCAATCGTGCAGTGAGACTTTACCATGTAGTACTCTTAGACTCTCATTCACCTGTCAGCACATGGCTGTCCCATTTCTCCAACTATCTCAAGAGTCTCTAAGGGCAAGGATCTGTGTACTTCCCAGATTCCTTCCTCAGCTCTGAACAAAGTACACTCCATACAGAGACGTGGGATGACAGTTTGCCATTGGTTCCTTCTCCCTCTGCACAATGCATACCACATGGTGCAAAGACTTGCTGGGCATAGGTAGAGCAGATTCAAAAACCAGTCAAGGAAAAGGCATTGAGTATGTTGACCTATGCAACCAATTTTTAATTTCATGCTTCCTGTATCACTATATACTCATCATCTTTCCTAGAGTCTTTTAGGCCTGAAACTTGGCTGCTTTCCCTTGCTTCAGCACACAGCTTCTTCCCCAATGCACACTGCTGAGAAGGTGGAACCCAAGCCATGTTAAGTTTGTAATCTTTCCACCTTTCTACCTCCACATATCTTTCCAACAACAACAAAAAAAGTACCTTTTCCCTTGAGACCTATCTACCTTACTTGATAAAAGATATGGAAGCAGAACCTTGAGAAACACACACCTTTAGAGGTGAAGAGAGCAAGCATAGTAGATATTAAAATGTGAATGCTGGGGTCAGGGTTTCTGGGTCCAATTTTTGGCTAGTCCACCATTCCCTATCTATTTTACCTGTGCAAGTTATTTGATCTTTTGTGCCTCAGTTTAATCACCTATAAAATGGGGATAATAACAGTTTTAACAGTTTTTGCCTCACAGAGTCACGAGAATGAGTTAATACCTGCAAGGTACTTAGGGTAGTGCTCACCATACAGCAGGTGTTCAGTGCAAGGCAGAGGTCATCACTGCCCTCTATCCTATCAGGGTAGCCTGGGTGGCTCAGGGGTTTAGCGCTGCCTTCAGCCCAGAGCAGGATCCTGGAGACCCAGGATCGAGTCCCGCATTGGGCTCCCTGCATGGAGCCTGCTTCTCCCTCTGCCTCTTTCTCTCTCTCTCTCTCTATGTCTCTCATGAATAAATAAATACAAATCTTTTTAAAAAAAAGTTTATCCTATCAGTGACTTCCCTGAACTTTTCACTCTTACCCCTTAGGCCCTGGAATTTAATACCATTGCCCCTACCCATCTGTTTTTTAAACTTTTCCTTTGGTTTCCATGACATGCACACTTCTCACCACTCCCTCTCCTAACTGTAAACTCTCTTCTCTCCCTTGTTCTCCAAGGGCAGGGGTGGGGTGGGGTGTTAGTTTCCTTGGGCTACCATAACTTATTACCACTGCTCTGGTGGCTTGAAACAACAGAAATTTATTATCACCCTGTTCTGGAGGCTAGACATCTGAAATCAAGGTGTTAGGAGGACTGTGATTTCTCCAGAAGTTCTGTAGGTGGAATTTTCTCCTTGCTTCTCTTAGCCTCTCATGGGTGCTGCATTCCTTGGTATTTCTTGTTTGTGACAACATCGCTCCAATGTCTCTCTCCATTGTCTCATCACCTCCTATCTCCCTCTGCCTTTCTCTTATAAGGACATGCCTGTTGGCATTTAGGAGCCACCTGGATAAAACAAAATAATATCTTGATCTTAAGGTCCTTAATGACATCTACAAACTCTTTCCAAATAAGATCACTTCCACAAGGTCTACGGATTAGAACATGGATGTATATTTGGGGACCATTATCAGCCTACCACAGGGAGGGGGGGTTCCAAAGGTTTTGACTTTGCTATTTTTCTCTCCATCCTCTCTCCAAGTGATCTTGCAAATTTCACGTCTCCAGCTGTTGCCTTCATGAGGTTACCTCCCAAAGTCATTCTTGCTCTACCTCCCAAATTTCAAATCTATCTTTCCTACTTGGTTTGAATCCTTCTCCTGAGAAATTCGATGAGTCCACAGAAACACAGTAAATATTTAATATTTTGATAAGAGAAACAAGCTCAGACCTCTTTTAAATACCTCATATATTTTCCTTAAAATCCTATCTAAAATGTGAGTACTTTTCTCAATAAAATAAAATTCTTTGGTGCTCTTTCTCTCTGGCCCACTTCCAACTGCACTAGCTCTAGATGCATTGCAAAGTAGAAGTGCACCCATGTAAAAGTGATTTGCTTTCATCTAAATGTCACTCCTGTGATTCAGAAGAACTCTGTGCCACAGGAACATCTGCAGCTCTGTAGATGTTTTACAACTTGCAGCCATACCGTCTCTGTGTTGCATCACTCTCCTTGTCATTTCTTAGATAATTTACTTTTCAAACCAATGAAAACCTATGTTTTGAATGTCACTACCATAAGCAAAATATAAAACTTACGTATTCCTGATTAAGAAAAAAAGTAATTTGTGCAAGGGGATATTTATTTCTAGTTTCCTCTTTTTCTCAGATTTAACTGCAGAGTAGAGAACAAATCCAGCACTTCCTCTTTCCAAAACACTTATGAGAACAGAGGTGAAAATTCTCCTGGCTGCTTCTCAGGCTTAGAATTGCTTTCCCAAACTTCTGGAGCTTTTCTAGTATCTTCTTTTTATTGGGTTCAAAATACATGTTACAAAATATTTTATAAAATAGGCTGATACCCTCCCATATCCTTGGGATAAAGAAGACTCAAACATATAGATTGCATATAGCCAAAGGTGCACCCCAATTATTATCATCTTAGGTATATGTACATTACAGGGGGCAGAATTTTGCAACCTCCATCATGATGAGCTCAGGTGAACCCACAGCAAACATTATGAGGAGCTCTGAGTATCAGAAATGGTGGGTAACTGAATGTGAGTGCCTTCCAGGGAGCAGTCACAGATGCTGAGATGTAACCCATATGAGACCCCTTTGGAGGCCTGATGATGGAGCACTGTTTAGTCTTAGTAGACCTAACAAAAGGATTAGCTACAATCCAACCTTCTCTGGTCCTTGGGTGTGTCATGTAATCTTCTGTTTGGTCTCCCTGCATTGTAATAGGCCATTTGATGGCCTGGCATCAGCATATTACACAAATCTAGCAGTACCAACATATCAAAAGACATCAAAACTGCCAAGTTATTGTTATTTGTAATTTTTTTGTGACAGTTGTCTATCTAATACTACATGAACCTGGCATTCAAGCACTTTGAAAAAAAGACCAAAATGCTAAGGATTAGATATAATACTACCCAGATTTAACTCTTGGCTCAGTGTCTACATAAAAAAATTACAGAATCAGAATGGATAAGTCTGTAAGAATGTGTAACCAGCATTACTAAATTCAAATAAAGTGCTGGAGATAAATTATCAGGGTTTCTCTCCTTCAAACCCATCTTTAGACCAGAGACATGAAATGTGCTTGCATAATTTTGTCTGAGTTACTTATTCTCTGACCCCTCCCTATTTCAGCACTTCTAAGGGTCCTCTACAAGATCTACTCCTATTGGAGGGCCCCTTTTTCCATGGCTTTCCTTCGGGTAGGCTCTAATATTACCCTTGTTTCTTTACAAATAGTGAAGCCCCAACTATTGCTAGACCCTGAGTGCTTCACTACTCTTAACTTCCTTAACACAACCCCTCCTTTGCAACATAAGAATTCCCTTTATTAAAATATGTTCATTGGTTAGAATTCTGTTTTCTCTTGAGCCTTGGTTATCAGAGACTCAGAAATCCATCCCTTTTGATTTTAATACTTAAAGGTTCTACATCTTCATCAGTCAACAATATCATCATGGAAAACTTCCCTGGAAGGTTCTCAAAAACTTCATGTGTGCTATCCTTCACCTTTGCCCCCTAAGACTTTGTTGTTTTATGACATTTTAGTCATCTTTCTTTTTCTTTACTACTCTGAAGTCTAATCTAAACCCTGGATTTCTCACTTCACCTCATCCTGTGATATTTAACTTACCTGTATTTTTACATTCTCACTCAGGGAAGCAATGAGAAAATGGCTATGGAATTATTGTCATCTCATGAAAGTTTAAGGGTTTTCTTTGTGTTCTGTGGCCTTAGACACAATGTACTTCCCCTCTACTCCCCCCACCCCATACACAGATATAAAACTTCTAACAGAAAATTGTCATAGATTATATTTTAGGATGTAAACAAGATGGAAGTAAGCAATTACAAGAGTATAGCTTAAAATTAATACCTTGGGAAAGAGCTCTTTTTGAGACTTTCCATTGTTCATTGATTGATTCATGGAGCAAACATTTGTTAAGAGCTCACTATGCTAAGCACCAAGGATTCAAGGATTCAGAGATTAAGGGATAAAGTCCTTACACTCACAGAGCTCGAAGTCTGACAGAGGAGACATACCCTAGTCCTAAAGCAGCAAAGAGCTAGGGCTTCTAATGTCATCTGGAGAAAGATCAACACTTTCTGGGTTTAAAAAAAAAAAAAAAGATCAGGTCATTTGGGCTTTCCTTAAGCAGCTAGTGAAAAGGCACCTCTGGTTGACCTAAAACAAATTTAACTATTTGGCATTTTTCATAATAGAGTGGTGTTGTCAAATGTTATTACATCCAAGTACATAGAGTTGGGGGCAGGCAACAAAAATAACCAAGAAACTAGGTATCTACTTCACCTGGTAAAATCCACACATTGTGAAAAAGTGAACACTACAATTCCTAAATTTCAGTGGAACCACTTATTAAGTGATATCACCAAGTGAGCAACTTAAATAGCATAATATTAGACCTTAAGATCCTTGGACTCAACTTTAACTTAGCAGTCAATAAAATGTTCTAGAAGTGAAACAAAATGGTTTATTTCCAGGAACATCAAATGATAAACACTAATCCCCTAAAAGGAACATTACTTTAAATAAGATTTTGGTCATTTAGACAAATGAGCAAAAATTTAGTTAAAAAAATTTCTTTTTTTCTTTTAACAAAGTAACTTGTGTCTACTGACAATGAGCTCTACTTACTCTATCTTAGGCCTAATGACAGAAACAAGGATGATGGGGGCAGAATCTGTGCCCCTGCAAGGAAAAAAAAAAGTATATAGAAGTTACTCTAACAAAAGGGAGAGGTAAAAGGACCACAAGGAGGTATGATTCAGACTATGTGCACTCCAAGCACACTTCTCCTGTAAAGAGCTGTATAGTAAATATTTTTGGCTTTGTGGGCCATATGATCTCTGTTGCAATTACTCAACTCTGCTGGTATAGCCCCAAAGCAGCCATTGACAATATATAAACAAAGGAATGTGGCTGAGTTCCAATAAAGTTTTACTTTTAAAACCAGGCAATGGGTCAGGCTTGGTCCATTGGCTGTAGCATTCCCCACTCAGAGTTATGTGGATAGGCAAAGATGGAGGGAAAGAGCATTCCTGGCAACAGGGTATGAAAGAACAAAATGGGGATGCCTGGGTGGCTCAGCGGTTAGGACGTGATCCTGGAATTCCAGGATCAAATCCCACATCGGGCTCCCTACATGGAGTCTGCTTCTCCCTCTGCCTATGTCTCTGCTTCTCTCTCTGTGTGTGACTCTCATGAATAAATAAAATCTTAAAAAAAGAAAGAACAAAATTAATTCATGGAAGGAAAAGGTGTCCAGTTTCAAGCATGTTTAAGACGTGTGAGCAGTTAACATTGGCTCTTTAGACTGAAAGTAATAACAACTGACTTTTGTATGGAATTTTAAATTTTTTTAGACATTTTGTCAAGAGCCTTGAATGCTGCACTAAGAGTATAATCTTCTTTTTAGGACAGTGAGGAATCACTGAAGATATGTGAGCAAGGTTGGGAGGGTGCATCACTAGAACAGAGATTTAGGAAGAGATTGACTACTTCAACTGGGGAAAGAGATCACAGTAAGAACACAGGGTTCTGGGTCAGAACAGTGTAGTAAGGACACAAACAGATTCAAGAGAGGCTGAAAGTAGATTCCATAGAATTTAAGGATAACTTTTTGAGGTTTAGGGGTGTGAGGAGAGAATCAAAATTAACTTTGGATCTGGAGATAGTAACAGAAATAAAAACAGATGGGATATTTGATAGGCAAGATGTTGAGTTAAGTTTTGGATATTCTAGCTCTCTGGCTCCCCCTGGAAAAATAAGCCTTTTCCAAGGTATTAATTTTAAGCCATACTCTGGATTTGGACATCTAAATAAAATGTTCACCCAGCACTGCCAGAAATAGAGGTGTGGAGTTTGGAAATCTTTCTGGCTGGAGTTCTTTGCCTAGAACTGCACTGAAGGGGCCATTGAAGGAGACAGATTAATGCTAAAGCTCTGAGAGATACTATACTTTTTGTAGAGAAGAAATGAGAACTCAGATAAGTCTTGAGGGAACTTCTAGAAGGGGAGTAACCAAAACAACAGTGACAATAGCACTTGTTGAGGATTTATCATATGCCAGGCATCATTCTAAGAGTAATAAATATATTAACTCATTTAAACATTGTGTCAACCATATGTGGGACATACATATTATTGATTTCAATTTTACAGATGAGAAAATTAATGTATAGAAATAGCGTGTAAGTTACCCAAGGTCACACATAAGTGCCACAGCCATCATTTGAACTCAGGCAGCCTGACTACCTCACACAGCAATATTGCTTTCAGCAGAAGGGAGTCAAGTGGGCTGACTGCATGCTAAAGAAAGGTCAAAGAAGTTGAGAATGGACGAGAGAAAGGTTTAAAATGAAGTGAGACAGAAGTGGATGCCAAAACACAAGAAGCTGAAGAATGAGAAGATGGGAAATGAGCACAGGAACTGCAAACAGTGAATCCAATACACTGAATTCAGGTCCTGCAGCCAGTAGAATAATGGGTTTCCTGGAATCTGTGAATATGATACCTACACATAGCAAAGAGGAATCTGCAACTTGATTAAGGACTTTGATATGAGGGAGATTTTGTTGGGTTATATGGGGAAACCCAATCTCATCATCAGTCCTTAAAAGCAGACAGCCTTTTGTGGCTGGGGTCAAAGAGAGATGCTCTACTGCTGGCTCATGGAAGCAGCCACAAGGCAAAGAATGTGGCAGCTCTAGAAACTGGAAAAGGAAGGGAAACAAATTCTCCAGAGCCTCCAAAAAAAATTGATTTAGGCAATTGAGAACTGTGTCAAACTTCTACCTTTGAAGAACTTTCAGATAATACATTTGTGTCATTTTCAGCCACCAAGTGTGTGGCAATTTCTTACCATAGAAATAAAATACTAATCCAGGTTCCCATCTCTCCTTAATCACATTAGCAATTTTTTTAGCAATTTTTGCTAATGATTCCAATACCCTGGTCTATCAGCCTATCCCAGGCCACCAACACAGACAATGAGCTTTCCCCAGAGTCAGCATGGCCTCCCAGATGTTCAAGGCCGTGTACCTAGGGGACAAGGAAGGAGACAGATGGTGAAGTTGGTTCTGTCTGAATTTCCTTAACCAATATTTGATTTAACTGACCATAAAACAAATGTTAACTCAGAAAAGTCCAAAAATTTATCAAAACCAACTATAGAATACAACCCACTAATTATTTACTGACCAGCTCTATGCTAATAATGGTGCAATTAGATACTGAGCTGTATAAACCCTTGATTTAACAAATGTTTGAAGAACAGAACAAAATGACATTAAAATATATGCACTTTGAGATATAACTTTTTAATCAAATTTACAATTATTATTTCCAAAAGAATGATGAAGGTTACTAATGTGATTTGGGTTATAAAATTGATCTTAATTAATTTCAGTATTAATTAAATTTCTGACACTGTTAATAATGAAAATTTGTCTGGCAGACAATTTTTATACCTTAAGGTCCATCAGAGATGCCTTAAATTGTAAATGTATATTTTTCCTTTAACATTTAAAATAATTTATTCCCTACTTTGCAAAAATATTTAGCAAAAGGATTTGAGGTAGCTTAAAGCAAGGTACATTTTCATTCTAAACACTCTTTTGACAAAACACTCTTTTGACAAAACTGTTTTGTCATCTGTTACAGTGTTGAAAGCCTGCCCATAGCCAGAATTGGCCTAAATAACATGTTAGTCCAGATGGACTTAATAGATATACACAGTACATTCTATCCAATAGCCACAGAATACAAATTCTTCTCAAGTGCAATAGACCACTCTCCAAGATAGATCATATGTTAGGCCACAAACAGGTCCTAATAAATTTAGGAATACTGAAATAATATCAAGCATCACTTCTGACCACAATGATATAGAACTAGAAATTAATTATAAGAAAAAAGAAAAAATTTACAAATGTGTAGAGATTAAACATGTTCCTGAACAACCAACAGGTCAAAGACGAAATCAACAGGGAAATCAGAATATATGAGCCAAATAAAATGGTAACACAACATACTAAATGTATAGAGATCAGCAAAAGCAGTTCCAAGAGAGAAGCTTGTAGTGATAAACACCTACATTAAGAAAAAAGAAACGTCTCGAGACACCTGGGTGGCTCAGTGATTGATCATCTGCCTTTGACTCAGGGCATGATCCCAGAGACCTGGGATTGAGTCCCACATCAGGCTCCCTGCACGGAGCCTGCTTCTCCCTCTGCCTATGTCTCTGCCTCTTGTGCCCTTGTGTGTCTCTCATGAATAAATAAAAATCTTTAAAAAAAGAAAAAAGAAACATCTCAAATAAACAACCTAACTCTACACCTCATAGAACTAGAAAAGGAAAACAACTGAGGTCAAAGTTAGCAGAAGGAAGAAGCTAACAAAGATCAGAGTGAAAAGAAAACAGATTCAAAATATCAATGAAACAGAGAGTTGTTTTTTTTGAAACGATCAACAAAATTGACAAACCTTTAACTAGACTAAGAAAGAAAGAAAACTAAATATAAAAGAGGAATTATAACTGATAACACAGAAATACTAAGAATCAATAGAAAACTACTATTAAATAGTTGTATGCCAACAAAGTAGATAACCTAGAAAAAATGGATACATTCCTAGAAATGTAAAACCTACCAGTATTGGATCATAAATAAACAGAAAATGTGAATAGACTAATTACTAATAAGGAGATAAAAATCAATAATCAAAAGCTCCTAAGAAACAAGAATCTAAGACCAAATGGGTTCATTGGGGGAATTACCCACATTTTTAAAAAATGAATAGTAATCATTCTCAAACTCTTCAAAAAAAAAAAAAAAAAAACAACTAAAGAGGAGAGAACACATCTCAACTCGTGTTATATGAGGCCAACATTACCTTGATACCACTCCAGACAAGGACACTACAAGAAAAGGAAATTACAGGCCAATATCCCTGATGAACATCCTCAAAAATCCTCAGACATATTATTAGCAAATTCAATTCACCAATACATTAAAAAGATCATGCACCATGATCAACCTGGATTTATTCCTGGAATTATTTAGGCCAATTCTGGCTATAGGCAGGCTTTCAACATATGCAAATCAATATATGTGATACACCACATTGACGAAATGAAAAGATTAAAATATGATCATTTCAATAGATGCATAAAAAGCATTTGACAAAATTCAACATCCTTTCATAATAAAACTCTCAACAATCCGAGTATAGAGAAATGTACCTCAACCTAATAAAAATAAAAACATATGACAAGCCTATAGCAGAATACAAAACAACATGCAAAAATCAGTCACATTTCTATACACTAACAAACTATCTGAAAGAGAAATTAAGAGAACAATCTCAATAGTAGCATCAAAAAGAATAAAATATTTAGAAATAAATTTAACCAAGTAGTACACTGAAAAATCACAAAAAACTGAAGAAATTGAAGAAGACCCAAATAAATGATCAGATATTCCATGCTAATGAATTTGAAGAATATTGTTAAACTGTACATACTACCCAAAATAATCTACAGATTGAATACAGTCTATCAAAATTGAAACAGCATTTTGTCAGAAAAAGACAAATACTGTATGATCTCACTTCTATGTATAATCTTTAAAGAAAAAAAGAACTCATAGAAACAGCGGATAGAAATATAGTGTAGTGATTAAGAACAGATTCTGGGAGGAGGGGCGAGATGACGGAAGAGTAGGGTCCCCAAATCACCTGTCCCCACCAAATTACCTAGATTAACCTTCAAATCATCCTGAAAATCTACGAATTCGGCCTGAGATTTAAAGAGAGAACAGCTGGAGTGCTACAGTGAGAAGAGTTCGCGCTTCTATCAAGGTAGGAAGACGGGGAAAAAGAAATAAAGAAACAAAAGGCGTCCAAGGGGGAGGGGCCCCGCGAGGAGCCGGGCTGAGGCCGGGGCGAGTGTCCCCAGGACAGGAGAGCCCCGTCCCGGAGAAGTAGGAGCTGCACCAACCTTCCCGGGCGGAAAGGGCCTCGCAGGGAGGTGGAGCAGGACCCCAGGAGGGCGGGGATCTCCTCGGGCTCCCTGGGACACTAACAGACACCTGCGCGCCCAGGAGAGTGCGCCGAGCTCCCTAAGGGCTGCAGCGCGCACGGCGGGACCCGGAGCAGCTCGGAGGGGCTTGGGCGGCGGCTCCGCGGAGGGGGCTGCGGGGCGGGAGCGAATCCAACAGCGCAGGCTTCGGAGCACAGGGCGCCGGGACACAGCCCAGGATCCGGCCTCCCCCAGGACAGGCAGAGGCCGGGAGGGCCCAGGACCACAAGGACGCTCCTGCCCCGAGCTGAGCAGATCAGCGGCCCCGCCCCGGAGCCTCCAGGCCCTGCAGACCGAGAGCTCCGGAGCTACTGCAGGAGCTGACTCCAGGGCTCCAGAGCTGGCCCCGCCACTGCGGTTGTTCCTCCTGGGGCCTCACAGGGTAAACAACCCCCACTGAGCCCTGCACCAGGCAGGGGGCAGAGCAGCCCCCCCAAGTGCTAACACCTGAAAATCAGCACAACAGGCCCCTCCCCCAGAAGAGCAGCTAGACGGACAAGTTCCAGGGGAAGTCAAGGGACTTAAAGTACACAAAAACAGAAGATACTCCCCCGTGTTTTTTGTTTTTTTGTTTTTCTTTTTGATTTCTGATTTCTTCCCCCACCCTTTTTTTCCCCTTTCTTTCTTTTTCTTTCTCTTTTTCTTCTCTTTTTTCCTTTTTTCTTCCTTTTTTCTTTTTTTTTCTCTTTTCTTTCCTTCTTTCTCTCCTCTCTTTTTCTCCTTTTCCCAATACAACTTGTTTTTGGCCACTCTGCACTGAGCAAAATGACTACAAGGAAAACCTCACCTCAAAAGAAAGAATCAAAAACAGTCCTCTCTCCCACAGAGTTACAAAATCTGGATTACAATTCAATGTCAGAAAGCCAATTCAGAAGCACTATTATAGAGCTACTGGTGGCTCTAGAAAAAAGCATAAAGGACTCAAGAGACTTCATGACTGCAGAATTTAGATCCAATCAGGCAGAAATTAAAAATCAATTGAATGAGATGCAATCCAAACTAGAAGTCCTAACGACGAGGATGAACGAGGTGGAAGAACGAGTGAGTGACATAGAAGACAAGTTGCTGGCAAAGAGGGAAACTGAGGAAAAAAGAGACAATTAAAAGACCATGAAGACAGATTAAGGGAAATAAACCACAGCCTGAGGAAGAAAAACCTACGGTTAATTGGGGTTTCCAAGGGCGCTGAAAGGGCCAGAGGGCCAGAATATGTATTTGAACAAATCATAGCTGAAAACTTTCCTAATCTGAGAAGGATAACAGGCATTCAGATACAGGAAATAGAGAGATCCCCCCCTAAAATCAATAAAAACCATTCAACACCTCAACATTTAATAGTTAAGCTTGCAAATTCCAAAGATAAAGAGAAGATCCTTAAAGTAGCAAGAGACAAGAAATCCCTGACTTTTATGGGGAGGCATATTAGGGTAACAGCAGACCTCTCCACAGAGACCCGGAAGGCCAGAAAGGGCTGGCAGGATATATTCAGGGTCCTAAATGAGAAAAACATGCAACCAAGAATACTTTATCCAGCAAGGCTCTCATTCAGAATGGAAGGAGAAATAAAGAGCTTCCAAGACAGGCAGGAACTGAAAGAATATGTGACCACCAAACCAGCTCTGCAAGAAATTTTAATGGGGACTCTTAAAATTCCCCTTTAAGAAGAAGTTCAGTGGAACAATCCACAAAAACAAGGACTGAATAGATATCATGATGACACTAAACTCATATCTGTCAATAGTAACTCTGAACGTGAACGGGCTTAATGACCCCATCAAAAGGCACAGGGTTTCAGACTGGATAAAAAAGCAGGACCCATCTATTTGCTGTCTACAAGAGACTCATTTTAGACAGAAGGACACCTACAACCTGAAAATAAAAGGTTGGAGAACCATTTACCATTCAAATGGTCCTCAAAAGAAAGCAGGGTTAGCCATCCTTTTATCAGATAAACTAAAATTTACCCCGAAGACTGTAGTGAGAGATGAAGAGGGACACTATCTCATACTTAAAGGATCTACACAACAAGAGGACTTAACAATCCTCAATATATATGCCCCGAATGTGGGAGCTGTCAAACAAAAGCAAAAATGAACTATTGGGACTTCATCAAGATAAGAAGCTTTTGCACAGCAAAGGATACAGTCAACAAAACTAAAAGACAACCTACAGAATGGGAGAAGATATTTGCAAATGACCTATCAGATAAAGGGCTAGTTTCCAAGATCTATAAAGAACTTCTTAAACTCAACACCAAAGAAACAAACAATCCAATCATGAAATGGGCAAAAGACATGAACAGAAATCTCACAGAGGAAGACATAGCCATGGCCAACTTGCACATGAGAAAATGCTCTGCATCACTTGCCATCAGGGAAATACAAATCAAAACCACAATGAGATACCACCTCACACCAGTGAGAATGGGGAAAATTAACAAGGCAGGAAACCACAAATGTTCGAGAGGATGTGAAGAAAAGGGAACCCTCTTACACTGTTGGTGGGAATGTGAAATGATGCAGCCACTCTGGAAAACTGTGTGAAGGTTCCTCAAAGAGTTAAAAATAGACCTGCCCTACGACCCAGCAATTGCACTGCTGGGGATTTACCCCAAAGATGCAGATGCAATGAAACGCCGGGACACCTGCACCCCGATGTTTATAGCAGCAATGGCCATAATAGCCAAACTATGGAAGGAGCCTCGGTGTCCACTGAAAGATGAATGGATAAAGAAGATGTGGTTTATGTATACAATGGAATATTACTCAGCCATTAGAAACGACAAATACCCACCATTTGCTTCAATGTGGATGGAACCAGAGGGTATTATGCTGAGTGAAATAAGTCAATCGGAGAAGGACAGTGTATGTTCTCATTCATTTGGGGAATATAAATAATAGTGAAAGGGAATATAAGGGAAGGGAGAAGAAATGTGTGGGAAATACCAGAAAGGGAGACAGAACATAAAGACTCCTGACTCTGGGAAATGAACTAGGGGTGGTGGAAGTGGAGGAGGGTGGGGGGTCGGGGTGAATGGGTGACGGGCACTGAGGGGGGCACTTGATGGGATGAGCACCGGGTGTTGTTCTATATGTTGGTAAATTGAACACCAATAAAAAATTAATTTATTAAAAAAAAGAACAGATTCTGGATTCAAGTCTGGACTGAGACCTTGCATTTCTATGCCTCAATTTCCTCATATGTCAACAAAGGATACAGACAAAAATCTACTGCAAAGGAGCTACTGTAAAGATTAGGTAAGTCATGTGCTTAGAATCTGTCTCTAACAAGCCTCAATAAATATTAGCCATTGCTCTGTTACTACTAAGAAAGGACCTAAAGAATTTATTTCAGTCTTCTAGAAAAGTACACACACCATTCAAATTTTCCTATCTTGTTAGGTTCTTCAGGATCTGACTTCTAATAATCTCCCATAATTATCTATTTCTCAGCTCTCTGTCCACAACCTTTTTCCTGTTACCTGCCTCCAGCCATCCTACACTACTTCCCACAGTGTGTGTTGTGCTGTCACGACTCCCATAAACATGTGTATGCCATCTTCTCCACCTGGAGTACCTCCTCCACCCCCCAATCCTGCTCCACTATGACAAGCCTTACTTTCTTTTTTTTTTAATTTTAATTTTATTTTTTTATAAATTTACTTTATTGGTGTTCAATTTGCCAATATATAGAATAACACCCAGTGCTCATCCCGTCAAGTGCCCACCTCAGTGCCTGTCACCCAGACAATGAAACACCGGGACACCTGCACCCCAGTGTTTATAGCAGCAATGTCCACGATAGCCAAACTGTGGAAGTAGCCTCAGTGTCCATCGAAAGATAAATGGAAAAAGAAAATGTGGTTTATGTATACAATGGAATATTACTAAGCCCTACTTTCTTGTCTAGAAACCACCATTTGAAGTACCTTCCCCAGTTCTCAAGGAGATGTAAGTTCTCCCCTCCATGCTTTCTTGTCTAGATACCACCATTTGAAGTACCTTCCCCAATTCTCAAGGAGATATAAGTTCTCCTCCCCTCCATGCAGTGAAACTCTGCATATTTTTTATTGTAGCCATTATCCTATTACTTTGTAAGTGTCTACACATATAACTCTATCCCCTCTAGACTGTGTTCTCTCATTGATGTATCCCAAGTGGCTGGCACTTAGAAGACATTCAATAAATTTCTGTAGAAGGATTAAAGAAAAACAGGAACAGAAGGGAGTCAGCGAACATTACTGAATACCTCCTAGGTCCTTACTATTTCATCTGATGCTAGAAATACAAGATAAACAAGAAACGTCTCTACCTTCATTGTGCCCCAACTTCCTTGAAGAATAATTGACAAATAATATTGTATATATTTGGAGTATAAAACATAATGATTTGATATACAAATACATTATAGAATGATTACCAAGATCAAAGTAATTAACACATCTGTGATATCACATAGGTAATGCTTTTTCATGTGTCATGAAAACGCTCAAGATCTCAACAATTTCCAACTGTATGAAAAATGTCTATATACATGCTTCTCCAAATACTTAGCTTTTAATTCATCAAATACTTATTACACGTTTACAATATGCCTAGCACTGTGCTTAGTGCCAAAACAGATGCAAAAGGAGATGATAAGCTCTCAGGGATATCTGATCTCACAAGTAGACCACAATCACATTCATAAGCTCTAATTCCATCCCTGATCCCCAAATGAAGGTGGAGCTCACACCTATCTAAAGCTATTAGCTCCACTAGTGGAGGCTGAGACTAATACACAGGTCTCCAAACTTAATTTCTTACTCCTTTATCTACAACAGGATTTCCACTTGGACAGGAATTATACAAAATAGCAGGCAAAGTTGAGCAAATGATAATACTTCTAATATTGACAAGGATATATTTTAATAGCTTGTTTCACTATCAGAAAATTTAACAGCACTAGAAAATTTTAAAAGTGAGATTTATGGCACTAAACTAAAATACATTAATACCAAACAAGCCCTTTTCCCAACCGTGGGTCTACTCCTTCATTTATTTTTACAAACTTTCCTGCAATAGATCTTTTGATGCAGGGATGAAAGACAAAATACTTTCCCCTCCAGGAGCACAAAATCCACCCTCATGTGTGGTATGAAACAAGCATCATCCCAAGGGTTGGCTTCTCAGGAAACATGAATTCAAGTACCACAGACAGAGTTTTCAAGGTCTGAAGCTCAGAAATAAATATTGACTGGTGAATCACAGCATGCATCACTGAGAGCATAAAATTTAAGGTCTTTCAGTGGTTGATTCACTTCATTTAAAGAATTCTTACCAGTTTTAGGGATCAAATAAACCACAAAAAAGCTGATGTTTCTTTCATTATAAAATAAAATACATAATTGCCAACTAGACAGTAGCACTACTCAGGGATTATTGCCAATAGGTAATCATGCTAAACTGTGTTCAATCCTATTGCTTTAAGAAAATGTTATTTTATGTAATATATAACATCTATCAATTTTATATATACATTTTTATAAAATAACTATATATATTAATATATATATATATTATGTATATGAAATAACAAACTTTAGGGTGCCTGAGTGGCTCAGTTGGTTAAGCGTCTACCTTCAGCTCAGGTCATGATCCCAGGGTCCTGGGATCGAACCCTACATTGGGCTCCCTGCTCAGTGGGGAGCTTCCTCCTCCTTTTCCCTCTCCCTCTGCCTGCTGCTCCCCCTGCTTTTGCTCTGTCAAATAAATAAAATCTTTTAAAAACTAATAATTTATGTATAGAATATATAAATTCTATATATTATATGTGTGTACATATGGAGAATCAGTAGGAGTCTTGTCTTGGCTCTAAGTTGTTGATTATGATTTGGCTGCATGGGAACAAATTTTTAAATGGTAACACAGTTGGATATTTACGTATAAGAGGGACCTTCACTTAGTATCTGTCGGGAAACTGAACAAATTCTCCACTGGTTGTTGATGTTCTCACCAAGAAGTATCGTCGTTATTTGAGGACAACCACATAAAGAAAGTAAAGAGAATGAACACCTATAGAGTGCTCAACTTGTGTCGGACACAACACTGCATATGTATCATCTCACTGAATTCACTGAACTATAATTCCATGAGGATGAGACTAATTCACTTCTATCTCCTTAGCACCTTCTATATTACTTGGCACACTATAGGTGCTCAATAAATGTTGAATGGTTCCTTAACATAGCCCTGCAAATCACATGGGCAACAGAGGCAGTGCTCAAACTTGCTCAAACTTTCCTGCCCCACCAGCGTATCTTTAATGAATAATACTGCTTTGTGGGTCTGAAGGCCAGGATTTGTTGACTAGTTGAGAAACACGACATTTTGGATAACACTAGAAAAAAAACTGAGATACAAACCGTGGTATAATTCATCCACTCACCCCTGGGGGAAGGAGCATAGTATTGTAGCATCTATACTGATTAGTGAATGATATCAAGGACCACTCTCGAGTATGGTGTAGTACTCAAGCAGTGAGGTCTGGGGTCAGAGAACATTTATATTTGGATTCTGCCAATTACTAGCAAGTTCTCTGAACCTCAGTGTCTTCATCTGGTTATAGAACCAATTCTGTCTAGACCTCATTATCCTTCTAATCTAGACTTGCACCTGAGCAACAGAAAGACCCTGGTAAAGGGTCACCCAACCATGTAGACTGTAAATGGATGTTCGCAAAATCTCAAATGGGGACTCAGCCCCCCAAATCCTACCCTTTTATAGTAAGCTGACCTTTCAGTTCTCCACAGTGACTCACCAAACTCATGACACCTTCTACCATTACTTCCAACCTCACCATAGATACCATTAAAAAAGGGTGTTCGACCAAGAACCAACTTCAAATCACCAACCTACCTGAACCCATGGCCCCTCCCTTTGAGATGAAGACTCTTAAAATCACCTCCAACATGTCCTCCACATGCTCCCTTCTCACCTGATCAAGCGCTTTCCCCAGAACTCTTCCTTTTCTCACTACATCACCAGTGTCTCCATGTCCCCTGAGCTCCTCACACTGCAGATAAACATCCTTTACTTTAAAACACATTCCTTGGCCCAGCACCCCCTTCCAGCTATCACTACATTTTCCTACACCCTACCCCCCACAAAACTGCAGAGAGTCAGCTCAAAGACAAGTCTTCTTTCCATTCATTCCAATGAGCTTTCTGCCCTTTCTGCTCTACTCTGTGCCTCCTGCCAAAGTCACCAACGATCTCCATCTTGTCAAATCCCATGGTTATGTCTCTGTCTTTATTTTCCTTGAGTCTCTCACAACATCTTCCACCTTAAAAGTCTTTCCTTGCCTTGCCTGCAGGACCCCACACTCAATTTCCTCTACCTCACTAGGAATTTCTCCTAGGACCTATGAATTTATATATAATTTACAGGAGCTACTAAAGAATGAGAATGTGGGGCCCTTAAAAAATTAAGAATTCTAAGACAGCCACAGTAAACCATTAAACCAAGCATGGAGCCTTTTAAGCACAGGAGCCCCATGCACACAGCTCTGAAAGTCCATCCCATGCCCATGAAACTGGCTCTGGTTCCTTCCTCAAGATTAGAGGATCCCTAAACACCAACTTAAACCATTTTCTTCTATCTGTACCTTCCCTCTGAGGCTCTCATTTGCTCTCTAGGCTTAATAACCACATCTACGCTGATGATATCCACATTAAATTTTTAGTCCCAACTTCTCCTAAACTCCAGACATTTTTTTTTCTTTTTCTTTTCATTTCTTTTTCTTTTTCTCTTTTGAGAGAGCAAGTGAGTGCACAAGTGCAAGCGGTGATAGGGACGGGTCAGGGGTGGGTGCAGAGAGGGAGAGAGAGAGAGAGAGAGAGAGAGAGAGAGAGAAAATATTAAGCAGGCTCTATGCATAGTCCAGAGCCTAATGCGGGGGCTTCATCTCACAACCCTGAGACCATGACCTGAGGTCGAAATCAAGAGTCAGATACTTAACCAACTGGGACACCCAGGTGCCTCTCTAAGCTCCAGACTTCTTTATCCAACTGTCACCTTGGCAGCACGGTAGGAGATACTTCAAACTCGATAAGGCCAAGACAAAAAAACAAACAAAACCAACAACAACTTGTGCATTTCCCCACATCTGCCCCACAAAGTTGCCCCTGCCTCAGGTCTCTGATTTCAGTAAATGACATCATTCTCTCAGTTGCTTGTGCCCAAATTTGAAAGTCATTCTTGATTCCCCTGTTGTTTATATCAGATGCAACATGTCAAAAATCCTGTCAAAATATATACTCCTAATCACTGGGCGCCTGGGGGGCTCAATGGGTTAAACATCTGCCTTCGGCTCAGGTCATGATCCCCGGGTCCTAAGATCGAGCCCTGAATTGGGCTCCCTGCTCAGCGGAGATGGCGCCCTGCTTCTCCCTCTTCCTCTCCCTCTCCCTCTCCGTGCTGCTCTTGCCTACTTGTGCTATGTCAAATAAATAAAAATCTTTAAAAAATGTTAAAAGTAGTGTATAGAAATGCCAGGGATTTCTGGGCATTGATTTTGTATCCTGACATGCTACCAAATTGCTGTATGAGTTCTAGCGATCTCGGGGTGGAGGCTTTTGGGTTTTCTATGTAGAGTATCATGTCATCGGCGAAGAGGGAGAGTTTGACTTCTTCTTTGCCAATTTGAATCCCTTTAATGTCTTTTTGTTGTCTGATTGCTGAGGCTAGGACTTCCAGTACTATGTTGAATAGCAGTGGTGAGAGTGGACATCCCTGTCTTGTTCCTGATCTTAGAGGAAAGGCTCCCAGTGCTTCCCCATTGAGAATGATATTTGCTGTGGGTTTTTCGTAGATGGCTTTTAAGATGTCGAGGAATGTTCCCTCTATCCCTACACTCTGAAGAGTTTTGATCAGGAATGGATGCTGTATTTTGTCAAATGCTTTCTCTGCATCTAATGAGAGGATCATATGGTTCTTGGTTTTTCTCTTGCTGATATGATGAATCACATTGATTGTTTTACGAGTGTTGAACCAGCCTTGTGTCCTGGGAATGAATCCTAATTGGTCATGGTGAATAATTTTCTTAATGTATTATTGGATCCTATTGGCCAGTATCTTGTTGAGAATTTTTGCATCCATGTTCATCAGGGATATTGGTCTGTAATTCTCCTTTTTGATGGGGTCTTTGTCTGGTTTTGGAATTAAGGTGATGCTGGCCTCATAGAATGAATTTGGAAGTACTCCATCTCTTTCTATCTTTCCAAACAGCTTTAGTAGAATAGGTATGGTTTCTTCTTTAAACGTTTGTTAGAATTCCCCTGGGAAGCCATCTGACCTTGGACTTTTGTGTCTTGGGAGGTTTTAATGACTGCTTCAATTTTCTCCCTGGTTATTGGCCTGTTCAGGTTTTCTATTTCTTCCTGTTCCAGTTTTGGTAGTTTGTGGCTTTCCAGGAATGCGTCCATTTCTTCTAGATTGCCTAATTTATTGGCGTATAGCTGTTCATAATATGTTTTTAAAATCGTTTGTATTTCCTTGGTGTTGGTAGTGATCTCTCCTTTCTCATTCATGATTTTATTGATTTGAGTCTTCTCTCTCTTCTTTTTAATAAGGCTGGCTAATGGTTTATCTATTTTATTAATTCTTTCAAAGAACAAACTCCTGGTTTTGTTGATCTGTTCCACAGTTCTTCTGGTCTCAATTTCGTTGAGTTCTGCTCGAATCTTTATTAACTCTCTTCTTCTGCTGGGTGTAAGATCTATTTGCTGTTCTTTCTCTAGCTCCTTTATGTGTAAGGTTAGCTTTTGTATTTGAGTTCTTTCTAGTTTTTAGATGGATGCATGTATTGCGATGTATTTCCCCCTCAGGACTGCTTTTGCTGCATCCCAAAGATTTTGAACGGTTGTATCTTCATTCTCATTAGTTTCCATGAATCTTTTTAATTCTTCCTTAATTTCCTGGTTGACCCTTTCATCTTTTAGCAGGATGGTCCTTAACCTCACGTGTTTGAAGTCCTTCCAAACTTCTTGTTGTGATTTAGTTCTAATTTCAAGGCATTATGGTCTAAGAATATGCAGGGGACGATCCCAATCTTTTGGTATCGGTTCAGACCCGATTTGTGACCCAGTATGTGGTCTATTCTGGAGAAAGTTCCATGTGCACTTGAGAAGAATATGTATTCAGTAGAGTTTGGATGTAAAGTTCTGCAGATATCTGTGAAATCTATCTGGTCCAGTGTATCATTTAAAGATCTCGTGATCTCGTTTCTTTGGAGATGTTGTGTTTAGAAGACCTATCAAGTGTAGAAAGCACTAGATTGAAGTCACCAAGTATAAGTGTATTATTATCTAAGTGTATCTTAAATTTGGTTATTAATTGATTGATATATTTGGGAGCTCCCACATTCGGGGCATATATATTGAGGACTGTTAAGTCCTCTTGTTGTGTAGATCCTTTAAGTATGATATAGTGTCCCTCTTTATCTCTCACTACAGTCTTCGGGGTAAATTTTAGTTTATCTGATATAAGGATGGCTAACCCTGCTTTCTTTTGAGGACCACTTGAATGGCAAATGGTTCTCCAACCTTTTATTTCAGCTGTAGGTGTCCTTCTGTCTAAAATGAGTCTCTTGTAGACAGCAAATAGATGTGTCCTGCTTTTTTATCCAGTCTGACACCCTGCGCCTTTTGATGGGGTCATTAAGCCCGTTCACGTTCAGAGTTACTATTGAAAGATATGAGTTTAGTGTCATCATGTTTGATGGATTGTTTTTGTGGATTTTTTTTTTTTTTTGTGGATTGTTTTTGTGGATTGTTCCACTGAACTTCTTCTTAAAGGGGATTTTTGAAGATTTTTTGTGGATTGTTCCACTGAACAATTTGTGGATTATTCCACTGAACTTCTTCTTAAAGGGGAATTTTAAGAGTCCCCCTTAAAATTTCTGGCAGAGCTGGTTTGGTGGTCACATATTCTTTCAGTTCCTGCCTGTCTTGGAAGCTCTTTATCTCTCCCTCCATTCTGAATGAGAGCCTTGCTGGATAAAGTATTCTTGGTTGCATGTTTTTCTCATTTAGGACCCTGAATATATCCTGCCAGCCCTTTCTGGCCTTCCGGGTCTCTGTGGAGAGGTCTGCTGTTACCTTAATATTCCTCCCCATAAAAGTCAGGGATTTCTTGTCTCTTGCTGCTTTAAGGATCTTCTCTTTATCTTTGGAATTTCCAAGCTTAACTATTAAATGTCGAGGTGTTGAACGGTTTTTATTGATTTTAGGGGGGGAATCTCTCTATTTCCTGTATCTGAATGCCTGTTTCCCTTCCCAGATTAGGAAAGTTTTCAGCTGCGATTTGTTCAAATACATATTCTGGCCCTCTGGCCCTTTCAGCGCCCTTGGAAACCCCAATTAACCGTAGGTTTTTCTTCCTCAGGCTGTCATTTATTTCCCTAAATCTATCCTCATGGTCCTTTAATTATTTGTCTCTTTCGTCCTCAGTTTCCCTCTTTGCCATCAACTTGTCTTCTATGTCACTCACTCGTTCTTCCACCTCGTTAACCCTCTTCCCTAGGACTTCTAGTTTGGATTGCATCTCATTCAATTGATTTTTAATTTCTGCCTCATTAGATCTAAATTCTGCAGTCATGAAGTCTGAAGAAAGAGAAATTAAGGAGTCAATCCCATTTACAATTGCACACAAAAGCATAAGATACCCAGGAATAAACTTAACCAAAGATGTAAAGGATCTATACCCTCAAAACTATAGAACACTTCTGAAAGAAATTGAGGAAGACACAAAGAGATGGAAAAGTATTCCATGCTCATGGATTGGAAAAATGAATATTGTGAAAATGTCAATGTTACCCAGGGCAATTTACACGTTTAATGCAATCCCTATCAAAATACCATGCACTTTCTTCAGAGAGTTAGAACAAATTATTTTAAGATTTGTGTGGAATCAGAAAAGACCCCGAATAGCTAGGGGAATTTTAAAAAAGAAAACCATATCTGGGGGCATCACAACGCCAGATTTCAGGTTGTACTACAAAGCTGTGTTCATCAAGACACTGTGGTACTGGCACAAAAACAGACACATAGATCAATGGAACAGAATAGAGAACCCAGAAGTGGACCCTGAACTTTTTATGGTCATCTAATATTCGATAAAGAAGGAAAAACTATCCATTGGAAGAAAGTCTCTTCAATAAATGGTGCTGGGAAAATTGGACATCCACATGCAGAAGAATGAAACTAGACCACTCTCTTGCACCATACACAAAGATAAACTCAAAATGGATGAAAGATCTAAATGTGAGACAGATTCCATCAAAATCCTAGAGGAGAACACAGGCATCACCCTTTTTGAACTCAGCCATAGTAACTTCTTGCAAGATACATCTACGAAGGCAAAAGAAACAAAAGCAAAAATGAACTATTGGGACTTCATCAAGATACGAAGCTTTTGCACAGCAAAGGATACAGTCAACAAAACTAAAAGACAACCTACAGAATGGGAGAAGATATTTGCAAATGACGTATCAGATAAAGTGCTAGTTTCCAAGATCTATAAAGAACTTATTATACTCAACACCAAAGAAACAAACAATCCAATCATGAAATGGGCAAAAGACATGAAGAGAAATCTCACAGAGGTAGACATAGACATGGCCAACACGCACATGAGAAAATTCTCTGCATCACTTGCCATCAGGGAAATACAAATCAAAACCACAATGAGATACCACCTCACACCAGTGAGAATGGGGAAAATTGACAAGGCAGGAAACCACAAATGTTTAGAGGATGTGGAGAAAAGGGAACCCTCTTACACTGTTGGTGGGAATGTGAACTGGTGCAGCCACTCTGGAAAACTGTGTGGAGGTTCCTCAAAGAGTTAAAAATAGACCTGCCCTACGACCCAGCAATTGCACTATTGGGGATTTACCCCAAAGATGCAGATGCAATGAAACGCCGGGACACCTCCCCCCCATGTTTATAGCAGCAATGTCCACAATAGCCAAACTGTGGAAGGAGCCTCGGTGTCCATCGAAAGATGAATGGATAAAGAAGATGTGGTTTATGTATACAATGGAATATTACTCAGCCATTAGAAATGACAAATACCCACCATTTGCTTCAACGTGGATGGAACTGGAGGGTATTATGCTGGGTGAAAGCAGTCAATCGGAGAGGACAAACATTATATGTTCTCATTCATTTGGGGAATATAAATAATAGTGAAAGGGAATATAAGGGAAGGGAGAAGAAATGTGTGGGAAATACCAGAAAGGGAGACAGAACATAAAGACTCCTAACTCTGGGAAACGAACTAGGGGTGGTAAAGGGGGTGGAGGGCGGGGGGTGGGGGTGAATGGGTGACGGGCACTGAGGGGGGCACTTGACAGGATGAGCACTGGGTGTTATTCTGTATGTTGGCAAATTGAACACCAAGAAGAAATAAATTTATTATTAAAAAAATGTTAAAAGTATATATATCCCTAATCTGATCAACTTTTTACTACTGTTTCCACTTTAGCTTGATACTTAGCCCAGAGAAGCACAATAAGTATGTGCCAATGAACCAAATGGTAAATGGGGCTATTGTGAAAATTATGAGGCAATTAGGATAAAATTCTTATTACCAGTTGGTGCTCAATACATGGTGATTATAGATAATGTGATTAATAATAGCAACAGTACAGCTTTATTGTGGAAGAGACTAGCTAGCTATCCACCAAACCTGGTTCTTTTTTTCTTTTTTCTTTCCCCCTTGGGTACACACAGCTAGACTATATTCCCCAAGCCCCCGTTCCTGCAGTGTTGTGTCCATGTACCTGAGTTCCAACCAGTGGGATGAGGGCACAGGCCACATGTGCCACCCTGGCTCACAGAGCTTTCCTACAGGTAATCACCCATCTCCCTTCAGGGTGTCAGCATATTGGTATACCCCAGGGTGACCTTGGAAACCATGTGTTGATGATGGCAGAAGTCAGCCCTGGGTCCCTGGAAATGGGGCAGACTTCCACTTCCTCCCTTCAGGACAGTTGGATCTGACGTGAGATATGCCTGTTGTGTTCAGCCACAGTTGAGGTTTGTCTGCTACAGTGACTTGAATTAACACACACTCATCGCTTTTCTGGCAGCAGGGCTCTGGAGTTCCAGAAGGGGAGAGCCCCACAAAGGACCAGCTTATGAGTCCTAAACCATAGGATGTTGGAAGGAGCCTCTGAAAGTATCCTTTCCAGTAATTATTCTTTTTTAAAAAAGATTTTATTTATTCATGAGAAACAGGCAGAGGGAGAAGCAGGCTCCTTGTGGGGAGCCCAATGCAGGACTCCATTCCCGGACCCCAGATCATGACCTGAGCCAAAGGCAGATGCTCAACCACTGAGCACCCAGGCATCCTTCCAGGAATTATTCTATGTGACCTCAGGAGTCAGGCCAAGAGTAAACTTATGATTTCTGTCGTATTCTTTGCTGGCACATAGTGGGCACTCAGTAAGTATCTGTTAAATTAATAGACGGTGGGGAGAAAAGGTCCTAGGTACTTAGGACTGAATATCCTCTACTTCCTTATGAGAACCTCAGGGAAGCATTTGCACTATATGATAATTACTTTCAATGACTTGTAGGAATCACATAGTAAGTACTTTGTAGATGGCCAATGTGTCCCATTTTTATAAAATTACAGCTGCTTGAATATAAATTAAAGTGCAAATCAGGTCATTTTTGTGGCTTTTTCCTACAAATGTACAAATTAACAAGGTTCTTACGATAACATATTAGTTTATTAAAGCTAAAAGAGTAGCTAAATTGGATTTACATTTATTTTTAATGACTTGGTTCGCTGAAAATGTCCATTAATTCTGCAGCTAATCCTCATTATCACTTGGCATCACAGAGTAAAACATGAATGGTTTTACCATTTGGTTACCGGGACACACAAACCCCATGTTTCCGACTACACTGGCTTGCCAGGGGTGTTCAGAAAATGGAGCTGACCTCATGATCATGCATTCACTGTCCCTTGGGGGCTGGTGAGTATCCTTCTGCCATCCGCTGCTCCTTGGCTCCCACTCTGCCCTGTGACAGCATGTACAGCACTGTGCTATGACACAACTATTCTGTATTTATGTTTTCTTCATAACTGAAAGAAGGGCAAGGCAGCACAAGGTATTACTTTTGTAATTCTCAAAGCTTAAGTGAGAGCTTGGCATTTAATAGGTGCTTAATAAATGCTGAATGAATGAGTGGAAAAATACTGAAAAAGTTCATCCAGTAACCATTTGGCTGCTGAGACTAAGAAAACAGCATCACCAATGGATCATAAATTCAGTTTTTAGTGGCAATCCCATATACATGCAAAGACATGTCAGCTAACTTACTGCTCAAAATTCACTCAGTCAGCCATAATGCACTGAGCATCCCTGTGTACAGAAAGGTAAATAATTAACAGTCTGTGCTCTCAGGGCACTCAGTCTATAGGAGAAGACTTATAAAAAGATGCATTAACAAACCAAGAGGTATTTAGTGCTATAGCAGAAATGCATACAAAGTGCATGGGGTCACTGCTCTGGGAACAGCTAATTGCTTTTCATAGTCTCAAAAAAAAAAAAAAGAGCACTTCATAGAGAAGCAGGCCCTCAAGATATATATTAAAAGGAGTTAAAAAGTTTGGCGTGGAGAGAGAGGGGTTTCTCACAAACAGCACCCCATTTATTTTGTACAGAGTTTGATTAAAGAAAATTTTATCTATTGAAGAATATGGCTTAGAAACTTTCATGGGTATAATGGGTTATGTAGCACCTCTTTGTCTTGTCTAGTCCTTTCAATAAAACAGACATGATAAATGGCCTTCTTTCTTGCAGCAACACCTCATCAAAATTTAAGGTGATATAAAAACTCAGTGATCACAAAGTGATGGATGGAGATAGACCACTAGGAACTGCCCTAGTAAAATGATTTCCAGGGAATAATTAATAGCCCCATATATGGGGACAGTAATGTTAAGAGGCATGTGTGCCACCTATTAAGTGAGATTTTATGTCATCTTCTAGTACTGAGTAGGAAAGATGTGAAGAGTAAGAGGACCCATTCTCCAGACAACTAAGGACATATCCCAAAAATACCTGAAAATCACCACTGTGGAGGAGGACACTTAGAACCAATGAACCTGCATCCTTAACTTATAGAATGTTATATGATTTTATGTTTGGAAATCTAAAGTAATTTCAAGAGCAAATGAGAAAATAGTTCTTGTCTTGAACTAATACATATAGAACCCTGGATATTGATTTTTCTGGAATATGGATCACCTTGCCACACTACAAAAGTTTATTTATTGTTCTGCAGTCTCTAAAGGAAGGGCTTGCAAACCCTAATTAAAATTTAAATGAAAGTACTCATTAGATAAAAGTGACCCACAGGCTAAAGGATTAAAATAAATTATGCTATGATGGTACTTAAAGAAAATAGATAAAGGATGATTTTCTAAAAAAAAAAAAAAATTCCTACAAATCTATGGAATGATAAACTGTCATGTTTCAAGGACTATGCTGTAAAAAAAATTAAGGAAAACCAAAAAGAAATCTTCACTGTATTCATTTAGTTTTTCAATATAGCTAAGGCTGCTTAACTGAATTCCATCAGCTGAAAAACATAAGGATGTCTAAAGAAAGTGAAATAATTATTTTGTGAACTTAAAAACAGGAGCCATATGATGCTCTGGAGTTATAAATAAGGTACGTCAAAAATGAGATTGGCTGCATACCTGCATAAAATATTACAGGAAAATGTCAAAAGTGCTGACTCTGCCCCCCAACTTAGTATCATCTTAGCTCTTTTCTGGCAACCCCTCCTACACAGTTATAACTGCTTGGGTTCCAGAAACTGCTCTCTCCCATCACTGCTTCCGGCCTCTATATCCCTTTGTGAAATTCTTCTCAAATTATCCTAACCTGAACGTGCTGTTTTCTACTAAGACTGTAAAGTGGGATTCTCATGTATTTGAGAAATGCAGGCAACACCTCCTTGCCAAGAGAAAAGGAAAGCCCAATGACCCAGGCCAAGGGTGAAATCAGCTACTCAGCTGTCACCAGTGGTGGCAAGAAATTAAATACAGGTGGAAGGGAAGGTGCTGGGAGGTTAAGAGGCCTCATCTTTACTGCTCTGGTGATGGTAGTGATTAGAAATATTGTCAAGTTTCTTGCTTCTTCTTGCAGCCCTAGAAGGTGTACAAATGGAAAGTGAGAAATTGAAATCTGGGAATATACGATTGAGAGCATGCATGGAGAAGACAGAATGTTCCCATAGCTACTCATCTCCCACAGCATCACAACCCCTCATCTTCTAGAGTCACAGAGCAGGTGTGGCTGAGGACCAAGCCCAGAACCAGATTAGAAAGGCTGTAGAAAAGGCTGCAGTGCCAATCACATGATCAACTTCATCAGGTGTGTGATACTAAGGTAAGGTTTTGGTGGGCAAAGGCTGTGACCCTGATAAATGAGCAGAACCAGACAAAGACAAGAAGTCTGAACACACAAAATCCTCCTGCACGTGGAGACAGACATTTCCTCCCTAAGAAAATCAGCCTCTCCCTGCAAAATAACCTGTTGTTGGCTCATCCTCTCCCAGAACCCATTTCTACCACCTCTCATTGCCTCTAGGTCTATACCTAAGTTAGGTCCTAGGAAAGCCCAGAGAGAGGAGTAGCAGACAGCCAACGTGCCTCAGCACTTACAGAACCCTACTAATCTGCAGTGTCAGGAATCAGTAGAGGATTTGTGAGGTTTCAAGGGCATTGGTCTGGTTTAATTCAGTGACAGTGTATACTCACCTAAGCACCAGAGAGTGGCATCAGTGACTTGACAAATTGTCAAATTAAAGCCTGGAGTCAAAGGTGGCCTAAGTTTATGATATCACAGTGAACCTCCCTGCCATCCTGTACAGTAAGGGTCAGCAAACTATGGTCTGTGGGCCCAATCTGGACTGCTGTCTATTCTGGTATCATCCACAAACTAAGAATCATTTTTCAGTTCTTTTGATGTTAAAAAAAATAAACATACAAACAGCAACAAGAACCATTTCAGTCTTTGGCAAAAATAGTTAATGAATTTTGTGTCTTGATAAAATATTTACCATCTAACCCCACACAGAAGTTGAGTGAGCTGACTCCTACTGGAGCAGAAAGAGTCTAAAGCCTTAGAGAGCTGGGATGCTGAAGCGGCTTCATTATGAGCAATCACCACAACCAGAACTCCCACACTTCACAGAGACCGGGGAGGGAGGCACCCTTGAAAAGCTTGTGGTGGCTGTCCCCTGCAGGTGAGGATGGTATGTGGCAGGGAGGATGCTGAAATAAAATCAAGTTCTTTGATCTCAATGGAGATAAAGGGATCCATGAATGGTAGAAGCCAGCTGGTGGTACTTGACTGTCAGTGACAAGGTAGGTGCAACTAACCACAGGAATGAGAGGTAATCAGAGCCTTGATCCACAAGGTCAAGATTCCAAGAAATGAAATAAAAATAGGTTGACCTATAAAAATCCTACTTGACACATATTAGAGGAAATATTCTTGGTCTGATGGGCCAAAATCTAACGCAGTAGGGATTTCTAAGCCTCTCACTAAGTTTCACTAACTCAGCCTCTCCCTCTGTTGAAAAGCTGAGTTCTCCTGAGGATGACCCTACAATGCTGCCATAGGCATCCCTCAAGTCTTTCACAGAGGATCCTGTGGCTGTTGCTAGGGTGACTATGCACGAGAAAAGGAAAACATTCAGAACTTCCACTGACTAGGTACTGGATCTGAATTTACACTGCTCCCTGAAATACTGCTTTGGTGCACCATTCAAAGGAGGGAAGCTTGCAGAGATAGGGGATAAGAGCCTTGGCTTGAGTCTGCCTCACAGTAGGTCCACTGGCACTAGAGACTTATCCCAGGGCTACTTCCCCAGTCCTAGAATATATCGTGGAAATAGATATCTATCAATCAGCAAAACCCCCACAATGGCTCACTATTTGTTGAGTGAGGGTCACATGGATGCTCCTAGAACTACCCCTACCCAATAGAATAAGCTAAAATCATTGCCACACCTTAGGAGAATTGCAGAGATTGTTGCTACTACCCAAGACTGGAAGAATTAAAGGGTGGTGATTCCCATCTTATCTTTATTTAACTCAGAAAAGGCCAGATGGTTTGTAGAGACTATTGGGAGACAATCACAAACTGAACCAACTGGCTTTGCCAATCACAACTGCGGCTCCAGCAGCAGTATTTTTATTGTAGAAATCAACAGACTGTGGCATATGGTATGCAGCTACTAACCAGGCAAATGCTATTTCCTTCCATCCCCATAGTAAAGAAAATCAGAATTAATTTGCCTTCAGTTACTGGGGAAAACAGTATACCTATACTGTAGCATCAGATGTCTCTGTCCTGTCATTCTCTAGAGCATCCTGCCAACACCACTACTCATGGACTTGCCAGATGCCTTATTCATTTGCTCCATTATCTTATCCAACACTGCCTGTGTCCAAGGAATGTATTTGGAGACAAAAGAAGTGCAGCATTGCACTCTTGTCCATGCATTTACTGATCTTACAATTTTTCCCCCATAAAGAGCATTTTATATAATTTATCTCCTTCTCCACCAAAATATAGAAGGAGGAGAGGTAGAGACTCACTCTCACCCTAACACCTAACAACCCACTTATAGAATTTTTGCTTTTCATCCCCATGAACTTGGCCACCTGACCTGGGAAGTCTTAGTGCCTTAGTACTTGGTGACATGCTTCTAATCAGAAAACACAGCCAGAGTTGCACTGAGTTGGAAGCTGAGGTTGCTTTGGGTCATTTGGGTTGGCCATATGACTAAGCAGGCAAGAGAAGGACTCGCTGACTAAACCCAATTACCAGGGGGAGAAACTGGGCTAATGCAACATGGAGGACTATACTCCTCCATGGAACCAGGGAACATGGAAGCAACCTAACAAAGAAGGGACGGCCAGAACCAAGATTCTGCAGGAATAAAGGTTTGGTTCACCCTCATCGTGCCCTATCTAGCTGCGAAGCTGGAGGAAGTAAGGAGCACACTGAGTGAGGATGAGGAAAGACAACTCATGCAACAGGATCTAGCACTACAGCAGCTGTGCTTTGCATTGTTCCTTGCTCCTGGTTTGAGGAACAAGCGTCACCAAAGTGACTATTCAACAATGAGTCACAGCTGATGGGACTTCCTGAGACCCCTGTGAAGGCAACAAGGACATTACACTTACACAAAAGATAAATGCCTATACTGAGAAGCAAAAGCAGTAGAGAGTATTACCCACTGTCCCTCTGGATCTTCTCTCTACCCTCTCCATCCTGTCTTATGCCCTGAGAGGCTGACTTGGGAGCTTTTCTGCTCTGTGGCTTCTGGTTGGGTTCTGCCAGTGGGAGCCAGCAGTAGAAGACAGGAGAGCTAAAGGGGAGTGATGTCAGGGTATCAATGCCCCTATGTTCATTGCTGCCATCTGGAGGTCAATTTTAGGGTTGGCCTCTAGACTTAAGCAGACTCCAATAATGCATCTTCATTTTCAGCAACAACTGGCTGTATACCCTCCCTGCACAAGTTTACCAGAGGCCTCCATCCACCTCTACCCCCTCAGGCCTGGGGAGGGAGGTAAATAGAGCTACAATTACTAGCCCCAGAGTGCAGTACTGTCCTTGTGGTTTTCTTACATCCTGCCCACACCTTTGCAAATGGTCCCTTTATTACATTCTTCTCAAATTATCCTAATTTGAGTGTTCCATCTGTTTCATGCTGAGACCCAGATTTATATAGCACCAACAGGGTAAAACAAAATGCAGCTTTTGTGAGGCATTATTTTGTTTTTCTGTACACACAAGAAATACGATGAGATCAGCTCAAATAAAGTCCTTGAGGCAAAAAGCAGAGCTTATTATGAAAGGGGGATGTGTGTGTGTGAGACAGAGAGAGAGAGAGAGAGGGAGGGAGGTTGAAAAGGGGATTCCCACTGAGAAAGCTAACCCTAACGGAAGAGGAAGCCATAGTGACAAGGGAGAAAGAGACCCAGGCCTGTCTGGCCAGTTAGAATATCATATCCCCTTGGCCATTGTGATTGATTCAAAAATGAACATACAATGGTATTGGAGTGATATTTTGGGACTTTTGCCACAGTGAACCAGAGCAAGGTATCCACAGGGCTGGAGCCACTGTCAGCCACCTTGCAGCTAAGAGTAGACAGCCCACCTGAGAAAGACAATGATCTAGAGGAAAACTGAATCCCTGGATCAAATCGTGCCTGAAGCTAAATATTCCTTTGAATTTCTCTTTTGCTCAAAGCACTTCAAGTTGGGTGCTCTGTCACCTACAAGAGACAAAGTTCTTACTGTCAGTGACAAACCAAGGACGTAGTGGGATTAGTCCGCCCTGGGTGCAGGCATTAAAAGGGTAGATTATAAAGAATTTAAAAACAATAATAGAACCCATTATGAGTTAGTCTGATTTTTATTATCACCATTCACTAGTAATTTTTTTCACTAGTAATTTTTTAATAATAAATTTATTTTTTATTGGTGTTCAATTTGCCAACATACAGAATAACACCCAGTGCTCAACCCATCAAGTGCCCCCCTCAGTGCAAGTCACACATTCACCCCCACCCCCTGCCCTCCTCCCCTTCCACCACCCCTAGTTCGTTTTCCAGAGTTAGGGGTCTTTATGTTCTGTCTCCCTTTCTGATGTTTCCCACCCATTTCTTCTCCCTTCCCTTCTATTCCCTTTCACTATTATTTATATTCCCCAAATAAATGAGAACATATAATGTTTGTCCTTCTCCAATTGACTCCTTTCACTCAGCATAATACCCTCCAGTTCCATCCACGTTGAAGCAAATGGTGGGTATTTGTCATTTCTAATGGCTGAGTAATATTCCATTGTATACATAAACCACATCTTCTTGATCCATTCATCTTTCGATGGACACCGAGGCTTCTTCCACAGTTTGGCTATTGAGGACATTGCTGTTATAAACATCAGGGTGCAGGTGTCCTGGTGTTTCATTGCATCTGTATCTTTGGGGTAAATCCCCAACAGTGCAATTGCTGGGTCATAGGGCAGGTCTATTTTTAACTGTTTGAGGAACCTCCACACAGTTTTCCAGAGTGGCTGCACCAGTTCACATTCCCACCAACAGTGTAAGAGGGTTCCCTTTTCTCCACATCCTCTCCAACATTTGTGGTTTCCTGCCTTGTTAATTTTCCCCATTCTCACTGGTGTGAGGTGGTATCTCATTGTGGTTTTGATTTGTATTTCCCTGATGGCAAGTGATGTAGAGCATTTTCTCATGTGCGTGTTGGCCATGTCTATGTCTTCCTCTGTGAGATTTCTCTTCATGTCTTTTTAAACCATATCAAAATAGGGATCCCTGGGTGGCACAGCGGTTTGGCACCTGCCTTTGGCCCAGGGCGCGATCCTGAAGACCCGGGATCGAATCCCACATCGGGCTCCCGGTGCATGGAGCCTGCTTCTCCCTCTGCCTGTGTCTCTGCCTCTCCCTCTCTCTCTCTGTGTGTGTGACTATCATAAATAAATAAAAATTTATTTTAAAAAAATATCAAAATATTCTTCCCCCTGAAGTTCTAAATAATTCTGGCAGTGACTGTGAAGTTTAATAACATGCCATATATATATATATATATATATATATATATATATATATATATTATCTTTAAACTTAGTATTCTAATTGGCAATGAGCTCAGAGAACTCTCAATTCTCTAACTGACCTTCAGACTTAAGCCAACTCAAGTACACACTTTCATTTCAAAAATAAGTTTATTATGGGAGCTTGGAAGTGGGCCCAACTCAGCCTAGGAGAATGAGGAGAGCTTCTCAGAAAAGCCAACACTTCAACTGAGTATTGAAAGTCAGTGCCTTTATCTCATGTCTAAATAAGTCTAAAAGATCCCTAACTGGTCACCCATTCCCTGTTCTACCCACCTGACAATCTATTCTCATCACATTAGTCAGATCCTATTAAGACACACCTCTGCCCAAAAAAACACACAACAGCTTCCCACTTCATTCAGAACAAAGATCTAAACACATTGATTAAATTTAAAAAAAAAAAAAGGAAAAAAAAAGCCCTATGTGGTTTGTGCAACCCACCCCTAGCCTACCCCTCTGACTCGGGCAAGGATTCCTTCTTCTTCTTTGAATCCCTCAAGCATGCTTCTGCCTCAGAGCCTTTGTATTTGCCATTTCTCTTTACTGTGAATTTTTCAGTTCCTCTTCATCCCTGTGCTCATGGCTTTCCTTCTCACTTCCTTAAGGCATCTAATAAGCACCATATCAACCATATCTATCAGGCTTTCCTTTCCCTGCAAAAATTAGCATCACTGCCCTGCCGCACTCCCACATTCATGATCCCACTTATCCTCTTTATTATCACCACCTGGAATACTATATATTTACTTGTTAGTCATCGGTTTCTTCCAATAGAACTTAAGTTCTCCAAAAGCTATCTTCACGAGGCTTAGAGCAAAGGCTTGTGTAGAGTAGGCTCTTAATAAATATTTGAGAATAAATGAATAAACCCAGGGATTGGCTTTTTGGGCACTTGAGGATGTACTTAGACAAAAGACAAACATGAGGAAGTGTGTCGCATTTAGGGAATTTAAATTTAGGGAGGAGGGAGAGAATGGAAGTAGGCAAGTAGGAACGTGATCACAACAGCTTGGTGTATGCATGTTCTCCCAGATGCCTGAAATCCTTTTCAGGAAGAAAGAAATAAAATGGGGATGGTGAGAGGAGAAGAGGGATTGAAGCACAGCTTCCACTGGACCAAGGCAAGCACACAAAGTAGCCACATTGATAATTCCTCAATATTCAGAGTAACATGTATTAAGCACTTTTTAAACCAAGTAAAATTCTTCACAATCCCTAGTGAAATAATAAACTTTGAATCAATAACTATGCACTAGCCAAGCTTTAGCATCAGGATTTCTTCCTAATTATCATGCCCAGTGGAAAGATGGTCAAGATGCAAGCTCAGCACCTGCTGCAAACAAGTTTATATGAAAATACATCATCCCTCCCACCACAGTTGTACTAATGGTACTTAACTTTAAATAAGGCTTTTTAAAGGCCCTGGTGGCATGGAAAATACAACATTAAACTGTTCCTTTATGCCTGGAAAATTAGCCAAGAAGCTACCACCAAGGAGGTGAATGCACTTTGTGCAACCACAAACATTGAGATATTTAAAACCAAATAGTTATTGATCAACTATTATGTGCTAGGCAAATTTTTTGGTCCTTTTCATTAATCTATCATCATCTAGTGCCCACTAAACATCACACATAGTGCTAGGTGCCCAGGGTTAAGAAAGAATGAGACATCATCTTGCCCTTAAGGAGCCTCTAGAACCATGGCAGATCTATAAACACAACACTATAGTGCATTAGGTTAGGCACTACTAGAGAGATGCAGAAAAAGTGTGTCCTCAGAGTTAATACTCTAAAACTACGTTGATTTTTCAAGTCTGCAAATCATAATACCTTTCATCTGGTATTATGAGATTTGTATCTATTACACATTTTTTATGGGCCTAAGATGCTAGAAGAGTTTATGGTATTAATCAGGATGGATTACGTTTTGCCACAGAAACAAACAACCCCAAAAATCTCGGACTTAAAACAACAAATATTTATTTCTTGCTCAGGTTACATGCCCTGCTGTGAGTCAGCGAGGGGACTGTTCATATCATCACTCAGAGACTCCAGTTGAGAGCAGCTACTGTCAAAAATTAGAATACATTAAAGTATGCACTGATTCTTGAATCTTCTGCTCAGACGTGACATCTTTCACTACTACTCGCATTTCGCTGGCTCTGACAAGTCATATGGCCATATCTGAATTCAGTTGATCAGGGAAGAGCAACTGTATGATATTGTATCCCAAAGCGGGAAGGAATCAATTAATTGTGAACAGCCTGGAGGAAGTCTATCTTAAAGATGTAACGGAAGTGGAAATATAGGAAAGTGCTATTCCTGAACATGTTTATTATGTTACTTTGTGCCTTAAGTCTTGACTTTCCTTAAGGGTCCTTGCTCTTTTTCTTTAGGAGATGAAAATCCAGATGCACAATGACTCCTTTTGTGAAATTCCTACTCCTATTTGGCAACTGTGTGAATCTTGCTTCTAATACATGTTTGAGTCACTGCTGTTGGGAGTAATTAGAAAATGAGGAAACGAGGGTGGAAAATAGAGAAAGGAAGCAGGGCAGATGGCAGCAGAGAAGTGTTTTTTGCGATGAAATTATTGGCAAGAAACAGGAAGCTAAGGGAAAATAGACCCCAAATCCCGATACTCCACTTCATATCTGTAAGAAAAGAGGAAGTTAAGTCACACATGCATTGATTATTTTCTGTGCCTGGTTCTCCATTTCAAATAAGACAAAAGACTTTTTTACATGCCAGTTAATGTAAACAGAGGAAATTAAAAGGGATCTTCTTTGAATTATGAAGGAGTATAAAGTTTCTAAGAAGCAAGGAACGATAAGCAGAAATTAATTACATAATCCACCATATAAATATAAAAAATGTCTGTTTTCTATATCTAGTATGAGGTTTATAGTTTTATTTTAGCAAATATAAATTATGTATATGGTTTTCATAGGCATAATTTAAAAAAAAAATCTGCTCTTCCCAACCCATGAAATCCTCGATTTCAAATTCTTCTACTTCTGATGATAGAATTTATGTTTTCATACATATGTCCCTGGCAAGAAATTAAGGAATGGTTACATTTAATTTTCTTTGCTGGTTCTAATGGTTTGATTCCCAATGGAGGCCTTTAATATTTAATCTGTTTCATTTCATCTTCTTGCATTGACCTATTTAAGTAAGAAAAATCTTTCATAAGAGAAGTAGTAACATTTCATAATTTGGTTTAAGGAGGTTATAGTTCTGTTATAAACTCAGAGAGCTTCAGAGACCATCTAATTTCTTTCATCCCCATCTACCACTTCTCAAACAGCTGATTTAAAGCCCTCAACCTCTTACTTCACATGGGTGATTCAATGATGCCATCATTTTGACAGCTGAATCCTGAAAATCTAGATGTGGCACCACACCCATTGCATATAAGCTTCATAGGGAGGCAGAATGGCCTGGAGTTTATGAGTGAGGGGCTTAGAGTTGGTATCCCACAGTGTACTCATTAATTAGTGACCCTGGGCAAGTAATTACATTCACTGTGCCCTCATTTCCTCAATTAAGAGCTATAGTGAAGATTAAATAAAATCACGAATGTAAAGCATTAGTACCACACGTGGAAGATAATGAGTGCCCCACAAATGTTAGTAACTATTATTATCATCTAGTATTGTCATTCTCTAATGAGGAGCTTCTCTACCCTTAAGAACTTCTGGTTCGGCCTTGCCTGTTGTACATTTGAAATTGCCCATTTAAGGTTTCCTGTAACTTATAATGATTTATTATGCCTGCAAACTTCTTAGCAATAAAGAAGGGTTTTTAAAAACGTGATGATGTCCGCGACCCCTGGCAGAGACCTTCAAATGTACCTGGATGTCCCCTCAATCATTTCAAAAACACTTGAGCTTCCATATGCCCAGTAAAATCTGCTCCATGGCCATAGCTACCACACTGCACTGCTTCTCCTGAAACAAAAGCACCACCACCTTAAATCTTGATGAACCCAACTAACTAGAGAAGAAACCTAAATCCACGTGAGAATCATATTCTGCTCTTCTCTCCCTCAGCCTCACCCCTACCTCCAATCATTCAGAGAGGCCTGCCAAGTTTCCCTCTTAAATATTTTAAGATCCTCTGCTATCCTAAAAGATAAAGCTCATACTGTTTACCACAGCAAACACAATCTAGCCATTTAGTTTCTGCTTTAGATCTTGATACTCTCTGCCTCACAATTGATTCTCCTACAATATGAGATGGCTTTGGGTCCCATACCACCTTGCTTCTTCCTACTTCATGCCTTTATTCATACTGCAACACCTTTCCTTCACCACTGTCTTCATATGACTGGCAAACTTCTTCCTACCTACTCTTTATGATACAATATAAACCTCACCTTCCACAATTTCTCTCCCATCCACCTTGCCAAGCTAAAATAGCTGCCCCTCTTCTGTGTTTTCCAAATACCCTCTACCCATCTCTATCATTGTCTCCACTCTGTTTTACAATTATTGATTTTTCTATTTTCCCTGACCAGCTATGACTTGTCGCTGGCCATATACTTCATTCATCTTCTTCTCTTCAGAAGCAGTGCTCAGTATGGAGCCATGAAGAGATGTTCAACAAATATTTCCTGAAAAAGGGAACTAGTTTACCCTCAGATATACCTCAACATTATCAGTGTAAACCTGAAAAAGTTTCTTAAATTCTATAGCAATCACTTCTCTCATTTATAAAATAGAGAACGGGCTAAGTCCTCTGCCGACCATAAGTTACCATGATGCTACAACGTGTGCTTTTCTAAACCCAGCATTTGCAATGAGGTAAAAATGAAAACTCTGGCTGATTATATTCAAAACCATTTAGCAAAAAAGTACTCAAGATCTACAATCCAACAACCTTCTTCAATTTCATCTGCCACCTGCTCCTTTCCCTCACCCACTGGTCCAGCCACACGATCAATTTCAATGTTCTCTAAATGCACTGTAGAATTTTCCATGCCCCTGGCTTTGCCCATTAAGTTTTCTCAGCATGGAACATTGTCCAGCTTCTCCTTTCCCAGGGAGATCCCACTCTATCCTCTACCTATGGCTGAAATACAAGCTCTTCTGTGAAATTTCTTCCTTGATTAGATTTGACTACAGCATTTGTTCCTTTTGCCCTAATATTATAAAATGTAGCAAGCTACATCCTTGACTTCACTATAAGTTACTTGAAACATGAAGTAAATCTTATTCATCACTATGGTATTCAAAATGCACAGAGCTGCCCACACAGTAGGTGTTAAATAAATGCTTTTGGTTGCTGTGAAAATGTATTCCTAATGTTACTGTAAAATGAGAAAAATCCACTCAAAGGACAAATTGGCAATGCCTGAACCAGAATTTTTAATTGAACATCTTCCTTCCTGAGATTTTAGCCATAGAAAATAACGTAAAAGCTACATATGCAAAAAAAAAAATATATTCTGGAAAAAAAATATTTAAAATAATGTAAAACTGAAAACAGGAAACTTTAAGCATGACAGAGTACATCAATTCAAGAAACTATCATAAAGCGATTAAAAGTGGTAATCTGGGCAGCCCTGGTGGCTCAGCGGTTTAGCACCGCCTTCAGCCTGGGGTGTGATTCTGGAGAACCAGGATCAAGTCCCACGGCAGCCTCCCTGCATGGAGTCTGCTCCTCCCTCTACCTGTGTCTCTGCCTCTCTGTGTGTGTCTCTCATGAATAAATAAATAAAATCTTTTTTAAAAAGTCGTGATCTGAGGATTACTTAGAAATGTGGGGAAAAGTGTAAACGAGAGAATACAAAATTAAATATGCCGCATAGTTGTAACTACAAAATCCTATGTATAAAGATTTGAAGAATATCCAGAGACTACAAATAGATCATTCTGTTCCAATTATGGGATTATGGGGAAGTTTTCTTTTTTAATAAATTTCCTCCAATGTTAACATAAAGTTGTTTTAGTAAATAAAGATAATAATAAAAAGCTTAAGGAGAGAAAGTAGAAGTTAATGAAGATAAAGACAGAAATAAAGGAGAAGAAAGAACATGCTGAACCAAGATGACATTACTAACATACAGAAATCACAAAGTGATCAGAGCCAAGATTGAAAATAAGAAATGGAATACTTCAGCTACAAAAACAAATAAGAAACTCAATTCCTAATAAGAAAGCAGAAACTGGGGACACCTGAGTGGCTTAGTGGTTGAGCATCTGCCTTCAGCTCAGGTCATGATCCCGGGGTCCTGGGATCGAGTCCCACATCAAGCTCCCCGCAGGGAGCCTGCTTCTCCTTCTGCCTGTGTCTTTGCCTCTCTCTGGGTGTCTCTCATGAATAAATAAACTTTTTTTAAAAAAAGCAGAAATTGATACACTTTGGTCCAAATGGGTTTCAGATTAAGACATAAGAACCTAGGAACTTGGGTCATAGAGTGTATGAAGAGGCAAAAGAAATGGGCTTGGAACCACATGAGTTAAGAGCTAGTATTAAGTCTCCTTAAATCCCAGGAAAGCAAGATGTCATCCAGTCCATGAAAAGAAGGCAGGAGATAAACTCTGCCCACTAACTCAAGAAAGTAGTAAGGAATCTTGCTGATTGAACAATGCCATGAGAAGGAAAAAAGAAAAGCCACCTATGAGAAATCCAACCCTAGATTTACTCATGCATAGGTATAGAATCCAAATTCATATTTGCATGGAGTGAGACTCCTGAGTTGAAAATTGAGATAGAAACAGTTCAAGATACAGGTCAGTTAGAGGCAAACATAAAATGTTTCTGAAAGGAACCATGTAGGAGCCAAGACATATATAGAACCCCCCTCCACCAATGCACACATAAACAACTACAACAATCAAAACTCCTGCAGAAAGTCAATTCACAAGAGAAAGCTATAAACCACATGAGGAAATGGAACATGATGAAGAAGATTAAGTATATAAAGAATAATAATGTGTGCCTTAGGAACTAAAGAAATAGAAAACTTCTAAAGAGACAATATTTTACTATATCATATTAATGAAAAGGACAAGGACATAGTTCTATGAGAACATAAAGTTGTTTAAAAAGAACCAAAAGGAAGCCAACTTGAGAGTTAATAAACTAGAAGATAAAACTGGGGAAATCATGCAGAATACAGCACAAGGAAATGAAATGGAAAAATATACAAGATCCAGTAAGAAAGCATGAAGCATAGAATAGTCGACCCTGTATATACACAGGTTTCAAAATGAAAGAAGACAGTAGCAGGGGAGAAAATTCAAAACAGTGATTGAAAAATGTTCAGAACTGAAAGACACCATGGGTCTCTAATACTTCTTAACCTGACCACAGCTACCACAACTTAAAACTGCACTCCTTCAAAGAAAAGGGGAAATAGCTAAAACAAATAAAGACAACTGCCCACAAAGAAACCATAAGTAGACTGACAGATTTCTCATTAGCTAGAATAGATACAGGAAGCAGTCAAAAAATACCTTCCAAGAACTTTAAAAATTATCTTCTAAGAATTGAGGAAAAATAACTCATTTTATTTATTTTTTTAATAATAAATTTATTTTTTATTGGTGTTCCATTTGCCAACATACAGAATAACACCCAGTAACTCATTTTAGAATTCTATACACAGCAACACTATTATTCATGAATGAAGTAAAAGAGACATTTTCAAGAAAACAAGAAAGGTTTTACCAGGCATACAACCAAAGATGCTCCTTATTAAGAACAAAGTAGAATCCAGAAGGAATAAGTGAAAAGCAAAAAGCACTAATAAGCAAATAAGCTGGTTACTGTGTTGGTAAATCTACATTAAATTACTGACTATAAAAATAACAGCGGTTTAGTGCCGCCTGCAGCCTGGGGTGTGATCCTGGAGACCCGGAATCAAGTCCCATGTCGGGCTCCCTGCCTGGGGCCTGCTTCTCCCTCTGCCTGTGTCTCTGCCTCATTCTATCTCTCTTCTCTCTGAATAAATGAATAAATGAATAAATCTTTAAACAAAATAACAAGAAATAATGGTCAATATGGAGAGGACTAGAAAGTAGGTGTAAGTAAAATACTAAACCAAAGTACTACATAAAAGTGTGGGAAGATGGTTAAGCAGTATTTAGATCCTTGTGCTATTGGGAAAGGACAGGAATATTATCTTCAGCCCTTGACTAATATACATGTTAGACATCTATGGATGCTATTATTAACACTAGACTGTAATAATAAGTCAAGGAAAAATACTATAATTTATATATAAGGTAAAGGTAAGGAAAAGACTATAGACTTGAAGATTTGAAAGAAAAAAAACAAAAATTTTTTAAATGTCCACACCAAAAGGAAGAAAAAAAAATAGAGAAAAGAAAACTAGAAAGCACAGAGTATAAGTGAAGACAAAGGAAAGTTGAGGTTCCAGATTAAAGGAAACTAAAGAGATAAGACAACTAAATACAATGCCTATGCCCAGTGAGGAAAAACTTTGCTGTAAAGGACATTATTGGGACAATTAGGTTAATTTGACTATGGACTGCACATTAGATAATAGAATCAAACCAATGTTATATTTCTTGAAATTGATCATTGTACAGTAGCTTATAAAAAGATATCCTTGTTTTTAGAAGATATTTAGGACTATAGTGTCAAATAACTGCATCTGATTCCCAAATGGTTTAGGAATAGTTAGAATAAAAATATGAATAAACTAATAAAATAAATGCAGAAAAATGTTAACAATAAGAGAATCTAAATACAGAGTATTAAGAAATACATGGCACTATCCTTGTAACCTTTAAGTTTGAAATTTTTTAAAATAAAAAATTTAAAAGTCAACAGAATAAAGGAGAGAAATCATATGTATACTAGGGGAAAATGGGAAATTTCTCAATCTGATGATTAATTTGCAAAAAACAACATACTGAATGGTGAATTACTGAAAGTTTTTCTTTGAGATAGAGTACAAGGTATGTATGTATGCTATCACCAGTTCAACAATGAATAGATGAAATTAGCCAGGACAGTAAAACAAGAAAATTAAAAGGTTTGAAAAGAAACAAACATGACTATCATTATTTATAGATGATATGATTATATCCATTGAAAACCCAAGAGAATCTACAAATACATTTAGCAGTGTTGCTCAATATAATGTCAGTAATTTAAACATTAATTGTATCTCTAATACCAGCAATAAAGAGAAGATTAAAGAAAATATCATTGTTTGAGCATCAAAATAACAAATATCTAAGACTAAATCTAAAAATGCTATGCCTTATTATGTATAGAGAACAAGACTAAGAAAACTAAGTAGACTTAAATTAATAAAGAGCTACATATACTGTGTTCACATATGAAAAGTTTCAATATGTTTAAAATATCATTTCTCCTCCAAATTGGTCTCCAAATATTGCTCCAAAGCAATCTTAGTCAAGATCCTAACAGGTTTTACATGACAAGCTTATGCTAGAATTGATATGTAAATCCAAAAGACATAATAGAAGACCTTCTTGAAAAAGATAAATAAGAATCTTATGTTGCTTGGGATAGAAACACTATCTGTAGCCTTCAGTCACTATACATAAGAAACACTTCTGTGTACCTCAATTAATGGTAGACTTTAATAGGTCAAGGAAATATACTAATTTCTACAGTAAAGATAAGTGAAGGACTTTATAGGTTTCAAATGAACAGGGAAAAAAATAGATGAATTTGCCAAATGTTGGATAGCAAAAGTCACTTTAAAACTAAAGAAAGAGTAATATCACTGCATTAATTGATAAACAGACAATGCAGCAGAAGCAAGAGCTCATTGCTCTTGCTTGCAAATAAAAGTATATAAATTATAGCAACGATAATGACTAAGAAAGGAAATCTTTTAAATAAGCATGTTTAGATCTAAGTATGAGGGTAAAAACAATAAAGTTTCCAGAACACCTTATAAGAAAATATCTCTATGAATTTGGAGTAAGGAAAAATTTCCTCAATAGGACATATGATGTACTAACATCAAAGAAAAAGATTGATATATTAGATAACACTGAAATTAAGCAATTCTGTTTATAAAAGACATTATTAGGAAAGCTTTGAAAAATCAAGCTACAGACTGGGAGCAGATGTTTTCAACACATATCCCAGACAAATGGCTTGTATCCAGAAAATACAAAGAACTTCATATTAGTAAGAAAAAATAATTAAGTAGAAAAATGGGCAAGAGACTTGAACAGGCAACTCACCAAAGAGGAAATTCAAATGGTCACGAAACCTCTGAAAGGTATTCAACTTCATTAGTCATCAGGGAAATGCAAAACAAACTCTCAATAAGATACTCTTACACACACAGCACATGTATTATTAAATTGCTTCCAGAAAGGTTATACCAAGTTATACTTCCTAAAGGAATACCATTTCACTTTATGCATGCTAATTTTGAGTATTATCACTTTTATTTAATTTCTCAACTGAATGAGCCAGAGTAATAACAGTTTTTAGCCTGTATTTTTGGAATTTTATAGATTTTATCATTTTTACATATATATTGACTAGACCATGTATATTTTTCTTTTGAGACTCATCTGTACTGCTTCTACTACAGGCTGTCTGTTGTGGCAAACACTGTTAGTTCTCTTTCTTCACTAAGAATATGTAGATTGTACTCAAAGCAGCAACGTACCCAGTTCAAAACACTTGATCCTAGAGACTCCCCTGAAGATAAGAGCAGTTATGCGACCCACTTTGGGCCATGAAGTAATCAGATGCTTATTACTGGAAGTGCTGGAAAATAACTTGTTTCCTAATGAAAAAGGAACATCTTAGCTGCCCTCTATCCTTCCTCTTATTTCTCTTGTCTGGAATTAGTACTTCATTTTCAGAGGACAATTTTGTGAACAGGATAGCCACATACATGCTTAATAGAGTAGAAGAGGCCTATATCCTCGATGCCTTCCTAGAGGCTTCTGAGCTAGCCTTGATTTACCTTCCTACTGGCTTTCTTCAATGTGAGAAAAATTAAGCCCCATTAGGTTGAACCTTCACAGTAAGGTTTATCACATATATCTGAATGCAACCTAACTGGTACTTACAGATGAATTTTTTTTTTCAGATGAATTTTTTTTAAAAAAGGATAGGAAAGTTATTTTTTAAATATACTATTTTCACTAATTAATGTTGCAAATGGATTTTAGCAAGTTTATAAGCAATAAAACAGAAATTTCAAGAGTAAAAGGGTATACATGGTAGATACAGATGTATAAAATTTTTGAGAGAAAATTAAGCAGCTGAGTACTGAAAAATGTAGAAACATAAATGGACAATTTTCTGATAAACTATAAGCTAGCAAATTTAACCCAGAAAGGAGGAAAAACTAGATAATAATAAGAAAGTAAGAAATGGAAGGAGGAACACTTCCTCACCCACCTCCTACGTTTTCTGACCTTACCCTCCACCTTCCTCAGCCACACTAGACCTGTTGCCATTCATCCCACATGCCAGGCTGCTCTGAAATTATAAAAAATATATAGGAGAAAATATAGGTAAATTTCTGTCTGCATCATGGGTGTGGAAAGGATTTCTAAATACAAAAGCTAGGAAAGACTCACAATGAAAAACATCAATACATTTGATCTAAACGAAAATTTCCTGAACTTGCCTAATTCAAGAAAATTAAAATGCAAGCAAACTAGAATTCTCTGAAAAAAATATCTGTGACCATAGACATATAGTACACATGGAAACAGCATTAAAGATTTGTGAAGTATTAAATCTCCTAAAGACAGAAATACAAAGAACATGTAGGGATATATATATTTAATAAAAAGGATGAGGAAACGAGAAACAGATTTCTAAAATACTCTATTTCATTAATAAAAAGTTTAACCAAGAAGATTTAATTTTCATGGCTTTAAAAAAATAACAATGTTGAAAGACCATAGCGATATGGGCAATCTCATAAATTGATGACAGAGCTGTAAATTAGTAGAGTCTTGCTGGAAGCATTTTGGTAGTTTGTATCAAAAGTTTAAAAAATATTTATACCCTATGATCCAGTGTTGAGACTTTGAGGTATATATCTAGGGTAATTATATATGCAGACCAACATTCAAAGATAATGTCACTGCAGTGTATTTTATAAAAGCTGAAAACTGGAAACATATATCCCACAATAAAAGAATGGTTAAATAAATTATGTTGTATACATAACATGGACTATTAAATTCTTTAAATTATTTCAATGGGGCATTAACAACCTGGGAAATGTATATTAAAATATTATGGTAGTTGAAAAATGCAGGATGGCCACACAGGTTACAGAATAAACTTCTGATTACTTGAAAATACCTGTATCATCAAAAATGTCAAAGGAAATAGACCAAATATCAATAGCTTCTGTATTTATATTACAAGATTAAGATTTTATTCCCTTTTTATTTAATTTTTTATTCCCTTTTTAAAATATATTTCTGTATTTCCTAAAATTGTATTAGTGATCAGCAAAAAACAGAACAAATGGATCTTATTTAAAAAGACAATAAAATGCAAAAATATAGTGCTTGTGATTCAAGTTCTGGCAGTTTAATTATGAGCTACAGTGAATATTAATCATTCTATTGGGTATTTCAGATAAAATTGATGCCTATGATTTAGATATAAGGAATAATAGACTATCATTTGTAATGAGAGAAAAATCACCTAAGGCAAAAATCAATAATTCCAAAACAGAAAAACAAAAGAAAGTGATATTGAGCCTGGCACCAGTACTATGGAAAATTCTACCAGAAAGTGTTGTCCATAATCATGATCTCTTATCAAAATAGAAAGAATAAAAGAATGATTCTCTTTAGTGGGTAAGATGGTACCTGTGCAGGGAAGAAGAACCATGCCCATCTAGGTCAATCTTTAAACTGTCTCATTTCTGAAAAAAAAATAAATAAATAAATAAAAAATAAACTGTCTCAGTCAACTGTTGTGTTTGCTATTATTTACTACCATTTCCAAATTCCTTCCTTTAATCACACACACCACACACACACACACACACACACACACACACACAGTCCCCTCTCCAAGAATCAGTGACAGAATAGTGTTGAAACTGATGAAAACATGTTGAGAATTATCTTTATTAACAGTATTTAATCAAGTACCCTTAAATTATTAAATATTTAGTCTATAAACACAAACATTCTAAAAACTCAGCCTTACTGGTAACTCTCAGGTAGCTCAAGTTCCAACTGCCCTCAGATACTTCCAATTCATTTCCACCAACTCTATGTATTAAGAAAAGACCATGTGCTTAATGGTCAGAGCCACAGGTCCTAGATATTCAAGGTACCACTGGAGATTTATGAGATAATTGACAGGACAATTAAGATGATACCTATTTTTGGCAGTTTGCCAATATTATAAGATTATTGCAATTATTGTACCCAATAATCTAGCAAGTGTAACTCTAAAAATTTCCCTGCATATACAAACGTACATCCCAAATAACATGTACAAGGAATTTGGAGTAAGGAGTATTACTTGAGCATCAATAATAGATGCTCATAGATACAGCTTGAAATAGGAACCTAAATATCTATCAATAAGGTACTATAGTAAATGAATGGATTGGGATACATTCATAAAGTACATTACTTTGAAGTCGTAAGAGAGATAAAAGAGAAGGTCCTTATGTAGTCATTTACATCAGATGTTCACCAAAACATAACAGTCAGTAAAAAAAAAAAAAAAAATCTGAGTAAAACAAATGTTTAGCATATGGTACCATTTGTCTTTTATTTATTTTTTTTAAGATTTTATTTATTCATTCATGAGAACAGAGAGAGAGAGAGAGAGAGAGGCAGAGACATAGGCAAAGGGAGAAGCAGGCTCCATGCAGGGAGCCCGATGTGGGACTCGATCCTGGGACTCCAGGATCATGCTGTGGGCCAAAGGCAAGCGCTAAACCACTGAGCCACCCAGGGACCCCCACCATTTGTCTTTTAAAAGGTATAAAACTGCAGCCCTGATTGCCTTGAAGAAATTGGTAACTGGGGAACAAAGGCAGGAAGGAGACTTTTCTGTATATCTTCTTGTATCTCTAGAATTCTCAACAGGTTATACAGGTGTTACTGCTGTAAAAATAAAACACTTGAAAAATCCATACAGTACAATTTACCTGTATGTTCCTATTTCTCCAATATACACAATAACAGCCCAAGGTCTTTTTTTATTCTACTAAAATATGTGTCTATTGTAATAGGTAAATGTTCTCTGACTCAGAACAATGACAACCATCAAAATATCTAGCCAAAAATAAGGATTCTTTTATTTTCCTTATAAGTTCATTCATATCATTGATTTAACTATGATTAGTTGAATACTTTCCACTGGCCAACATCTGTGTTAGGGTTGCTAAGTAGAAAAGATAGAGGTCTTATTTTTTTTTAAGATTTATTTACTTGCTTATTTATTTAGGGGAAGAAAGAGAGAGAGAGAATACACACAAGCCTAGGAGGTAGTTGGAGGAGGGAAGAGAAAGAGAGGGAGAGAGAGAATCTAAAGCAGACTCCCCACTGAGTACAGAGCCTGATGTGAAGCTCCATCTCATGACCCTGAGATCATGACCTGAATGGAAATCAAGAGTCAGAAGTCACCCAGGTGTCCCAACAGCGGTCTTATTTTCAGATGCTCAATATACAGTAAGAAAGACAGAAGTAAACAAGCAATTTACTCAGTTCACAGCTATTTATTTGGCATCCACTATGTGCAGGGCAAATTAACACAGTGCAAGAAGTTTGGAAGGGAAGGGAAGAGCAAAGGCCAAGGACAGCCCAGAAAAGGGATGCCAATTCAATCAAAAGAGGACAGAGAGGTCCAAGAGGTAAGTAGGGATTACCCAGGGCATGGAAGGGTAGGAACTCTTCACCGTGTCCAAGTGTCGACAAAACCTGTGGTACATTCTGCAACCTACCAGTGCCCAAATTGGCTTGGTTTGGGAGAAAGTGCGAGAGGGTCATGAGGAGAAATGAACTTGGGAGCAATGGACCAGCAGAAGTGAGATCACAAAGGACCAAGTTGGTGCATTGAGATGTTAGCCCAAAAGCAATCAAAGGGACACTAACATTTTCACGCATTTGGGATTCCCACAGTTTCCTTTATTTTTAATCCTGCAGTTTCCAAATGTGATTGTACATCATTATCACCAAAAGAGCTTGATTTTCAGGTTCCACTTCAGACATACTGAATAATTTTAGAGCATGAGGCCCTGAATTTTTTTGTTTTTAAGATGTTTGGTGATCTTGATGGGATATCAAGTACAAGAATCACTGGTATCTAAAATCTCTGACAAAAGTTCAAAATACTTTGTTGATGGCTGAGAAAGAGACACACAGAGAGGTTCTGACTCCTCCCTCTCTATATAAATGTTGAGTAAGCAGAAAGCTGGCTTCAGTGGGATTTTCCCAACACTTAAGACAGAGAAAACGGAAAGCAGGAACAAGATAAATCAAGGCCCGCTCCCCAAAGGGGAACATTTACAAGTCTCCTCTTACAAGGAGAAAAAAATCCATGAGATCTCAGTAGACAGAGACAAAAAATTTCTTCTTTGATTTTTTTTTCAGTACAAAAGCAGATAGCACACTTTTAGCATTATTTTATCCCAGAAACATAGAGTTATCATATTGGGAATTCAGATGCACAGAGCATGCACAACCTCTATTGGCCTGAAAACTGCAAGGTCTTTTCACCATCTGAGGCAGAATGAGAAGCAGCAATTTGCTACCACGTATGCTTTACTGGGGACTTTAGCAAGAGCTTTACGTTCACAAATCTTTAATGCATTAAAGTAAACATTCTTCTCTATTTTGGGCTGTCTTCCTTTTTAAAATTCGTCTTGGCCACATTCTGAGGTATTTTGCAAGATAATTACACAGCAATTGTGAAATGAAAAACAAAAGGAATAAAAATTAAGGAAAGCTGAAGCACCCCCACAAAGATATATTTTTAAACATTTAATGGTCTTAAATCTAGATGAGTCACATACTGAATAAATGCCACCCACAGTCCCACCTGACCTGCATAGTGTTTTCTTCCAAAAAAGCTAAGTGTATGTTTATTTAATTTATTCAGTCATTTATTCCATGGGTATTTATTAGGCACCCACTCTGCATCAGGTACTGCGATAGATACAATGAAGCAATGATAGAAGAAATACAGAAAAGTCTCTTTCCTGCATTTACTTCTTATACTGGTGAAAACAGGCACCAGACAAAGCACAACAAGGACATGGGCTAAGTCCCATGAAATAAAGGCACAGGATGCTAAGGGAACATACAATTGTGGGGACCTAATCCAGCCTGAGGGTCATGGGGAACTTCCCTTATAGACTTGGCTAAAGATATGACCTGGAAAATAAGTAGGACTAGGACATAGAGAGGGATGGGAAGAGAAGGAGGGAGGAAGTATATGTGTGTGAATAGCTTAAGAGGCATGGCAGACAGGGAATGAGGGTATATTCCAGGTAGAGGGAAGAGCATGAGAAAATGAGCAGAAATGAGATAGAACATGCTCTGCTTGAGGAACTGAGAACATTCTTATGGCCAAGCATAGAAGGCAAAAGGAGAGTGTAAAGAGAGGAAGCTGGAAAGATAGGCAGGGGATAGATAAACATGATACTTAATTCACCCAGAACATTCTCGTGAATTAGTCAGAGACACATACTTTTGCCCCAGTTTACAATTAGCTCTAGAAAATAAAAGTTAAGTGTCTTGGACAAAGTCACCAAATTAAAGTCAGAAGTCTGCTGTAGTAGAACCTCTTATCTAATTGTTCTATCAGATGTTCAAATCAGGACATTGCTTTAGCTCCAAATTACATAAAGTTCATCATAACTTTTAAAAAGAGAATCAAAATGCATGCTATTCATACTTCCATTTGGACAAAGATCGAATTTGGAAGCTTCATAATTTTTATTTTCTATTGGAGGAATGTGTACTAAAGAATAACTTCTGATGTCTTAATAGATATTAGCATCAATAAAAAAAAGACTTTCTTTTTATAACAAATTGTTGAGTGATCTTACAGTTTTTTCAAAATGTTCCCATGGGAGCAAACTGAATAAACTATATGTTGGTTTTCTCTGTATTATTTATTTTGATTTCATGTAAATCTATGACTAATCTAAATAATAATTTCAACTGAAAAGTCAAATTATTGGTGTACCCAAAACTAACAATAAGATGACAAGAGAAAAAGTATGACCCTTATTATTGTGATCCTCAAGTTTTTAGTGCTTAGACTATTAATTCGTTCAGGTTTTGGGACTGTATAGAGGTAACACTAAACAAAGATATCTAGGTACTTTACTAATTAATTTGCAATCTAATTTATGCCTCACAATAACTGTAAGGTCAATGTATGAATGAATTAGGTTATATATTAGAAAACACACACTGAGCAGTTAAATAATTTTTATAAGCTTAGGACTTGTGAGGGGCAGTGCTCCAGGATCCAAATCCGTATCTGTGTGACCCCAAAACCTGGTTTCTAAGTTACAACCCAGGTCCTGGATTCTTTCCTTCCACAAGTCTTTCACTCACTTGAAGCATCCATGTCTTCTATTCAGTAAAATATTTGAACCAGATGGCATCAGATTTCATTTCCAATTCTAAATATCTGGTAACTTATATTGAAATTGTAAAGTAAATGTTATATATGCTATCCAAAAAAACAACTCTATAATAAAATATTACTTTTTCCCCATCTCCCCCCTCCCTGCCCTTCCCCCCACCCTCTTTATCTGGATGGCTGTCAGAGGGAACTATACAGTGTGCTTTTCAAAATTCTTTGGAAATTCATCATATAGACATGTGTCATGTAGACAATAAAAGAATTCTATAGAAGTATCTATCTTAAGCTATGCAAAAAGGAAGCAAATTTATTGGCTCATGTTTCTAAGATGTTCAGGGACAGGCTAATTTCAGTCACGGATGGATTCTCAAAAAACCACTGGCAAGAGACAAAGGAGAGACAGAGAGAGAGAGAGACGGCCTTAAGCTGAAAAGGGAGCAGAGACCTTGACTCCAAGCTATCTCTACTCTCTAAGCCCCAGAGTAGTTACCGTATGCTAGCCAGTCTTTTGCTCAGATGAACTTTTCTTTCAGGTGTCATCTCAAATGTCTAAGATTCCCTTAAACTCACATCCCCCTCTGGGTTTCACTCTCTCTGGCCCCTTTATAGATTCTTAAGAGAACTCAATGCACTCACCATCTCCATCTGCTTTCCTCTCCTTCTGTTCACTCCTTAATCCCTCCAATCTCCACCCCCCGCCCCCCAAATCCCACCAAAATCACTTTTGCTTAGGGCACGAGGACTTGCATCTTGCCAATATGATGCACCTTCTGTTCTTTCAGCTTCTTAATCTTCCAGAAGAACTTAACATGATAGACAGCTACCCTCCTCAAACTTCTCAGATTCAGCAATAAAATATTCTCCTGGCTTCCCCCCACCCCTTCCTCCCTGGCTGTTTCTTTTCAATCCTTCAGCTGTTGTGTAAGGACTTCAGATCCCTGAAGGCTGCCATATGGAGAGACATCGAGGAGAGAGAGTTGCCTGAGGAGTCCCCAGCCACTGGAGTCTTTCTAGCCAAACAATCTTTATGGGATGAAGAAGCTTTGAGAGGACCCTAGCCCCTGTTGCTGTTTGAAAGGACAACTAAGAACTATCTAGATGAGCCCACTCAACTCCCAGAATCATGAGGAGGGAAAAAAATTGTTAAAACTGAAACTTTTTTAAACAATAGCAATCTTCTCTTCCTCTACCTACCAATTAAATTGGATTTCACCAAGGTTTCTCCAGGGCTCTTTTCTTCTTTCTCCTCCTTGCCAATCTCCCTCATTCCCATAGTATTAATACGATGAATATATGGACCCTCCCAAATTCAACTCTTGTTTTGATTGTTCTGCTGGCTGGCTATCTATACCTCCATGTGGATGCCTCATAGGCTTCTCAAGCATAACATACTCCAACCTCCCTCTTTATCCCCCTCTCTCCAAAAAGCCAGCTTCTCTTCTGCTCTTCTCAATAAAGGGCTAGCTCCACCCTTCACCCATTAGATAGGCCAGAAACATCCTTCTGTCTTATCCCACACAGCTAGTCTACTGGCAGGTCTTATTAACTCAGCTCCCAAAATAGATCTTGAACCATTTTTCCCAAGTCCACTTCCCCATCCAGTCCAAACTACCATCCTCCTTCCTATAGACACAACTCTTAACCAGTCTCCTTCTAATACATTATTGGCAAGAGACAGAGGAATTGCCCTGAAATGAAATTCAGAGCATGTTACTCTCCTGCTGGAAACTAATAATGGCTCCCCAATCCATATAGGAGAAAACATAAAACCCAGTTTTACTTCCAAATACTTCCCCCTAGAACTGCAACTCATCCTTCCTATTTCTTTCTTCAGTATTACACTTCTTTCCTCTTGGCACTACTCCTGTTCCGCTTTACTGTTTTTCTTCATAGCCCTTAGCACCAGCTGGAATTATCATTCTGATTTACTTAACATCTAATTCCTGCCTCTAGAATGTAAGTCCTGTGAAGGCAGGCACCTTGTTTATCTTGTTCACCTCTGTAACCCTAATGCCCAGATTGGTGCCTGACATACAGTGGACACTGGGTAGATAATGAATGAATGAATGAATGAATGAAGCATTAACATCTTTGATATGCTTTGTCTTAAGTGAAAGAAATAAAGTAGTAAGTTTATTAGCTTAAATTCTTTCTGAAGATAAGTGTCTAATAACCAATATTCTTTCCTTCTGACCAGTTTTTCAATATGAACGGCATTATATATTTCAGACTAAATATATATTTATATATATTTCATACCAAACTCCTACCACCACTCTCAGATTATTCCATGCTACTCTATCAGCATGGTTGAATTATTTACCCTAAAATGAGTCATTAAGCTATTTCTTTCTCCTTGTTTAAAATTCTAGTCAAGTTAAAAGTAATTTGTCTATCTTGGAGGGATGGCAATATATTCCTAACAGTAACAGAATGTTATCTCCCTATTTTCTAAGTTAGAGGGTACTTTTTGATACGGTAAGGCCCTCCATTCTGTTGAACACCTTGATGAGGGTTTGGATATGATAAGTCTAGGGCCAGATATTAAGGAGAATTAAACTGCTCTATGAAAAGAAATTAAAGTTCTTAGGAACAGAGGAGTGAAGGATATTTTCTTAATATAGGTGAGAAATATTTTTATAGCTACAATATCATAGTAATGGGAAACTTTATCAATCCAGATGCTTCTTTAGGGAATCTGCTAATTCTTAACTGGCTTTGACCATTTGTTTTCTCAGAAACATGATTTGATGATGGTGGTAGTGACCACTAAAATTATTAAGTAGGCTCCACTCATGACCCTGAGATCAAGAGTCAGGTCCCAGTTGACTGAGCCACTCAGGCACCTCAGTGACCACTAAAATTATTAAGTGATGACTATGTACCAAGCACTGTCCTAAGCAACTGGACTTCAGTCTTCCTTACAACTTGCCTAGAGTCACCCAGAGAGTAAGTGGCAAAGTTGGATTTGAAACTATAACTGTCCCTGCTCTTGATCACTATGCTAACAGAAGAGCAAGAGCTCCCTTACCACAATTCCAACAAAGAACCACTGGCTGGTGATGCTGGTGAAACAGGAACTTTGGGAAAAAGAAATTGTATCATGTAGGAGTTTGTCCACAAAAGAAGAGAAAGACTAAGTAAAGACATGAACTTAGGATTTTAACAGAAATATTTATCAACCTTCGAAGTAAAGTAAGCATGATGTTATACTCAAGACATTCTAAATAGAAACCCACTTGCCTCAAAAGGAACCAGAGACTGTAGGACTGACATCTACCCATACACAGGTGCTTGTGTGTGCACATATGCACAAACAGCTCTGAAGAACAGGGAAAACAGTAGGCTTCTAGAGAAAATAACATAGGAGAGAACCTTCTGAGGGTGTCAGGTTATAAAACAAGCACACAGAACATGGAAGGGGAAACAAGTAACAAAGAATGAAACAGACGAGAAACACTGACCTGTAAGAATGTCAGTAAAGTCTAACTAAAAGAATGAGACAGAGCCTTTGAAAAATACCAAAGATGACAAAAAGGTTAGGCTATAAAAATGAAAACATTCAGAGCCAGAAAATGAGTAAGAATATTATGTCCTTGGCATTGGATCAGGGGGGAGAGGGAGGGACACCACAATATGAGCATTTATCAGAAACTATACAGTATATTTGGCCGAGCTACATGCCAGCGTTGGGTCCACCAATCTGGTTGACTCAGCTACAAGGAAGATTCTAGACAACCACAAGGAGGCGACACATCTTTCTTAAAACACAAAAATGTCATTGAAGATACACATTCAACTTCCATTATTGTCTGTTACAAGGAGCAAACAGAAAAAGGGAGACTAAATATTGTTTTTTTAAAAAAAGTACTTGACTAAGAAAACGATAATGAGAAAACCCCTAAATTGTTTCAATAAAGTTCTACCTTCAATAGGCCAGATATTTTCCTGTGCAACATTGAAGACCCAAGCCTCACTCATGTTGAACAGAATCAGCTGGTCTGTTAGAAAGAAAGGAGAAGTTATAAGAGGCATGGGGGCTCTGTGAGAATTGCTTCAATACGTCTATGAGGCTTATATCAAACAATCATATGTTGACCTGGAAATCAAAAAGCTGTTAGAGCTATACTGTTATGTGACTCAACCACCAAAACTTTTGGGCCCTGACCTTTGAGCATAATAAAACAATTTTTATTCATAATATTTCTCCCCAACAATGGTTAAGACTATTAAGAGATAAAAAAAAGACTATTAAGAGATATAATATGGTTATGGGTTGAGAGTTTAGACTCTGGAGCCACGCTGCCTCTGTTGGGAGTCCCAGATCTATTGCTTAGTAGCTGTGTGACCGTTGGCAAATGATGTTAAATCTTTGTGCCCTGGTCTCATCTATAAAACTGGAATGATGACAATATTGCTTATCTCACAGGGTTGCTATAAGGATTAAATATAAAATTCTTAGAACACATCTGGTACAGAGTAAGTGGTCAATAAACACTAGCTACCACTATCATTAGCATCATTGTCTTTATTACTGTTATTATCTTTTACTATTAAAAGAATAGCTGGCAGATCTGTTCCAAACACACGGCAAAGCCTGGATCCTTTGACATCCTCTCCTCAACCCACCCTTAAATAGTACTTTCCTCTGACCTCCTGTTATCATCAGCCCTTTTTACTTTCCATGTAAATTCCTTCTCTAGGATATCAACCCAGCTTCTCTCATGAGTTCCACACCTATGGTCTTTCAATGGTCTTCTGACATCCTCCCTCATTTAAACAAACCTTCCACGAGAACTTTACATATAACATCTCCCTCCTGGGTCTCCATTACCAATGGGATAAATTCAGATTTTTGAGCCAGCCTTCTTGTGTCCATCTCACTTGGCACTATTACAGTGTTTTCCTTTATCAGTGATCTAGACCCTGGCTCATGCTGTTCCCTTCACCTGGAATCTCTTTCTCCATTATTTCATAAACTTTCTCAAGAAGCATTTCCTGTGCCCTGCTAGAATACCTTTCTCCTTCCAGTAGAATCTCGCATTGTATTCCAAATATTCTAGTATCATAGCCCTCATCCCATGATATGTTAGTTAACGGCTTCTCTCCTTCTTGTTAAAAGTTTAAGGAAAAGACTTCATATTTAAATTCATCTTTGCTTACTTCACTCAGCATAATACCCTCCAATTCCATCCACATCGAAGCAAATGGTGGGCATTCGTCCTTTCTAATGGCTGAGTAATATTCGATTGTATGTGTGTATATGTGTGTATATATATATATATATACCACATTATGCTGAGTGAAGTAAGTCAATCGGAGAAGGACAATCATCATATGGTTTCATTCATATGGGAATATAAGAAATAGTGAAAGGGATTATAGGGGCAAGCAGGAAAATGAGTGGGAAAAATTAGAGAGGGAGATAAAACATGAGAGACTCCTAACTCTGGGAAATGAACAAGGGGTAGTGGAAGGGGAAGTGGGCAGGGGGGATGGGGTGACTGGGTGATGGGCACTGAGGGGGGCACTTGTTGGGATGAGCTCTGGGTGTTTTACTATATGTTGGCAAATCAAACTCCAATAAAAAATATTTTTAAAAATAATAAGAAATAAATTCATTTTTGCACCTGTAATGCCTAATACAATACCTGACACAAAATGTCTTTCAACTTGGGCTTCTGAGCCCAAGCAAGACTTTAATAGGTGTTTTAAACACTTAACACAAATTTACATTTCCATCTTTGGGGATTCCAAAAACTTACTGACAGATGGAATATAAATGGAAGTAAGTGAGAGGTATTTTGCAAAGATTATCGACTCCAATAAATATTGGTTTAGCAGACAGAATATTATAAGAAATGCTTTATATTTTTCTGGCATTGTCACATTTTTCACCTGATGAAGGGGCCCTCAGGCAGTGGTCCTGCTGTCACTAATTGAATTGTGTTTTCTCCATTTCAGCTTGGATTGTTTTGTTGATTCATGTAGCACCTTGCTTAATTAAAAAATACAAGCGTTGGGTTACATAAGAGCACCAAACTTCCACTTCACAATTCAAGAGGCCTGGTGGAAAGACCCTCTCAACATTAAGTAATACTAAATAGCTGAATATACTAGCAGCACTAGTTGCAATAGACAAATTCAAATTATCAGCTCCCTTATAGCTCCCTGCAGCCATTCGGGATGTGTTTCATTTTACATTTGGATGTTCTTTGGGTACACTGCAGAAAAAAATTACAATAACAAGTGCAAAAATTTCCACGTGGAGATAAAACAGTACAAATAAAGCAATAAATCAAGTCCCTATACTGCAGTAAGACAGTCAACTCCACTGGCATCACAAATCATGCAATTAATGCAGACATTATATGTATCTTTCCAAAATCTTTTTAGCAGTTTTTGTTTTCAGTATTTTGTAACATCAAAGCAATGATGCCAGGGACAGGAAAAATACTGAGTAGAGAATAAATTTCAGAGATTCAAATCCCAGTTCTTCCATCCTTTGTGACTTTTCCTTATTCCCTGTAATCTCTGTAAGCTTCACCTACATGTGATTAAGGAAAATAAGCTCCTCCTTACCTATTGTGCCCGAAATACTCATTGTTTAGTCACTCAAAATGAATTTTAAAATATATACATAAAAGATATATGCCAGTAGGGCACCAGGTGGTTTAGTGGGTTAAGCGTCTGACTCTTGATTTTGGCTCAGGTCATGATCTCACAGTGGAAGGATCCAGTGGGGTGTGGGGCTCTGTGCTGGATGCAGTCTGTTTCAGATTCTTTCTCCCTTTCCCTCCCCCTCTGCTCTTCCCCACACATGTTCTTTCTAAAATAAATATATATAAATCTTAAAAAAAAAAAAAAAAAGATACATGCCAGAAACTCTACAAGCAGTTAAGGAAATAAAATGAGTAAGATAAGTCTTTCCATTAAAGAGCTCACAGGCAGTTAGAAACCTAGCCAGGCCTGCTCTGCTGCCTGGGTGCAGCGAACCCCACCTGCATGCCTAATGTGGATACTCACTGTTGGGCTGGCTGAGAGACAGGGGCACCCAAAATAGCAGACATCTCAAATTGGGTCAAAATGGCTGATCTTCCAGCCAAAGCAGCCATGACTACCACATCATCCCCAGTAAATCGAAGCCTAGATGGAAACCGAAACTTTCCATCCAGGACTTTCCAGCCAGGGACCAACCCCATCGGCTGTACTATCCCCACCCCAGCCAGTCACCTAGGGACACGGTGTTCCCTTGCCTAATTTGGCAAGAGACCCACCCGGATCCGACCCGGAACCGGAACCGGAACCAATAAGGCTTAAAAACCCCCACACTCCCCAACCCCAGCGTGACTTCCCTGACTCGGGCCACCTCTCGAAGTCATGGAACCTCGCCCGGGAGTGCTCCCCATTAAAGCACTCTCGAACCTACTGCCTGGCTCTGCCGTTTTGTTTTGTTTTGTTTTAATTTCTCCGCCGTTCATTTTGGAAATAACCTAACACTCACTATAATGTACTGAAGTAGGTCTTTACACTCTGTACCTCCTATGAGACCATAAGGCCCATGGAAACAGAGGCCACATGTTGTTCATGCATTGCCTTCATGCTGGTCTACTTCTCACCTACGTCTCTGATCTCATCTCCTCCTCCTTCACTCCACTCCAACCATACCAGCCTCCCTGGTGTTCCTCAACATGCCAAGGGAACACATGCCTCAGGGCCTTTACATTTGTTGTTTCCTTTGACTTGATCTTTCTTCCTCTGCATATCTGCATTGCTTGCTCCCTGTGCAAATCAGTTTTTATTCAAATGTCCCCTTCTTAGAGACCTTCCTTGACACTTTTTGAAACTGCACATTCTGTCCCAAAACATTTTCTACCACCTTGCCATGTTTTAATTTTTCCTCCACCACCACCATTACTAACCCAATCCAAATTTTACTATTTGCTCGTCAGCAAGATACCCAAAGAAAGGAATGTTTATGTATACACTACTGAATACAGCATACACAACACTTACTTAGGTACTGGTGCACACAAAAGGAATTAGTAAATATGCAATGAATAAATTATAGGAACCCCAACAAAATAGTATGATACAATCTGCACTCTCAAAGAAATGAAAATTTCTGGAGGTTGAGGGGCAAAACTGGTAGGGAACATCTTGTTTGGTCACTAACCATCTATTTCTCCTTAACAACATCATTTTAAGTGGGTTAGCTATCTCCTACTACAGATAGTCTTTGGGGATGGTTAATCCAGGCACCTGGTCTTCTTCTAGGGCAATCAAAAAGGCAAATACTTTCATTGCCCTGGTGTAGCTGGGCTGAGCTCATTACATGGTCTCTTCCTATTCACATCCGAGAAACTGCCATAACAGTGGAAGAAGTGGTTGGAGTTCATTTATCTCAGCTGTGGCTCACTGATCAGACTGTTCCAGCTACAAGACTATTCACCAGATTCTTCATTCCTCATCCATGTGATACTGTCTTGTTCCTCTCCTCCCATCCATTTCCAGCCCTGGTTCTCCAGGCTCTGGTGAATTCTGTGGGCTACCCACAGCCTTCCCCCAAATTTTCTTTTCTCACTCAAGTTAGCCCAATCCATTTTTAAAGCTTCTAACCCAAGAGCCCCAACTAATATGACATGAAAAAGACAATCATTCACAGTGGTATTCATTTAGTGACAAATAATGTTCCCTATTTGGCTCAGAAAAGGATGTAAGTCCCACAGGTCTCACATAGGAGATGTAACCAGACCTAGTCCTGAAGAATAGACAGGATCTGGATGATCAAGAAGGGTGAGGCTCTGAGGCAAGGGAGACAAAACCGAGATTTTAACAATTCCTATGAGCCAGGCACTCTGCTGCACACCTGACCCACGAACCCACAACTAGCAAGAAAGTGGTAGAGCTTGGACTGGCGGTAATATCAAAGTGTTGTTTCAAGGGGATGTCAGATTAAGTGAGTAACAGAAAAGCTGCTTAATTCAAGATGAGCTGAAAGATTTGAGGTGAAGTATGAGACAGTAAATGATAGAACATTTCAGTTTAGATCTTCAGGCTATGACTACTCATCTCTGAATAGGATTCAGGAATGAAAGTGAGGCTTTGGTAAGAAACACAAATTTGAATATGGAATAGTGAATGAGTTATCTAAAATAGTAAACTAATGTATTTATGCTTATTACTAACAGCATGTTCCCTTTGTTTATTATTCTTTTTGTACAATGTTTTCCTTGATCTGCAACAAACCCCAATGACTATCATCAGGTACTGGAATAAAGATGTTAAATGTTAGTTTTTCATTTCCCAATCACTTAAAAATAGAGACTTGGCACTATAAGTCACCTATTCCTTTTTTCATTACACTGTCCAGTTCCTCAATACTTTTTCTTGAAACCATGCATACCCTACCCCATACCCTTCATATGGCCTTAGTTCTGGTTTCACAAATAAATGGAGAAAATAAACCACAGAGTGTTTTGAAAAAAAATTTTTTTTTACCTAGTTAGAAGTGTCAGTCCCAGGCAATCAGTCTGCTAAAAAGTCTAAAAATCAGTTGCTTAACACAAGTTTAAATATTTATTGAGCTTAAGTGTTTGAAACATTAGCAGGAAATGAACAATATATTAAAGATGAGATAGAGCTGAGAAAGAAGGCAATGATTGAAATCTTGTTTTCTTTACTTTCTCTTTAAGATGGTATCTTTAAGACCATGTAGCCTAAAATGGTCCAGTAAATTCATTTCTATTGTGATAAGATAAAAACTAACTCAGCACATCTTGAGAGGCAAGTGGTTTTGACTTAGGCCAGTGACTACCTGAAATCATTGATCAATAGGTCTGAAAACATACACACACACAAGCAAAAAGCAAAGACAGGAAAAAGAACTATTAGCTGAATATTCCTGACTACAGCAAATGTTCCAATATCAGCAACATAAAATAATGCTTCCCTAAGTGGACACTTTACACATGTTTCTGAGAAATCAGAATGACTCCTGAGGTGATGAGGGGACACTGGCAAATGTCATCAGTTCTACATGGGTTAGAAGACCAGGTTATTCAAAGAGACATTCTTTTCTCACTGCTAATTCTCCCTAATAGGTATTTCAAAGAAACCCTAGTCTTTCTTCTTTGCCGATTGGCCCCAACACCTGCCCTTACTCACCCTTTAGCAAGATCATAGTTTTGGTCATAGATTTCTTATAGAAAAGATTTCTTATAGAAAAAAATAGGTTTGGACCTCAGGGGGCCTGTCAGGCATCCTGAAATATAAGGGTACATAGTTCTCCTGCAAAGGTAATCCGTGTTCTTCCATGACAGGATGCATCTTTCAGAGTGATCTTGAAAATTCACACAGAGGATCATGGAAAGGTGAGCCTCCCTTTCTTAATCAGCCTCCATTCAGAGGCTGTACCGCATAATGGCTAAGCACCAGGATAGCAGGAACTGATAGGTCTCTGGTCAAATCCTGACTCTGACACCAGAGCTGAGTATAGGATTGGTATCCTATAAATCATATCATTTGTATGGTAATAAAGATGGTGACTGCCATATTTTAACTTCCCAATAAGTATTAACAACCAATATTTTCAATCGGAAAAGGACAAACATTATATGGTCTCATTCATTTGGGGAATATAAAAATTAGTGAAAGAGAATAAAGGGTAAGGAGAGAAAATGAGTGAAAATATCAGTGAGGGTGACAAAACATGAGAGACACCTAACTCTGGGAAATGAACAAGGCGTAGTGGAAGGGGAGATGGGTGGGAGGTTGGGGTGACTGGGTGATGGGCATGGAGGGGGGCACTTGGTGGGATGAGCACTGGGTGTTATGCTATATGTTGCCAAATTAAAAATTAAAAATTAAAAAAAAAACAATATTTTCATTAAAATTCAGGTACACAGGTTTTAGAAATGAAGACTCATTTTATAAATCATTTAGTTCCATCCATCACTCCACTAATAAGCTGTAGCCCAGAGAAGTAAGGCAACTTGCTCAAGGGGTCACAGCTAAGTGGCTTTAGTGGCAGAGAGCCACACAAAACCATGTTTGCCTACATCTAGGCCACTGGGCATTCTACTAGAGTACAACTTAAGCCAGGATCACAGATTTATAGTTCACTAACTACATTTTATTTAAGTTTATTAAACATACCCTATGGTCAAACTTGCACAGAGCCTTTTCCAATGCCAGTTCTTTGTAACTATACTCAGGAGCCCAGTGTTCTCAGATTGTTTTCTTCCTTCTCAGTCCCATCAAAACCAGCTCATCACTTTTCCATGAGCAGAAACAGTTAATTCTGGTACATATCACATAGTAGGCACACAAATATTCATTGAATAACTCAAAATTGAGTGACTTTATTTATGAAGCTACCTGTTCAAAAAACAAAAATTCAAAAGGAACCAATCTAATTTTAGCAAATCTCCATCAGAAAGCTGATAGAGGGATCCCTGGGTGGCTCATTGGTTTGACACCTGCTTTTGGCCCAGGGCGTGATCCTGGAGTCTGGGGATTGAGTCCCACATTGGGCCCCCTGCATGGAGCCTGCTTCTCCCTCTGCCTGTGTCTCTGCCTCTCTCTGTGTCTCTCATGAATAACTAAATAAAAATATTGAAAAAAAAAAAACAAAGCTGATAGAGAAAACATTTTCTTTTTTGGAGGTTCTCTCCAGGTACTTCCAAAATGTATAATTCACAAGTCATCAATATACTAAGAAGGCCTTATGCAAGGTACTTGGCATCAGGAAAATGGCTATATATCAACTATCAGATGTTTGTAACAATGTCAAAGAAAAGTCACCCAGTACAGTGTGGCAAGGTTTTAAATGTCACAGTGTTTCCTACCAAAGTACTTTTATCAATAGCCACAGGATCTTTATACAGTTTTAAACATCAGTTTAAAATGGCATATTTAGCCAAGTTACAATGCAATAAAAAACCCAACTTGTAAACACATTAAAATTTTAAAATGTACTGTACGCATGTTAAGCTCTTTGTGAGAGGGAAATATAGTTTTATGCCACTCACTAAGGTATAGGTCTAGTCTACTTTCCACAAGAATCAGGTTTCTTATAACACTTAATAAAAGCCTGCTATCACTGAAGCAGCAAAAAAAAAACAAAAAACAATTTTAAAAATCTTTTTAAAAAATAGCCAGACTTTTATGCACAAAGTAGATGTATAAACTGCCATTGAATACAAGTCCGATTAACCATGTCTTAAGATAAATATGCTGGAGTAGTGAAATAAAATGTGAGAAACGTTAGCTCAGCAGCCAGGTCACAACTGATGGCAGGCAAAGAACACTGTATGAAACCCCTGTTCACGCAAGGCAGGTGACAAAAGAGCCCTGGAAGAGAGGCTGGAGAGCCCACAGGATGTTCATTATTGCCCAAGAAGCAGCCCCCTAGGTGTCATTTGCTGTAAAAGCTGAGAGCAGATGGTCCCAGATGACAGAACCCACTATGGTGTCATCCCACATAAGGGAAAACTCACATTAAGATTAGTTAGGAGAATCTGTCTGGGTCCTACTCAAAGAATACATTGAAACACTCACATAGAAAACTGTAACATAAAAAAAAAAGAAAACTGTAACAGACTCCTAAATACTGTCTAATTTCCAAATCATTCTAAAAACATCATTCATTTTCTTAAGCAAATGTAAAACCATCCACTAATTAATCTCCTGGCTTTCCATCTCAGACTTACCACTGTCATTTGAAGAATAAAGTAGAAAAAGATGGTTTCCCCACTCATCTGGGGCTTCTTACATAGTCTCGACTTCAGCAACTCTATATTGCTTCAGAAACATGATTGACAAGCGGAAGAAGCAGCCAGCAGTCCAGCAATAAAAACCATCCTACATTTGGAGAGCATTTTACAGTTTATAAAAGCCCTCATGTCTATATTTTCACATAAGCCTCAATGCAAGGATATGCAATAAGCAAAATTACTATTTTTCTTTATAGACAGGAATTCTATTTCAAACAAATTAATGGACTTGCCCAAAGTCACACAATTATTGAGAAGAATCAATACATACTGTCATCGCTCTCTAACAGAGTACAGCAACCTAGACAAATTGTGGACACATTACCTGTGAAACCTACAAAAAATATGGAGTGACAGATAATTTTGCATAGACAACACATCATGGAAAGCTATGGTACCCATTTCACAGAGGACTAGGTCTTGGCATTCATTAAGCCAAAGAAAGAACTTCATACAAAGTTTTTTGTGCAGCTCACTATCCTTAAAATTCATTCCTCCTGTGGTGTTTCTATCAAGCATACCTCAATATGCATGACTTTAATATTGAGTGAATTACCTCATACTGATTTCTTCGCTGAATTCCACCCAGGAGAAATAAAAATATCTTCATGAAGCAAAATACTGGTTTTTACTTACATTCCAAAAATTCTAATGACAGAATTCCTACTAGTGATTTCTACACATATTGCACTATGTTAAGGGAGAACAAAGTCAATTTCTAACTTTTCCACTAGCACCGGGATAATCTAATAACTAAATTAAAAATCTCGAGATTAAAGTGGAAAGGGAAAGGGACCACCTTCTGCAGAGCAACTACTGCATGCCATACTTCGTGCTGCTGACCATTATACACAGACATGTATGTGCATTTGTGTGTTTTATATGCATATATAAAGAACTTCACAAGTACTACAATGATATGGATATAGACACATAAATCTCTAGAAATGCTCACAATTACTTTATGGGGTAGGGATTATTAAATTTATTGGACTGATGAGGAAATTGAGGATCAAGAGAGACCTAGTAAGTAACTTGCCTGGAGTAACTCACCTAATAAGCAGCAGTTAGTTACTTCTTGTTATTGCTGTTATTTTTTAAGTAGGCTCCATGCTCAGTGTGGAGTCCAATGTGGGGCTTGAACTCATAACCCTGAGATTACAATCTGAGTTATAATCAAAAGTCAGATGCCTAATGGACTGAGCCATCCAGGTGCACCCAACAACAACAGAGTCAGTTTTAAGCCAAGGTCTGTTAACACCAAAGAACTTGATTTTAACCCTACATTATAACAATATATATTGATTCAGTTTTTCCATATAGTAATGTATTGAAAGACATCAAGATATGTCTCTCACACATGGATTTCTACCGGCAGAGGACTCTAAAAAGGGCACTTTGTCTTAATTAAAGAAGAACAAAGTTTAACTTAAGGATCTAGTAAGCTGGGGTGCCTGGGTGGCTCAGCAGATGAGCATCTTCTTTCAGCTCAGGGCATGATCCCAGGGTCCTGGGATCAAGTCCCACATTGGGTTCCCCACAGTGAACCTCCTTTTCCCTCTGCCTATGTCTCTGCCCCTCTCTGTCTTTCATGAAAAAATATATAAAATCCCCCCCAAAAAAGAAAAGGATCTAGTAAGCTATATTAGGTTAAGAGAGAAGAAAAATACTTGTGTATGTATTTCTACCTTCACTTTTTGCCCCTGTTCTTATCTGATTCCCGCTTAACTCTTGGCCACAGGATACTGGCCTTCCTGTTATCTTTAAATAATAGTGAAAGGGAATATAAGGGAAGGGAGAAGAAATGTGTGGGAAATATCAGAAAGGGAGACAGAACATAAAGACTCCTAACTCTGGGAAACGAACTAGGGGTGGTGGAAGGGGAGGAGGGTGGGAGGTGGGGGTGAATGGGTGACGGGCACTGAGGGGGGCACTTGACGGGATGAGCACTGGGTGTTATTCTGTATGTTAGCAAATTGAACACCAATAAAAAATAAATTTAATATAAAAATAAATAAATAAATAAATAAATAAATAAATAAATAAATAAATAAAATCGTGTATAAAAAATCACTAATAAGGTGGTGCTGTGTAGCCTGTTATTTTCCTAAACTAAAATAGCACAAAACCAAAAACTTAAAAAAAAAAACAGGGACTCATAAATACTACTAATTTTGAGGATTTTTTTTTTCTTTTTTGCCTTCTACACACACAGGTGAAATCACTTAAAAGACTTGTACACTTTTTAGGAAACTGAGGGATTACTAAAGGTGGAAAAGCAGTAGCAGAGCTTCAGTGCCATAACCCTCCTTGCATGAGCCACTGCCACTTGGCAAATGGGAATGAGATTATCAATAATTAAACACAGTATCTAAAGATGAGAAACCAAATGATCCCATAATTGCCCTCTCTGGAGAATATACTGGGGAGAAGATGAGTGGGTAAATGTTAAATATATGTAAGCTTATCGAAAATACTACGAGGAACACAAATAAGGAAATGGTCTGAAGTTAGACTAGACAGCCTAGCCGGCCAAGACACAGACTGTGGACCCTACTCTGAATGTAAATGCTCAGCACCCCCTAGTGGCTGGTGCACATTTATAACAAAATTTTCTTTTACAAGAACACAATATTAAATCTCATTTCTAGAAATACGACTAAGATACAACCTACCTCTTTCTATCTGAAATCGTTTCAGGGGAATACTCACTCCCCTTAGCCCTATGGCACTAGAAATAGTTTCTCTAAGACATATATGTTAGAAGTGGTGGTAAATAATGAAAGCAGGATACATAGGATAAAGGGACTTCATGTAGGCTTTCTCCTTGGGAAACTGATCAGCTCTGGAACTTTTGCTAAAGTCCTTTCCATCTCAAATGGCTGGACTTCATACCTATCTTATTACACACAAAAACCAGAATCTAAACCATAAAGTAATCAATGCTAAGAACATTTTCTTTGTTATCTAAAACAATAATCTTACAGAATGGGACATGTCTAATTATATCAAGTATTGACATTTAATTTGCTTCCAAACCAATCATTTGTGAATTTGATTCATTCCGTTAATATTTATTGAACTACTATGTGCCAGGCATTCTTCCAGGCATAGCAGTAGACAAAGCAGAAAAAGAAATCCCTAGTTTCATTGACTTTACATCTTAGAGAGAAACAAACAATAATACATTTAATTGAAGTACATAGTTTCTTGGATTATAGACATTCTAAGGGGGAAAAAATCAAAGAAGGGGAGATATAAACTGTTATGGGGGAGGGGTTTCTTTTTTTTTGTTTTTTTTTTATACATTTAAATAAGAAAACCAGAGAGAAGTCCATGAAAAAGAGATTTTGAATAAAGACCTGAAGTAAGAAAGTGAGTCATGCATAAAATGATGGGAAAAGTACCCAGGCAGAAGGGAAACAGCAAGTATAAAGGTCTTTAGCAAGAACATAATTGGGTGGGCTCAGGATCATCAAAAGCACCTGGGTGGCTGAAATAAGGTATATTAGGAGGTGAAAAGTTGATCAGCGGAATACAGAAGAGTAAAGAGAGCCACAGCGTATAAGGGACATCATAGGGACTTTGGCTTTTATTCTGACTGAAGCAGGAAGCCATTATAGGGTTTCAGAAAAGAAGTGATATGATCTGACTTTAACATTTTGTAAAATTACTCTGGCTGCTGGATCGAGAAGACTTTGAAAGTGAAGATGAGGATGGGGCAGGGCATTAGCAAGGAAGACCAGGTGAAAATTCTTTAAAACTGAGAGAGAATGGTGGTTTACCCAAGGATGGACACAGTGGTATGGTGAGAACTGGTCAGATTCTGAGTACATTTTGAAGGTAGATCTGATAGAGGTAGGATATGAAAGAGTGCAGGAAAGGATGATACCAAAGGTTTCAGCCTGAGTAACGCAGAACAAATATACCATTAATTGAGATGGGGAAGACTGCAGGAGAAATTAGTTTGGGGAAAATATTGGAAGCTCGGTTTAGCCATGTTAAGTTTGGAATCTATGAAATCCCATACTTGGAAACGGCAGTAACAAGAAATATTTAACAAGAAATATTTCCGAAAGATTTTCACGTTGCATTTACAAGCAAACACAGTGCAAGTTAAGGAAATAGGGCATTGCAGTTGGGAGAAGGAAAACATCCCTACGACTGCTCACGGGCAATGCTAGTTCAGCACCGTGGACAGTGCCCGGTATATCTGCAGGCACAAAAAGAAAAAAAAAAAAAAAAGACAGTTATTTGTCATAGTACATCCTGAGTTCGATGAGCAGAACTCAATGTTCAATGAGTGGAACATTAATGGATCATCCTGGTTTTCTGTAGCCATTTTATTAGTTGCATCCATCAAATCATATCTTAATGAACAAATGGTCTCTTCAGTGGCCAATCATCATTTTCCTTATCTTTCTTTTAACTGAATCTTCATATCTTCTGATATATTTTTCTTTAAACACACACTTCAGAAAAAAATCTGCTTATACATTTTCCAGAGTTGTCCTGTTCGGTCATTTTCCATGTTCCAGCTCAAATTTTCAGTCTCTATTACATTGCCTTTCACTTCTAAACGTAACACTTTTCCAACTAGTCTATGGCCATTTATATAAAATATCACATCAACCACAGTAGAGCATGGTGCAACTAAAATGTCCATCATTGGTGCTTGGCTGAGGTCTGGATCATTACATTTCTCTGCCTAATGGTTTCACTATTCCAAATTCCCAGTGATTGATTGATTGATTGATTGATACCCAAGTTGGTTAATGTTGGTAACAAGTTCTATGATAAAGTAATTTTGTGCAATTTAAGCTTTTTATTTAATAATATCTAACATGTTATAAACAACAACACATGGATACTGCAGGGAAACCTCTGAAAATGTCTAGTCAATAGGCTATAATCAAAAATCCAGAATTACATCAATCCCTTTTTAAAAAGCTGAAAACACGAACAGACACACTTTGGATCGTTTACCAAAGCAGTGTTAGTTAAATTATGTGGGAATATGTTCATGTCCATACTTAAGGCTTTCAAATTTTCACACCAGGCTGGAAATTCGGTTATTAAAGTATAACCCCATATCTAACTTGGTCCTTCACAGGTGAGGCCTGGACAACATCCGAGTTCTACTTACTACAGTCTTTATCTCAGTCTTATTTATCCTAACATGTCCATTCTGTTCCTTAGATTTTGTATCCAGTTAATTATATGTGGCAGCATGGTGCTATTGTGGAAGCCCAATGGGTTTAAATTCCACATTAGCCTCTCTACCTACATATGATCTTGGCCTACATCATTGCATATATCTTAGCCTTAGTTTATACATCAAAAAATAAAAAAAATATTACAGAGTAGTTAGAAGATTAAATGGAATTATTTACATAGAGAGTCTAGCATAGCCAGGCTCATAACAGGCCCTCAAAAAATACTAGCCCTCCAGATAATCCAGTAATTCAGTATTTGTTTGTTTTCCCAAATGGCTATTAAGTAGATTGAAATGCTTTTTATTTGTAAACCAATAATAGCTACTACCTGATTCCTTAAATAAAAGATTTAAGATTCTATGTATGAAAATGTAGATAGTTGGGTCATATTCCTTCCTATGTCACTATTGATACCAGTGAAATTATTTTTAATTCAAGTAAAAGGATAATTCATGGTGAGAAACATGAGAAAGCTCACCATTTTATAACAAACAAATTCAATGTCAACTTTTCAGCAAAAATTTATAGATGATTTGCACAAAAATATTTTACTCCCATCTAGATATTAAGAATCTTTTTTTAAAATGGACAATTAAGCAAGTTAAAAAGTAAAACCACAATATTTGAATTTAATATTCATGATATACTTCCTTTGTTTCTGACTTCACTTAATGTGTCAATACTAATCTGTCATGGGAGTTTCTATGACAACTTAGTTTTCTGATCTGTGAAGCCATTTCCTCTGTGAAGTAAACATTCACTGTTTTTGTGTACTTCATTGATAAGATCTTTCCCACAGGCTGCCAGTGTTGCTTTATGCATCACATACTCAAATGTTTTGGACAACTAATTCATTCCCATCTGTGACAACTTGGCATTATCCAGAGTTGTATTTCTGTAGAATACAAGACTCTTTCTAAATCAGTTAATATGGCATTGTACTCTGGGACCAGAAGTCATTTTGTGCCCATCTAAGAAAATGCATTCTCTAGAAAAATCTCTAAATCTACAGACAAATTTAAACTAAATAGAATGAGTGTTTAGCTGGAGGTTTTCTGTGATGCTGTCTTTTATGTCTTTTTAAATTCCTAATGGAATTTCTTAATCTTGGAAAGGAATTTCTTAAAAGTTTCATTCATTCAATAAGCATTTACTACTCTGCAATACAGAATCTTTTTTTAAAGTGAAGAATTTGAGAGTTGGAGGAGCAAGCGATATGACTAATGTACAGAAGAGCCAAGTCTAACACCAGATCTTCCTGCTCCTAATCTAGTGCTCTTTCAAAAGTGCATAGTCTCCTACACAGCTTAAAAAGCTCTCAATTGTGAAAAACAAGCTCAGAAATCCTTGGTTTGATTTTTATGTTGGCATTGCTTTTTCAATTGCTCATCTGCCCATTAACACCCCCCAAAATTCTCAATATGAAGAAGGCCTGTCATTTGATGGCACTCTTAATAAATAAGTTTTTTAAAAGATTTTATTTATTTATTCATGAGACGCACAGAGAGAGAGAGAGAGAGAGTCAGAGACACAGGCAGAGGGAGAAGCAGGCTCCATGCAGGGAGCCCAATGTGGGACTCGATCCCAGGACTCCAGGATCACACCCTGGGCTGAAGGCAGGCACTAAACTGCTGAGCCACCCAGGGATCCCCTCATAAATAAGTTTTATAGCACTTTTATCCCTATTGTCTAACTGGTTGGTTACTGTACCAAAAAATCCAATTATCTTTGCTATATATGTACTCTAACCTAGTACATGTTTATGTAAACTTTAATTGCCTACCATTTCATCAAATCTACTCTGTGGTGTATAATAGCTCATTCTCCAAATAGATTTTGTTGCTACCTGCAGAGTCATCTCAAACTGTAAAACATAGTTTTATCAGATTTATAAAATACTAAGAGGTTGTACAGTTTGTAGTTTCATTCCATGTAGCTTCCATTCCAAGGGGGGAAAAAACCTAAGAACTTCATGGAGAAAAAAAGGAAATCTCTTGATTTATACAAATAAATTGGTTTTAAAAATTGTTAATATAAAACTGCTTTAAAATATCTGGTTCATGACTTAAGAAGGACATTATAAAGCCTTTAATTTCCCAGAATTCTATCCTACATGTGAAAGTAAAAGGTAGCGGTAATATATATCCCAACCGTCTGGCAAGCAACCACAAGAAATGAGGGAGAATGGGAAGTGTGGAAAAGAAGACATGGGTGTTTAAACAAAAAGGAGGGATCCCTGGGTGGTGCAGCAGTTTAGCGCATGCCTTTGGCCCAGGGCACGATCCTGGAGACCCGGGATCAAATCCCATGTCGGGCTCCCAGTGCATGGAGCCTGCTTCTCCCTCTGCCTATGTCTCTGCCTCTCTCTCTCTCTCTCTCTCTCTGTGTGTGTGACTATCATAAATAAATAAAAATTTAAAAAAATAAATAAAAAGGAGTGTCACTCTACCTTTAAGTGATATAACATATTTTATCAATTCTTTCTCATGATAATCTACTTATAGATGATTTCCTGAATTGGTATGGAATTTGAGCTGGCTTACCTTAGAATTTACCATGTGTATAAGTAAATTAATTTTTAAGTAGAAGACATAATTTGGCTGCCAATTTCCTATGAAGGCACAGTTTTAAAAAAAAGTATTTCTATGCCTTTAATAACCTGAATGTTTATATCATGTAGGAGGTCGGTGGCAAAGATGACACTGGACCCAGATATAACTGCAGCATAAAATTACTTCTGTGTATTATCCATAAATATAATTTAAAAAAACACATACTTGAATGAAAAAGTTAAGGTTGGATTTTTTTTTCAAGTAGATTTGTTGTTTTAAAGCAAAAAATAAAAAAGCATCAAGAGAAGGAAAATATAGATCAAAGTATAATGTAGTAAATTGTAAGGTCTGAAAAGAAATAACAAATAGAAATTCAAGTTTTAGCCACAAAGGTAATATGGATAAGAACTGCAAGGGTAAGGGGTACACATCTACTACAATGGGTAATGGTTCCCATGGGAAGTTTAAGCTCTATTACCTACTCCTCTGCCCCTCTCTATCAAGTACTAAACTGATCAAGATTTAAGACTCTGTCTTTAAAAAGGTCCCCCACCCACCCAGTAGCTCGGATAATACCCAGCTGACACTCTCTTATCCATCCTCTTTGCTCATTTTTTGGACCCCCTTGGAAAAAAAATGTTTCCTTCTGTCTTGCTCTATGGATGTGTGTGCAGAAGGTTAGGAGGGGGTGTTCATTCTCCCAGACTCTCTCACACACTTGCTGCCAGGTCCAGGGGCTGCTGTCTCACTTGAGAAGATGTGAGAAGGGGGACTGTCAAGTCTCAAAGCAGATGCTAACACTTGAACACTAGTAGGTGTGGACTTTTCGTTCAAATGGAAGTGGTTAGACCCAAGACTCGGGCTGGGAATTTGGAGGAAGAAGTGGAGAAGCACATCTGACTTGCTAACTGGTTCACAACAATCCAGCTTTGTGTGGGAGGTCTCCATGTGACAGCCCAGCTGCCTGTTTAGCACAGGGGTGAGCAGAAGACTCTGCTGGTAAGTCACTTCATTTGCTTTGTTTAGGTTTTGTTAAGCTGCTCAAAAGATCTGATCCTCAGTTTTTTTCTTTATTTTTGTACTCTCTATGGAATGCAATAGGAATCTATTTAGTGAGTGTGGGTCAGGGTGGGGATTATGGGCCCGAACACCAAAGAACCTTAGAACATTTTTCCATCAAGAAAAGCACTGGTCATGGATTGGAGTGTGGGACAAATAAACACTTACATTCAATGCTGATGACCATGTCAATGAAAAGAATATCTGGGGAGAAGCAGTTTGAGAATATCTATCAGAATTCAAAATATGTATAACTGTTGAGTGATAAATTCCATTTCTACATGTTAATACTACAGAAATGTTAGCCTATTTATTCTAAGAGTAGGTAGGACAATATTCACCAAGTCACTATATACAGCTCTGAAACACTAAAAAAGGCCTGTGTTTATCAATAGAGAAGACTCACCTAATTAATTGCACATTGTATGTATGATCTGGGAGTACCACACTGGGGTTAAAAAAAAGAATAAGGCTGTACATATGTACATGTACATAATCTGACATGTAACATGTTCCAAGATAAATTAACTGAAAAAAAGTTGAATATATACACAGATTCATTTTTTTAATTTCATATATTTGACTGACTCAATCTCTATTTCTATGATTATCTGAAAGCATACTGCTGAGGGTAGTTTAAGAGTAGCAGGGAGATAAATTGAGTCAGTTAATTTTTATTCTTCTACTGCATGTTGCTTTTTTAAAATATTTATTCATAAGAGACACAGAGAGAGAGAGAGAGACATAGGCAGAAGGAGAAGCAGGCTCCCTGCAGGGAGTCTGATGTGGGACTCGATCCCAGGACCTTGGGATCATGACCTAATCCAAAGGCAGATGCTCAACTACTGAGCCACCCAGGCGTCCCTCCATATTGATTTTTAATTATAAAAATAAAACATTTTAAAGTACCATACTAGGTATACTGATTTAAAAACTGCTACCAAACAGCTTAGAGAAAGGCAAAACCTTTTTCTGTTCCAGTCACTGATGCCTAGACTATCCCAAATAAAGCTCATTCTATATATCACATTTATTAGTTCTTAGAAATTGGTCTCTAAGCTTTGATTACCCATTTGATGGCATACTCAGGTACCATATGGCAGCTCACTAAATAGGACTACACTGGATAAACCATTTCTATAAATAAAACAACTGACAATTACCTTCAGGGCATCAACAGATAAATTTAGGAACCAGTCAGAAATACAGTAATGTCCCTTCAGTTCTGACAACTGTAAGCACTTCTATTCGAAAGTGTGCCAGCTATGGCATAGTGAGATTGTGCTAGGTAAATGAGCTCCAAGACTATTCAATAAAGTGCTGACCAACACAAAAGTAGGATATGAAAAAGGATGCCCAGCAAAGCACCATGCAGGTAAGTGGAACTTGCATCATTAATGAAGAAGTCAACCAGAAAAACCAGGGTCAGAATGTCCAAGCAGAAGGGAGAAGGATCCATTCCTTTATCATTTTCCCTTTCAGCACACACAAAAAGAAATTAAGACTACTCTGCATTGCAAACCAGGGATCAACTGGCCCTTGGGAGACACTATGGAGTTAAATCCAGAGGTGGAGGTAGTCCAGAATCTCTATTGCTAGTTTAAATTTTGCCTATACACCAGTTCCATTTTGAGGGGGCGAAAAGTAATTGACATAGCAGTAGAGAAAGAACTGTACAATATTACTGACAGCTCTAACACACTCAATTTCTTTTATCATGGGGAGTTAGAGATAAGCTTGCTGACATTTTTCTCAGTTTTGAGCCAAGTGTTTGATTTTCCTTGAGACAGTAATGCCACAAATGTATTTCAACACAGAATGAAAGAATTGTTCTATAATCATCCCCTATCATTGCTCTGTCAAATCTCATGCTACATAATAATCAGGGTAAAGAAAGGGGGCATTGGTTTTGAGAAACTGATCCTCTTGCTGGGGTGGAAAGAAAACCAGAAGAGACCCATCAGGTAGCTGTCTGAAAGTTTCTTTGGTAATAAAATGATGGAGTAAGATAGATTGAAGAATGAATGGGTTCCAGCAGTGTGGCAGGTTGAGGTCAGTTGGGAGGGCTTCTCTTCCACTCAACATCTACAAATGCTAAAATGTTGCTACACAATCACACAAGTTTTAAATGCCAAGTCAAGTAAGAAGGAAGAAGAGAGGTAGGCAAAGGGGACTAGAGGGAAAAAGAGACTCAAACACAGAGCAAAAAGCAGAAGCTATGTCAGGGGTGCCTAAAAACAGAAGAAATTTAGAGCCACCATATGCCAGACATTAGAGATAGAAAGACAAATAAGACATGGGACCACCATCAAAGGAACTTGGCATGGGCTTCAACTGGGGTTCTATGCAGGACATGGACAAGTGACAAGACAAAAGGCAGAGACCTCCTCCAACTTCTCCTTCTATAGCTACCTCAAGCCTTTCATGCTTTCACCACAGTCTTTAAAAGGCCTTGTAGGCAACAAATAAAAAACTATCTTACGCTTGGAAAAAGGGTGCTTGGTACCTATGCTTTGCTTCTAAAACCTTTATATCATAAAAATATGGAGCAGATAGGCTATAATCATTAATCACCACCAAGAATTTCAAAGTACACATTTCCTCCAAAATAATTTAGAATTCTACTAGCATTGATTGATTCTTAACTATCCCATGCCATAAAATTCAATATACTAAAATATTTTATACCACTGATGAATCTTACTTTAAATCATAGGGATGCATATCCACCCCTAAAGCTGTTATTTACTGAAATAGGTTTTCAAAGAAATTATAGTATTTACATTCGCCAACATTGATTACTTTTCTCCCCTTTTCTATAAATACTAGTAGTACCTATCCGACAGCATTGGAGAACTGTCACATTACTGAAAAAAATAAACATCTTCATCTATCCTGGGTTTTCTATGATCATAGTTAGCTTACATTTGAGAATACTGAATCAGAAAAAGTACAGAGTAGTAAAATTTGACATTTCTTCTCTACTTATGTTATTTAATCCATTCTAAATTATTGAAACACCATTCAATGATGTATCAGACAACTGAATTCTTTGTCATATTTATGCTATTCAGGTCATTTAAAACAGACAAACAAATATACAATCAGCCTAAGTTTGAGAATAAGAGATACTTAGGTTGAAAAAGTCCTTCCTAGGATAGGTGATCTAGCCTAGAATGTCTCAATCTTGGCACTATTGAGATTTGGGATGCATAATTCTTTGTTGTTGGTAGCTGTTCTGTGTGTTATGGATATGCTTAGCAGTAGCTCTGGTCTCTATGTACCAATAACATCCCCCCAATCATGATAATCAAAAATGTCTCCAGACATTGCCAAATGTCCCTTGTGGAACAAAATCATCTATAGTTGAGAACTACCAGCCTGCAAATTTGGAAATTGAATCACAGAGTTTCAGCCACTTACTCAAGGCCACAAAGCTAGAGTAAGGTATCACTGGGAATAGAGACAAATTATCTGAATCTTCGATTAATATTCTTTCAACAATGCCTCTCTGTTTCTCCCATTAGATATTACCATGTTAGGTACTTAATTCATTCATGGTCATTCATTGTTTACAATGATGAAGCTGATTAATAAATAATTTTTGAGGGCAGCCCAGGTGACTCAGCGGTTTAGCACCGCCTTCAGCCCAGGGCGTGATCCTGGAGTCCCGGAATCGAGTTCCGCGTCGGACCCCTGCATGGAGCCTGCTTCTCCCTCTGCCTGTGTCTCTGCCTCTCTCTCTTTCTCTCTCTCTCTCTCTCATGAATGAATAAATAAGTAAGTAAGTAAATAAATAAATAAATAAATAAAATCTTTAAAATAAATAAATAATTTTTTACGACTTTAAAAAATCAGTTAACTATTTGCACTACATGAAAACTTCCCCCACCTTCAATTTTCTTTTTCCTTGAGGGCAATCTAAGATTTACAAAAAATTAGCCTGGGATGATTTAATATGCTCAACTTTAGATGAACATATATCTAAGCTTCTACCATTTGTATACCCACTACTGCAGCTCACCCAAATTTTTCAAAGCCTAACATGACAATACCAGCATGCAGCCAAGATACAAATCTATTATACCACCAGCAATTTTAAAATGCAAATTTTCACATTATTCCTTTTTTAGTCCTTTGCCAACTGTCTGCTCTCTACAGCCAATCTTTATAAGGGCTCATCATAAAATTCTAGACCTAAATAGTTGTTTCGAACTTTGCAAAACATGAGCTTCAGCACATTGCTCTTCCGTTATACACACACTGTCTAGTATGTTCACCTTGCTAAGTCCTGTGTATAAAAGTAAATGAGACAGAGTGCTTACCTTTGAAAGACATATAATCCCATGTACAATATGCACAATTTTAAAATAATTCTACAAAAGGTGCCACGGTATCAAAAATCAGGAGCAACGAGCCCAAACTAGGATGTTGGGAAAGATTTCCTGAAGAAAGACACATATGAACTGAATTTTTAAGGACAATATATTAGAAAGCCAATCAAAAGTGGGAAGAGTATATCAATAAGGGAAATGGCAAAGGCAAAGGCCATGAAATAGTGGGAACTGCAATTTGTTATCTTTTAAACCATGAAAAGATAAGGTTAAGCAACTAAGGAGACCAGGATGCAAAGGTTTTCGAAAACAAATTACTCATGAATATGTTCCAAAGCAGACATATCCTCATTTAAAAACAGGATTAGTTTTTAACACACATGAATTAAATTTATATTAAGTATATTACAAAACCTATACATAATTAGAAAGTAAAAATTTTATTTTTGCCTGTGAAGCATAGTCCTACATTCCCAGTCTTAAGTTATGACAGTCTTCTGAATATTTTACAGAGAGATTGAACATTGTTGGTTAAATTGAGAGTAGGTTGGTCAAGTTGGCAATGTCTAGAAATCATGACCTTGTGGATTGTGATGGGCATGATTGGCTTGTGGGAAACTGATAGGAAAATCTAGTCCTCCTGGAATACGATTCATTATCCACAAATGACCTTGTGGATTGTGATGGGCATGATTGGCTTGTGAGTTGGTGAAAAACAGTCAAAAGAAATACCCGATAAAACTAAATCATATATAAAAATTGCTATAGAACAAGAAATTATAATAATTAGGAAAATCAGAAAACACTAAACAAATAGGTACTTAGTTTATTTTCATAAGCGTCTAAGTCCTCATAAGTCATGGATAACAGGCATGGTTTATACAAAACAACATAGAACAGATTAACAAATTAACAGATTCTTACTTGAAGAAAAGCTCCTAGCCCCACACAAAAGATAAGCAAATCAGCCTAATTTGTATCTTCAATTAATATAAAATGTCAAAAATGCTTATATTAAGTTGTTTTAATTATTCTCATTTAAACAACTTTTTCCATTGACCAAACAAAATTGGTCCTAAGTAATAAAGTAAAAGGGCTTCCAACTATTTCTGATATTAAGAAAATTCACTTCATCACAGTCATCAGGGAAAAGCAGATTAAAACAATTAGATATTAAAAAAAAACAATTAGATACCAGTCACATGTATTAGAATTGTCAAAATCCAGAATATTGATTGGTGAGGATATGGAGCAACAAAACTATCATCCAGTGCTGATGGGAATGCAAAACAGTACAGCCACTTGGAAGACAGTTTAAGGATTTCTTATAAAACTAAAAATACTCTCACCACATGATCCAGTAATACTACTGTTTAGTATTTACTCCAAGGAGTTGAAATTTTATGTCCACATAAATATCTGTCCACAAATATCTATAGCAACTTCATTCATAATGGCCAACACTTAGAAGCAACTAAGACGTCCTTCAGTAGGTGAACAGATAAGTAAACTGTAACATATCTAGACAATGGAATTTTATTCTATGCTAAAAAGAAATGAGCTATCAAGCCATGAAAAGGCAGTGGGGGTTGGGAGAGGAGGACATTAAAAGTGTATATTACTCAATGAAAAAAAGCCAAGCTGAAAAAGCTACCTAACTAAGTAATTCCAACTACAGCATATTCTGGTAAAAGCAATACTACAGAGGCAGTAAAAAGATCAGTGGTTGCTAGAGTTTGGGTGGAGAAGGGATGAAGAGGCAGAAGGATTCCCATCACAAAGGATTTTTCGGGCCATGAAAATACTCTATCATATCATGAGGATAAATACTATCACACATTTGTCCAAACCTACAGAATGTACAACATCAAGAATGAACCATAATGTAAACTATGGACTTTGTGCAATTATGAGGGGTCCACATAGATTTATCAACTGTAACAAATATACCTCTCTGATGAAGGATGTTGATCATAGGAGAGACAATGCAGGTGTGGGGTTAGTGGTCTGGGAAAATTATCTGTACTTTCTGCTCAATTTTGCTGTTAGCTGAAAACTGCCCTTAAAAATGTTAAGTCAAGGGATCCCTGGGTGGTGCAGCGGTTTGGCGCCTGCCTTTGGCCCAGGGCGCGATCCTGGAGACCCGGGATCGAATCCCATGTCGGGCTCCCGGTGCATGGAGCCTGCTTCTCCCTCTGCCTGTGTCTCTGCCTCTCTCTCTCTCTCTCTCTCTATCATAAATAAATAAAAATTTTAAAAAATGTTAAGTCAATAAAAAAAGAAAAGAAAAACAAAGTCTAGAGTATGAAAGTCAATGGCCAGTTTAGCAGATAAAAATATGGAACCCAACAACTGAACAACAGTGTTTCCTCCTGTCATTCATGGCTACAAAACTTATCCATCATGTTGGTAAGGAGACAGTGATTACATTATAGTAAAACCTGCTTTTCACATATATTATAATTTGTTAGATACATGGCTAAGTGAGGTGTTCAGTAAACCTGTTTCCAGATTCATTGCATTATTGCTCTGATTCTTCCTAAGTGTTTTGTTTTCAAAATCTCCAGCCATACTCAAACCAACCAAAAAGACCTACGCTTTGCCTAAACAGGTATTATAATCCTTGGTTCTATTGGGAACCAGTTAAATTACTCAGATACAACAATTGCTAATGGAAAATAAACTGTCTTCCAGTTTGGACCTTACCAAGCAGGCAAGTTCTACGAGTATACCCAAGTCAAAGAATCAAGTACTTTTGACCTTTTTAACTCATCCTTTGAAAATTCTCGATTGCATATACTTAAGGAACTATATAAATGCCCAGTCATGTCCATTAATTGAATTTTGTATTTTCCTAGATCTCTACAAAATAACCCAAAGGCAAATAGTAAAGGATTTACATGTCATATCTCTGCCTTCAAGAAAACTCTAAGTCGTTCCCCCACCAAATAAATATTAAAGATTTTTTCTCTAAAATTAAATGCTCTTTTCTCTACATAAAAAATAAATAAATTTGACTCAACAACTGAGTTTATAGGGCTAAGAACTCTGAAGACACATCAAGAAAAGAAGATACAAATCTTCAATTCTAAGAAGCTTACAATTGTAAAGCCTAGAACAAATAAGTAGTACTGTTAGAAAGGGTGCCACCATAAGCACATAAATTGCTTTGCAATGTTCACAGAAGATAAAATATAACCATAACTTTAATCTGATAGATTCCAGTTCACCCATTTTTACCAATTGCTTTATTTTATTAAAACCTCCTTCTCCTTTTATACCAAATTCATCCCTCAGTCATAGGTGATTCTAACATCTATGTATTTCTTAAATCCATTCACTTCTAACTTCACAGCCACTAACCTAGTCTGGTCTAGGCTCTAGACTACCTCATTTCTTGACTGAATTACTCCTATAGCCTGCTGAGCCACTCATACCCATTCCTTGCTTCCTCCTTAAATAGTTCATATCCCTTCCCAACCGTGGCTTTTGCAGATGCTGTTCCCTCCATCTGAGCTACTCTTAACCTACTCTAAACCAAATACCACCTCATCATCTTTCGGATCTTCATATAGATACCATTTTGTCAGAGAAGTCTTCCCCACAAATTAAATTATGATTCCCCAGTTATTCTTACTCATGTAATTTGCTTCTTACTATTCATAGCAACGACTATAATTTATCATATAGTCATGTATTAACTTCATATGTCAATCACACTGAACTCTAGGTTCTTTAAGGACAGAGATTACACCACATTTAATCACTATTGTATGCCCACTTTTAGCAGTTTGCCTGGCATATAGTATGCTCGGTAAGTATTTTAAATTAAAAAAAAATAAAATAAAAAAATAAAAAAACTATGTCATGTGGCTAGTGCTATGATAATTACATGTTTTAAATGCTTTGGGAACATAATTAAAGAACACTGATTTAAACGTATTTTAAAAATTAACTTCAATCTCTTCTAAATCATACCAAACTTTCCTCTTAACATTCATAGATCCCATCTGCCAATGTGCGAGAGGTATTTCTATACACAAATTGCACAGTGTAAGTATTCTTATTTATCACAATATTTAGATATGCCAAATTTTTCGATTGTTTAGTTTTATGGTCATAAATACTCAATCTCGTCCTCAAAAGACTCCAGTTCGTCAACGAAAATAGACACTCAAATTCACACATACTCATATATACAGTCTTACTAACAATAATGCCTAAAATAGTCTTATTTTAAAATTAGCAAGTCTAAATTATAGTCTAGACAAAATAGGAATTACCATTTATACTCATTTTATTTCTAGTTTCAAAGTATATGAAAACAAGTTTATAAAAACTTCTAACAAATTTAATCTGAATAAGTACATGGCAGTATAATAAGTGAAATACCATGGATTTTGCTAAATATTGAATATGTTATATGCTATATATTCAAGTTATCTATTAATGACTATTTCAGATCTCTAAATCATGAACATTAATTATTTATATAGAATGATTATATTTGTCTTTCATCAACAAATGTCAAATATCAATAATTTCAACACTTGAAATCCAAGTTCCAGGATTAACAAAGTCAATGATTGTATTATTACAACACATACTGGTTATAATAACTCTGAAAGCTCAAAGTAATTTGCTGAGGGCCACGGAGAGACTTAAATCCAGGCTTGTCAGATTCTATCACTCTACACAATGGCCAAATTGCAAATGGGTCACTTTTTGTATGATCTATTTAGACTACATTCCTATGCTTTCCATAATATTTAGGGAAATGACAATCATATTATATTTATATTACATATTATATTTATATGTAATTTTATATTAATATTTATATATTAAATATATAGTATCTGTCTATTATATTATTCTCTCTCTCGCTCTCTCTCTCATCCAGCCTCTCAGGCAGTCCTCTTGAATTCACTCCTTTTAAAATGATCTCAGAGCATCTACTTAATCTGTGAAAAAAAATCTCACAATCCTGCCCCACCAATTTATAGTCCTGTACCTATTGCCCCCTCTCCCCCTCTTTGTTCTCAGGGGAACTCTACTCACAGCTTTTCACATATTCAGGCTTGGACTACAGAGGAGATTCTAGAACCTCATGGCCCCTAAATTTCATCTGGTGGACATATATCAAGCTCAATTACAGTTCCTCTCACTTGGTTTAGACTAAAGGATGAGCACACTCCTTCCACTCCCACATGCTCAACAGGACCCCAACTTCAATCTCACACATAGGCTGGTGTAGACAGTAACTAATTCTGGCAGGATTCTTAACATCTTCTGAATGAGTAACTGATATGGACAAACCTATTTTACTAGTCTTTGTCTTTGGGATCTCTGGCAAAAGTGAGATAGAGCCTATTTTGATATCTTGTTGAATTTATAGTAATAAAAATATATGAAGAACTAGGAAAAAACACATCATTTTAAAAAATAAAAATAGGAGATCCTATCATTCACATGCTTTGATAAATGATAAAATTCTCATCCTGTCCCTTTTGCTTTCCTCCATCCTTAGCTTACTATTCCTGGGCATTTTGTCATGTGAACTTATAGTCTCTTAAAAATTAGAAGAAAAAAACACTCAGGAATATTAATGTATATAGGCATGACAAATCTTACTGATGTGATGAAAATATTTTAAAGCTGGTGATGATTTCACAACTTGAAAAATTTACTAAAAATTACTGATTTCTATAGAGTTGACCCTTAAACAACTGTGTAAGTCCACTTATATGCAGAATTTTTTTCAATAAATATATTAGAAAAATTGAGATTTTTGATATTTAAAAAAAAACTTGCAGATGAGCTGCATAGCCTAGAAATACAAAGAAATAAGGAAAAGTTGTTACTTTAAGAATACAGTATATAATATACAAAATATTTGTTAATCAAGTATTTATGTTATTGGTAAGACTTCCAATCAGTATCAGACTACCAGTAGTTGAGTTTCTGAGAAGTTGAAAGTTATATCCAGATTTTCGACAGTGCAGGGGATCAGCGACCCTAACCCCCACATTGTTCAAGTGTCAACTATACTTGAAATGGATGAATTATATGCTATGTACAATATACCTCATTAAAGTTAAGTTTTTAAATATGTCCTTCTATATTCTATAAGCCACCACAAAAAAAATTCCTGGGAAATATTATACAGTTTTCTAGAACTAAGGATATTTTTATTTGCTAGAATTAGTATAGACACAATCCGATCTGTTAGAATTATATTCAAGTATACAGCCAAGTACTGATGGGAACAAAAAGGAAAATTATAGCTAGAGGCTGACCTGACATTCTGTACAGGTACAAAAACTGGAGAACTGATCTAGAGCAAAGATTTGATGATCCAGGCAAGGAACTAATGCTGAGAGGGAGGAGGCTTCTCCTCTGCTGTCAAAGGCGGGGCATGAGGTGAAGTTACCAGGGATCAGAAAAGGAAAAAGGATGATAAAAGGATCAAGAGTTAAAAGATATGGGTCTTTGTCCTGATTCTGTTAGGGATTTCCTGACCTGAGTAATTCATTTTATCTGAGTCCCAGTTTTTGTTATCTATAAAATGAACCCTCAAATGACATATAATGATAATAACAATCCTTGCCTACCTCCCATAACTATTATAAAGATACAATAGGACAGTGTGTGTGAAGTATGCTGAAAAACACATTGTAGTATCAAGATGCTAACACTGCAAACAGGCTTAATGGGGAAACAAAAGATCTGCTTTTGCTTTGAAGGATTTAGCAGGTAATAGGACACTAGGCTGAAAATATCTTACCCTGACAGAGAATCCATATGAGTAACAGAGAGCACGTGTGCATGAACCACCATCAGACAACTTGTTAAAGGCTGGAGTCTGTAGGACCACAAATAGAAAAGTGGTCTCATCTGACTAAAAAAAGTTCCTAGAAATATTAGAATTTCTTAAAGGACATTAATAGTCTTTTTTTTTTAGTAAGAACAATGACTATTTTAGAGCTTTTCCAAAATTATATCTATAAATACATATGTGTACATATATACATATATATGAAAATAATTGTATTTCACATGGCACAATAGGTCTTCATACGGGTTGGTAGAAAAAACTCTGTATACCACCACCACGGGCCCTTCAAAGCAGTCACTCACACCACTACTAACAATTCCAATACCATCAACATCAATATTCCCAACAACCCCATCGCCACTAGCGACACACATAGACACACCTCTTGGCTATAAATTCCTAATTAAATTCTCTATGCTTGCTAAATAAACATGAAAAAAAAAAAAGGTATCTACACCAAGTAGGGAGAGATGCAGCATATCTTACTTAGAATTGAGCTTCCCTTCTTCCTTGATTCGCTATGGGACTTGTTAGTGCCACCCATGACCTTCCCTCTCCATGGAGACAGAGTACTGCCAGAATTGAGAGAGAAATCTAAATCTCATCAAATTTCTACCCTTTCCTTCTCAGGCTTAGTTTACTACTCTGGAAGAATTTATATTAACAACATCACTGTTCCTTTTAAAGTGGTGCTACAAACATATCCTAGTTCTTGAACCCAGCTGCGCATGTGCAACGTGATATTCCCAATGTAACAAAGTAGGAGAGAACTGGAGGAAGAGAGTCAACACCTGAGCACCCTTGGGCATTAGTCCCTCCTCTAGAAGAGTGTTCCCAGGTACAGGGAATAACAGTGCAAAGACTTGAGATTGTAAAGTGCATGGTGACCTGCTGCAGGACCAGCAAGGAGGGCACGGTGCGCTAGCTGAGTATGGCGGGAAATAAGATAGAGTGAGGAAAGCATTTAGGTCCAGGGAAAGTCAAAACAGGATTTTGAGCAGAGGACTGACATGACACGACTTACTGTTTTGTTTGTTTTTGTTTTGTTTTGTTTTATTTTATTCATTTATTCATGAGAGACACAAAGAGACAGAGAGAGAGAGAGGCAGAGACACAGGCAGAGGGGGAAGCAGGCTCCCTGCAAGATCCCGATGCAGGACTCGATCTCAGGACCCCAGGACCATACCCTGAGCCACAGGCAGACGCTCAACTATGGAACCACCCAGGCATCCCATCAGGACTTCTGTTTTAACAAGATAACCCTGGGCATCCACACTGAGGACACAGGGTAATAGTCAAGGTCACAGCAGGGAGGCTGCTGTGATGATTCAGTCACAACAGGACTGTAGCTCTGACCAAGGTGGTGGTGAAAGTGAAAGTGGCTGTAATGACATATTTTGAACCTATGCTCTTTACCTAACCTTCAACCTACCTTTGAGATTTTGTTTTGGGTAAAGGATGTATCAAGCTAACAATTATTTTGGTCATACTATAGGAACAAACACTTTTGTTCTTGTATCTCCTAAAAATTAAAAACAAAAGACAAATAAAAACCTATGTATCCCCCCCCACCAAAGTTTTGATTCCCACCCCCCATGGAGTTAAAGTTGACATCAGCATAAATTTATACAGAATTGCCAAAAATATAATTTCTGGCATATGTAAACAGTAAAATTTCAATACGTAACTTCTATTTCCCACCAGGATGGTTAATTTTATGTTTCAACTTCACTGGGCCACAAGGTATGCAGACTTTTGGTCCAACATTATCCTGGAACAGTTGTTTCTGGATGAGATCAACATTTGAATGAATAGAGCAGTTTGTCCTCCCTGAGGTAAGTGGGACTTTATCCAGTCAATTGAAGACCTGAATAGAACAAAAACGCTAATAGGGAACTCCTTCCTGACTGCCCTTATTTGGGATATTGGTCTCTTCCTGCCCTTGAACTAGAACTGAAACAATGGCTCTGCTTGGGTCCCAAGCCTGCTGGCTTTTGGACTGAAATTTATACCATTGGCTCTTCTGGATCTCCAGTTTGCCAAGAGCAGAATTTGGGATTTCTCTGCTTCCATAATCAAGAGTCAATTCCTTATTATCCCTCTTTTACTCTAAGATTTATTTATTCGTGAGAGACACAGAGAGAGAGGCAAAGACACAGGCAGAGGGAGAAGCAGGCTCCCTACAGGGAGCCCGATGCAGGACTTGATCCCAGGACTCCAGGATCATGCCCTGAGTCGAAGGCAGACACTCAACCACTGAGCCACCCAGGCATCCTACCATCATCCACTTTTAAAATAACTTAAGTTCAAGTGCCTCCTTACCAGTTGGAAAATTTATATAGTGACTTTTTCTTCTTTCTTCTTTGTGCAGTCTATCTTCCCACAGAAGTTAATCCCAAGATAGCATATGTTTATGTTAGGCAGTCTTTTATTGCTCACACCACTGTACTACTTGTGCAAGAAAATATTTCAAATTGCTGCTCTGTTCAGTGCCCAGGTGGATTCTACATCCATGCACAATGCATTACAGCAAGCTTTAGGACATATGAGAGATGCCTTTCTTCGCTAAAACGGGGACAGAGTAATTGTGAAAGGGCAGGGAGAAACGAGACTGAGAACACAGTCCAGATTTTGGAAACTGATGCCCTTTGAACCTTCCATGCTTTCCTAAGTGTTGAGGTACACCCCAGGAATACCTGTTTAAAGGCCCTGGAGCAGACCACCCATTTGAGCACTAAAGAACCTTCTATGTATCATCCTGGCCTAGCTGCTTGGTTCCACCCATTCTACCCTTGGAAATAAGGAGGGCAGCATTCTATTCAGGCAAATGTCTTTGTTCAGCACTCAGCTCACACTAAAGGACACCAACCCCAGCTTTAATAGGACACTCTGCTAGGGCAGTGTCTCCCCATAACTAGCCACACAGAACCACTGTGCTCTAGGCATCTGTAGGAGGGAGTAACACCACCTCTAAGATCAAAGTCAATGAGTAATTCTCAAAACCTCAGTTGAGAAAAACAATACACAGGAAAAGACTGAAGGACAAGTAGTTCATCCACTCTTCACCTCCCTGGGCCAAACCACATCCGCCGAGAATGGAGTACCTGAACAGAAATGTGCAGTTACTTTTACAAAATCTGCTTTGAAGCCATGCTATGAAAATAAATGTTTTAGGAGAATCAGCCTTACAAGACTTGATGATTTTCAAAACAAAACACAGTGTACTCTTTATGGGGAGTCCTAGGAGAAATTCTTGTCTGATGTTGGTGCCAAGAATACTTATAATCATCCTGAGCAACTGGCTTCTCTCTACTCCTACAAGAGCTTCCTCTTCTTGCTGGCTGACAAAGAGCTTAGCACCAAAGTTGTGGCTCTATGTCCTATGCTTAGGTCATTCTGACACACAGTTTAATTGCATACCTCATTCCATTCTATTCCCACCGTTTCTTCCTTGCTTTTTGAACTTTTACCGTGTCAAATATCATCTATTCCTTTCAGCAGCATAAAATTCCTTCTAGCAGGAGATAACAGACCTATAATTCCTAAATACGTACCTATGTGCTGAAGTTTTATCCTACAATCTCATGCTCCTTCCTATCCTTCTACATTCATGTACAGGGTCACTTCCCTTTAAAAGGTTGCCCTCTATTATGCTGAGTGAAATAAGTCAATTGGAGAAGGACAAACATTATATGGTCTCATTCATTTGGGGAATATAAATAATAGTGAAAGGGAATAGAGGGGAAGGGAGAAGAAATGGGTAGGAAATATCAGAAAGGGAGACAGAACATAAAGACTCCTAACTCTAGGAAACGAACTAGGGGTGGTGGAAGGGGAGGAGGGCAGGGAGTGGGGATGACTGGGTGGCAGGCACTGAGGGGGGCACTTGACGGGATGAGCACTGGGTGTTATTCTGTATGTTGGCAAATTGAACACCAATAAAAAATAAATTTATTATTACAATAAATAAATAAATAAATAAATAAATAAATAAATAAATAAATGGTTGCCCTCACCTTTTTTTAATGTTTGGAGTCATGACTATGCAATAGACTGTCATATTAAACCAGAGACACAGGGTAAAATAATTAGGGTCTCTAAAAGTAAATCAATATGAAACAGGGTCCAGCACTGAACAACAAAACAAAACAAAACAAACCAATCTGTTTCTAGGTTTTGATTAAGAATAATTTTCTGAGCTTCTACTTTGTGTCAGACACTAAGCTAGATGTAAAGAAAAGAAAAATAGGAATGGCTCATTCTGCAAAAAGACTACTATGGTCTGGGGAAGAGAAGGGAGGAATCGCTTAATGTCTATGTATCTAAAGGTAGGTAGATAGTATATCATTAACACAATCATCCAAGTCTATATAAGCCTATAGAAGTTATAAAAACAGAAGCCAATTAACAGAATAAAGATTTTATATTGACTGCCCTGGTTTAAGAGATGCCTTTGTATCCATCACTCTTGGTATAATAACTGAAGAAGTCTTCAATTTTGTGACTTAGGAGGACAACACAGATGAATTTAAGAAACAATAGACCCCACCCAATTCAATGAGGACTGCACACAGTTTACTGTACATACAGTTAACTAGAGAAAAACAGGTGTCAAACTAGAGCCCTTGAACAGTTAGGGCCAGGAGAACAGTTTCTAGTCCCATCCAGTTTTGATCTCTTGTCTTATACTGAGGAAATCTACCCAACCCACAGCAACTGGATCATTCTCGGGTATGGTTTTCATCCTCAATTTTGCAACAGATATCTGAATTCTTATGAACAGTCTAAAATCCATTTTTCAAAAGGCAAGGTCTGACCAAAGGGATACCTAGCTTGGATCCATGCAAAACTTTCAAGAACGTATTTTCTGTTTCATAATAGAACACATACCATGATTTACAGAAATATACTCATTATTTAGAATAGATAACACTGCATCTCTCAAAGATAACTTCCAAAGATAAGGGAACTCACCTTGACTCAACTCTCTGGAACATTTTATAACCTTTTTGCTAATAAAGGAAAGTACCTATAGCCTTTACAGAAAACTCTTAGCCCTTGGATAAAATGTTATGCAATTTTTGATTTTCAGCCACACTTAATTCATGTTCCCCATACTCCTAAGATCCAGGATCTGTGGGTTCTGTGTCCCCCACATTGTTCTTCTGACCCATGTCAATGCAAATAGGCTTCAATTTCTTATATTATTAAACACCCTGATTGCTGTTTGCTGAAAATTCTCAGACTGTGAAATTGCTTAAAATTAAAGTGTAGCCTCTTTATCAATTTTATTGCCCAGGAAACTAGACACCATTTATATACTTCCAATTAACCCTATTTAACACAGCTTCTTGGAGTAAGGCAATTCGAGGAATTCTCTATTGAATCATTTTACACATTTCCGTGTGGCTGACAAGTATACAGATGTATAGAAGAACCCTGCAAGAGTTCATGATGGCCCACTCACCACACTGACTGCAGTGACCACGCTTGCTACAGTGCCCTCCCCCGAGGCCCTGCAGCCATTCTTTTCTCATCTCCCTTTAAAATACTGCAAATTTTCTTCGCAGCAGTTCTCTTACCCACATTTGCCCATTTCACTTCCTAGGCATATCTTCCTGAAGCCTTTTAGCTCCAATTTGGAAACAGAACCATAATCCTACCACCTCTCAACCCCATAAAATGCCACCACCCTGGTCCACCATCACTTCTCCAGATTTCTGGACCCAGCCTCCTGATCTATTTACACCATGACTCCCTACGATCTGTTCTCCATGCAGCAAACAAGCAAATGCTTCCAAGGCTACCAGACCAATCATTATACCCCAGTACTCAAAACACTGCCCTGACTTCCCATCTCACTCTAACATCTAATTAATACCTGCCACGACCTCTGGCTCCCAGCTCCTCCTTTGTCACTCTTCTCCAGCTCTTCCAGTCTCTTTGCTATTCTTTAATTATGCCAAGCACCATGTTTTCTCAGGACCCTTGCACTAGCTGTTTTCTCTTCTTGGACACTCTTTCCCATGTATCCTTATATGGGAGGCTCATGCCCTCCCCCACTCCCTTTCTGGTCTCTATTCAACTATCACTCTGCCAAGAGGACTCCTGATGACCATGCTCCACACCATCCTCCCTTTGCCTTGCTTCATTGAACTTACAATGCCTGTCTTATCAGTTTATCAGCTTCTTGTTGGTCTCCTCCCACTCGAATATACTCTCACTGGAAGCAGAGAATGCATCTATCTTCTTCACTGCTGCATCCTAGAAGCCTAGCACAAAGCCTGGCCTATTGGTGAATGTAATCAATAATTGTTGAATGAATGAATCTTACATAGGATCCCCATCATTCTTAATTCCACAGCCCTAGTTTAAGAGAAAATAGTCTCACTGGGCTTTGTATTGTAACCTCCATACTAGTATTCCTGATTGTATACCCCTGCCCTTCCCATTTGTCTTCCAAATAGCTGCCAGAGTGATGTACTCTACAATCTGATCTTGTCTCTTCTGCTCAAAAATCGTCTCCAATGCCTACAGAATACAGGAAAACTTCCTCCGCATGTCACATAGTTTTTTGAGATGTGGCACCTGCCCATTGGCTAACCATCATCTCCTTCCATAGTCTCACAGACTAAATCACTTGTAACTCACTCATTTCCCAGAGACTTTGCACTTGCTCGTTTCTCCCCTAGACTCCCCACTTAGCAGCAGCTCATTTAAATGGTCCCAGTTCAGATGCCACCTCCTTAGTGAAGCCTTCCCTGATTATCCCAAGATAGCCTTAAACAGTCCTACTCCAGGATTCAATTCTTCCCTTCATATAATTTCAAGAAAGTACATTACTTTATTATATTGTTTTCAGGCCAGTCTCCTAGTGAACAGCAAATCCCTTGATGACATCTTATTAGCATATTCCTAACGCTTGACTGATAGTAAGTACTCGTTAAATGCCTCCTGAATTAACATATTAGTAGGCAAATAATAATACAAGACAATGTTACAGAACACTGTGCAAAAGGATCTGAGCAACTGGTGCTCTCAATTTGGGAGAAAAACACAATAAATTCAATTAGAGATTTAAGACAAATCTATAGTTATAGTTAGATCAACAATTCAAAAGATGGGGTTTTATTTTTTTTTTTTAAGAACCATTTTAGGCAGCTCCTTTTTTTAAAAGATTTTATTTATTTATTCATGAGAGACAGAGAGAGAGAGAAAGGTAGAGACACAGGCAGAGGGAGAGGCAAAGACACAGGCAGAGGGAGAGACAGAGACATAGGCAGAGGGAGAAGCATGCTCCATGCAGGGAGCCTGATCTGGGACTCGATCCTGGGTCTCCAGGATCACGCCCTGGGCTTAAGGCAGCACTAAACCGCTAAGCCACTGGGGCTGCCCAAAAGATGGGATTTTAAAAGAGAGATAAAAGAAAAAAAATGAGTCAATAACATCCCAATAACATCCCTCTATGCTAATTTTCAGTATTTTTCTCCTAGGTTATTTATTTATTCTATGGTGCCTGAAGAATGCTCCCATTCCCTTCTCATCCCTCAGTACCTCTGGAAACACATGAAGGCTTACACAAGAACCTATCATGAAAGCCTATTAAATTGTTTAAATAAAAACTACTATCAAGATATATGAAGAATACTTTAAAAACATTACTTAGATCCATAAAAAAGATTTGAGTAAATGGGAACATATACTCTGGCGACAGGTTGATTCAATTTCATAAATTCTCGATCTATAAACTTAATTCTTCCCCCAAAATATGATTTTTTCCTAGTACTAGACAATTTCTAAGGTTTATATAGAAAAAAAAAACATGTAAGAAGATGCAGGAAACTCCTGGAAGGAGGAATAAGAGGTGACAAGCCATACCAGATATTAAAACAAAACAAAACAAAAAAACTAGAGAGATACAAATCAAAACCACAATGAGATACCACCTCACACCAGTGAGAATGGGGCAAATTAACAAGGCAGGAAACCACAAATGTTGGAGAGGATGCGGAGAAAAGGGAACCCTCTTACACTGTTGGTGGGAATGTGAACTGGTGCAGCCACTCTGGAAAACTGTGTGGAGGTTCCTCAAAGAGTTGGGAATATACCTGCCCTACGACCCAGCAATTGCACTGTTGGGGATTTACCCCAAAGATACAAATGCAATGAAACGCCAGGACACCTGCACTCCGATGTTTATAGCAGCAATGGCCACGATAGCCAAACTGTGGAAGGAGCCTCAGTGTCCAACGAAAGATGAGTGGATAAAGAAGATGTGGTTTATGTATACAATGGAATATTACTCAGCCATTAGAAATGACAAATACCCATCATTTGCTTCAACGTGGATGGAACTGGAGGGTATTATGCTAAGTGAAGTAAGTCAGTCGGAGAAGGACAAACATTATATGTTCTCATTCATTTGGGGAATATAAATAATAGTGAAAGGGAATATAAGGGAAGGGAGAAGAAATGTGTGGGAAATATCAGAAAGGGAGACAGAACGTAAAGACTCCTAACTCTGGGAAACGAACTAGGGGTGGTAGAAGGGGAGGAGGGCGGGGGGTGGGAGTGAATGGGTGACGGGCACTGGGGGTTATTCTGTATGTTAGTAAATTGAACACCAATAAAAAATAAATTAAAAAAAAAACTAGAGAGATTAACAGTGTGGAACTAGTCAACAAACTAACAAGTAACAAAACAGAGCAAACCCCCCTAATAGTCCAAACTGCTTAAGGGGATTTAATAGAGGATGCTACCCTTTCATGCCACCTCTACCCTGGTCTAAGTAAACATCACCCTTCTCAAGAATTAACCTACAACAGGCAAAGAAAAGATACATAGCTCAAAAAATGTGTGGGGGGGCCACTAGATAGTTCTTGGGAAGAAATAAAATTGGATGTCTACTTCATTATTAAACTGAAATATGTGTGAATAAGGATAAAATCATTAAAATATATAAAAAGACACTGTTGAACCAGTTTTATAATCCCAAAGTGGATTAGGCTTTTTTGTTATTACATAAAATCCAGAAACAACAGAAGTAACATGACAAGTTTAATTACTTAAAACTTAAGAATTTCTTATCCCCAAAATGCAACAATATCAAAAGGCAGATGATAAAATAGGGGAAAATCATAAGGAAATATTAATTAATATATAAAGAGCTCCTAAAAATCAAGACCAAAAAAAAAAATCAAGACCAAAACTCAAAAGTGAGCTGGAAAAAAAATAATTAACAGACTGTTCACAGAAGAGGAAAATATAGGTAAACTTGCAAAAAGATGCTCAATCTAAACTATGAGATGATACTTTTTACCTAGAAGATTAGCAAAAAAAAATCAAAATGTTTGCTGGTGGGCTTAGGAATAAGGAAACAGGTGTTCTCATTCAGTGTTGTTGGGAGTACAAACGGGCACACTTCTGTCACTAGCAATTCAATAAGAGCTATCAAAATTTTAAGCCCACACACCCTGTGACCCAGGCATTCTGCTTTTAGAAATCTTTCCTACAAACTAAATGCCACATAACAACTCCTCCCTAACCACCCTGGCTCCATCTACACCAATCCCATCTCCTTGCTTATTCTCTCTAGGAAACCGCTTACACACACATACCACCTAAGGAGCAACCATCCCTAACCCCCCCCCCCCCGGTCCCTGTCAAAGGATTTTCATCTTATTTGCTGCTAGATTCTTGCTCCTTTTTCCCCCTCCACCTCACTTTTCTCTTTTCCTGCCAGAAAGTCACGTACTATGTCTAGTAGGTCCTCCTGCATGGACTCCTGAAGTCTTTCACTCCTTCAGTACCCCTGCTCATATGTCACTGTGATACTGACTTGCAACTCAAGTCAATTGAATAAGCATTTAAGAGACTAAGAGTAAAAACTGAGATCCTTCCAAAAAGTTTCACTATAAAAATCACTTATCTAAACATGAGGAAGAAAGGATGATCATCATTAGAAGAAAGTCTGCTAAGCAGGTGAAATACACACACATAAACTACACACAGAATTTCTCTAAACTCCTAACACCAGAGAGACAAATCATGGTAATGAGTTAACAACTGCTGGGCAACATGAGCACCTTGCAGACGCTGCACTAAGCAGGTCCATGTACGACTGCGTGATTTAACACTCACAATAACTCTATGAGGCAGGAACTGTTAGTTACTCTCATTTTTACAGTTGAGGACAATGATATATGAAGAGACTATGTGAACTGTCCAAGGTCCACAAGTGAGTAAGTGGCAGAGCAAGGATAGGAACCAGCCTGCCTGCCCTAGAGCCCAGGCTCTCCACCACCAGTAGACAGTCTCCTTTAAGCCCTAATTATTTGATGGGAAAGGTAGGAAGTATCGACCAAGAGCTTGCACAGGATGGAACAGAACACTGATACTAAGTTAAAGATCACGCATAACATGGCAGGAATTTTTTTTTTTAATTCATAAATACCGCTTTCTGTTTCAAGGCACCAATTCTAAGAACTGACTGACCCAGATATTCTATGCCAGGCAGGACCGGTTTGTATAAATGATGCCTCTCACTAGCTTTATCTTTCTTCCCTCCCTCCCAAACTGAAATTCCTTGCCCATTTCTCATATGTTCATTTTCTGGTTCACTCTTATCTCTCTCTATTGAGCTGTGCTCGCTGGTGATGTCGTCCATCATTTCCCTGTCCCCTTCCCAGGGCCAGAGCTCCCTAAGCTCAAGCTCCCAGTCTCCCCGAAGAACACTCCAACCTGCTCCCCTCAGGCTCAAGCGACAGACAGGTCTGTTTCCATCCTCTATTCTTCATCTAAATTTTGACAACTCTACCTTGAGAAAAATACTCATGGGCTCTGATGTCCATCTCACTTTTCTTTTACGTCATTTCCAGAGCAAAATGCCTGATTATAACTTTTTCACAGTACTCCAAATGTTTCAACAGCTGCACTTACCTAGGGGGGAAAATCCTCAAGATTGCAGTTTAGGTAGACGAGTCAGAAAATAAGTATAAAAACAGTGAGCTAAAAACACCGCATGGAGCCAAGTGATCTAAACATCATGAATACGTTCAGTAAATGGAAACCCCAAATATGAAGGTGACAGCAGGATAAACATTCTTCACTTTCACCACTGCGCACATCACCATCTCTCATGCTCTGCATCTACTAATGTGTTGGTCTGTTTGCTCCTCCCGTTTCTACCAGATCATTAGTTCCATGAAGGCAAGATGCAGATGGTTTTATTCTCCAGCGCCCAGAGCTGTGCCTGAAGCATAGGGAGTGCTTAAGAAGCACTTGCTTAGTGAGTGAGCCAATGAAGTGAGTTTCTTTTTTACCTCATCATCTCTCACTGAAGATCTATTTGCTTTCATGCTCTGGCCAACTGATCTAGAGATTAGCCTTACAACTCCTCCTTCAGTTACATCGGAGGTGGAGAGGCACCTGACCAGATCCAATTCTCAGATGCACAAAACTTAACTCACTGCTCCCTAAACACATGTTTCCTGATTCTTTTGGAAAAAAAAAAGAAAAAAGTAGGAAGAAGCACAGCAGAAATCGTACCTCGGCGATGGATGGGACTGATTACAGATAGAGCTTTTTAATAAGCTACTTTTTCACCAACATGAACACAGCTTATCCATTCATATCCCCACTAATTAATAAAATGATTGTATCCTTTGTAAAGAGCACAAAGCTAATTGTCAAATAAAAAAGAAATAAAAGTTTTATGAGGAATAAAGCACCAAAGGACCATGGGGTTCTTTACACTCCAAGTTTTTTTTTTTAATTTTTTTATTTATTTATGATAGTCATACAGAGAGAGAGAGAGAGGCAGAGACATTGGCAGAGGGAGAAGCAGGCTCCATGCACTGGGAGCCCGACATGGGACTCGATCCCGGGTCTCCAGGATCCCGCCCTGGGCCAAAGGCAGACGCTAAACTGCTGCACCACCCAGGGATCCCATTCTTTACACTCTAGATAGGATTTTCACAGGCACTTCAGTGACCTCCATCCTAAATTCTCTCTAGGTCTAAACTGATTGATTCAGATTACATTTCCTGGCTTCATTTCCTTGTGATGACTTTGAATGTCAAAGTGTACCCTCAAGGGTAAACGGGCTGGGTGAGAAGCAAACGTTTTATGTGGTTATGTACTGAGCAACTGCTCTCCTTCCCTGCTGAATACAGACTTTTGATTTAATTAAACCTGAGCAGAGACTCCATTTTGGCTATATCTAGACCCTATTAATGATCTCCCACCTTTCAGTAATAATAAACTGCCACTTGGCTCTTCTGATATGTATTCCCATCTCCCCCACCCAAAGGTCCCTGGTCTTTTTCTTCACGTCTTCATGTTCCGTTTCACCACCACCACTACCACCACCATCACCCAAGCCATCTCCCTGCTGACACACCATCAGATCTCCAGGTTCTGGCTCTGTCTGGAATGCCCTTTCTACCCCCTGCCTTATCTGCATATATCGACAGCCTTAGAATCTCTGTAATCCTCTGTCTCATAACCAGGTCATTCACACGTGAAACAAATCCTTACTGGTTTGTGGCTTTTAAAAAAATCTTTCCTTCCTGGGAACCTAAAACAATGCTTTATTTAGAAAAGACATTTAATAAGTTCTTGTTGTTTACTCTACGGAAACTCATCTGGAGACAAACATTTCTGGGGGCTCTCCATAGAATTTCTAATGGATTGCATCAGGATGGCTGCCAATCTCTCTTCCTTCTCAGTTTAACTCATAGAGTCACATTATTCTGAAAAACTTAAGTTCTCCACATACAGCAGGAGCTGCCAATACCAGCACCATAGGTTTTACATGGTGATTCCCATCAAGGATTACTGGGTATCATCTAGATATCGGTATCCGGCAGTCCACTTAAACCAGGCCTTGAGATACAGAGATGAACATACAGTCCCTGCCCTCAAAGAACAAAATGTCTATTTGGGGAAAAAGAACGGTAGACAAATAATCACAATACCATTTGTAAAGCCCTGTGATATCTTTGTACCGAGGGATATCAGAGGACAGACACTGCCTACCTAGTTCTGCTCTGCACACGAGGTCAGTGAAGGTGGTGAGTGTCACAAAGCATCCTTGAGAGGCCTTGAAAGTCAGTCTGAAGAGAGGAGAAACATTTTAAGCCGAGGAACCGGCACAGGCAAAGGCACTGGGTTCAGTGAGAGCAGTGGATATTTCTAAGCACTGCAGTAGGTTTGGTGCTTCTGAAACACTCCATAGGAGCTGCAGAAAAAGAGGCAAAACCAGCAAACACAGACCGCATATAATAACTGGCTTGCTGTGCAGGGCCAAGGGATTTTGTCTTTAACCCACGATTAGTTCCCTAGACACCATGCAACCCAGACCACACATTGAGGATTCCAGGGAACAGTTTTTCCAAAGAAGGGAACACTCATTTTGTGAATCACAATAGTACAAACAAGTTTAGCTAATTAATCTCTTTTGTTCAGTCGGGTAACAACAGAACAGAAGCTACGGATACTGTTTTGGAAAACTGTAAGGTACACATTACAAGGATGGCGAAGATGCCTTTTCAGGAAAAGAACTCATCAGTGGAATAAGCAGAAACAAGACCAAGAAAACAGCTTTTCAACTGGATCCTTTCACAACCCATGTGAAACAGTAAGATCACCAGCAAAGCATCAAGACAAACTCCAGGAAGCATAACCAGAGCCTGAATGCCCTGTCCTGGGCGATGGCAGCGTCCAGCTGTTTTACCACCAGATCCCTGCTGCATGGCATTTGGATGGACGCAACAGGTGCTCAATAAGTATCAGTTGAATAAATGGATGAATCAATCCATAAATATCACACCCTCCCAAAAAACTGATCAGTTCAATAGTTGAGATGCAGGAGGAAAAAACTAAGCACAGTATTTGTAAAATTCTTAAAATGTTCACAAGGAGAGCAAAACTGCAATGTAAAAAAATGCATTTCTACATAAACATGAACAACTTTCCACTAATATTGGCTTGATGTGACTCACGCTGACTGGTACAGCCACGTAATCTGCATGAAATGAACCCAGAAATAATGGACACCAGTGAGTTAGATGCCACAAAGCAGTTTTGTGAGCAATGAATGACACAGTAAGCATCAGCTGTGTATCGTGGAAAGGGTCCCACACCAGAAATGGAAAAAGAATCTGAGTAAATCCATGCACACTGCACCAAAACATCTTACCCAGGTGCTAACGGGACCTCCAACCCTGGGGAGGGCACTTAGCCTCCCTGAGCCTCAGCTTCCCTACCTAGGCAATGAGAGGGTTGATAAGACACTCCTCAAGGTCTTTTTTTTTTTTTTTTTTGAAAGTTAGGAGAAACATTTCAAAATGCACCAGGGTAAGCAGGTAATCAGAGTCATGATTCTATGATCAAGGGAATGTACAGCCTACCTCCTCTCCAAGAATATCTAACCTGGATCAATTGCCTTAAAAATTACCATCCAACTAGTAAAAAAAGAAGTAAAAATAACAGTTCATCCTTTTCAATAGTTGAGGGAGCCTTCTGAGATTGTCTGGCCCAAGCCCAAGGTAGCAGATAGGAGTCTGAGTTTCCCAGCAGTTGGTGCCTGGGGCTGCCCTGGAAGCCAGGGTCCTGAAGGCGTCCCACCGTGCCTAGCTGTCTTCTCCATCTCCAGACACTCATTCCCTCTGACACTCACAGGAGGTCCCCAGTGGGAGACCAACAGGAAAAATATAAGTAAGGAAATTCCTGCTGCATTACAAGATGTCTACTTTCTATAAGAATGGCTGCTGGCTCACACAGGCCAGGAGGTCATTGAGCAGATGCCTCATTATAAGGGTCAAGGATTCCTATTAGCAAGAAGGCTCCTGAAACATGCCATTATGTGTTTTTAACAATTTCTTGGATCTTCAGACTCAGGAGCCAACAGCTTGCCTGGAAAATTAAATGCTAAATAAAGGGAAGAATTTCCCCTTTCGTCTTGCATTATTTTGGGGCTGTGATTTGGTTCTCCTCCAAAATCCTGCCATCTCTCTCCACAACCCAAGAGATATAACTTGCAGCATAAACATTTATGACAGTCTGGCTAGATTATTATGCTCCTGAGGACATGATTTTCTTCTGCAAAGCTGTCTGGTGACTATGGTCCTAGATGAATTCAATAGGGAGGCACAGATCAAAAATGCAATATTTGACACAGCTCATGAAGCATTTCTTCTATTTTATACAATCCAAGTTGCCAATTGAATAGCAAGTTCCTTTCAAAGTAGATCACCCTCGTGTTAGAAGTGGTCTTGAATCTCTGTTAAAGAACAGTCCTCTCCCTAAGCAGCTTTATGTGGGAGTTATACATTCCTCTTTTTCCTCTGTTCAAAAAAGAGGCTCACAGAGAGATGGTAAAGGAACTACATTAATTATACTGGAAAAAGCAACAGAAAAATTCAGCCAACATCCCTAATAATGTGGTTCATCCAATTCCCAAAGAAACTCTGTGTCACATAATCACAGATTTTTTTCTACTCTGTAAAAATAGGCTCTATAAACTCCCCCACTTAATACAAAGACCTTTCAGGTAGTAAACATGTCAAGATTTGAGGACAGTCCAACCTAGACCGACCTAGAATGTCATTAATTAAAATGCAAAACTGATTCTATTTCTGGTCTTGGTAATCAACTATGGAAAATAGTTTCAATGACAAGAATGCCTGCAGAAGCATGAGGTTGTATTGGTATTAATGGGGGCAATTTCTTTCCCCATAAACAGGATTGCATATTGAACTCTGGAGTTCGGCTCCTAAGAGAGAAGCTGCAACCAAGTCTTCGTTAGCTATCAACTTCCACTGCCTGAGTTACTACATGTACACACATGCAGGCTCACAGACAGAAACACACATAAAGCCGAAGATGGAGAGAATAGAGATGAAGAGGATCAACAGGGAATACTGGTTTACAACAGAAGCTGCAGGTTCCAAACTAAACCACCACCAAAAGAGAAAGTAAAAGCACAGTTTCAACCAACCACAGCTGTCATTAAGGAGTGTGAAAAATGAATAAGTGCATCTACACCAATCTCAGAGCTTCCAGACCCATTTCAAATCAGCAACATGGGTTTCAAGGTGCAGCAGCTAAATTAATACACATGAATTAAAATGTGGTGATTTCATCAACCAAGAGGCTACTGGCTCCACTCAGCACCTCTTTTTATCAATTTTCCCCCCTGCAGTTGTTTTCTATGCTGCCTCAGAGACCCTGCAAAGGAATTAACAGGACACCATGCTGTGAGACAAGAAGATGCTGTAGAACGCATTATCCCAATTCAAAGAAATTCCCAAAGGCGTTATCTGGAGGAGGGGTGTAAGAAGTGGGGAAATCCCTACAAAAAAAAAAAAAAAGCAGCAGCAGCAGCTAGAAGATGCTGAGCAACAGCTTAGGAATTCTGTTCCTACTTTCTAAATGAGCATGCTGCAACTATTAAAAGTATACTCACATAACAGTCATAAGTAAACAGTACATTTGTGTATATGCTTGCATATATATGTATTACGTATACACACACACACAATTCTGCTTGCATGGGCAAACATTCTGCTCAGCAAGACAAAGAAGCCTAAGGAATTTTTTTTCCCTCTCAAAGCTAAAGTTGCTACTAATTAAAAGGAAATATTTTCAAATGCATCCAAAATTGCTTGCAGTGTGAAGTACGGAGCCTATTTCCATGACATACAAGCTGATTCTACTCTTTCCATATTGGGGAATACTTCAAATTGTGTTGCCAGGCACCTGATAAAAATCCTTGCAACTGGAGGGGGCAAAAAAGAGTAAGCAAAGTAAGAAGATACCATTAAGGATGAAAGTAAACAAGTAAGCTTGAAAGAACAATCAAAGGAAGCCAAGAAGTCTACTGGTCAGATCACAACACTGCTGTGAGCCACAGCTGAGTGTAGGAAAGAGAGGGGATATTAGAACGGCTCATCCAAACAATGCTGAAAGTATTTCAAACGTTACTTGAGGATTCAGGGACTATGGTCTGCAAGGGTCTTAATTTGTTTTGTTGTCATTAACCTGATATGCTGGTTTCACTCTGAAACGGGGCTATCATGTAAACATCCACAAATTCTTGCTCTTTATTTAAATGTATGCTTTCATGTAAGAACCCGCCACCAAATTTATCTACTTTGAACCCAGGGAATGGAATAAAAGCATATGCCGGATGTCATCACCACTATTTTAAGAAAAATCCACACAGGCAGTGGAAATAAAAGTGGTGAGAATGAGCAAGACAGTTAAGGAACTTTATATTCCAAAACTCCCAATCAACAGGGAGAACGACCAGAAATTTCCTACCACCTTTTTCTTCTCTCATTTGTTACAAAAAAAAAAAATCACATTTATTAGTGCAGTATCTTACAAATCACAGACTGAATTACATTTGATCGGAACCCTTCCTAAAGTGAAATGGACCAGAACTGGAAATACACACACACACACACACACACACAAAGACGACAACCCAGCTCCATCCCAAGGCTGGAGAAGAACTAAGGAGAACTACAACTGGGAAGCTGCTTCTTTGGAATGCCAAAATAATTCAACACACCTGCTACCAAAAACCAAAAGAGAAAAGAAAATCTTATACAGAGAGCTCCTCCCATCAAGCACCATTGAGAGCTACATCCAAATGCTCTTGGCTCCCTTTGGGCTGCAAGAGGCAGGGAGCCGGGAACAGACCTGAGCTGTGGTTCCGTCCGCAGCGAGCCTCAGGGTACCAGGTGAAGAATCAGGGCACGCTTCCAAGAGGGGTGCCCCAGAATCCGCCGGCTGCACGCTCTTCCCCGGAAACCTGCTTATTTTCACTTAGAGAAGTCCCACCTTTCCAGTAGCCTCAAAGCATCTCCCCCTCCCGGGAGGATGAAACTATGCTGTCCGCTTCAACATGTTCCTATGCTGTCTGCCCCGCCAGCCTCCCAACAGGATGTAAAGCACGGTTCGCCGCGCAGGCACCCTGCGATTCCACCGGCAAAGCGGCAGTGAGGTCATGAATCAGCCCATCCGCCGGTGCAGGATTCCTCCCGCCGCCAACCGACTGCCCAAGTGCAAAGCCCACAGGACCGGGCCCCCGGGACTCGGAGCAGGTGCTCCAAACGCCCCCCCCCCCCCCGCCCCCGCCCCGGCACAGGCACAGGCTCCGACACAACTCACGGGGGCCGCCGGGCTTCACCTGGGAAGACGGGAGAGTTTGCTTCGCGGGCCGCCCAGCCCCGGCCCCGCCGGTCCCAGAGCGCCCCCGGCACCCCAGGACTCATCTTGCCCAGATTTGTCGGTCCCCCTCCCCCCAACACTCCCGGCCGGCGCTGCGGTTCACTGCCGTGCACACTCCCGGCTGCCGCTTCAAGGACAAAGAGGGAGAGCGCTAAGGTTTCCATCACAGCCGAGAAGCTGGGGGTGGGGGGGATGGAAAAAATTAAAAATTAAGATTTAAAAAAAAAAAAAAGCCCAAACGGTCCGGACAATGAGCCCTGGCGTGTTAGTTAGCTGGATCACCCCAGACATGGCTCCAAGAGAAAAGGAGAAACGCAGAGGGAAGGTCACTACAGCTGAGCTGGGAAGAGAGCGAGCGAGCCGGAGCCTCCCGTTCACTGCCGCAGGAGCAGCTCGCTGGAGGCAAGCACTTACCATAAAAATAGGAAGAGTCCAAAGAAGGAGAAGGGAGCCTTTCTCGGTGTCTCCGGCAGAAAGAAATGCAGGCGAGGCCGAGGATGAGGCCGGCAAAGTGTTGACAGGCGACGAAGCCACCACACACAAGTCCTCTTCCGCGTCCCCTCGGCCTGCACGCACCGTGCGCGCTGGGAAAGCCCGAGAAGTCGGGGCAGGACCGGCTCCGAGGGCGAGGGCGAGGGCGAGGGCGAGGGCGAGCGAGCCGGGGAGGAAGCAGCCTGCTGGGTCCCCCCCGGCGCCTCGGAGCCTCGCGCGGCCCGGCCTCCCGCCGTGCAGGGGCGGCCGCGGCGGGGTGGGCTGGGCCCCGGGGTCGGGACGCGCGGGGAGAGGGGCCCCTCCGGAGTGGAGGGCACTGGCGGCCGGCGAGGGTGTCGGTGTTCCACATCAGTGCTGGGGCGGCCAATCAGCCCCGTGGGGGCCGCGGCGGGGCTGCGAGAGCGCGGGGACCGCGGGTTCCAGAGGGGCAGCACACCCCTGCCTCCGGCAGAACTTCCGCGGGACTGGCATCTCCCTCTCCATCCAGTTGCTGATAATATGCGCTGGTTTTTAAAAACAAGTTCTCAAGCCCTGTCGCGACACCAGAGGCTCAGGAAGTTTCCTGTGCACCCCCCCCCCCCCCACACACACACACACCACACACCCACACACACAGCATCTCTGCAAGATGCTGGACCTGAAACCCACCCTGAAGATCTCCTGGCATCTCCAAGCCAGACAAGCCTGCTAACGTGCACAGAGAGGTCACCCTGAGTACAGGAATGTCGCTTCTTTATGGCCAAGGCACAGGATGAGAGGACAAGGCACTTGTCTCCCTCTTACACAAGGGAAAGATTTAGGCAGAAAAGGGTCAAAAGGTCTCTCCAGAAGCTTGCCTCTCTGTTCCTTCATTTTCTTGGGCAATATAGGCACAGAAGTAATTGTTAGAGATGAACGTACAAAGACGGCTAAACGTTCCCCTGGAGGGCTCTTCAATCACCCTTAAAACAGGGAACTTGTGGTTTTGGGTGAACGACACCGCATAATAGTTCACAAGCACACTGTAGTGTGAGAAGCCAAGCTGGACTGATGAAGAGGGACAGGAGGAAACCCCTTCATGGGGACAGAGGGTGAGTAGACAAGCTGACACTCCTCCCTCTTGCATTTTCTCCCCATTCCATTTTCATACTGAACCTACCAACTTAGCACCTACACATGAACCTATTTTGGGTTGTGACAATTAGGGGAGTAGGTTCTAGAGTCAAATGCCAGTCAAACAGGACTCCATGCTAACACTTTAGAACTTTTTTTTTTTTTTTAAACGTGGGGAGATGGTCTCGGTTCACCTTGTCATCCTTGCAAGAAAGACCACTTTCCTTGTGCTAGCCAAGACTTACTGGGGAGACACACATGCTCCGAGGCTGGCTTTACAGGTGGCTGACGCAATACAGAGGGTTTCACTTTAGTGCTATCTTTCCCTAGAAATTAAAGTATCACCTGGGCATTTTGTGGTGCTCTCTACCCAGAGGCAAACTAACTTTGGGGAGCCTGAATCCCACAGCTTAAAAGGAAGGGCTGGGCTCCAAGGTGGCAGTTAACTCACCACCCAAATGAGTCACAGCAGGAAGCCATAAAAAAAAAAAATTCCACAAAGATGAACATAATAAGATGGAATTTCTGAAGTGAAGAAAGGACAGTTTGCCAGGGTAAGCCTATGTACATTCAGGAAGGAAAACCTGGAGGGCAGAGTCCCAAATCCCGTTCCATTATGCACCTCAGTTCACCTTCAACCAGCAGACATTTAAAGAACAGTCAACTAGGTTTCAGAGCTACAGAGATGAAAGCGGCAAACCCTGCTTTCAAGATGTGTAGAGTCTCATGGACACATTTTTTTTAAATATTTTATTTTATTTATCCATGAGAGACACACAGAGAGAGGCAGAGACACAAGCAGAGGGAGAAGCAGGCTCCCTGCGGGGAGCCTGATGTGGGACACAATCCCAGGTGTGGGACTTGATCCCAGGACCCAGGGATCACAACCTGAGCCCAAGGCAGAGGTCAACCGCTGAGCCCCCCAGGCGTCCTTCACGGACACATTTAAATCCTCTTTTCAAAATTTCAACACTGTTACTCTGGCCAAGACTGAAAGCGTCCTACTATCTTCATTCACATCCCTCCAACGAAACCAAGCCATGAAGTTGCACTTCAGACTCAAAGTTCTAAATTAGCTTAATAAGGTGTTTTCCATAACCCAAACCTCAGGAAATATGAATGTGCATGTTATTTTTTTAAAATCTCATTAAAATATAAAAGGTTTTTTAACTAAATGTTTGCTTTTATCAGCATCAACAGCTTCTGACACTGCAAAAACACGGGCAGCATAACAAAGAATATATTTAATAAGGGAATATTATTTAAAGCTCCCAAAGTAATTGAGATTAATACTGTTTATGGAACAGGTTCAATAGCTTGACTACACAGGGTGATAATGAAGCATGAAAACGATAAAACTGCAGAAGTACAAATGATTTAGATTAAATAATTGCACATCTATATAACATATAACAATTAGGTCAATGAAAATGGGTATTCCAGTCACTTACCCTGATGCAATTAAATTTTAAAGTTTGGCCACTACTCCCTTCCTCTCTCCTCAAAAGATGATAGAGCCACCTTCCATTTCAGATAGCAACAAATGCCAATCAAATTTTGTGAAGGACAAAATATCTAAGTCAATTAAACTTGGGACAATTTCTGGGACTGTATCTTGGCTCATAGGTATAACACCAGTATTGAATGCATCAGAGGTTCTCAATAAGAATTTTTAGATGGCCATTTGAATGACCAAGAGAATCTGCCCTAAGTTCTACAATGGCATGATTTAATACTTTTTTTTTCGAAGACTAGAAGGTAATTTAAATCATGTACCTATACCTGCTATTTGTTTTAAAAGAAAAAAAAAAAGATAGCTTTTTCAGGAAATTTGCTTCATAAAAGCCTGCTGACAGAGCTTAATGAAATCTGAAAGACCAGGATTCCTAAACCTTAGTCTTTTAATCCTGAAATGATTCTACTTTCCATAACCAGCCTGAAGATAAAAAGTAAAAACATACCTATTTTCTAGATGACCAAGAGGGTAAATGGAAGGAACTAATACATACTGAGCCCTACCTGGTGTCAGACTTTATTCAAGTGGCCTCACATACACGTCTTCACAGCACTCCCAGGACATGAACAGAATTATGTCCATTGCAGCAATTGGGCATCACGGAGGCTGAAGGAGCCTGCTTGCCCTTGAGGTAATACTAGTACATTAACCACCAGAACAGCCTCAAAATGCTGCTGCTTCTCCATGGAAACCCAGGACTTGGAAATATAGGAGAGAACCCCCCAAAATCTTTTTGACTAAACAGATCAGAGGACTTGGGGATTCTTCCCACAGTGTTATATGAATCTGGGTGAAGTAGGAATGAGACAAGTTCGTGTTAAAGCAGAAACACTCATTTTACCCCAGATTAAACATAACCCTTTTGTGCAACAGAAATGAATTCTTAATGCTTATAATTTGAAGAGCAAGCCATTAACATTTGTTATCTAATACCTAAATTCTCCTTCAGCATTCAGTGGGAAGCCTGAAATGGAAAGAGACTAAGTTGCTCTGCTAATGTTTCCCTACCAGAGGTCACTGGATGAGAATAATTTCTGCAAAGTGCTTAGTAGGTGGGCTTTCAAACAACAGCAGTTTCAAATACATAAAAGGTAAATAATCTGTAAAACATAAATTTAGGGGGATCCCTGGGTGGCTCAGTGGTTTAGTGCCTGCCTTTAGTCCAGAGCGTGATTCTGGAGCCCCAGGATCGAGTCCCACTTCAGGCTCCCTGCATTCTCCCTCTGCCTGTGTCTCTGCCTCTCATTCTCTGTGTCTCTCATGAGTAAATAAATAAAATCTTTAAAAAAAACAAAAATGCAAAAAACATAAATTTAGTCATAGCATTCACATCTTCAAAAATGTGTTTGTACCAGCATTTCTTAGCCAGAAGAATCCTATGGGATCAACAATCATATCACACAGTGAGGATCCCTAAGATCACAGACCTAAAACTTTCCCTTTTTAAAGACAGAAAAATAAATCAATGGTTGGCTTGAAGAATCAGAGAATTGAGTCTGGGGAGATGAAAACAAGGGGTGTGGTGTGTGTGTGTGTGTGTGTACAAATGGAAAACCAGTATGTGTATCCCAACATCCAACTGGTACGTCTTCACATCCAAATCCAATTAGTCTTTTAAGCCTCACTAACGTTACCCCAACAGTTCTCCTCAATGTGTAATTAGCCATGACAATCAATTCAGGGGCTTGTTCCTTCTCCTAAACTATTATAATAATTTCTGACTTTTCCCTTGTCCCAATCCTGTGACCCCTTGCCAATAGCATTTGCTTTCTAAAACATAGCAAAAGTATACTCATACCACTGCCTCGCTTAAAAACACCCTGGCATTCTCAGGCCAAATACAGCACTTCCTGAGCCTGGCACTCAAGGCCCATTACAGTTGGACTTCAATCTACCAGCATCATTTCCCATCATTCCTTCTTGCATTTCCTATGCTCTGTACACACCCAATTACCATGATAAAATGATGGGCTATTTGAGGAACAGTAAGTATGTTTTTCCTAGAACAACCTTCTCTCCCTGGAGAAAGCCTACTATTCATCCTTTAAAGCCCAGTGTATGGTTCTGTTCTTGGTGAAGCTTTCCCAAAGTGACTTAATCACATTTTCCTCTGTATTTTCATAGCATTATTTCTAGTCTTGTATAGTAACATTGTACTAAAACAATCTGTATCTTTTAACCTATTTGAGATCCTCTGATAGTCCCAGGGTCTGCCACACAATAGGAGCTCTATATATTCATGAGCGAGTCCATTTTTTATACCTCTTTTTTACAGGCAAAAGCATTTTGAAGAAGGCACAAATTTGTTTTCTGGATGTCTGAGGGACTACAGGCTTATGGGCCATATATACCTCCTCCTTCTATGGGGAGTCTCTGTGGTTTAAGGCAAGGACTCTGATTCTAATTCAGGGTTAAGCCAAGTCCCAACCTTGTTCCTTGCATCACCTCAGGTAATCTCATAACCTAAACGAGAAGAATAAAACAAGTTCTGCTTACCTTTGAGGGGTCTCCTGAGCCACAAATGAGGAACCAGGTAGTGTACCTTGCAAACTATAAAACTAAATGGTAGTGGGCAGAGTTATTGCCACTGTTATCATCGTTGCTTGATCGTTGTCAATATTCCATCAAAGCCATCACAAAATTCAAGACAAACATCTTCTGAAAGGCAGCCTAGGAGGCCAGTGACTCAGCACTTCTTCATTCCAAGTGCCTTGCTCAGTCCTGCCAGCCTGCAGTGAGGGGCAGTGGAAGAATCAGAAGGCCTGGGCTCAGGTCCTAAAAACCTTGTCCCTCACCCCCAGGTCCCTCCACCTAGGAGATGGGAGTCACAATGCCTATCTCACTAAGCTGCTGCAGGAGATGGGATAGATGCATTTGCAGGAGATGGGATAGATGCATTTATACGCAGTCTACATAAGTCTGAGTCTCTAATAAGCATTCCATTACTGGTTAGAAAAGTTGGCCATCTATCCCTCACTCTACAGTATCTACATACAGCCAACCACTGGCTCTCTTTCTGTTTCTTGAACTCACTGAGCTCATTCCCACCATAAGATCTGTGTATGTGTTTCCTCTGCCTGGAATCCCTCTTCTTGAGATCCAAGCATGGCCTCTCATCCAAAGGGCTTCCCTGACTCCGTCAATCATTTTCCAGCACATTACTATCTACTCTTCTCACATCTATCTCTATCTGTAACCATCTTATTTGATTATTGATTTAACATTTGTCCTCCGCATTATAAAGTAGGCTCCCTTTGGGCAAGGATGGTCTCTTGGGCCTACTGTGTCCCCAGAGCCCAAAAGTAAGTGTCCAGAACATGATATGTACTCTATATACATTTCTTGAATATTTATTGCATGAACAATATGTATATACTGTTTAACTGCTCCTATGTTCTCTACATGTATACAAAATTCTAATCATCCTTGACTATTGAAGGGGAATGAAATCTTGGAGGTCACTCAATTGGACACTCAGGACAATACCACAATGTTCAAGTTTATATAGATATCTAATAATGTATTAAAATGTTATTCAAGGACAAGGAGCACCTACATGTAATATGCCAACTCCTGCCCCATTAGAAACAGGAATTACCAAGAATGGCATACTGATTCTCACCTATACAGTAGGAACTGAAGAAGGGAGCAAAAATGTTAAATTATGTTTACTTCATGAATCAGGGGTTTGCTAGATCCTTATTTCACTTTTTCCTTCTCTTTTTTAATCTTAAAATTGCTCTGGCCCAAGCTTATCCTGAGAAGAAGTTGACAAGGTCCTTGAGCTCTGAAGCTTCACCTAGAACAAATGGTTTCAGATACGAGCAGCCCAGGAATCTAGGCAATTTCTCTCCCCTCCCAGGGAGCTATCTCAAAGGCAAGATACAGAAATCCTCCCGAGCCTGACCACATCATCCCTGTTTCTGATTAGCCCAGCCCGAGAGGAGGCCTAATAAATAAATAACCATGGCAATCCTGTATAATGTATGAAGGTTATTTTCCAATGGTCATCTGGAAGGACATAGTTTTCAATTAGAGTATTTTCAATTAGCAATAGCATGTCAATCTACAGAACAGGCATATGGATTTGTCATCGGCAGGAAACAGATTTCAAAAAAACCTAAGGAAAAAATATCCTAGACTCAATATCAAATGTATCTTCTTCTCCCTAACCTACTCTTTCTCTGGATTTCCTTTTTTCTATTTAAGAGCATCACTATGTGTGCTGTTGCTCAAATAAAATATTTATTGACCCTTACATAGAAGACTATTTTGGCTACTCTAAAGGGTGCCTAGAAATCTCAGCATCATTCTTTTAGCTTTAATTATTTATTTTAGAGAGAGAGTGAGAGAGAGCGAGCAGGAGGGGGAGAGAGAGGGGGAGAGAGAATCTCAAGAACACCTCCCCCCCACCAAGTGTGAAGCCTGATGCAGGGCTTGATCTCATGACCCTGAGATCATGCCCTGAGCTGAATCCAAGAGTGGGACCTTGAGCCACCCAGGTGCCCCCAGGCATCATTCTTTAACTCATCTTGCCCATATTCTCTCCAAAATATTTCTTTCTTCCATCCATCAGCTCCCCACTGCCACTGCCCCAAGTCTCCCCCGGGCTAACATGATGGTCTCAGAAGCAGCTTTTCCGACTTGCTTCTCAACTCTGTCCAATTCATCCCTCACAGCTACCTGATACTTTTTAAGTGAAAACACCATCATGCCCTCTCCCACGGAAAACCCTTCCCTGCTTCTGTGTGCAGGATGATGGATACTCCTTAAGTTGCAAGAGAGCCCCCAAGACTGTCCTCCTGTCTTTCTCCTCTTGCCACCACTTCCCATTTGACTCCTCCTATTCATCCATGTCCTAATATTCAGAGCTCTAGAATCTGCCAAGGTATTTAAAATTCCAGCATCCTGGCACAAGCTTTTTCTACTGCTTAGAGTTTCTCCTCCCTGCCCTTCTCCTCCTGAACTTTTACTCTGAGACCCAGTTCAAGCATCTCCCTCCTCTCTGAAGCATTTCTAGACACCCACTCCCTACACTCTAAAGTTAACCATTTCTACATCATGACACTGGTCACATGGCCTCCTGTCTTATTAGCAGATTTCTTCAGGAAAGTCCTAGTCCTGAATTTTATTTACTTTTGTATTCTCAGAAATGAACTCTCCCTGGACACACTCAATAAATGGTAATAGGGAGCCTGGGCTTCTCTGTGTATCTGACTCTTCTATTAGAGTCTGTGTTCCCTGAGGGAAGTAAAAGTATCTTTTCTTTCTGACCTCTCAGTTTATCACAATGCCTGGTATATATAGATACTCAGTTTGTATTTGTGGAATTGTTTTTAATATGATTGGGGGGGAAATCTTTGAATTCAACAAATTTAAAAATCCCCCTGAGCTGATTTTTTAATTAACATACTTTTTTATTTAAGAATTCTCCTTCTCCTTGAAATTATAGAACCCCACAGGCATTAATTTACTCCACAAAGATTCAACCTCTGAAACTCCTGGCTTTTAATGGTAACCCAACTAATTAAGGCACCTTGGGGACAATAAGGCATTCAAAACATACTTTCTACTTTGAATTGCCTGGCAAAGGAAAAGCTATTGATTTTCTTGAGCAGAAGGGCCTTCTTAGAGAAATTTCACCAATATTTAAGTTTGAAGAGGACAGAGCCCTGTGTTCCTGAATGTAGAATTTCACTTTTAAGAGCAGAATTTCACTGCCCCATGCAACATACAAGCACCATTACAAGAAGGGGTGTGGCTTAAGAAAGTAGGGAAAGACCTAAGGCCTATAATGGACCCTCCACACCAGCCAGAGGATTATCTCATTTTCTCACCCACTGCCCCTCCCTACCTCACAGGAAATTAGCTATGATGGATCTAAAGAACAGGAATGAAACTCCTCTGTCTGTAGCTGCAGTAGCCATTAGCACCTAAAGAACTAGTTTCCCCTTGGTGTGACTTAACTGGGGGACATCCTCATCAGCAAGTGACCCAAGTGACTGCAGATGCCTGCCCAAGTCAGCTGGGGTGAGGAGCAGAAGAACACCTGCATTCTTCATTCTTCCATAGTTACTGATCCACAAGCAGAAAAATCAAGAATGAACCATAGTATCAGAGCTACACATGTGATTATCTAGTCTGCCTCTTTTTATACAATTTCCCCTCATTTCTATATAACCAATCTTGAGTTCTATTATCAGAGTTGAGAGGAGAAACAGAATGAGCATTTTAAATAACTGTGACATGCTCATATTTTGGTAAAATGAAACTAGGCCATACACTGACCATTCTATACCTTCATAAGGATGGATTTTTCCATTTATGAATTTTTAAGAAATCCCTTGAACCTCTAACAAAAATAAATCTGTATCTCTGGTAGGAATGAAAAATCATAGAGCCACTTTAGAAAACGGTTTAGTGGTTTCTTTAAAACACATGCTTATACTCTTATCGTACAATCCAGCAACTGTACTCCTTATTTTTTACCCAAACGAGTTGAAAACCTATGTCCACACAAAAACCAGTATGCAAATATTTATAGCAGCTATATTCATAATTGCCAAGACTTATTAACACCCAAGTCCTTTGATAGGTGAATGTCCAAAAACACACATTCAGACAATGGAATATTATTAATTGGCGCTAAAAAACAAAATGACCTACCAAACCACTAATAGTCATGGAGGAAACTTGGATGTGTATTACACTAAGTGAAAAAAGCCAATATTAAAAGAGTACATATTGTATAATTCCAACTATATGACATTCTAGAAAACCCAAAACTATGGAGATAGTTAACAAGAAATGGATGTCAGGGTAGGTAGAGGAATAAGTTGAGAACAATAGAATTTTATGGCATATAACTACTCTATGATACCGTAATGGTAGACACATCATATATTTCATGGGTTTTGACAAAGACATAACGCCAAGAGTGATCCCTCACATTCACTATGGATTTTGGACGATGATAATGTGTTCATGTAGGTTCATCAGTTGTAAGAGACATGCCACTGTGGTGAGGTATGCTGATAATGGGGGAAGCAATGGGTATGGGGACAGATGTATACGTGAATCCTCTGTACCTGTACTCAGTTTCGTTGGGAACCTAAAACTGCTCTAAGGCAGTGTATTTAAGTACAAAAAAAGGAAAAAAAACACCTCACTTTCCCTAAAGACTATGGGGTCATTTTTTGTTTGTTTACAAATGTCAGTTGTCATATGAAATCGATACTTTTAGAAAATGAACTTTTTAAAAGAATAGTGAGGATTCCCCATACTCTAAGCAAAGTGAAGTCAAGTTCTAAGAAATTCACTGTGACAAACACAGATAAATCAAACGGCCCTGTCTTTATTACCTCAGAATCCCAACAATGAATGTGATAATGTCTGGAATGTTCCACTAATACAGTTTCTATTGACAAGGCCTAGAAAACCAGGACACTGAACATATTGTGAATTCCACTAAAAATTTTAAAAGAAATTAATTTTTTTTCTTTCCTTCTAAGACTCTTACCCTTTTAGGTTTATTCTATATTACTGCCTAGGAGTAACACAGGAAAAATGTGTTAGGATATTAAAAAATTGGCATGCAGGTCTCCATGCAGGACAAGAGAAAGGTAGCCACAAAGATTTATCCACATCTATAAATTGTCAGGTTTCAATTACAATTACAGGAAAATAAGAAAAGTGAATGGGAAGTCTTTACAAAAGAAGATTCTTAGAGTGGCTATGTCTGGAGAAAAGGAGGTGGTCAGAAAAGCATAAGGGAAACAAGGAGGGAAAGGGTGCAGTGTCAGTGAATAAAACACTGTTCTCCTTAAGTTCACAACATGGTAGGTTAAAAAGATAAATACTAGTACATAGCTAAATGCAGCACAGGCAGATAGTGATAAGCTCTAGGATATAGGTACAAGGTTGCGGTGGGATACAGGGGAATTTTAGAAGACCTTATGAGAAGGGCATATTTGGCTGGGCCTCAGAAATGGCAGGCTTTCTGCAGGTAGCAGTTAGGACCACCCATGAAGGCCACACCTAATAAAGTCATGGCCAGAAGTAAGACAGAACTGAGTCAGGAATGAATGAATTCATTTGTTCATTCACACATTCAAAAAGCATTTTTTTGGATCTGCCAGTGGCGGATATCACAGGTAGAAGAAGGAGATTAAGCAAAATGTGATGAGCAGGGATGAAACTGCACACAGCTTTAACATTAGGTTGCATTTGTTACAGTATAAGCAGAGTCTGGTGGAATGGATGATGTGGGTGTCTTGCTCACCATTAATTCCTCCCTCTTTCTAGTCTCCCTTCCCATACAGAGGCTGGCAAATTAAAACCTATATTTACCCGACTCCATGAAGCCAAGACTCTGAAGGAGAATTAGGTTCCATGAATTTGATGCATTTGCATGAGCTTTGGAAAGTGGAAACCAGAAAGACCATTTTGTTGACCTCTTTTGGCTGCTTTTCACTTTGGTAAGATTATAGAGGCATGATGTTTTCCCACATCACCATTCTGGGGTACATCATCCTGCTGGGCAGTTGGAAAGGCAGTTGATGGGCAATAGCACCACTGACTTCTTGATCCATGAACAACTATGGCTGGATGTTCTTAAACTCCAGATTTAAGGGGGACCCGGGTGGCTCAGTCAGTTAAGCATCTGTCTTCAGCTCAGGTCATGATCCCAGGATCCTGGGATCTAGCCCCCTACCACTTCTCAATCTCCCTCTCCCTCTGCCTGCTGCTCCCCCTGCTTGTACTTTCTCTGTCAAATACATAAAAACTCCAGACTTTTAGTAGAGACCTTACAGGTAGACCCTTGGTGCATCCTTCCTGTGTCTGCTCCTCTAACCCTCCTCCAATTTTATAATCCCTAATCCCCCATGTTAAATCCTTTCATGGGCAGTCCCAGTGGCTTAGCAGTTTAGCGCTGCCTTCGGCTTAGGGTGTGATCCTAGAGACCCAGGATCGAGTCCCACATCAGGCTCCCTGCGTGAAGCCTGCTTCTCCCTCTGCCTGTGTCTCTGCCTCTCTCTCTCTCTCTCTCTCTCTCTCTCTTTTTCTCTGTGTGTGTCTCTCATGAATAAATAAATAAAATCTTTTTAAAAAATCCTTTCATGATTGGAATACCTAGAGGGGCCTCTGCTTTCTACACTGAATCCTGATAGGGGGAGCCAATAAAGAGTTTCAAGCAAGAGAGATATAATCGGATATGGGCTTCAGGAAGAGACCTTGGTGGCTGCTTATACAAGATGGTTGGAGATAGATTTGGAAAACTCTTAGGAATGTCCAGCCTAGCCAATGTGCCTGCAATGTCAAGACTTAACAAAAATAGTTGTAATGGGAACAGAGAAAAAAGCAATGGAAATAAGATATTTCCTAAGTAGAACTTACAGGATCTATTGAAAATGGAGATTGGAGAAGAAATTTAAACTTGGTCCTATCAGAAGGGGTGGCAGGATATATTCAGGGTCCTAAATGAGAAGAACATGCAGCCAAGAATACTATATCCATCAAGGCTCTCATTCAGAATAGAAAGAGAGATAAAGAGCTTCCAAGATAGGCAGAAATGGAAAGAATATGTGACCACCAAACCAGCTCTGCAAGAAATATTAAGGGGGACTCTGTAAAAGAAAGAGGATGCCCAAAGAAGTAGTCCACAAAAACAGGGATTTTGATGACACTAAACTCTGAACGTGAATGGGCTTAATGATCCCATCAAAAGATGCAGGGTTTCACACTGTATAAAACAGCAACACCCATCTTTTTGCTGTCTACAAGAGCTCATTTTAGACCTAAGGACACCTCCAGCCTGAAAATGAAAGGTTGGAGAACAATTTACCATTCAAATGGTCCTCAAAAGAAAGCAGGGGTAGCCATCCTCATATCAGATAAATTAAAGTTTATCCCAAAGACTGTAGTAAGAGATGAAGAGGGACACTAGATCATACTTAAAAGATCTATCCAACAAGAGGACCTAACAATCATGAATATTTATGCTCCTAATGTGGGAGCTGCCAAGTATATCAATCAATTAATAACCAAAGTAAAGACATACTTGGATAATAATACACTAATACTGGGAGACTTCAACATGGCACTTTCTGCAAATGACAGATCTTCTAAGCATATCTCCAAAGAAACAAGAGCTTTAAATGATACACTGGACCAGATAGATTTCACAGATATTTACAGAACTTTACATCCAAACTCAACTGAATACACATTCTTCTCAAGTGTACATGGAACTTTCTCCAGAATAGACCACATACCGGGTCACAAATCAGATCTTAACTGATACCAAAAGACTGAGATCGTCTCCTGCATATTTTCAGACCATAAAGCTTTGAAACTTGAACTCAATGACAAGAAGAAATTTGGAAGAAATTCAAACATGTGGAGGTTAAAGAGCATCCTGCTGAAAGATGAAAGGATCAACCAGGAAATTAGAGAATAATTAAAAATATTTATGGAAACTAATGAGAATGAAGACACAACCTTTCAAATCTTTGGGATACAGCAAAAGCAGTCCTGAGAGAGAAATACATCACAATAGCATCCCTCAAAAAATTGGAAAGAACTCAAATATACAAGCTTTCCTTGCACCAAAAGGAACTGAAGAAAGAACAGCAAATAAAACCTACACCAAGCAGAAGAAGAGAGTTAATAAAGATTCGAGAAGAACTCAATAAAATAGAGACCAGAAGAACTGTAGAACAGATCAACAAAACCAGGAGTTGGTTCTTTGAAAGAATTAATAAGATAGATAAACCATTAGCCAGCCTTATTAAAAACAAAAGATAAAAGATTCTAATAAAATCATGAATGAAAAAGGAGAGATCACAACCAATACCAAGGAAATACAAACAATTTTAAAAACATATAATGAACAGCTATACGCCAATAAATTAGGCAATCTAGAAGAAATGGACGCATTTCTGGAAAACCACAAACTACCAAAACTGGAACAGGAAGAAATAGAAAACCTGAACAGGCCAATAACCAGGGAGGAAATTGAAGCAGTCATCAAAAACCTCCCAAGACACAAAAGTCCAGAGCCAGATGGCTTCCCAGGGTAATTCTATCAAACATTTAAAGAAGAAACAATACCTATTCTACTAAAGCTGTTCAGAAAGATAGAAAGGGATGGAATACTTCCAAACTCGTTCTATGAGACCAGCATCACCTTAATTCCAAAACCAAAGACCTCACCAAAAGGAGAATTACAGACCAATATCCCTGATGAACACAGCTGCAAAGATTCTCAACAAGATACTAGCCAATAGGATCCAACAATACATTAAGAAGATTATTCACCATGACCAAGTGGGATTTATCCCCAGGATGCAAGGCTGGTTCAACACTCGTAAAGCAATCAACGTGATTGATCATATCAACAAGAGAAAAAACAAGAACCATATGATCCCCTCAATAGATGCAGAGAAAGCATTTGACAAAATATAGCATCCATTCCTGATCAAAACTCTTCAGAGTGTAGGGATAGAAGGAACATTCCTGAGCATCCTAAAAGCCATCTATGAAAAGCCCATAGCAAATCTCATTCTCAATGGGAAAACACTGGGAGCCTTTCCCCTAAGATCAGGAACAAGACAGGGATGTCCACTCTCACCACTGCTATTCAACAAAGTACTAGAAGTCCTAGCTTCAGCAATCAGGCAACAAAAAGAAAAGCCATTCAAATTGGCAAAGAAGAAGTCAAACTCTCCCTCTTTGCAGATGACATAATACTGTACATAGAAAACCCAAAAGTCTCCACCCCAAGATTGCTAGAACTCATACAGCAATTTTGTATCCTGTGTCAGGATACAAAATCAATGTCCAGAAATCAGTGGCATTTCATAACAATGAGACTGAAGAAAGAGAAATTAAGGAGTCAATCCCATTTACAATTGCACCCAAAAGCAGAAGATACCTAGGAATAAACCTAACCAAAGAGGTAAAGGATCTATACTCTAAAAACTGCAGAACACTTCTGAAAGAAATTGAGGAAGACACAAAGAGATGGAAAAATATCCCATGCTCATGGATTGGAAGAATTAATATTGTGAAAATGTCTATGCTACCCAGGGCAATTTACACATTTAATTCAATCCCTATCAAAATACCATGGACTTTCTTTAGAGAGTTGGAACAAATTATCTTAAGATTTGTATGGAATCAGAAAAGATCCCGAATAGCCAGGGGAATATTGAAAAATAAAACCAGATCCGGGGGCATCATAATGCCGGATTTCAATTTGTACCACAAAGCTGTGGTCATCAAGACAGTGATGGTACTTGCACAAAAACGGATACAGAGATCAATGGAACAGAATAGAGAATCCAGAAGTGGGCCTTTAACTCTATGGTCAACTACTATTCAACAAAGCTTGAAAGACTATCCACTGGAAAAAGGACAGTCTCTTCAATAAATGGTGCTAGGAAAATTGGACATCCACATGCAGAAGGATGAAACTAGACCATTCTTTTACACCATACACAAAGATATACTCAAAATGGATGAAAGATCTAAATGTGAGACAAGAATCCATCAAAATCCTAGAGGAGAACATAGGCAACACCCTTTTTGAACTTGGCCACAGCAACTTCTTGCAAGATACGTCTATGATGGCAAGGGAAACAAAAGCAAAAATGAATGATTGGAACGTAATCAAGATAAAAATCTTCTGCACAGCAAAAGAAACAGTCAACAAAACTAAAAGACAACCTAAAGAATGGGAGAAGATATTTGCAAATGACCTATCAGATAAAGGGCTAGTATCCAAGATCTATAAAGAACTTATTAAATTCAACAGCAAAGAAACAAACAATCCAATCATGAAATGGGCAAAAGACATGAACAGAAATCTCACAGAGGAAGACATAGACATGGCCAACAAGCACATGAGAAAATGCTCCACATCACTTGCCATCAGGGAAATACAAATCAAAACCACAATGAGATACCACCTCACACCAGTGAGAATGGGGAAAATTAACAAGGCAGGAAACAACAAATGTTGGAGAGGATGTGGAGATAGGGGAACCCTCTTGCACTGTTGGTGGGAATGTGAACTAGTACAGCCACCCTGGAAGACTGTGTGGAGGTTCCTCAAAGAGTTAAAAATAGAACTGCCCTGCAACCCAGCAATTGCACTATTGGGGATTTACCCCAAAGATACAGATGCAGTGAAACAGCAGGACACCTGCACCCCAATGTTTATAGCAGCAATGTCCACAATAGCCAAACTGTGGAAGGAGCCTCGGTGTCCATCAAAAGATGAATGGATAAAGAAGATGTGGTCTATGTATACAATGGAATATTACTCAGCCTTTAGAAAGGATAAATACCCACCATTTGCTTCAACATGGATAGAACTGGAGGGTATTACTCTGAGTGAAGTAAGTCAATTGGAGAAGGACAAACATTGTATGGTCTCATCCATTTGGGGAATATAAAAAAATAGTGAAAGGGAATAAAGGGGAAAGGAGAGAAAATGAGTGGGAAATATCAGTGAGGGTGACAAAACATGAGAGACTCCTAACTCTGGGAAACGAACAAGGGGTGGTGGCAAGGGAGGTGGGCGGGCGGATGAGGTGACTGGGTGACAGGCACTGAGGGGGGGCACTTGACGGGATGAGTATTGGGTGTTATGCTATATGCTGGCAGTAAATAAACAAACTAACTAACTTGGCCCTATTTCATCCTAACTCTGTCAAGGTTCTCTGTCCTCTGCACTCTGTTCTTCACCATCACAGCATCCATCACACTTCCTTAAAACTCATCCTTCTCTCCAGGCTTCAGACCTTTATGCTCTTTGCTGCATCCTAAGTGCAGAGCACAATGAATGGCCCATAAAAGAATGAATGGTGCACACTGGTTGGGTGGATAGAATGGAGGAGGAAAAAAGGGAAGGAGGGAATCTCCAACCTCAGAGCTCCTGTGAGGATTCAGATTCTGTTAACCAAGTAATCACAGGGTGAGTACTGCTTGAATAATGTTGAATCTTGGATTAGATGGGGCATCCAGGTGAAAATAATTAGCACACCAGTAGACAGGAGTCTGGTGGCTAGGAAGTAGGAGTTTGACACAAATTTTGGAGTTACTACACAGAATGAAAACTCAGTGCTTCACAGAAAAGACAATGCCTCAGTAAAGTTTGGGTAATATACATATTATTACCACTATGAAGAGAAGAAAGTCTATAAAATGCCAGTCATCACTTGAGACATTTAATCATTACAACAGCTTATAAGTGAGTTCTTATTATCCTCATTTACAGAGAAGGAAACCGAAGCTCAGCAAAGTCAGGCACTGCCCAAGGTCACATACCTGTCGAGGACAGAGCTGAGGTTCAAATCCAGATATGCCAGACTCCAAAACCTGTGCTCATTATTGTCCCTCAGCCTCCATGAGAAGAATTAACAAAAGTGACAAAGAACCCAGTCAGAGAGGAAAGAAGAGAAGTAGAGTAATGCTAGAACATAAAAGCCAATTAAGTAGAGCAACAACAAGAAATCAGAGTAGACTAGAATATGCTCACAAGAATGCAAAGTCAATCAGGACCTTCTTTAACAAGAGCAAGATGCTTACGGGACAAAGAGAATAGTGAAAGGAGGAATCAGAGATGTGAGGGGTGAAGGCAATGAATAAGAAAGGTCCCCAAAAGATGGAAAGAATGGATGAGCAACCTTTAAGAAAGAAAGGAAAACAGACAAATTTTTAAGATCAAGTTGCAGTCCCTCACCTGATACCTACAAAGGAAATGACAAGTATCTGAGAAATGATTTCATTTGCCAATACACCTAACAGATATTAGGCACATGCACTGATCAGGCTACATACAAACAGAAACAATTTTCTTTTTTGATTGGAATTCTATCAATCTATTTTGTAGCACTGATTAGCTCGTGCAAATAAAAAGCTCTGATAGGAAGTGAAATCTGTCTTTGGTCAGCCAAAAGAAAGTGATCAGTAATTATCATTTATTAAATGTTGCCCTTTTTTCAGTCTTCCAAAATCCATGGCAGAGGATAATAAAAGGGTCTTTCATAGCAAAACAATTATTAACTGTCATTAAAGACTATGTCAGCAGAACTACGGAAATACACAGAATACAATCATATTATCTAAATAGCTACAAACATTGGAATGAGAAAAGAGAAAATGAAATATAATCAAGCAGTAAATAGATCGGTTAAGTCCAATCTAGTAGTGAAGCAACCCAGATGGATGATTATAGACCTAAATCAGACTGAAGAAGATATATCCAGAATCTATCAGATGACAACTTGTAAGACCATCTGTTCCATGTGGACATGTGGATTTAGAGACCTCCCTGGTATAGCAACTATGAAAGAGAGGTCTACATGTCCCCCATGGTTTTAAGAAAAATCCACCTGAACATCAGCACCTCCTCACCTCAAAACCTAGTAGAATGGTTGATGGTAGAATTACTTGTTTGGTGGGTAAACATCTGTTAAGCCTGGGAGTATCTAGAAATTCATGGAAATAATATAAATCTGTCATATCAGTATGTGTTTGATATTTAAAATGTTTATAATGTTTGAGAAAGTTTGGCACATTGGATAGCTAGCATATGATCAACACAATTCCAATGTAAATGTGATTCTGTGACTTCAAGTTAAAAGGTATGGCAGGACTTTGCTAAATTTGTTACAATACTGGAAGGTTTAGGAGTAGCTTCATCATATTATACATTTACTAGATTTATAATAATTAGGAAAATTTTATTAGTCAGGAAAATGAGGTCTTAAAAAAGAAAACAGAATATTAGAATTATTTTAATGCACTAGAGTGTTGAAGAGAATTTAATTAACTAAATGAGACCAAACTGTAGCCAGACTCCTTGTGACTATGAACATTTATATATAAAATTGAATAATAAGGTTTGTGAGTTTAAAGGTTTAAGGAAAAACTAGAATTTCAAATTTGAAACTTTAATAAAATATTAATGCTTAAATGGCTGGCAAATTCAAAATCTTTGGGAGCACAAAAGTCTAATCAAGGATAGCAAGAAACTCACATTGACATGGGTCACTGATAATGGAAAGACAAACACTTGGAACCTACATATCAAGCACCTACTGCATGTCATCAACAGAGAGAACAAAGATATATAAGATAGCGTGATGGGTGGAACAGAACAGAGAACCCAGAAATGTACCCTTAACTCTATGGTCAACTAATCTTCAACAAAGCAGGGAAGAATATCCAATGGAAAAAAGATAGTCTCTTCAACAAATGGTGGTGGGAAAATTGGACAGACACAAGCTGAAGAATGAAACTGGACCATTTCCTTATACCATACACAAAAAGAGACTTAAAATGAATAAAATACCTAAATGTGATACAGGAACCCATCAAATCCTAGAAGAGAATACAGGCAGCAATCTCTATGACCTTGGCAACAGCAACTTCTTGCTTGATACATCTCTAAAGGCAAGAGAAACAAAGGCAAAACTGAACTCTGGGACTTCATCAAGATAAAAAGCTTTTGCACAGCAAAGGTTAACAGTCAACAAACCAAAAGACAATCAACAGAATGGGAGACAGTATTTGCAAATGTCTTACCAGATAAAGGGCTAGTATCCAACATCTATAAAGAACTTAACAAGCTCAACATGCAAAAATCAAATAATCCAATCAAGAAATGGGCAGAAAACATGAACAAGACATTTCTCCAAAGACAACACACATGGCCAAGAGACACATGAAAAAATGCTCCACATCACTTGGCATCAGGGAAATACAAATCAAAATCTCAATAAGATCCCACCTCACACCAGTCAGAATGGCTAAAATTAACAAGTCAGGAAATGACAGATGAGGAGGAGGATGTGGAGAAAGGGGGAACCCTCTTACAGTGTTGGTGGGAATGCAAGCTGGTACAGCCACTCTGGAAAACAGTATGGAGGTCCCTCAAACAGTTGAAAATAGAGCTACCCTACAACCCAGCAATTGCACTACTAGGAATTTACCCCAAAGATAAAAACACAGTGATTCTAAGGGGCAACTACACCCTAATGCTTACAGCAGCACTGTCCACAATAGCCAAATGATGGAAAGAACCCAGATGTCCATCAACATATGAATGGATTAAAAAGATGTGGTCTATACATGTATAACAGAGTACTAATCAGCCATTAAAAAACAAAAATCAAGAATCTTGCCATTTCCAACTACATGGATGGAACTAGAGGGTATTATGCTACGCAAAATAAGTCAATCAGAGAAAGACAATGATCATATGATCTCACTCATAAATGGAATTTAAGAAACAAAACAGGATCATGGTGGAAAGGAGGGAAAAATAAAACAAGACAAAATCAGAGCAGAAGATAAACCATGAGACTCCTAATCATAGGAAACAAACAGAGGGTTGCTGGAGGGGAGAGGGTAGGGTACCTGGGTGATGGGCATTAAGGAGGGCACATGATATAATGAGCCCTGGGTGTTATATAAGATTGATGAATCACTGACCTCTACCTTTGAAACTAATAATACATTATATTAATTAATGGAAGTCTTTAAAAAAAGATAGCATGGTGGGAAGACACAAAGAAGCACAGATGAGCAACTGCAACATGACTGAGAAAAGTACCTCAAAAGGAAGAAGGGTCAGGCTGTTTGGGGAGCTTGGCACTCCCAAACCAGATCTGAGGGTTACAGGTTTCCCTGAAGAGCAAGCACTTCAAAGGGAGTAGAATGAGGAGCCACCTAGAACAGCAAGGGTCTCAGTCCTAGCAAACCAGGCAGTCATCTACAAAGAAAGGAGCAAAGAAGGTGGTTTTAAGGGATTTAGAGAGATCTCAAACACTCCCATGGTAGAATTAAAAAAAAAAAAAAAGACAAGAAGCCAGGCTGCATTGCCTGAAACAGGTTTTTTTCTGCTTGCATAGGGATGCTCCTTATACTGACTTACTATGACAATAGCAGCACTCAGCTGCATGCCTATATAAACCAGGAAAAAATCTGGAATCAATCTAGAAGAAACCGGAACCCATCTACTATGGAGGGGAATTTTTGGTTAACAAAAAAGGAGAATTCATAGCCCCTTAAAATATTAAACCTCAGTGGCATGTCAGCGACTGCATAGTCCTGTGTTCTCAGTCCTTCCTACCTTTCAGGAAAATAGATGCCAAAGCCCCATCCCAGGCCTGATCTATCACTCTTTGAGTCCCACAATATATATGTATAATTTGTTTTGTTACGGTGGTTTTTAGTAATAGCAATAGTAGCAGTTGCAATACACGTTCACTGTTAAACAAAACCTCAACCACCACAAGTATATAAAGAAATTTCCCTTCTTCCCCTTCCCTAACCCCAGAGGCATTTATTCCATAACGTGTATGAGTGTGTAAGTGTGTATTTTAAAGCCCTCCCCCAAAACTAACAGATAATGGGTTAATGGGTGGGTTTCCACTATAAAATTCAACCAACATTTCTTAAGACTGTCATAATAAAATGTCCAGGAAACAAAATCTTTCCAACTGATTAGGAGGCATAGCTAGGGTTGGCAACCACTGGTTTAAGCGATAACCCAAGTTTACAAACGAGAGAGCTTTGGGCTACAGAGGTAATGTTATGTGCCCCAAACCTAACAGGGTAGAGGGCAGCATCGGCCCACTGGACTTTCCCACTTTCTGTCCAGCATTCTTTCCAGCACACCACACAATCTCTAACAGGAGGGGCGACCACAGAGCGGACCAGGAAAGGAGACACAGGAGTTGCCTTTCTGGCCTTTAAATTATTAGGGGTTTTGTATTTTGATTCTTCCTTGTGGCAGAAAACAACACTGGAATTCAGTTGCCATCATCTTTAATTTTGTATGTTAATTAAATTATACATCGCTACCTTACGGACTCACTCTGCCTTCCAGTACTTTAAGATTCTACAGGAAACTTAAGCATACATTCACCCTCATTGGTCTTCAAACGTATCAGAGTCTACTGAAACTCCTTGCTATGGCAGAGAGCAAGAAAAAGGATGTTTTCTAAAATGTTAAGTGTTACCTCCTGAAGCCAATGAGGAATGACAATGTAAGAACATTCCTGATCATAGGTGAATACCAAGACATGAATTGCAATTTCTGAATGGGGGCTATTAGTATAAGTAAAGGATTGGAAAATAATCTTTGTAGACACTAAGATTCATTTTGTAGAAGGAAGTGGAAAGACATAAATTAAGTCTGAATTCCGAGCAATATCATTACAAAGTAAGGGCACTGTTTATTGCCAAATTTTACATGTAACAAAGGCAGCTTTTTCCCTTTCTCACTTAAAACTTAAACAAAGCCTAACTTATAGAATCTCTTTGTGAAAGAGCCCAAACATTAGGGAAACTAAATATTAAGGCTGTGTCTGCCAGCCCTAGGGAGAATTGTGGCAGCTGCCTCTTTGTCATGGCCTTTTGGTCTTCCCAGCAGTCAGTTCAAAACAGAAAAAGATAGACATAGAAATCAGGAGACCTGGTTTCTAGTCCTCGCTTTGTTGCTCAATTGCTTTTTCTCAGCCTCCTTACCTGCAAAAAAAATGGGGACTAAATGGTCTTTGAGGTGTCTTATAATGCTGAAACCCTGGACTGAATACCTGTATGTTCCATTTAAGACATTTGGCAGTGTCCCCAAGGAGTCATCTTAAATACCACTACCTGGATATTTTTCTCCTATGTTATCATTCTTGCTCGCCTTCCATTCATTCCTATCCAGTTCTTAAAAATGTAGTCTACAAAGAAGAGCAATCCCAAAAGGAAAAGAAAAGGCTAGAGTTATTTGAAAAGGCATTCCTTTTTCATTTTCTTTGATTAGTATTTGTAAAAGAAATAAATGCAAATAAATAAATGATAAACAAACAAACTGACCAGTGGGTGACCCCTGAAGATGAAGGAAATTTTATTCAGTCTTAAGTTAATCCTCAGAAACAACTCTACAGGCTGTAATTATTTTTTTAACCACAAATTCAAGTAGCCCTTTCACATTAAAAGGGTCCTTGAAAGATAGCCCATCAACAGACTCCAGCAATTACACTGGAGTCTATATTCCTTGACCCCCATAACAGAAGGTCTAGAAAGAAAAGTAGACTGAGGCCTCCCCCAGGCAGGGAAGCCCTGAATCATTTCTGGTGCTGAATCCCTAGGGTGATTTTGAACCAAACCATTAACTTACTTGAGTTCGTGGGTCTAGATCTCCATGGACTGCTCTGAGGAGTTCACCCTGACAGCCTCAGCTCCAGCAACCACTCTACTCACCACCAAGATGATGTCAGAAACATCTGAGCAGGGACGCCTGGGTGGCTGAGCAGTTGGGCATCTGTCTTCAGCTCAGGGTGTGATCCTGGAGTCCCGAGAACAAGTCTCACATCGGGCTCCCTGCATGGAGCCTGCTTCTCTCTCTTCCTATGTCTCTGCCTCTCTCTCTGTGTCTCTCTCGTAAATAAATAAATAAAATCTTTGAAAAAAAGAAAAGAAACATCTGAGCATCCAGGACCCAATGACATGCCTAGACTTGGGACGTTTGGGAGCCAGACTACCTGGCCGTGAGTCCTGTGTCTACCCATTGCTAGCTGTGTAACCTGGACAGGTTACCCCCCTCCTATATAATGGGAATAACAACTGCTATGTTCTAAAGTTTTATAAAGAGCAAGAGAACTAGTTTGTGAAGGAATAGCACTGGGCATTATGGCAAGCACTCACTAGATGTTTACCATCATCACTTAACCTTTTGGCACCTTTACTCGATGCTGCTTTTAGTCATGTATTGGCAAGAAGTCCGTAGTTACAGTACAGATTGCAAATTTTTTAAGATTATAAGTCCCTAAAAACGCAGCTGGGTGAAAGCTACTAAATGTTTTCCTTAACAAGCAAACGGCTCTTATTTCTAAAATGTCAGAATGGCAATCACGCAATCACACACACACACACACACACACACACACACACACACACAAATAACCTAGTTATCAGTTTCACCCCTGGAGAGACAACTAACAAAGATGTGAGCATCCTGCTCATTTTTCTCTCACTCCTTTACTATGTTCTAGGTACAACATTAAGGCTCTTATATGCATTATTTCATTTAATACTTAAAACAACACTATGGTAGAGACCAGAACTGTTTTCATTTTTCAGGTGAGCTACTTAAGATTCTGAAAGGACAAAAAACTTCCCCAAGGTCACACAATTAGGAAGTCTTGGATCTAGAAAGCGACCCCAGGTGTGACGACAAACTCCCAACCACTGTATCCCACTGCCACGTGTCATTTACACCCGCTTTGATGAAAGATATAAAGGAATTAATAATGCGAGAGATATGTGTGCACATTCATATGGGTCATTCTTCTTAGGGGAGAGGGTTCCAGTTTGGGTCTATGGCCTCCTTCTGATCTCCAAGTCACCCACATTCTACACATCATTTTTAAGAAATGTGTTTCCAAAGAACTCTACTTCCAGTAGTTACTTTCTGGAGGAAGGAACAATAATTCTATTTCAAAGACTGCTTAGTGTTTAGTTTTTCACTGCTCAAACACTGCTTAACGTGTTTAGTTTTTCACTCAGAAACCCTAAACAAGCATTCTTTAAATGCAAATTTGAAAAGCAAAGCATTTTTTTTAATTTATTTTTTATTGGTGTTCAATTTACTAACATACAGAATAACCCCCAGTGCCCATCACCCATTCACTCCCACCCCCCGCCCTCCTCCCCTTCTACCACCCCTAGTTCGTTTCCCAGAGTTAGCAGTCTTTACGTTCTGTCTCCCTTTCTGATATTTCCCACACATTTCTTCTCCCTTCCCTTATATTTCTTTTCACTATTATTTATATTCTCCAAATGAATGAGAACATATAATGTTTGTCCTTCTCCGACTGACTTACTTCACTCAGCATAATACCCTCCAGTTCCATCCACGTTGAAGCAAATGGTGGGTATTTGTCATTTCTAATAGCTGAGTAATATTCCATTGTATACATAAACCACATCTTCTTTATCCATTCATCTTTCGTTGGACACCGAGGCTCCTTCCACAGTTTGGCTATCGTGGCCATTGCTGCTATAAACATCGGGGTGCAGGTGTCCCGGCGTTTCATTGCATTTGTATCTTTGGGGTAAATCCCCAACAGTGCAATTGCTGGGTCATAGGGCAGGTATATTCCCAACTCTTTGAGGAACCTCCACACAGTTTTCCAGAGTGGCTGCACCAGTTCACATTCCCACCAACAGTGTAAGAGGGTTCCTTTTTCTCCGCAACCTCTCCAACATTTGTTGTTTCCTGCCTTGTTAATTTGCCCCATTCTCACTGGTGTGAGGTGGTATCTCATTGTGGTTTTGATTTGTATTTCCCTGATGGCAAGTGATGCAGAGCATTTTCTCATGTGCAAGTTGGCCATGGCTATGTCTTCCTCTGTGAGATTTCTCTTCATGTCTTTTGCCCATTTCATGATTGGATTGTTTGTTTCTTTGGTGTTGAGTTTGATAAGTTCTTTATAGATCTTGGAAACTAGCCCTTTATCTGATAGGTCATTTGCAAATATCTTCTCCCATTCTGTAAGTTGTCTTTTAGTTTTGTTGACTGTATCCTTTGCTGTGCAAAAGCTTCTTATCTTGATGAAGTCCCAATAGTTCATTTTTGCTTTTGTTTCTTTTGCCTTCGTGGATGTATCTTGCAAGAAGTTACTGTGGCCGAGTTCAAAAAGGGTGTTGCCTGTGTTCTCCTCTAGGATTTTGATGGAATCTTGTCTCACATTTAGATCTTTCATCCATTTTGAGTTTATCTTTGTGTATGGTGAAAGAGAGTGGTCTAGTTTCATTCTTCTGCATGTGGATGTCCAATTTTCCCAGCACCATTTATTGAAGAGACTGTCTTTCTTCCAATGGATAGTCTTTCCTCCTTTATCAAATATTAGTTGACCATAAAGTTCAGGGTCCGCTTCTGGGTTCTCTATTCTGTTCCACTGATCTATGTGTCTGTTTTTGTGCCAGTACCACACTGTCTTGATTACCACAGCTTTGTAGTACAACCTGAAATCTGGCATTGTGATGCCTCCAGCTATGGTTTTCTTTTTTAAAATTCCCCTGGCTATTCGGGGTCTTTTCTGATTCCAAAGCATTTTTATCTATAATTTTTTTTAAATTGTAGAGGGAAGGAGGAAGGTGGTCTAATCAGGCTTTGAATTGCATAGGCCTTTCTTAGAGTACAGTTCACTCTTTGTCTCAGAGAAGCACAACAAAAAGTACCTGCCCCATGAACATATCAGACTGAAGTACAGCTTGGAGAAGAGATTACACTGGAATTTTTTTTTGAACAAACTTGATACAATCACTGAGTTTCAACTGCACTTCTCCTATAGGTAGGTCCATTAAAATTATTCCTTTTTCATTTGTGAGATTGTCCAAAGAAAATTAGATGGGTTTTGCTATGGTGAAATTGAAAGTTATAGCAAAGGAAGCCCAAACTTCTTGTGTTCCAGTAGAAAACATATGACAGGGGTCATACCATTCTGGTTTGTATTTGACCAAGCATCATCCTGTTTGTGCACTGCAGGGAAGGGTGCAATGTGCATGCGCACTTCCCAAATGTCAATTCAAGAATGATGCATGCTCTCGCTCTATTCCCCATCAAGTATTTTCATCTGTTTGGACATTTCACCTCTACTCACTAAGGAATAAGTTAATCAAAAAACTCAATCTGTTTCAGGTGTTGCCTTCTCCAGGGATATAATCTCAAGATGTTGATCTCTTTTTCTATTCAATTAGTTATACCCTGTGACCTAAAAAATTATTGGGTTGCTCCAGTCTTTTCATTATAAAATGTTGTTGATGCAGTTCAGCACACCTTTAAGGAGGTCAAGATTTAATTTGCTTTGGGTTTTGTTTCTGGCTATTCTTAATATTCATTAAAACAGATCCTAGAGTATATTGTTCTCGATTGTTAAAATTACTTAACTTCCTTTTCTCAAACAAAGATTTTCTAGAGTTTATGGAGAAGAAGAAACCACACAAGACATGGAGGCAGTTTTGTTGTTCCTAGTCGGACTTTAGAATTACAGTTGGCAAACTTTCTATGAAGGGCCAGTAAATATTTTCTGCCTTGCAGGCCACAGTCTCTGCTACAACTACTCAACTCTGCTGTTGTAGCATGAAAGTAGCCAGAGATTATATGAAAAATTAGCATGATTGTGTTCTAAATAAAACTTTATTTACAAGACCAAGCGGTGGGCTACATGCAGTCCACGGGCCATAGTTTGCAAACCCTCTGAGACCACATGGAGAGGCTGAATTTCTAAGGATGGCTGATCCTCTACTCAACATAACAATAGAGGTTGTTTTAAAAATTGAGTGACTTGTATATTTTATATACTTGTCTACATATCTGTGTTATATGTCAAGATAAAGTTAGGTTTTGTTTTTAAGTAAGTGACTAAGTGATCCAGGGAGCTGGCTGGTCAAGGCTTAGAAGCAGGATACAAAGGGAAATTTCCTGGATAGGTCAAAGATTTTCACAGGCATTGAAAAATGTTTAAGTTGGAAAAAAGTTAATATTATATAGTCCAACCTCCTTTCCAATGGAAGGGTTATTTTTGCAACATCCCTGGCAGGTATTCAGTTAATTCCTGAGGGAAAAGGTTTCAGGCTGGATTGGGAGAGGGATTATCATTCTGTAAAGCAAAATTGCCCTTCTCTATTTCATTCAATAAATACCCCCTATGGACACCAAAAGCAAAGACAACAAAAGAAAAAAAAATTAAAAAGCTTCTGCACAGTAAGGAAAACCATCAACAAACTGAAAAGACAATCTATAGAATATGAGAAAATATTTGCAAATCATATATCTGATAAGGGTTTAATACCCCCAAAATCCCTACAACTCAATAATCAAAAATCTGATTAAAAACTGGGCAGAGGAACTGAATAGACAATTAAAATGGCTAACCTGTATACACGTGAAAAGATATTCAACATCACTAACCAGGGAAATGCAAATCAAAATGCAATGTCTGTTAGAATGGCTTCATTGAAAAGATGAAAAATAAGTGCTGGCAAGGATACAGAAAAGGGAATCCTTGACACTGTTGGTAGGAAGTAAATTGATACAATCACTATGGGAAATCGTATGGAAGTTCCTCAGATAATTAGGAAAAGAACTACCATATGAACCAGTAATCTTACTTCTGGATATATAGTCAAAAGAAATGGAAATGGGATATTGAAGAGTGATCTGCTCTCCCACGTTCATTGCAGCACTGAGTGTGTGTAGGTTTCCTCACACCAACAAGCAATTCCCACATACCAGCAGGGTGTGTAAGATTTCAACTCAATTTAACTCCATTCTAACACTACCTACCTAGAGACTATCAGATGCCACAGACAAGAGGCTCAGCCCCACAAGACAATCCTCCACTCAGGGCCAACTCCCAGCTGAGATTATACATTACCTGCACATCTAACCAACTAGCTAAGTGAAAATCAGAGGTTTCCAAAAACCTCTACTTGGCTTTAATTTGCTAAAACAGCTTATATAACCTAGACAAACATTTCACTTTTGGGAAACAGCGAGATGGAAGAGAAACATAGGGCAAGGAATGGGGGAAAGGCACAGAGCTTCCATGACCTATCTAAGTAGGCTCTTCTAGCATCTCCACATGCTCACCAATCCAGCAGCAATCTGAACCCTGACACTTTGGGATTTTAGGGAAGCTTCATTATGTAGTCCTGATGGTTTAAGTCATTGGCCATCGACAATTAATGAACCCTTCGCTCTTCTTCCCTTCTGAGACTGAAAGTTCTAACCCTCTAATCACATGATTATCTCCACTGGCAACCAACCTCCTTTATTAGTGCTTTATAGAAGTCACCTCATTCACAAGAGTTCCATTGCTCCCATCACTTAGAAAAGCCCAAGAGTATTAGGAACTCTGTACCAGAATCAGGGACAAAAAATTTATTATGAATCACAGTATCACAACAAGATACACATACACATACATGAATATTATCCAGCCATGAGAAAGAAGGAAATCCTGCCATCTGCAATATGGATGGATCCTGAGTTCATTACACTTAAGTGAAAAAGCCAGACAGAGAAAGAAATACTGCACGATATCATTTATATGTAGAATCTTAAAAAAAAAAAAAGTCATACTCATAGAAAATAGTAGAAAACTGGTGTTTGGGAGCTAGGGAAAACAGAAAGAGGTTGGTAAAAGGGTACAAACTTTCAAATAATAAATATTCTTATTCAATGACCAGGCTCAAATCCTAATGGTTGGCTCTGTGAGAGCATAAGCATCTAAGACAGGTCAGTGACTTAGGGAGTGAAAAGTGAAATGGAAGAAATAAGATAGGATGAAAAATAGTTAAAACAGAAGGTAAGAAAGTACAGTCATTAGGACTTAAAGATAACCACAGACAACCCAATTTAAAAATGGGGGAAGGACTCCAACATACGCTCCACAGACCTATGAAGAGACACTCCATGTCATCAGTAACCACAGAAATACAAAGTAAAAAACCACAATTAGTCATTGTTCCACATCCACCAGACTGGCAAAATGTCAAAGTGAGATACTTTCAGTGATGGCAAGGATTCAGAGCAAGGAGGACACTCAGAGCTGTTGTGGGGACTGAATGAGTTTATAGGTGTAAAGTGTTCAGAGGACTGCCAGGCACATGGTCAACAGCATGTGAGGTAGCCATCAGTCATCATTACCAGGTTGGTGAAATTACGTACTGATGCTGAAAGTGCAAATGGATATAACCAATCTAGCCTTTAAACCTGAGCAGGTTTACACCATATGGCCCAGCAATTTCACTCCTGGGTAGATCCCCAGAGAAACTCTCGCACCTAGAGACATATACAAGAGGATTCATAAAAAAAATTATTCTTTAAAAGAAAAAGATTTATTTATTTGAAGGAGAGAGAGGGACAGAGGGAGGAGTAGACCCTTTGCTTGGCACAGCACCCAACACCAAGCTCAATTTCATGACCTTGATATCACAACCTGAGCAGAAACTAAGAGTCGGACACTTAACTGAGTGTGCCACCCATGTGTCCCAAGAAAATTGTTCTTAGTAGCCCCAGACTGGAATCCTGCAAGTGTCCAAAAATGGCAGAATAGAGATGTTAGGTATATTAATACCTTGGAATACTACACAGGAACAGATATGAATACAATAATGGAGCAACAAGTTTTAAGTTTTGAAGGAAAAGAAGCCATGAACCAAATTTGTAACCCACACAATTGTTATTCCAAAGTGAAGGTATGGTAGAAATATTCTCAGGCATAGAAGATCTTATAGGCTTTGCCAAAGACACAAATTGAAAAACTTTTAAGCAAAGTTCCCATTATGAAAGCTACACCTGCCCGTAGCAACACAGATGAATCTCCGATTTATCTTCAGGTAAACAAAATCTCAAAAATATACTGTATGCTCCTGTTTATATAAAATTCAAAAAAACTGTTTTTAATGATACGTGCTAATTATACTTGAATTCTAAGAAATAAAAAAATTAAGTTTTTTTTTAAAAACTATGTATTGTTTAGGGATATGAATGTATAGTAAATCTATAAAATAAAGCTAGAAAATAAAAATCCCCAAACTTAGAAGAGTAGTTACCTTTAATGTGGGGGAAAGAAAATAAAATACACTCAGGGAGAGTCCACAGGAGTGTTTAAAGGCAAGGTTTGTGGCCTTTTGTTTAAGCTGGGTGGTGGATAAACAGGTGTTTGAGATATTGTCATTCTTTATCTTATGTACACTTTATATTTTATAACTACTCAATAATTAATAAACCTTTTTTAAAAAATTAAAGGAGAAGGACAGGTTACTTCTGACTGGGAAGAACCAGAAAAGTTGGCCACTATGATCAATAGGAGTCTTTCTTTTTTTTAATCAGCCTAACCGCTTGGTGGCAAGGCCTTGGGATTGTGCAACTGCATTGGACTCCAAGGGGGGAAAATTATCTACAATTAATTAGCATGCCCTGGTCACAGATCTCAAAGTGTCCATATTTCCTGAGGGTTTGGAACTCTTGAGTTGAGGTGTCCCCGGCCTATAGTCATCACATTATGCCACACCGTCTCCCTGTGACTCAAATGCCATCTATGTTGGGTGTTGAAAGAGATGCAGAGATTTGGGAGTGAAAGAATACAGGTCAAACAGAATGATATTTCAAGAAAACCAAAGAGCATTTTGGTTTCAGACCAAAATCTTCTAGTTCGAATTTAACCTATTCCTTTTTTCAAGAGTCCATGAGATGAGGAGTATTACAGAATCAACCATTGTAAAATCATTTCGATTTGGCTCTAAAAGGTATATTTTCAGAGACAGGCATATAAGAGAATTCTCAGCAACTTAAACCAATAGGTTAAATTTGGATTCTGGACGCCCCTCAGCACCTCTGCTCCTCCCACCGCAATCTTAGTGCCAGGCTCTGTGCTCTGCTCAAAAGATAGAAAAAGTCCCTGCCCCCAAGGATCTCAGCATCGCACTAAAAACAGTTAAGTAAATGCAATTCACACACCACACCTCTGCCCCAAACCAGAGCCTCTTACACTCTCAACTATGAGGTCTACGGATCTCCAGCCCTTTTATATTCTCTACACCAGCACTCCTGCCTGAACCAAGGGGTCAAATAGGTGCTGGCAGTTTCCAGCCACAAGTCTCCTTTCTCACTTCCTTCAACACAGAAGGTGATCTGAAGCCCTTACTTACATCTCAGAAAAGGGAATACAAGGAAACTGGCAGAAAGTACTTTATAAAAACCAAGATAGTCAGAATAATCTTTTTCAAACAGACATAAATGTTTTTTAGAGTAATTCTGCTTTGTCTCTTCTGAAAAGGCTATGGGTGATGATAGGACATAAAATATGGCTATTAAAAGTTAGAACTCATGTAATGCAAGGAAGAATCAAGATCCTTAAGCCAGGAATTTTCAAACTTTAAGGACCCTAAGAATAACCAGTGTTCCATCTAAAATGCAGATTATTGGGGTGCCTGGGGGGCTCAGTCAGTTAAGCATCTGCCTTCAGCTCAGGTCATGATCCCAGGATCCTGGAATGGAGCCCTGTATCAGGCTCCCTGCTCAGTCAGAAGTCTGCTTCTCGCTCTCCCTCTTCCCCCTGCTCTTGTTCTCTGTCTTGCTCTCTCTCTCTCTCTCTCTCAAGTAAATAAATAAAAAAAAATTAAATAAAATGCAGAGTATTAAGGCCCAAGGCCCGAGAAATCTACACCAGAACTGGGGAAAGGTCCAGAGGCCATTTGAACAGCACTCCAGGTGATTTCTGATGCTAATAGTCTAAGGACAGCCCTCCTAAAACTGACTTTGGCTGAAAGTCATTATAATTGCATGTTGAGCTTTAAGTTCTGGTAGTCAAAGCAAAAAAGGGGGAAATATGATATATTACATAACAAAGCAAAAAAGGGAAATCATAATATATTACATAACTATCACTATATTTACCTAGACAAATATTTTATACATTCTAAAAGTAATCTAACATTTTTTAAAAGATTTTATTTATTCATGAGAGACACACAGAGAGAGAGAGAGAGAGAGAGAGAGAGAGAGAGAGAGGCAGAGGGAGAAGCAGGCTCCATGCAGGTAGCCTGATGTGGGACTCAATCCCAGGACTCCAGGATCACACCCTAGGCCAAAGGCAGGCGCTAGGGGATCCCTGGGTGGCGCAGCGGTTTAGCGCCTGCCTTCGGCCCAGGGCGTGATCCTGGAGACCCGGGATCGAATCCCACATCAGGCTCCCGGTGCATGGAGCCTGCTTCTCTCTCTGCCTGTGTCTCTGCCTCTCTGCTTCTCTCTCTCTCTCTCTCTCTCTGTGTGACTATCATAAATAAATAAAGATTTTTAAAAAAGGCAGGTGCTAAACCGCTGAGCCACTCAGGGATCCCCTAACATGTGTTTTTATCACTATCCACATAGCAAACAATCTCTAAGCTGAATGACTTAAAATATGCAAATGCTATGTCCTAAAAGTTTGAATAATTTGATTGAGAAAAAAATTATAAAAATAATTATTAGTCAACTAAATTCTAGGTTTATTTTACCCCCGGAAATAATGTATTAAGCCAATATCCTATAACAATTTTAATTCTGTCTCTAGCTCCTAAGCCTCCCCAGGAGATAGCGTTCATATTGTTTAAGTTCAAGAGACTTAATGGAGCCCTACCATAGTCCTATGGGGTAGGAAACAAAGAGGTCATACTAGACATGGAAGTGAGTATGTCATTCTAAAACATACCTATACTTTATGATGTCCGTAGAACTGACAAAGACTTCCTAGGAGTTCTATAATCCAGATGACCTGTGCCCTTCTAGGATACATCTTTATATTTGTATATTCCTTTACAGTTCTTATCAAGATTTCCCATATTCATTAAAACAGCACAATAACCCTGCATGCGAATTTCTAACAGCCTTACATCACAAATCAGGAATCTAGGCTCAGAGATGCTAAGAGAGATGCCCAGTGGACAACAGCTGATAAGGGCAGAGGCAAGAATGAAACCCGAGGGTATCTTCCCTCCTTCCCCCTGGGATGACCATACTAGACACTCATCGTTAGATCCTAATACCAAAGTAGCAATTACATTTTTATTATCTTCGTGAATATCCTCTGAAGTCTTTCTGCATTATTTATGAAGAGGTCAGATCAATTGCAGGAACCAGCTAGATCATTAGCATTTTTTCTTTGTATTAAAAAAAAAATCACAAATGCATACTTTTCACGACATCCCTATTCTCTTGATGAGAAAGGTGAGATTTATAAGGATGCATGATGTTGTAATTAAATGAATGACACCCAAGAAAATTTATTTCTAAAGTTCTGTGAGAAAGCATGGATGTTTTGTAGGCTTTAAAAAATGACTCCATGAATAGGTTTATCTTTGTATTTTGGGTTTTTTTTTCTTAGTTTCAACAGAGAAGCTATTTGTCACATTGTAAATAGCTACCTAAACAGATGGTTCCTCACACATTAGATGCTATCAGAGGCACAGAGATTTGTGACATGACATTTTTAATATTTGGTAATTACGTAGATTTAAAGGATCAAAGTCAGATTCTATAAAAACATAATTTTGCCCTTATGATTAATGCTACTCCCACTCCCCCTAAAACATCTAAGTGCAACGTGAACTCAGTGTGGGGAAATCTAAAAATGTAGGGAAGTTGTAGCATTTTTAAGTCACAGAAAAATAGGCCTTTCATTCAAAGATACTAGTAAAAACTAATCTCAAAATATGGCACTTACTGCTCAAAGCTGTAACAAACCAAGTAAAGCAATTTGATTCAATGAACGCATCAAGGACCCATGATGCCCAGGCCCTGTGTTAAAAATACACTTAAAACACAGGAATAAGATGAAGTTCTTGATCCAGAGGCACTCAGAGACCCAAATGAGAGCTGGATGTGTAAGCACATAAGTTAAAATGCAGCATGAGGGCTGAAATAAATATAAAATGTACAAGGTCAATGTCAGAACATTTTCCATGGGTTTAAAATAATTTGTCATCTCCACAACCTTCATCCCACCCACTGTGTGAAACACGTGGGTTACAAAGCATTGAGGACTGGTCTCTGGCCCCTCTGGTTTGGTTTTGACCTTGTTTTCTGCTGAGTTAGAAGAAATATTCCGGTGAGCATCATGCATTCTGTAGATACAAAGACTCCAATCCTCTAGCACTACGATTCCATGTGGTCTCATGCAGCATGGGCTCTGCCATTCCTCAAACCTTGCCTGAATAGCTCTTCCTGCTGTTTTGTCCAACCGCTTTACTACATTAGTGAGCTCCTAAGAGTCTCTGGCCCAGTTAATGACTGACCAGACTTGAACACTTAGAGCCCAACTCAAAATCCAAAACTTCAAGCACTCACTCACTTCTCCAGAGAGTTTACTTTGCTGTCCACCGAGGATAATCAAGAAAATGTTTCATTCCGCCCCCACCCCCACCCCCCAGTTTTAGGAAAACAAGGCTTTACCACATTGTCATTCCTTCTCAGTACATTTCTTTAAGTAAATAAAGCAATTTGACATCTTTACTCGCTTTAACTGATGTCTTTCTTAGATAGGGTTCTCCTTGCAAACCCTAATTGCTGCTATGACAGTATCATCAAGCAAGCAGTACCACTAACTTACCTATAATCACCACAGCTGATGGACTCACTTCTCGTCATCCTCAATAAAGTGTAACCAAGAGGATCAGCTTTCGCTTTATACGTTACCAGCGTTGTTCCTTCCAGAACGCACATCTGGTTGAACGATGCCCCAAGGAAGCATACAAACAAAAACCATCACCTGGTAATTAGCCCAACCGTCCATGAGTATCAGGCAATTTTCCAGTTTAAAAGTAGTCTGCAGCTAAATGTATTAGGTGTCCTCAGAGGCCACTCTTACCCAAATGTGCACCACCACCACCACCAACACCTCCATCCCTGATCTTGGGTTTTCTCCTTGAGATGCTAAAAGAGGGCCCTCAGTTGAGGAAAGAAGTAGTTACTAGGCTTTTTGTTTAGAAGTCAGAGAGGAAGCTCACCATTTGACCAAGGAGCACGTACCTCTTCTACCATCAGGGTGAAGCACCAGTGCTGGCCCACACATAATGAACGTGGGGTAGACTAGTGAATGGATGCAAGAAGTTGGGTTATAAATCATAGTAAGATTCAAGGTCACTACACAAACGCCCACATGACTAAACTAAAGCACCCAAACACACAAACTGAGGGTGAAGCACTCTGGACACTGGTAGCAGCTCCTGCATCAGGGCTGGAAAGGGTGCAGGAGCCACTCATCTAGAAAGGCAGACAGACCAGAGAGGTCAGGAAGCTCATGCACAGTCACACAGCCAGGCCCCTAACTCTCCCCCTATACTGAAAGGGCAGCTGCAATTTGAGGAACAGTGTGGTACAGCCAGACAGGTACTAACTGTTAGACTTTGGGGCAACTACCTCCCATCTCTGTCCTTGGTTTTAACAGCTGTAAAATAAGGATAATGACCCCAAATGCTGACAGCTGAGGTAAATGCTGCCAATGTCACAATGAGCACACGAAGACACTGGACGCAGGACTTGGTGCACAGTGGGTACCCAATAGATATCAGCACCTTACCTTTCCCGTAAACATCACCTGAAATGGCCTCCTCCAAAGCCCAAAGCAGCTCTGCCTTCCCTTGGGATCAAGACCATGTGTCACATAGGGACAGAGGCAATGGAGTAACCATGTAAAGAAATGCATGGGAATGAGGAACCCTAAATTCAGAGTAGCACTTACCTCTAGGTAGCGTGGGGGAGGCGGGTAAAGGAAAGGTACATGAGGGCTTCAAATCTACCAGCAATATTGGAGGTCTTCAGGTAAGCGGTGGGTATGTGTTTCATATTTTAATGTGTTTCCTCCCATCTGAGACATTTCATAATAAATGGTTTATTAGACAAAAACCCTTGAGAAAAAGGCACATGGGACCACAAAGTGTATATATAATAGGGCAAAAAAGGGGGAAACTATGGGAATGTGGGAACTGTTCTGAACAAAACAGTAGGACTTGGGGGTGGGGGATCTCCAGGGAAATAGACCCAGGAAGCGTTCATCGCAACCATGAACTCTGTTACAGTTTCACCAGGCCCTCCTAAGCAAGGACATAGGGAAACACAGCATTGTTTAGATTTACATTTCCTTTTTTTTTTTTTTTTTTTTTTTTTTACATTCCCTTTCAAGCTTCAGGTTTGAGGTATAAGTGCCTTTTGTCCAGGGCCTGAAAAAAAAAAAAAGCAGGCACCTTGAATGGGTCACATTTCCTCAGTGAGGTGGCTCAGACCACAGATCTCAGCAGCTATGTTTTGTGTAGCCCCGTCCTGACAGCTCTGAAGATGCAGGAAAGAGAAGAATTAGGGGAGAAAAACAATTGAGCCAAGACAGAGGAATCTGTTATAAACTCCTTCTCTCCTCATTCTGGTCTCAGCCAAATTTTAAAAAGCTCTTATATTAATCTGTTCTTAATTTGACAGGGATATATGCATTTCACAAGGATGTTGTAGGTTCCTAACTAAACAGAATGAAAGCAATACCCCCACCATGTACAGGTGGCCTGTGTTTAGGGAGATGGGGAACTAAGAAGACCCGGTGAAAAGAAGAGATCTGCTGTCCAGAGACTAAACATGTTTCAATGTGTCTCTGAGCAAAAATGCCCTCTAAGTTTCCAAGTCCTCAAAGGAGTATATCAATAGCTAAGGATAGTGAGTTGAACAGTGCCTCCTACAATACACGTTCACCTAGAATCCCAGAAGGTGACCTTACTTGGAATGAGGGTCTTCACAGATATAATTCTTAAGGCGAGGATCTCAAGATAGTTCATCCCAGATTAGAATGGGTCCCTAATAGTGAAAGGGAATAGAGGGGAAGGGAGAAGAAATGGGTAGGAAATATCAGAAAGGGAGACAGAACATGGAAGACTCCTAACTCTGGGAAACAAGCTAGGGATGGTGAAGGGGAGGAGGGCAGGGGGGTGGGGGTGACTGGGTGGTGGGCACTGAGGGGGGCACTTGACGGGATGAGCACTGGGTGTTATTCTGTATGTTGGCAAATTGAACACCAATAAAAAAATAAATTTATTATTAAAAAAAAAGAATGGGTCCCTAAAGGGGCACCTGGGCGGCTCAGTCAGTAGAGTATCTGACTCTGCATTTTGGCTCAGGTCGTGGTCTCAGGGTCCTGGGATCGAGCCACACATCTGGCTCTGCACTCAGTGGGGATTCTTCTTAGGGGTCCTCTCCTTCTCCCTCTGCCCCTCGCCCTCCTTGCTCTCGTTCTCTCTCTCTTTCACATAAATAAATCTTTTAAAAAAAGAATGAGCCCTAAATCCAATAACAGCTGTCCTCCTAAGAGACAGAGAAGGGGAAAACACACCCAGGGGCAGCCACACGAAGACAAAACCTTCTTTGTGAAGACAAAGACAAAGAGGAGTCACCAGAAACTGGGAAAGGAAATTCTTCCCTAGAGTTGCTTGGAGGAAGCACAGTCCTGCTGATCTTTTGATTTCAAACTTCTGGCCTCTAGAATCCTTAGAGAAAACTTCCTGTCATTTCACACCACTAAGTCTATGGTAATCTGCTCACCATCCGAGGAAGCTAATAAACTGCCTTCCAGGGGCACTGTAAACATCACATAAGACTATGCATGTGAAAGCATACAAGGAACTATTTGGGGGAGGGGGGTGAGTGGTCACTATCTTTGAGTCACAGAATAACTTATCTTCTGTGAGGAAACAAATCCAAGACCTGCCCCCAAGGACATGTATCCAGTAGCTCTCTCCAGACAGGACTGTGAGAATGCTGGGGCTGCCTCCTCGTCTGGCTAGCTCTATACCTACTCACTCCACCTGCGTGGTGTGCCTTTGAGGAGGACTCAAGCATCAGCTGGTGCAGAAAAAAGGCACCCATCTGCTCTCGGATGCGGACCACATGCAAGCATCGCACTCTGAGGTCACCATCTGCACTAACAACTCACATCCAAGAACGGTTCAATGTCAACCTTACTCTAATCCCAAATGAGCAGGAACAAGCGCAGGTGACTCTGGGGCCAGAGTCTTTCCACAAACAGTGCAGTTCTGGGTCAGTATTTCAGAGCAGACCAACACCAGGCTGAAGAAGGAAGGGCCCAAGGCAAGGCCCTCAACTGTCAATCTCAGATCCAAAAAACCTTATCTAGGACATTCCCCACTATAATGTGATCTGGGGCATCTTGGGCATTTATTATTTTCCTTTATACCAAAACCCACAGGACTTGAGGGAATGGGGAGTAGATAGATATATGCTAATTGAAGTATGTGAGCAGAAAGAGCAACATCTCAGATGACACACAGAGAAGGAAAACGTGTTACAAGAACCATAAAGGAAAAGAAATGGAAAAGGATGGTGGGCTGGTCATCTTTGATGGATTCAATGGTAACTTTAGACTTCACAATTTGCTTGCATAAAAGCTGGTACTGTTTCCGTTTTATACATCAGAACAAAGATCAGGAGGCAGGTTGGCAATCTGTGTTCAGAGAACCGACATCCACTTATCAGGAATTAACAGTAGACTCGGTGGCCTTCAATGGTGTCTGAAATTCACATTCCTCAAGTGCAAAGTTTGCAGTCCCTCCATCCTCCATAAGGTCAAGGTTCTAGGATGCAGCACTTAAGGCCCTCACCATCAGGCCTCCCCTAGTAGTTACACCAGGGAAAGAAGAATCTATAGGAGTGATCAGAGATAAGACAAAAAAGAGGCAGGCAGGGACCCAATCATCCAGGGCTAAAGAAATCGAATTTTATTTTTTAGACAACTGGGAACCACTAAAGTTACAAAGGGAGTGACATAACCAGATGTGCACTTCAGAAAGATTAAGGCAACAGCCATGGGGAGAATGGACCAGAGAGACTCCAAGGAAGACCTGGGACTAAATACGGTCCAGATACCCGTAAAAAAGTTTGGACCAAGGCAGGGAGAGTGGAGATGAGGATGATACAGACTCAGCAAGGCTTACCGCCTGGATGTGGGGAACAGGACAAAGCAGAGAACCTAGGATTAGTCTAGTTTTCTGGCCAATTCAACAAGACATAAGATACAGAAGGGAGAGAGAAAAGAATTTGAGGCAAAAAGATAGTTTTTGGTTAAAAACCAAAGTCAGGGTGCTGTGGGACATCTATATGGACATGTCAAGAAAAAAAGTGAGAAAGGGTCAGGTGGAGGATCTCAGCCCGAAATGCAGAATGTAGACCTCAGATGAAATAGGATTAGTGGCTACAGACCAGGAGGGGCAGATGGAGTAAGAAAGGAGGCAAAGGGCAGACTTATTTAAGGGGCATATGTAGGGGAAGGTCTAGTGAGACAGAGGAATAAAACAGAACTCATGGCTGAAGAGCTTTAGGGAGGACACCTCCCAAGAGGTGAAATATCCCATAAAGGAAGAAAGGTAAGGATGGGAAAATATCTCCTGGGTATGGCAATTAGGTGGTCACTGATGACCTGAGAAGGATATATCCTATGCAGGGGTGGTAGTGGGGAGAAATGTCAGATGCAGAATTAAGGAATACAAGGTTAAAAAAAATTTACAAAAGGAAAAGAATGAGTGCTGGCTTCTCTTGGATGGAGTTTGGCTGTTAAGAGAAGGACTGTGGGCAGAAGCTGGAGGGGATTCAAGGTAAGAGTTGGCTTTTGCTTATTTTGTTTGGGTTTTGGGGGAGGTATTTTTTTTTTCATAGATTGAGAATTGAGCTTTGTTTCTCTGTGTATGAGATGTGGAATTAGTGAATGTATACACTAACTGGAAAGAAGGGGAACCGAGAAAGTAAAGTACCTAAAGAAACCAAAGGGACAGAACTCACTATTATAAACAGCAGCCATGAAACAAAGAAGGAGTGTGAAGGAAGGAGGTGATGAGAGAAGAGTGTAATCCAGCCCATTGTAACTATTTACATAATAATTTTCTCTTCTGGAAGCCTCAAAGGGACCAAGAACACCACATTTCCATTTTTACGTGCTCAATACTTTACACAATACAATTGCAGGTACACAGGAGGCACTCAGTAAGTGCCTTAAGATGACTTAAGTACAATACATAGATTTATGATCATGAAAATACAGTAATTGTGTGTTGGCCCTAAAAACCTTAAATTGATTGACTTTTTGAATCCTTACAGAAACAACAGTGTAGGTATTATCACTCCTACTTTATTTTTTTTATTTTTTTATTGGAGTTCAATTTGCCAACATAGAGCATAATACCCAGTGCTCATCCCGCCAAGTGCCCCCCTCAGTGCCCATCACCCAGTCATCCCAACCCCCCGCCCACCTCCCCTTCCACTACCCCTTGTTCATTTCCCAGAGTTAGGTGTCTCTCATGTTTTATCACTCTCACTGATATTTTCACTCATTTTCTCTCCTTTCCTTTTATTCCCTTTCACTAATTTTTATATTCCCCAAATGAATGAGACCATATAATGTTTGTCCTTTTCCAATTGACTTCTACTTTATTTTTAAACATTCAGAGTAATTAAGACCAAACTGAATGTTCATATTTCTTGTCTATTATTCTAGGTTTTAGTCAAATGATAAAAATATGTCTCAATAACTAGTGCAACGAAGCTTATACAGCAACTTTTCCTCAAGATGCAAGACAGACTTAAAAAAGAAATCGCATGTTGAGTTGGGTGAGATGAAGTATCACCTAATTGTCCTCCTGTCCCTTGTTAAGTCTTGAGCTTTCTGGTCAATTCCTATTTCATCACTAAACCACATTATAAAATAATTTTCTGTGTGCAAATTAAAGTGACACTTTCCTAAATCTTCAACTCAAAAATAATTAGCTTTGGCAGCCTTCACTATGTTGAAATTTGAAGCCACCAGTACAAACCATATAATTTCTTGAAGAAAACATGATGGGTGGCAAGGTCCTTAATAGTCTTGACAATGACTGTCTGGGGTTTTTGGATTTTCAAAGACAAAAGTAAAAACAAACAAGTGGGACTACGTCAGTCACATTAAAAGCTTCTACAAAGCCAAAGAAAACCATCAACAACATGCAAAGCCAACCTACAGAATACATGTATTCTTATGTTGTACACCTTAAATTAATACAATGTTATACATCAATTATATCTCCATAAAACTGGGAGGGAAAAATACTAGCAGGACAGATGGATAATGTAAAATATCCAAAATCACTTAGCTGGAACTTTTAAATCTTTGCCATTGCATTTTATTTAGTAAGGAGATGGTATCTAATGCTCCATAAAATGGTGACAGTAATACTAATGGAGCTTGGAGCCCTGACTTGGGATTAAGTACAGAAAACTACCCTTTCGTGCTTTTCCACTCAGACCCTCTTTGCCAACTATGCTGTTCTAAGGCTAAATGATCCTTTGATACAAGAGTAAGAAATTAAAATAGGAAAAGATTTGTCCTCTGTCAGGCTTTCCCTAGAACAGAGAAAACGGTTCAAGGTTTCAAAAGACTTCTCTGCATAGGGAAGGGAAGTAAGAGAGTATCAGCTGCAATATCAACAAAGGTGAAAGTAAGCAAAAGCAAAGTGAGTGCTCAAACTGCCAGGACAAGAAGTCATTGTGCTGATCAGGTGCTAGTAAACCGGGAAGAAATTTAAAGATAACACCATTAATGATAATCAGATGATAATCAAGGATGATTGTAATCAAAGTATAATGATTACTACCAAGAGTTTTAAGGATTAAGGACACAACTTTAGTTTAAGGACAGAACCAAGACTTCAACAACCAAGCCATTTAATTCAACAAAGATTGATCAATAATTATAGATCACTTACTGTCCAAGGCCACAGGGATCCAAATTCAAATCAGACATTTTCCCTGCCTGCATGGCGCTCACTGTCTGGCAGGATGATGACAGACACTCAACAAAGACTTGCTGCAGTTAGCTGTCTGAATAAGGTGCTATGGGGAACACAGAGCAAGGAGCATGGCAAAACCCTCACAAACACATGGTATTTGATCCAGATCTTAAATTTTAGCAGGAGAAGAGAAGGAAGAACAGGACAGTCTAGGTAAGAGTTCAGCATAAGTAAAGGCGGGAAGACACTACCATATACCAGCAGGGCCAGAACGTAGAGTCTTTGGAAGACACAGAGGTAAGAAGACAGGCCAGGCAAGAGCAGCAGAGTCTTAAACCCCATACTATGAAGTTCAGACTCAAATTACCAATCGTCCCTGACCACAGACGGTTTGCATTTTTGTTTTAAATTTTTTTATTGAAGTTCAATTTACCAACATTTAGCATAACACCCAGTGCTCATCCCACCAAGTGCCCCCCTCAGTGCCCATCACCCAGTCACCCCAAACCCCCACCCACTTCCCCTTCCACTACTCCTTGTTCATTTCCCAGAGTTAGGTGTCTCTCATGTTTTGTCACATTCACTGATATTTTCACTCATTTTCTCTCCTTTCCCTTATTCTCTTTCACTATTTTTTATATCCCCCAAATGAATGAGACCATATAATATTTGTCCTTTTCCCATTGACTTATTTCACTCTGCATAATACCTTCCAGGTCCCTCCATGTCGAAGCAAATAGTGGGTATTTGTCGTTTCTAATGGCTGAGTAATATTCCATTGTATACATAGACCACATCTTTATCCATTCATCTTTTGATGGACACTGAGGCTCTTTCCACAGTTTGGCTATTGTGGACATTGCTGCTACAAACATCGGTTATATTGGCAGGTGTCCCGGCGTTTCACTGCCACTGTATCTTTGGGGTAAATCCCCAGCAGTGCGATTGCTGGGTCATAGAGTAGTTCTATTTTTAACTCTTTGAGGAACCTCCACACAGTCTTCCAGAGTGGCTGTACCAGTTCACATTCCCACCAACAGTGCAAGAGGGTTCCCCTTTCTCCACATCCTCTCCAACGTTTGTTGTTTCCTGCCTTGTTAATTTTCCCCATTCTCACTGGTGTGAGGTAGCATCTAATTGTGGTTTTGATTGGTATTTCCCTGATGGCCAGTGATGCGGAGCATTTTCTCATATGCTTGTTGGCCATGTCTATGTCTTCCTCTGTGAGATTTCTGTTCATGTCTTTTGCCCATTTCATGATTGGATTGTTTGTTTCTTTGCTGTTGAGTTTAATAAGTTTTTTATAGATCTTGGATACTAGCCCTTTATCTGACAGGTCAGTTACCCAGGGCAATGTACACATTTAATGCAATCCCTATCAAAATACCATGGACTTTCTTCAGAGAGTTGGAACAAATCATCTTAAGATTTGTGTGGAATCAGAAAAGACCCCAAATAGCCAGGGGAATATTAAAAAAGAAAACCGTAGCTGGGGGCATCACAATGCCAGATTTCAGGTTGTACTACAAAGCTGTGGTCATCAAGACAGTGTGGTACTGGCACAAAAACAGGCACATAGATCAATGGAACAGAATAGAGAATCCAGAAGTGGACTCTCAACTTTATGGTCAACTAATATTCAACAAAGCAGGTTTGCATTTTTTAAATTTGTGTAACACATAAAATTTATCATTAGAAACATTTACTATATTCCTAATGTGTGAAACCACACCACTATCCAGTTCCAGAAAACTTCAAGCATTCCAAAAAAACACCCTATATATATTAAGCAATCACTCCTCATTTTCCCCTGGCAACCACTAATCTGCTTTCTGTGCCTACAGGTTTGCCTATTCTGGATATTTCATATAAATGGAATCATAAAATATACGGCCTCTTCTGTCCAGCTTCTTTCACTTAACACAATGTTTTCAAGGCTCATCTACACCATAGCATCTATCAGTACTTAATTCTGGATGAATAATGCCTCATTGTATGAGTATACCATATTTTCTTTATCCATTCATCAGTAGATAGACATCTAGACTCTTTATACTTTTTGGCTATTGTGAATAGTGCCACTATGAGACACTGGTGTACAAGTTTTTTTTTGAACACCCGTTTTCAATTCTTTTGAGAATGTACCTAGGAGTGGAATTCGTGGGTCATAGGATAATTCAATGTTCCAGTTACTGTAGAAGTACCAAACCCACTGATGGTTTTCAGGCCAAGGAATGGCATCTTGGGATTGAGGGTTTAGCCAATGATAGCCCGTGGCTGGTGAAGGATAGAAGAAACGGGTGAGTGACTGAAGACCAAGAAGCCATCCATGACACTTCTGCACTAGTCAGGAGTAGAAAGCTTTAATCCATGGTAGGGGAAGTGACCACAAGAATGAAGAAAGAGAAAAGGGTAGATTTGAGGTACATTTCTGAGGCAGAATGAGTAAGAAGTTGATGAACAACTAAATATGGGAAAGGATGGAAGAAATTTTATTTGTAGTTCTATGTTAGATCATGAATCACATGTTGACAATGCATTTCCTTGGACGGATGCTGGGCTTCAAAGAGGAGTCATGTCTTAGTGACCCTCTAATCTCCAGTGCTTTGAACAGGGAAACTGCTCCATAAGTGACCAAAGAACAGTGTCATTTCTGGCTGAATAATGATGCCTGCCATTATTCAGAAGAGAATGGACAGATCAGTACTGTTGATGAAGGGTTAAGAGGACTTTCTACTCTTTGAGAAACAGGATGGATAGTGATGCATGTCGTTGAAACAAGGAATGCTGAAATGGTTTAGACAGATGTTTATGGAAACAGAAAAGGATGTCCAGTAGACAGCTAGAAATTAAGAGAAAAGTCTCAGGGGAAAAAATTGGGACAAAAGACAATATTTTGACACAGGCTATTGGTAGCTTTACTCATTAGGATCTCTCATTTAGATATCTAATATCTAAATCAACTCCTAATACTTCATATATCAACTTCATAAATCAACTCAAAATATCGTAATACAATGGCATAAATATCTTCTCAGGAATAACTTGGGGAAAGGAATACAAACAATGATGTGGGATGTGGCTTAATCTAAATTATGCCCACAGCGAGGACTCAGGCATACCCGGCACATCTCATGTTAGCAGAACATGCAACTTTTGAGTATCTACTTTCCTAAGACTGCACTGGAAAGGAGGGCTACTATGAGAAGTCTGGATAAAAGGAAGATAATATAACCAGAGTATAGGGAGGACAGCATCATGTCTCTTTTGGGCAAATAACATAAGCTCAGCTCCAAGAACTCAGATCTGACACCCACTTGAGAAAAGGGCCTCCTTCGAGTCAAGGAAACAATGTATGTGAGAAAAGCTGTGATAAATGGTGTCATTGGCTCTAATTCTTTGTTCTTCCCTAATTCCACATCCTTTTGCCATGTAACTTTGCAGTGCCTCCCACTGAGAGACACTCCGCCCTATTCTTAACTCTGTGCCCAGCCATTTGACATGGTTTGGTCAATGGGACCTGAGCAAGTATGTTGCCAGCAAAAGCTTGCAAAGCTTTCTCTTTCATGACAGCACACCAGGGCTAACTTACTGGAGTATGGAAGACTTGTGGAACAGAGCAGAATCATCTAGTTGCTCCAGCTGAGGTCAGCTCAGATTGGCCAACAGTCAGCCAACCCTGAATGAACCCCACCCAGATCAACAGAGCCACCGAATTCCAGACGCACAAGTAAATGCTTATTAGTGTTGTATGTCACTGAGGTTTTGCGGTTGCTTGATATACAGTATTATTGTGATAATGGTCAATGGAAACAGGATCCTTTGCCACAGTTCTTTGTTAACTCACTGTGGAAATTTCAAAGAACATAGAGCCCATTTGTGGGATCCAGCTCTGAGACAGTCCCATTGTCACAGGCATCATGGAGGATTTAAGGAACATTAATAATCAGTCTTCAAAGAAATAGTTTCCTTATACAATAGATCTTGCACATATCTAAGAAAAAATGGTTCCTATGACCCCTACATGGTTTCAGAAGGATTCAAGGTAATAATGTTTTTCAATTTCTAAGCTGCAATTCTTTAGTAGGAATGACATCAATTTAATGGATCTTAATGAGCACTTTGGGGCGGGGGGGATGAATGGAATGAAAAATAGCAGAAAATATAACAAATAATAAAGCTAAGTGTCTTTTGAAACTTTTTTCAGTGGAGATGGAGGGAGGGCAGGATCACAATACAAAAGTATTCCTCACTCTAGGTGAGAGTCAAAAACAAAACTTGAAAGCCATAAACTGAGAGAAGGTAGCTGAATAGTATTTTAGAAGCCATGAAACTGGGCAGCCCAGCCCAGCCAACCTGAAGAGGCAGCAAGAGAAGGACAAGAAGGAATCGGTGGGCCAGGGTAATGAATAGCGGCTTTCACCCACATTTTAGGATTTTTAAAAACACCCCTGTCTACCGTACCTCATAAAAGCACCGTTTCACAAATGAAGAAATCAAGGCTCGAAGAGGTCGATCCCATCCCATGAAGGTAACAGGATATGTGACACAGCTCTGGAGACAAGCCGGGTTTCTGGTCTCCACGTTCCCACCAGAATCCTCACCAGCTCCTATGCATCCTCGAGGTCGCGCTCAACCTGCTGCCACACTCAGGGACTGCACCTGCTCTCCAAGTCTGGAGCACACACCCTGACGTCACACTCCCTAGTGGGCTTTGGTTCTTGGGCACTTGGGGCGAGTCACCGCCGCCCCCGCTGCGGGAGCAGGGATTCCCCTGCGCCTCCAGGTGGCTGGGCTCACCCTTGGCTGCCCTGCAGTGCCCCTCCCCTCCGCTGCACCTGCGCCCCCTGCTGCACCTGCGCTGGGGCTCCCGGGACCCCCCACTGCACCTGCGCTGGGCCTCCCGGCCCTGCTGCTGCACCTGCGCCCCCTGCTGCTCTGCGCTCCTCCTGCCACCTCCATGATCCACCAGCATCCCAGGAACCACCCCCCCCACCCCGCCCCCCAACACCGAGGCCCCAGCCACACCCAGGCCAGTGGCTGCGCTGCACCCCGCCAGCCGCCCCCCACCCGCGAGAACCCCCACTAGTGTCTGTCACCGAGCGGACCACACATTCTTATCATCCTTCCTTAAGGTCCACAGCGCCCACAGGCCCGCACCCCCACCATTCCGCAAGGGCCCGGCTGCCCTGCCACAGCACACCCCGCACCCGACGCGGTGCCCGACACACAGCAGGCACCTGGCAGGGCAGCTGTGAGCACGCACGGATCACACCACCTCTGAGGAGAGACGTTCAGCCAACTCTTACACTCTCCAACTAGAACCATAAGTCAGGGGTGGCCTTATTCTCCGAAAAAGAAGAAAACTGTGCAAAGTTTCCAAACACAGAGGCTCATGACAAGGTGAACAGGACCAGAGGGGGGCTCCTCGGTCCTTCGGCGGCCTCTGCTGGAGAAAGCTACCAGCCCAGCCTGAATCCAGGGCTCAGAAGATCTGCCCAGATGCTGGGCCTCTTTTTCCACAGAACCAAGCCCTGATCCTCTACCCAGTCTTGGCCTTCAAAATTATTTACAGTCTGGCTAGTGCCAACACACCTGCTGAATTCCGATGAGCACACCTCAAGTGCCCTCACCTACTTCAGCTCGGCACCCTAACAACCAAGCTGCCAGCGTCTCCTCCCCAACCTGCCGAGCTCTGCGGGACTTACTTCCCCAGGGCTGGAGAACTCCACAGCTCCTCCCCACACCTGCCCGGTTGTACCCTCTTCCTTCACTGCAACCAGCCAACACGCTGGGTGCCAGCTGCGCCACCCTACTCCCCCAGCCGCTACAAAGTGTCGGCACTCTATGGTGCTCAGCTGGGCCTCTCTTGAGGCCTTGCTCTCAAAGCAAAGTTCTCAAAGTCAGTCCCTTCCCAGCAGCAGATTGCATTCAGGCGATGATGGGAGGGTCCAAAAGCCCCATGGTGGGACAATTCTGTAGGGTCATCCCAGCTCCGGATCTCCCTTTGTGATGGGCTGAGTCCTTTGTGCAACATTACAGTCCAGATCATCTCTCTAATCTTCCACCCTTCCATCCCCCCTACACATACACACAAACACACACACACACACACACACACACACACACACACACACACTCACCTTGATCCCAAGGGCTCTCCGCAATAAACTTCTTACATGTACATCTCTGGTTCAGCATCTATTTCCCAGGGAGCCCAAACTAAGATAACTAAGTTCCCTCTCAAGTCAGTACCATGGTGGTTGGGTTTTTTGTTTGGTTTTTAGTGTCTAAACATTTATACTCATAGGTCAATAATTTTCCCATCCCAAGCAGACCTTCCACTTAAAGCTGGGGGTAAAGCAAATGTCTTTACAGAGCACAGTTTGGGGAACTCAGAGGCATGTTTTGATCAAAACAATACTACCAAGATTCTTCAAGAATATCCCTTCCTTTCACAGCACCTGCTTGTTGGTAACCATATGCTCTTTGGTATAATATTGTTATCTGCATCTTGTACTAAATTCCAAGCTCCACAACCATCACATGGGAGCTTGTTAGAAATGCAGAATCTCACCCCCATCCCTCCACAGCTACTAAGAGGATCTGGCTCTCCGGGTGATTTTCATTCACATTAAAGTTTGAGAATCTAGGGATCCCTGGGTGGCTTAGCGGTTTAGCGCCTCCCTTCAGCCCAGGGCATGATCCTGGAGACCCAGGATCGAGTCCCACGTCAGGCTCCCCCTAGGGAGCCTGCTTCTCTCTCTGCCTGTGTCTCTGCCTCTCTCTCTCTCTCTGTCTCTCATGAATTAATAAATAAGAAATCTTAAAAAAAAATAAAGTTTGAGAATCTCTGGTCTAAGCTCCGAAGCTTCAGTATCATATTTTAACTTTAAGGCATTACTCAGGATCTCCACTCACTCACATACCACATCTATTAATCACAAGTCCAATTAAACCTATCTCTAAAATGCCCATCATATCCACACCTTTGGACTGTTTCAACCAGGCCCGCTTATCTCTTGAGGACAACACTTTGAGTAGCAGGAGCTTAGACAACTAGATGAATAGATGACTTTATTGTAGCATCTGAATGCCTTTGATTCTAAAATATATTATTCTTTACAAATCAAATTAAATACAGCCTTAAGTCAAGCTTTTCAATTTCTTATACCAGAAATCCTCAAGTAACTTCACAGCTGCATCATTTAATTGACTTTGTCCTCATGTGCCATTAATCACTTCTTGATTCACTGGTGTCTTTAATCTTCTAAAACTAAATAACCACCACACACAGGGAAGGAATTAACAAGATTGTGCTAGAATCAGAAATCAAATGACAGGGCAGGGCCTTGAATTCTGAAAAGAACAATATAGCCAAATTTAAGAGAACAAAGGGAAATTAGGAACTCTGAAGAGAGCTCAGCAATTTATGTCTCTGAGTCAATTCTCTTGTCAAATGAATATTTCCAGTGATCCTCTTAGTCCTCAAGTGCAGGGAATCCCCAACTAATGTCAGTTTTTCTAAGAAGTGGCATATACATGGTGGTTAAGATTTTGGATCTGAATGCCAAAAAAAATTAGAAATACCAGAGTGACAGCTGAGAGAACCCAATTACCTCGTGCAACAGTATCTCTATGAACAACGCATTCAGTGTTGAACCTTGAAGGGAAGGACACAACTACTCTCAGCTGCCCTGGAATCAACCTTGGCACGCTGACCCACTGCCTAGAACTTCAGCCCCTTACCTAACCAACCTCCACTCAAATGCCTGCCCTTCTATTGTGATACCTTCTACCCAAACAGTGTTCCAGAAAACCACAAATCACCTTCCAAAAAACCAGGACAAGTGGTTTGACTTGTTATGACCACCCAACTTATACAGGTTAACCATCAGACACACATTTCACATAAACCTTACCGGGAAATCTTTTCCATAGCATACAATTAAAATTGAAACACTCCTGGCACCTTGGTGGCTTAGTTACGTAACCGACTCTTAGTTTCGGCTCAGCTCGTCATCTCAGAGTCCTGAGATCCAGCCCCAAGTCAGACTCAGAGAGGAGTCTCACTCGAGATTCTTTTTCCCTCTTCCTCTGCCCCTCCCACCCTAAATAACAAACAAAATCTTTAAAAAAATTGAAACACTCCTTCAGGGACATTTTGACAAAAGGAACCTTTTTTTTGTTGTTGTTGTTGTTAGAAGTTTTTTTTTTTTTTTAATTGTAGTTGACACACAATGTCACATGAGTTTCAGGTGAAAACTTTTAGAAGTTTTATTTTTTATTTTTTTTATATTTCTTTTTTTTTTTTAATCAAAAGGAACATTTTTAAGGCAGAGGAAGAAGCAGGTGTGTACCCACTCCATTAAAGAAGATTCATAGAGGGATGCCTGGATTGCTCAGCGGTTGGAGGTCTGCCTTCGGCTCGGGGCATAATCCCGGGGTCCTGGGATCGAGTTCCACATCAGGCTCCCCAGAGGGAGCCTGCTTCTCCCTCTCCCTGTGTCTCTGCCTGTCTCTCTGTGTGTCTTTCATGAATAAATAAATAAAATCTTAAAAAAAAAGAAACCATGAACGAATGCAATGAAGAGCAGCTACAAAGGGTCTAGCTTTTACCTGTATACCTATAGGTAAATATTATTAATCCAACTACATCAATAATCATGTTAAATGTCTAATACATCACTTGGAAAATGTCCTGTTTTCTGTAGCTGTCCTTCCACTACTCTGTATCGTGAACTGAGCTGGGCTAACACTTCAAGCAGAGCTTCTGGATTTAGTCTGACTGGTCACACAGTATGCAAGCAGGGGCAGGTCTGTGGGCATCTCTTGGCACCTCTAATAGGGAGACTATTCATCTCCCAGCTGGGTCACTTTACTCTCATGGTCATATCAGGAGCTCAATTTGCAGGGTCACTCTTTGTGGCACCTTACCTCTGAAATTTAAAATTCTCCTGTTTCCTTCAGCATCAATTCTGAATGTATCTAGTCACAATTTTGTTGAAAGAAATTAAATTCATGCTATTAAATAGATGCCCCTTCTAAAGTACTCTGTATTTCAGACAAATCCATGGTATCACCTTAGTCTGGTGTATCTCAGGTTTTCAGAGTTCACACATAAAGCAGCACTGGTAAGCTTACGAGGTCACTAGGAAAGGTAAATGAACATCTCCCATCCCACGTGAGACATAGTGCTGTGCTTAGACTGTGAGTACACAGGTAAGAGCTAGGCTCTTGGGAAGTGATCACCACTTTGAAACAGAGAATAGTCATTTACATCTTCCTTCCCTTTCACAAATGAGGGACATATTTATTTTTAAGATTTTATTTGCTTATTTGAGAGAAAGAGAGAGAGAGAATGCATGAGCAGGGGAAGAGGCGTGGGAGAGGGAGAAGCAGACACCTCAAGAAGAGGGAGCCCGATGCAGGGCTCAATCCCAGGACTCTGGGATCATGACCTGAGCCCAAGGCATATACTTAAATGACTGAGCCACCCAGGCGCCCCATAAGGAACATATTTAAAATCCATAAGAAATGTTTGGAATTCACTAAGGATCTCTTTCTAAAACCCAAATCTACCAGGAGACCACTAGGGGGAAAGTGGGGAGGCATGATGAGGCATGAGGCATGCAAAAGACAGGCAGGAGGAGGAGAGCATGACACAAAAGGTGTGAGTTCTCACTTTTTCCTGTGTAGAGAGATGCAAGGAGATTACCACAGGTCTTGGACACAAATGGAGCAGCTCTGATTTATGACATCACCTCAGAGGGCTATAAAGTGGGAGCCAGCAGGCAAGTATCACAGGCGTCACCTTGGGGCTCCTGGGTGGCTCACACAGGTAAGCATCTGACTCCTGGTTTCAGCTCAGCTCATGATCTCAGCATTGTGGGATCAAGCCCCACTGTCAGGCTCTGCCTCTGCAGGGAGTCTGCTTGAGATTTTCTCTCCCTCTGCCCCTCCCCCAGCTCATGCTGTCACTTGCGCTCCCTCTCTTTCTCTCTCTCTCTTTCTCTCTCTCTCTCTCGCTCTCGCTCTCACTCTTGCTCTCTCTCAATCTGTCTTAATAAATAAATAAATCTTATTTTTTTAATGACACCAAATGTGTGTGTGTGTGTGGGGGGGGGATCTCCCTCTTTGGAAAGAAATTCCCTCCATATCCATTCGATGAGGATACAGTTTGCAAAAGGCTCTTGTTAAAGATAAGGTCAAACTCATTACAACCCACAAATACATTCTCAACAATTAGGTTACCAGCTTACTCCCACTAAGCAGAACTCCAAAGAACAGGGACAGGTTCAATTGACGTAAGTCAATGATTTTTAACTGGGGACAATTTTGCTCACACACACACACACACACACACACACACACACACACACACCAGGGACATCTGGCAATGTTTGGAGATATTTTTGGTTGTCATAATGAGCATCCAGAGGGATAGAGGCCAGAGATGCTGCTAAACCTCTACGGTGCACAGGACAGCCCCCACAGCAAAGAATCACTCTGCTCAAAACGGTCAATAATGACAAGGCTGAGAAACTGATCAAGTGCACGAGAAGAGAAAAGGCCTAGGTGCAGCATGAAATAAAACTTAGGAAGAGTTTAAAGGACAGGAAGAAATACAGAAAAGGGAAAATCCAAAGTGCCAAAGGCACACTTTATCAAGGATAGCCTCAGAAAGAACAGAGCCCTAGAAATGCCACAATGGCAGGGCCCGTTGCAAGGGCAGGGTGCAACACCTAGGAAGAGAAACACAAAGGAAGGAAGGAAGTAGCATGAAGAATGAATGATGAACGTGAAACAATGAGTTAGTGACCATGTCGCATGCATTGCACAATGTTTAGCAGCATTCCTGGCCTCCAACACCCGAGTAGCTCCTCCTCACTTGGGTCAACCAAAAACATCTCTTGACATTGCCGAATGTCCGCCAGAAACAAAATCAGTTTTGGTTGAAAACTATTCTTCTAGAGAGTATCCTTTGGAATTAAAAAGATATAGTTTCCCCTCATTATTTCTTTCATCTTGGTCCTTCCTTCTAGGTTCAATTTCCTTCTTTTCTAAAACAGGCTTTTCAGTCATCCTTTCACTAGGGGTGCATGGGGTATACTTTCCCAATCTTTTTCCAAAAGAAAAATGTTTTAAAGCTGACCTCCCTCTTCAGTTATCATTTAGCTAGATTTATAATTCTGAATTGACTGTTACTTCCTTCAGTACTTTTAAGACATCAATCTACTATCCTCTGGCCATTATCACTACTATTGGAAAGTCTACCCTCAGTTTGTTTCTCATTTGTAAGAAATCTGTTTTTTCCCCTGAGAATTCTAATATTTTTGTTATTGTGTTTTGCTAACTCACCAGAATATGTTTATAATATGTGAATTTAATTTTACTTATTTTTCTTGGCACTCATTGTGTTCTTGAATCAAAATATTTGTATCTCTCGTCAATTCTGGGAAATTATTGTTGTTGCTTTTTAATATTCTATGTCTCTCCATTCTTTCTATTCTCTTAATCCATAAAAGGATTTCTATTCATTGCATGTTGGACTTTCTCATTCTGTCTTCTATATTTCAACCTCCTCCGTCTCGTTTTTCTGCCTCCTATCTCTCTATTCTGCATTTGGATTTCTTCAGCTCTATCTTCCAGGCCTAATTGTCTCTTCCACTGTGTCTAATCAACAGTTGAAACAGTCATAGAAAATACACTTCCTATATGCCAGGCTCAACAATGACCAAAAAATGCATGATTAAGACACCAATTCTCAATAGAAGAACTTTCCATCTAGTAGGCCAGCCACACACAAAAACTATTCTGCAGTCTAACAAGAGCAGAATTCAAGATGTCAATAGGAGCTGCCAGTGGAAACAGAAAGAGCGATTAAATATGCTGAGGAGAAAAAAAGAATTCACAGAGGAGGTCACCTGTTAGGTACATCTGAAGAAAAAAATTTCCTAGGAGGAGAGTATAAGGAAGGGTATCCATACAAATGGCACAGCATGTGCAAAATTGTGAATCTTTGAGGAACAGTAAAGAATACCATGTAACTACTGCATGGATGCATCTGAAGAGGGTGGTGAGAGATGTTAGGGGGTCAGGTAAGCTAGTCAGGAAGGCCCTCAAGTACCATATATGAAGGGTTTAGACTTTATTCTGTTGGCCATGGGGAAATAACACAAGTTTTCACAAGTGGCAGGAGAGGGCAGTAATGGAAGAAGGAAGAGAGAAAGACAGAGAGATGGATTTGGACAAGTGAACCCTGTGGACATGGAAGAATTAAGATGTAGGGAGGCTGGCTTTAAGACTGCTGTACTAGTCCAGGTAGAGATGATGAGAATTTGAGCTAGTCTCTGTTAGGGATGATGAGAATGCTCTTAATTGGAGATATTTCTCAGGTAAATATAATGCATGTGTTAGCCAGCTGGCTCTGGAGGCAGATCGCCAGCAGAGAGTTGAGCATGAGGACACCAACTTCTTGGCTTAGGAGTCTGGACAGACTGTGACACCATTAAATAGAGTAAGAAAATCAACTCTGAGAGCTACCAGGAGAAAGTTCCTTTAGTGGCACGTAATTTTGAGATGTCTGGGATACATCCAGGCTGAAAGTTCTGGAAGGCAAATACATCTTTAAAGCTTGGCAGGGAAATCAGACAGGGCAATAGCACTTTGGAGTCATCAGCATGCTGCTGGACACTGAATACAATGGGAGAGAGTGACTGAGAATCAGCTAGAGGCAGAGAGTGGCCAAAAATGCAAGTCATGTGCTGGTAGTGAAGCAAGTTGGAAAGCTTGATCATCAAAAACTGGGTATCAAATCTACCCAGAATGTCTGAGACAGAGCCAGTTCCCAGACTTCCCTCCTATGGTTCTCCCAAACTCATCTTATTTTAATTGAAGAAATAATTTAGTAACATCTTTTGTGCTCAATATATTTTCATGAATATATCTTCATATTATATTTTTATAATAGCATATTTTAATACTTTATTATTTATATGTTAATACTATGTTAATGAAATAATAACAAAAATGTGTATGTGATCACCTAATGTTAAATCTTCTATCTTAGCACTTACCACACTGAATTAAAATACTATATTTGCTTATATGTCTCCTCTGGCAGACTTTGAGCTCCTCAGGGGTGACACCTTATCACTTTTGTATTCCAAGGACTTATCACAGTACATGGCATGGAGTGGGAATTCGGTGTGTATCAGAGGATGGATGGCTAGAAGGATGAAAATGATGCAGCCAGCCAGACAATGGAGACTGTTTTTCCAACTTAACCTGCCTCAATTTATTTACTGATTAAAACATTCTCCACCATAAGGAAGGGGTGCCATGTCCAGGGCCACCATGCAGTTTCATAGGCTGTTCACTGTGCAAGGTGGCAAGTAGGGTTAGGTAAAGTCAAACCTAGAGAACCTATTGTAAGAGTTAGTCATGCAATAATGGGAAAGGATGATGGCACAGGATGATGGCAAGAGTAAACAGAGCTCAGTAAAAGGAGAATTCCAGAAACTCTAGTCATTTTGTGTCTTTTTAGTTGCTTCTAGAATTGTAGAGTGGGTTTATTAAATGGAAACATTATTTTTAAATATGTTTGGAGAAATTCTTAAGCATAAGAAAACTCCGACAATCAAGAGAGAAGTGTAAAGTGATTTTGTGACTAAAATGGGTTGGCTCCTCCAACATCAGACCTACAGCCTTGCAGAAGAGAGATGGCTTAGAAATGTGAAGGGATAGCTGGCACAGCCTGGAATCTTTAGGAAATTCTGGTGTAGTGGAACCACTTGTCTCACCCTAGAGGTTTCTTCAAACTAGCAAGGGAAGCAAAAACTAAAATATAAACAAATAATAACATCAACCTTATTAAAAAAGAAAAAAGAAAGTAAGGAGAAAGGAAACTGGATGCATTCACACAGAAATATGTATTAAAATCAATAAATTGTTGTAAAAAATCAAACAAATATATTTTGATTACATATAATCAAAATTGAGACTTACAGAAGCTATACTAGCATCTTTAATTTTCTATAATAAAATACTACATGCTCATTTAATATATCTGTAAATGCTGAGGATAACTTTATAAGCATAGAAATAAAAATAATAATAAACAATTGGGTGGGGAAAAAATCCAGAATTTTATTGCTAATGGAAAGTTCCCAGGAACGAAGAAAACTATGGGCTTTTAATTTGTTTTTGAAAATCTGCGAGTTAAAAATAGAAACCTCCTCTAGAAATTGGATCGCTTCTGAGGATGGCACTCTGTGGAAAGAAAAAGTCAACTTGTGGAGAAACGTGATAAAATGTTAATCTGGCAGCTGCCAGTTCATGCTCCTCTTTGCCAAAGAAATGCCAGAACCCTGCAGCTACCCTGGCCAAAAGCAGCACTGCAGTTTTTTTAACTTCAGACTTTATTAAGCTTTTAAAGTAAGCACAGAGTCCTTTTTCATTCACAATTACATCAAGACCCAGGAAATTTTGAAGTTCAACCCAGAGCGTGGTTTTTCTACTCTTAAATCAGTCCTCAGTTAGGCCTGGAAAGACAGTTCCTGTATGCAAATGTCCCTTAACAAGCCAGGCAAGACCATCTAGCCACTTAACCGAAGGGAACCCCAAGGCATCTAGAGAAACCTCAGAAACCAAACTCTCCGGAGAGGGTGGCCTGCAGAACACAGACTGCTGAAGCTTACTCCCTGCCATGGACACAGCCTCCCCGGAGGGGGGCGGGGGGGGCGAGAATGTGCATCGTTAACAAGTCGGTGGAGATCCTGCACATTTAGGGGAGCCTGCAGTCTCCTGTTTCAGACGTGGCTTTTGACAATCCCGAACTTCTGCAACATCAGCATCTCACCTCCAGATGGCGGCATCTATGAGCTGTTCAGTGTCATCCTGAATGTCGCATTGTCAACTTCATAGATTTATATTCCAGAACGGAGATTACCCGTTGGATTTGTCCGACTAAGCCATTACTTCTAAGTGCTATATCTACAGGAGAAAAATGTGGCAGGAGAGGTTTTTCATAATTTAAAGTGCCAAGTGAGACTTTAGAAATAAAAACAACGGGTTATCCTTGCATAAAGCATTCTTTAACTCATCTAAAGTGCAAGGTAAGTTATACATTTTAAGGCAATGTGTCGTGAGCATTTTTCTTGCCCTGGCTGTTTAAGTCATGACTCCCGGAGATCCCACAGATCGGCGGCTGGCAAACATTTTTCTGCAAAGGGCCGGACTGTAAATATCTTAGGCTTTGCGGGCCATACAGGCTCTGTCATAATTACTCAATTGGGCCATTGTCACTAAAAACCACCAGAGACAATAATACATAAATGAATGTGGCTATGTCCCAATACAACTTTATAATGAACAGTGAAATCTAAATTTCACATAATTTACATATGTCTCCAAATATCATGATTCTTTTTTTTCCAGCTTATGGTCTGAATATTTATCCCCTCATCCCCCAAATTCGTATGTTGAGATCCTAATACCTGAGGTGATGGTATTAAGGAGATGGGGCCTTCAGAAGATGTTTAGGTCAAAAAAAAAAAAAAAAGAAGATGTTTAGGTCATGAGGGTGGAGCCTGCAAGAATAAGATTAGTGTTCTCATAAAAGGGACCTCACAAAGATCCCTCGCCCCTTCCACCGTAGGAGGATAACATAAGAAGTCTAAGACCTGACCAAGGGCCCTCACCTGGCCCCGCTGGCACCCTGATCTTAAACCTCCAGCCTCCACGACTGTGATAAATAAGTTTCTGTTGTTTATAGACCACCTGGTCCGGGTATTGTTATAGCAGCTACAATCAATACTAAGTCAGACTTAATGAATGAACGATGACACCAATCATTTTTTAAAAAGTAAAACCTATTCCTAGTTCTTGAGCCACACAAATAACAGGTGGACAGCTCAGATTTGGCTGACAGGCAGCAGTTAGCAAAGCCCTGACAAAGAGCAATGTGGTGGCACAGCACGACTTGCTAGTAACTAAGGTATTCAAAAATGATGTTTCTGAAGACTAGAGTGTAGTCCATGAAAGATGCCTCATCACTAAACAGAGAATTAAAGACATCAAACAAAAATTCATATGACAAAACTCAGAATTCTGATGGGGAGTTGATTTCCAGATGATGTTTACCCAATAGAACCAACACCGTGGTCAAATATTCCTAAACACATCTAACCTTCCCCCTGGTATGGTCAAGCTACCAAGGGCCAGTGAATACAGGGGAATTGTCAGAGTCCACAGCATTGTACAAGCAGAAATGCAGATGCAGTTTGTTCAGGGAAATGCGTGAAGGAACCTGTAAGTGCAAGCTCTGAATCTCCATCAGAGAGCCAACACTCTTACCTGTCGTGTCTTGACTGAGGGTTTCCTGGCTGCTGCTGCTGTAAGAAGGCACTGGAGTGATGGACAGTGAGGCTGGGCAAGATAGAGGTGTGGCCAGCTCAGTCCTGTGGGTGAAGGATCGATGGTACACAGGGATGCCTGCATCTTTGGAGATGAAGAGAGGCAGATCTGATGGGAGGGTGGGTCTGCCTTGTGCATATGGATTTTTCCAGTGGGTGAGCCCAATTGCAACAGGCCCAGCAACATCATAACCTGGAGAGACAAACACATCAGGTTAGAAGCAGCAAGCAAAGCCTCCTACCTTATCTGTTTCTGTATTTCCCAAAAATCTGAGCTATGACTCAAATTGAACACCACTTGAGACTTGAGATAAGGATGCATGTTACTAATAAGCAGACAGGGATCGTCACACTTAATGGGTCGTGTTCACCACTCAACATACGTTTAGTAAGTGCATACCATGTGCAACTGTGTAGTTGTTGCCCATAAGGAACTCAGAGTCCCATAAAGGAGATAAGTATGATGTTCATAATGAAAAAAAAATTACTGAGGGCCTACTATGTGCTAGATACTTTGCACAACTGACACTAATCCTCACAGCATGTGTACAAGGAGACTGTTACTATTTCAACTCCATGGATGAGGAAACTGGATCGCAACTTGCCCTAGGTCAAGCAGCCAGTAAGTGCCAGAGGCAGAATTTAAGCCCAGATCTGTCTGACTCCAAAATCTGTGTTCTACCTCGTAAACCACAACTCACTACAGTACAAAGTAAGTTGAAAGAAACAGTTTAAAGCAGTACAGAGAAGTTCCCGCAGGATCTCATGGGAGGAAGCGCTCCTAGTTAGAGGGACTAGGTCACGGAGAGGGTGGTATGAACTCAGCCTTATAGGCAAGGGCTGTGACCCAGAGGCCAGAGGAGACAGAGGGATACATCTGTTCTGCAGATATGTTTTACGTAGCCCGTGCTTGCCTTAACTGGAAATAAAATGCAAATTCAAATAAACAACAATAAAAATCTAGAAAGTCCTTAAGAGAATCCAGCTTTCTGGCTTCTCTTGAAACATCTCTCTTGATCTTCTCCTAAAGACAAGCAACACGGGACCCCATTCCCAGATGGCAAGTGTTGGCCAGAGTGACCACAGCAGCTCCCCTCTTCGAGTGCACGAGACGGAGGGAATTGCAGTGGGCCGCAGTTCCCATCACTCCCTAATTTCTTAGTTCCAGCCCACTTCCCTCATTTATCTTCCATTCCTGACTTCTCCAAGCCTTTATATTTGCAACCTGGATAGAGAATTTAGGAATAGGAGTTTAATCTGGAAGGGAAATAAAAAGCAAAGATGGAAAGGTAGGTTGATATACAGGGTTGAGGGTCTTAAATGCCAATGTAAGAAAACGGAATTTTTTGGCAAGCAAAACAATATCCCTGAAAGTTTGTGAGCCGAGGATCCCATCATCGAATGGCAGCAGAAGTAGCCAGAATCTGTCCCTTCTCACTCTGGGCGGGTATCTCTCCTGGGAGGCCTCCCCTGTCACCCCCAAAGTTTTTGAAGCCTTTATGAAGTAACGGCCACTCAAGAGTGCTGGTGACGTGGGGACTGGAGGTGTCAGAAAAGAAAGTCTGAACTGGGGAGGGTGGGTCGAGGAATCAAGGAAGCCCAGAAGAGGTAACAAGGGAGGACACCTGTGTAGATTCTACAGCCTGAACCATGGTGTCAGGGGCAACCCACCCACACTGCACTGGAAATGCGGGAACAGGGTACAGGTCAAACAATCCCTACCTACATTTTACAGCCAAGTCTTTTATTTTATCTATGCCTGGATCCCTCATGAACCGAACCTCCCTCAAGGTTTGACGGTGTGTCAGTTGTCTTTGAAACTCTCTCCCAAAGTCCGTTTGGCTCTTTTCCTCCCTCCTCTCCCACTAGTACCTAACACAAAGCTGGGCTCAGAGCTGGCACCTAGTAGATTCCACTGTTCACTGGGTTCCTAGATGCCAGCAGCCAGGAGATGATGCAACAAGCTGTAGATGCAGCAAGCTGTAAAGGAGAGGCTAGGGAGGCATTCTCAAGGGACCGAATGTAAGTGTGGACAGGAGAAAAGGAGAAGTCCAAAGAGATACATGACGTGGACTAAAGAAAGGAGCTCAGGGCTACCAGGTAGGTCTGTCCCTCCCTAGCAAGATGTCTGAGAAGACTTGCGGCAAACAGAATTTCCTCATCCTCACCATGGCAGTCAGAACGACTGGCCTTGCAAGGGCTGAGTAAGGTTGGCTGTGTTTTTAGACACGAGGAGTTTGAGTTTCAGTGGAAGTATCTATGTGGAAATATCTGGAAGGTAGCTGGGGGAAATATTTGGAAATGAGGATTAAGAGAAATAGGACCAGAGCTATAAATCTAGCAGTTACCCACATAGAAGTCATGGGTGAGGCCTAGAAACAAATAATATTTCGCTGGCACAAAATAATAAATCCACTAAAAATGTTAATACTGCCTAACACTTACCGGCATCATCCTAAGGGACTACCAGCACCACCTCATTCAAACCTCGCAATAACCTTGCCAGGCAGATACTAATATTCTCATTTGACAGATAAGGAAACTGAGGCCAAAGGACATTATTACTTCTCCAAGAGCAAAGCTCCACAGAAGTAACAGTCAAGATTCAAGCCCAGGCTCACTGAAGACAACATGGGTGTGAAGAGAGCAAGTGGCAAGAGGGGTTCCAGGGGGCCTTGAAACGGGGCCCATCCCCCTACAAATCACCCTCATATTGTTTATTCCTTCCTGAACAACTTTTCACAGACCAATCCCAATGGACAAGAATGCTAGAGGAAAGGGAAATGGTGACACACTTGAGAATTGGCCTATCGGATTGTTTGGACTCTTCTGGGTAAGTCGCCTTCCTAAGAGGTGAGTTCTAGGATGTGGAACAGAGTGGTGATGAAGGTGAGTGCATCCCTCCTGAGTAAGGGCCCCAGGGCCGCCAGTGATGGCCAACAGGAACACAGATTCTCAGGGCTTGGAACTCTGAACCGAATGCTCCCGAGCCCAGGGCTGCCCTGGTCATGCTTGCTGGACTAAACCGCGGATGCAAATTTGTTGTGTGATCAATACTTTCCCAGAGCTCACTGGGCCCTAGAAATGAAATTCCAGGATTCTCCATTTAACTTGGCTTTCGTTATGTTTGTATTAAAAACTTGAAGAGGCGTTACCAGGGAACCCTTTTACAGTAGAGTGACTATCAGACCATGTTTTTCCCTTGCCTGTTGCTTCATTCGGAAATGTGCTCAAACTCCTCTTTCCCTTTCCACATTCCCAAGCTCCTCTCTGGAGTCATGATACCAAATAGAGCACAGCACAGAAGTGTCATGTGTAAAAGTCCCAGGGAAATCTGGATTCTCCATAATTCCAGATTTTACCATTTCTTTAATAAAAGGATAGCTGACTTATCATGTATCGTTGATTTGAAAAGACATTGTTCACATAGCTAACAAGCTCCTCCCCCCCCTTTTTTTGTTTAGAAAATGACCACATCATTTCCTTCAGAAATGGAGTTCTTTAGCAAAAATTTTAAACCATGCTATTGATAGAAATTAACTATATGATAATATCTGCATGATTATAATGGAATATAAACATACCAGCCTGGATTTGCAATGAGGTCAAAGTATTTTGAAGGGGTAACCAACCATCCAGGGGAACAGCTGGCGTCCAAATGTCCAAGAGCCAAGTAACAGAAATGTCACATTGGCAGCCAAGCCATTGTCCCTCATCCATCAACCTGTCCCTGGGCGGGGGGTGGGGAGGGAGTGGGGTCGGAGCAGGGGTTTCAGGTCCCTGGGAGTTCTAGGTCAACATCTCACCCAAAATTGTGAAAGGAGACATATAAGGAACATTCAAAACTGTAAGCTGTTTTAGAAAAAGCTGTTCATTAACTCTGATGTTTTAAAATCTCTCACACATGGGTAGAATCAGAGTTCACCATCAGAACATGAGGAGTTGTCCATGTCTCATGAATACATGGATTCCAGAAGGAGTCTTCTTCTGTTCCCAGTTGTCTTTGTCGTCATTGTTATTGTTCCTTAGCTGTTGTTTTGTTTGTTCGCCAACACTTCTTTGGACAGAACATGGGCTCTTGTATTCACAGGAAGCCCACAGGAATGCTATTTTCTTAAATGAAATGGATGAGTAAGTATTGAGTAAGAGAAGAACCCAGGTGCAGGAGATGAAAGAGAACAAAAAGAACTTTTAAAAAAAGAAACTGCTGTGTGACCCAGAGATCCGTCCTCCCCCTAGAACTTCAAGTCTAACTAAAGCTGTTCATTATTTTCTTCTTTTGCTATAAATATTGCTAAAGTTCTTTGTACCAGAGAGATGGTGGGAAGTGGGGGGGTGCCCGGGTGGCTCGGTGGGTTAGGCCCTGCCTCTGGCTCAGGTCCTGGGATGGAGCCCTGCCTTGGGCTCCCTGCTAAGCAGGGAGCTGCTTCTCCCTCTCCCACTGTCCCTCCTATGCTCATTCTCTCTCTCTCTCCCTCTTGCTCTCTCAAATAAATAAATAAAATATTAAAAAAAAAAAGACTGTGGGGCATGGACAGTGCCTGATGTCAGTGCAAAATCACCCCTCTCCCTCCTCCCAGCAGAGGCCCACTTTGGGCATTCGGCATACCTACCCCCCCCACACCATCAGCCACTGGGAAAGCTGACATTGCCCCCTTCCCTCCCCAGAAACTCTGACGTGTCCAAGGAGACTCTTACCTCCCCATCTCCCCTGCCAATGATGGGTTCAAGGTGGGGGGGGGTCGTGAGATCCACCCCTGCCCAATGGGATAGGAGCAGTGTGTGGGGGCTTCAGGAGAAGGTGTCAGCTCCGCAAGGGAAAGCCCGAGGAAGGCTCCAAAGCTCCTCTCCTGTGATCATTGTGCCTGAACACAATGCCTGGAACAATGGCAGCTACCTGGCTGCTGTACTAACATAAACTCAACCAGAAGGCAAATGGAAGGAGATCTTTGGCAACATCATGGAGCAGCTTCCTGAACCTGTCCCAAGGACAAACATGCCTTTGGGCCTCCTGTTATGTGAAATAAATTTCCTTATGGTTTCAGACACTTTGGGTCAGGGAACTGAAGCAACATTAAAGAGCCTTTTGGTGACCCCATCACCTTCTGAGAAAACTGTGTGTCATGCCCACCTCCCCTCAGAGGCACCTCTGCACTGGGAGGACCTGCTGTATCATCATCTAGGGCTGCTGATGAAGGACTACAAACTGGGCAGTTTATAAAAAACAAATTTATTCTCTCACAGCTTTGAAGGCTAGAGGTCTGAAATCAAGATGTCAGCAGGGCCGTGGTCTTTCCGAAGCCTCTAGGGAGAGCCTGTTCCATGCCTTTCTCTTAGTTTCTGAGGTTGCTGGCAATCCTTGGCATTCCTTGACTTGCACACACATCCCTCTAATCTCTGCCTGCACCATCATGCAATGTTTTTCCCCGTGTGTCCATGTGTCTTCTCCTCTACACCCACCATACTGGATTAGAAGGCCACCCTAATGGAGTCTCTTCTTAACTTGATTCTATCTGCAAAGACCCCATTTCCAAATAAAGTCACATTCAGAGGTTAGGACTTTCAGGGGACACAGTTCAACCCATAACACGCTAACATGGTGGCTGAGGCTGACTAGACAAGGTACAACATAAAGACTTGGAAGAAATAGATACTTGGTCATTGAGATGACCAAAATATATTCTCCAGATACATCTGGTCTTCATCCACAGTTGCTGAAAATGTGTCAGAACCATAGAAGTGACATGGGTGTCTTGTTACCAATGAAGGCGATTTTTGGTGTCAGAACTGAATTGAAATATCAAAAACCCCGCTGGTGTCTAAAAATTGCTTGGTACTGGTGGGGGGTGGGGAGAACCTCCACATACATTGGACTTGGAGCTAGGAACCCAAGAAGACCAGGAAAGGATGCTAGGCCTGTGGCAAATAGCAAGAGCATTGTCCAATGGGCACTAGATTACCTGGGTTCAAATTCCAGCTGCTCCTACCCATGGATCCCTCTGTAACATGTTAACCTCTCTAGAATTTAGTTTCCTCATCTGAAAAAAATGGGGGAAATAATAGTATCTGACCTGGAAGATTTTTGTGACGAGTAAATGAGTAAGTACAGAAAAAGCACCCAGCACAGTGCTTAGCACCGAGAAAGCTCCCACGTGCTCCTCAGGCACCTCAAGTCTGACATAGCTACCGTCTAAGCCATCAAGTCCTCTTCCTGTCTGCTGTATTTCTAGGGGTGGCTCAGACCCCCTGTCACCCTGACCCAAAGTCTCAAGGTACACCTGTCTTTCCCCCAGCCAGTCAATGACTAGTCCTGCCAGCACTCCCACATCTCTACCTCCAGACCTGCTCATATCCCACCTCTCAAGTCCATTACTGTCCCATGTCAAAAGCAAAGTCACAGCCACTTATTCTGTTATGACACCAGACCCCCAGCCCCACGAAATCCGTCTTGTTCACCATCAGAATCCCTTTCATTCATGTATTCATCTTGTCACCCTCCTCCTCTGAACCTCCCTCTACTTAACAAATGTCTTTAGGAAGTGATTGCCAGTTATTTAGTGTTTTCAAACCAGGGTCCATGAACACTCCACAAGAACTTCTTTTTTTAATTTATTTTTTAAGAACTTTTCTTTTTTAATTTTTCATTTTAAAGTTAATCATTTAAAAAGTCATAGACACATATTGTGGACCCAGTTCCACCACTTAATTTTAGCACCTAGATTTGCTTTTGTGTTTCCATCAAGTTGGCACCAATCAGTAAACCCAGTAAGAGATGAGGCAGATGGATGTGGCCAGGCACCTTCATACCAAGGGAAAATCCAATAACCTCACCAGCATTTGCAGAGGTTTCATAGTAGACTGAACAGAGTTATCATGAATACCTAGCAAAAAAGCTGTACTGAACTCAAAGACTCCACGCTGCTGCACCACACTGCATTACAAGTAACTGTCCCTCAGCAAAACAATGTCTAGCATATTAAATTAATGTGATATATTTGTAATATTTTTGCTTGTCAATGTTTTAAGTTTTACTTGTAAATTCAACTTGATTTGTATGGCTATTAATATGGCCATAAGGTTCCTATACTTAGTTTTATGTTTGAACACACTTAAGTATCATTATAATAATAAAAATAATTTAAATAAATTCTAGGGGTTCATAATTATTCTTTCTTTTTACAGGTGTCCACATTACTGAGTTTTGAATAGTACCCTCCTCATTTAGTCCCAATTAAACAAAATAATGTATATTAATGGCCAATACCAGCAATAGATGAATACAAATCTTAAAAAGGAAATCAATTTTATAATTAAGCACATAATAATACAGGTGATATACAAATTAATGAATCAAAGCAAATGATGAAATGTTGGGCAAACATGGGGATTTTTTTTTTTTTTTGAGCTACCTGTGATCTATGCAAAAGCAGTAAGAATCCACAAGAGGGTGCTCTAGCAAGGTAAGTTCACTGAGTATTAGCTCTGATTCTGAAAATACAGGCCCCTGCTAATATGTTTTCTACTCCCTCCTCAGCAACCCCACCCCAGGCATTTCCAAGCAATAATAAGTTCTACAAAACAACATGTCAAAATTGCTCACCTATGGTGATCTGGCTGACACAACTGTAGTAGCTGCCTGTCGTCGCAGAGGAAAGGTTATAACTCCCACTGCTCACATCTCTGTCTGTTGAAAAAAAAAATAAAACAGAAGGTTGATTACACCCTGGTAGATACCCTGAACACAGCACAAATAAATGAGTGCTGGTAGGCTACCCGGCTCCCTGTTCTGGGACGTCTCAGGCGCCTTCCTTAGTTCGCTCATTGATGCTTAGCTAGTGCTCAGTGCCAGGTGCTTGGAACACCCAACAAACATCCCAGACTGTTGCCCCACACAGGCAATCTCAGTTGGGCGCCACTATATATATATATATAATTTATATACACTTGACATGTGTATATAAACAGACGGGAAGAAGCAAGCTGAGAGGCAGAGAGACTCCTTTCTGGGGCCGCCGCAATCATCCCGCAATCATGACAAGTGAGGGCAGCCGGGCCACGGGGCAAGTGCTGCTGGGGACACAACAAAAGTGATACGGTGCCCTTCGGGGAAGGTACAACAGCCCGCACCAAATTGTGAGCAGAAAATGTTCTAGGTGCAGAAACCCAAACACTCCACGGACACAGCATCTTAGTATTCTCCTCCACATCGCATCGCGCATGAGGTAGGACAGGGTAGGCATCACCCCCGTCCGCCCCACCCCAGTCTCTGACGGGAAGGCTGAGAGGTCCCCGGGCCCCAGGCTCACACCAGGCTAGAATGGAGCCCACATCGAGATCAGAATGACTTCAAATTGTGTATGAAACACAGCAGGGCAAGTGGTTTTAAAATATCAAATAAATATATATTTTCTAAGATAAAACTCTACCAGGTTAGAGACAAAGAGTCATTATGATAATGGTTACCAAACTGATCTAAAAGAACTATTTGAATATTATGTAATATTTGGAAAACCCTGATCTATAAAATGGTGAAAATCAAAGGTTGGAGGGGAAGAAATAATTATTAGGAGTTAAGTTAATTGCGCTCAAAGAGAAGGGTTTACAGAAACATTCTGAGAGTCAGATTTTAATGAGACCATGATGTGGACCGGGGTCAAGAAGATGGTATGGTGTGTGAATGCCCTTAGAAGGAAAGAACAGCGGGGACGTGGACAGAAGGAAGGAAATGAGAAGCATCTGCAGGCATCCCTAATGTGCCCATGGTTTCAAAGCAGTTGGGAAACATTAACAAAGCAGATGGTGAGCCAGAGGGCAGAGAAATGGTAGTAGGACCCTCAGAAGGCACATCAAGGCCACTGTAGGTCCACAGACAGGAAGGTAAAATGTTAAAAAAAAATGTATATTTTAAAACTATTTTTAATGTGGGGAAAAATAATTTCAGCAAGTGCATGTGGCCACATTCTCCTCTAAGAAACATTCCCAGAGCATCCGCACTCTCTAGGGTATTTCTGGAACCTCAGACACACCCCCACCAGCACTGAGCAGGAAAGACCACACTGGTTCACACACATCTAAACCGCGGGCTTGTCAAGGACACAGCCACTCACTATTCAATTTGCGATTTCCAGAACTTAGTGCTGTGCCTGCCATCAGGTGAATCTTTAGAACATGTTCATTCGTTGAAAGAAAAAAAAAAGGACGCATGAAATTTAAAAAGAAATAAACAAATGACTATTTCCCTTTTCTGTTAGTATCCTTCATTAGAGGTTGCTGAGATCAGAGGAAGAACAGTGGGCAGGGAGTCCGTAGGCCTGTGTCTGAAGCCCCGTTCTGCTGCACATAAACTCTCATAAATTAGTCAAGCAGTTGGCCATTTCTACTTGAAAATGGTGACAATAATGCTTATCTCACTTTTTTTTTTTTTGGTGGTGGGTGGGTTGATGGGATATGGTTAATACAAATAAGTAGGCTACACAAATGCATAGTTAGCAAATAATTCAGTATATGTTTGTGGAATTGGCTGAATCACCAAAATCCAGACCTAAAACATATCTAACTGCTCTAAGGTTGTCATTTCTAATTCTTTGTAAACCACTTGCTAATGATCTGTCCTTAAAAGATTTTTGGAAGGGAGGAGAACTGCAAGGGAAAAGGTCAACGGCATCAAAGGTGATATATAAATAAGTATATATAGAGAAAAATTCACAAGCTTAGAAGTGGCTATGCATGGGAGGAAGAGGAAACAAATGAAGGAGAAAAGTGTACTTAGAAATCGGCAATCAACAAAGAAGCAGGATGTTGAATAAGGAATGAATGCTTGGGAAGAGGCCATAAATAAAACTTAATGGTTAAACTACTGAAATTTTAATAAAAGCTGAATGTTAAAACTAGGGCATTATTTTGGTGGCAATATTCTGAAAGACTCAAAGGACAAAAGTATAAAGACTTGTGGCAATTATGGCACAAGTTACTGCATTCTATGTAACAGAAGGTGCTTCCCCTCTATAGGAATTAAAATTAAAATGCTAGAGTTTTTTGAGGATAGGGTCTAAATATCTATTTAATCCTATAAGGCCCTATTGTAGGTAAAGAAAAAAAATCAGGTAACTAGTGGGAAAATTTGAGACTGTGAATGAGATTAATAAATCTTGTGGGTTTTGGGGTCAGCATCTACATTAGACAACCTGGCTCTAACCCTTGGGCACATCACTTCATCCATCTGTAGCTCTGTTTCCTTGTATGTATGGTGAGATAATGAAGACACTTACCTTGTAAGGTAGCACATACAAGGTGTTCAATTAGTGTAGGCTATGATTTATTTTGTACTTCGAGAGAACAGAGGATAGCCACAAAATGGAATGCCATACAGCAAAGAAAATAAATGAAATAAAGCTACACAAAATATTATGGGTAGATCTCACAAACACTGTTGAATGAAAGAAGCAACCCCGAACTTACTGATGAAAATTTCCACCATAGAACTAAATTATATCCTTTAGAGATGCATATATGGATGGTAAGACTGTAGAGTAACAAAAAAATTAGGACAGAAGTCAGCATGTGGTTCTGTGCAGTAGACAAGGACCATCTCTGACTCAGGAGAAGGTATGGGTAGGTGGGTAGGTTCTGCAGGACTGGAAATATTCTGTGCTTTGACTTAGGTAGTGGTCACACAGTAGTCCTTTTATAAGTACTCATTAAACTATAAATTTCTCTCTCCCCCATCCGTAGTTATGCTATGACTCACAGTAATTTTTTTAAAAGAAATAAAGAGGGGCAGAAATCATGACAGGGCAAACCAGGGATGCAAATTCTATAAAAACATCTAAGGAAAGGAGATGGTGGTGGAATCAGACAACACCAGTAATTGAGTACTGGCTCTTTACCAGGCGCTATGCTAAACATTGATTATTTCATTTACGTCCATATTTCACGTAAAGCTTCAAAACAGCTCTTTTAAGGTATGTATGGTTATTCCACTCTACAGATGAAGAACTAGAGGTTCACATAATTAGGGAACGTGCACATACTCATACTTCTGAGAAGTCATGAGCCTGGAATTAAAGCCCAGGTTTAGTCCTACGTGAGAAACTATTTGAGGACAGAGGGGAAGACAGAAGGAGGGCAGATTAATATCACAAGCTCAGATGGATTCCTCTGGTATCTGGTGCTAAATCTTTGACGGTCATTTATCTGATGTGCTAAGCATTGAGGTTCTACAGGGAACAAGGTGGACATCATCTTGTGTGTTTCTGTTAACAGAAATGTTGTGACCAAACTAACACACTTTTTTTTTTTTTTTGGTCTCAAATTATTTTGGGTATACTCCTCAACAGAATGCTCATGTAATAAAATAAAACATCACCCATTTCAACACTCACTCTATCTTACTTTCATCTTAACCACAGGAGAGAATAAAGGAAGCACTGCACCTATTTATTCTTTCCACTAGCTGCAGAATTCTAGGAAATACGTAGGCAAACCTAAACAAAAATTTTCGATATAAAATTATCATTATAATGCCTCATTTGGGAGATTTAAGAACAAAGAATAGAACTAAAATACTAAATAACAAAAGTATATGAGCCAGGAGTTGGGTACTCAAAGTCAAAGGGCTATTCAGGGGAGAGGTCAACATATCAGAGTTAAACAAAGTGTAATGAATAAGTATAGGATTTGTTAGGTATGATGTAAGTGAAAGTAGAAGAGTAATTATTAAAACAACAGAAATAGACTGTATTTCCAAACCAGTTTATCCTGCTCAAGGGAGAAACAGACACATGGTGGGGAAGAATGAGAGAGGGGATTTAACAATTAAAAAAAAAGTTGACTTAGAAAAAGGAAACAAATTGGAATAAAGCATAGGAATAAAAAAACAAAACAAAGAAATACAGTGTAAGATGCAAGAATTCAGTTCAAATAGATTAGCAATCACAATACATGTAAATGGTCCAAATTTGCTATTTAAGAGATTGTGAGAAAGATTTCTTTTAAAAAAAATGCTATTTATAAAAGAAATGCCTAAAACATAGGCATACAGAAATGTTAAAAGTAAAAGATACAAAAAAAAAAAAAAAACAAGCAAATACTAACCAAAATAAAGCCAGAGTAACTATGCTATTTTTAGATTAAAAAGGCTTTAAGGCAAAAAGCATCCTTAAGGATACAAAGAGTCAATTAATAATGATAAAAAGTTCAAGCTCAATGCCTCAGGAAGATACAAAAAATATTACATCTGTGCTTAAAATAAAATAACCTCAAAATACATGAAGCAAAAATTAATAGAACTGCAGGAAGAAACTGACAAATCCACCAGCATATGGTGGTGGTGGATTCAACACACACTAACTGGTTGAATAAGCAAAAATTTAGTAAAAATAAGGAAAATTTAAGGTCATACAACACTTGAGCATCTTATTAAAATGAAAAAATAATAAAGATCTTGATTTTGTAAGTCTTGGGTGGACCTAAATTTGGCTTTTCTTTTCTTTTTGTTTTTTAAAGTTTTACTGAGATAAAACTGATAATTGTATTTTGAATAGACTTTTAGCTGGTGCCAATGTTGCTGGTAGAGAGACTCCAGACTGAGGTAAAGCCCTCTCCTGGAATCCACAAAGCCTGGGAAAACATCTCACCACACCACCAACAACAACAAAAGGATGCGGATTTTTTTAAAAAGGAAAGACAATGTTTTCACTAAACCCTCAAAATCGTATCATAAATCTTCTTGCACACATGAACAGATGAAACAAGAATTCACCAAAAAGACAAATGATACGTAACTACTGACTATACAATAATAAACACCCTACAATTCCTTTCATAACTATCCACACTAGTGCACTGGAAATACTATTTCATTTTCAAAATACATATTTCTCACTTAGCATGAGCTACCTACTGCATCTGATTTTTTTAAATCACTTTAAATTGTTTATAAGAGGTTCTAGAGAAGCTACTAGTAAAAATAAAAAAAAATACCCACATAATGATATGTGTGTATGTACATAGGCCTCAGAAGTATTGGTGTGATTTATTCCATGTTTGCTGTATATTTTAGAGGCTTACAGAAAAGTTAATATTCAAGACCCGCCCTTTCTGCCAGGCCATAGGACCTGCCTATCATCAGCTAATCTCCCTGGGCTACGACTTCCTCCCTTTAGTCGTGACTGAAATTCATGCATTCAAAAATGTGTCGGCTGCCACCACATACAGGGGACACAGGCTAGCCCCAGGTAGGAACTGGTGCCTCCAGGGGTCAAACTGGTGCCTCCAGGGGTCTCACTAAGGTGCTGATGAATCATTTAAGGGCAGAAAGTGTATTTCCACTCAATGCAGCCCTTCCCATAAACACAGATCTCTTTACCACTACAATTAAAACAACCAATCGTCGTGCGGGATGCTAAATGGCGAATAGGGCTTTCTGTGTTTTCATAAAATGTTTGCATTTGTGCTTTCATGTGATTTTTGCAACAGCACGAGGAGACCATCAGGGCAGGTACCGGTTGTAAACGTACTAGCAGCAGCCTCTGTATCACCCATGGAACCTGAGTTAGACCCAAACCCCTGGAGGGCAGAGTTATCCTTTATTCATCCCGTGCCATAGTGCCTGGCTCTGCCTAATGCATAGAAGGCACAAGGAATGTTTGTCAAGGCCTCTAGCAGGCTTTCAAATACTTTAATCACCGTTCCTGAATTTTAAACACTGTGCCCGATACTCATTATCTCAGCTTCCCTTTGATTCCACTCTCACAGTCTCCACAGTGGCAAAAGCCCTTTCATGAGCTCTAATTAGACAAAAGTCTTTCCTTTCTTTCCGCCTTTACCTATGGGACTCCGTGTTGAAAATCCTATATTCTGTTTTCATTTTTCCCAGAAGGTAAAGATCCATTTCTCATTAGGACAACATAAGATTCGTGAAAACAGGCAGTTTTCGTTTTTTGTGTACCTCCAGGACCTACAACAGTGCCTGACACACAGTGAGCACTCAAAAAACATATGTTCTTTTGTTCTAGAAACTTCCTTAGTTGCCGTGAACCGTGTGTCTAGGGGGATGTTCTAAGAGAAAACTCCACATGGCTATGACAAAGAACGAAATGTTTGAAAGGAAAAGATTAAAATACTTCTTCACAGGATCAAAATGAAATTTTAATTTAACCTCACCCCCAGAAAGAGGCTTTTACAATGCGAAGGCTGAAGGTCAAAGAATAGTGTGTACCTGCTTGGCTGCAGCTTCTTAATCAAAAGGATCCTAACCGATGTTGACCATGAGTGTCTGGATCACATAGTAACAAGCATGCCAGGTGGTGGAGGGCAAAAATAAGTCATCAAATACCTCCTTGGATTTATTTTGTAAATAAAGCCTGAGTCCCAGGTAGTTTGCCTGCATCTGATTGTACCAAATGGTGTAGGATGCTTTTTGCCTTTTGCTTATTCCTCTTTTCCCAAAGGTAAAAGTTACTTTGCATGTCATCTGCAGTGGGGAGATGAGTTTTTAAAAACTTGTGTGCAGTGTACTGCCCCTGCCACGGTCCATCCATCCCAAAGGTTGAATGGCCAAGTTGTGATTGCCTGTCGCAGGTCGGGTACCATGCAGGGCACCCGGAACACAGAGATATAGGATACACAGCCATGTCCTCTGGGATTTTACAGCACACAGAAGACCTGGGTGGGAGAAAACTCACCCTGAGACCTCCTGGGGAAGGGGGCAGGGGGGAAGGGGGCAGAGGTGGGGGGCAAGGGGCAGGAGGAGGGACGTGGCCTGGTAAAGGAGGAGGTGGTGTGTTTCAGAGGTGGGGCCAAGGGCCAGACCCTGAGGAAGCCTGGGGTTATCAGTCATGCCCCCCCACCCCCTGCCCCTAGACAGGGGTGCTGGGACCTGGAAAGGTGTAGTCAGCTCCCCAAGGCCCTTGGTAACCAGGACCCCTAGAGAGGGAGGAGGGCTGTGGTGGCAGGGGCAGGAGGAGATGGGAGCAGGGGGTAAGGGGCCAAAGGGGACCAGGGGCACAGAAACCAGCTGGGAAGAGCCCCTGCTGTCCGAATGTGCCACGCGGACGGGGAACACGGTGAAGGACAGACAGGTGTCCGAAGAGGAACCTCGGCGCCTTAGAGGCTGAGTGCATGCGGGTGAGACTGCCAGGGTTCTGAGTCCTCCCGGTGCACCCAGCACAGGACCCACAGCACCCCGGCCACCGCCCCGCGGCACGAACGAGGACACTGAGCCCCATGAGCGGAATTCCTTTGCCACTGTACCGTTATTACGTTCCCGGGAGGACTCAGACGGGGCTGCAGGATTGTGGCCCAGGTGCCTACATGGAGCACAGTGGCCCTGGCCAACCCCAACAGGGGGTCACTGCCTCCCAGGGCCGCCCCAATGCCCCCTGCCACCTCTCCTCCACCTCTGTTGGCGCAGCTGTCCCTCCCGGCAATGCCCCCTAACTCGTCCCCTCTCCTCCACCTCCGTTGGCGCAGCTGTCCTTCCCCGCAATGCCCTCCTCCTCCAAGACCTCTTCGTCCCCCCACTCCGGCCCACAACCACATTATAAGTCTTAGGTCAGAAATGTGTCTCCTCAGGTGGAGAAATACAGAGATCTCCCTGGTTCAGGCCCCCCTGGGTCGGGCGAGGGCCTGGCATGCAGTTTGAGCCCAGCAGCCAGGCAGCTGGAGTCATTCTAGGGAAACAGGAACGGGAGGGGTTCTGTTTTCAATACTTGAGCTGCTAACCTGCAGCTGGGCACACAGGCACGGCCCCCTGGAAAGGTGATCTGAGCTGTGGATTTCCGCTGAGAAATCACCCCAACAAAAGTAAGTGAGAGGAGGGGAAACTCCTCTCACCCTTCCTCTGCCTCATTTCACGTGCCTGTTGCAGTGATGAGGCTTGGTTTTCCTGCCCCCCTCCCATGCCCTCTTCTAATCACAAGTGCTGGACTTCTGGTCACCCCTAGACTCTTAGCCTTCGCTCAAGCCATGCCTTCCACCTGGAATTACCCACACACACATCTGTTCCTTTTCCTCTCTTCCTAATAAAAATTGCATCATCCACTGAACAGATATTTGTTAGCGTACATGTTACAGTTACTGATTACCTGCATCTCATTTCACATTTTTGGAATATATAAGTCTAGATGGCTGTCTGAAAGTAAAAATGCGTGCTAAAATACAGAAAGAACAAGTTCCAATGTAGGATCAAAAATGCATATTTAGATGGGAAGCTAATGAGGTTTACTGGAGGCTGCTGCTAATGAAATGCATACACAAGCTAAATTTTTCTCTCAGGAACCTAAAACATACAGTCTACAGTATAACTGTACATTCTCTTGGCAGCCCCTGTGCTAAAGATAGGACTTAAGCATTTATTAAGTCAGTCAAATGAATATAAAAATCGAACCCTATAAATTCTGGGCAAGAAACTTAGATCATCCCCCATCGTGACAGCTAAACCCAAATCCAACAGAACTGAAAGGGAACATTCTTTTTAAAACAGTTCAGTTGTCAGAGAGATGACTTGTAGAAGGTTCCAGAGCTGGACCAAGCTCTCATCAGATAATGATCTCAACAGCATTCCGTGGGTGAGGAATATACTGAATGTGCTCAAATTTGTTCTTCCTTAACAAGTTCACTAGGATGGGAACCCCGACGGACTAACTTGTCTTGTCACGTCTTGAGTCAGTTTGCCTTGGGCCAAAGAATGAACGTGTACTTTGTTGGTCAAATACATTCACTACTTTATGGATATGGAAGGAAGAAGGGTGTTAAGAATATATTTAAACAAGCGCAACTTCTAATTGATATATAGTCACTGAAATCTGTTTCGGTTCCCTTTAAGGTCCTAAAGAGAAACCTGTGTAATTTTTAGCTGCCAGAAAAAAATGATCTACCCCTTTAATTACTGAAATATACTTGCTTTTCAAAACCAATTTCATGACTTCTGACTTCATTTTCTCTACCTGGGTGCCCAGTTAAGCTTTTAAAGTTTCTAGACATTTAAAGAACTGATTATCACCATCACTGACAGTATCCACAGGGGAGCATGTGAAATCTAACACGGTGGATCCCTCTGATAGAAGAAGGTGTAAAAAGAGATGTCTGGCAACAAAGACGCAAAAAAAAAAAAAAAAAAAAAAATCAGAATGTTGGATTATGCCCAGATGGTAACCTAAGAATGACAATGTTATGTGTACAACCTACAGCAGGAGTAAGAACAATTCACAGTCCAACAGAAGATGCACTAAGTTTAAAAAAAAAAAAAAGCCACTAGTATGCAATTCGTAATCTTTTCACAATTCCTTATCAGTTCACAAGGATCAACTGCAAACCCTCAGAGCCACCTGAGTGATCATTTTAAAACAGTTTAGATCTCCCCCCTCCCCCCAAAAAAGACTGACCCATTTAACCTTGGGAAAATGGCAGGGGACATCCCTGGCCTGGAGATGAAGCCTCCAAACAGAAAAGCAGCAAATTCCCTCCCACCAACCCCGGGCTTGGAGAGGTCCGTGCACAACATTCTCCAACAATTCTCATTACCTTCATGTATAAAACTCCCAAAACTAGATGTTATCACACAGCAACTGATTGCAAGCCAGGGGAGGGTGGGGGGAGACTGCTTGGGTTTCAGCCTCCTAGAACCCAATCTCTGCCGAAATCTCTGAAAGGTCTACAGAGAATTGCTTTTTCGTACAAAAGCAGTAATGTTAATAAAAGGGGAAAAAAAAAAAAAAAAAGCCTTGCTGGCTTCCCCAGTGCCCTGGGATTTCCAGGTGAGCTGGAAACCTTCATACTGTGATTTTGCTTTCCTCGGAATTCTGCAATGCCTTTAAAGAAATAATACAAATATATATTTCTTTAGTCAAAATGGGAGGGGAGGAGTGGGAGAGTAATGCCTTCTATGTCCATGAAACTTATTTCCAAGCTGATTTTCCTTTTGCCTTAAAAACATATTCGGGTGCATATTATTTTAACCCCATACATGGCATCTGTCAGGGGGCTGTTCTCATGGCTCATTTAAAGATGGAGAAAAACAAGATCAAAAAAGTTTAAATAACTCGCCCAAGGTCAGTCGGGGACAGGACAGACGCTCCCTGAACGCCGACCTCCTACCTCCAGCCTCGCTCCCCTGGAAGCGGACTTGACACCCTTCCCCGCGGCGCGCGCGCGTCCGAAGCCCCGAAGCCGCCCGGCACCTACCGGTTAGGCGTGTGTGCGGCCTCCGGCGCTCCGCGGACCGCCCCTGCCCAGATGCGGGGCCCGGGCGCCCCCCGCCCCGCCCGCCCGCCCGCCCACGGGAGCCGCACCCCGGAGCGCCCCCCGCCCCGCCGCCCCGAGAGCCGCGGCCGCGCACCGTCACCGTGGGCCGCCAGGGAGGCCATCCGCGCTCGCGTCCCGCGCAGGGGGCCCCGGGCGTCGGCAGGAGCGGCTGCCTGCGCGCCTCGGCCCTGGACGGCGGGAGCCCGGCCCCGCGAGTGCATGCGCTCGGCTCCCGCGGGCGCCCGGCCGCCCCGCTCCTGGGCATGCCCAGTCGGCCCGCAGGGCCCCGGCCCGGGTGGCCGCGGGGACGAGCGCACCGAGGGCGCAGACGGCCAGCCGCGCGCCGGGTCCCCGCGCTCCGGGTCCTCGCGGGGATTGAACCCGCGCGGGAGGGCGGACGGCAGGGAGGGGAGGAGCGAGGCGAGCAGTGGGAGGCGCCGGGCGCGCGGCGGCTGCGGCCGGGAGGGCGGGCGGGCCCGGGTTGGGTCCCCTCCAAGGGGGCGCCCCTCCGCGTGGGGGTGACCGGGCGACGCGGCAAACGCGCGATCGGGGAGTCCCGAGCGGGCCACGGCCTCGGGACCGAAGCTCCACGGGACGCCTGGGGACGCAGGGGGTGGCACCGACCGCCCGTGACCCTCGGGCGCGACTCCCAGCCTAGGGGACCCTGTCGAGGAGGGGCTGCCTCCGAGGCCGAAGCCCAGGGGACGGTGGCATCTGAGTCCTGTGGATTTTTGTGAACCAAGTCCTTCACCGCTAAGTACAGACTTCTGACCTGAACAGCCAGACCTGTGCCAGCACATCACCCCGTCACCCTGCTTGGGGCGTTTGTCTCCCCACGGGGCCGTGGCTGGCGCCCGACTGCGCACCCGCTGCCCCTGCCTCCATCCGGGCGCGAGCCGGTGCTGGTCGAGTGACTGACCGCGGGCGGCGCTCCCAGCCCCCGCCCCGAAGCCCCGCCATCCCGCGCCGCGGGCTCTGCCTTAGGGACCCCTTCAGGGTCCGGGGTGGCGCGGGGACAGAGACCGGGAAGCCGGCGGCTCCCGGGGCACGGGGGGGCGGGTGGGGAATAAACGCGGAGGCCGCCCGGCGACCCCTCGGGGTCGGGAGCACCCGGGTTTTGCAGGTCCCCGCGAGTGACCCGGGCCTGCCCTGGACTGGTCGCGATTCCCGGGCAGCGTGGTCGCCGGGAATCGCGGCCCCGGAAGCCGCCCGCGGCCAACACCTCGGCTGTTGACTGCGTTTGGGGTTGTGCCGACTCGGGCGAGGCACCGGGAGGGCAGAGAAGTCTGGCGACCGTAGCGCTGGGCTCTCCTCGGGCAGCTTCCCGCGCCCCCGCCCTGGGCGCCCCAGCCCTGGCCACCCCGCCCTGGGCGCCCCGCTCCCCGGGAGGGCCGCGACGCGGCAGCAGGTGACCCGCGCTGGGGCTGCGGCTGACACACCGGTGCCCGCACGTCGTCCCCGGGGGCGCAGCGGGTGAGCCATCCCAGGAAAAGAGTGCACAGATCTGGTAGTTTCAGCCGGCGCCGTCAACCAACCCCCAGCCAAGGACCCTGGGTCCAGAGGCCCTCTCCGGGCCTTCATCTTCCCCACCTGTAAAGTGGGGATGCCCATTGTTACTGCCCATCTCACAGGACGACAGGTGGGCTTAGGTGGATGCAGGCCGTATGGTCCTGCTCTCCGTATGGTTTCAGCTCTCTGAGGCTCTCATGGACACTCCTCCTGACTTGAACTTGCCTCCTGAGAGCCCACACCCCGCCCCCTCCAGGTCTCTTCAGCCTCTGGCTCCTCCTGGCCCCACACTGAATTGCCACCCCCAAGTCCAGAGCAATGTGGAAACCTGACCCAGATCCAGGAGGAGGAGACTGGTGGCGCCCAGACACGGGCTTCGGAGCAGGCCGGTCTCCCTCACTGTGCCCCAAGCCCCTCCCGGCCTCAGCAGCCAGTCACCCCCCCATCCCCCCACTCCCCCACCCACCGACGCCCCCCTTGCACCGCCATCACCCCCCCCCCCCCCCCCCCCCCCCCCCCCCCAGCTCCTTAGCACCTGAGGCCAGGCCCTGAGGTCAGCCTGTTCTACCTCCAGGGACTGCTCTGTGTCACTGCTGGGACCCAAGGATATTTGCAAGTTGTCTTCTGACTTCTAGCTTCCCTCTCCCTTTACCTCCACATTTTAGCTCAGGTAGGGTCACGAAGAAGGACGATCAAAATGAGTTACAAATTGCAGTTTAATTCTTCTTGGCAGCTCTTTATAATTAGCAAGAACTAAAATGTAGTGTCTAGTTAATTAACCTCTCTTAAGGCCACCTGAACCTCTGCCCACATAATACCACTCCAAGTCCTTGAGCTATTCAGTGCCCTCAATAAAATTAATATTGAAAATATTGGGCCTCTTGGTTGAAGAACTGATGGACAAATACACCTTAGATTTGCTAAGCACCCTGCGTTGTCAGGTGCAGCAGGAGGTCTTTAAGCAGCCTCCTATCTTCTGGGTCTGCAGCAGCAGGGATGGTCCCCCTACCTCCCATTCTCCAGAACAAAGGCCAACAAAGAATTATGATACTGTCATGGAGCATAGGCTATTAAAGAAGGATTCACAGATGACTTCAACCAAGGAAGTGACATTTGAAAGATGAGGTTCAGGATTTGTGTTGTCGCCAGTAAAATTTCTTAAAGACAAGCTTGTCATTCAAATTTTCTTATGTTTTATTCATTCACCATGTTTTCAGGAGTAAAATATGAACTGCCACACCTTGATGAAAGCTGTGTTCTAAATCTTCTCAGGAAAATGCTTTTTGTTTAGATGATAGGCTGAGGAAAATTAGTTCTCCCCTTTTCAGTGTGCTCTGAACGGGAGCTATTTGACTCACCATGCATAGCCTGAATGGGACTATATGGCATTTGACAATGGAAGAGGGTGACTCTCTGCAATTAACATTTTTAATAACATTTTAATTCTGGAGTTTAGTAACTACTCAGCAAATACTCATTTTTAGACTATTGCATGTGAAAAGTCATTTAGTGTTTATTTGCCCATGATCAGTTTGGCTTTAGAATTTGGTCCATTATCAAAGATTTAATAAACTGGACATTTTGAACTATTGCTGCTATTGACTGATCAAAGCTTTTGATATGGCCCTACCTCCTTTGTATTACTGTGACACTTGGATACAAGTGGATATACACTTGGATAATCCTTATTATGGCATTATGGCATCATATTACAATTTGTCTATTTGTCCAACCATCTCCCCACTGGAAGGCAGGGAACATGTCTTATATTTCAGCATATCACAATACCTGACCCATGATTTGGCCCATATTAGGTATTTGAGAAATATTTTTTTTTAATTTTTTTTTAATTTTTTATTTATTTATGATAGTCACAGAGAGAGAGAGAGAGAGAGAGAGGCAGAGACACAGGCCGAGGGAGAAGCAGGCTCCATGCACCGGGAGCCCGACGTGGGATTCGATCCCGGGTCTCCAGGATCACGCCCTGGGCCAAAGGCAGGCGCCAAACCGCTGCGCCACCCAGGGATCCCTTGAGAAATATTAATTGAACCAATAGGTGTGAGAGGAAAAAAATGTTTGACCAAGGGGGAAGGGTTGTTGGAAAAGGGTCAGTGCTTAGGAGACCTGAGTGGTAGGTAAGTTTATTCCAAAGATCTCAATCATCTTCCTGACTCAAGAAAGACTATTGCATGAAACCATTTAACAGCACACTTGGGCCAGGCCAGAGAGCTCTGTGAGAACTGCAAAGTCTATTCTGTTGAGGCACAAACAAATGAAGTTCTTCCTGGAACTGGAGAGTTGGACAAGGATCCATAAGTGGGCTTCATGAGTTCCCCCCAAAATTACATTCAAAACTGGTTGTATATGCACATTCTTTTCTGGGATGGGGAGAGGATCCATAATTTTCATCAGATTTTTAGTGGTAGGCCTGATCCAATAGAGATTTTAAAAATCAACAGATGCCAAATATTTTACAACCAAAACATAGTCTTTAAAGAAAACTAATTACAGCAATGGAGAATTATAGCTATATATTAGATTCTTTTGCTATAACAGTAATGGTCCCCTTAGATCCATGCTTTAATTTGCTATGCTTGAAAAAAATATATAGATAAAATGTAATAACTTGTTTTTCAAAATTCCAAAATTAAACAAATTTATATTATATGAAGCATTTAGCCCTTCGTGGTTAAACCTGGAGTTTTTAAATGAAAATGCAAAATTCCCAAACTGTTTTTCTGAAACGAAACAAAAACAAAAACCCAGTAACATAAGAGGTCAAAGAAACAGATACACCAAGTTCACGTTTTAGGACTTTAAATTAATGTTTATAACACATTCTTATAAAATTTGGCAAATTTCTAACATTGAATGGTACAATTATTTACATATGTTATAATTAATTGCATATATACATATTCATTTATATATATATATTTAAGCAAATATAGAAAACCCTATATATTTATATATTAATAATACATATATAGTCTTAACCAATATTAAGGCTAACAAAATAGATACTACTGGCCATTTGACAGGGAAACTGAGTCATAGAGTGACTAACTGTTAGTAAGGGATGAACCCAATACTTGAAACCAGATTCCAGAGCTCAGGATATCCTGTTCCCAAATGTTGTTGAATATACATAAACTATCTGATTGTCTTGTTTTCTGAATCTTCTCTTTAAAATATCTTTTTTTTTTCATACTTTTTTTCTTAAGAAAAAATGGGTAAGTTGCACTGAAAGATAGGTATAATAGTCTAGCAGAGGCCAGGTAAGGTTTTCCTAAATACATCAGGGCCAGCCAGTCAAATCACACTGCAGAAGTAAATATGAACAGTGAGTTCTTATCTCAAAGAAGAGAATAGATTATTTGATTTCTGGCTTCCTGGGTCTCCATTTCTCAAATGTCATGAAAATCTTGCTTCAATTTATAACAGAAAAACTTGCCGGTACTATGTGTTTGGAGTCTGCTTCATGCATTTCGTCCTTATATGAATGCCTTTCATAACATATCACACTAATTATTGTCATGACAACTTAACTGAATATATGAAAAAAATACAATTTGCTTTTAGAGGACACTGCCTTTTTATCAAATCCCATGCATTAATGCACAGAAAATTTATTATAGGATCCAAGCACATGTACCTTAAATGCGCTTTACATTGTTATATAAATGACAATTTTTTTCTGAAAACAGACACATGTATCTCATCCTAAAGTTCTGAGTGTTGCAATAGCTGTATGGGTGAAATATTCAGGTCCATTTTATTGGGATGCAGTTTGATCTACCTTATTTTAAATTCATATTTATGAAAAACATTGCCACAAACTTCCATCTCAATGTGAAAAGCCAAAATGTCTACATTAAAAAACTATTTCCTGTGTCCCAGAAAGCAACCTTCGAAAATATTACCTTTCAGATCTTCAGTGACACCATTAAATAAAAGTCCTATGTGCCCAATATTCCCTCTGAAGTTTGTCCATCAAATGGTCTCTCTGACATGGAATAGGATTATGCGGGACTTGTGTTGTCCAGATCAGGAGAAGAGGAGCTTGACCAAATTTGCTAGATGATAAACTATGAAAAGATAGGATTTAGGTATTTTTCTATATTTCACCCATGGTGCTTTTCCCAGTACTCTATATGGCAGGAGCCCAATCAATGTTTCTTGCTTAGAGACTCACAAAAGGTCAGAGCTATAAGGAGATTTAAAAACAAAAACAAAAACAAACAAACAAACAAAAACAAAAAAAAACACTGGTTTTGGGGTCAGCCTGAGTTCCGATTCCAAATTCCTCCACTTATTAGTTGTGTGACCTTGGGCAAGTAACCTAATGTAGGCCTCAGCTCCTCATCTGTAAAATGGGGATAATAATAATAGCTAGAGCATAGGATTGTCGAGGGTGTTGAATGAGTTAATAGAGTTCTTTAAAACAGTTCCCCATAGATGTTAACCCCTATGATTATGTCCAGTTTTCCAGGATTCCTTTAGGAATGCTAATCATGTAGTAATTCCTTTCCATTCCGTTAGCCAAGTGGTGGTATTAGTAATACTGGACAGACTTATACTGTGCGAGGCACCCCCAGTCAAACAGGGATCCCAGGCTCACCAGGCTTAACCATCTCGCTGCTGGGGAAGTCTAGGGAAACCAAGGTGCCAGGCAATGGGGGTCATGGGGCAATTTCTGTTTAGTAACAAAGAAGTATGGAGGTATTTTAATACTTTACAAGTGATATCAATGTGTCCTGGCTGCATATCAGCTCTGCTTCACCCCTTCCCACCCAGGACATTCAAGCCAGTGAACTCCCTAATCATTCCAAAGATCAAACTAGACATCATCTGAAGCATATGTCGGTTTCTAATTCCCTATTGAGAGAAGTGAAAGTGAACATAACGGGATTATCAGAATGCACATAACAATTTGATATCTGGGGGGAGACATTTATTTTTTTTTATGATAATCACAGAGAGAGAGAGAGAGAGAGAGAGAAAGAGAGGCAGAGACACAGGCAGAGGGAGAAGCAGGCTCCATGCACCGGGAGCCCGATGTGGGATTCGATCCGGGTCTCCAGGATCGCGCCCTGGGCCAAAGGCAGGCGCCAAACCGCTGCGCCACCCAGGGATCCCTGGGGAGAGACATTTAAACCCTCTATTTAGGAGCACTTGTTAATAAGAGATATTTTAAATATCTTTTGTATACAACATGTATGGGGAAAGGTGGCTTAAAATAACATCCACTCAATTGAAGTAAATAAACTAATAACCAAGGGAAATGCTGAATGGATTTTGCTAGCTGTCTACTGAGAATAAATTCCATGCAAGAAGAATATGGTCATTAGGGAGGAAAATATTTGCCTGCACTGCAGAAAAGCAGACTAAGAAATAAAAAGTAAACAAAACCCAGAGATGATTTAAACAATGGCAGAAGAGTCCTTAAGTGCAAAGAACATGTTAAATGAAAGAGCTCCCCAGTTCTCCATTCGTTGACTTGGACTGAGGATTCTCCATTTGGTGAAACAATCCAAAGTCCAGAGAACTCAGGCTGGGTCACAGAAGCCTTTCATGTCAGGTCAGACCTTTCTCTCTGTCATGGGGCACTTTTGTGGGTTTCTCAGAGAGTTCCCCTCTGAGAATATCCCTCTAAACTTCTCAGGATGCAGGCAATCTTCTCTGGAAAGCTGCTCTTGCTTGGTCTCTCAGCCCTCAGGACTCTTGTAGTTCACCCTTCCCATTTTCAATATTGTATTTTTAAGGCGAGTGTAGGGCTGGGAGTTGCAAAACCCGTGTCTGACCACTTCATTTGCAAGCTCTGAATGAAGAATATAACGTCTCATTTGGGAATGGAACATTTTTCCTTTGTTTGGCTTTGGGCTTCTAGGGGTATCAACCAGAAAAAGAAGAAAAAAAGGGAGAGGGGAGGAGATTGGAAGGAAGGGAAGGGAAAGGGAGAGGAGGAGAGGAAAAAGAAAACAAGACAAAAAAAAGAAACAAAGAAAAAAAGAGAATTCCATTTTTTTTTAACTAAGACTTTATTTTTTTAGAGCAGCTTTCGGTTCACAGCAAAATTGAGGGAAACGTACAGAGATTTCCCATAAAGCCCTACTCTGACTTATGCATAACCTCCCCCATTACCAACATTCTACACCAGAGTGGTACAGTTGCAACAACTGTTGAACCCACATTGACACATCATAGTCTTTCACAGTCCAGAGTTTACATTAAGGTCTCCTGATAGAGTCCATTCTATGGGCTTGGACCAAGGTAGAATGACACATACACATCAACATGGTATCACACAGAGTATTTTCACTGCCCCCAAAATTCTCTGTAATCCATCTATTCATCCTTCTCCCCCAACTCCTGGCAACTACTTATCTTTTCATTGTCTCCATAGTTTTGCTTTTTTTTAATAATAAATTTATTTTTTATTGGTGTTCAATTTGCCAATATACAGAATAGCACCCACTGTTCATCCCGTCAAGTGCCCCCCTCAGTGCCCGTCACCCATTCACCCCCACCCCCCGCCCTCCTCTGCTTCCACCACCCCTAGTTCATTTCCCATAGTTTGCTTTTTCCAGAATGTTATATAGTTGGACTTAATATGGTGTGTAGCCTTGTCAAATTGGCTCCTTTCACTTAGTAAAATACATTTAAATTTATTCCATGTCTTTTTTTTTTTTTAAGATTTCGTTTATTTATTCATGAGAGACACAGAGAGAGAGGGAGAGAGAGGCAGAGACACAGGCAGAGGGAGAAGCAGGCTCCATGCAGGGAGCCTGACATGGGACTCGATCCCGGGTCTCCAGAATCAGGCCCTGGGTTGAAGGCAGCACTAAACCACTGAGCCACCTGGGCTGCCCTCTTCCATGTCTTTTCATGGCTTGATAGCACATTTATTTTTAGTGCTGAGTAATCTTCCATTGTCTAGGTGTACACTTCTGTTTATCCATTCACCTACTGAGGGACATCTTGACTGCTTCCACATTTTAGCAATTATGAATCAGGCTGGTGTAAACATCTATATGCAGGGTTTTTTAAATTTTTTTTAAATTTATGATAGTCATACAGAGAGAGAGAGGCAGAGACATAGGCAGAGGAAGAAGCAGGCTCCATGCACCGGGAGCCCGACGTGGGACTCGATCCCGGGTCTCCAGGACCGCGCCCTGGGCCAAAGGCAGGCGCCAAACCGCTGCGCCACCCAGGGATCCCTATATGCAGGTTTTTGTGTGGACATAAGTTTTAACTGCTTTGGGTAAATAGCAAGGATGGTCTAGCAAGGGTATATTCGGTTTGGTAAGAAACTGCCAAATTGTTTTCCAAAGTGGCTATACCATTTTACATCTCCCCTCCACTCCAGAAATGAATGAGTTCCTATTGTTCCATAAATCCTCTCAGCCATTTGTTGTAGCCAGTTTTCTGGATTTGGACCATACTAATAGGTATGTAGTGGTTTCTCATTGTTTTAAGTTACATTTATTTCCCTGATGACATATAATGTGGAGTACCTTTTCATTATGCTTAGCTGCCCTCTGTATCTTCTTTGGTGATATATCTGTTAAGGTCATTGGTCCATTTTTTAATTGGGTTGTTTGTTTTCTTACTGTTGAGTTTTAAGAGTTCTTTGTATACTTTTAGATAACAGCCTTTTATCAATGTGTCTTTATCAATCATTTTCTCCTAGCTTGCCGCTCCTCTTCCCATTCTCTTGACATTGTCTCTCACAGAGCAAAAGTTCTTAACTTTAATGAAGACCAGCTCATCAGTTCTTTCTTTTATGGATCATGTCTTTGGTGTTGTATATAAAAAGTCATCATCATACTCAAGGTCACCTAGGTTTTCTTCTATGGTATCTTCTAGTAGTTTAATAGCTTTGCATCTTACATTTATGTCTGTGGTCATTTTGAGTTAAGTTTTTAAAAGATTTTATTTATTTATTCATGATACACACAGAGAGAGGCAGAGATATAGGCAGAGGGAGAAGCAGGCTCCCTGCAAGGAGCCTGATGTGAGACTCATCCCAGGACCCTGGGGTCACGACCTGAGCCAAAGCCAGATTCTCAACCACTGAGTCGCCCAGGTGCCCCCATTTTGAATTAATTTTTATGAATGCTATAAGATCTATGTTTACATTTATTGTTTTGTTTTGTTTTTGCATGTAGCTGACCAGTTGTTCAGCACCATCTGTTCTAAGAGACTATTTTTGCTTCACTATATTATCTTTGTTCCATTGTCAAAGATGAGTTGGCTATGTTCATATGGGTCTATTTTTGGGCTCTCTGTTCTATCCCATTGATCTATTTGTCTATTCTTTCATCAATACCACTGTGTTGATTACTGAAGCTTTACAGTAAGTCTTAAAGTCAAGTAGTGTCAGCCTCCAACTTTGTTCTTCTCCTTTAATATTGTGTTGACCATTCTGAGTCTTTTGCCTCTCCATACAAACTTTAGAATCAGTTTCCAATATCCACAAAATAACTTGCTGAAAATATTAACAACTTGACAATATTGAATCTTCCTATCCATGATCATGATTTTGTTCGTCAGCCTTACAGACTTCCTCACATAGATCTGGTACATTACCTTATATCCTGAACCTTGCTACAGTCACTTAGTAATGCTAGGAGAGTTTTTTTTTTTGTTTGGGGGTGGGTAGGAGTTATCAATTCTTTTGGATTTTCTACGTAGGTGATCATGTCCTCTGCAAACAAGAACAATTTTATTTCTTCTTTCCCAATCTGTATATCTTTTGTTTCCTTTTCTTGCATTAGCTTCAATTTCTAATATAATGTGAAAAGGAATGGTGAGAGAGACATCCCTGCCTTGTATCTGATCTCACCACTAAGTGTGACATAAGCTGTAGGTTTTTGTAAACAATCTTTATCAAGTTGAGGAAATTCCTCTCTGTTTCTAGTTTACTGAGAGTTTTCATATGAATAGGTGATGAAATTTATCAAATATTTTTTCTACATTTTTATATAATCATGTGATTGTTTTCTTTTTAAGCCTAATGATGTAATAGATTATATTAATTGATTTTCAAAAACTCCATTTGACTATTTTCTGTTAATCAATCTTTTTGATAAACTGTATGGTAAGATACTTGTCCTATATGTTATACATTCCCAGGAGTGCTATGCAAAACAGAAGAATTATACCTACCATTGAATAAAATGAATTGCAACCCATATAACAATGCATTGACATGGGTATTACACAATAATGATATTAAACCATACCAAGAAACCTAATCAATCAAATCATACAAAACTGGTCTTTCTTAGAGTGTGTCTATTTGAGTTTCTAGTGAATGACCACCACTCAAAGTAGTCTAAATGAATTAAATTGGAAATCAATAGTAGATAGATATCTGGAAAATCTCAAAATACTTAGAAATGAAACATACACTTCTAAATAACCCATGGGTCAATAGAGATAACAGTTGAAACCAAAGTAGTGGAGCCAGATCCATTAAAAATTATTAAGGAAATAACTTGACCCAGTGGCCATTGCTGGTTACCTAGACCACATCATTTACTTCCTTTGCCCTTTAAAACACAACAAAATTTGTTTCTTCATGTTTCTATTTCTTCTCTAAAAACCCTGTGTTCTTCAGGAAAAGTGTGCATCCAGGTTAGTGTTTCTATAGGCCTAAGTGGTCTAAAAATAAATCCATCCCCCTTGGACAGTGATTCATTCAGTTAATCATACTAAGCAAATCAACTCATGGCGTTCAACTAGTCATGAGCTAATGTGTCTAAGAATGAGGATATAGTTTCTTAATTTCTTTAGAAGATAACTATCTAAAGTAAAAAATAATAGTAATGTTTTGCAGGACTTCTAAAATTTATAGATATAAAAATATACAAAAATAGAGATGGTGTTAAATAGAACACATAGTATTGAAAGATTCTTGCATTATATGTGAAGAGGCATGTTATTAATTCATACTGCTATATGATGAGTTAAGGAAGCCTGCTCTAATCCTCAAGCAAAAAGTACAACAAAGAGTAATAGCTAATAAACCAGTAGTGGAGATAAAGTGGAAAAAAAAAACCCTCAATTAATCCCAAAGAAGATAGGAAAAGACGAAGAGAGGAATAAAAAACAGGTTGGACAAATAGAAAATAAATAGCAAGAAGGTAGAATTAAACCCAGCAATAAAAATAATTACATTAAATATAACTGTTACACATACCAATTACAAGAAGAGCAAGACCCAACTATACACTATTTACAAGATATACTTTACAAGATATACTTTAAATATAAAGACATAGATAGGTTAAAAATAACAAGAGTGAGAAAAATAAAACATGAAATACTAATAATAAGAATTTAGAGGAGGTATATTAACATCAGATTAAGTAAACTTTAAAACAAGCAATGTTGCCAATAATAAAGATGCACATTTCTTATTAAAGGTATCAATCCATCAAAAGAATATAGCAATCCTTTTTTTTTTAAGTTTTATTTATTTACTCATGAGACACACACACACACACACACACACACAGAGGCAGAGGCAGAGACACAGGCAGAGGGAGAAGCAAGCTCTTCGCAGGAGCCTGATGTGGGACTCGATCCCAGATCCCAGAATCATGACCTGAGCTGAAGGCAACCTCCCAACCGCTGAGCCACGCAGGCATCCCAGAACATAGCAACCTAAATATTTGTGGACTTTATAACAAAATAGATGAGGCAAAAAAGTAACAGAACTAAAAAAAAATAAATGAACAAATTTACAGTGATAATTGGCTACTTTAACATTATCTCTGTCAGTAACTGATAAAACAAGTAGGCCAAAAAAATCGGTAAGGCTATAGATTTGAAAAACATGAATTAGCAGAATGCATATTCTTTTCAGTTGCATATGGAATAACCACTGAAATAAATCATACTTGTGCTATAAATAAGTCTCAGCAAATTTAAAATGATTGGATCCTATAGAGTGTGTGCCCCAATTACAACTGAATTAAATTAGAAATCAACAGTAAATAGATATCTGGAAAATCTCAAAATACTTAGAAATGAAACATACACTTCTAAATAACCCATGGGTCAAAGAACAAGCAAGCAAAATTAGAAAATATTTTGAACTGGATAAAAATTGGCCAAAAGCATATCAAAATTTGTAGTGTACACTAAATTAGCACTTAAAGGGAAATTTATAGCTCTCATTGCTTATATTAGAAAATAAGAAAGGTCTCAAATCAAAGATATAAGTTTCCACCTAAATACACTACAAAAGAGAAATAAATCAAACCCAAAGCAAGTAGAAGGGAGGAAATAATAGAGGTAACAGTTGAAACCAAAGGAATAGAAACCATAAAGCAGTGAAGAAAGTCAATAAAACCAAAAGCTGTTTCCTTGAATAGATTAATACAATTGAAACCACCTAGCTAAACTGAACGAGAAAAAAAATGGGAAAAAACACAAATCATCAATATTAGAGATGAAAGAAGGACTGCAACTATAGATTTTACAGATATTAAAATAATAATAAGACAATGTTATGATAACTTCATGCCAAGAAATTTGACAACTTATTTTTTTTTAAGATTTTATTAATTTATTCATGAGAGAGACACACAGAGAGAGAGAGAGAGAGACAGAGGCAGAGACACAGGCAGAGAGAGAAGCAGGCTCCATACAGGTAACCCAATGTGGGACTGGATCCTGGGACTCCAGGATCACACCCTGAGCCAAGGCAGGCACTCAACTGCTGAGCCACCCAGGCGTCCCAAATTTGACAACTTAAATGAAAATGACAAATTCCTTTAGAGACACAAACTACCAAAACTGAATAAAAGTTATTCTATTTCTAATACCAGCAACAATTTTTTAAAGTTCCATTTATAATAGCATAAAAATACTTAAGAATGAAGTTAATGAAAATTGTACAAAATCTGTATTCTTAAAACTAGAAAACATTGTTGAACATCCTAAATAGATGGATGGACATATTATGTTTGTGGATTGGGAAACTCAATACTGTCGAGATGTCAATTCTCCCCAGACTGAACTACACAGATTAAATGCAATCCATATGAAAATTCCAGCAAGCCTCCTTTAAAAAAAAAAAAGTAATAAGATAATTCTAAAGTGTATATGAAAATGGAAAGTCAAACAATTTAAAAAAGACAAAAACTATCCTGGAAGATTACACTACTCGATTCAAGATTTACTCTAAAGCTTCAGAATCAAGACAGTGTAGTATTGGCATAAGCATAGACATATAGATCAATGGGACAGAATAAAGCATCCAGAAATAGATCCACACTTATACGGCCAATTGATTTTCAACAAAGATGCCAAGGTAATTCAATGAGGAAAGGATAGTCTTGTCAACAAATGGTCCTGAAATGATTGGACATTCATATCCAAAGGAAGGAAGGGAAGAAGAAAATGAAAGGAGGAGGGAAGGAGGAAGATGAACCATTACCTTACATCAGAAGAAAATTTAATTTAAAATGGATCACAGCCTTAAATGTAAAAAGCTAAAACATAAAAATTTTCCAGTAAAAAGCATAGGAGAAAATCTTTGTGATCTTGGGTTAAGTAAAAATTTCTAAAATAAGACATAAAAATCATGAACCATTTAAAATATTGATAAATGAGAGGCACCTGGATGGCTCAGTCAGTTAAGAATCCAACTCTTCATCTCAACTCAGGTCTCAACCTCAGGGTTGTGAGTTCAAACCCTATATTAGGCTCCACGCTGGTTGTGGAGCCCACTTTAAAAGAATAAAAATAAAAAATAAAATATTGATAAATAAACTTAAAATTATAAAACTTGCTGTTCAAAAAACACCAGTAAGAAAACAAAAAAGGTGAGCTCTAGACTGGAAAAAAAAGTCATAATATTTGTATCTAACAGAGGACTTGTATCTAGGATATATGAAGAATTCTTATAACTTAATGAGCTAGTCCTCCCTCCTCCCCAAATGAACAAACTATTTGAACAGACACTCCCCAAAAGAAGACTGCAAATAGTCAATAAAGCTGAGATACTCAGCTTCTCCATGGTTTTTCCCTCCACAGTTCTTTCCTTCCTAAAGCAATCAGTGTTGGAACCAATTCTATGGACAAGACATATCTCTTAAGTTCCCCTATTCATTTTAAGCATTTATTTAGGGAATAGTTATTGAGCATTTACTTACATGCTCATTAAACTATTACAAAATTGATATGCTTTAAAAAGGGCAAAACAAGCGGCTCCTGGGTGGCTCAGTTGGTTAAGTGTCTGCCTTTAGCTCAGGTCATGATCTCAGGGTCCTGGGATTGAGTCCCACATTGGGCTCCCTGCTCAGTTGGGGAGTCTGCTTCTCCTTATGCCCTTCCTCCCCATTCATGCTTTCTCTCTCTCTCTCTCAAATAAATTTTAAAAATTTAAAAAATAAAAAGGGCAAGAAGGATATAAAAGAACTATCAAAACAGAGTTGCAGCAAGTAGCACTCTTTTGTTGGCAAATGTATCAGTCAGTTTTTGCTTCCTGACAAACTACCCCAAATTCTATTAATTTAAAATAAGCAATCATTTATTTGGGTGAAGATCCTGCTGGGAAGTGTTTCAGGTATGAACAAAGCTTGGCCAATCTATGCTGGGCTTTTTCATATGTAGGTGGTTAGTTTGTAGATTGGTCCGGCTGGTTAATCTCAGATGACTCAGCTAAGGCAATTCTGTTTCATGATCTCTCAGTATTCCTCAAGGAGTTGATCTGTACTTATTCACATAGTAGTAGTGATGAGGGATCTAAAGAGCATCAAGAGAGGAAAACTCTGATGCACACATGGTTTTCAAACCTCTTCTGTATCCTGTTTATGGGCATCTTTTGTCCAAAGCAAATCACCTGACTAGGCCCAGAGTCAGTGTGGAAAGCCCTCACAGTTGTATGAAAACAAGGAGGGAAAAAATTTGTGGCCATTTTTGCAATCTACCACTATAAGTCACACAACCCAAATCAATCCAAGTTAACCAAAAGGAGAAATTACTGGTTCATGTTATTGAAAACACCATAAAGCCAGTAGTGGCTGAATCTAGAGGTTCAAATACTATCAGCAGAACTCATTCTCATGACTCCTTGGTATTCCTACATTTTTTATTTCATTTCTAGAAGGCTCTTACTTTGTTCACAAGATGACCTTCAGCAGGTACAGACTTTAGCTCTTTTAACCTCTCAACATCCTAAGAGGAAAAAGAGGATATCCCCCCCTCTCCACTGGCAGTTTTAGGATTGAGTCACGCTGGACCAAGTTGAGTGGAACACCTATCTCAGTTAACCTATCTCAGTGGCCAGTAAGATAAGAATAAATTGATTCTTTAGGCCTTGGCTATATGCCCACTCCTAGTGGTAGGAGGACAGGAGCACTCCCATCTAAATCACATGGACAAAGATGAGAAGAGATGAATCTACCTAAGAATTCCCTAAGAAGGGGGATTTGATGCTTAGCCTCTGAAACAACCAAGTATCTTGAGCTATAAAAATATCCTGATGAAGAAGATGTTGCTATGTCATGATTGGAAAGATAGGGCTATTGCTGCTGTTGTCAACCTACTATCCTTGACTACTAGCCATAATGAATTTGCCCTATGCCAGGCACTAGCCACCCTAGGAACTGTAAATCATAGGGCTCTGGATTAAGAGAAGCAAAATTTATTTTTTTAATATTTTATTTATTTATTCATGAGAGACACAGATAGAAGGCAGAGACATAGGCAGAGGGAGAATCAGACTCCTCGCAGGAGCCTGATATGGGACTTGATCCCAGAACTCCAGGATCACACCCTGGGCCAAAGGCGGATACTCAACTGCTGAGTCACCCAGGCGTCCCAAGAGAAGCAAAATTTAGATCTGAAGTATGCTTCATCCTGGACTCAGAGAGATGGAACTATTGGGTTGTTACCTTGGAGAAGGGTGAATGGATTCTGTGTGCAGAGAACAGTACACTGGATACTCAGTGAGGAAAGCAGATTGGGGTAGATATTAGTGGTGCTCACCCACATTTCCATTCTTCCATTCTGCATGGATAGGAGCACTGCATTTCTTTAGCTTGTTGAAATCAGGAATTTCAAGAAACTGTTTATTAATTAAAAAGGAAATGTGAGCAGAAACGATACATGTCACTTCTAGGCTGAAGTATTTAATTGCTATGGTGATCATACAAGACTATGTTAACACCCGCATGCCATAAAAATGAGGTAAAGTGGAATGCTGAACCTGGAGTCACCCAGACCCACAGAAGACTTTGCTCAAATGAGAAATAACCTTGAATTGTTATTGCAGTAGAATCAAGCCTAATTGGACCATTACACACTAAATAATACTATAAGACAAATACCTGCACATCAATTTTATAGGTGAAGAAACTGACACATAGGGAGTTTAAACAAACTTCATGGAGTCCCATATTCAGCAACCAGCAGACCCAAGATTCAAATCCAGGTCTGTCTGATTCCCAATTCCATGCAGGAAAGACGGAAGGGAAGGAGGGAGGGAAAAAGGAGGGAAGGAAAGCCAAGTAAGGAACAAGGGCATTATTTTAAAATAGTTCTATGTCTTTAACCTGCCCTCAAGCACATACGAAATATGAGAATATAAAAAGGGGACTTTTTAGCTGAATAGGTTCGCTGTTCACTTGCATGATCCGAACATCCATTTTTAGTGGGAGAACCCATTAGCGTAAGTATAAGAAAGCCCAGGTTCTAGCTCAGTTTGTCTGTGTCTTGTTATGTCACTTAACTTCTCTGGTTGTATGTATTTATATATTTTTTTAAATTAATAAGTCACCAGGTCTACTCATAGTGTGATTAAATGATATAATGCCTCTCCTAGCTGCTGCTTCTCTCCTCAACCTCATTCTCATTTTCAAGTCTGCCTGTAAATTGACTGTTTTCACCAAATGTATCCACTGGTACATGGTTGGAACGTGATTTCATTTGTCCAGATTTAAGCAGGTATTGGCACATTCCAGGCATAAAGCATCACTGCATATCTGTGTATTTCTTGGACATCCTAGACACCACACCAAGTGATCAGGGTTAGAACAAAGAAGCACATATAGGTTGCCTTAAACAATATGAGGTTTTCTTGTTTACTTTTCTATAATTTTCAAATTTTCTATGAAGAAAATAACTTGAAAATACAAATTTCTTAAAGGGAAAACTGAGGCCTAAATGATTTAAAGATGTTAGAATAAAGATATCAGGGAAGAATATTATACAAGTAATGTATATAAGTGCTACAAGTCAAATAGTTACATTGGTTTTACCCATGACAAATATATAATTAATTTTAGGCAATATTTAAAATACAAATGAAATTATATATATATATTATATATATTAATTATAATTAATATAATTATAATTTCTGACAAAGGTAGCTAAGTACCATACAAATGAGAAAGAGCTCAGATAGCTATTTGCCCACCTTTCACACTTTTACCTAGTTCTGAAGATAGGTAATTTTTGCAGAATCAAGGTCCAAAAGTTCATGTTGCAGGCATCTTTCAGAGAAACTCCTGAGACATGGCCTATTTTATATTGCACACCTCAGGACTCTAAGATCTATTTATATTCTGCTTAAGCTCTTGATGTAGTCTGAATCTTTTTTATAGCTTAAAATTAAATTGTGATTTTGGGGCCAACTCATCCCAGTGAATTACAACTGCCTCTCAAACAGATTCCAGGATATACTGTCCCCTAAATATATCTCGTTGTTTCAGAGAAATCAAGACAACATCATAGGAATCTCTGTTATATTCTGTGATTGCAGTGAATCCTATTGCCGTGACATTGTTACAGCAAACATATCTTCATTACTAAAAATAAGATTACTAAGTTTTACCACAAATATTTCTCAGTATAGTGGAAGCTCAAACCTCTTTGAAGTTGTGGTGTTGTGTTTTGATCTCCAGTATATGTACTACAACATTTTTTAGTCCTTTCATTCTCACAAAGAAAACAAAGTGGATCCAAGACATAAATGCCAATAACATTCTTAGTCTTGCCTCTGAGAGCACCTTGAATTGGTAACCCCTCCCAATAGACTTGCTTCTCTTTTTCTTGCTAATAAGATCCTGATTATGTTCAAGATAGCAGGGCACCCAGCTAAAGACTTCATTTCCCAGGTTCTGCACGTAGGCAGTGGCCATGGTCCTGGCCAATGAGATGTAAGCCTGGGGTTTGCTCATACTCATGGTCTGCTGGGGATCTGCTGGACCTGCTCATTCCCTACCTTTTCCTCCTTCTTGCCTTGACTATGAGCAAGGTGACTGGAATTCCTACCACCATGTTGAGACAATGAAGGAAAGGCCAAAGGAATCTCAGGAAGATACGCATAAACGTTGTCGAGCTGATAAATCAACAAAAGCAACTATCTGCTTCCCAACTTTGCTTTTATGGGAAAAATAAACTGTTGTTTGTTTAAGCCACTGAAGTCATGTACTTTATTACCTTCAGCTAGCAACATTCCTTATAGTTATACGTCCTCAGACCAGTCTTGTGTGAGGTAGTTAGCAAAGCTTTTCTCTAATCCTTAATAGAAATCAAGAATGGGGATTCCTAACACATTAATTAGAACAGCTGCCTGTGCACCTGTCCTGCTAATGAGCAACCCCAGGTGACTTTTTGCTGTCAACTGTAAAATCAGCACTCAGATAAGCAATTATTTATGTTATTCCATAAGCTGCCCTCCTCCCAAACTTCAAACCCCTGCATCTGCCTGAAATTGTCAGCTCTTTGAGGTGGGGTTGTGTGAATGATAGATTTCCTCAATTCTCTGTGTTGCTATTGCAGCCCAGTCTGAGCATTAAAGACAAATTGGCTGTGAAAGGAATCATGGGGGGAAACGCTAAGGTCCAGATAATTCCAGATGATTAAATGAAAGCTCAGTTGGCCACATAGGCCTAAGCTCAAAGGAGTGGGGGTGTATCCAACATGAGGTGCAATTTCTTTGGAAGAATGAGCCATGTAACTTAGAAAGATAAGAAATGCTATCTCCTGTTCTCATGAAGTAAGAGTTAAAGACTACAAAATATACTATAAACAGTCTTTTGGTTAGAAGCAAAGATGAATGTACAAAATGAAGCTAAGAATGAGTAATGATAATAATTCCAGTGGACCCTTACAAAGCACTTACTCTGCTACAGGCAAAGTACTTTATGTTCATTTTTTTTTTCTCATTTAACCCACACAACCATATCATGTAGAAGTCACTACTAAGATCTTTATTTTACAAATGAGGAAATAAAGACTTGGAGAAGTTAGGCAGTTTGCCTGAGCTTACACAGCTAGCAAGAAACAGAGTCAGGATTCAGACCCAGGTCTCTCCAGTGCCAAAGCCCATGTATGCTCTCAGCCCTGCTTTGCCACCACTGTGCTGTACGACCCCTGCCAGGGAATCAAAGGACATCAGACCTGAGAGACCTTGAGTAAGAATCTGGTCCAGGGGCTCCCAATATTTTCAAGCATGAAGATCCTGTTATCTTTCCTTTAAAATTCACAGGTTGAATACATTCATAGTGACAAAAGTAGCTGTGAATTCAATAGTGCTCATACATGACTCTACATTATATGTGTCACCCATATTCATTTGGAGAGTAGTAGTTCATATAAACGTGAGACCTAGAATTCATAGAGTCTAAAGACATTGCTTATTGAAGATGGAATTTCTGGATCCTTTGAAATATTTTCCTGACCCTTCCTATCTAAGTTGAAAGTTGGTCCTCTGAGTAGCAGATACCAAGACCAGATTAGATGCACATAAGATTTATCGAGCGATATTTCTGTGAAGGATAAACGGGATGTGCGCAGGAGTAGGCTTGGAGAGGCTTCAGATCATGATGCAGTTCCAATACCTGGGAAGGAGGTGTTGGGTAGAAAGGATTGGGTAGGAGGAGGCTCAGACTGCAGTGCAGTCTAAGGAACTCTTGCCCAGCTGATGGTAAGTCCCTGAGCTAAACCTGCCCATCAGAGGAAGCCGGAATTGGCCCCGTACCCCTGCCATGTTCAGTCATTGGCTGGAAGCAGCCTAGTAGAAGTGTAGCCTTAGGTTCATAGGGGCAGTAGCTGGGGGCTGTAAGTCAACCATGTTCCCCACTGGACGGTTCAGCACATTTCTAAGGCAACCACAGGTTAAGGACCAGGGACATAATCCAATATCTCCATTTTACAGATGAGGAAAATAAGGCCCAATTACACTGAGCCACCTAATCCGGATGAGAATTTACTTGATCCAATTTGCATGCCAGCAGAGTGCTTGAACACTTTGTGAAGTTAAATTCACCTTAAGTCTTCCTAAATAGATGTTTAAAGGTACTTCCTTGCAAGTAGAACATAAATAAGTCCTGGAGCCCTAATACACAGGATAGGGGTGACAGACAACAAAACTGTATTATAAACATTAAACTTAGTAAGAGACCAGAACTTTAATCATTCCCACCATGAGAAGAAATGATAGTTATTGATGTGATAGAGGTGTTAACTAATGCTGCAGAATCAATCATATTTCAATAATGTCTCAAACCAATATGCTGTGCAACTTAAATTTACATAATGTTATATGTCAAATGTATCTCAATAAAAAATGATAATAGCATCTAACTCATAAGACTGTTGTGAGCTTCAAAACAGAAAACACGTAAAAATGCTTAATACAGTACCTGGTACACACTAATCCCTCAACAAGTGGTAGCAATTATTATTTCCAATCCAGTGTTTTTTCCACTGGATATAGATAAACTGAAAATGCAGAGAGCAGGGAACCCTCTTACACTGTTGGTGGGAATGTGAACTGGTGCAGCCACTCTGGAAAACTGTGTGGAGGTTCCTCAAACAGTTAAGAGGATGCGGAGAAAAGGGAACCCTCTTACACTGTTGGTGGGAATGTGAACTGGTGCAGCCACTCTGGAAAACTGTGTGGAGGTTCCTCAAACAGTTAAAAATAGACCTGCCCTACGACCCAGCAATTGCACTGTTGGGGATTTACCCCAAAGATACAAATGCAATGAAACGCCGGGACACCTGCACCCCGATGTTTCTAGCAGCAATGGCCACGATAGCCAAACTGTGGAAAATGCAGAGAGCATCTTTATGTCCTTATACTTTTTCTTCAATTTATCCTTTCATAGATATTTGTAGAAAAGTAATCCAGTGCTATGGCAATTATTCCTAAATGTATGCAAAAATCTCCAATGTTAGATACTATTATCAATATTCCAGACCTTATGTAAATATCAATATTAATATTCCAGGTCAGATGGCCTCTCTGTTCAAAGACACAAATATATTATAAATAAACAATTGAAGTAGTTTTAGGAAGACTCACTCAACAAGTTTTTAAAGTCAAATCATTTAGTGCTTTCAATATGAATTCAGTCAGGTTTTACTCAGGATAAAAATAAGCCTCTGATATTTAAAATCCGATTCAATGCCTTAAAATATTTACTAAAGTAGAGGAGAACAAATCAATGCTACAAGGTCAGGGAGGAACTTGCACATACTTGGAGAGTTACCACTACTCCTCAGGCCTTTCATAGAGCTTGGCAAATGGAAGTGAGCCCCCAGCCAGAGGGGAGCTGCCTCTGGGGTGCTACATGATACTAAGAGAGTCTTATTAAAGGCCATGAGCTCTTAGTTCTGGGGAGGGCACAACTTTTTTCTCCTTGGCTTAAAAGTCTACTTTCCAGGGCTTCTGGGTAACTCAGTTGGTTGAGCGTCCAGCTCTTAACTTCAGATCAGGTCATGATCTCAGGGTCAGAGATCTCAGGTCCAAGCCCTGCATTGGACTCCTCATTGGGTGTGGAGCCTGATTAAGATTCTCACTTTCCAGATCCCTGGGTGGCTCAGCGGTTTAGCGCACCTGCCTTCAGCCCAGTGTGTGATCCTGGAGCCCCGGGATCAAGTCCCACATCAGGCTCCCTGCATGGAGCTTGCTTCTCCCTCTGCCTGTGATTCTGCCATTCTCTCTCTCTCTCTCTCTCTGTATGTGTCTCTCATGAATAAATGGATAAAATCTTAAAAAAAAAAAAAGATTCTCGCTTTCCTTTCTCTCTGCCCCTACTTCCCTCCCCCCCTCTCTCTCTCTCTCAAAAAAAAAAAAAAAAAGACTACTTTGCACAATTGGAGTATAGTTGACTTTATTGAACTATATACTTAAAAATGGTTAAGATGGTAAAAAAAAAAAAGCAGTGGGGAAATTCTGTGTGAGGTGTGGTGAAAGAAGGTACAAGAATTCTCTATTTTCTGCTTAATTTTTCTGTACACTAAAACTGCTCTAAAAAATAAAATTTATTAATAAAAGAAAAAAACCATTATGCTAAGTGAAAGAAGCCAGATACAAAATGCTATATGCTTAATTCCATTTATATGAAATTCTCAGTATAGGCAAATCTATAGAAACAGAGAGTAGGCAGATAGTGTGTATTGGGGGATGGGTGGGGAGCAGATGAATAGGAGTGCACAGAGAATTTTTAGAGAAATGAAAATACTCTATATTTGTCATGATGGATATGTGTCATCCTACACTTGCCCAAATCCATAGAGTGTGCGACCCTGAGAGTGAATCCTAATGTAAACTTTGGGTGATTATGATATGTCAATATAGGTTTATCCTTGGTAAAAAAAAAAAAAAAAAAAAAAAAAGCTCCATTCTGGTGAGTGATGTGGATAATGTAGGAGACTACACTTGTGTGAGAGCAGAAAGTATAAGAATTCTCTGTGTCTTCCCGTCAAGTTTTTATAAACCTAAAACTGCTCTAAAAGAAATTAAGTAGATAGTGTTGCAAGAGGAGAGGAAGGGGAGAGACTACTCATGGGGGTGGGGTTTCTTTTGAGGACGATGAAAATAGACCGGAATTTGATAGTGGTGATGTTTGCACAAGTCTCTGACAATATGAAAGACCATGAAATTTCTACACTGTGAAAGGGCTGATTTCATATTATGTGAATATGTGAATAAAACAAAACAAAACCTTGTACTGAGTATAACGTTGATCTCATCTTTTTTCATTTGACCAGGAGACAGTGGAATATTGGAGAGTGGAGTATAGAGGAAAGGGAATCAGCAAAGGTGTTCCTTTCTTCTGCCTTACAACCTTACCCATCACACTCCAATGAACTGCACAGCAAGGCTGGCTGCTGAACCAGCTCTCAATGCTCTTACACCCTCCTATTTCCTCCAGTTTGTGTATTGTAAGGTGTATGTGGTCCTCTGCTTACCAGTAGTTTCTTCTGTGGACTTTTATTTCTGCTTTTCTTGATTAGCACCACAGTGGTCTGTTATCTCTTGATTTCTCCTTTCATTTCCTCGTATTCAATGCATACACTTTCTACTTCTTTATCATTCTCACAGACAGGTAAAATTCCCTCTTGTTACCCAGTTATTTATCCAACCATTCTTTCCTCCATCATTCACCTATCTACCCATTATCTATCTCAAGAATTTCCATCATTTTAGAAGGAAAGGGCTGGCTCACTTCCTGGAAACACCAATAGGAAATATAGCCTAAGGAAACAATCACTATTATCTCCCAGCTTCTGTGACTAGGAGCCATTGAGTTTCTTCACTTCATAAATATTTCCAGCTGCTACTACAAAAAAGGGAATGAAGCAACTGACCACCAAGGCCATGGTCTGTCCAGGTGACTCATAGATAGATTGCTTTGGTACTTTGACAATGGCCATTTACAGACGATGGTTATTTCACAACTTCTATGGTGATGAACGAAGTTGCAAGAAATGGCTTAAGTGTTGTCTTGGCATATCCTTCAGTTTATTGACACACACTTATTGGCAAACAGTTACAGACAAAACCAGAAGTTTCCTTTCCCAAAATTCCCCCTTCTAATTCCATCAGTTTTAGACTTATGAAAAAGAATGGGTTGAAAGTAATTTGGCAAGCAAATTGTTGTTTTTAGTTTCAAATACCTTTTTGGAGGAACATCCTTATTAGTGATTCAAGTATTAGTATGAATCAATTTAATGATATCCACACCTGGACATAATCAGCCCAGACTGGAGCTTTATCTATGAGAAGGGAAAGAACCAATGTAAGGTTGGGTCATTTTTTTATGCCTTTGAGAAAACTCCACCATGGTGAGCTCACTTCTTTCAAGTGTAACTACTTCTTTCAAGTCTGAATTCAAAAGTCACCTCCTCTTATGGTAATTATTTCTTCTTGTCTCTCATTTCGGTTCTTTTTTTCTTTTTTCACCCACCAATAGCACTCTATGCTAGGAGAAAATATTAGCAATAATATGTAGATAACAAAGAATTTGTATCAAAAATGTCTCTAAAGACCTCTTGCACAATAAGGCAAACAATCCCTCATTTTTTTAAATGGACAAAAGAATATGTGAAGAACATACATAAATAGGCAATAAGCACATGAAAAGATGCTAAAATAATTAGTTAACAGGGAAATGCAAATCAAGACACCATTAGAAAGTCTAAAATTAAAAGAGTAACAATATCAAGTGTTGGTGAGGTTGTGGAGTATTTATTGCTTGTGGAATGTAGACTGCTATAGCCACTTCAGAAAAGTCTGGTGGTTTCTTACAAAGTTAAATGTATGCTTACCATATGACACAGCAATCCCATTTCTAGTTATCCAAGAAAAATAAAAACATTAGTCCACACAAAGACTTGTATGTGAATGTGCACAGTGACTTTATCTACAATAGTCTCAAACTGTAAACAGCTCAAATGTCAGTGTGTGAATGGAAAAGCAAGTTGTCGTATACCCATACAATGGATAGATAAAAAGGAACTAACTGCTGGTATAAGCAACAACATGTATGGATCTCAAAGTGTTATGTTGAGTGAAAGAAACATGACACAAAAATGTCGATACTACATGATTCCATTTACATGAAACTCACAGGAAATTTCAATTTAATCTATAGTTACAGAGGGCAGGTCAGTGGTTGCTTGGGTCCAGGAATGAGAGGGGAAAAAAGAGAAACTTCTGGGGTGATGGAAACACACTGTATCTTGACAGTGGTGCTGGTATGGGTATATGCATTTGTCAAAACTCTTGAAACTGTACACTTGAAATGTTTGCATTTAAGTTATACCTCAATCAAGTTGGTTTAAAAGTATATGAATTCTCCCATACCCAACACTTAATCTCCTATAATCTACCTGCACTATCTCGTCTCTCATATTTATTACAGGGCCAAGTGTTTGCCCTTGTAACCTTCAAACCTATTCTATAGAAATATGGAAGCCTCAAGTACTTCCTTGCCTGTGGCCGATGCTTGACCTCAGATGGAAACTCAGTTTAGTCATTTCTGACCTCTGCTTCAGTCAAGGGACTGCCTCTGTGGGTAGCTGTTTTGCATCCTTCGTGAGAAACCCTGAGTCATTCATTTCCCTCCATTTCTAAGCCTGTGTTCATTTTTGGCATGATTTCTAAGGATAGTCTAAGCCTAATGGAGACACTATATTATATCTTTCTTCCTGCCCATGAGTGAAAGTGGTTTGTAAACTAGAGATATCTTCTCTCTAACCTTACTCTTTCGAGAAGGTGATTTTCAGATCAATAGCAAAGCTAGTGAGGCTCCCCCCTCCCCTTTGCTTGGCCAACTTCATTTGTGGACAGAGCACATTTGTCTTTCACTTTACTTAAGAAGATCATGCTGACAGAAAGCCAATTTGATTCTTTGCAGAGCAGTTTTATTCTAACAGAGGAAAATGATTTTTTATTTTCCAAAAATCTTTCCCAGGGTCGCAGTGTGTCAGGGCTGATCATTCTTCCTTGGCCAAACAATAATTCCAATAATTCAACCTCTCTTGCCTCTAGTGGTTCGGTTTGCTAAATGGAAAGTTTTCACCAGGGAACCTCTTAAGGAAAATGGCTGGACCTAGCAACCAGTACAGACATTGAGGAGAGTTCAAGGTACTTTCAGAATAAAAAGGAGGATAAAAGAAAAATTCAAAAACAAACCACAAAATCAGCCAAGTGAACAGACCCACCAGACTGTAATGTTTCATAGGTGTAGCTGCTACTCTGCTAACCCCCATTTCCATCCCTCTCTTCCTTCCAGGTGCACTGTAAGCAGAAGACAATTGGAGCTTTGTGTGACCACTTTGGACGTCTTAGGATGTTTTATTAAATGATTATACAGATGTTACAAGCTGCCCTTGGGCAGCATTAATAATCTTCTACATGAAACATTCTGCTCAAGGGCTCCATCAGCATCAGACAAGATGTGCCCTGTGTATAATTGCAGGGACTCTCATATTTTCCATATTAACAAGACTGTCTTTGAACCTGTTCTATTTCACCAGTGTTGGCCTTATTCTAAGGTTTTCAAAATCTTTTAGGCACAAGTAAGATGACTTGTAAAAATCTTTGGTAAACTCCAATGTTATCAGTAGAATTTGATGATTTCTGAAATATCCATTAAAAACCCATCAGATAGTAAAAGATGTAAGCAGGCCGTTCACAGAAAAATTTACACAAGAGGCCTTTAAATGTATAATAATGCTCAACTTCACCCATAATAAAAATGATACAAATTAAAATTACACTGAATGCTATTTCTCAACCATCTCATTGGCAAAAAATTCAAAACTTGAAAATATACTTAGGACAAGACTATGGGGAATAAAGAGAACTTTCATATATTGATGGTGAGAGAGAAAAATGGTACAGTCCACTTGGGGGGACTTTTGCATCTTCTAACAAAATTACATATGCATTAATCCTCTGACCTGCCAATTCCACTGCTAGAAACTTACCTTGGAAAATACACCTTCACAAATACAAAAAATATGTACAAGTTATTTATTATTACATTATCTGTAATAATAAAACATTAAGGACAATAGAAATACCCATCTACAGGGCATTATAAATAAATTATGGTACAGCTACATGATGGATTACTACACAGCCATCCAAAAGAATGAAGAAGATCTCTATAACTGATATAAAATAATTTGCAGGACATACTGGCAAGTGATAAAAAAACAAAGTACGAGAGTGTTCATAGTTTGTTCTTTTCTATAAGAAGGAAGAAATTTAAATGTATGTGTATCTATTTCCTTATTTTTGCAAAAAGAAAGTCAGGAAAGATAAATAAAAAAAAACTCCCCATGGGGGCAGCTGGTGGGGTGTAAGGAATAGGGGTGCTAGAAAGATTATTCTTAGTAGAATGTTCTTACTAATCTTAATTTTTAAGCTGTATAAATGTTATTTAATCAAATCATAATTTTTTAAAAGATTTTATTCTTTTATTCATGAGAGACACAGAGAGCGGCAGAAAACATAGGCAGAGGGAGAAGCAGGCTCCATGCAGGGAGCCCGTTGTCGGACTCAATCCTGGACCCTGGAATCACAACCTGAGGCAAAGGCAGACACACAACCACTGAGCTACCCAGGTGTCTCCAAATCATAAAATTAAATAAGAAGGAAACCTTAACATTGACTACAGAAAGAAGTGAATCTACAATAAGATAGCTACATAGAATAATAAATTCATTCAAGTAACTTTTAAATATAATACTGATTGTACATTTTTAAAATTTATTTATTTATTTATTTATTTATTTATTTATTTATTTGAGAGAGAAAGAGAGAGAGAGAGAGCACAAGCAAGGTGAGTGACAGGCAGAGGGAAAGGGAGAAGCAGGCTCCCTGCTGTGCAAGGAGCCAGATGCAGGGCTCCATCCCAGGACCCTGGGATCATGACCTGAGCCAAAGGTATGTTTAACCAACTGAGCCACCCAGGTGCCCCAGACTATATATTCATAATAGAATATATTTTAAGACCAAAATAATTGCAAACACATCTTGAACTTAATAGGTTTATCATTGACAGAGTTATTGGTTATGTTTCTGAAACCATATTGTGCTTATTGTATGACAGTATAAACAAGTAAATCTATTGATGTTGAAAACCAAGGTTTTCACTGTGGGATAAGGAAAGTACATATGTGGAATGGGGGATTAGGGTTTTGGGTTGATTTCTATTTTAATTGAGGAATCATTATGAAGTCATCATTTAATTTTTTTCTAGCTTAATCTATTAAAAGGGCCAGAAGCAATGATACTCAAATAGTAACGAGCATACCTCACAGAGTTCTTTGTAAATGCCATTTCCCACTCAAGGAAACTAGGATTTCTTATAGACATGGTTCCAGGTCTGGGGCAGGGAACATAAAAGGTAATATCAAGACATCTTGGGCCAGATGTCAAAGAAGTACTCAAAGATTAATGGGGCAATGTCAAAAGGATAAAGAAGCATTGAATTAATTTTAAGAAATTATGATCCCATAGTGATACTCAAAAGAGGAGGAGAAGCTTTTTTAAAAGAATAATGTTAGCAGAAAAAAAAAAGAAAGTGTAAGAAGAATAGGAAAAAAAACCCATTGTTTGTCACCTTCCATATATTAATTGATTAAAGCAAATCATCAATAGATACTAAAACCATTGGATGAAGGACAGTTGAGAAGCAGAACATTCACAAAATCTCAAATAATCACAAGTTATTCATTACATGGGGAAAGTAACCTTAACAATGAAAAGATCTGTGACCATCAGCCTAATCAAGTGATCAAACTTCATACAACAAATAGTGGGACAACCTGGCATGAGGTACCTACCAATTTGATGCAATAAAACATCACCTAGACACTTTCCAGCCAAAAATGTTTAATAAGCATTTAATCATGAGGAAACAACAAAGCAAATGCACAGTGTGATGCAGACTACAACACAATTGGCTCAGACTCTTCAAATGTCAATATAATGGGTAACAGAGTGAAGCAGAGGTTCTTTTCTGATTTAAGCAGACTAGAGACTCATCACAAGAAAATGCAATTCATAAAACTTGATTAGATCCTGGGTCAAAAACAAAAAAAGAAATGAAAATAGGAATAAAAGGTATTTTTAGGAAAAGCTACAGAAATATAAAAATAGCCCATATATTGGAACATAGTAGAGAATTGTTCATTTTCTTGTATGTGATCATAGTATTGTAAATGTAGAACAACCTTCTTCTTAGGAAATGCATGTTGAAGAATTTAGGAATGAGATGTCATGACATCTGCTACATATTTTTGTATGGTTAAGAAAAGATCTATCTGTATAGGTAAAATGTGCATACTGGTGAATTGACATGAAGGATATGTGGATGTTCATTGTATGCTTCTCACAACTTTTCCGTAGTTAGAAATATTTTAAAATCAAAGTTGGCAAGGAAAAAAATCCTACTTAGTTTCAAGGTTCCTTCTTGTGATCCATACCCTCATAGCCTGTAGAAAAAGAAAAGGGATCCTCTTTAGATGCAGAAAAAAGCTGTAATCAGGGTAGTGGTTAAATGCTTGGGCTTTGGAGTCAGATCCAGGCTGAAGACCTATGCAAGTTACTCATACACTGTAAGCTTCACTTTCCTCAACTATAAAATGAGGTTAATGACAGTACCCACTTCAAAGGACTGCCATGTTCATGAGATGATCCACATCAAGGGTTAGCATGAAACCAGCACATGGTCACCACTCACAAATGCTTGCTCTGATTTCCAGAGTGCAATGTGGCTTCTCATTAGAACGTAAATATTGTTTACATGACATACCCTATGACTTAGATCAGAAATACTACTTTTGATGTCATCTCTTTATCTGTTTACTTACTTTTCAAGAGTCTTCTCTGAAAAGCCCTAAAATAAAATTAATAAGGAGGAAGAGGAGGATAGTGATAGGATGATCACATAGACAGAATGCAGATGACAGCTCACATTTCTAAGTTTAAGGAAATGCCAATGGAAAGGGAGTCAAAAAGAGGATGTAATTCAAAGTCAAATGCCCACATTTTTCAAAAGGTAAGAATAATTTCAGCACATCTTAATTTGTGATGGAGGGGTCACAAAATACTTTTAGAATCTGATAGACCCACTACCCTAAAAAAAAAAAAAAAAAAAAAAAAAGACATAGTGACATGACCCATGCAAATTAGAAGTTCATGGTCCCTCTGAGGCTAGTTCATGGATTAATAGGCAAGTATTATTGCCTCAAGAATAGGGACCTGGTGGGACCAGAGGACAAGACCCTCACTCTCCAATACCTCCATGTAAAATGTCTACAATCCTGTCACTGGACAAGCACTACACCATCACTAGAAAATTGAAATTTGCAGTTCAACCTTGGGAGTAATAAAACAGATTCAAAACAAGTGAGCTGTATCAAAAACATTGGGACCTTGGAACAGAGTCTCTTAGGGAGCAGAGGGATGTGAAGGAGAACAGAGCTAGGTCAAAACGTCCTGCTTATGTAACCAGAAAGACAGGATTTGGTTTCAGTTGAGCTAGAATCCTGGGAGGGGCTGATGGCCTTGTTTTGTTCACATGGAGAACCTCTCACCTTTAGCAGGAGCCTCTACGTCTAGAATCTGTATTCAATGAGGCTTAAGAGCTTCTTCAACTCAGGAGTTTGTGTAGTTAACAAAATGATTTATTGAGCGTGATTGAGCCCACTTTGTTAGGAGCACTATTTACAGCGCTGACATAAACTTACCATCCACACACTACAGAGGAGGTACAGTGGGTTCCAATAACAGTTTCCAGCCTTCCTCCTAAGGATGTGGTAAAAGAACTTTCCCTGGGCAGGTTTTGTCCAAATCCTCATCCATGCGCCCTGCATTGCCCTTGTCACCACAGACACCTTACAAAAGAGTCTTAATCTTTCCTCTCAGTACTTGCTCAAATTCCAGTCCTCATTGAGCTTCAGCCCTCCATTGATTACTGGAGGAAGCATTGCATCCCTCCAACATGCCCTACAAGATGTCAACTGTGAATTGTGACAACATAGCTCTCCACACCCCTCTTCAAGCACTCTGGTCCTGCTTCTCTCTGCAGAACTAAAATCCCTCAGCTCCAGCAAAGGCATTCTTAAAGGGTACTATTCTTAGTATTTTGTCAACAGGAGGAATACTTGAAATTTTTTTTGACTAGAAGAATCACTGGCTACCTGTGGTCTCTCTGAAAATGGATTGTCCATCAAAAAGAAACAGGGAAGCTAGGACACTCCCACATAGCTCCTCAGAGGCATAAGTCAAGCCATGCCTCTCTAATAATTTCCTGTCCAACATCATGAGGGGTCACCAGGTGTTCTACTTGCTCTGAAATGCTGTTACCTTAATTAGACCCCAAACCATAAAATCTGGGTGTTAAGAAGCACAGCTGGAAATATCTTGCTGTTTGCCTGGAGCCATTCCTCTTAGGCTCAGCTAAGTATGTTTCAGAGGTGTTCCAGAACTGGTTCATATGGGCATACAAGGGCAGACTGTTAATTTTTCAGGAATTTTGCAAGTCAGTTGTTGAACTGTTCGTGACTTAAAATTGACATGGTAGCACTATTTACTCCAAGGAAACAGGCAAACACTAAAAATAATGGTTCTCTCTTCCACCTGCAGCTGATTGTTAACTGTTTACTAGCATACTACTATTAGCAATGGTAACCTATGCAGTCTACGTCATGGTTAAGCACACAGGTTTTAGAATCAGGCTGAATTGAACCAGAGTCCTAGCTTTACACTTACTATATTACTTTAGTTTCACAGAATAAAATTAAGATTTAAAAAAGTACTATGCTGTGTAACACTAATTGCCCATTCCTCATGTTTCCTTTTGGAGAACTTCCATTAGACTCACATTCCTGGCTTTCCTCTGATCCTCAAAGGAGGAGGAGTGATGTAGGTGATTGGTGAATTTAGGAGAAGCATCTCAGCATGTGACTCTGCCATCCTAGCACATGGCATCAAACATCATGGGCCAGGATAGCTGCTTGAGCATTTAAGGGTTCTGCACCCAATTCCAGTATGTGTGTGTGTGAGGGGCAGTCCCTATACCACTAAGCAATTCTTGGACACCAACTGGGTGTCCTACAATTCAGTTCAATTCTGACACCATCTACCAGGAGATACTGTCAGAACACAAAAGTTAAGGGACCAGTCCTATGAGACTGACCCCTCCTCCAGTTCAGATGCTAACAGCCAAGTCCAAGTGCTTCTGATCAACTGGCTGTGAATCAGAGGGTCCCACAAACCCCTTCTCAGGTTCAATTAATTTGCTCACAGAACTCAGAGAAACATCTTACTAGATCACTGGTTTATCAGAGGATGTAACTCAAGACCAGCCAGATATGGGCAAGGGGATATAGAGTTTCTATGCTCTCTCAAAGAGTGACATTCTCTCCCAAATCTCCATGTGTTCACCAACCTAGAAGCTCTCTAAACCCTGTACTTTTGGGGGTTTACAGAGGCTTAATTACATAGGCATGATTGATTAATCCTGGGTCATTGGTCATTGCTTCAACCTCCAGCCACTCTCTCCTCCCTGGAGATCAAGGAGGGTATCACTAAAAGTTCCAATCCTCTAATCACAGGATTGGTTCTCCTGGCAACCAGCCCCTATCTTAGATGCTCTAAAAAATCACTCATTAAGATAACAAAAGACACCTTTATCACTCTCATCCCTTAGGAAATTCTAAGGGTTTTAGGAGCTTTGTGCCAGAAACAGTAACAAAGACCAAATATATATTTCTTATTATGAATTACAATATCCAGCATCCCTATCAGGTACACACTATAGCCAGCAGGAAAGAGGCAGGCACAAAGAAGGGCATGCCTTCTTCCTGTAAGGACATTTCTCAAGCAACTTCATGTGACACATATTTACATCCCATTGGCCAGAATTTGACCATATGGCCATTCCAACTGCAAAGGAAGCTGGAATTTTTTTTTTATTCCAGTCAGCCATATACCTAACTAAAAACCAAGATTTCTTTTAATATGTAAGAAATAAATAACAGGTATTGGGAGGAAAGTAATAGTCTCTGCCACAGCATATTAACATTAGACACAACTTGCTCACAGTAAACATTTAGTGAATACTACCCACAAGTATTTTCCTTTTTTTTAAAAAAAAGATTTTATTCATTTATTCATGAGACACAGAGAGAGAGAGAGAGAGAGAATGGCAGAGACACAGGCAGAGGGAGAAGCAGGCTCCATGCAAGGAGCCTGATATGGGTCTCAGTCCCAGGACTCCAGGATCATGCCCTGGACCAAAGGCAGGTGCCAAATCGCTGAGCCACCCAAGGATCCCCCCGCCCCACAAGTATTTTTTATCAAAGCATCTAGGTTATTCTGTATCTCTATGCCTATAATGATATGGGAAGTTGGAAGCCAAAATATTCCTTTGGCTAAAGGTTTTTATTCCTATTTTCTAAATTCCTCTGCTTAAAATCCAAACACCCTTTGGAAGGGGCAATCTCTAAAAGGGAGAAGTGACTAATATGTTAGCATGCATTGCTCTTGTGTGTTCTAGGCCCCCTGGGAACCAGGGAAGGAAGTGAGACATTTCAGTCAAGTGTGAGACTAGAGCCACAGGTTTGGCACAAACACTGTCCAAGATGTAAATAAATGGAGGGCACTGGAATATAAGGGAGCCATGAGGGTACTGGTTGGACATTGAAACAGGTGCATGGGATCCCTAGGTGGCTCAGTGGTTTAGCGCCTGCCTTCGGCCCAGGGCGTGATCGTGGGGTCCTGGGATCGAGTCCCACATTGGGCTCCCTGCATGGAGCCTGCTTCTCCCTCTGCCTGTGTCTTTGCCTCTCTCTCTCTCTCTCTCTCATTCTCTCTGTCTCTCTCTCTGTCTCTCACGAATAAATAAATAAAATCTTTAAAAAAAAAAAAGAAACAGGGATCCCTGGGTGGCGCAGCGGTTTGGCGCCTGCCTTTGGCCCAGGGCGTGATCCTGGAGACCTGGGATCGAATCCCACATCGGGCTCCCGGTGCATGGAGCCTGCTTCTCCCTCTGCCTGTGTCTCTGCCCCTCTCTCTCTCTCTCTGTATCTGTCATAAATAAATAAAATATTTAAAAAAAAAAAAGAAACAGGTGCATAGGTGCAAATTATAAATATCTCCTAATTCCTTATTTTGCAAAAAAGCTGGCCCTGAATTTTTAAATGAAACAATCTGGATCTTTGCTCTTTTTTTTCCTATAAAATTAAACCTTTCCCTCACATTCTTTCCCTTCTATCCAGCTAAGACATTTTCTAGGTGCCTTTCTTGACTCACCCTCCATCAGCTTCAACTGGATCTTTTCCTGGAGGGAAGGCCTGCCATGTGTTCTGTGTGTGAGCCTGGGCAAGTTGTAAACCCCTTTATGCCTCTGTTTCCTCAGATGTAGATGGAGATAATAATAGCATCTATCTTCTTATAAAGCTGTTGTGAGAACTTGAAATAGAGGCTGGTACATAGTAAGTACCATATAAATGTTGTTATTATACTTAATTTTGGTCCATATCATATGCTACTATAACTTTCTAAAGGCAGGGATTTTTATGTCTTATCAAAAGAGTGGTGTCAAAACAATAGGTATGATCATTGTAATACTTTATCCAAGAGGTTATGAGTGTTACACCTATAGAAGTCATCACTGATATGAAATAAATGCATTAAGTATGACTCAGATGGTACCTGGGATTACCCACGTCCATTCTACTACATTGGTATATAGAGTTAGGATACTCACTGGACTTGAGAAAAGAATGAAAGACATCAGTGAGACCTCTATCACAGAGATAAAAGATTTAAGAAAGAATCAATCAGAGATGAAGAGTGCAATAAATGGAGAGTAGAAACATTCTTGATGCAATGAACAGCAGGCAGGAGGAAGCAGAGGAATGATTAATGACCTAGAAGACAAAGTAATGAAAAGCAATGAAACTGAACAAAAGAGAGAAAATAATTATGCAAAATGAGAATAAACTAAGGAAACTCAGTGACTCCATTAAACATAATAATATTCATATAGGAGTCCCAGAAGAAGAAGAAGAGAGAAATGGGGGTAGAACATTCATTTGAAAAATAATACCTCAAAACTTCCTTAATTTGAGGAAAGAAACAGATATCCAGATCCAGGAGACACAGAGAACCCCCAACAAAATCAACAGAAACAGATCCATGCCAAGACATATTGTAATTAAATGGGCAAAATATGGTGATAAGGAAATTCTTAAGGGAAAAATACTTATAAGAGGAAACCCATAAGGCTATTAGCAGATTTTTCAGCAGAAACTCTCCAAGCCAGAAGGGATGGGAATGATCTATTCTAAATGCTGAATGGGAAGAATCTGCAGCCAAGAATACTCTATCCACCAAGGCTAACATTCAAAATAGAAGGAAAAATAAAGAGCTTTGCAGACAAATGAAAATTAAAGGAGTTCATGACCATTAAACCAGCCTTGCAAGAAATACTGAAGGGGATATTACAAGTGGAAAAGAAAGACCAAAAGTGACAGTATGCAGTAAAATGAATATTTCTATTAAAAACATCAGTGAAGGAAATCACAAAATAAAAGGATGTAAAATATGACAGCATATACCTAAAATGTGTGGAAGACAGGAGTAAAGAATATGCTCAAGCTTAAACAACCATCAACTAACATAGACTGCTTTAAGCAGATGTTATATACAAACCTAATGGTAACCACAAATCAAAAACTACTAACAAACATGCAAAAAATAAAGACAAATCTAAACACATCTCTAAAGAAAACCAGTGAAAGATGAGTGGATAAAGAAGATGTGGCTTATGTATACAATGGAATATTACTCAGCCATTAGAAATGACAAATACCCACCATTTGCTTCAACGTGGATGGAACTGGAGGGTATTATGCTGAGTGAAGTAAGTCAGTCGGAGAAGGACAAACATTATATGTTCTCATTCATGTGGGGAATATAAATAATAGTGAAAGGGAATATAAGGGAAGGGAGAAGAAATGTGTGGGAAATATCAGAAAGGGAGACATAACGTAAAGACTGCTAACTCTGGGAAACGAACTAGGGGTGGTAGAAGGGGAGGAGGGCGGGGGGTGGGAGTGATTGGGTAACGGGCACTGGGGGTTATTCTGTATGTTGGTAAATTGAACACCAATAAAAAAAAAAGGAAAAAAAAAGAAAGAAAACCAGCAAACCATGAAAAAGATAAGAAAGTATCAGAGAAAATCTCCAGAAACAACCACAAAACAAGTAATAAAATGGTAATAAATACATACCTATCAATAATTACTTTGAATGTAAATGGACTAAATACTCCAATCAAAAGACATAGGGTATGAGAATGGATTAAAAAAAAAAGACCCATCTATTTGCTGCCTATAAAGACTCATTTTAGACCTAAAGTCATCTGCAGATTGAAAGTAAGAGGATAAAGAAATGTTTATCATGCAACTGGATGTCAGAAGAAAGCCAGAGTAGCAGTACTTATATCAGACAAACTAGACTTAAAACAAAGACTGTAACAGGAGGCAGAGAAGGGCACTATCTAATAATGAAAGGGACAATCCAACAAGAACATATAGCAATTGTAAACATTTATGTTCCCAACACAGGAGCACTCGAATACATATAAACCAATAATAAACATAAAAGAACAAATTATAGTAATACAGTAATAGTTGGAGACTTTAACATCCCTCTTAAATCAATGAATAGATCTTCCAAACAGAAAATCAACAAGGAAACAATGGCCTGGAATGACACACTGGATCAGATGGATTTAACAGATATTTTCAGAACATTCCATCCTAAAACAGCAGAATACATGTTTTTTTTTTTTTTTCAAGTACAGGTAGAACATTCTCCAGAAAAGATCACATATTAGACTGCAAAACAGACCTCAACAAATTCATGAAGGTTGGAGTCATACCATGTACCTTTTCGCTTCAAAACCGGAAGTTAACCACAAGAAAAAATTTGGAAAGAAAACAAATATATGGAGGTTACCATGTTACTAAACAATGAATGGGTCAACCCAGAGATAAAAAAAAAAAAAAAAAAAAAAAAAACTATATGGAAATAAATGAAAATGAAAACACAATGTTTCAAAACCTTTGGGATTCAGAAAAGTGGTTCTAAGAAGGAAGTTTATAGCAATACAGGCCTACCTTAAGAAGCAAGAAAAATCTCAGACAACCAAACCTTACATCTAAAGTAGCTGGAAAAGAATAATAAATTAAGCCTAAAGCCAGCAGAAGAAAGGAAATAATAAAGATTAGAGCAGAAATAGATGATATAGAAACTACAAAAACAATAGAACAGATCAATGAAACCAGGAGCTAGTTCTTTGAAAAAATTAATAAAATTGATAAACCTAGCCAGATTGATCAAAAGAAAAGAGAAAGGACTCACATAAATAAAATCACAAATGAGAGAGGAAAAATAATAGCTAATACCACAGAAATACAAACAATTATAAGAGAATATTATGAAAAACTATATGCCAACAAATTGGACAACTTACAAGAAATGGATAAATTCCTAGAATCATATAATCTATGAAAATTGAACTGGAAGAAATAGAAAACTTGGACAGACCTATAATCAGCAAAGAAATTGAATCAGTAATCCAAAAACTCCCAACAAACAAAAGTCCAGGGCTTGAATTCTACCAAACATTTAAAGAAGTGCTAATACCTTTTCTTCTTAAAGTCCTTCAAAAACTAGAAAAGGAAGGAAAACTCCCAAATTCATTCTATGAGGCCAACATTACCCTGATGCCAAAATCAGATAAAGACACCACAAAAAAAGAGAACTATGGCCAATATCTCTGATAAATATAGATGAAAATATCCTCAACAAAATTCTACCAAACTGAACATGCCTTAAAAAAAATCATTTACCACATCAAGTGGGATTTATTCCTGGGTTACAAGGGTAGTTCAATATTTGCAAATCAATCAACTTGATACAGAACATTAATAAAGGAAGGATAAGAACCATATAATCATTTCAATAGATGCAAAAAAACATTGACAAGTACAACATCCATTCATAATAAAAACCCTCAACCAAGTAGGTTCAGAGGGAACATAACCTCAACATTACTAAAGGCCATCTATGAAAAACCGACAGCTAACATCATCCTCAATGGGGATAAACAGAGAGCTTTTCCTCTATGGTCAAGAACAAGACAGGGATGTTCACTCTCACTGCTTTTATTCAACATATACTAGAAGTCTCAGCACAGCAACCAGACAACATAAAGAAATAAAAGGAGTCCAAATCAGCAAGAAGTAAAACGTCCACTATTTGCGCATGACATGACACCATATACAGAAAACCCAAAAGACTCCACCAAAATACTGCTAGAACTGATAAACAAATTCAGTAAAGTTGCAGGATACAAAATCAATGTACAGAAATCTGCATTTCTATACACCAATAACAAAGCAGCAGAAAGAGAAATTAAGAAATCAATCTCATTTACAATTGCACCAAAGTAATAAGATACCTAGGAATAAACCTAACCAAAGAAATGAAAAATCTATACTCTGAAAACTATAAAACACTGATGAAAGAAATCAAAGACAGCACAAAACAATGGAAAAACATTCCATGATCATGGATTAGAACAAATTTTGTTTTTTTGGTTTTTTTTTAATTTTTATTTTTTTATTTATTTATGATAGTCACAGAGAGAGAGAGAGAGAGAGGCAGAGACATAGGCAGAGGGAGAAGCAGGCTCCATGCACCGGGAGCCTGATGTGGGATTCGATCCCGGGTCTCCAGGATCACGCCCTGGGCCAAAGGCAGGCGCCAAACCGCTGCGCCACCCAGGGATCTCAGAACAAATTTTGTTAAAATGTCTATACTACCCAAAGCAATCTACATATGTAATGCAATTCTTATCAAAATACCAATAGCATTCTTCACAGAACCAGAACAATCCTATAATTTGTATGGAACCAAAAAATTAAAAAAAAATTAATAGCTAGAGCAATCTTGAAAAAGAAAAGCAAAGCTAGAGGCAGCACAACTCTGGACTTCAGGTTATATTATAAAGCCACGGTGATCAAAACAGCATGAAGTAAGCACAAAAATAGACACATACATCAATAGAACAGAAAACCCAGAAATGAACCCACAATTGTATGGCCAATTAATCTTTGACAAAGCAGGAAAGAATATCCAATGGGAAAAAGTCTCTTCAACAAATGGTGGGGGAAACCCAACAGCCACATGCAGAAGAATGATACTAGACCATTCCCTTTCACCATTTGCAAAATGAACTCAAAGTGGATTGAATTCTTAAATGTGAGACTTGAAATGTGAGACCATAAAAGTCCTTGAAGAGAGCACAGGCAATAATTTTTCATCAGACATAGCAACTCTTTTCTAGATAGGTCTCCTAAGGCAAGGGAAACAAAAGCAAAAATAAACTATTGGGCCTACATGAAAAACAAAAACAAAAAACAGAAAACATTTCTGCACAGCAAAGGAAACAACAAAACTAAAAGGCAATGTTATGGAATGGGAGAAGATATTTTCGATTGACAAATGTGATAAAGGGCTAGGATCCAAAATACATAAAGAACATATAATTCAACAACTTAAAAATGAATAATTTGATTTAAAAATGGGCAGAAGACATGAATGGACATTTTTCCAAGGAAGACATCCAGATGACCAACAGACATGAAAAGATGCTTGACATAACTCACCATCAGGAAAATACAAATCAAAACTACAATGAGATATCACCTCACACCTGTCAGAATGGCTGAAATCAACAACACAAGAAATTACAGGTGTTGGCAAGGATGTGGAGAAAGAGGAAATCCTCTTACATTGTTGGTGGGAATACAAACAGGCGTAGCCACTGTGGAAAAAGTATGGAGGTTCCTCAAAAATTACAAATAGAACTACACTATGGTCCTGCAATTACACTACCAGGTATTTAGCCAAAGAATACAAAAATTCTAATTCAAAGGGATACATGCACCCAGCTGTTTATAGCAGCAGCATCTACAACAGCCAAATTATGGAAACAGCCCAGTTGTCCATTGGCTGATGAGTGAATAGAGATGTGAGATATATATATAGATATATATATAGATATATATAGATATATATATATATGGAATAGTATTCCACTATAAAAAAAGAACATAATCTTGCCATTTTTCCATTTGCAATGACATGGATAGAGCTGGAGAGTATTACGCAAAGCAAATTAAGTCAATCAGAGAAAGACAAATAGCATATGAATGTCACTCATATGTGGGATTTGAGAAACAAAACAAACAAAGGGAAATAGAGACAACCCAAAAACCAGACTCTTCATTACAGAGAACAAACTGATGGTTCCTGGGGGTGGGAGGAAGGTATCAAACAGATGAAGGGAATTAAGGAGGGCACCTGTGATGCGCACTGGGCGATGTCTGGAATTGTTGAATTGCTCTACTGTGTACCCAAAACCAATACTACACTGTATGTTAACTAACTGGAATTTAAATAAAAACTTAAAAAGAAAAAGAAAGTACGTTAGTAAAATAGTTACCTCTGGGCCACAGGATCATAATCCTCCTAGAGTCTCTGGGAGGTAGCATAAGAATGCTGCTCAGTCCTATCCCCAGCAAGGAGCAAGGAAGCCGGGGTGTTTATGCACCGGCTCCCATCCATGGCAGTTAACAACTAGTGGGGGGTCAGGAGGGGAATGAGTCTGATTCCCCAGCGCCGTGGCCAGCTCTGTGGCTGTGGGGAGCCAGCCAGGGCCTGCCAGAGTGGTGAAGCCCTGAGGGCCGTGGGGCAGGGTGCTGGCAGCACCTGTTAGCTGCTCAGCCTGTCAGGATCAGCCTGCCCCGGAGGAGGGGGGACGTGCACCTCACGCAGCGGCTGTGAAACCAGCGGGATGATGCACACAGCCTGCTGCACATGCAGGAGAGACAGAGAGCCCAGCGCACGGGGTGGGGGCCCAAGGGCCGGGCAGGGGAGCAGGTGTAAGCCCAAGAGGACTGCGTAGGGAGACTAGGAGGTGGTACTAGGGGGAAAATAATAACTTTATGAGTTGAACATATGAAACAGACCCTGTGAAAACAGCAATATGCCCCCACACATTCCAGCAGCAAACAGGGCCGCCCACAAAGGCCTTTCAAGAAGTTTGCTTCTGGAGAGTCAACAGGGAGGTTTGAACTGCAAAACCCTGCATTCCCTGAAGGCTGCTCTATACTGTGACAGGAAAGGGGGCAGAGGGGGAAGGATCTGCTTTCCTGAAACAAAGCTTCCAGCTTGCTGGCGATCCTTACCCGCGGGGAGAGCAAGAGGCTCCTTTAACAGGACAAGCACGCACAAATGTCTGCCCTTCCTCCGAGGGAAAGGAAATTGCTTCAAAAAAGCACTGGCTCTATTTTTTACAAACGAAATGTAAACTCTTATTAATTCTAAACTGACTTATTTGTGTTAATGTATTTGTGATGGGTCTGGACTCTTGATGTCTTTTCTTTCCAACAAGTTCTATCACTCGTGAACCCTCCTGAGTAGGTTTTCTATGTGCTCTCTTCCTAGTTCAGATTCTCATCCTTTCTAGTGCAGGTGCTTCGTTCAACATCCACTTATCCCACCCAACTGGGTGTCCTACCATTCACTTCAATTCTGACACTATCTACCAGGAGGTAGCCTCAGAGTCCACAGATTAAGGGGGACCAGGCCTATGAAACTGACTGCTCCACTTCAGATGCCAACAGCCAAGTCCTGGTTGTCATCTGTGCCTCAGACCAACTGGCTGAGTCAGAGGGTTTGACAAGCCCCTCTTCAGGCTCAGTTGGTTTGCTCATGGAACTCAGAGGACCATCTCCCTGGATCACTGGTTCGTCAGAGGGTGTAACTCAGGACAAGCCAATATGGGTAAGGGGATGTAGGGTTTCCATGCTCTCTCAGAGTGACATGCAAAACAAGGATAGGGATAGAGAACAGCAGGGGTGTGGGCTCAGGGCAGGCCTCAGTGGGAGTGAAGCCCTGAAGGAAGTGCAGAGGTGAACCATGAGGTATCTGGGTAAACAGTAGGGGCGTGGGCTAAGGACAGGCTTCAATGGGAGAGTAAAGCTGAGTGAAGACCTGAAGGAGGTACAGGGGTGAACCATGAGGTATCTGGGGAAGAGCAGGGGCATGGGCTCAGGGCAGGCTTCAGTGGGAGAGTAAAGCTGAGTGAAGACCTGAAGGAGGTGAAGGCATGAACCACGAGGAATGGGAGCAGCAGGGGCATGGGCCCAGGGCAGGTCTTGGGGAGAGCGAGACTGAGTGAAGACCTGAAGGAGGTGAAGGCATGAACCACGAGGGATGGGGAACTGCATTTCTAGCAGAGGGAACAGCAAGCACAAAGGCCATGAGGTGTTAAACACACTGTGAGATGCCAAATGGACATCCAAGTGGAGCTTCAGGTGGGTAGCTGTCAGCATGAAGACTCTGGAGCTCAGGGGACAGCACTCAGGGCACCAACTCTTGCTTGGGCCCCCCTCCTCCTCCAGGAGGGTGACCAACTGTCCTGGTTTCTCTGGGCCAGAAGGGTTTTCCAGGATGCAGAGGCCCAGGTAACAGTCAGTCACCATCACTCCAGGCCAGCCTATATCTGGTTACCGGTGGAAAGCTTGTAAAAAATGCTTTAAAAAGGAGTCCTAAAAACCCTTCCACAGTTGCTTCCGGCTCAAAGGATGAAAGTTAAAGTTCTATAGAGTATTCAGCACAAAAGCCCTTTGCTTCTCTGGTCAACATCTCTCCACCCCTCCCTCAGCAGCGCCCCCCTCCCCCGCTCCACTCTGGCCACCCCTACAGTCAACAGGCCTTTCTCAACAACCACCCAGCTCATGGCTTCCTGAGAAATGGACATATTCTCACCTGTCCTCCTTCCCCCCACACACCTGACCTCCTCTGCGTAGTGGAGCTCCTCTTGCTCAAGTGTTATCTCATGCATCAGCTCCTGCGAACTTTCCTGGCCCCTACACTTGTTTTATCCCCATGTCCTTGGTGCTCACACTCCATCCTGCCAGGGGGTCGAGTCCAGGCTTAGTGGCTTCTGATCTTATATAAGTTGGCGGGGTGGGGGGGGTGCCCTCTTTAAGAAAAATAATACAAAATTATGAATGCAGATTCAGGCATAAAGATCAGTATGCCTGGGTGGCGCAGCAGTTTAGCGCCTGCCTTTGGCCCAGGGCGTGATCCTGGAGACCCGGGATCGAATCCCACGTCGGGCTCCCAGTGAATGGAGCCTGCTTCTCCCTCTGCCTGTGTCTCTGCCTCTCTCTCTCTCTCTGTGACTATCATAAATAAAAATTAAAAAAAAAATAAGATCAGTATGTATTTAGAAGGGACACCCAAAAATAAGGAGTCTTAAAGCCCTAGAGATTAAGATTCACAGTGAATGTGAATGTCCCTCTGACCACATCCTCTGCAGCCTGCGGGGTAATGTGTAGGTCATCTGTCCCTTGTACCCTGTGAGCTCTCTGAGGGCCAGAGAATCTGCCTGGAGGGTCTCTGCATCTTCCCTGCCCAGCACATACCAGCAGTTCAATGGGTGTTTGTTGACTGACTGGTCAGGTTGAGGATGACTAAGGATGCCAGTCCTTTGAGTCAGATCCAAGTTTTGGCAACTATAGCCACTGAGCAGTTGAAGAACCTGCAGACAAGAAGTAAGGAACTTAAACCCCCCAGAAATGAAAAGACATCAGGCAAGCTGCCTGTGTGACATTGCCAGATGGGGTGTCTGGCCCCAAGGACACTGAATAAATATCCATTTCCTGTCTTTTCCTGTCCGTGGGCTCCATGTGCCTTCCCCTGGTTGCATACCCCCAAGGCTGGGACACAAGCCAGGGTGATGCCACTACCTGGGAGAGCACGCACCTGTTTAGCTTTGCCCTCTTATGTCGCAGAACCAAGATCAATGTTTTAGCTGAAGTAGGTTCCCTGCCACTCACGGGTTAGGATGATTTCATTGACTTTCTGACCCCCGTATTGGTCTGCAGGTGGGAAGGTACATCTCTAATGTGCCCCCTCACGCCTGAACTTGGCCCAGGGTCTGAAAGTAAGGACAGGAGAGTGCTGTTCCTGCCATTTAAGCCAATCAATGTGATCGTTTTAAGGAAACCAATTTCCTTCCCTGTGAACCCAAGTCTATAATAAATAAATAATTCAGCTTCCCTGAGATATTTATATCATGGGCAGGTGGCACTTCTGCTCTCTGAGAAAAGCAGGTCGTCCAAGAATTGCCTGCCGTTAGGTAATGGTGCCCCCAGTACTAATCGCAGCAATTCTGTGTCCGCTGCCTTGGGTCATTTGTCTGGTGAGCACAGCAACCTTGAGACTTAAGTAGAGCATCTCCTTTTAAAGATGAAGAAACACAAGAAATAGGAGATAAGTTCACAGGGCAGGAAGGCTCCGGAGTCAACATTACCATCCAGAACAATGGCTCTTATGCAGGACAACAGTCTCTACAACCTCCTTCCAGATGAACCCTCCTGCTTATCTGCAGCACCCGGCATATGCTATAGGATGCATTGTGCTGGGGCTGGGGGCCGGCATCCCAACCCAGGCTCTGACCTCTCGGGCCAGGTCACAGCTTTGGGCCGAGTGAAGAGCTACAGATAGCATCCCTTTGTATCGCCTTGGAAATCTCTGGTTCTAAGATGACTGCTTGCTTTGGCATCCGCTAAACGTGGTTTGAGTGCCTGTTGCAATGACTCACTGCTTTATCCTTGAATGGATATTACCTGTTGAGGACGATGATGGTGGTTAAAATGAACATTTATCCGGTACAAGCTGCATTGCTGAGGGCTGCACTAACAGCCTTCCAGGATTTTAATTCTCAGGTCTTCAAGGTAGATTATTAATGTCCTCCTTTTTTCATTGAGACGGGCAAGTTGCGGGAAATAACTGGTTCTAGATCACACAGGTTCTAAGTAACCAGCACAGCCAGGATTCAGGTTGGGGCCTTACCCAGGATGTGCCTTTAGCCACTCCGATGGCTCCAGTGGGAGAAGGGTCAGTGTTAGCTATCATGTGGCATAAGCTCCAGCCACACTGAGGACATCCCTTTATTTCTAAGCAAAGAGTCTGTAACTCTCCTCCCTCCATTTGCCCATACTGGCTCTTCCCTTTGCCTGGGCTGTTGCTCTGCTCTCCCTGCATTGTGGCGCTAACCCCCTCCTCCACCTTTAAGTCTTACATGTTAAATCTTACCTCCTTCTCATGCGGCTCTGCATAATCCCACTCCAGGGTGAAACCAGATGTTGCGGAACCTCGGCCACAAGGTGCAGCCATGCAGATGACTCTAGGGGTGATCGAGGGTACCAACTAGAATGAGACGGTGTCACGACAGCTCAGCTCCATTTCCCGTCCGCTCTGGGGTTTTCTGGATGTGGGATGAGGCATAACCATGATCTTCTAGAGCTTAAAGTCTAACCCGAGCACCAGAGTGGCTTTTCTCTGAGATATTGAGCCATCTTAGCTCAGTAGATAAACCAAGGCTCAAACGATTTAAAACTGGTCACCGCTGTGATTGGGGTTTGAGCTGCTGGGCTGTGTCCTCCTGCACAAACCTAGAATTGTTTGTGTCTGACACACTAACAGGAACTCAGCAAATGTCATTGCCCACGTTTTCTCGGGGCCACAGGACTGAGGCTGAGCAGTGTCCTGTGATCTCCTCAAGGGCAGAGAAGCTGGCAAATGGAGAGCTCACCAGGGTGTGATTACAATGTAAAAGCCCTTTGTACTGGGCCACACTGGGTCTCCCAAGAACTAAATCAGAAAAGGAAAATCAGAAAACTAGCTTTTATGGCTTTAGCAATCGTGTTCTGGATTTACACCCCTGCATACAAAGTAGTCTCACGAGGGAATAATAGATTGTTTGCAGATGATCCGACACCATTTGGAAACAAATAGTGTTTCCAAAAAGCCTGTATTGGAGCCATCTGAGTATTACTCCCTCCCCTTTAATTCCCTTTGTTGTTAGTTATGGGAATGAGACTAGTGGGTAATGCCCTGAAACCTGACATTGATTCCCATAGGACCATTCCTCTTACTAGCCTCTTACTTCGGCCTCGAACCTTCCCCCTGAAGCTTTGCTTACAAATCCCTGGACATTTCCAAACCTACCTCTAGACTCCGGGTCCTCAGGGGAATTAAGGGAAAGCCACAAACTGATCTCCCTAAGACCACCTGTGATTCCTTGATGCTGTCTGGAGCACCAGGGCACCAGCTCCAGCTTCCTCCAGATTCTGCTTCCCAGCCAGTTCAGTGCAACAACCCTCTATCCTTTCTCCTCTTCGGTAGCACCAGCTGTTTATTATCAGGAGAAGTCAACCTGAAATTATGGGCAGAACCCACACATCCCCTTTCACCTCCATTCCTGGGAGAAAAAAAGGGAAGACTGGGGTTACATTTACAGTAATAAATCGTATTGCTCTACATCTGTCCCACTCTCCTGTCCCGATTATTACTGGGAAGCCCGGGGGGGCAAGAGCACTTATGAGCTCACCAATACGGGATTCCATGTTCCCTCTGGCCCCCACCATCCCAGCGCATCATGGACCATCTCTGTCCAGCTCTTGGCCACCAAGGCCGGTGCAGTACTCCTTTTGGGGCCCCTGGAGCACTGTCTCCATCATGCCATTGACCACCTGGGCTCACAGAGACCTGGGGACCCACAAAAGCTGCCCTCAGGTCCCTCCAGGCGGCTATGGTGGCGGCCACCACCCTTCATGCTCCCTGCATCGACCCCTGATGTCTCACAGTGAGGCCCACAATGACTCTGCTGCAAAGAGCAACTGTTCTTGCTGTGCACTTGGGTCTTTCCCCAATCATGGCTCAAGCCTTGCTGACTGTTCCAGACGCTCACAGAGAGGTGTGAGAACAGCTCTCGGGTTTTTATTTGTAGCTTCTCCTTGGGAGAAGGACTCTTGGGAGCACCTGGAAGGTGAACTGCACCATATTCAAACCACTCCTGCCTCAGACCAGTGAGACAGTCATTGTTTTGGGGCAGAATTCGTGTGCTGGACCTCTGACCTTAGCACCAACTCCATCCTGGGGACATCTAATACCTCCTCAAGGGAATAGGTTCCGCCAGCCTCATGCCACTGGTCTTTCTCCTCTGCAAGTAAATTCAAGTAGAAAAAAAAAAAAAAAAAAAAAGATTACTCTTCCATCAGGACCCTTGAAACCGAGGTATGATCAAAACACCTGCCTCCAACCCTGAGCTTACAATCACTCAACCCCCAAATACCCAGGAAGTTGGGAAACTGCATTGATTGGCTTCCACAAGACACACTGGGCAGATTCTTTCCACACGAGGGAGATTGCTCGGGCAGGAGAGGTCTGAGCTGCACCCTCACTCCCTACTTCAGACACACCACAGAATGGGTACGAATTCATGCCAAGGACAGCCTGCCCAGCCAGCAATGCTGTGTCACCTCTACTCATCTTTCAGGTGTGAGGTAAGCCAGGACATCTGTTTTCTCCTGTCTGGGGGGGGCCCTGCTTAGCAGTGGCTAGGGTGAGTAGAGCAAAAGCCAAGACAGTGCTGCAGTTGTGCAGGCCTTTGTGATCCCTGGATCCCTGTTATAGGCCTGAGTTGTCAAGGTGCTTAAGGAACCTCCATGATTTCTTCTCTGGGAACTTTACTTTTCTGAAAGACTATTTGAACCCTGGTCCCTTTGACAGCAACAGATACACACGGCTTTTGTGGATTCTGACACAGCAAACTTCCTTCTGGAAATCATTGCAGAAAGAGGACAAATGAGACCAAAAACAAATGCAAATGGTAGCAAAAAAAATTTAAAAAATATCAACCCCAACATTTTTTTCTTCCTGCCCCTCCCCCTTCTGCCTAACCACCCAGCTTCAGGTTTAGCTCAAGCTGGAAGTGCCTGCAGCCAAAAACATCAGTGCAGTGAAGTTGCACTTAGCCTCACCCATGGCTGCTCTCCCACCCGGAACAGTAATGACCTAACCAACGCTGAGTACCCTCACGACATATTCAATGTTCTGTTGGTGTTGCTGCATTTATAGGACAAATGAAGAGAATACAACCACGATGATGACAGTGAGCAATGACTACTACCTGACCAAGCACTGTTCTCAGCAGAGTCTGACTCAGTCTGGGCAGAGGGGGAGAGTGGTCAAGGACACAGAGCAAATGGCAGCAGGCTGGCAGATGCCCTGGGCTTTCGTACACCTCCTAACATGAGGCAGGCACTATGACAGACTCGCTGAGTTCCCTCCTTAATCCGCACGACCCTGCTGTGGGGATTATCATCCCTCATGTATGGCCCAAGAACTGGGGCCTCCTCACTGACTTGGCAGGGTTCTCACAGTCACAAAGAAAAATATCCCTGAGGTTCTTCTAACCACGTCCTTAAATCACGTGTGCATTAGTCAAAACTCAATTGTGGGAGACAAACCCAGCTCAAACTAGCTTGGGGTTGAGAGGGGCAGGGAGGAACCCTTAGAGGATCTAACCAATTTCAGACATGGCTAGGTCCATGGACTAAAATAATGTCACATGGATTAACTCCCTCTCTCTCTCAGCCTGTTTATCCCAGCAGCTTGCCACTGCTTCACCTTGCATGTGGGAATGCTATTCTCTTCTGCTGTAAAATCTGCCCCTTTATATCAGAAAGAGGACCACAAATGGGTCTAGCCAGGGTTATGCTTTATCTCATGATCCCAGGAGAAGAAAGAGATGTTCTTTTCCAGAATCCACAATTTCTCAGGGAAGACCATGGTGCTGTTCAGGTCATATCCTACTTACCCTTGAACCAAACCCCACAGTAGGGAAGTTGAGTCCCATGATGGACAGCCAACCAGGGCCACGTGGAGTGGGGAGTAGTGGCTCTTTGAAAGGAAGGTTGCTGGCCAAACAATGCAGGTATCCATCAGAAACAGGGTCCAAGAGAACTAGTCAGGACTTAATTTAGATGCAATCCCTTCTGAATGTGGGTCTACCAATTTTCATGGTGTTGGATTTCCTTTTGTTTTACACGCTCTCCATAATTTGTGATATATGTGCAGAAGTGGGATGTGGCGACAAACTTGGAAGCATCAATAACGTGTGTGTGTTTAAAAATTAATGTAAGTTAGCAGTTTTCTTTCTAGAACAAAGTTTGTGGTTAAAATAGAGCTGCTGGAATCTTTTAAAAACTGTTTTTAAGAGAAGGCAGCATCACCTTGCAGTGTTCTTGCCAAAAATGCTTAACCCAAATTTAATCATGAAAGAAAAAAGAATCAGACAAATGCAAAAAAAAAAAAAAATTGACTTGGACTCTTTAAAAAATGGTAATTTCATAAAAGATCCCCTCCCCGCCAAAGAGAAGGCTGAGCGGCCATGCCGGATCAGAGTAAGGAGACCCAAGAGTCATGACAACTAAATATAGCATGTGATCTTTGATTAGATCCTGGATTAAAAAAAAAAAATTCTAAGTGGCATTACTGGGATGATTTAAGAAATTCAATACAAAGATCTATATATGTGATGATAATATTGTACAATACCCCATTTTCTGAACGTGCCTGTTGTGTAGAAGAATGTCCTCATTCTTAGGAAACGATTTGCTAAAGTATTTAGTTGATGAAAAGTCAAGATGATGAAAGTCATTTTCACGTGGTTCGGGTTGGGGGCGGGGAGTACACGTAGATCTGGGGAGAGAGAATGAAACTGTGGCCAAATGCTAAGAATTAGTGAATCTAGGTGGAAGGTATATGGGTGTTCGTTACACACGACACTATCCTTCTAATTTTTCTCTAGGTTTCAAATTTTCCCAAGTACAATATTGATGGGAAGGGGGAAAATTAAGGTATAGTCTCGTAGTCATCTAAACTTCAACTCTCCTTCTCATAATACAGAATGAGAAGTAAAAAAAAAAAAATTAGTCATGTAAATAAGGGGTTGTTATTGGCGGGTTAGTTAAATGGGCGAGTTTTTAAGAATTTAACAGAAAACAAATTTTCAAAAAAATAAAAGTTTATTAACAGAGATGCAGGATCTGTTCAGCTCGTTCCTCTGGGACTTGTGGGTGGCACACCTGGCAGTAGTCATCGCTCCAGCTTCAAGTAGGGTGGTGGTGCCCTGGGTCCTCTTGGGAATGATGCCAGGAAGCTTAGGGAGGGAGACTTGATTTCCTTGCCCCACACCAGGAGGTTGGCCAGGTGTATTCTGGGCATGAGGAGACCCACCCTTCCTTCTCCTACTTCCCAAGCAGAATTGCAGGTGGGGATAAAGGTGACCAGGGTCTAGTCTATGTAGGGAGCACTGGCATCCAGAGGCCTCCTCCTGGGACACAGAGTGGCAGGCTTGGGGGCTCTCTGTCCCTAACAGAATTCCTGGGTTCAGGAACCTGATGTCCATCAGGTCAATGAGGGAAGTATTTGGAAAAGTTGGATGCCATGATTAGGGGTTTTCATTCCAGAACAAACATTAGGTGGTTACAGTAGAGCTGCTGGAATCTTTTAAAAACTGTTTTCAAGGGAATTCAACAGAATGATGCAGTTCCAGGTGCCAATAATCATATTTTTCATGTCACCTATGCACACATGTGAGTTTAAATAGCAACCCATGCACATGCATACATATGAGTACACATGCACATTTTCTGAATGGAAAGTGAGGCATGTGTACGGGTTGCTATTGTTACATGTGGTAACATGTTTATGAACCAGATCCCTTACTCTTTCATCTTCTTTTTTTTAAATGTTGTTGGTACAAATACCAACAGTGTATTTGTACATAGTACATATATAGTATATGTATGGTATATATAGTATAGTATATATGGTACAATGTATTGAATAGTCTATTTACTAATGATTTATATCTTGCCTGTTTTTTAGAAAATGATTTGATTGTGGTTCATGATGCCATATCCTCTATAAAGCAAGACAATGAAAAAAATTATAAGATTAAAAAAACATCAGAAGAAGAGATGAGCATGAGGTAAGTGAAACCATCACAAGTTTAGCAACAAAAGGAAACAAGATAGGCTATTGCTCTTGGATCCTCACCAGGGTGTAATCTGGCCTGAAGGACTCCCAAGGGAGCAGGATGAGTGGAAACAAAGAGTTGTTCAGTGGCAGCAGCTAGAGACATCAAAGCAAGAAGGGTGGCATCGTGAGGACATGGGAGAGAGGCCCACACTCTACAAGCCACAAGAGCATTCTGATCAGGCCAACCATGCCTAGAGGCCCCAAACAGAAACCAAGGAGACAAAAAGAGCATCCCTGTGTAACAGCTGATGGCTGCAGCTGGAATTTCAGGAGTGGCCATGGGGTGAGAAGGAAAGCAGTATTTCGAGGACCCAGGGTGCAAAGGACATAAATATATCTCTTTGCCCCAAAAGAAACCTAGTTCATCTTTCATATGAGGGGCAGAGTCACATGGTGACTCTGGGTTTTGCAAATGACACAGAAACGTTCTTCTTATGAATGCTTCCCCTAGATTGCTCTGCAAAAGACAGAGCCCGGGCAGCCCCAGTGGCCTAGTGGCTTAGCGCCACCTTCAGCCCAGGGCCTGATCCTGGAGACCTGGATCGAGTCCCTCGTCGGGCTCCCTGCGTGGAGCCTGCTTCTCCCTTTGCCTGTGTCTGTGTCTCTGCCTCTCTCTCTCTCATGCATAAATAAATTTTAAAAATCTAAAAAAATAATAAAAAAAAACAGAGCCCGTGGATTAAAAAGGCAGGTTAAGAGCTAAATGTGATTTGTGAAATCAGTAGCATTTCTACATACCACTGAGAAGCTATTAGAAAATATAATGAGAAATAAATCCCAGTTGCAGTAGCCAAAAAAAAAAAAAAAAAGAAGAAGAAGAAGAAGATAAAATACTTGGGAGTAATTTTTATGGGAGTCTATTTTTATAGAGTATGCCCTCTATAAAGAAATTCCAAAATTTTACTGAGAGTTGAACTACTTGATTAATGGAAAGGTATAGCATATTGAAAAAGTAAACAGCATAAGAGGTCAATTCTTCACAAATTAATTTATAGATCAATGACAAAAATCCAACAGGTCTGTTTTTAGGGGCAGGGTGGGAAGGAAGACAAAAACATTTCCAAGTTCATGTGAAGCAGTAAACAAAGGTGAATATAAAATACAAAATAACTTCCAAAAAGTGGTAGTAATGTTAGTGGGGTAGACATGCAGTAGTGAAGAGTCCTACACAGTAGAAGATTCTAAAGCAGTATTTGAAAAAGTGTGGTGCTCTTTCAAAACCAGGCAGATGATTGGACTGGATAAACTTAAAGATGTAGATCCTATTATACCTAAGGATTTAATATGTGATTTTTCACAAAGGCATCACCAAATAATGCGGAAGAAAACAATAATTCAATTAGTGCAAGTTGCAATAGTTGGCTAGCAATTTGGCAGAAAAATTCTTATTTAGATCTTTATCTCATACATGCATCCTAATGAATTTCAAATGGATTCAGCCTTTACATATAAAACTCGGACAATTTTTTTAAAAGCAGAAGAAAATAAAGCCAATATTCATCAGACTTCTGGTGGGGGGTGGGGTGGGCAATCCAAACTTGGGAGCAATTGAAGGAATCACAAGAGTGCGGCATTCCAGTGCACATAAAATGTCTTCACATAAAAAATATGACCAAGCAAAAGATAATACAACTAGACAAACTACATATATGACAAGCACCAAGGCAGGGGTTAATATTTTTTACCTTTATGTAATAAAGTTTAAGCAAAGTAGCAAGAAGAGCACTAAGATGGCTAAGGATAAAAACAAGCAGAGGACATCAGTAGGAGAAAGTCTGGGGTGCCTGGGTGGCCTGGTCAGTTAAGCATCTGACTCTTGATTTCAGCTCAAGTTATGATCTCAGGGTGGTGAGTACTCTCTCTTTCTCTCTCTCTCAAAATAAGTAAAATCTTAAAAAAAAAAAAAAAAAAAGGAGAAATTGCTCCGCCTCAAAAGACATGAGAATGAAAAGAATAACAAACTTTGTATTTTTCATTTATTAAATGAGTAAAATTTTAAGGGAAAAAAGATTACTACTCAGAGTTACGGAAGAGGATATTATTACCCCTAAGAGCATTAGAAACCAAGAAAACTGGTTTTGAAAACAGTTGGCGATATTTATCAAGAAGTATAAAAACATTTGTTTAATGTTGGCCAGTAATCCTAACAAAATTGTTTTTTTTTTTTGTTTTGGTTTTTTGTTGTTGTTGTTTTGTTTTTAGATTAGTTGCACTAAAGAATTCCTAATTTGTTTGCAGCCACTGGTATATGCTTTAAAGTTGATGTGCAGGGGCAGCCTGGCTCAGTGGTTTTAGCGCCGCCTTCAGCCCAGGATGTGATCCTGGAGACCCTGGATCAAGTCCCACATCAGGCTCCTTGCTTGGAGCCTGCTTCTCCCTCTGCCTGTGTCTCTGCCTCTCTCTCTCTCATGAATAAGTAAATAAAATCTTAAAAAAAAAATAAAGTTGATGTGCAAACTTTTAGGGGGCTAGAAACAAATTCCTGCTGCCAGTACTTCTGTGGCCCACAGCGAGACATCTTTATTCTCCAGATGAGTACATTCTCAGAAGGACTGTAGGCCTGATGGCAAGTTAAAGTAAGAAGTAAACCTCAGGGTGGCTTAGAGTGCTTCCTCCTCTATAATGTGACCCATCTTTCACCTAGCAAATATTTATTGAGCACCAACTGTAGGCACACTGCTAGGAGGGCTACATAGATTAATATGACCCAGTTTGTGCCCCCCAGGAAGTGGAGAGCCTAGGAGAAGAACACAAAAGTCAGGTTTCGGAGCATTTGAGCAAAAATCCGAAGTAGAAAAGAAGAAATCCCTATTAGAAGTACCAAGTGTTTTTGTAACATCTCTTTTTGAAATATCTCCTGTGTAGGCTGATCACATAGTTTTCAAAGCAAATTTCTAGAATGATGTAGTGCCAGTCTCATATTATTTTGTTAATAAGTAAAAATGCAACAGAAACTCAGGAGAAATTCTTTGTAAATAAGCATCCTGAGGTGAATGTTCTTCTCAGAGGCTTCTCAGAGGTAGTGAGCCAAGGATGAGCCATGGGCCTAACACTCCTGACCCTTCCAGTCGAGAAGCAGGAGAGGCAGTAAGATCCAGAGACACACCAAGCTGCTCCTTCTGGGCTTCGCTTCACGGTGTCTACTCTGCCCCGAGTAGGAATGTGCTTGGTGCTCTAACATTTGAATCTACAAGAACCAGGTTCTACAAATACACATCTGAGGGTCTCACCAGCCCTGGTCCAAAGTACATACAGTCTTCTTTCTCTTGAAAACTCTTCTTCATTTCCAGTTGAGAGGTTTGCTAAACTCCTTTCCTCAGTAAGGAACCACATTCTGCCCTTACCTGTGTATTTGTGAACTTTTTTTTGACGTGTCAGGAGGTGTCTAGAATATAGTAAGCACTTAAAAAAAAAAAAAAAAAGGTGGGTATGGTTAACCCGGGCAAGCTGCACTGAAGAAATGAAATTTAAGTTGATTTGTAAGTAAAAAAGGGTCATGGATAAGCCTGTCTTATACAAATTGCTTTTTTCCCAAAAACCTAATGCTTCGCCTTAGTTTTCATTTCTGATGCTATTTCTTAGAACTACTGCATACTCGGTACATATTGATTTAATTTTTGCTCCGAGAGACTTAAGCAGTGAATAGAGGTTAATTTGTTATCTGGTCCATTGATTTTTGTCCTAAGAGAATGGGTTTCATTTTCAGCATTTCCATCTATTAATTGCTGCTGGTACCATCAGTGGATTCTCCGCAATGACTTCTGTTGACATCTCATGTATTTTCTGAGTCCCTCAATACTCCTGTGGTTATTGTAGTGCTTTGTCATGATGGTTTCATTCTTATTTCCAAACTCTCTAGAGTGTTGCAGATAGGTAGGGGGCTGCCAGTAAATAGTGACCTTATTCTATGACCAAGCTCTCAGCAAGTTGGGAAATAAAACAATGAGCAAAGATAAAAAACCAAAATATTGACATTCTTCATACTAGAAGCTCAATGGGAGGGTAACATTTATGGTATTCACGGAGAGGGCCCACAGCCTGGATTAGATGATTTCAAGCACTGAACTCCAGGCAGAAATGAACCAGGAAAAAACCTCCACCATCCCCATCACCCTGCCTACCCTGGAGCTCCTGCAATTGCCATGCAGAGAACTTTGCTCTGGAAGGCAGGCTCCCTCCCAAAAGGAATGAGGGGAGAATTCTTCCTAAATACTCCAATCAGCTATGTTGCTCCCCCCCCCCCCCAGGGTGGGGTGGGAAAGGGAGAGAGGCCAGGTGTGAAATGACTGAGTGCCTTTCATGGGAAAGAAACATCAGGAGATGAGAAAAAAGAGGACCTCACTAAAAAAGGTATGTATTCAGAAGCAGTAACAGGAAATCAAAATATTTGGCATTGGACCTGATTTTGCCAGTTTTCCAGCTGTGGGGACTTGAGCAAATAGCATCTCCCTGAGCATGTTTTTTCACCTGCAGGAAGGAGATAACACCTTCTCATCCTTCAAAGTTTTATGAGAGGACGTAGTCATGCAACATAAGAGACTCTTGGCACGAATGTATATCAGGCAGAGAAAAACTGACACCAATTCCTAACTGAAAATCACAGGCTTAAGAGTTTGAGCTCTTAGTGGATGGTTTTTCTCTCAACCTTCAGGCTTCACACAACTATGTATAGATTTGTTCCTTAAAATGATCCCCAGTTGTCTTCCCCTTCCTCCTGTGTGTTTCTCATTATAACTCTGAGGCCCCAAGAGATTCCCCAGGGACCTCCAGGGCATTTCTGCCTCAGGCCTGCCCCCATGTCACCCCCTTTCCTGGGTTAGCACTCAGCCTTCCCACAGCTGAGGGCAGGCAGAAGCTTTGCACTGCTTCCCTGATGAAGCAAATGACTAGCGCCTCGGAGGCCTGTTATACCTCATCCTTCACATGGGCCTGACTCCTTTTCATCATGGGCAGGACATCCCCAGCCAATCTGTTCCCCCCCAATGTCACAGGCTCCAGGAGTGGCAGCGCCAACTCTTCAGTTGCTGAACCAGGAAAATCTGGGCTTCATCGCTGGCTCCTCCAGCACCCTCCACTTCCCACATGAAAATAATCGTTACCACGCATGATGCTGTGGATTAGGTGCTCTTGTAGATGCTTTAAGTGCCACATCTCTTTCAATACTCAGTACAGTCCCATGAGATGGGCCCCGACTTTTCTCCTCATTTCCTAGGTGAGGCAGTGAAGGCCCAGGAGGTAAAACAACTTCTGCTAATCCCACGGCCAGTAAGTGGTCTTAAGGGCATTTGAACTTCCACCTTCTCTCAGTTGCCAGGTCCTGCATATGTGTTCTCCTGTTTTCCAAGATCTATTCCCATATCTTCCCTCCAACTATCTTTGTTAAATTGGAGTCTTTGTCATCTCTCCTCCAGATGGTTGCAGCTTGCAACTGAAAGGCCCTGCCATCTTTCGCTGGCCTCCACTCACCTCTTCAAATATATGTCCTCTGACTCTGCTCACCTTGCATCCTCCACTTGTCCCAAGTGTTTTCAGTTTCCAGAATGTAATTTGTCATTTCACGTTTGCACGGTTTGCCACTTTTTCCAATGTTTCTACTTGTAAACACCTGCTCAGTCTTCAAGACCCTGTTCATGTGTATTCTCTTCAAAGGCTTCCTGGCCTTTCAAAGCACAGTTGACCAGTCTCTTCTTTATGTTTTAGAAGCATTTGTGTATTTAAGTTTTTTTTTTACCTGTTTGTCTTCCCAAATCAACATGGTTTCCATGATGACAGTGTCAGTTGATAATAGTAGTGATATGGGAAGCTCCAGTTTATTAGATACCTACCATAAATGGAGCTATGTCTCCAGAATGCCAAGGACAAGCAATCCTAATCTAGAATTCTATACCCAACTAAAACAACATGTAGCTTACTTGAATTTTATATCATGCGAAAGCATTCCTTATTCCCCAAAGTAATATAATAAAAATGTTTTAAAGAGAAAATGGAATAGGTTTTTTCAGGTGAAGACTAAACTGGTTTATTATCCAAAGATCTTCCCTGACAAAACTACTAAAAAAAAAAAAAAAAAATCAAGAAAAGTCCTGAGTAATAAATCCACAAGTAAGGTGAGAAATGCAATTGTTGATTATAAAATAGAAATAGTTATTGGCAGCAAAAATAGAAGTAATAATTATTTTCTCTTATTTAGAGACAAGATGGAGCCTAACATTCTAGATAATAACATGAAAAATAATGATGGGAGGGAATTGGAGGGAAAACAAACATAGCTAATTCCTCGTTTTCTTTGAGAGTCATATTTTGCCCCTGTGTTCAAATATCTAATGTAACCATTAAAAGAATAGAACCAGAATGTTTGCAAACTGGTACAAAACAGAAGAGGGAAAATAGAACAGAAGAACAGGAAAGGAGAAAAAAGAAATAGAAGAGAAAGTATGAAAATAGAAACTCAGAGGAAAATAGCAGAGATAGTCCAAATACCTCAGCAATCCCAATAATGTAGACAGATGAAATTCACAGAATAAAGAAACTCCCAGATTGACTAGAACAAGCAAAACATGACACTTGCATGCGACACACCCAAGTGGAAGCCTTCCATTTCCCCCAAGCTGAGTGTGTATATGTGTATGTCTATGCTGTGTGTGTGTGTGTGTGTGTGTGTGTGTGTGTTGCGAAGGGAGGAGGGGATGATAATTCAGTCTGTAGGCTCCTTATAAAAGATTTTGGTGGCACTTGAAAGTATTGCAGGCCCCGTAACACAATTTTAACTTTTGCCTATTTTTTTTTAACCAAGGTGTAATTCGGGTAATCACATTTTTAATTTCATTGACAGTTCATCTGAAAAGTGCACAATACTGAGTGTAAAGCACATCAGAATGAATTTTCAAAAAGGTGGTATCTGTGAGAACAATCAAGGGACACCCCCAAATATCAGCTGGTTTGCTCACTCTTGGAGAAATAGATCGATGTCACCATGTTATTCTAAATACAGCCATTAAAAATTCCAAGGAGGAAGAATTTCACATATTACTGTTATTCAGTGGATAATTTTAGCTGGAAGATCATTCTTTCCCGGAGAGGGTCTAAATTGATTGTAACAAACGGTGCAATTATCACCCTTACAACTGACTGCTTTGTGGCAGATCTAAATTCTATTTTGCAAGTCTGCCAAAAACTCTCCTTTGCCTCCTAAGCTCAAAAGCCAGAAAGCAGCTGAAAGATGGTCACTGCTTTGTTCTTGAATGGAGCTAATTACAGAGATGCCTGCAGCAGGACAAGCGCTCTGCTGTCGGGATGTCAATAGGGACAATTAGAGCTCATTTCAGGCAAACATCACTTCTAAAAAAAGAAACAGAACTTCAGATTTTAATTACTCTCAGAGGAATTGTTACATTACACAGAACCTGGCCATTTCTTCCTCCCTCGCAATTTAGTTCAACTGTCATGACAATTCTCTGTCCTAAGAATGCTCTAATTTTAACATTCCTACAGATGGGTTGGGAAGAATGTGAAGTTTATTCCTCTCTTCTTTCCTCACTAGATTTATTTTAATCCTACATCACAGTCAGTTTTAAATAATTTGCATAGTATTGAAATATGTATTTTGTTCCTGCGCCTTCTTAGAATCATTTTTTTCCAATTTTTAAAATTCAACGAATCGACCATTTATTAAACCCTCTATATGTGTTCTAAGCATTGCGTTCAGTGCTTTGGAAACCTTCTCTGGCTTGATCCTCACATCTACCTTGCTAGTGTTATTTTTTTTTTTAAGATTTTATTCATTTATTTGAGAGAGCGTGAGAAAGAGAGGAGGGGCAGAGGGAGAAGCAGACTCTGCTGAACAGAGAGCACGACGTGGGGCTTGATCCCAGGACCCCGGAATCACCACGTGAGCTGAAGGCAGACGCCTCACAGACTGAGCCCCCCAGATGCCCTGTATTTTCATTTTATAGTTGAGGAAACTAAGATGAACAAGTTCACACAGCTAAGTGGTTGCACTGTGATTTAACTCTAGCTTCCAGGGCCCTTTCCTGGCAGTAGAATTGAAAGAGCAGTGTCTGTCCCCGGGAACATGGCTAGAAGACCGGAGATAGCACCAGGTAGATTGGGGACCACAGGAGGTACTTTGGCCATGTGTCCTTCTGCAGTAGGGGTGGGAGGAGGTATGGGGGCTGGGAAGAGGACTGTGCTGACAGGTGAGGCAGCCTGTGCTCTTGGCACTTTTTAGGTCACAGTGCCAGATGGAATGATGGATCTTTCCTCAACATTTGCGAAGCTCATAGAAGAGGACTGCTTTGAGATGGTCAGTCTCTTTCTCACTCACTTGCATCCTGTGTGCGTGGTCTCAGCCCGACCACATTGCGTTAGCTCATGGATTTTCTTCTCTATTGAGTATTTATTATCCACGATTCATTATATATTGTTTTAGACTTTTATTTTTTTTTCCCCAGAGTGCTACAACTCTCCTCAGATGGCATCACCTGTCCTCCTTGAATGATTCACTTGGTGGGAACAACAAAACCATGTGCCAGAATGCTCTCTAACCCACAAAATCCCCCTATGGAAAGGAAATAAAATTCCAATTTGTGGAGGAGTAAAAAACACTGACTCAAAGTTTTGGAGCAAAGAAGCAACACGGCAAAAGATGTGTTCAGGGAAGCTAGGTCTGGTTGTCCCTACAACAACAGGATATGTTTTGTGTGAAAAGTCTGGAGCCTGGGGACTGAATCAGGCTGCTACAAAAAGCCAGAAACCTGGGAGCCTTCTAGACTCTCCACATGCCCCCGACTCCCACGCACACACACACATGCATCCAGGGAGTAGCCAGGGCTTTTTCAGTCCTGTCTCTTTAGCAGCTTCTGGAGTTGCCATGCTACTGGATTGTGTCCCTAAAAGGCAAATGCCATTATGTCACTGCTGGTTCCCATCCATCAATTGCCTCCAAACACCATACAATACAGTCCAAGCTCCAACACATGGTCCACAAGGTCCCACATGACCTAGCTTTGCACACCTGTTCCCATGCCCTCAGAGCTCTGCATTACAAACTCTGAATGGATGCTTCACGTTTCCATGACTCAGCATCCTGGCGCTCTTCCTACTCAAAACATGTTTCCCCAAATGTTTGGAAACTCTTGGTCTCCTTTCCAGTTCCAGCTACTGCATTAGCTTCTTAGAGGAGCCTTCCCTGGACACTCATTACCAACGAACACCTTCATCCACTCAACACATTGTGTTTGCAGTTATAGGTTTGTCTTCTCTGCTAAAGAGGGAACTTCTAGACAGCACAAATCTGTGCCAAACCATGATACAAATTACTCCCATTAGACTCATGCTCCACGAGGAGCCCTCCCATATCTATTTTGTTCACATTATCCAAAGGCGAATACATATAGACAAGTAATCAGTCTTTGTTGAACTCATGGAGGATAGAAAGTAGTTATTAAACATTGAATGCATGAGTTGCAAGTGCTATGGGATGGAAATTGGACTAAATTTTCCAAATACCTAGGAAGTCATACTTTTTTATGTGCTGCGTGTTGATTAAAAATTGTAAAGCTAGCCAACTGTAGAAAGTCAATTTGTACTGATAGGAGGTCTCCTTGGTGACATGCCTCGTGTCATATGGCTCACAATCAGGCATTTAGTTGGGACATGTCTGTTGCTGAAGATGGCAACAACAAACTTATTATTAAATAGCAAGTATCTTCAGGTTGCGATTAAAAATATGGAAGTGTCAATGGGGTTAATAACTAATTCAATCTCACCCCACAAAAATGCACAATCTCCCTTTCCCCAAGAGACATTTTCCTTTATAGCCCACACTTTATAATCATTCATGGTCTGCCAATGTCAGTTGAAAATAAATAAGCTCAAACTGTTTAACTTCAAAGAAAGCCAGAGCCCATGACATTGAGACTTAAAACCACCCACGAGTTCAAAGTGGACAATCATTTTTATGCACTTTCTGGACACCACACATCTCTTTTCAGACCAAATGTCACTACAAGGAGTGCGATCCTGAAACTCCAGAAGGGAAATATTAGAACAGCCCACCCAACCAGTCGGGTGGCACCCTCTGAACCCCTAGCACAAGGGCCAGCTCAGCGCAGGTCCCCACGTGAATGAATGAGCACTAATTTCCATACTCTGATCAGTACCAATGACGGCAACCAGGCAAAAATTAGGAAAAAAACAACTCTACTATACTCATCTGTATTCTCAAGGATTGTTTCCCTTGAACCTTGCTTTTGTTTGAAGAGTCCAAGCATTTCCTTCTTGTTTCTGACATTTTAATAGCTGCAAATAAATTACCTTAACTCTTTCTTTTCCTTCAGTAACTTCCCTTTTGCTTTCCAGACAAAGGCCAAATTCTTGAGGCAGGACTTAAGGCTTTATAGTGGGCATCCTATTCCCCACAGTTCCTCTGTATGCCCACCTTACACTATGGCGCTAGGGAACTCTCTGCTATTTCCATTCATGGTCTAGAATTTCTCACCCCAGTCTTCGCTCACACAGATGCTTCACCTGGAATGTTCCTTCAAGCTGCCCACAGCATAGGGTGGCAGGATTCAGAGCTTCATCTTTGGGCCAACACAGGCTCCACTGCTTACTGTTGCAGGACTTTGAGTGAGTTATTTGTGCTGGTAGTTTGCCTGTTTGCTCTCAGACACACCCCTTGCTCTTCCCCCCGCTCCTCTCTGAGTCCTATTGGTTGACACTGGGGTCACCATAGGGAGGTCCCAGTGGGCCACCAGAGGACAGGAAGAGAAAGAGCTGGAGTGTTTCTTCTCTCTAGCTGCCTTGGGTAGCATCTCTGGCAGGAGCTGCATCTCCTCCTTAGCTCCAGCTACCGCCAGACAGGTCTACTGTGATTTCAGCTTCCTGGGTGGAAAGAGAGGAAAGGAATCCCAAGGATCTCCCTCAATCCCTGCATTCAGCTACGCCTGAAACAATAGAATATAACCCTGGCAGTTCTCATTCATGTCAGCCAATATACTCTCTTTTAAAATGTAAGCCGTTTTGACTTGGGTTTTTTCACCAGAAGCAACAAAAGGTGTTTATTAGTTTAATCCCTCAAGTTGAGAATGACTTATCAAGTACATAAGAGAAAGACTATTCTTAAATCACTGTGATGCAGGGTAGAGAATACTACTTGGAGTAGGAAAAATGGGAGAGCTCAGAAGAGGGACAGTGATCCGTGGGTAGTAGAGCCAAGGCACCCAGGTTGAAACGGGAAGCCAGGGAGGGTTTTTGAACAGTGGCTTGCCATGATTTCAGCTACATTGTACAGGCAGATTCCTATGGGCACAGTGTGGGCCTGCAGAGCAACCGCGCTGCACAACTCCAGGGGCGTCATTCACCCAGAATGGCGGTGCTCCCTGGAGTTGTACCATGTGCAGCCTTGAACTATGGAGAGAAACTAAAAATATGGTCAAAGAGCTTCTTTCCTCCAGGACAGAGGTGCAAGGGACTTGGGTAGTATTATAAGGCAGGGGGTGGATTTAAGACACATTCTAAAATAATTTGAAAGTTTCAATGTGGAGGAAGGCAGAGGTGCCAACAGAAATAGGGAACTTGGGAAGAAGAGTAGACTCGGTGGAGATGGAAAGTTTCTTTTCAGACAAGAGATTTCAAGGCAGTCATGGGACGAGGCTGATGGCCTCTGACAATGCAACTGGGGTGCAGGGAAGTAGTGCTGAGAATAGGGATCTGGAAGTCATCCACATGGGGATGGTCCTGGAAAGCACAGTTTGGAAGGAATTGCCAAGAGAGAAAATATGTGTTAGAGTATCCAAGGAATGTTCCTTAGGGAGTAGCTCCATGGAAAGGGCAGAGGGGGAACATGGGTCAGAAAACTGGATGGACGAGTGAAGAACCAGAGAATCGTGAGAAAACTCAGAACCATGTCAGGGGGACCAAGGATGAGTTTCAGAAAGGAGGGACTGGCCATTCCCACACTCCCTTCTCCCGCCACAGTCATTGCTGAAGTGTTTGTCAAGGGGCACCCGGTGGCTCCGTCAGTTAAGCGTTCAACGCTTGATTTCAGCATAAGCCATGATCTCAAGGTTGTGAGATCAAGCCCATGTCAGGCTACTCACTGGGCTTGGAGCCTGCTTGAGATTTTTCTTCTCCCTCAGCCCCCCCTCTCCTTATCTTTCTCTCTCTCTCTAAAAAAAAATAATAAAATAAAATGGAAAGTGTGTCAAAGATGAAGCTTCCATCAGCCTGGGTCCCTGAGCAACAGTGATGAGCAGAGCCCCAGATGACCTGGATGGACATCAAGCATGAGCGAGAAGTAACCTTATTGCTAAAAGCCAAGAATAGTGTTTTTTGTTTTGTTTTGTTTTTGTTTGTTTGTTTTTTGTTTTTTTTTTTTTTGCAGCAAAGCCCAGTCTGTCCTAACAAACACATGGTTGCCACTTGGGGATGAGGGAATGGGGGAGAAAAAGCATAATCAGGGGCCATAGCATGTTTGTAGGACTAGGGGGAAAACTGGTAAAAGAAATTGAAGATTCAAGAGAGGGTAGACTTGTTGGTCTTGGCCCTAGGGGAAGGTCAAGGGCTGTGCCATCCCTGTGCACACCAGCACACCACAGACTGGGCTTGCGGGGTACAGAGCCAACACATCAGGTCTTCCCAGGATGCCTATGGGTCTTGTGGAGCTATAGGCCAGCTGGGAAGATGCTGGCAAGGCCCATAAGGTGGTTGTTCTGCAATTTACAGCAAGAGCAAGTTCCCTCTGTCATCTGCTGGGGCAAGGCACTGGGCTGTCCAACCACAGGAAGCGTCTCAGAGCTGTGCTCCCTGGGCATGACAGAGGTGGCTGGAGGAAGCCCAGCCTTCCCACATGTAGCTACTGCCTTGAGAACTCATCTTTGTTCTGGGGCATTCGTAAGACTGGGGTGGAGCTTAGTGGAGGCGGTAGTTAGAAACCAAACACAGGAAATATTTCATGGAGTAAGAGAAGCAGCCTTGGGTTAGAGATGCGTGTTTCTTGATTTTGAGTGAAGGCTTGCCCAGGAACAGCTTAGGTCCCTTTCTGCTTCTGATCCCTTGTCTAGGACTTGATTCTTACTACTCTATTTGCTGAGGAACAATCAATGGGAAAGGACCCTCGTTCTTGAGGCTCCGATACAAATACCAATATTCCATTTTCTTCTGTGGGCTCCTGGTCTGAAGCAACAGAGGAAGACAAGTGGTTCTCATCTAGGTGTTTTATCCCCTGGGTAAAATAAATCACAAGGAAAGAACTGAGTGGACTACAGTAAAATAATAAATAAAATTTTTTTTTAAATAACTTTTTTTTTTTTTTAAAAGCCCATGGAACAAAGATTGTCATCCCCTGGAGAGCTGTGGCCAGGCTGGTCACTGCATCCCTAGCATATAGCTTAGTGTCTGACGCAGTGTAGGCGCTCAGAACAACTGTTTGCTAGATGAACAAATGAATGAATGAGTGTTGTACTGCACTGTGGTTGCATAGATTGCTTCAAACAATCACAGTTACAGGTAATACGAGGAATCTATGGCACTGGACCCAATGCATTTAGGACCCATCGAAGAAGCCATTGAACTGGGGGAATTCAGACCCGAGGGACAACTACCTCCAACATTTGACTCCACCGTGCTGCGCAGCGGGTGGCTTTACAGGCTCCACCAATGACCAACTCCCTGGCCTGAGTTTTCCCATCTATTGTGTGAGGACTGAAGTAGTCAGCAGCGGGACCCTTGTTAGTCTCTGTTACACTCTGAGGATTCTCTCACATCCCTGAAAATACGTATTTTTAAACAAAAACATGGATGGTAAAGCTGGGAAGTTTTTAACTTTTTGTGCTGTGAAACTGTAGCAATCTCTGTCATTAACGCAATGAAAGAAATCCATAACTTCAAGTCCCCTCCTCTCCTCTCCCAAAACGAGTAGGTCATGTCTGCAGACTTCTTCAAACTCGACCCTGACATTTTTTCTACTGGAATAAATCCTTTCACAGTAGGTAGGTCCACAACATTGAGTGAGAGGTGCCCTTCACACACACCAGTGCTTGTTTCCCTCAGGAAAAGGGTATTTCCTTCCCTACTTCCTTCTTCCACAAACATCTAGACATTAAGTACAGACACTAAAAGCAGGAGATGCAACTATGAACCGGTGAGAGCCAAAGTTCCCATCCTGGGTTTGGCCAAGGACTCAGATACGTAGATGGGAGGGTGAGGTTTGGTGCAACATAATGACAGGAAAAATGTAATTTGGGAAGAGAGTACGCTGGAGGCATCCAACCCAGCTTGGAGGGTCTGGGGTTCTAAGTGAGAGATGCTTATGCTGTGACCTGAATGTTAACTGTGAGCCAGGTGAAGGGGTGGTGAGGGAAGGGTGGGGAGTCGAAAGAACAGCACCTCCCATCTCTGAAGACACCCAACTATGCTCCCTTCTTACCTTGTCCTCTGAGCCTCAATGACCTCAAAGGCTGTAATTTTCAGGAGGTTGACTTATTTTTGACCTTGGCAGAGACCTGGGACTCCATGGACTTCAAAACTGTCTTTGGTGATGGCTGAGGGAAATGGAAACTAAGGCCTGTTGCTGCTTCAAGGCCCTTGCCTTTGGAGGGTGTGTAGAAACAGGAACCCTGGTGCAGTCACTCTGGAAAATAATATGGGGGGGGGGTTCTTCAGAGAATTAGAACTAGAACTGCCCTGTGACCAGTAATCACACTACTGGGTACTTAACCCACGAATACAAAAACACTCATTCAAAGGGACACGTGCTCGCCTGTGTTTACTGCGGTATTATTCACAACAGCCAAATCACGGACGTAGCCCACGAATAAAGAAGATGTGATATATACACAATGGAATATCATTCAGCCATAGAAAAACGAAATATTGCCATTTGCAATGACATGGATGGATCTAGAGAGTATAATGCTGAGTGAAATAAGTCAGTCAGAGAAAGATAAGTATCACATGATTTCACTCATATGTGGAATTTAAGAACAAACAAAGGGGAAAAAAAGAGACAACAAATATCAGACTCTTAACTATAGACAATGTATGGTTACCAGAGGGGAGGTGAGAGAGATAAGCGAAGGGGATTAAGGGCGCACTCACCTTGACAAGCATTGAGTAGTGCACAAAATTGTTGAATCACCATACTGTATACCTGAAGCGAATATAACCCTGTTATGTTAACTACATTGGAAATAAGATAAAATAAAATACTAAAAATAAAATAATAAAATAAAAATAAAAATAAAGGCACTTGCCTTCATTTTACCTCAGTGCTTGGGATTAAAATTTAAAATGTCACATTCCACCCCCCTCCAATAAACACCACAGGTTGGCCTGTTCTTCCACAGGTATTTATTGGGTTCCAGAGCACGAAACACAGTGCAATGAACTACTAGAGAGATATACACGAACAACACTGTATCACTTTTGCAGGGCTGTGAGAGAGAGGTCAAATTATCATTTTGGAAGAAGCATATGAAACCTGCTCATTCAGAGAACAATTACTTATTTTCAAAAGTTTTTGTTTTTGCTTTTTGTTTTTTAATGGAGGTTCTAGGGCCATCTACAATGTAGTTTCTTTTACCAATATCTATTTCCAATGCACTGTCAGGAAATTGATGTTAATTGCTAACTTTAGTATTTTGTACTGGATTTAACTTACTTCTCTTTTATTCATTCATCCAGCAAACCTTTACAGAGCACCTCTACTTCATCACATTGTCCTACAGCCACTGCTCTGAACATATTTGAGAACTTTATAAATATTAAAGACATAAAAAATATACTAATCTCTAAATCTATCCAAGCTTAGAATACTTAAAATGGAGTAATCCAAAAACAGTGAAATCAAGATTTTTTCTAAGAAATAAAAATGCAGGATGTTATATTTCAGCGGGTTTTTAAAGAGCTGCCACCTAAGGCCTACTTTATCAAAGTAACATAAAGAACCAATCGAATCTGTGGAAAAGTATACATAGATAAAAATAAATCTGTCCTTTAAGTAAGGACAGTTAAGGTGCAGTTAATCGACTCTAGTAGTTTTATATTTACTGTCAGTTTTCTTAAGCCTTGGTTTCCTCATCTGCAAAGAGGGGTCACTCATTTAAGAGGGTTCACTCATTTTTTAAAAGATTTTATTTATTTGACAGAGCCAGAGAGCACAAGTGGGGGGAACAGCAGACGAGAGGGAGAAGCAGACTCCTTGCTGAGCAGGGAGACTGACCCCAGGACCCTCAGATCATGACCCGAGCCAAAGGCAGATGCTTCACCAAGCCCCCCAGGCACCCCGGTTCACTCATTATTAACAAATATGTACTGAAGGCCTACTGTGTGCCAGGCACTAGTTTAGGCTTTGGAAGACAGTGGGAAACAAAACAGACACAACTCCTGTCTTCACAGTGTTAATATTCTCATGAAGATTGTTGGGAAGATTGGCTATTAATGTAATTAAGCATCCTGTAAGTTGCAAAGTGCTTTGTAAACCCAAGGCTCTTAAATGGGAGACTGTTTTCTTCGTTCTATCTCCACCACCTGGTAGGTTCTAATAAATGGTGATCTGAGTAGTCACAAAGGCATCAACACTACCCCTTGTGACCACAAGAGGTCCTCCACGGTCAACCCCAACACAGATCCATTCTATTTATTATATTCATTCACTCCAGTGTAATTTCCCAAAAGTAACTTAAGAAAAGTGGTTATCTTAAATAAAATGTATTCTATGAAACCCTAAGGGACTATTCACAAGAGATTAATTATATTAACCAAGGTATCACATACCGTGCACCAAGAATTGTGCTATCCCTGGATGAATGCCAAAAATTAAGAAATACTATATAGTAATGCTTCATCACAGCAGCCTCACAAACCACTTTACCACCATACATACTTAAAGATAAATCAATGTCTGCATCATTTTTAATGACTACATGGTATTCTCTTTTATGGTTATACCAATATTAGTATGTGCTATAGTTAACAAACTTATTGCTCGCTAAATCTTTGTATTATTATTTCTTCAAGATCAAGTCTTGGGTTTTTCTACAAGAAAAACACTATCTATCTATAGGAAAACAGCTTAAATTTAATAAAATGTGTCTATTTTCAGATTTACTGGCAATTTTTTTTGATGTTTTCCTAATATTCCCCCAAATTTCACCAACTCATGAATTTAAAATTTTACACACACATGTTCCCCACAAATAGTTAGGAAAACAAAATAAAAATTCTGCCTAAGTGGCATTTTTCTGTTTTCTTTTTTGAAACATCACAGGAAATACATATTGAACTGCTTTATAACTTTATAATTCTTTATAATTGCTCAGATTATGAATATACAAAAATGTGAGTATTTCAAGACTCTTCTCACTGTGTCTCAGTGTGAAATCAAAATAGAATTACAGGAACTAGAAATTCTTACTGTTGGGAGCCTCCCATGAACCCAAGACTGGTGTCATTTATAGAACTGTGCTTTATTCATTTTTTTTTTTTTTTAAAGGTTTTACTTATCTGACACAGAGAGAGGCAGAGACACAGGCAGAGAGAGAAGCAGGCTCCACACTGAGCAGGGAGCCTGATGCAGGACTGGATCCTGGACCGTGTGCAGGTCATGACCTGAGCCAAAGGCAGACACTTAACTGACTGAGCCCCCAGGCACCCCAGAACTGTGCTTCAGTAACTGATAAATTATTTCTATTATCTCACCAATTCTTAAATATGGGTCTGACTGAGACAAACTTCTAGCAGCTACAACAACTTAGGAAACAAATATTGCTATTTAATGGCAGAGTCTTATAATCTCCTGGGAGCAGGAAAGGGAATTCCACAAAGATGAAAAGGGTAGTTTAACAATAAAATTAAAACTATTCTCAAATTATGAATGCTTTATATATGTAATTTCTCACACGAACCGAGGGATCAGAATGCATTCACAACACACACAAAAAAAGCACACTGAGAACTTGGTGCATATGTTTGTTTTAATACTTGAGAAAATATAAGCTAAAATCTGATACAAACACTGCAGCACAAGAAAAGAATACACACAGATTTGGATTCCAATGGAGTCAGTATGTGAACCTGGAAGCACAAATGTATCAAAACAACCTGTCATTGAAGACTTTTAAAGAAGTAATAGATTTTTAAATCAAGTGAAGGTTAATAGGTTACAGAAGGAACAGTAATTTTCTCTCAAAACATTTCCCTCATCCATTAAGAATTGTAAACTCTATGTGGAGAGGAAAGTTAGAGATAGGTATTTTGAAGACACAAGTCTTGAACACCTGCTGGAAGCCCAAACAATCTAAAAATAATCAGCATTTCATTTTCCTCCGAAGGTCAGTTTGGTTTACCAGTCATGGTCACAAATTACAGAAAGGAAAAATAAAAACTCATCCCCTTCTTTTTTGAAAATACATGTTATTTCTTCTGCTTTAGTCATTTAAGCTTCATATTCATTTTGTTAAATATAAAACATGAAAAATCTTTTAAACCTTGCACTCTAAGAAGAAATGGAAACTTCTCTCCAACATCAATGGTGTATTTTAAAAATTGTGAAAATGATTAGAAACACCAGCTCTTAAGAGCATTTCAAAATATATTTGAAGAAAGTGTCTTTGAAGCTGTTGTTTATTTTAAAAAATCTTTATCTTGGAAGGGTAAGCTACCCATAAGAAAAAATTCATTCAACATGAATATAATTCAAGGTAATTCCTTTCTGATGAAGAATAGGGCCATCTATAAATTAACTTCCAATTAAAAACAAAAACAAAAACAGAAACAAAAAACCAATGCTTGGAATTTGTGCCAGATGCCTGTGGGATACTTTTACTCATGATTACTCTCAACACAAAAGTTACTGTTTACACATTGTAAAATCTACTTCATTTCATAGATTGGAAATATGTTTTTTAAGTTCTAGAAATTACTGGTAACAGAAGCAGTGTTTGATCATTAGGAAGGAAGAAATTCCTTCTTGAAGGTCAGATTTGTCCTCTTTGAAAGATGCATTACATATTTCTGATCACTAAAAACGTAAAACTTAGAGCACTTCTTGAATGATTTCACTTTCCAAAGATGTAGGTTTTCTCTCAATGCCCAGAGCCGTAGAACTAAACCAAATAGTTGGTGACTGTCTCTTGAAAGAAAAGAATCTACTATTCCAAAAACTAGCCTGCATATATCTGATTTTAACTGTATTCCTCTGACAAAAGAGCATTTCATTTTATTCAAAGTTTTCTTGCTTTATAATCTATAGAATGTTAGTAGTCACCTTAAGATGCTTATCTTAGAATTGCACATTTGTGTACACCATTATTTTTCTTTAGAAAATACATTTTAGTTCAAAATAGGGAAACACAAAGTTTAATATTGAATATAATAACCTATGATAACTGATAATACTGTGAAGTTATTAAACACACCCCTAAGACTTCTGAAAGTACATTAATAATTTCTTAAATAGCCACAATCCCTTAAAAAAACAAATTATTTACAAATACCTTGGAGCAGAGGAGCCTATGCAGTCATTACATGATGTGGGTATGTTCCTTGGAGAACCTGCCTATGGAGCAGAAAACACTAGATATATACTGTCCACTTGCCTTTGAAAAACTGAAGGCAGCATGACTTTATTAAAGAAAATTAATGTGATTGGAAGGATCTAATTAAAACTGGCATTGTGCTATCTAAAGAAAAATAACAATCACATGATGGAATTTTTATATAGCACCGCCACAAGTCTTTAATAAGACCTTAATTTTAAGATTGTTAACACATAATTCTGATGCTAACACATTTTTTCAGTTAAAAATTCATATCTGCACTCATAGGAAAACAATATTAAAAATATTTGCAATATGTTAAAAGTTACTGGGTCAGTTTTCCCTTTCACATTGCACAGCATCCATCTAAAATATAAGATGTACATTCTTATATAGAGATATAATAATATATAAAAAGTCTCATTTTTTAACCAAATTTCAGTTTATATTTCAATATCTTGCACTTTTTTTTTACCAAAAATATTATAATTTTTTTTACCAAAAATATAACAAAATATTACCAATGTTAATATAAGCCAGTCGAAAATCAGTTCCCTCTGATTTGGAAAGTTTAAAAAATTTTAAGCAGCAGGATTCTATCCACCCTAGAGTAACATCGAGCTAATGAGCAGCAGCCACTGGTACTTAGTATTGTTCAATCAGAGGATCCTGATCCAAATATTAAATTAGGTGCCTTTTGTCAGATGAGTGCCAAACCGTTGCCATTTTACTAAAATGCAATAACCAATATTAAGAACACCACTGTTGCTATGAGCCGGTATGTAACCTCCATGTTTAATAAGTATTCAAAAATATAGCACCTGTAATCCTAAAACCAGTAGTGTTAGTGAAGTCTACACTTCCCTCACAGGGCAGCTGTTAACCAAGATGCTAGATATTGAGAATCATACAAATGTCTACTATTAATAAGAACCTCATGGCGATTTTACAACTGTCCACTGCAAAAGGGTAAGTCTGCTGAATTCAGGAACGTGCACTCCGATGTGCCCTGGACCCCCAACCCCAGCCCCAGCCCCATCCTCATCCGCAGCCCTGCCCCATCCCCATCCCCATCCCTGCCCTAGCCCCATCTCCAGTCCCCAGTCCCCCAGCTCCCCAGCTCCATCCCCAGCCCAGCCCCAGTCCCATCTCCATCCCTGGCCAGACCAGCCAGGCCCCATCCCCAGCTCCATCCCCAGCCCAGCTCCAGCCCCATCCCCAGTCCCACCACCATCCCGATCCCTGTCACAGCCAGCCAGCCAGCCCCAGTCCCATCCCCAGCTCCATCCCCAGCTTCAGCCCCAGTCCCACCCCCATCCCCATCCCTGTCACAGCCAGCCAGCCCCAGTCCCATCCCCAGCTCCATCCCCAGCTCCATCCCCAGCCCCAGCCCCAGTCCCAGCCCCAATCCCACCCCCATCCCCATCCCTGTCACAGCCAGCCAGCCCCAGTCCCATCCCCAGTCCCATCCCCAGTCCCATCCCCAGTCCAGCCCCAGTCCCATCCCCATTCCTGGCCAGGCCAGTCAGGCCCCATCCCCAGCTCCATCCCCAGCTCCAGCCCCATCCCCATCCCTGTCACAGCCAGCTGGGGCCCGGGCCCAGGCCCAGGCCCAGGCCCAGCCCCAGCCCCAATCCCCCTCTTACTGCCTTAAGTCTGAACGGATTTGGTCAAACACCAACAGGAGAAAGTTTTAGGATGTGAGCTACCATTCCACGCTCTTCCTCTCCTGGGTTCTTAAAATGACACACGCAGCATTTACTTTCTAGGCTTCTTGCTTCCAGTCATGACAAAATAATGGTCGTCGACTTCCTTCTTTGCAGTAGGTTTCTTACCCGCGCTGGCGGCTTCCTTGCGGGGTGCGGGCGGTGCCCGGGTTGCCGCCGGGCCTCCTCCCCGTCCCGGAGGCCTTGGGGCAGGAGGCTGGCCCCCGGCCGCCCCCCGGGCCGCCCCCCGCGCCGCCCCCCGCGCCGTGGGGCTCTGGGCCGACGCCTGGGGAAGGCTCACGAGGGACAGCGGGGCGCGGCCGGGGGGCCGGGGCCGGCCGGGGCCTCTCTTCGGGGACGTGCTTTGGCCGGGAGGCTGTTTTTTGGCCCCTGGAACCACGGCCTTGCCCTCTGAGTCCTGCGCGGCTTTGGCGGCTGCGGCCGCGGCCGAGGGAGAGGGAGCGGCGCGGGCGGCTCCGGCGGGGGGCGGGCACCGTGGCCCTGGACGGGGCGCTGTGCTTTTGGGGCCGGATTTTGTCATTTTTGCAGGGGGGCGGAGAGCGGGGGAAGGCCTCGGCCTTAGGTGCGTATTTGCTCTCCGCGGCTCTGGACGCTCGCACGAGGCTGAGGGTGCAGCTGCCGGAGACTCAGGACCCACCCGGGCGCGGACCGCAGCGGGTTTCAAAGGCTTCGGTTCGGTTTTGCCCGCAGGCTGGCTGGGCAGCAGCGCCGCGGCCGGCGGGCGGGCGGGCCTCGGGGCGGGAAGGAGCCGGGCCTCGGGGGCGCTGGGGGGGGCCCCTCTTCTCAGTGGCCGAGGTTCACGCGCCGAGCCCTCGGGGGCAGCGGCTGCAGAAGTGCTTGCACCCGCCGCACTGCCGGAAGGAGCCTGTGGTTTCTTTGCTGCGCCTTTCGAAGATTTGAGCTTAAGATGAGAAGAGCCCAGATCCCCTCCGTTCAGGGGAGCCGCGGGCAGCAACCCACCTGGCGGACGCACCTGCTTCTCTTTGCTCCTTGCAACACCAACTGGCGGGCCGGGCTTTGATTTTTGTTTCTGAAACAAGCTGACTGCCGACAAAGGATTCATGTCAGGTGGCTGAGGTGTTCTGGCTGACGAATCGGGTACGCTTTCATTAGAAACTCCTTTTTGAAAGGCTAGGATTTTTTGTTCTAGTGTAGCAAACTGTAATATTCGACAGGGATCATATTTAAGCAAAAATCCTTGCAGAGTATCCCAGCCACCACCAACACGGACCATAACATGTTTTCCGTGGAGCATCTTTTTCCCCAAAAGAAAGTAGAAAAAAAAATTGTAAGGTTCACAATTGCAATTCATTGGCAGTCACAATTTGTGATGTCGATGATGATCTATGAAATTCAGAGAATTTACCAGAAGCTTCACTATAAGTTGACAGTCTGTTTCTTATATTATTAAAATAATCAATTGAATTCATTGAATCATGCAACTAAATACAGGTCCTCTAATTTGTAAGGAAAATTTTTGCACATTAAGCCGCATCCTAAAAATCCAAATTACAAATATACAAAACTGCAAGGGTTGTATTGTTCAATAAGGAGGGAGGAAAGACAGAGGGAAGAGGAGAAGGAAAATGAGGACTTACAGAAAATATGCCTCATAATAAACAAAAAACAATTAACGGAAGATAAAACAACTAAAACTTGCACTTTACAACTTAATAAATTACTTTCATATATACTTTAGCAGTTTACCCTTTCAAAAAACCTTGATATGATTTATGGTTTAGTTCTTCTCTGCAGACAAGAAAACTATGGCTCTGTGAGATGGAGGATATTTGTGTCAGATCATATAGCTTTGGCCTGGCCTGGAACAGACAGGGCCGCCCAACCCAAATGGTGCTTTTGTGCAGACAGGACACATCCTCGGTCTGCCCACACAGTTTCAGCTAACCATTCGGTAGGCAAATCTGAACCATCGTATGAGATTGCCTTGCAAATTTTAACTCTGAATCCCATGCTCTGTGCACCATCCTTATATCAGACTGCCTTAAAAAAAGAGAAAGCTAATTAAAAAAACAAAGTGCTTGAAAGTGTTTCTATGTGAGTTGAGTGAAGTGTGGGGAGGTAATGATAATATATTAAATTAAAAAACACAGGATGGTGAAATTACACTTTTAAAAATCTTTAGGTTATATTCCCAAATTGAGAACGAAAGGGCTCTTGTATCAGACGTGGACAGAATGCCGAACAGGTGAAACTTCAGTCTCTCCACCAATAAAGGGGACAATCAACTGCAGGTCGCAGATGGGACACAGGAAGGAAATGAATATGCACAACGGGATACTGGAATATTCACTGATGCTGTGTCAATGAAAAAAAGGTTTTATGCTTAAGACCCAATCTATATATTATTATAAACTGCAATGTTTCTACCTCCTTTTCTTATTACTGATATTTCATCTTATGCTTTCATTAGAAACTCCTTTTTGAAAGGCTTGTCCTTTTTGCAAGACAGTTGGACCATTTATTTCCATCACTTCTTGTGATGGAAAATTATGCCTTTTTAGAAAATTTGAAAAATGGAATAAATTACCTGAGGTATATAAAGATTTTCATTCCCCCACAATTATATTCAATGTCTGAATAGTCTTAGCTATCCTATCCCATAGTTAGTAGTCTATTGTGTTAAAGGTGTCTGCCCAAGCTCATTATCTACTCCTGAAAGCAAGTATTCCATATTTTTCCTGTGCAGTAAAATGCTTCCATTAATAACACTATTCCAATTTTTTAAAAATCAAAGGAGAAGCAAAAGGGAATTTGGTAAAACAAGAAATCCAATTTCAAAATAAGATCTGTATGTAAATAGGATGTAAATGATGGACTTACTCTTATAAAGAGTATTTTATCCCCAAGTCGGTACCGCCCTTCAGATAAGTACTCAATAGAGAATCGATGGGAACAGCTACAAGGAGGGTCTTCAGCAATATGTTTAACCTAAGATTAAAAGTAAACAAAATTTAGTGCTTGTGACAAAAAATATTTTATTTAATGTTAAAATGCAAGGTCATTTGATAGATGGGAAAATCAAACTCAAAGATAAAAATGTAAAGACACTTGGACCATTTATTTCCTTTACCTGTTGACAAATATTGAGATTAGGATTTTTTTTTTTGTTTTTTTAAGTAATCTCTACACCCAATATGGGGCTTGAACTCATGACACTAAGATCAAAAGTCACATGCTCCACGGACTGAGCCAGTCAGGCTCCTTGACAGATACTGAGATTAGACATGAACTAATCTGACGAAAGCTGCCAGTGACAAAGTCGGTTTTTTTTTTCCTTTTTAAAAGTAGGCTCCACATCCGACATAGGGCTCAAACTCAGGACCCTGAGATCAAGAGCCACATGCTCTACTGACTGAGCCAGCCGGGTGCCCCAGTGATGAAATCTTGAGATTCCCTCTCTCCTTCTCTGCCTGACCTCTCTCTCTCCTCGTCTCTCTGCCTAAGTGCAATCAGATCCTAGCGTATTCACTGACTGCTGGAGGTCTGGAATGTGTACAACAGTGAAGTCGATTCACAACACACTCAGTAAGTCATAGGAAGCTCGTGAGTTCACTAGTCAGTCAGCTTGAATTGTTTTATGCCCTGGATTAAAATACCTGTGTCAAATCAAAGATAGGCCAGTTGGATAAAGCTTAAGTAGGAATCTCACTTGTCCCTTAACACGATGCTAAACTAACATTGGAGGGGAATGTCTAGATTGTTCCAAGATTACTGTTAAAATAAGCAGATGTGTATATATATCTATTCATCCAAGACTGGGTGAAATTCTAAAGAATTCGATTCAAGAGGCACTTTTCTAAAAGTGATCGCTTTTTTCAACAGTCTGCTAAGGAGATGAGAATCGGGGAGAAATCCCTACTTCTAACCCTCGAGGAGCTTAAGAGAATTTTTAAATGCAGTAAATATCTGAAAACTGGCGTGTAAAAAACAACTCAGGAATTCTGTATTTAAAACATGGAAATTATAATAAATTGATTTAAAAAATAAAAATATTTGATGAGAATCGGGGAGAAATCCCTACTTCTAACTCTCGAGGAGCTTAAGAGAATTTTTAAATGCAGTAAATATCTGAAAACTGGAGTGTAAAAAACAATTCAGGAATTCTGTATTTAAAACATGGAAATTATAATAAATTGATTTAAAAAATAAAAATATTTGTTGAGATTTGATTGAAAAAAAAGTTTGATATCAGTCACCATGCTAAATATTTTGTTTTCCTAAAATTAAATTTTTGAAAAAGCCAGGCCATGAATATCTTCCTCAATTATCTGTCACACAGAGTATACCTAAATAAACTCACTTCATTGAACTTAGCCATGACGTTCAACCAAAGTATCTTCAGATAGGCCCAATCTAGTTGACCACTAACAGAAATGTATGATCGTCTTCATTATCTACCCAAAATGAAGAGCCACAGATGGAGTCACAACGGTCTGATCACAAGGGTGCACAATTTATCTCCCTCATTCATTTAACAAAATAATACAATCATAAATAGACTGATTTTCATAAGCCATTGAATTAAGTTTAGCTCGTTCATAACCTGGTATTCATGCACACATATGGCACCTGCATAAAATGGCTAAAAATTAACTGTGAGTAAAGAATTTACAATTTTTAGAACCAATTACACATTACCAGAGTAACCTGAAAGGAGGTATTTTTTTTAGTCACTACTTTCTTTTAAAGATTTTTTTTTTTTCTTAAATTTATGATAGTCACACACAGAGAGAGAGGCAGAGACATAGGCAGAGGGAGAAGCAGGCTCCATGCACCGGGAGCCCGACGTGGGACTCGATCCCGGGTCTCCAGGATCGTGCCCTGGGCCAAAGGCAGGCACTAAACCGCTGCGCCACCCAGGGATCCCTCTTTTAAAGATTTTTAAAATTTACTTATGTATCTATCTAGTTATTTGACAGAGAGAGAGCGCATGCACAAGCAGGCAGAGCGGCAGGCAGAGCAAGAGGGAGGCGCAGACTCTCTGCTAAGCAGGGAGCCGGACACGGGGCTCAATCTCAGGACCCCAGGATCCTGACCTGAGCTGAAGGCAGACGCTTAACTGCCTGAGCCACTCAGGGGCCCCTCAGTCACTACTTTCAATCAATGGAAGTTTTGTAACATACAGAAGTATAGCTGAATACAACACTCTAAGTAGTGAATCAGTTGATAATTGTTCCTTACTCTAAACATGACCCCAAGATCTCTGTAGATCACATACGTGTAGCTGGACACTGAATGATTCATGTAGCACATATGTGTCTAAAGAAATGTGTTCCTTTTGAATGTTCATGAGAATGAAGACATGAAGTCACTTGTTTTCTTTGTTTAAAATATCCAGACACCACTTACATTCAGCAGTAAAAATTAGCATTGACCCACAATCTAAATAAAGGGGTAAGCCTAAAAGAAATAAAAGCTATGGATAAAAAGTATCCTCTTCTGGTTTTATTTACCACATACTTAACATTAAAATACTAAAGGAAATAGCTTAAAGAAATAAAAATCATCTAAAAAGGCATTCCCCTACAATCAATTATTTTCATTCTCCTTTTTCTTATAGCTCATCTATATACACATACTTTTAATAAAATATTTTTCTTGTTGCCATATAGTCTTCATAATGATCACATATAGTGATTATTCTGTTAAGATAATGGATCCTAATTCACCTAGACATGCTCTATTTGAGGGTATTTACATTGCTTCCAATTTTTCACCATTTATAATAGCCCAATAAATACTTTCATTCACTCTACTTTTTTATCCCCCTTCAATTATGATAAAAAATGAAAGAGGAACATTTTTGTGATTATTGATATCTATTTGTTAACCTGTTTTTCAAAAGGTTACAGCATTTTCCATCACAGACAGCAATCCCTAAGTACAGTTTTACCAGAATCTACCACCACCAGGTTTCATAATTTATTTATTTATTTTTTAAAGATTTTATTTATTTGTTCATGAGAGACACAGAGAAAGAGAGAGAGGAAGAGACACAGGAAGAGGGAGAAGCAGGCATCACACAGGGAGCCCAACATGGGACTCGATCCTGGGTCTCCAGGATCAGGCCCTGGGCTGAAGGCTGCACCAAACCACTGAGCCACCTGGGCTGCCCAGGTTTCATAATTAAAAAAAATTTTTTACTAATGAGGAAAATTGTATTCTTAATTCCTTAGTTCTCAGCAAGTCTCAACAGTATGTTTTCCTCTTATGTGAATAACAATCCTTGCGCGTTTACCTTCTGGAAATGCTTTTCTAACCAAACTGTGTATGATCTTTATATAACAGAGAAATTAATACAATGTATTTTCTATTCAATAAAAAATATTTTACCAATGTTTTCTTCTTAATTATCATTATTTTAAGTTACATGAGATTTAAAATTAAGTTTTATTTTAAATTTTTTCTTTTTCACTGTGTCACATACTGACACTGACAGTCATTATATAAATCAATAATATAATGTAGGTAAATATATTTTGGCCTGGTAAAGAATATTCAAGCTGACATTTTAATCTGTCTTGCAAGGATATCCAAATCTTTTACTATATAGACTTTTATTATGTTAAACAATCAAAGCAATACTTTCTAAATATTTAACAGTAATGACTTATTTCTTTTTTAATTATTTTTTAATTTTTTTTTAAAGATTCATTTATTTATTCACGAGAGACACAGAGAGAGAGGCAGAGACATAGGCAGAGGGAGAAGCAGGCTCCTCGCAGGGAGCCTGATGCGGGACTTGATCCCAGATTTGTTATTTCTTTTTTTTTTTTAAAGATTTTATTTATTTATTCATGAGAGACACATAGAGAAGCAGAGACACAGGCAGAGAGAGAAGCAGGCGCCCTGCAGGATCCCGATGCAGGACTCAATCTAAGACCCCAGGATCACAACCTGAGCCGAAGGCAGATGCTCAAACACTGAGCCACCCAAGTGCCCCTGACTTCTTGTTATTTCTTAAATAATTTTATACATTAAGCACTTTCATAAAATACAACAGTCTGAAAAAAGACCATAATTGTAAGCAGCAGTGGAAGAAGAAAACATATACTACTTAGTTCACCTTCATCACTTATTGGATTGTAGTCACCACAGAAGACACAGCCTGAGCAACCACAACTCTACTAACCTCTACCTAATGATGAACAGGTAAAGTGAAAAGACTTTCCAGTTCAGACCCATCATCTAAAGTCTGCATTCCCGTCAGGGGAATATTCACAAAAAACCCCATCAATTTGCTCTTACAACTTTTCCTCCTGGTATATTCTCCAAGTGTCAGTGTACCATTTACTTAGAAACCTTGAAAACCACCCTAGGTTTTCTCCCTCCCTTTCAGAATCAGGATTCTTCAATTCTACCTCTGAAATATGTCCTATTTTTGTTCCTTTTGCTTCACCTTCACCACTGCCGCTTGAGTGCAGGTTCTCGGAATCTTACACCTGGATTATTACAATAAAACCAATATAACCTCTACATGACCATGAAAGTAATCCTTATAATTTGCAGATCAGATTATAACACTACCATGTTTTAAAAAAGAATCAATGAATTCTTATGGCCTACAGTACCCTTCATGATGGATTCCAGCCTGTTTGCCTCCCCACTCCCCAACTACATATCCATTTCTCATCATATACAAACAACAAATCATCTTTAATATATCGTGTCCTAAACTCACCAGGGAGTAGAAATTAGTATTGGTGTATGTTCTAAATAAGAAACACTTTCTTTTAAACATAACATCACCTGTGGCAAACAAAAGACTGACACATCCCAGTTGATAGAAAATAGAGCGATTACTTACGGCCTCATGTAACTCTTCATGTTGACAGCATGATTTCGGAATGCTGATGGAATCTTCAGGCCCAGAAGTATTAAGTAAGGTCTCTTCCAGTTCAATTTCTTTCTCAAGTTTTACTAATACTGGTGGCTCAACCCCATATCTGAAAACCAATCAGGAGATTTCATTATTCAAGAAAAGTATGACCCATTCACTCCCATGCATATCATGATAGGTTATATCTTATTTAAAAAGTGGAGTCTATATGACTCCCCTCTACCAATTGTTTCACTGGAACATCTGGAAATGCTTTTTAACGTCCCACAGCCTACCAAAAATTCAGGATATAATCTTCACATTATATCATATATTGCGATCATTAGAAGCTCCCAATATTCAACCAGGAATCCTGAAAGTAAGTCACCTTTAAAGTCAGCTTGAGAGTAAAGATGGGGCTGAGCCAGGTATGGGGGACGCTATGCCTCAACCTTCTTATCAAATCCTCTTTGGGTTCAGAAGATTTGCCTTGCTTTAAACTGCTAAGAGTTTTATATGCTCTTACCCTATTCTTAGTCTAAAAAATTTAACTAACCACTTTTTACAGTTTAATACTAAATGAAGGCAAGGTATGTGGGTGAGCAGATGTTGACATGACACAGCTCACACAAACAGAACAAATTTAATAAAAAAAAAAACAAAAAGAAAGAAAAAATAGGAAATTAAGTTATTTTATTTCAACCAAGAATTATTTTATTTATAGAAAATAGTGTTCTATCTAAAACAAGGTAGCTTTTCACTGAGGAGGGCACTTGATGGGATGAGCACTGGATGTTATACTATATGTTGGCAAATTGAACTTCAATAAAAAAATATATATATAAAATAAAATAAAATAAAATAAAATAAAATAAAGGTAGCTTTTAAAAAATTAATGACATTGAAATTCTGACATAACATGGAATACACACCTCGACACAATTCGACCAATTTCAAGAAGACAAAGATACACCTGTCTTGGGTCTTTGTGTAAAACTGTGAAAAAATAAGATCACATATTTTAAAGAGCAAAATTAAATAGGGAAATATATTTCTGGCATGGAAGAAGTAAAAGGAAAGAATAATGAAGATGGTAGGTTTACTTGTTTGGAGACTTAGAAAAGACATTTTCTCTACATATTATCACCATCTATAAATTTTTAAAAAACTAGCTAGTAAGAGGATGAAAACTTACCATGTACCCTAATTTGTAGCATTTTAAGTCTAAAAAACTAAGGGCTTAGAAACATTAAATTATTCTATTTCAGACCTCTCAACAGGAGATATTGTTTGAAGAGATATATCACCTCAATTTTATTCTACACTATCTTTAGCTTAGGACTTTGTGTTAATGGCCTTCTCAAACTTTTCAAAAAGAGAAAAGGAGGGGCATTCTTAACACATTCTATGAGGTCAATATTACCCTGACACCAAAGCCAAACAAATATATCACAAATAAACTAAAGATTAATTAATATCCTTTATGAATATAGATGTAAAAATCTTCAATGTTATACTTGCAAACTGAATCCAACAGCAAGTGAGATTTATCCCAAGAATGGAAGGTTGGTTCAACATATTAAAATCAATCAAATAATATGCTAAATTAATAAAGGAAAAGAAACTTACAATTATCTTAGTAGATACAGAAAAAAGCATTTAACAAAATCAAATATCCTTTTCGTGTAAAAAAAAAAAAAGGAAGAATCAACAAACTAGGCATAGAAGGAAATTTATAAATCTGAAAATGGATATCTATGAAAAATCCATAGTTAACACCATTCTTAATGGTGAAAGGTTGAGAATCTTCTTCCTAAGACTAGGGAGAGGACAAGGATGTCCACCCTCACCTCTTCTATTCAAAACTGTACTGGAGGTTCTAGGCAGAGCATTTAGGCAAGAAAAACAAATAAAAGGTATCCAGATTGGAAAGGAGGAACAAAAACTATCTCCATTCAGATGACACTGTCCTTTCCATAAAAAACCCCTAAGGAATCGACAAAAAATATATATATATATTAGAACAAACAAGCAGTTTCGGCAAAGTTGCAGGATATAAGATCAATATACAAAAATCATTTCACTTTACACACCAGCAATAAACAATCTGAAATGTAATTTAAAAAATAATTCAATTTACAATGCTTCAAGAAGAATAAAGTACTTAGGAATAAATTTAATCAAAGAATTTTATGACTTGTATCCTGAAAACTACAAAATATTGTTGAATGAAATTAAGGAAGAGACAGATAAGTGGAAAGACATCTTGTGTTTTCATTTCATTTATTGAGGCACCTGGGTGGCTCAGTAGTTGAGCATCTGCCTTGGGCTCAGGTGGTGATCCCGGGGTCCTGGGATTGAGTCCCACATCGGGCTCCCCACAGGGAGACTGCTTCTCCCTCTGCCTGTGTCTCTGCCCCTCTCTCTCTCTGTCTTTCATGAATAAATAAATAAATAATCTTTTTAAATAAACACATAAAATAAAAATTTCATTTATTTATTTACTTGAGAGAGAGAGAGAACACTTGCGCTCAAGCAGGGAGAAAAGCAGAGGGAGAGGGACAAGTGGACTCCACGCTGAGCTTGGAACACTGATGCAGGCTTGACCCCACAACCCCAAGATCATAACCCAAGCCAAAGTCAAGAGTTGGATGCTTAACTGAGCCATCCAGGTGCCCCAAAGTATAACTCAATTTTTAAAAATGCTATAAATACAACAAAATCTAATATGCTTAACATGGTTAAGTTGGTAGGTTGTGTCCTGTATACTCTAGCACATTTGAAAATTGTTTAATTTTTTTTAAAGGAACCCAAATGCTAATCTAAGGATTCAAACAAAGATCTTAAACGTGGAACCTACCATATAGTAGGTGTGAATCATTTACCTTTCTGTTCCTTCCTTAGAGTTAAAAGCTCTAGGAAACTTCCACCCTAACAGAATAATGCTATGTGTGATGAACAGCATGCACACTGACTCTCCCAAAGGATTGATTTATGAATATCATCTATTATATATCCCAAGCACAAAGTATATACTCTTCTCTAAAGCAATAAAAAGGCCTATATTTGACTTTAAAATTCACACCAAAAGGAATCTGTCTTGTAATTTTTATTAAACCTATTTCTCTAAAACTAGCTTTTAAGCATACTTAGAGCATAGCATTTGTTTTTTTTAATTGCTTTGATTTCCTAGCAAAATGTAAAAATTTAGAGGCTTATCTCTGAAATCTTTAGAAAATTAAAACATTAGCTCATCGGTTCAATGCCTAGAAATCACGGTTATTGGCAGTGCTTTATCTAGATCTATACTGACCTTCAGGACAGTCAGAGATGCCTTCTACTGACAACGAGAAATATACAACAATTTTATATCCTTTCAGAAACAATAAACTGGAAACTAGGGAATTCAAAGCATTTCCTCTTTCCTTTGATCCCTACAACCTATACAGGTTAATATGCAATTAAGTCACTTCATTGTCAATAACAATCAACACACCTGGATTAAAGCAGAGTGCAAGATGGGGAATCAAACAGTAACCCATTACATTTTTTTTTTATTGTATACGGGATAGGAATACCTGGAGGCATATCAAATGCGTAGCAGGGGAGCAGCGGCCTACCCTACGTGCAGGCAACAAGGGTGTGCACAGAGAATTTTATTTTATTTTGTTCTGTTTTTAGTTTATTTTCTCAGTTGATGTTAGATATGGAACTATGAACAGATGGTTACCTAATACCCTGAATCTCCACTTAAGGCAGCAAACTAGTTATTCCTTTTTTTTTTAATTCAGAGAATTTTAAAACAATAATAAAACCACCCCAAAATTCGTTTGTTTTTTATTATCATCTTGAACTAGCAATTCTAAACAATGTTAGTGATAAAATACTTCTCTGTAGCAGGGTACACTATGACCCCCATGATCTCTGCCCACTCCTGGTAGGCTAGTGCTCATATCAAAACATTGTTAAGTTCTGTGTGTGTATGTATATACATACATAAATGCTTTAAGGAAATATTTATACACACACATATATAGTAATTGAACACAGCTAGTTTCCACTTTAGTCACTGCACAGATGCTTCTATTGACTTAAAGTAAATAAGACAATATGTCAATAATTCTTCAGTAGAGCATGACTTTTTAAAATGAATTGTCAAAAACATGTATGTATCCATTTAGATAATCAACTTGGCAGCTGCTGTGTACAAGGTAAATCTAAATCCATGAGCATACCTCATTTGACCTTCTGTTATTTCTAGAATTATCCAGTTAAAAATAAATTACTAGTAATTTAGACTTTGGTAGAGTAATTCTTGATGAAAACATTAATTCTCAAAGCATTAGTCCAGAGCCTTTCCCTGGCCAACTCATTTAGGAATTAAACTGTTTCTAAGGCATTCCAAATATGTAAGACCTTTAACTGTAAATGAAAAGCTTAATATATATGGTTTAGAATCTGATTCTCCAATTGTTTTATATATAAAGTATCAATTTTTCTAGGAAAATGAGATACGGCATTTGAATCCTTATTTGGGGAAAAAAATTAGATGTGAGACATACAAAAATACCCTAACAAACATTAAACACAATGATGACAACACTTACCTAAACCTTCAGATTCAAAGAGGTAAGTCTCATCAACCCCAATGTGCCTGCACCAGTGAAGGAAGTTCGCAGTATTGTCTCTAGCAAAGAATGAACCTGAAGCAGCATCTTTCTTACAGGGCACTTTTCTCATTGGAAAATTCTGGAAAAGATGAAAGGATAATTTTTAAAATGCCTATTGAAGATATTTTCATTAGATATCCTTTTTAATATTACTAAATAAATGTTTGGTGCCTTGAATGTAACTACAAACATACAACATTAAGAGGAAAAGATATCTTCAAAATTATTTTATTTACTTTAAGTATATTCCAAAAAATGATTCCTAGGAAATCAATCTAGTCAAAATCAAACATCTCTAACCTCTTTCTGCTTAAAATAACATGAGTCTTAAATAAAAAATGACAGTTTAATAATTCTAAAGCACACCTCTACATGTCTCTCTACACACAGTTCAATACAAACACAAAATTACTGCTACGCTAAAGGTTAATGGACACACTCATTTTTGTTCACTTTCTTATTTGTAGATTCATAAATGTGGTTCTGAGTTTCTTGAGGATACTGTCAAACAAGTAGTAGTCCATTCTTAATTCAAGTTCTTTGAAAACTGACAGTCTTTTTAGACAATCCTAATTTTTTATCTAGACCAAGAATAGTTAACCTGCTGAGGCAGAGAGGTTTTAGTTATATTTTAAATTTCTACTTGAAAAAGCAATTCATGCATAAGATTTTAAAAAATGCAATAGGCACAACAGGGTATACGTCTTTCTCCCTCCTCTATCACTCAGTTCCTCTCTCTTCCTAGAGATAACCGCTATTACCAGTTCATTATGTACCCTTCCTGTTGCTGTATTTTCCAGGATTAAAATAGCCTTGTGAGTTTTTCTAATTGTCAACCGAAATCTTCTCACTCACATGTTAGTAACCATTTCTACACACAAGGGCATCCACAGAACGCTGCACAAACACGCTAGCCCACAATCTGATCTATGTGTGTATGTGTCTTAACAGTCTATAGGTGTCTTTTGGGGTGAAAAAATAACAAATTAAAGCAGTCATTTCTAGTGAATGGATAATGCATTCCACTCAGTTTAGGTGCCATAATTAATTTTTAATGACTTGTTTATTGAGAAGCATTTAAATTGTTCTTAAATTTTCCTGCACAATGGTATTTGTGAAATTGTGGTTATCTTTTTAGAATAAATCCCTAGGAGAATTATGTTATGTATAGAAATATGTGCTTTACTTTCAATGTGATATGTATCACCCACTGTCTCCCAGAAAGATGATACCATTCCTATTTCTACCAACACTACATGAGTATCCAGGTGCCACGCTCACAGACCCCAAATCTCATCAGTGACCCATGTTTGATGTGAAGACAGGAAACTGCATCTACTTCAAATTATGACTTAAGGGTTAATAGAGGAAAATTGTCTAAAAAATTATTATTCATGCAATCAAATTATAGAATTTGCCACCAAGACAAAATACAGGGAATCTAAGGATGGTGATGATGATGGTAATAATAATAATAGCAGTAAAAATGATAACTATGTGCCAGGAACCATCACAAGCTCTTTTCTCATTTAACTTTCACAAGTGAGAGTATTATTCTCAAGAAGAGCTAACTACTTACTAGACATTTACTTACACCAGACACTAAGCTAAATACTATCTGTACATTTAATACTATCTGAAATTCATTTAATTTCACTAAATCCTCACAAATAAGTCTGGCAATGTAAATATTAATACTCCCATTCTGCAAGATTAGGTAATTATCTAAGGTCTTATATACATAGTTGGATGGAAGCTTGCAACCTTTCAGATATGATAAGAAATGTATATTATTAACAAATTAACACGAACCAAGGTATAATATCACCTACTGTCAGGGCACCAGGTGGCTCAGTCAGTTAAGTGTCTGACTCTTGGTTTTGACCTGAAAAACTTTCATCAAGATCATGAAATCGAGCCCCATGTCAGGTTCCATGTTCAGTGTGGAGTCTCCTTCAGATTCTCTCTCCCTCTACCCCCTGCCCATTCTCTCTCAAATAAATAAATAAATAAATAAATAAATAAATAAATAAAATCTTTAAAACCACTTACTGTCAAACATGTTCTTACCTCAAGTTCCTCAGAGTTGCATGCTTTCACCATGTTTTGAAGAACATCAATCAGTTGGCACAACAGCACTCCATTATCAAGTTCTTCCAATAATCTTTCCGCCTTAACCTCAGTACCTAAAAACATATTTCAAAGGTAAGATTCTACTAGAAATGGTAAATTCAAACAATATGGTTAAAATTTAATTAAACGTAATTCGATTATAGCTGAAACATGAGACAAATGTTAGATCAGACTCCAAGTATTCACTCCTGGAAGCAATAGTCTAAACAGATAATGCCAAATTAAGTGAAAGACAACTGAAACAAAAATATCTGTGATGTAGAAGAAAAAAATAAAATGATATTTTATCTCATTTCTTAAAAACCAGAGTGCTTTATATTTCACTATTAACTGTTCAGGTTACGTTTTGATTCACTGCATATTCCTACTGCCTGCACCAGAAAGATTCACCATAAGTAAGATGAACTTTGTTATGATCTTAAAATTAAAGATAACAGCATAACAAACACCTGGAGAATACCAACTTTTCACCTCCAAAATCCTTTCCTTAGAACCCTTAATAATTACATAATAAACTTCTAAAAAATTATCTAAATCATCAAACTGATATGAATTAGAGTGTGCAGTGTTTTTAACTATCTTGGGAAGACCATAGATGAAATTCTGTATTTGAAAGACAGTGTTTTTCTGGGGAGAAAGTTGAGAGCACTCCTAGTCTCTAACTGAGTAAAGAAATATCAAGCCAGGGATCCCTGGGTGGCGCAGCGGTTTGGCGCCTGCCTTTGGCCCAGGGCGCGATCCTGGAGACCCGGGATCGAATCCCACATCGGGCTCCCGGTGCATGGAGCCTGCTTCTCCCTCTGCCTGTCTCTCTTTCTCTCCCTCTCTCTGTGACTATCATAAATAAATTTAAAAAAAATTAAAAAAAAAAAGAAATATCAAGCCAGATATTCTCCAACCTGACAGTTCCTCCTGGGCTTCACATACCTTTGTCCCTCAATGCCTCAGAAATAGCAATCATTTCCACTACAATATATATTTCACTCAGAATCTCATGCCTTATATGAGACTATGGGAGGCAGTGCATCAGTAATAGAGATCCCAAATCAGACCTATATACTTAAAAAAAAAGTTTTAACATTCACAATGAAAACGTTGATTATTCAAAGATTACCACTGACTTCTTGTGTTAAGCCTCAAACTTCCTTACTATCCAAGCCCTAAAGTTCGAGGTGAATTGGAGTATCTCCCCAACTAGAATGCAAGCTTGTGAGAACAAGGATATCAAATAATCAAATATTCCATTCACTGGAGTATCCTCAGCCTCTGGAACAATCACTCCTTGACAGAAAGAAAGATTCTCAATAAATATTTACTAAACAAAAAAATATACAGTTTTAAGTATCTTTCCAAGTCTTACCTAATAAACCGGATAGCCAGATTGACAGATCTTCTTGCATGGGCAACAGGGTGGCTTCATGCCTCACAGCTATCCACTCATCATACTGACAAACATCAGCCAAACCTGGCCCGTGTCTGGGGGTTAAAGGACTCCGTGGACTTAGAGGCAGGTCTTCTCCAAACCACACCTAGAGAAAACACCAAACGAATGGATGAGACCTTCTTAAAAGTTAGTATAACCTATACTTACATTTAAATGATGAATTATAGACAACATATAATATACACATGCATAAAACTATAGCAGGTTACAGAAAGTTTATAAAGTAGAAACAAACTATTAATCTAGATACTTGAGATATTTTCAGTATCCAAAACTGCAGTAAATACAAATGAATCCTTAATCAATGAATGGATTCTAAAAAAAAAAAAAAAAAAAAATGAATGGATTCTACTATCAAACCACAGGATAAAGGTCAACAAATAATATTTTTGCTTCACTTGCTAGCTAAGTTTAATAAGTTATGTGAACCACAGCTTCAGCCTCTCAGCTATAAAATGGGTTATTGTCACCTGCCTTATAAGATACATCTTTGTAGCATCTAGCATTGGGCCTAGTAACAATTGTTGTATAATAGATAAATAAATGAACAAATGCATAAGTGGGATTTTATAACTTTTGAACATAATAACCGTGTTCTCTTAAATTCTATTCTAAATAATTTGGTATGTCATTTGATTTTTGCATGGCCCACAATCTAAGAATGGTTTTTGCATTATAAAATGGTTGTCATCTAAATACCTAAATAATAGCATCAGTTTTGCGTACTGACCTGCAAAGCTAAATATTTACTACCTGGCAAATCTCTGGGTAAGAATAAAAATTGACAGAAACATACTATCAAACCAAAAATTTTGCAAAATTTTGAAATACAATTAGACATGCTTTCATATAAGGTTATTGAGAGAAAAGACTTTTCACATCTCAATTCAGGACACTTCCTGAATATTCAAGCCCAAGTGATCAGGGATTCTCACAGGAGACAAGCCTGAAATGGAGGTCAGAGCGTGAGTGAGATGAGAGAGTGTCCACACATGGTGATAGCCCTGTGTACCGTATTCACAGAGGGTATTCACAGAGGAAGATGGGGAAAGATCCCAGTGCTGGGCATCAGAGCCCAAGTCAGCTGAGAAAGCCATCAACTCAGGGAAGGTGTGGCAGCAACAATGGGAGACAGGTTGTATTTGCAGGGATTTATCAAAAGGGAGCCAGATTTCTCACTGCCAAAGAAGTGGAATAAGAGAAAACTAGAATGAATTCTAGAGTGACTTGAAATATCTTTTACCAGAAAGCAAGGAAAGGCTCAAAGAATGATAGGGATCAACCAAAAGGACAGAGAAGTAAGCATGAAGGGACTTCTACTGGCTAAATCAAGAGCAACTTGAGCATCAAACAATAATGTAAATGGATTATAACCCATTGAATAGAAAACTATTAATGCATATAGACATAAATACATGAAGAAACTGGGATTTTGAGGAGAAATGAGATTTTTATGTAGTTTCAAAGTGCTTCCCCACAAAATACAAAGAGAAGAAAGAAAAACTTTACAGTAAAATAACCTGACAGACAGCAACTTAATGAGTGACAAAGGTAAACACCATCAATAATGAGACAAATCAAAATCACATTCCATCTGCAAGGATGCAGTGAGAAAACACAGTATCCCTCTGTGATATTCCTACCAAAGATGCATAACCTGAATCTAATCATGAGAACACACAGGTAAATCCAAACTGAGGGACATCCTACAAAATAATTAGTCTATACAATTCAAAAGTGTCAAGGTCACTAAAGAGAGCAAAGACACCATTCTAGACAGACTAAGGACAGGACAACTAAATGCAGCATGTAATTCGGAACTGGACATTATGGAGCAATTGACGACACTTGAATGTGGTCTGAGTATTAGGTGGTAGTGCTGTAGCAATGTTAATATCCAGTTCCAATGATTTCATTGCAGTTGTGTAAGATGAAGTCCTTATTTGTGAGAAATACACACTAAAGTATTCAGAGGTAATGGGGCATTAGACTGGCAACTTACTCTCAAATGGTTCAGGAAACAAATATGTCTGTTCTTGTGATTACTTTAAAATACAGGATTTTTTTAAAAAGATTTTTTATTTATTTATGATTGAGAGAGAGAGAGAGAGAGAGAGAGAGAGAGGCAAAGACACAGGCAGAGGGATAAGCAGGCTCCATGCCAGGAGCCCGACGTGGGACTCGATCCCGGGACTCCAGGATCATGCCCTGGGCCAAAGGCAGGCGCTAAACCGCTGAGCCACCCAGGGATTCCCTAAAATAAAGGATTTTTTTTAAAAAAGAGATATGAGGATAGGTAATACCAAGTGAATCTAGTTCCTTCTTGATTTTAAATGTAGATCATTTTCCCTCTAAAATCTATTATACATACTGAGGTATACTGAAGGCAAGTCTTACAACACCAAATCAAAATCCATAATACCATTGTTAAATTAGGCAAACTCTGAAGAAAAAAAAAAAAACGGAAGAAGGTGCTGCTTTCACGTTTTCTGATGAGAAACAAACACATTTTACAAATACCAAGGCAAAGAAAGAACACGAATACACCACAAGAGGCAAGAAGGAATAGTGAAACTCAATAAAAATATCCAAAGTTGGGAAGCCTGGGTGGCTCAGCAGTTTTAGTTTCAGCAGTTTAGCGCCGCCTTCGGCCCAGAATGTGATCCTGGAGACCTGGGATCGAGTCCCATGTCGGGCTCACTGCATGGAACCTGCTTCTCCCTCTGCCTGTGTCTCTGCCTCTCTCTCTCTCTGTCTCTCATGAATAAATAAATAAAATCTTAAAAAAAAAAAAAAAAGTCTCCAAAGTTTAGAAAACAACAACAACAACACATAACTTATTTGAGGGCCATTATTTCAGGAGCTAAGGGTAGAGACTGAGGAATGAACCCCTAAATATATAGAGATCTTAGAAAGTTTCAGGAAAAAAACAAGATATCTTTCTTATTTATTTCTCTGAGTTCTCTTTAAATTATTTCAAATGGACTAGAGCAAAAATTACTATCTAAATCTTCCTTTTTCCTAAGCATGTCTTATTTCTGTTTGTAATCCCAGAACTCAGTGTAATGTTTATTTAGCACATGGTATTCAGTTAAATATTTGTTGAATAATTGAGGATGTTAGCAAATGACTCTTTGCACCATCAAAATCAAGATGCATCTTATGGGTGGAGTATTTTAGAGCCAATAGAATGTTATTTGTCTTTTAATCATTTGGTTGAACTGAAAAAAAAGGCAGACCAGTTGCAAATATTTGTCAAGGAAAGATGTATACTAGTTAGAAGGGTGGTTTTCAAAAAAAAAAAAAAAAAGTGTGAAAATGGAGAAGCTAACATTAACAGGAGTCATTCTAATTTCTTGTCACATTAATTAAATAAATATTTGGGTTTTCCTACTCTTGCCAACAAAAGATTCTATAATAACCTGGGCTAGTCAATAGCATATTAATGTTGTTAGAAGTTAGATGTTAACAGCAAAAACTGCATGGATAAGGGTTGTTCTCAAACATGTGAAAGCTGTCATATGCAAAGATTCTTAATCCACAGGCAGTCTACAAATGAACCTGAGTACATACACAAACTTTACTTACATTTAGGCAAAATCTTATGCCTGTAGACAAACGGGCCTTTTTTCAGTTCATAGCTTATCAGATTCTCAAAGGAGACTATGTATGACCTAAAAGAGATCAGGAACTACTGTTCATCAATTTTTAGACTGTATGTTTATTTACTAATCAGAATGAATGACATAAAAAAAAGAAGGGCAAGGAAGATCTTAATGTATTAAATTAATAAGAAATCAACTGATAAGCTATCTACTGGATGTCTCCTCTCTATAAGGCATTCATGGTTAACTACATAACTGTCTAATATAATTAGCAGAGAAAGAGGTGAAAATCCTACAAAGTTTTCACACTCATCAAGGAGGGAAGCAAAAACATCCATGACAGATGGTAAGAGGACTCTTGGAGAAGATTTAATAAAGATATATCTGTAGAATCTAGACCAGAGAAGGTTTCATGGAACTATAAAACAAAACCATGAAGAAAATCAGCAAGTTAAGAAAATATTAATAGCATTAGGGTAGAATGAGAAGAACATGGTCAATGTGGCAATTATCAAAAGCACCCTATGATGAACCAAGAAAATATAATTAACATGAAACTGATGACATTTCTGAGACTTAAATAAAAAGAGGACAAATAGAAATAATCTGATTTTAAAAAATGGTATAAAACACGGTTTTGAGTAACAAAGGAGTTTTGAGCATATTCAATGTGGATTTGAGAGGATCCAAAGAGCAAGAATTAGACCTTTAGGTCCCAAAAGGAAAAGAGTATAATAGAACTCTTTATTAATAGAGTAGAGGATATAGCTGCACAGCACACATAGGAGAGAGTATAAGCAGGATCATATTCAGAACTGTTGTTAACATTTGATAAATACATCATCTTTTGTCTTCAACCACTGTCATCTTGATAAGCCTTCTTTCAAGAAAAAGAAAGAACAGATGAATGAACAAGAGAGAAAGAGAGAGAGAGAGAGAGAGGAAGAAAGGGAAGGAGGGAGGGAGGGAGACTTTCATGACACCGGTATAATCTCCAGTTTTATATGTGGTAAATTTTGCTGTATCAATGATACAACCAAGCTTCTGAAGTGTCTACTACGTAACACACAATGTAGTAGGCACTTTGCTCATGTTCTCACATTGATCCCATTGATTTCCTCAACAAACACCCTGAAAAATAAATGCTATTATCCTCAACTTGGAGGTGCGGAAGCAGAGGTCAAATAAGTCACCAGAATTGGCAGAACCAGAACCACAAATGATTACTTTTAAAGTTCTCACTTTGCAAGGGAAATTTTATTATCTGCTGCTCACATCTTAATAAGTAGAATTTCAATCTGATTTTTATCTTTAAATTGAGATTCAAGCATATTCTATTTATACCAAAAGAAAACTTTCAAAAGAATATAAGAATGATACAGCAAATACCAACATTCAAGTGTAAGGTTATTCTGGTTTGTCTGATTATCTCCAGCTTGCCTCCTCTCACCAAAAAGCAAACAAACAAACAAACAAACAAACAAAAAAAAAAAAACACTTGAAATTTTAAGTTTTAATGCCTGGTTATTTATAGGCATGATAGGGCACAGGCACAATTATCTAAAATAAATAATTTATAATTGTTTTCATTGAAAGCTCTTTTAATTACAAATACATAGTAAATTGTAAGGAGAGAAAAACTACAAAAATGTTCCAATTCTCTTCCCAAGGGAGTATAAGAAAGATGGACTTAACCAATTCTAAGGAATTATTGACTCTTGCAAATAATGAGTAGAAATGAATGCTTAAAATTAAAATCTTTTCAGAACTAGAAAGTTAAAGTACAGTAATTCCTGTTAAAATTTGATGCTTAAAAGAACTAGTACAGTAAAAACGTTTTGGGATGATTTTAGTATTCTACTAATTATTGTAACTTTATATAATCTCATATAATTATTATCTCATAATTTTAAAAACATATTTTTCCAGGGAAAACACATACTTGAATTGCAGGTTGCATGGTCATCTGTATTGAAATGAAGTTCTTTTCTGAAAACAGAACAAAACATTAATATGCAAATAACAGTAGCTTTCCTACTCCCCCAGCCCCCAAATTACAAAGAATCTGCTTTAGTCTCCTATTTAACTGAAAACCTAAAACTTTTTCTTTTATTTGGAATAGCGTGACTGTGGGAGAGAATTCAACAATCACTCCTAGCTTCTCACTTATGAAAGTACTCGTATTAAAGAGGCAAACCTGAAATACACTTTATATGCACTTTCTGGCACTAATACCAAAGTAATTCGCGCAGCATCTGGCTAGAAAAATACAACTGACAATGAAACTTCGCACATGAAGAAGTCTACCCAAATTTTCCCTGTAAACCTAACATGAACTTGTACAATGCAAACAGCAACAATACAATGGCTGATGCTGAAGTCAAGAACTCTCATCTGATTTTTTTAAAGAGATCGTGTAAACTCATCTGGACTTTGTAGAAATTAACAAGCTTAACCATCAGCTGCTTCTGCCAGACAGCAAGGTAATAAAGACTGGCATCAATTTTAACTGTTAAACAATACTCAATGCCTTTCTATAATAATTTTTCATAAGCTATTTTCTCCATAAGGTGCTAAAGAAAAGGAAAGAAAGAAGAAAGAAAGAAAGAAAGAAAGAAAGAAAGAAAGAAAGAAAGAAAGAAAGGAAGGAAGGAAGGAAGGAAGAAAAAGAAACAGCAAATTTAACTCCAAAATCTATAGGAAATCTACTTTGAAGTCTATACGGAAAAAAGTATGATTTTAATTAATTAGGTAAATACAATTATTTAATGTATTTTCAGAAGGGAAAAAAGGTGAAGAGCATAAAAACAGAATAACACAGACTATATAAAATTTAGGATTTTTGATTGCTTGTAGCAACATAATATACTAGTCTCTTTGTTATTATAAACCATAATTAAAACACTGTACAAAAAAAATTAAAATGCTATAAAGCTATAATGCTATCAATTTCCAAGGAAAAGTTACTTTCGCCTCTAAGTTATACCAAACATACCTCCTGCACAGTATCAATTACACATACCACTTTCCTTTCAGGAACATTTCTTCTAGTACCAAAGTTGAACTTGAGCTAAATCTAACTGAAAAGTCTGATGTTACATCACACTTTCTTTGGGGAAAGCAAAGGACAGCAGAATGTCCTTTTTGATGTCATTTTTCCTTCTCTCTACCATAGCAAAAGGCCAAAGTACAATTGAGCATTACTAATGAGCTTGTTATGCTTCCCACGAGCTAATTCAGTGGGGAGTACATTTTCCTTTAGCATAAATAATCCTTTGTCCTCAACAATGGTCCACAGTAAGATGCTTCCGAGACCATTTTTTAAAAATGCAGCAGAGAAGCTGCTCCCATTAAAATAAGGAGTCCCAAAAAATCAGATAAGAGCTTTAACAGTTGGAACTGTCAACCCAAAACAAAAGAGGGCCTAAATTATAAGGCGTGTGCAAATCAAGAACAGTGACATATTCACAAAGAAGCTAGCACAAGAATGTTTGGTAGTTGCACTTTTTATGGAAAATCCAACAAAATTAGTTTCATGAAAGAAATGAATTTGTGCGCAACCTTCAGTCGCTTGAACTTTAGCAGAAGAGTCTTTTTAGATACATATTTTTCAAAGCATTATTCTTGTGTAATGCAAAGAACTACTTTTAAGATGACAAAAATATAACTATCCGTATTGCCTTTAAAAAGAAACTCTTTGGGCAGCCTGGGTGGCTCAGCAGTTTAGCGCCACCTTCAGCCCAAGATGTGATCCTGGAGACCCAGGATCAAGTCCCACATCGGGCTCCCTGCATGGAGCCTGCTTCTCCCTCTGCCTGTGTCTCTGGTCTCTCTCTCTGGGTCTCTCATGAATAAATAAATAAATCTTAAAAAAAAAAAAAAGAGAAACTCTTTAATGAAATCTTACTCAGAGAAGCTATAATGTGTCTTCATGTATGAAAAACTATCATGTATGCAAATATATGCTTTTATTGGGAAACTTCTATAAACTGATGAGATTGTATCAGTGAATCATCAATGAATTAACAAGTACTCATCATGTCCCTGATCCTGAGAACCAGTTATTGATATTTTCTAGTTATTTACTATTCTCTTTCTAAACCATCTTTGTGTCCTCAGGCATTTAATCCCAAGAGTAGCATCTATTCTACAGTTACCCTGACCCTAGTCTGCATCACAACCACAATTCTTCCTTATATTTTTTTTCCTTTTGAAAAAAATTTTATTTAAATCCAAAAATTAACCTATAGTGTATTATTGGATTCAGAGGTAGAGGTCAGTAATTCGTCAGTCTTATATAACACCCAATGCTCTTTACATCACGTACCCTCCTTAACATCCATCACCCAGTGATCCCACCCCCCACCAGCATCTTGATCAGCAAATTGTTGCCTTTATTTTGTTTTGCTTTTGTCTTTCTGTCTTTTGGGAGGAGCCTATTTCAACTCTTTGCCAACTCAAGGAAGTCTTTTCCCTTAGATTTGGGCAAAAAAAGAACTCTCAAGTGACCAAGTCCAAACTATACTGTAATCCTGCTGGGAATCATTCATGAGACCAGGAGTTTAAACAGATCTTAAAGGAAGAGTACTGTACTTAACTTTTAAAATCTGGGGAAAACAGAAACACAGAAGGCACTCACTCACCCACCTGAAACCTGAACAGGATTTGGACCTGACCCACTCATCTTAGAAACAGGTTCAATTATGAGGTCCTCAAGATCATTTATGATGAGCCTCTTCATACTCATTTGATTTCAGATCATGATGGGGGAAAAAATGTCAACTAGTTGAACAGATCCTTTGTCCCACAGCTGTAGGCTTTGAAACTGAGTAATTCCTCACCCACATTATAAGATATGATGGGGAGCAAAAGGGGGCATAGTGCATTCTTGGTACAAATCAGGGAGGACACTTGGAAAAGAATGGCAAAGAAACAAGTTTTTTTTCAGAAAAATATTGACACTACCTGCTGCTGTATGACATACAGTACTCAAACACCAGATTATTGTCATTTTTAAATACATAGGCTTCAGGGATACAATAAATGTCAAAGTTGGGATAGTGGGATAATGTTTACTGCTGAGGAGGAAAAGGGAGATGAGACTGGGGAGGAATGCACAGAAGCCTTTTAACTGTGCTAGTAAGACTTTATGTCAAGATAAGTGGTAAAAATACAGGTATTATACTAGTCCGCATGCCTTTCTGGATGTCAAAACCATTTCATCATTTTTTAATGTTTCATTTAGAAAAACAACTGAAGAAGGTATCCTCTCTGATTTGTTGGGGGCGGGGGAGCACTTTCTTAGCTTCAAAATTTTGAGTTAAATATTTCCTAATTGCCTAATAGGGAAAATAGAAGTGCTATATAGCCATACCAAACATATTTCGGTTTTTTTCAATGTGTACTAAAATAACTCACCATAAAGGCACCTACTATGGTAGCAGAAAGTAGCAGACACATCTGGTTTGAATTCCAGGCCTAGCATATTAGCTATATGCGTACCTTGGGGTACTTAACTTTTCTCCTCTATAAAATGGGATACCATCAGCTCCTTCATATGGTTATTTTTTTTTAAGATTTTATTTATTTACGAGAGAGGCAGAGACACAGGCAAAGGGAGAAGCAGGCTCCATATAGGGAGCCCGACTCGGGACTCGATCCCGGGTCTCCAGGATCACATCCTGGGCTGAAGGTGGTGCTAAACCGCTGAGCCACCGTAGATGCCCACCTTCATATGGTTATTATAAAGATTAAAGGAGATGATACACATAAAGGACCTGACACATAACTACCACTTAACAAATGAGTTGGTATGATTAATACTATGATGATATAATTATAGTTCATTTAATCCAACTTACCAAATTTAAAAGAAAGAAGGTTGTAAACTGCCCAGAATTCAACATAATATGGAAAGCTTCTTTTGCTAACAGATAAATATAGTTATAACCAAAAGTAAAAGCTTTAAAACAGCCATGTCATAATTGGGAAGTTACTCAGATAAGAGTTTTGACTCTCAATTCTCTTTCCCAGAATAAAAGTTTTCAGGAACTTATCTAACATAGGCCCTTGGATCCACTCAACCTGTCTCCTTGTTGTCCTCCCTCAGTTTTGTTCATTTCTTTCTTTCTTTTTTTTTTTTTAGGAGATTTTACTCATTTATTCACAAGAGACACAGAGAGAGGTAGAGACTCAGGCCAAGGGAGATGCAGGCTCCCTGCGGGGAGCCCAATATGGGAATCGATCCCAGGACCCCGGGGTCATGACCTGAGCCCAAGGCAGACACCCCCCAGGCACCCCAGTTTTGTTCACTTCTGTGGCTACATCACGGTTCCCACTGTGTGCTTCTCCATGTGGTATATGCTCATTCACTTACTCAACAAGCACTCACTCTCTCTCTTTCATGAACCAGCACCAAAGCCTCTCAGAGACACAGTGATGACTGTAACAGATGTGTGACCTGCCCATATGGAACCAAGTTGAGAAAACTTTAAAAAGCAACCACAAATGAATATGTGGTGTTAAATCATGGTAATTTTATTATTATCTTAATAATAGGGAAGGAAAGAACAGGAAAGGAAACAGCAGGCGCCTACTTTAGACTTAGACTGAATGGTTAGAAATGGTTTCGCTGGAGGGAAAACATGAATTTTAAGAACAGAAGGCATCAGTCAAGAAAGGAGAAGGAGAGTTCCAAGTGTAGAGAATCATTTCTGTGAAAACTCTGAGGAGAGAACATGGCACACCCCTAGAGGCTGCACGGACAACGGGCAGCCTCAGGGGGCTGCGAGGCCAGGCAGCAGCCCCATCACACAAGGCCTGCTGAGGAAATTTGACTTTATTCCAGTGATGGTGGGAAGCCATGGAAGAGCTCCAACCAAGGGAGAGCCAATCTAATTCATGATTCCAAAAGAGCTCCCTGGGGGGAGGGAGGAACAGGACAACGAAGGAAGGAGACACAGAAAGGACAGAAACAGTGAGGCCACACAGGAAATGGGTGCATACAGGAGAAGAGATGGAGACGAGGCTGGCAAAGGAAGACAGGAAACCTGAAGGATGGCAATGGTTTGGTGACCAACAATGGTGACTGAGCTAGAACACGGACAACGTCCTCCACTCAAGAGAAGTGAATGGGATTTATATCCAGGTCAGTGAGAACCATGTCCTGCTAACAAAGACGGAGGGCTGGGAGGGAGGGCTGAGGGGCACAATGACTTGGCAAGGGTGACTCCCCGGCTTCTGGCTGGAACAGCAGAGCAAACACATGGTGGGAGCAGTTATTGAGGTGAGGATGACGAGAGTCTAAACCAATAACGGCAGGGAACACGTACTGATAGGTCAAAAGTGCTCTGTTTGGGTCACGTTTAATTTGAGAAGCCTTTATAGATATCCAAGGGAAGTGTCTGTCTGGCAGCTGTAAATACTAATCTGGAGCTGAGAAGAAAGTTCAAGAGGACGTAGAAATTGTCAGCAAATACCTGGGAGGTAACACCACTGAGAAGAATGAGATCATCTTGAGAAAGAAATGGACAAAGCAGGGATAAAGGCCAAAGAATGAGTCCTGAGAAAATCCAACATTTTGACATGAGAGAAGGATTTAGCAAAGGAGATAGAGAAAGAATAGTTGAAAAGATTTTCCATCATCTCAACGAACCCAGGCTTATAATTTGTTTGGTTTACTTCCTTCCAGTAGCCCTTTCTGACTAGCTGGAATTACTTCTGATTTTATCTTTAGTTCTTGAATTCACATAGAATTTCCCCAATCACATGCTTTTACAGTGCTTCACACCATTTTGTGTTATTTCTGCACACTGCTTTGCCAATTTTAAGTTCCTGGACTGCCACTGGAAGCAGGACTGAAAGAAGTATTCAAGCCTAAAGTTTAGGAAACACTTTTGGTAGAATATCAGAATTTCTAGGGAAACTTGGGTTGTCCTCCTTCTCCACAACATTTCTGCTGTGGAACAAAATGTGACATAAACTTGGAAGCAGCTACATAGTAGACAAGCACCTACCGGGAGATCTTTTTTTTTTTTTTTTTTTTGTATTCTTTATTATTTTTATTATGTGACCCGAGTTGAGTTGATAAATGATTTTGCCTCTCACCCAGCATGTCCAACGTGGTATTTGTACAGTGGTTACTGGTCAAGGTACCAGCAGGTCAAGTGAGATGCCTGACAGATCAAAGGAATCACTAAGAAAAAAAAATGACTAAGAATGGTGTACAGGAGAGGGTCCAAGTAAAAAGGATGTAATAGCTGTGCCAAAGGGCATAGGTTCTGGAAACAATGTGCTACTTAGGAATTTATGTGCCTCAGTGCACAAGAACATTTTTATCACATCTTAAATAAACTCCATTTGTGGTAGAAAGAATAATAGTTCCCCAAAATGTTTACATCCTAATCCCCAGAACCTGTAAATATGCTACCTTTATGGGCAAAATGGGCACTGCAGATTGAGTAAATTAAAGACTCTGGGATGAAAGATGATCTTGCTAGGTGAAATGTGATCACAAGACTCTTTATATAAGAAGCAGGCAGATGCTAAAATCCTTGATGAACATAGACGTGAAAATCCTCAACAAAGTATTAGCAAACTGAATTCAACAATACATTAAAGGGATTGTATACCATGATCAAGTGGGATTTACTTCAGGAATGCAAGGATGGTTCAACACCTGTAAATCAATCAACATAACATACCACGTTAACAAAATAAAAATTATATGATCTTCTCGATATAGAAATAGCATTTAACAAAATTCAACATGAACTTATGAAAAAAATTCTCAACAGAGTAGGTATAGAGAAAACATAACATAATAAAGGCCATAACAAGCCCTTTGCTAACATGATATGGTCAAAAGCTAAATATCTTTCCTCAAAGATCAGTAACAACACACGGATGCCTACTCTCAGCACTTTTATGCAACATAGTATTTGGCAGCCATAGTCAAACCAATCAGAGAAGAAAAAGAAATGTATCCAAATTGCAAAGGAAGAAGTAAAACTGTCACTATTTGCTCATTACATGATATTCTATACAAAACACCCTCAAGACCAGCAAAAAAACTCTAATAAATGAATTCAGTAAAGTTGCAAGATACAAAAATCAATACATAGAAATCTGTTATTTCTATACACAAATAACAAATTATCAGAAATAGAAATTAAGAAAATAATCCCATTTACAGTTGCAACAAAAAGAATAAAATATCTGGGAATAAACTTAACCAAGGAGGTAAAAGACCTGAAAGTTATAAGACACTGACAAAAGAAACTGAAGAAGACACAAATATATGAAAAGATATTCCATCTCTTAAACTGGAAAAATTAATATCATTAAAATGTCCATATTGTCCAAAGCAACCTACAGATTCAATGCAATCAGAGAACCCAGAAATAAGCCCACACATTTATGGCCACTTTATAACAAAGGAGCCTAAAATACATTATAGTGAATGGACAGTCTCTTCAATAAATGGTGTTGAGAAAACTGGACAACCACATGAAAAAAAAATGAAACTAGACCACTATCTTATACCATACACAAAAATTAACTCAAAATGGATTAAAGACTTGAATTTGAATGTAAGACCTGAAATTATAAAACTCCTAGAAGAAAACATAGGTGGTAAGCTCCTTGACGTGAGTCTTGGAGATGATTTTTTTGATCTGACACCCAAGGCAAAGGCAAAAAAAAGCCAAAATAAATAAGTGGGACGACTACCTCAAACTAAAAAGCTGATGCACAGCAAAGAAATTATCAACAAAATGAAAAGACAACCTACAGAATGGGAGAAAATATCTGCATGTCATATATCTGATAAGGAGATAATATTCAATTCAACTCAGTTGCAAAACAAACAATCTGATTAAAAAATGGGCAGAGGACCTGAATACACATTTGTCCAAAGAAGACCTACAGACGGCCAACAGACACATGAAAAGATGCTCAACATCACTCATCATCAAGGACATGCAAATCAAAACCACAAGGAGATATCACCTTACACCTGTAAGAATGACTATTATCAAAAAGACAAGAAATAATGAGTGTTAGTGAGGATGTGGAGAAAAGGGAAACCTCATGCACTATTAGTGGGAATGTAAATTGGTGCAGCCACTGTGGGAAACAGTACGGAAGTTCCTCAAAAAATGAAAAAACTGATTCAAAAAGCTATATGGCCCCACAATGACTACAGCATTGTTTTCAACAGCCAAGATACAGAAACAACCTAAGTGTCCACTGATGGATGCATGGATAAAGAGCTGGTATATAAATACAAGAGATTATTACTCAGCCATAAAAAAAAAAAAAAAAGAATGAAATCTTGCCACTTGTGACAACATAGATGTACCTGAAGGGCACCATGCTAAGTGAAATAAGTCAGATAAATAAAGACAAATACTGTATGATCTCACTTATCTGTGGAATCTAAACAAACCAAGATTCTTGATAAAGAGACAGATTGATGGTGTGGACCCCAGTGGCAGGGATTAGGGGGTAGGCAAAATGAGTGAAGGGGTTCAGGGGGTACAAACCTACAATTTATAAGTCATGGGGATGTAATGTAGAGCATGGAGACTATAGTTAATAACACTGGACTGCACATTTGAAAGCTGCTAATAGAGTAGATCTTAAAGGTCCTCATCATAAAATTAAAACTATGTATGGTGATGGGTGCTAGCTAGATTTATCATGATGATCATTTTACAATATATACAAATACCAATCGTGTCCTTTATACATCTGAAACTAATATAATGTGATATGTCAATTGTATCTCAATAGAAATAAATACATTCTTTTTTTTTTTTTTTTTTTTTTTTTTATTCATAGAGACAGAGAGAGAGAGAGAGGCAGAGACACAGGCAGAGGGAGAAGCAGGCATCATACAGAGAGCCTGATGTGGGACTCGATCCAAGGTCTCCAGGATCATGCCCTGGGCTGCAGGCAGCGCTAAACCGCTGCGCCACTGGGGCTGCCCTAAATACATTCTTTTAAAAAGAGGAATAAAGAAAAGTCAGAGAATGATATGAGAAGTAGAGAAAGAAACAGATTTGAGCTGCACCACTTCCGGCCTTGAAGAGAACATAGGTGCACTCTCAAGGCTAGAAAAGGGAAGGAAATGGATGTTCCTCTGGAGACTCCAGAAAGAAGGAAGCCCTGACAACGTCTTTTTTTTTTTTTTTTTTTTAAGCTCATTACAGATTTGTGACCTCCCAAACCATAAGATAATAAATTTGTGTTGTTTTCAACCACTAAGTTTGTGGTAATTTGCTCTAGCAGTAATAGGAAAGTAATATACATCTTAAGTGGAGAAAGGAGGCTGGACCCAGAGGGTCAAGACATTTGGCCCCAAGAAAGCAATATACATCCAGAACATGACTGGAAGATAGAGTGAGCCCAGCCAGCATGTTGAAACAATGAGAAAAACACACCAGATGTATACAGAGGCTGAAATATAAATAAAACCAACCAAACAAAAAAAACACATGCAAAATGTATAGGTAAAATCCATTGTGCTATATGTGTTCTCTATCATCATCACCACCACCACCACCACCACCACCACCACCATCACCAACACCAACACCACAACCAACATCACCAACACCACCACCATCATTACCACCACCACCAACATCACCATCATCATCACCACCACCACCACCACCACCACCATCACCAACACCAACACCACAACCAACATCACCAACACCACCACCATCATTACCACCACCACCACCATCACCATCATCATCATCACCACCACCACCACCACCACCATCACCACCACCATCATCATCATCAAAGGCCCTGCCCTGCCTTTGTATCACTGAGATCATTTATTCCTTTACTCACTCATTTAAATATTTACAAAGGCTTCCTGCATTTACTATTTCAGGGAGCAGCACCAACATTCACCAAGTTAAACAGGTCAGCCATGACTCCTCCCTCTCCCAGGCCTCCACTGTCTCAGTGGATCCCTCAGTCAAAACAATCAGTGATCATACCTTGTTGCTTCTGCCTCTAAACTTTTTCTTTGGCATCTAGGGCCACCCCTCTAGTTCACGCCACCATCACCCCTCTCTCTAGGTTTATTGAAACCGACCGATTCCACTCAGTCACCGTTTCTCCATTCCTGCAAGCTTCACCCTGCTCTTCACATACTGCAGCCAGACTGATTCATCACAAACCCTCATCTGAGGATGCCTTTCTACTCCCCTGCTTAAAATCCCTGATGACCCTCCAATGCCTACAGAATAAAGCCCTAACTCCTCAACAAAGCCAACAAAGAGTGATAGATCCCCTCCAGCCTCGTCTCTTGGCCCTCACACTCCAGCCATGTTAACTTCTTTTAGACCCTTTGAGTATGATCTCTCATCTCTGGGACTTTGTACCTGATAATCTATCTACATCATTTTCTCTTCCTTTCTTCCAGACTCAGTCCTATCTATCTTCGGATTTAATTCCTCTAAAAAATCTCCCAAACTCCCTCCCTAATTTAGGTTACACAGCAATACATGCTTTTATTTTACTCTATACTTTCTAAAATAAGAACCATATGGAGGTAACATTCTCCATTTCCTCTACTACTATGTAGAAATTACTGCTAAAATTAGTACCAGAATTACTCCTAAGCACAATAAATGTTGCATTTACCACTAAAGAGATTGAGAAACAATAATGAAGTAAATCTGCAGTATGCTCATTTAAGGAAAAAGCAGCTTCTAAAGCAGATAAAGACTTTTAAGAGAAAGAAATAAGATTCTTACAGCTTCATAAAAACATCACATGTTAGTTACAAAATTATAAAAATTATTTGTTAGGAGTCTTTGTTTTTCTATTTGAAATTTTCCTCTTGCAATGTTTCATAGACATTCAACTTGAATAACTTAACTTTATGTTGAATAGAACTATTCATATATCATAAATTTTTTAAAGAACTTAAAATCAATTTGCTTTTATACATGATAAGCTAAAAGACTATGGAGAACACACCCATACACAAACACTAATATACAGAAATGTGACAACATAAAGCGTCTATTAACAGGAAACTGCTCAAATAAGTTATCATACATTTATATAGTGGATTCATTCAGTCACTTGAAAAAAATAAGAGCTATATCTTGAAAAAAATAAGAGCTATATCTACTGATATGAAAAGATGTTATGTGACCAAAATCAATCTGCAGAACAGTACGTATAATTAATTACATTATTGGGATCACAATGTTTTCCAAACTGGAAGGATATTAAAAAAAAAAAAAACTTCTAAACACAAGTTTTTCAACAGCCAATTTTATTTTTTAGAATCCAAAATAGTAATGTTATGTATCGAGAGAAATTAAAAGTCATTATGCTTAACACTATATAAAGGCAGCTCTTCAACCACAGTTAAGAGTAAACTGTTATAGAAGAGTTTATGTTGTGTTAAAAGTAGGCCGAAATCTCTATAAGTCAGCACTTCAGCAATACCTATCATGTGACTGATGGTCACAGTACTATAAATTCCTAAGATGGTTTCGACATCAAGGATGAAATTATCATTTAGTGCATACACTACATTTTATTACATTCTAGTTCTTTGGAAATTAGTAATTCATTGATAAAATAAGCAGCAACTTTCTGTTAAGACAACCTACTATGCAGCAACGTAGTAACTTAAGAAAACATTCTGTGTTTCTAGAAGGAGAAACACTAATGAAATGCAATTGCAAAGACTGCCTTATCTTGTAAGTAGGCCTTCTGAGGCATTTCTTTATGGCAGTTAAATTTCAATTAAAAATAGGGAAACTGGAAGTGAGATAAAGTCACTGACAGACTCAAGTTTCCTATTCTCTCAACTTCTATGTACGTCACAAGGTTCCTGAGGTATGAGGTGTACGAGATGTATCTGATATCAAAGTACACAAATCAAAGTACACAAAGCAATAGGTAATAAGAAGAGAGTAAAACACATACACACAGACATGTTACTGAAAGAAAACTATAACAATACATATTAGCCTTAATCCCTTACTTGCCTCATCAACAGTTGGCTTGAAAAAAATTACTAAAACAACTGAACTTTCTTAACTGCAAACTTGAGATTCACAGGTGACAGGTGAAAAAAAATAATAGAAGAATGTTGCATAGTGAAAACATAGTGAATACACCAAAGCTAAATGGGAAAATACAAATTAGGAAATATTACTTCTGAACTGGCCAATTCTCCAAACACCACTGAATCCACTTAGTGTTTTGTAATAGCACGTACTTTGGGACGCCTGGGTGGCTCAGTGGTTGAGCGTCTGCCTCTGGCTCAGAGTGTGATCCCAGAGTCCGGGGATCAAGTCCCACATCGGGCTCCCTGTGTCTGTGTCTTCTGCCTCTCTCTATGTGTCTCTCATGAATAAATAAAATCTTTTCTAAAAAAATTAAATTAAAAAATAGCATGTGTGTTGCTGACAGTCTTCTCTTATCACACACTTTGATTTACCACCACAAATTATTTCTATTTTTTTAATTAATGAAATATTCAAAAATAAAACTATACCCATGGCAGAAATGAACCTGGGCCACACAAACAACTCTGTGCGAGATGTTATGTGACACCAGAAGTATAAACAAAGGATAGTCTGACACACAAACAAAGCGGGTTGGACTGAATTCCAGGTGGACTTAGGTTATTTGCTTTCTCTGAGCTTCAGTTTCCTCACCTGTAACAAGCAGTAAACACCAACTACATTACAGGATCACTAAGAGATTTCACAATAATGTAAGTAAAGCACCTAAAACACATACTTGCACCGTCTAGGTAATAGTGTGTTTGATAAACAGCAACAGTGTTTAGTATGTGCCAGATACTGTTTTTAGTGCTTACAAGGTATTAAATTAATCAGTGAATGAGAACTCATCACTACTTCTGGTACTACCTTTACCTTCTGGGCCTCTCAGTCCTTTGGGTATAGCTTGAAACTTTTAATCAGAATTAAACAGCACCGAAATAATAACAGCTATGTGTCAGGCACTGTACTAAACTATTTATGTAGATTATTTCACTTAATCCTCACAACAATCCTCCCATCGATAAGGTAGGAACTATTATTAACCTTCTTTTACAGATTAGGAAATTTAGGATTAGAAGGATTAAATAACTTGCCTACGGTCACATTACGTGGTAAAGCCTGACTTCAGAGCCTGCATGCTTAGCAACTCTGCTATGCTAAAAAGAAATATTGCCTTTAATTCAATAATGTCAAAATAGACTATCCAGTGTCTGTTAATGAATTTTTGAAACAGATGAAATCAGACAACTTGTATCAGAATCCACGCTAGTAGATTCTCACCAGTTTCCACTTCTTCACTCGAATCCATCCCAGTCCGCTCCCAAAGGAAATCTGAGGTTGTGAGAATTCCAATCCTTAATTAAGTGCCAAGAAACATGGTCATATAGCAGGTTCACCAACTGCTTATCTTCTGAGAAAGCAGTTATTAGCGCTCTTGGTACAAACGGAACAAAACACAAGGTGTGACTCGGCCTGGGCTTCACTTAAGGACGGAATCAGCAACTCAGCCACGCACAGCACAAAGCACTCTTAAATCCAGGAAACTCCATTTGAAAAGATTCGTTGGGAGCCAGGAGTGGGCAGCGTGAGGGAGGACGCCTTCCGAAAGTTTCTCCAGGTTTCTGGGCGAACTACAAAGCCTTCCCTCTAGTTTACAGCTCAGCCCCCAGGGCAGCCCTCCAAACTAAGGGGTGCGGCCGGAGCGCAGAGCCCCGCCCCAGCCGGACCCGGAGGGGAAGGCGCTGTCAACCTCGCCAGAGGCACCAAGTCGGGGAGCGCCGCTCCCTCCGAGGTGAGTGACTTCACTAATCCTTACAGAGGGTGAGTCGAGAAGCCGAGCGGCCCTAACCGTGCCAGGCGCTGGGGGTGAGGGTGCCCCGGAGCCCTTCAACCAGCGTCAGGCTCCGCTCCCCCCGATTCTGAGGCAGAGCGGTTACGGCTCCAAGCCTGCTCCGGCCGACGCGGTCCGCACCTGCCCCCCGGCCCAGCACACCTGCAGCCGCAGCGCCGCACCGAGGCGGCGGGAGAGGGCGGGCGGACCATCACCCTGACAGCCCCGGGGGCCAATCCGGGGGCGCAGCTGCCGCCGCAGGCCAACCGCAGGGCGTCCCGGGGACCCCGCCGAGCCAGCGCCGGGGGTCCCTCGAGGCCGCAGACGAAGGCGCGGCAGCCCCAAGGCGGCGAGGAAAGGCTCGCGAGAGAAGAGAAGGCCAGCAGGGAAGGACTCACCCGCCCGGGCCCGGAATGGTCACTTCTCCCCGCGGGGCGACATCTCGGTTCCGGCCGCGAAGCCCGCCCGCCTCTGACCCGCCGCCGCCGCCGCCGCCGCCGCCGCCGCCGCCGCCGCCGCCCGCCGCCTGGTTCGAAAGGACCAATGGGAAGGCGGGGGAGGGCGCGGCCACAGGCTCCGCCCCGGGCGGGGGAGGGCGCGGCCGCAGGTCCCGCGTCTCCCTCTCCCCCCGCGCCCCGGGCCTCCGGGAGCGCCCGAGCCCCGCGCGCACCTCGCTGGGCCGGGGGCGCCCGCCTGCCGCCGCCCGGAGTCTCTCACGTCGGGGGGCCAAGCCCCGTTCTCCACCTAAAGGCAAGGTAGCTCCTCGGTGTCACGGACCGAGGCCCCCCGGCTGGCCCCCCGGCGACCGCCACAGCCTGGACATTTGTCCCCGCAGACTCGCAGGGTGGAGGTCGAGGGTGCGGCCCTGAGTCTCACCCTGATGTGTTGGGAGCCCCCGCCACGCCCCGACCCGACCCCGAGCCCCGGAGATCTGGCTGTCGGGGGGCGCCCGGTTTCCGGAGACAAACGCACCCCACAGGAGTCCCTTCCCGAGGGAAGTCTCTTCCTGGAGTCGGTGTTGAAAGATGTGGAGGGCTGCAGCTGCCAGCCCCAGCTGTGGGCGGACACGGGGCGCTGGCGCGGATTTCAGGAAACACACAGAAACCAACCTCATCCTGATGAGGGAGACTTACTGGCCCAGACGGCCGAGATAAAGCAGAAACTGCACCTCCATGTAGAAGTGCATAGGTCCCTGATAACTGTAAGTGTAATGTGACTTGTAAAGGGGCGGGGGGGGTGGTGTCAGTGGCCAAAAGCCTGAAGGCCCACCCAGATCCTTCCCCTTTTAGTTTGATTTTGTGAAATCACCTCACCTCTCTGGGCCTCAGTTTCTCATCTGTAAAATGGTCGACCTTCTGTTGACCTGGAATGATGTTCTCTCTCTAGTGTTTATTCCTTCCTTCGTTCATTAAAAACCCTGAGGGGGTCCTGCTGCTGCTCTGCGGTGGAAACGAAAATGAAGAAGATTCCACGAAAATGAAAAAGACGGTGCCTGCCTTCGAAGTGCTCAGCAGCCTGAAGGCTCAATGGAGGTCTGCAAAGGAAGGAACACCTGACAGCCTTGGAAGGTGATGGTCAGAGGTTTGAAAGGAACCGAGAGTTTTGAAGGATAATTAGGAATCTGACAAGAGCACGGATAATTGGGAATAAGGAGTGCTTTCCAGGCAGAGAGAACACATAGTTCCAGAGATATGAGAGCACCTGAAATGTTCCTGGAATAATAGTTTTGAGAGACTAAAGATTGGAGATTGAGAGATAGATCAAGCTGGAAGAGTAGGCACCGATGAAAGATCTGGTAGATGCTGAAGAGTTTAGAATTTTTCTTGCAATCATTTGGGATTGGTTATAAAAAAAGGAGTGGTAGGATGGTGTGTTTTAGGGAAACATTTTTTTCAAGGATTTTTGAAGAATGGAATGAGACTGGTGACAATTCCAAAAACTAAATTCAACAATTACCTAAACTAATTCAAAAGAGGTGGAGAGAAAGAGGTCTCTGGAGATACCTAAGAAAGCTGACTTACCTGCATTTTGGTTTGGGGTGTGTTCAGTCTCAAGTGTGAGAGGAGCATGCAGGTAGGGGTGGGTGTTCAGAAGTGGTTTAATTGGTTGGGGCAGGAGACACAGATTTGAAAAGTTAATTCACAAACATCGTTGAGTGCTTGCTCTGCACCAGACTCTGCCCCAGCAGGAAGGGTCCTGTTCTCACAGAGCTTATACTCTGGGCTAGGCTGTAAGACGGTCAGCCAAAACTTGGCATGTCCTGGCAGTTGAACCTGACACCCTTTCATGGTTGCTCCTTCTTTTTTACTGAAGTTGCTCCCAGAACCCTTTGGTCCCGCCATCTGCCATAGATCAATTTTCACCGATTGTTCAAATAAATGTATGTTTTACAGTATTTCTGTTGAAAACTAAGGACAGTTTGTCATATTCCTTCATGTAGCCAAATTTCAAAGTGGAGTTGTAGCTTTCAATTGGATTTATTGAGTACCAATATCAGAACCTGTACACTTTTCTATAAAACTTTAAGAGTTGTTTGATGAGCCAATAGTTAACATTTTTTTCCTACATGCATACTACATGCATAAACATTTAAATTCCACTTATTAAAAATTGAAAGTATGCTATACTCCTATATGTACATGAGCGTCCTTTCTCTACCGCCCCATCCCACTTAATATTTCTAAACCATTTACTGAAACTTTGACATATTTTAGGGTATTTTATGCTTGCTTTCCTTTTATTCTCATTGTCTATGTGATTTGTCTTGGTAACTTATGTACCTTATAAAGATATGACAGGAGGAAAATTAATCTGCAATCAGAAAGTCTAAACAAATCTCCTCTCTTTAAGCCCATATCCCTGACTGGTTAGAGATGTATGTTGGCGGAGAACTCCTACCTCAATTATTTGATTCTTGTTGCTTTTCCCTTCTGTATAGGAAGGAAGGAAGTACTCGTGTTGCTTTCTGAACCTCATTTCTACATCAGCTCTCAGTACCCCTCTCCTTCAGTGCACTCACCATCTTACCTATCTTGATTTTAACACTACAATTAGTAATTGAGGGTTCCACCTAATGAGGTGAAATCTACTTTCATGTGTAGATTTTCTAATTGGTGGTTAGGCTAATACCTATACTTTAGAGGTTCTTATTTTACTGGAAATTACCATGGTTGCAACATACAGAGCAAGACTTGCCCGTCATTTTCATCAGGTGACAAAGTCTAATAGATGTGACTTTGCCAGGATTGTGAAGGTGTGCCCCCACTTTAAGAAAATGCATGCTTGGAAATCTAAATTTTAAGTTATTACATTGGAATGATCATTGATCCGACTAATCAAATAGAAGAGCCTCTCAGAAACATATATGCCTTGGATGTTGAGATATGATTTGGCTTTTTCACAGCCCTGCAAAGAATTACTTAAAACTGCATTGCATTTTAAAGCAACTGCATTGCTTAAAACATACTGTAGTGACAAAAATAAACAAAAGTGGATTAAGGACTTAAATGTGAGACCTGAAACTATCAGAATTCTAGAAGAGAGCACAGGCAGTAGTTTTCCTTACATCAACCATACCAACATTTTTCTAGATATGTCTCCTGAGGGAGGGAAACAAAAGCAAAAATAAACTATTAGGACTACATCAAAATAAAAAGCTTCTTCAAAGGAAACAAAACTAAAAGGCAACATACAGAATGGGAGAAGATATTTGTAAATGACATGTCTGATAAAGGTTAGTATCCAAAATATATAAAGAACTTCTACAATGCAACACCAAAAAAATAAAGAATCTGATTAAAAATGGGCAGAAGACATGAATGGACATTTCTCCGAAGAAGTACAGGTGACCAACAGAAACATGATAAGATGCTCAGCATCACCAATCGTCAGAGAAATGCAAGACCACAAAGAGATATCACCACACACCTGTCAGAATAGCTTAAGTCAGGGCACCTGGGTGCAGTAGGTTAAGCACTCTCAATTTCAATTCAGGTCATGATCTCTTTGCTGGGCATGGAGCCTGCTTAAGATTCCCTCTCCCTCTCCCTCAGTTCCTTCCTCTATAATGAAAGAAAGAAAGAAAGAAAGAAAGAAAGAAAGAAAGAAAGAAAGAAAGAAAGAAAGAAAGAAAAGAAAGAAGAAAGAAGAAAAAAGAAAGAAAGAAAGAAAGAGAAAGAAGAAAGGAAGGGAGGAGGGAGGATGGAGGTGTTGTTTTTGTTAGGTCTTCTTCTTGCTTTCCTACCCGCAGAAGTCCTGCCTGCCTTCTTCCTTCCTTCCTTCCTTCCTCCCTCCCCCCCCCTCCCCCCTCCCTCCCTCCCCCCTCCCTCCCTCCCTCCCTCCTCCCCCCTCCTCCCTCCCTCACCCCCTCCCTCCCCCCTCCCTCCCTCCTCCCTCCCCCCCCCCCTCCCTCCCTCCCCTCCCCCTCCTCCCCCCCCTCCCTCCCTCCTCCCTCCTCCTCCCTCCCTCTCTCTCCCCTCCTCACCATAACCCCCAAGAAAGGCTAAAGTCAAGTAGTCAAATACAGAAAGAACCACAAGAGATTCAAGAAGCAACAAGTGTTGGCAAGGATGTGGAAAAAAGGAAGTCTCATGCACGGTTGGTGGGGATGCAAACTGGTGCAGCTACTGTGGAAAACAGTGTGGAGGTTCCTCAAAAAGTTAAAAATAGAACTACCACATGACCCAGTAATTCCACTGCTGGGTATTTACTCAAAGACTACAAAACCACTAACTTAAAAAGAAACATGCACCCCTAAGTCTATTACAGCATTATTTACAACAGCCAAGATACGGGAGCAGCCCAAGGGTCTATCAGCAGATACACACACACACATACATACATGTATAGTGGGATATTACTCAGGCATAAAGAAAGAATGAAATCTTGCCATTTTCAAGGATATGGATAGAGCTAGGGAGCATAATAATGCTAAGTGAAATAAGTCAGAGAAAAGACAAATACCCTATGATTTCACTCATTTGTGGAATTTAAGAAACAAAGAGAAAAAGAGACAAACCAAAAAAACTCTTTTAACTATAGACTCTTAACGATAGAGAACAAACTGACAGTCACCAGAGGGGAGAGAGTGTGGGATGGGTGACATAGGGGGTGGGGGTGAAGGGTACACTGTTCTTGGGGAGCACTGAGTAGTGTACAGAAGTGTTCAATCACCACATTGCACCCCTGAAACTCATATAACACCGTATGTTAAGTAATGCTGGATTAAAAAAAAAAAAAAACATAGTTGTTAGAGGTTTTTTTGTTTGTTGGGTTTTGTTTTGTTTGCTTTTAATGCGTTTATTAGTTATTGTTCTGCATCATGTGGCTGCTGCTGCTGTTGCATTTAATGCTCTGACACTATTGAGTGTCAATCGATGAACACACCTTGTGTGAAGTACTGGGTAAAATTTGGGGGCAATAGAAGGTTTGATTTATTCCTAATTAACTATTCATTCAGGAGATAGCCTATTGAGAGCCTACTGCATTAAAAACAATACTAAGCTTAAAGAAATGTTACAGATTTACATGAACAAATATTTTGTGAAAGTAATTCAATGAGGTCAAATTTTATAACAACAGCTGTGATTAATGCTAAAATGTTATATCTATGTAGTGGATGGAATAGTGTTCCTTCCCCTATAAATCCCCCAAAATTCATGTCCATCTGGAATCTCAGAAGGTGACCTTATTTGGAAATAAGATCTTTACCAATTACCCGCTCCCCCCCTCAATTTTTATAATTTGCTAGTATGGTTTGCAGACCTAAAGAAAACAGTTTACTTACTGGTTTATTATAAAGTGTACAACTTGGTAAGTAATAGCCAAATGGAAGAGGCATAGGGTAAGGTATGGGAGTAGAGGAGAGGACCTGGAGCTTCTGTGCTCTCTCTAGTGTGTTCCATGCTCTTCACCTCAGTGTGTTCATGGACCCAGAAGTTCTCTAGATGCATCATTTAGGCATTTTTATGGAAAACCCATTACATAGGCATGACTGATTAAATCCGTGGCCATTGGTGATTGACCTCAACCTCTGGGATTGTCTCCCCATCGCGGAGTCTGGGAATAGGGCCAAAAGAGCCAGCTTTCTAATCACATGATTGGTTCTTCTAGCAATCATCACCCTTCCTAAAGCACCTAGAGCCCCTCCTTCCATCATCTTGTTAGCATAAACTCAGGTCTGGTTGAAAGCAGCTCGTTACAAATATAAGGTGCTCCTTTCACCCCATCAGGAAATTCCAAGGGTTTTAGAAAGCCCTGTGTCAGGAACTGGGAACAAAGGGCCTATATGTATTATTTTATCACAATTCATTTTCGTAAGCATTATTATTTGCCATTACAAAGTCTTACCTACATGAATGAATCCATACCTACGTGATTAACTCCTAGTTCAGTCTGTAGTGTGCCCCTTAATTCAGCTCATTCCCCATCACTTTCCCTACAAATGCCCTGTGATCTGGGAAACACCAAACCACATTCTGTTCCCTAAACCGAATCTCCTCCTTCAGGCATTCAGAAGCCGGCTTCCCTGTCTGATGTGTCCTTTCCTTACCACCTATCTCCCTTGAGGGGCCTGCAACTTCCCACTTTTCACCCATTAGCTAAATTCCTAGAGATCTTAGGCGCTGGTATCTACATTTCCAGATGGTGAAATGGAGGCTTGGGAAGGGTTTTGCCAAGGGTTGTCTCTCCCCAGATTACTTGTGCTTTTTAACACCTGCACCTCACCAGCCCCTGCTTGTGCTCCTGCCACCCTTGCATCCCGTTCCCTCTCACAGCCTCTATGGAGGTCCTGGCTATAGCCTTCCAAGCCCAGAGGAAATGCCACCTCCTCCTCCTCCAGGAGACTTGCCCAGTAAGCCCACAGAACTTGTCTCTGCACCTCTTTGCAAACCCCTCCAGGCCAGGACTGTGACCCTTGAGGGACCTTGTACTTAGTGGGGACTCAAGTCTTGTTGTTGTAGCAAGTAGAATCCAAGTAATGCTAGCCCCGCTTGTTCCCTTTCCCACCGTGTTTAGGACTTCAGGATGGTTCTAATATTTTTTTTTAATTTTTTTTGTTCTAATATTTTAATACAGAAAAACCTTTTGTGTGCTAAGCAAGCTCCATTGTGTCTGACTTCAGCAGAAAGGGGTATATATAAGGCCATTGCTCATAGGAGGTGTTTTATGGTATTCACCCAAGGACGATGGGGAGAAGAATACAGCAGTGTGTAACAATGAATGAAGGAAATGAACTAATTCCTGGTTTGGGGGAAGTATACAACAGCTGTGCACCCAGCTGTAGAAGTGCTTTCCAAAAGCAAAACAAAACAAACCAAAAAAAAAAAAAAAAAACAGATTAATTATATGCACTGAAGCCAAAGTTAAATGCTTTTAAGAGACAAAAGGGAATATCCCATCACTGGAGTTATTTGCATTTGTAAACGCGGCTTCAAGACCCTAACTTTGGAAAGGGTTTGCTTGAGGGAATACTTTATTTGAGAATCATTAGCTTTTCTGAATGCTACTTCTTTGACTTCAAAGAAAATGAAATGATCTGAGGGCCATTACAAATAAATGAATATTCACCAGGGCTGCTTCTAGGATGAGAAAAAAAGAAATTTGTGTTGTGAGAGTTTATCTTTTTGTAAACTACCCATCACCACCACCACCACACACACACACACACACACACACACACACACACACACACACATGCCAAGCCCAACAGGATGTCATTCACCATTTAAAGAAACGAGTTTCTGTATTTTTCAGATTTTGTTCCAAGAGAAAAGCCTACTGCCATTATGTTCAGTTTATTGCCAAAATTGAACACAACTCTTTGATAAAATATACGTGATGATGTAAGATAAGAGCAAAATGAAGTTTTCCCTATCTCAACCGATGGAAGTGCAGAATGATCAATGGAGCGAGGCGAGCAGGACGGCCCGTTTGGACCAAAGAGTCCCTGAAGCCTTGTCAAATGCCATGCGGAGAAAGCAATGTTATCTAGCTCAGTATTTACAACTTTGGAAGTCGCATAATCACTGCATAAATATCCGCCAAAGTTCTTGCGTGAAACCAGGTACAAATGAAACAAAAAAAGTCATACATCAGACATATTGTGAGGAAAATGAAGCACTGGATGCTCTTGCCCTGCCAGACTCCTCACTGCACATCCCAGATTTCACAGAGAAGCGGGGTGAACTTGTGGTCATTCACTCTCCATGACATCAGCATCTCTGCATGGTGATGATTGAATGTCCGCAACTCAGTCAGGCGACCCAGGAGACAGGCAAAATGTTGAGGATTTTCAGGCTGATAAATCTTGCACAACTTTTGTAGCACATCGAGCAGGGGTTCCTGAAGCTTCTCTACCGCCTCCCTGTCCTTGATGTATTGTCTGTCTGTGTCGAGGATTAAAATAAAGTTCCATTTTAAAATTGAATTAAAATTAAATGGGTTAAAAAATGGGTTTTTGAGGAGCATCAATTTGTCATGATTATAGCAACAAGAACTTGCTTGCAATGCGACTTATAAGTGCGCGCTCTTAAATGTATATATTGTTTTAACGTGCTGAATTTTCACACACACACACACATATTTTCATGTAATCACAACTAGATCAAGATATAGAACATTTACTACTCCCCAAACTCTCCTTCCAGTCTGTGCCCCCAAAAGTGACCCATATGGTGGGTGTAGGCATCACTTCTAGTGGGTACATTCTAAGTAGCAGAACTGCCAGGCCACAGGGTAGGTATGTGTGGACTTTAGTATACAGAACCAAAAAGGTTTTCTTTAATTATTTGTTTTATGGTAAAACAAACAAAATGACCACTAGCTTCTGCCTCGATATTATGTGTAAGAATGGTTTAAAGCTAATGTTGAAATTATGCTTTACAAATCACGCACGTGGCATTACTCTCAGATAATTAAAATAATCCAAAAATACATGTGCAGAGATGTTCATTTTGACATTGTTTAAAACCACACACACACACACACACACACACACACACACACACACACACACACAATGGAAACATCCTATACGGCCAAAAACGGTAACCATCGTGTAAAGGATTGTACATCAACATGATGCATACCTGATTCTACAAACTTTCACTAATATAATCTCATTTTGAAAGAGAGAGCACATGGGCACAGCGAGCTCCATCTCACTACCCTGAGATTGTGGCCTGAGCCCGAATCAAGAGTCTGACGCTTAACCAAAGAGCCACCCAGGTGCCCCCATTACTGATATAATTTTTTAATGACATAGAAAAATAAACTAAAAAAAAAAAAGATAGTATGTTCCCTATTATGTTATAAAGTATGTGATTCCACTTAACTTCCTGTTCACATATCAATCCCTTAGAAAAGCCTTTTCTGTGGGCCTCTGGGTGGCTCAGTAGTTGAGCATCTGCCTTTGGCTCAGGGCATGATCCTGGGGTCCTGGGATCGAGTCCCACATCGGGCTTCCCACAGGGAGCCTGCTTCTCCCTCTGCCTTTGTCTCTGTCTCTCTGTGTTTCTCATGAATAAATAAAGAAGATATATTTTTAAAAAGCCCTGCCCCCACTTTCTTTCCTTATATCCTCATCTTTATATATATTTTTTAGCATTACCACCTCCTGAAAAAGTATTTTTGCTTCCTCATTTATTGCCTTTCTCACCCCAGTGGAATGCAAGCCCCACGCAGCCATCTCCGGCCCATTTCTTTATTGCTGTCTCCCCCAACATCTGGAACCATGTTCAGTGCATAGTAGGTACTCAAAACGCAATTATTCAGTGCATGAGTGCGATGTTTAGGGAAAAGGGCTGAGAAGAACTGCATTGAAATTTTAACAATGATCTCCCAGGAGGGGTGGGATTATAGGGCCGTTTCCCAGTTTCTTTCTGCCTCTGTGTCGTTCAGATCTTCTCTAAGAAATGTTATTACTGTCATACTGGGGAGGAAGCAGAATAAACGAATGGCATAAAAATTAAAACACGGCAACGAAATTACCTGGAGAGAGGATGACGATTGCTGTAAGCAGAGCATACTCTTCTTGCGTCATTTTCAGTTCGGCAACACTTTTATAAAAACTAAACATGGGCGTTATGTACTCATCTGAGATACCTATGGGGAAGAGATGACAAATTGCAGAGGCATAAGACAATTTTCAGATGACGAAAGAGTGTAAAGCTACGAACACACTGTACATACACACACGGGTTAGGATTACACAAAATGAACAGGTAATTACTATATATCATGTGTCTAGTCAAAGGCAGGTCATATCAAAGAAGGTCAGTTAACAAAATCCTCAGAATATCACCTCCTTAGTGACTTGTGCATCCCTGATTTCAGCAGTGCCTTTGGTTGGGTCACTATGGCCTGATAATAAATGATACTGTTCTCAAATTGCCCCCCAAAAACCCTCTCAACTTCACCATTCTTTACATAGGGTTTGGTTAATCTTTTTAGTATAAATATCTATAATCAAGGTAGAGGTAGCATTTTAAACAACCAACCAAAAAGTTATTGATGTTAAGCGCAAAGGTATAAATGTCTCCACTTAATACATCAGCTAGGGTTCCTCTCACAGTTCTGCTGCCTACCAGGGCATTGGTACCTGGCCCTTCTCTTCAAAGTTGTTATGTCCAAAATCAAAAATAACCACGTACACAACTAAACTCCTCATCTTCTTCCAAATCCGTCCCTTTCTTGGTCTCCCCCTTCTCAGTGACTAATATCCTCACCCAGCTGCCCTGGCCTGACACCTGACACTCGGCCGTCTCTCTAACTCAGGCAGGTGCCAAGTCCTAGGACTTGACCTGCTGCCTTATTGGGTGCTCCCTCTCCTCTTCACAACACCTGGAATTGACTTAGTTTAAATCCTTATTTCTTTTCATCTGGATTCTGGCAACTGCCTGCCCGCCAATCCTTCTATCTTCAGTCCCAGAATCACAAAATTCAAATCACACCCTGTTTCCCCCAGTTCTTATAAACTTTCAAAAAGTCTCTGTTGCTTTTGTTATAAGTGTTCTCTTTTTACATGGGAAACTCCAGGCCCTGTCCCCTGCCGATCCCACCACCTGCTACTCACCTACATGGTAATAGTAGGATCCACGTGCTTTAAGCACTCATCGTGTATTAGGCACTATTTCCCAGCCATTATGCTAGAATTCCGAGCCTAATACCCCATAAGGTAGGTACTGAGAAGTCATATAATTTGCCCCAAGACACACAGTTGGTGAGAGATGGAGGCAGGATTCAAACCACAGCTAGCAGGCTCGAGAGTCCTGGCTCCCGGCTGTCACTAGGCTGCACGACATTTCTATCACACAGCCTTGTCCAGCTACTGGGAGCTCCCTAAATAATCCACACTGCCCAGTTTTTGTATTGTCTCTCCTTAGAACGTCCTCCGCCTCCTTGATCTAGCTTGTATCTCTTCATAATTGAAGATGCCTTTGTGTCACTTCCTCCATTCATTCAACAAGTATTAATTTTGTGCCTGTTCTGTGCATGGCTCCCATCCAGAAGAGCTTCGACTGGGGAATTACAGAGAAAAAAAAGGAGAACGAGGAAGAGGAGAAAAAAACCATGGGAATTAAAAAAATAAAAAGAAAAAAAGAAAAAGACAATGATGTGACTTATGGATGAATTAAGATGAACATGAATTTCCCAGAATTGGTCCACAATATATAGACTGTTCTCTTCCGTTCCAAATCAGACCTAGAGCCAGACAGCTTTGGCCAAACCAAACTAGAATACAGTTGGATTCCGGACACTAAGGAGCACGATTATCATCTAATGTGCTTCACAGAATCAGAAAGTCTGAATCCTTAGATTTAGAATAGTCTAAAGAGCTTTCCCAAACCGAGTCCCTGGCCTTCCTCTCTTTAGTTTAAATATCACATTTTTCTTCCCCTTTGACTTTTGATTCTTCCATTGACCCCAGTGGGCTCTCTTCACAACGGCGTCTTTGTTAAGCAACTTGGATATTACGTCACATGGAAGATTCCAGCTTCCACAGATTGAACCGAATACCCATGACCAAACTAGATATGAATTTAAAATGCCGAAGGTTGAAGTATGTGGGCCTGGGAATACCAGTCCTGGTTTCCAGAAAACAGGGAGGTTAAGAGTTAGGGAGCCAGCTCTGAGTTTGAAACCTGACCTATGACTTGACGAACGTAAACTCCATGAACCGTGGTTTCTTCATCTGTGAAATGTGAATTATAGCAATGGCATCATATGATATCTGCGGAGTGCTTAGCATGATGCCATGATAGAGTTTGATAGCAAACTCTCAGTAAATGTTAGGACAAATACTATTATTGTTATTCAGGAAATTGGATCAATTTTAGTTCATGAGTTCATTTTTAACTCAGTTCATTTTAATTTTAGTTAGATTAAGGTCACTTACTTGCGTATTTACAAAGCTACATTTTTGTTTTGTTTTTACCCTCTGCACTTCCCCAGAGATGAATACAAATTGGTTGATCAGTGATTTGCTTCAGGATTTTTCTAGGTATTAAAGCTAAAACTAAGATCTATATTTTAGATATATATATTGAAATATTTTTCAATTTATTTTTTTATATATAAATTGAAATATTTTTCAATTTATTTTTTTTAAAGATTTTATTTATTTATTCATGAGAGCCACACACAGAGAGAGAGAGAGAGAGAGAGAGGCAGAGACACAGACAGAGGAAGAAGCAGGCTCCATGGAGGGAGCCCGACGTGGGACTCAAGCCTGGGTCTCCAGGATCATGCCCTGGGGTGAAGGCGGCGCTAAACCACTGAGCCACCCGGGCTGCCCTCTTTTTTACTTTAAAAAAGAAAAATGGCATCCGTCATTTGTGGCTACCTGAAATAATAACTCACAACTACACTATTTTTTAAAATGGTAAACAAAGATTTGGTGATAATACTAAAAGTGGTTGATTTGAAAATATTTAATTTTTATAAATCATCTTTGACTACCTAATTTCCTATCTTGTCTTTCTAAATCCCCATTAACCTTCCAAAAATGTCACCTCTGTTAGCTATCTAATTACAGGAAAAAAATGAGGTAAAGAAATTTGTTACAATTGTTCGTGTTGTACATGTTGTACAAGCTGACAGTGAATAAAGTGAAAATGTGGAAAATCATAGAATTTTAAGTCACAGACATTTTTCTAAAATTTGAATTTCCTTCCTTTTGCCTCCAGACTTCTCTGGGGCCAGCAGCCACCCCACCAGGGGCCCAGGGCCACGGGTTCAGCTGATTACCATGGGCTCTGTGGCAAACCAGCAGTTTGCAGGTGGCTGGGCCAAGGCACCAGAGGAGGCCGCTGCTCCTGTGTGGTGCCAGCATCTGTAAGTGGCTCAACGTGCGCATGGGGTTCGGCTTCCTGTCCATGACCACCCGCCAGGGGGACGTGCTTGACCCTCCCGGTGGATGTCTTTGTGCACCAGAGCAAGCTGCACATGGAGGGCTTCCGGAGGGTGAGGCGGTGTAGTTCACCTTCAGGAGTCTGCTGAAGGCTTAGAATCTATCTGGGTCACCGGGCCTGCTGCAGTATTTGTATTGGGAGTGAGAGGCAGTCCAAAGGGAGGAACATGCAGAAGCGCAGATCAAAGGGAGACAGGTGCTACTGTGGAGGTCTAGACCACCATCCAAGGAACGCAAGCTGCCACCCCAGCCCAAGAAAGGCCACTTGTGCCAGAGCTTCAGCCATATGGTGGCCTCGTGTCCACTGAAGGCCCAGCAGGCCCTCAGCTCGCGGGGAAAGCCAGCCTACTTTCAGGAGGAAGAAGAAGAAGGGATCCATAGCCCTGCCCTACTCCCAGAGGCCCAGAATTGAGCTACAGTGGGTGGGGGCAATTCCTTTGTGATCAGGAAGTTTGGGGGAGAGAGTGGAGAAAGTGGGGACAAGGTGGGTAGGGGGCAGCTGGCTCTGCCATGTATCTCAGGCCGGGGTCCCACAGCATCACCCCCACTTCCCTCTTGGCAGGGTAGAGGGGAAGGGGTGAGGCAAATGAACTACAACCATGCTCTATCCAAATGCCTGTGAGGGTCTGGAGAAAATCCCTCCCCATGTGCTTTACCTGAGTCTCCACCCTCAGATCTCCAGCTTTTGAAAGTGGCCTGGATAGGGAAGTTGTTCTCCTTTCAAAAAAGGACATGTAATAATAATTTTTCCCAAGCCAGAGTGTAGAGATAAAGCATAAGACCAGATTGATGGGCTCAACCCACAAACCACTATATTCTGTGGAGAGGGAATCTCTAAGGGGTAAGGCAGGGTTTTCCCACATCTTGTCTCATAATCCACTCTTGGGATAGGGTACTGAAGACTGTCCCAAGCAATGGGTTGTGACAGTAGCCACAGGGATTGTTGGGGGAATAGCGACAGACCTCCTGCTCCCAAGCTTAATCCCACCCCATCCTGGGCCGATAGGATTTTATTTGTTCCCTTAGACAACCGCACCTTGGGCCCCACTTTCTCCAGGATGCCAACTGTACTAGCTGTGTGCAAATGATGTATCTTGTGCATTTTAACTTTTTTCTTTCATAATATGAATATTCTGGTTTTTGTATTTTTGTGTATTTTAATCTTAAGGACCTCATTCCTACACTGTGTTCTCAGGTACATGAGCAATCTCAGGGATAAGTCAGCAGCAGCTCCAGGTCTCACAGCAGGAACACTTTTTTGTTTTATCACCAGGGAGAACAACTATCTGGAGTGCATAGCCTATTGAACTACCTCATTTTTGCCAATTAGAGCTGGCTTTTCTGCCATAGTGTTCTCTTGAAACCCCTACCTTCAGTGTTCCATAGGAGAAGAGGTTTTAACTCAGTTGCCCCATGACTTGATCTCCTTCTACTGGAAGATTGGAAATTGGTCTGAACAGGAAAAGCTGGTATAGGAAGTAACATTAGGAGAGGCCACACCAGCTGAAAGGTGTGGAGGGGAAGCCAGGATTAGTCGAGGGTTGTCTATACGTGTAATAAAGGATTCCTGTTCCAGACTTCTAATCTCAGGGCACTGGACTCATTTTACATACCAGATCCATCCTTTGCTGGATTGGGCTAGGCATACCATGCACAACAGGGTGTGCATGTGTGCGTGTGTGTGTGTGTGTGTGTGTGTGCATGTGCGCACATGTTTTAAAGATGAGTTGGTAAGGATAGGTTTAAGAATAATAACTCTAGGGCAGCCCCAGTGGCTCAGCAGTTTAGCACTGCCTTCGGCCCAGGGTGGGATCCTGGAGACCCAGGATCGAGTCCCATGTCGGGCTCCCTGCATGGAGCCTGCTTCTCCTTCTGCCTGTGTTGTGTCTCTGCTTCTCTCTCTCTGAGCCTCTCATGAATAAATAAATAAAATATTAAAAAAAAAGAATAGTAACTCTAGAACCCATCTTGAGCTGCCCAGAGATGGGGTGTATGAAGCAAAGGCTAACTTTCTTAACCTTTATAAATTCTGGGCTTTTCTTGTTGGCTTCCAGGGAGACCATAAGCCATGGCAGTGCCTAGAGCCAGTGTCTTGCCCTGCTGCAGTGGTGATTAGTGTCATGGTAGCTAAAGGATAAAAGAAGGTTTTATTTAATATGCTGTGAGATCACCACAAACCTACCTCACTGTGTTGAAATGGGGCAGATGCAATAGAACACATTGAGTGATATGCGTCTGATCCTGGGTTCTTGTCTCCCCTGCTTGCTGCCCCCTCTAGTGATTGTATTTGTCTGGGTTTTTTTTTTTTTTTAATTTATTTATGATAGTCACAGAGAGAGAGAGAGAGGCAGAGACACAGGCAGAGGGAGAAGCAGGCTCCATGCACCGGGAGCCCGATGTGGGATTCGATCCCGGGTCTCCGGGATCGCGCCCTGGGCCAAAGGCAGGCGCCAAACCGCTGCGCCACCCAGGGATCCCTTGTCTGGGTTTTGTCGATCTTCATGAATAGCTGATTGGGTGGCCTGGTTTGTGTACATATAATGTGTTGGTCTTCTCCATGTTCTTCTGGGGTTTTATTGTTTACAAACTTCTTTTTATATTGATAAAAATAGCCAAATCATCTTTGACAAAAGGTTCTGCACCAGGAAAAGACACTGGAACATAGCTTGGTGACCCCTCTTGAAGTGTGGCCGCCTTGGACTATCCTTTTGTGTTCCCTTCCCGTATTTCCTTTTTTGAGCCAGATCTTCTGTCCTAAAAACTTGACTCCTACTTTACCTCTCTCCCATCCCCCCTCCCAAGAAAAGGCCCCACACATACAAATTTCACATTCTGAAGAAGCAAAGAACACTTCCTCCCTTGTTCCCAATCTCCTGTGTCAAGACCATTCTTTGATGTGATTCATACTAATACACTTGTATTTGGATGGAACAAACCTATTTTAATCTCTCCAGTCTGAGGGAGAGGGAAGCAGAAGCAATGAGAGGGGACTTGAATGTAGAAAGTAGGGTCAGGAGACCAAGAAAGTAAGATGAATGTATATCCAAGTCACTAAGGAACTTTTATGCAGGTGCAAGAAACTTCTGTCAACGTGGCCGCAAGATTGTTTAATAGGAGACGGATGAATGTTAACTCATATTTACTGCTAGAAACCAAAGCTTTGTGTGAAATCTTGAACTTATTGGGGTCGAGGTGGGTGGTAGGAAAGCTTTACCTCTATTCTTAACCTGATTCCTTCCCCTCATTTCTAAACTGCAAGAGACTGAGCCCTCTTGGGCTTTAGTGACTCCATCTCTGGGGAGTGTTTATTTGATGGTTGATGTTGCTGTGCTGGGTACTTCCTTTCTCACTTGCTATTGTCTTGTAACACACATGCTGACCCTTCTCCCTTCTCTCTTTACCTTGGAAAAATACAATGAATAAAAACTTATTGGTACTGAAAAAAATTTTTTGAATTTCCTACAGCATGGATCAAATATAAATCTGCTTTTATAATTGGAGTTAATAATGAGAATTAACCACAGAACGGTCAACAAAAGAGTGTCTTAAGTGTTTATGGACCAGCAACTTCTAACCTAAGAAATGTAACAATAATATCATTCCAAAGGGGCAATCTCTTCTTGTTTTCTTGCCTCCTCCTTTCTGGAGATTGCTGAGTTTCTTTTTCTTTTTTTCTCTTGTGCCCAATAGCTGACTTTTGGCCACACGGGGGGGCTATTTTCTAACTTAACAATAAAGACGACTGCGGCAAAGTTCTTTTTAAAAAGTATGTTTCTACTTCTCTGTTTTTCCTTTTTTAAAAAAAGAGGTATGTAATTGATACATTAATTGTTCAATAATCAGAAATATTCTTTGGGAGAAAAATTATTTGCTAGAATAAACTCTTATGCTATTTTAAGTTATTTTGAATGTAAATGTCACTTACTTCTAACGAACTTCCAAGTTTTTTGGGAACAAAAATAAAGCAGAGGGATGTGTGTGTGATACAAGAATACCTATTGTAAAAGACACAATTCCTGGAATTTTAAATACCTCTATATGATGTATTATAGTTGATGGGATCAAGAGAGGCCAAGAATCTTATTTAAAAATGATGCTTTCTGGGAATGCCTGGGTGGCTCAGAGGTTGACCGTCTGCCTTTGGCTCAGGGCATGATCCCGGAGTCCTGGGATCAAGTCCCACATTGGGATCCCTGCATAGAGACTGCTTCTCCCTCTGCCTATGTCTCTGCCTCTCTCTCTGTGTCTCTCATGAATAAATAAATAAAATCTTTTTAAAAAATAAAATTAAAATAAAAATGTTGCTTTTTGCTCAAAACCATGTAAATTTGACAACTTTCTAGAAATGACAGCACCCCATAGCATGGACGTTATGGTCTATGTCTCTGACATGGCCTACAGAGCAATGTTTGCCTTCTGCTTTCCTTTCTAACTGAGCTCCCTCCATGCCAGTAGTTTCTTTAGGAGCTAACAACAGCAACTCTTGGCTCCTGAAGCCGATTCGGATCACTGTCCACACCACTCATCTACCTTCTCCTACCCCCACCCCACCCCCACGGCCATGTACTATGGCAGAGGCAGACTGAAGCTCCAGCCCAGGACCCGGCCACTGTTGGCCTCATCTTCCTTGTCAGAGGTTGGGGTAGTCAGCAACAGTACAATTCTAGCCAATGAGACGAAGTGGAGTCTACTCCCGGAGCTCTCAAGAAAGAGGCCTATATTCACGAAGAGGTCATTGTGTTTCCTTATTAAGTTTCTTTTCCCCTTGGCCGTTTTTTGCTGCCTGGAAACGAGCTGGCCAGGAAGACAATCAGCCGGAGGGTAAAGCCAATACATCAAGGATAGTACAGCCCAAATTTGAAAAAGATTTGTCTTTCTGATAAAGTGTTGAGCTCCCTAATTAACCAGTTCCCCTGCCACCGTTCCTCTGGGTTCCTCATTTGAACTAATGTCCTTACTATTTTTAGGCCATGTTAAATCGGATTTTCTGTTATCATCAGCCAAGACTATCCTAACAGATAGTTCCTCTGACAAATAAGATACATTTTTAATGTCTTCATGCTTTTTTGCCTGAAATGTAAGGCAGGATTCCTGTGAGGCTGGGACACATCACTCATGTTTCAAGGTGGCATTCAAATTTTGCTTCCTCTGTAGAGCTTTCCCTGTCATAGTAAAGCAGAATCAGTTGCTTTCTTCTCCAGGTTCATTTCTATTGCATCCGTCACAATTCATAATCTCTCCTTCCCAATAGAGTGTGAAATGTCAGAAAAAATTCTATGAGAACAGGAACCAATGCTGTATTCCCAATGCCTGACACACTGCCTGACCACTCAGGGGTGCTCCATAGAGGTTTCTCATTCATCTCTGTATCCTCTGTAACTAGCATCCTGCCCATGGCATGGCAGAGATTCTCAAATGTCTGTTAAATTGGGCAACATTCAGTTTTGCTAGTTCCTTGCAGTGAAGGTGACATAGTTCTGAGACATGATGGGGCAAGGGATGCCATTAAGACCATGGAATCATTCCCATGGTGTTAAGAGATTGGACCCTACCTCTATTTCAACTGCTAAATTCTATCCAGCGAGGCATTTGTGCCATACATTGGGCCCTAATTAAAAAGTGGCCAACAAATTAACAATTCAAAAAGTAACTACTTTCAATATAAGATATTTAATTGGAAATATTTAATAAATAACATGCTTCCCATTAGTCCTAGTGGCTAAAGGTTAGCTGCTAAATTAGATCTCTCTGGTGCTTAGGGTTTGGACCATCAAGTTCCAGATTCATCCCAACACAATTCACCAATTTTCGTATACCACATGTATGCCGGGCACTGTGATAACGTTGGGAATAACCTTCTAGCAGTAAACAGATTAATAGAAGCAGATACATAAATAAACACATAATGTCCAATACTGGACAAGTATAAAAGGCTTAGGGAATAGAGCTAAGAGCCAGTGAAAATGCTAACTCATATATTAATTTATTATTTTCTCTTATTTTTTTAAAAAAGGCTTTTTTTGTACACTTTGAACCCCAAATTTGTCCATGCCAAAATTACTACACAATCACTTTGAAAAACTAAATGAGGTTTAAGAACTCTAAATTTTGACATTTACTTTTCTTATAAATATTCTGGGTTTTTTCGTTCTTAACATTTCCAACCCTTTTTCCATGGTTAGTATCTTAACTGATAATCAGCCTCCATCAGCTTCTTTAGAAAAGTTAGTTCTTACAATTGTTTTCATTTGTTGCCAAAGCTAAACCAATGAAATCATGTGTATTCAAAGAGCAGAAAAACAGGCACAGTATCCTGCACAGAGCACACTTTACTATGTGACTATAAACTAGCCACAACTCCATCACGCTGATAAGGTTCACTCATTTCTCTGACACCTTCGCCCGGATTCCACTCACTTTACCATTTACTTAAAGCCAACTTCAAGTCCCTACCTGTTCCTTACACATTCTTTCTCAGCCAAAGGGCAGGAATCGTGTTTTGGTAGGTCTGCATTCCTATGAACCTATGGTAGAGCAAATATTAGACCTTGGGGAGTGACGGGTGCACTATACAGAAAGAGCACTATGCTTTGAGTTGGATCACCTGCTTTCATCTCCTGGCAATCTGCTGATTAGCAGTGTGACACTGGGCAGGCCAGTTAGCTTCTCTAAGCCTGTTTCTTCATCTATATAATAGGAGCCTAACACCCACCTTTAGGGACCACTGAGAATACGGACATGATGAGGTGTACAAAAGTAAACCATTGCAAAATCGCAAGACATATTGCCATCCTGAGAAAGACAAATGAGTTGAGTATTTCATGTATGTCTGTTATGGGAATTAAAAAATGGCCAAAGAATACCATCAATTTCAGAGATACTTATATTTGAAGTTAATAGAACAAGTTGCACTGTTCTGTGAAAAGTTACTGCTCAGTTCCTTAATGTTAAAATGTAAACTCATTCAACGTTAGCAATGTCAGCCCTGTCATATTTTATCATATGATTATTCCTATTTTTAATGAATATTTCAGCTTTAAAACCTAGTTTGCATAATACTACTTTAGGAATAATGTAATTGAAGGACTAGAATCACATAGAAACAACCTGACTATGGGTTATGTCAGATATAAATGTTCTGAAGCCTCAATTAACATAAATAAACACTATAACCCTCATTAAGTAAATGTATCTCAGGAGATAGTACTTTTGTTTATGTAATTGGAATTTAATAATAGCAAACAAAAGAGTATGAATTTGAAGAACAAGCAAGGAAATTTCACATTATATTCTTTAAAGAGTTCTGCAGGCATAGGCGGGGCAACTGAGATGTTAACGTTTCTCTAGAATTAAATGTAAACTCGAAAGAAGAGTGTGTTATATTTGCATAAGAATAAAAAGTTATTCTGAAAGGTCATCTTGTGAGTTCAGGTTTTTATGTGGTGTGTGGCAGAGGCAATGGTCTGAAAATCCACTGGGAGAAACAAATTCATAAATATTAATAAATGGAAGAAGCATCATTATAGATAATAAAATACGAAGCAGCATGCGAGTTTGGATGGTTTTCATTGTCACAATATGTGGTTGATGTTTGGGTAAAGTAATCTATTTATGAACTAGAGGCATGCATATTTATTTGTACAGTTCACATTCTACAAAACTTCATCCTTGAACTTTTCTGAAACTTGAAAAATCACAAGTTCTGAAATCTGTTAATTAAGCAAGGTGGGGTTTTTTTTCTTTTTTATTGCCTATTTTTAATCTGTAAGACTCTCACCATTTCTCACCTAGTTAGGGCATTGATCTCTTTATAGAGACCTGCTTCCTGTCTCAATCCCTCAAAAACTTCCTTCATATTACTGCTTGAAAGATCTTTCTACAGTGCTGCTGTGGTCGTGTTACATCTGTTCAAAACATTATGAAGACACTTCATGATATAAGAATGACATTAAACTATTTTCGTGGTGTTCAATGTCCTTAAGAATCTAGCAGTTACCACATTTCACCTTCATAAATACTATTTTTCAGCAATATCAAAGTATTCGTGAGTCCTTATACATGGGTGCTTTTTCACACGTCCATATCTTTGCACTTGCAATTTCTATATTATTATAATTTAATGGCTATATCTCTTGGAATGCCTTTCTCAGACTTTTGTGGCTTGACAAGTTCTAAACTATTCTCCATGATTCACTTGTCAACTTTGTAAGTCTTTTTGACTCACCAAGGAGATTCAGGGAAGGCAAGTGCATCTTTCTGCCTCAATTTCATTTTGTATACACGTCCCTCGTGCAGTTACACTGCATATTGTTTTAGAATCCTTTGCTTATACATCTTCCCCATTAGTCTGTAGGCCCCCAGAGGACAAAGACTATATTTCTTCATGTCCATACCCTCAATAATTATACACAGTTAGGCACAAAGCACGTATTCAGTGTATATTTGTTGAATAGAAAGATCTCCTTATTTGTGCCCATTGATTAATAACTCATTTCTTGGGATGCCTGGGTGGCTCAGTGGTTGAGCGACTGACTTCAGCTCAGGTGATGATCCCTGGGTCCCACTGGGAGCCTGCTTCTCCCTCTGCCTGTGTCTCTGCCTCTCTCTGTGTGTCTCTCATGATTAAATAAATAAAATGTAAAAAAGTATTACTCATTTCTCCCTTTTAGGCAATGGGCATACATTTTCAGTTAAGCAAGATGATATTGGCTATACTACATTGTACCAAGAGGCAACACTACTGTATTACACACTTACAATTTTGCTAATAGGGTAGATCTCATGTTAATTAAGTGTTCTTATTACAATTTTTAAAAATTCAAGATATTCAAGTAGTTGCCCAAATGACTGGCTAAACCAGCAGTCAGAAAAATTGGTTAGTTAAGAGAAGACAAGCAGTGAGACTTATAGAACTGGAGGTACCTTAGAGGTTACCTGAGCCAACCCTTCTTCTCTCTTACCCCCAGCCTCCTGGATGGCTGGACAAACAGATTAAAACACACACACACACACACACACACACGCGCATGCACACACACTGTATACATTCCAGCACATGTAAAATAAAATCTGCCCAGCACCAGAATCCCTATCTCTTTATAATATACTGTCTTTCAAAGGGTGAAATTCTCCAACAATATGTTTCTCAGATCCTTTCCCTTCTCTCCATTTCTTCTGGGAGCGCATTCTTGAAACCTCCTGCCTCTTAAGAGGTATTTCCCACCCTAACTATCCTAACATTGCATTACATTTGTTCTAGTCGCTTGTAAAGGATAATACTTTGGAAAGAAAGGATCTGGAGACATCATTTCTTCTCTCATTCATCCCTCCCTTCCCAATCCATATATAAAGTATCTTGGGAAAATAAAGATTTGTAGAGCATGGTTGATGTTTTTCCTCCCCTGCTTAAAATTCTTCAATGTCTTCCTCTTTCTTAGAAAATAAAGAATAAAGCCTTTAGCCTAACATTCAAGACCCTCAGTTATTTGATTCTAACTCTTAAAAGTTTTCTATTTCCCTTTGATGTAACCCTTAATCCAATCAAACTCAACTATTCATTCTTCTATGTGTATAACCTAAGCTTTCTTGCCTCAGTCCTTTGTTTCTGCTGGTCCTTCCCTCTTGAACCTCCACCCTGAATATCCACATGTAGTGTCATCAAGGCTTAGCTTGCCAGTGAAATCTTCCCAGAGCCCTACCAAGTAGAAGTCACTCCTATCTCATTCTCTTCTACATTTTATTATAACTCTCTATATATAGTTCATGTCTTCCTAATAGACTGTAAGCTGCCTAGGGGAAAGAAGATGCCTGGTTCCTTGCTTCACTGCCTCCACAGTACCTTGCCCTTAAATATATTTTAAGCTAATAAATCAATGGATATACAGGCATGATTCATCTTCTTAAAATGTGTATTCTTTAAATCTGCCAATGATGATAATTATGCTTTCAGTGTTGGAGAAGAAAACACAATGACTACAGGATGGCTGCTTTTACAATATAACTTCCAATTTTTCAATTATTTTTCTTATATCACAAATGCAGAACTGATTTTATAAGTACTTACACTTGTTCTAGTCACTCGTAAAAGGATAATACTTTGGAAAGAAAGGATCTTGAGACATCATTTCATCTCATTCATCCCTTCCTTCCCAATCCATATATAAAGTATCTCAGAAAAATTAAAACTTACCCTATTTTAAGACTCTTTTAAAATAAATTGCACAGAGTTCCTGGAAATTTATCCCAATGTCTCTTAGCTTTTTCTTTCTTTTTTTTTTTTCTTAGCCCTTTCTGTCACAGTATTCCTCCACAAGAAGTTCAACTCATACTATTATTTCATTTTGTCTCTTGAGAGGCAGTATAGCATAGTGGTTTAGACACAAGGCTCGAAATCAGGTTTTCTGTAAGTCTCTGGGAAAGTTATTAACCATTCTCTGTGTCAGTTTCCTTGTCTATTAAATTTGAACAATAATAGTACTTATTTCGTAGGACTTTGCAAGGATTTGATGAAATCCTATATGTAAAGTATTTAGAACAGTGTCTAAAACCTAGTAAGGGATGTATAAATATTGCTACTAATAATTCTTTTATTTTGCTTTGAATAGAGATGGATAATAGTTTGATCCATAGTCATTCATACATGAGGGTTTTGGAACAAATGAATCTTTCTTCTGGACTGATAATCCCAGCTCCTGTATGCTATGTTTTTTTTTATCAGACTAGTTTTCCAAACTTTTAAAAATTTACTCCTTTGGTCCTTAATATAGGGCAAAGAGTATTTTTAGTATTTTGCTAATACAACCCTCTGAAAGCACCACCTATTTAACACATATCTTTTTAGAGCCATTCATCCATACTAGTCACAATGGGCATTTAACTTTGCATAGGATAGGCAAGAAGCCTGCCTTCATGGGATGTACAAATTCTAACTTGGAGTGGCAAACTCTTTATCACTAACCAAATCACTTACCACTCTTCCGGATTCTTTCTTCCAATAGGTCAGCATGTCCAGCTGGAAGTTTTTTATTGAAAATCTCAGCTGAACGGAGGAACATAGCTTCAACTGCAGACCCTTTCAGCAAAGCAATCTGATCTTCGTGGTCCAAAGTCTGAAATCCTGGATGAAGATGATAATCAAATCAATATCAAAAAATTGTGAATGCCATATAGCAATATTTCATCATCGCTATCATCCCCATTGATAAAGCATTTCCATAAAGTGATTTTATAATTGTTTTAAAATTGGGTAGTCAGGCTGGGTCATTATCTATTGTTCTCTCCCAAACAGAAGCTGACTTTTATTTTTAATGAGTAGGATTTGTCGAACAAGTTGGTTAAAAAAGAATGGCAGATCCACACCAAAAATACATATCATGGCAGAACAGGCTGATGCAGATGAAGCAACCCTCAGAAATTAGAAGAAATCAGATTCTCTTTGAGCCATTATATTAGTCACATCTGATGTCACAGGGTCAACTCTATAGAATGGAAGCATCCACAAACAAGAATAAAAATCTTTACATGTATCCAGACATTACTTGGCTGACTCTTTAGTCAATTTGGAGAATGGGGGCATTTGAAAAAAAAAATCAAAGTCATGTTGAGATATCTGCTTTGAACTCATTGCTGTACCATGCAGGGTAGAAAATATCAGAGATATATGGGAACAAATTGATAACCTAAAGGAATATAACCCCATTTGGAAAATCTAAATTCTTTTCCCTGGCTTATAATCTTGTCCCAGAAGCCTCCCTGACATGATTGCTTCCTCCTCCTTCCCCTCACTCATTGTGCTCTAGCCACACTGACCTCTGGTGCTGCTGTGAACATATAGGCTTGCTTTGCTTCAGGGGTATACTCTTCCCCAGCTATCCCCATGTCTCATTCTCCCATTGTATGCAGGTCTCTGCTTCAAGATGACCTGACTAAAATAATACACCCCAGAACTCACTGGTTCCTACCTCCTTTATTTTTTATTCATACAATTTACCACTACCTGACATAATAAATTTATTTGCATATTTGTCAATTGTCTGCCACCTCTAATAGAGTACAAACTTCTTGAGGGCAGAGACTTTGCCATTTTGTTCACTTTTGTATCCCCAGTGCCTGGCACATAATTGATATCCAAGCATTAAGTGTTGAATAAATGGATAACTGAATACATGGGAAACAAACACAAGCTCCTACGCACATCTACACACACACACACACAACACATGTAAGAATAAACTAATACCATCAGGGTCCAAATGGCTTAGAAAAGTATCAAGTAACAAGAGGAGTTTAGAGAAGAGAGTAATGCTGAGGATTAAGGATCATTCTTAGTGAATCTAAGAGCTCCTTTGAGGGCAGGAGCCATTCCTTGCAGAGTCTCCAGCACCCTGGACAGTGCCTCGCACTGCGTATGTTCCACCAACTGCAGAATGAAATGATTCATCTCTCACAAACACCTTTTCATTATTGATATTCCATCAATAATATCAATAATAAATTATTATTACTATTTATAATAATATTTCCATTATTATTTTTAAGATATTAATTTAACTATATTGTTACCATTATTAAAATTTATTTTTCATGAGTTTTGGATCTTTTCTTTCCTTCTGTATTTTACTTTTTTTCCCTTCTGCTTTCTTCATTTTTTAAAAATTTACTTATTTTTAAGTAATCTCTGCTCCTAATGTGGGGCTTGAACTCACAATGCCAAGGTTAAGAGTCACACGCCGTCTCAAGTGAGCTAGCCAGGTGCTTTTGCTTTACTCATTAAACATATATTAATTGTACTCTTTCCTCCCCTCAGGACCTAGTCTAAGCAACTGGGAATAAAGAGGTATGTTAGTTATTGCCATTGCCTTCAGATAAACTACCTTTTATAAATAAGATTTTTTTTCTTCAATTATTTTGTGGTTCAAGACCAGCAGATCATTTGAACTGAAAAACTCCCTTTTCACAAACAACCAAAAACATCATATTTCTCCCTTTCTTTATTCTTTCTCCCACACGTTTCACTCTTGTACAATCTTGTTTTTGATCAAGATTGCCTTAATTAGCATATAACAAATTAAGTCCTTTCATTGTTAATAAAGAAATGAGAGAATATTAATGTTAAAATGATAATGAGCACTTTCTCCTCACATTTTATGAGTTTTATGTAGGCTTATGTCTATCCATGACACTTTAATAAAATAATAGCATAATGCTGGCCAAAGAAGACAAATTAACCTAATTAAAATCTTACATCAGAAGTTACCTTCTATAATTTAGTATTACATTGTTGTACATGGTATGTATTATACTCTTCTAGATCATGGAATTCTATTGTACTAATATGTTTTTAAAACACTGAAACAACTTAAGTGTATTGGGTTTGATAGGATTGATAATATAGCTGGAAGAATTGGGAAGCTGGGAGATAAGAATCTTGAATTCCAGTTTCTATACTGGAACCATCCAAATGACTATAATAAGCGCCTCTCCCTCAATCCACAAATATAATTGTTCACGAAATCCTATCAGTTTGTGAATCTCTCTTCATTTTGTTTTCTCCTCAGTCTCCCAATAATGCTGTTGTTTTATTTCAAGCCTTCTGCCTTGACCTGCACAGTAGCATCCTAACTGATCCCTCTCCTCCTTGGTCCTTCCTCATTCAAATCCATCTTATAAAAACTAATCAAGTCATATCTGAATAACATAAATCCATCACTTCCCTGCCAAAACAAACAGCAACAACAAAGAACCACCAAAAACTCTCTACTGTACAGGGGATGGGGATTAAATTCTTTAGTTGGGCCCTTATCAGTCTGGTACCAACTACTTTATGTCTAATCAAGGAGCCCACCACATTTTGCTGCAGCCACATTGATTTTTTTCTCTCATCTCTAATAATCCTATTTTTGTTTACGCCTTACAGTTTACATTTTCACAAGCAGATATCTTGACTTGGAAGTTTCCTTCTCTTCCCTACCACCAGGAAAATTGCTTTATCTTTCAGACCCAATTCAAATATAATTTTCTTTGAAATCTTCCTGTCTTTCTCAGATACAATTAGCAACCACTTCTCTGTTCAAACAGCACTTTGTAATTTTTTTATTATAGTCTTTCTTTACTCACTCCCCTTGAAGGTAATAGCTAGGTACTTAGTATAAAATAAGTATCAAGTGTTTATTAAATGAATAAATTGATGAATGACAACTTTGCAAAGTCTCAATTTTTAGTCTATCACTTTAGAAGAATTTTTATAAATGATTTCAAATATCTGGCTTAAACATTTCATGTCTATATTAGTTAGACACATTAAATCAGATGTGAAATAATCTCTACAATAAACAGAATGGACTCTCTCAATGTCACAAGAATATTGCACAGTATAACAGAAAAGTATCTATATGTAAAAATACCTGGCAATGTTTTTGTGAATTCAACGAGAATCTGTACATGACTAGTCGCCATTTCAGTTAAAATGAGAAAATTTTCTTCTGCACTGAATTCTTCTTTTAACTAAATTTTAAGGATAAAAGCAAATGATTAATAAGTAGATAAAGGGATAAATCAACACAAAATCTTTAGACTAAAGAACCTAATGTGGAAAATAAAATTTAAGATCACAGCTCATATTTTTCAGATCTTTGGACAGTTATTACCATCACCTAGATAGAGATGAGACTTCTTATTCTTTGTTTAATCCTTCTAAAAGTTTAAATGTATAACCTATATTCTCAGCTTTAATTATTTCAAAGTAACAAATTAATACATAAATTCTACCTCCAAAGTACCAAAAGCTCCAGAAAATATAACTTTAAACCCATGTATTTTCAGATATTTGTACATACAATTTTATTTGCTATTTCCTGAGGCATCCTCTGTTTGCTGTATGAATCCATAATATAATGCAGAAGATTCTGTTGATCTGGGGTGAGTTCAGTTTTCTCCTACACTGGCAAAAAAATAAAAAGTGTTAGGGAAGATGTTTTTTTTTTTTTTAATTTTTTTATTTATTTATGATAGTCACAGAGAGAGAGAGAGAGAGAGAGGCAGAGACACAGGCAGAGGGAGAAGCAGGCTCCATGCACCGGGAGCCTGACGTGGGATTCGATCCCGGGTCTCCAGGATCGTGCCCTGGGCCAAAGGCAGGCGCTAAACCACTGCGCCACCCAGGGATCCCAGGGAAGATGGTTTTAAGAAATTTTTTGCATATGTGCATTCATCTAGGGTAAACTAATCTCAGAAATTTTTGATAAAATCCCTAAGTATGGCAGGAACTCTGCACTCTGATATAATGTATACTGTAATTGCTTACTCAGAGTCCTTGGGCAAGCCATATTACATTTCACTAAATGTGTCCCCAGTTGTTCATTTTTATATCTGTAAAATAGGGATAACAAAATATCCATTTCATATATTTCTCAGGAATATATGATAGTTTGGATATGAAGCCTACTAAGCCCATTCACAGAGAAGTTCAGTGAAAGTTCAAGGTTGAATCACTAAGGAAAAGTTCATACACTTAAAGGCATTCATATAGAGCAGGAGTTGACCAACTATGGCCCATAAACCAAATCTACCTGGTTTTGTGACTCTATTGGAACACAAGCACACTCACTTGTTTATGTGTTATTTATGCTGCTTCTGCACTAAAATGGCAGAGTTGAGTAGTTGTCATAGAGACTTTGTGGCCAAAGCCTAAAATATCTCTTTACAGAAGAAAGTGTTTGCCTAGCCCCGCAGTAGAATCATCAATCTGGACAATTCAAACCCTGAACACTTTTTCCCTTACTAGCATCCGTTGAAGAGTGTGGATATTTGTGTCAACCCTTTGCTTCCTTATACCAAAGTGTTATTGATGAAGTACTATGGCAAGATAAGACTTTGATATGAAATTATTTTTTTCTGAAATGAATGCAAAATATTATACTTAGAAAACTAAATGTGGATGAAGTTTTCCTTGTTAGTAGTACAATAAATATTAAGAAGAGTGGGACTTAAACAATCATGGATTTTTGTTTTCTTAACTAATGGCAAATTAAAGTTCTTCCATATATCCTGTGGATTATCATAATGTGTCTAATCATCCAAATGCTGTTCTTCTATTATGTCTCAAGTTGTTCAAAGGATTTCTTGCATAATGTGTGAGCTCAATGGGAAAGACTTTTCTCTATTGTTCCACAGATATATAACCACCCAATTTTACCCATTGATAGGAACTAATCCACAAATCTCTACTGAGTCCACATCCTTTCAATTTTATGCTTCCTTTCTCAGTGACAGAGAAAAGAAAATGGTCATCAAAAATCCACTTGAAAAATCCATTTTCTACACTGAACCATGTCTACTGGCAACCTCTTGGTAGTAGGAGTGGAATGGAGCCAGGAAGACAGAGTATTCACTTTTTTACATTATTACATTGCTATTATTTGAATTTCTACACCAAAGCAGATATTACTTTCTTGATTAAAAAGAAGAAACCCACTTAATGCACAACTGAAATGAAATTCTGCTTAGAGCTGTGGCTCTAATGTTAAATAAAACCTCCCAGCCAGATCACTATATGCCTAGAAGCTCAGCTGCTGTGGGCTTTAGCAGACACCATCACATGTTATTACCCTGCATGACTTGGTTGTCGAGGTCACTTGTCGCAAATCCCGACCTTCGCTGTCTTCATTAATGGTCTGATCTGCATGCTGCTTCACGTTTTTTCTTAGTCGTTTAGATTTACACTGAATTTCAGTTAACAAGCCTGAAAAAATAAAACACAAAGATCTCACCACAGAGTCCTATTGGGCGTGTGGTCCTGAGGCAGCTGACGGACGTGTAGTCAGCTCACATCTATGCAATTTGGCACAAAGCTAATTCTAGCCCTTTTGAATTTTGAGACGTGGCCCTGAACCAGAAATGTATCCTTCTATGAATCTCAGTTTCTTCATTTATAAAACAGGAAAAATATCTACCTCAAAGAGTTTCATGTAGATTAATTGGATTTTTTAAAAATATATTTTATGTAAACAATTTGTAATACCAAAGCATTGTACAAATGTAAGGTATTCAGTCAATAAAAAAGTGAATGACACGCTCCCTATTCCTGGCCTAGGAGATCCTGAAAGTTTGTGTTTCACAATGTAACATTAATATTATTTCTCATCCATGTTTACATAACTGTATCATAAAAAGTGTATTCAATTTCACATTAAACATACATAAGTAAACACATGCTGAGCAAAAAACCCGTCAACATCATTTAGGGAAAATTTTAAATCTCTTTAATTTTTAGACTATAAATTATTAGAGCATCATTAGAGATGAAAATCACTCAAAGGGACTTTGAAATTTCCTTTTGAATAATAATATAATAGCACCATTTAGTTTATACTTAAACAGAGCCATAAAAACCAATGCAGAACAATCTTCCATATTCCCATTTAATGTCCTTATTTTTCAATGCCAACGAAACTAAGTTTCAACAATGTCTTTGTCCAGGGAATTTATTTTGTGAGATCAGATGAAAGCTCTGCATCTGTTACTGGACAAGTTTGCATCAATAATAGTATAGACTCTTAGAGGCAGAATCATGAAAAATGTTCTCAGTACTTCTGTCGGAACAAGTTCATATTTAAGTGATGAGCAACATGAACCAAAGTATCAAAGCGTTTCCATTGCAGGATTGGATTCCAGCAATGGTCTCTACTGCAGTCTCTTGTTTCATATGCCAAGAGGCGATAGTGATCATCTACTATAAAACTTTCATCCACCCAGGACTGGATTATTTACACTGACCTTTTTTCCCCCTCCTGCACACATTATTTCTCTGGGTCCATCCCAGTCACCTGTACAGTTTGGGAACAATAGTCTTGGAGTCACCTTCCAAAGGCTTTTCTTCCATGTGACATTCCCTCCCTGAATGTTATCATCCCCTTGGTGACATTTGTTTGTCATTTGTGTTTTGAGGAGGAATAGGACATATCTCAAAATCTGAATGGTCTGTAGAATTTGCAGAATGAAAAATTAGTATGTTATATACTAGCATGCATTCCAAATTGATGAAGATTATGGTTTTTCACAAAACCAGCAGTTAATACAGTGTCTCTTTATCAGATCAAAGGGCCAAATTATATTAAAATTCACAGTAGTTAATTTCCTGTGTAAACCTATACAAATTGGTTCAACGCTGCACTAAGAGAAGAAGGACTTCTAATAAAATGACTTGGTTTAAAACTCTATTTAGACAATTCAGAGGCAGTTAGACCTTCTAAAACCTTCTTAATCTTTCCCACAACTGTGAATTATTATGCTAATTAAACAATAAGAAAGATATTAAATCAAAGTTGGAGAAAATTTTTAGGCTGTCGTCATTCAGCTTATTAAAACATGTTATTTTCACCGTAGATTAAAGCCGCTTCCCTCCACATGTGATTCCTTGCAACAATGAATAACATAAAGCTGCTTCGCTCAGGTGAATAAAATGCTCTTTAGCTGACACTTTGGACCATTTCGGTGGTTCACGACCCTTTTCAAGAACCTCGATGGCTTAGTAAATCCCTTCTTAATACGTGAAGTACCCTTCTAATCATACGAGTTACCTGCCGTCTGCCTCCTTAAGAGATTTTTAGTGGAATTTAATTGTTTGATGTGAATACCTGTATACATACATTCAGCCAACATTCCCATCTCTTTGCATTTTCTTAGGCGACACTCTTGGCACTTTCGCCGCATGTACATATCCATCACACAGTTGCCCCCGTTTTTACACTTGTACACAGCATTTTTGGTGATGCTTCTCCTGAAGAAACCTGTGGAAGAAACACAGAAAGGAGTAAAAGGGCTCCTAACAATTCCAAATCAGAAAAGCCCATTAGGATTAAGGATGCGGAAGCATCTTCTCAAGAACCCCTGGGAGAGACCCCAGGCATCCCTGAGTGTGCAGCTGACAAAGGTAATTTCGACCTCCCTGTGTCATCCAGAAGGCTGCAGTTTTGACTTTCTCTCTCAAAGATAAAGACATGTTTGAATTATAACCTCTCTTAGGATAAAATCTCACTTTGTTGGGGTTTTTTTGGGGGGGAGGAGGTCCTTTTTAAAGATTTATTTATCTCAAAGAGAGAAAAGGGAGAGGGGCAGAGGGAGAAGGAGAAAATCTCAAGCAGAGGCCCTGCTGAGCTCAGAGCCAGATGTGGGGCTCATGTCAGGTCACCAACTGAGCCAAAATCAAGGATCCGGCACTTAACAGACTGCACCACCCAGGCCCCCTGCAACTTGTGTTTTAAGAAAGGAGAGTTACTTTCCCTTGCTTTTCATTGGGAGAGGACTTCGTGCCGGTGAGCTCCAGGTACCAGTGGTACAAAAGCGAGTAAGGAGTGTCTGTCCTTCCAGAGTTCACAGCCTGGTTGAGGGCAAAGCCACGCAAACAACCAAACAAGTGAAATTAAATGTTCCTGGGCTGTGCCAGGTAGAGGAGGCAGGGAGAACGGTCAGCTCTGGGTGAAGAGATCAGACCTGGAAGTGTTGAGCTAAGCCTTGCAAAAGGAGTTGCCATTTACCGGGAAGACTGGGAGAGGTCACGCTGAAGGTTTCAATTCGGGACCAGCGGGACCAGCGGGGCCGGCCCAGCGTGCTAATACACCTGCCAACCTTGATTTATTTTTTTATTTTTTTTAAATATTTTTTTTAATTTTTATTTATTTATGATAGTCACAGAGAGAGAAAGAGAGGCAGAGACACAGGCAGAGAGAAGCAGGCTCCGTGCACTGGGAGCCCGACGTGGGAATCTGGGAATCGATCCTGGGTCTCCAGGATCGCGCCCTAGGCCAAAGGCAGGCGCCAAACCGCTGCGCCAACCAGGGATCCCCCAACCTTGATTTAAAGGCAAACACCTCCCCTGAGAAGATGTGGCCACAACTGCAGCCTGCGACAGGTAAGCTGCAGCCAAGACGAAAACACAACTGCCTTCCTTTGTCTTTTCCTCCATTTGCCACTTCTGCTCTCTCTCCCCTACCTGGCTGTCATTTCTGACTTTTCCAGAGTCGAGGTGAGGAGATGACATGGGGAATAAGGACAGGAGTGTGGGAGGCAAGGAGAAGAAGCAACTGGGAAGTGCTGACTTGCCGATACTGTTAGAAGAGAGCTTGTTCCCAGCACATTTCTGAAATTGGCTCCTTCTCTCTTGAGTTAGTTTCCTTGGAGGATGCCCACCACTGGGGTATGTTCCTTTGCAATTCCTCCACGAGGGCAAATGCATCCCTATTCTAGCCCACAACTTGGACTCCTTTCTTCTGCATCTAGGAATTTGGCAATATGCCACCATCCTCCCTACTCTGTAGTCCTTCCACATGGCCTTCTTGTCAGGAGCTTAAGATAACCCCGTGCCAGCTTTCTCTGGTCTAGCAAATTGTGAGGAGCAGAAATCTCTCCCACTTACCCATAACACAGCCATCATACTTCTTGCCCTTTCAGCTTCTCAGGGGAAAGTCAGATGCCTGTGTCCCTCAGCTGTAGAGGATACATATCAATCTCCTCAAGTGATCCTGTTTTTTGTGGGGTTTTTTTTAAAAGATTTTATTTATTTATTTGCGAGAGGCAGAGATAGTGACAGAGAGCACAAGCAGGGAGGAGAGGAAGAAGCAGGCTCCCCACTGAGCAGGGAGCTGGATACAGGGCTCCATCCCAGGACCTGAGCTGAAGGGAGATGCTTAACTAACTGAGCCACCCAGGTGCCCTTCAAGTGATCCTGTTACAGACCCTTTTGTTCCACACAGAGCAGCAGGGCCTCCTTAGTGTATAGATTACACCTTGGCAATGGAGGGGACCTGTTTTCCTAATCCTCACAAAAGTACCATACCTTCAGTGGTGGCCCCCAGAGCAGATACCTGCATCTCACAACCCCAACCCCTGCAATGGAGATACAGGATTTATAGCACACTAGTCACATGCTCCAAAGTCTTTAAACACTACTCTAGAATGTCCAACTCCTGTCCACTTCATACCCTCAAAGTAGGTCAGGTTTTAACTATTTCTTAACTACCCACTGAAAGATGGGCTCACTTTGGATGTAGCAACTAGTGTCTTCATGAATGCTGAAATTGAGACTCTGAAAGTCTACTTTAACAGCCTATTGGAATAATAGTTAGTATTTATTAAGCACTCACTAGTTGTTGTTCTAACCACTTCACCTCCATTTAGTTATTTAACCTTCAAACAACTTTATCATGAAGATAATATCGTATGTCCCCATATTACAGACATGGAAGAGAGGCACAGAGAGATTAAGCATCTTGGCCATGATTATATGGTTCATAAGTAGATTAGTAGGATTCAAAACTAGGCAGTGATGTGACAAAGCCCACACTCCTAACCACAATACCATAATTACCTCCTTTGGGTCCTAAGAGGATAGAATACTAATATTAAGTACCTACCATTTTTGTTCTCTGACTTATGAGACACCCAGATAAACAAAACATTCCTTGTCCTCAGAGCTTCCAACTTAGAAGACAAAGAAGTAAATTTACAGCCCAATATACGGTAGAGTGATAGGATAGCCAATTAAGTAATAAATTATTGGAATGTAGATGAAAAAGTGATCATTTCAGGGTCACCCTATATGCTTGTGAATATTATGCCACATTTGGGGAGGTGATTCCATCACAGACATAGAGATTTGCACATTTGTTATGATAATTTTTCTAGCAGAAGGCAATAAAAATTGTTCCAGTAAAATAAGTATAACATGACAATGTCCTAATAGCTAGAAATTTAGAGTCTTGAGGAAAAGGCATTGTATGGCCTAGGAATGGCCCTGATTAATCTGAGTAGGGGAAATTGGAGAGGACATCATGAAGGAAGTAGAATTTGAGCTAGGCATTAGAGACTAAGTAGAGCTTTAAAACATGGACTGTGAGGGAGGAAAGATATTCTGGGAAATGAGAGAGTTATGCATATGCCAAGGAAGGGTGGATGATCTATTTTGGTGGGAGAGTAGCATATAGAGAGAATTAGGGGAAGGTGGGCAAGGTATGTAATGGGACAGAATATGATAAATGCCTTTCAACATGAGGCAAAAGCAGTTGAGTTTTTACCACTGTTGAGTGGTAAAAACTAGAAAGAGAGAAGCCCATTAGAAGGTTTTGGCAGAGAGGGTGTGACCTAAACTGCCTCTTGGGAAGAATCCTTGATGCAAAGTGAAAAATGTGGAACAGCGGAGAGGTGATTGGTGCCTGCACTGGATGATGAGAACAGGGAAGAGGAGACAGGGGACCTCAGGATTTGGTAACAAACTCAACATAAAACCAGAGGCTAAAGAAAAAGTTAGAGATAGCAAGGTTTAGAAAGTCATAGACTTGCCTGTGAATCTGTCAGCTGGTGTAACTTTCAGTAGGAAAGATCTTACCATTTTCCTAAATGTCAAATCCAACCACACAAAGTCTAAAAAAAGACTTTGTGCTTCAGATCAACATTGATACTGGGAGTGCAAATACCAAAGCATGCATTTTAAAAGAGTCCCTAGGCAAAAAAAGGAAGGCTGGAAGGAAGAATAACGAAGGAGAGAAGAAAGAAAAAAGGAAGGAAGGAGGGAGGGAGGGAGGGAAGAAGGAAGGAAGGAAGGGGAGGGACAGAGGGAGGGAGGAAGGAAATGTTTTTCCTCATTCCTTAGTCAACCTGAGTCAATCTTCCCATGAATATTCAGCCCCTCCCCCAGGAATGATTCCATTTAAAAACCATTGTAGTTACTGGTAGCTTACTAGTTAACAGAATTAAACCTCCTTATTCCAAGATGAATCAAAGAAACAGTACTAGGACAATTCTGCAGAGTTGGGTTGTTTTTTTTGTTTTTTTTTTTAACTCTGGTATTAACTGAGAAAGAAATCATTATCATCTCAATAGCTGAATTAATTACCTTTCACTCTGAGGTGGCAACACAATATTATCATTACATCACTTAAACCTGGGGACTTATACAGTACTTATACTGATGCAAATCCATCCATACACATACTTCTGCCTCTATCTTGTGCATATTCAACAATGCCCACAAACTCCATTTGGAAATGAAAGGGAAGGAAATTCACTGAGGAACAGAGACTCCCTGGTAATGAAAGGTAAGTAGACAGAGCTGGCATCGCCATCTGAAGAAGGTGTAGCACCAGGGGAACTCCTGCGGGGGAGGAGAATGTCTGTAGGAGAGTAGAATGGGTCCCTCAGGTGTACAGAATATTGCCTATTTCTCTGTTTCTCTGCTGGTTTATACAGACAAAACTCACATACATACCCTACTCCCAACTCATATAGACATATGTGTGTGTGCACACACATGCAGAGACGCAAGCACACACGCATGTGCACACATCAGACACCACTGGTGATCCATTACTTTAAAATCAATGAAATCTTGGTTGTTTAAAACTTTCAAGGTCTCAGGGTGCCTGGGTGGCTCCGTGGGTTAAGCGTCCAACTCCTGACTTCATTTCAGGTCATGATCTTAGGATCCTGAAATCAAGCCCTGTGTCTGGCTCTGTGCTCAGCAGGGAGTCTGCTTGAGATTCTCTCCCTCTCCTTCTGCCCCTCCACTACTTGCTTGCTCTTTCTCCCTAATCAATCTTTAAAAAAAAAAAAAAAAAAAAAAAACTTTCAGGTTCTCCATACTTCTTAAACAGCAACAAATGCACAAAGCCATCTTTATATCCAATACAGACTAAATATAGCCTTTAGGTCCGTCTCAGCACGTTGTCAAATAAAAAGGATTCAGCCACCCACTTGGGTAGAACATAACTTATATCAGGCACTGTTCTAAACACTTTGCATATGGTGACTCATTTAATATTCATAACAATCCTATGAAGTTGATTCTGTTATTATATCCCTCTTACAGCTAAGGAGACAGGATACACAGAGAAGAAGCATTTTGCTCAAGGTCCTACAGATAATAAATAGTGGAGCTTGGATTTGAACCCCAACAGGCTCAGTTCCAAACTCGATGCTCTTGACCCGTACGTTAGGCTGTCCTTCTAGAAAGGAGCTTACATTGCTAAAAATGGTCTTTAGACATTAATCTTTTTAGAACTTGGTAATAGACTCCTGATCACCTAGCAGGAGCAGTGTCAGACTGTTATTTTCGAAAAAGCAAACCTCAATCCTCTGAGATAAAGTTGATGAAAATTATATTTTAAGTTTTTATTTTAATTGGAGTTAATATACAGGGTTATGTTAGTTTCAGGTATACAATACAATGATTCAACACTTCCATACAACACCCGGTGCTCACTGCATTAAGTGCCCTCCTTCATCACCATCACCTATCTCACCCATCTCCCCATCCACTTCTCCTCTGATAACCATCAGTCTGTTTTCTATAATTATGAGTCTGTTTCTTGGTTTCTCTATCGATCTAGATATCTACCTATCTCTTTTCTCTTTGATCATTTATTTTGTTTCTTAAACCCCACATATGAGTGAAATCCTATGGTATTTGCTTTCTCTGACTTATTTCACTTAGCATTATACTCTCTAGCTCCATACATGTCATGCAAATGGTAAGATCTCATTCTTTTTATAGCTGAATATTCCACTGTATATGTACACCACATCTTCTTTTTCCAGTCATCTATCAGTGGACACTTGGGCTGCTTCCATACCTTCACTATTGTAAATAATGCCGCTGTACACATACGGGTGCGTGTATCCCTTTGAATTAGTGTTTTTGTAGTCTTTGGGTAAATACCCTGTAGTGTGGTTACTGAATCATATAGTAGTTCTATTTTCAACTTTTTAAGGAAATTTCATGCTGTTTTCCTACCCTACTGCCCTACTTTGCATTCCCACCAATGGCTGTCCTACTTTGCATTCCCACCAATACTGCAAGAGGGTTCTGTTTTCTTCACATCTTCACCCACACCAGTTATTTCTTGTGATGAAAATTATGATTGACTATTTAGTACCTGCTAATAATTAATTTTGAGTTTTTCCTTTAATCTATTGGAAAGCCACAGATAGTCAAACAAATTTAACCTGACTTTTCCAACACTTGCTTTTACCAACTACAATCCCTATTGATTTTTTTCTTAAATACATTTTAAAAGGACTTACTTAAATAAAATAAAATAAAAATAAAAGGACTGACTTTGAATAATTTTAGGAAGCTGCCTAACATCCTTTTAAAAAGTAGACAAATCTACAAACAGTAGTCAAAGGGCTATACACTTTAAAGGCTATACCCTTAGTAGTCAAAGAGCTATACCCTTTCTAACTTTAGAAGTCAAACTTCTCTACCCCCTTCTGTCAAAAATACCACAAAATAAATGTTCATGGAAATTGCATAGTCTCTAGGAGTTAGAATACAACTCCCTCAGTGTAACAAAAATGTTGATGAATCTCTGAAAACCAGGACACAAAGTAAATTTATTAAAAAAAAAAAAAACTTGCCCAAGACAGTTGCAGAAGAATGCAGGATTAGGAGCAATGGAGGAAACTCCAAGTTCAGATACAAGATGCTGATGGCCTACAAACTCTCAGAGGGAGCATGGTGCTAAGCCAGGAGTTTGCAAACTACAGCATCCAGGACAAATTCCACCCCCTGCCTATTTCTGTATGACTTTTAGATTTTTAGTGAGTGAAAAAAAGTCAAAAAGAAAATTATTTTGTGGTATGTGAAAGTTGTACAGGACATTCAAATTTTAGCATCCATAAATAAAGTTTTACTAGAACATCGCCAAGTTCATTCACATGCATGCCTGCTTTCACACTACAGTGACAGTCAAATAGTTGTGACAGAGACCTTAATACCTACAAAGCCTAAAATATTAACTATCTTATCTGGCCCTTAACAAAAAGTTTGCCCTCCATCTAATCCATGGATTGCAGTAGTATTTGCATGCTATCTCAAGCAAGGAATATAAACCAGAGTGGGAGGTGGACCTCCAGGGAGAATGGGGAGTCCCCATGCCTGGAAGATAAAGACCCTAACATTCTATCCAACCACACATCTTGTCCGTCCTCCAGATTGCTAAAAGCAGGCTGTATAAACACAAACAGTAGCCTTACAGGAGCAAACAGGAAATCTCAGAGGCCATTAAATGAAACCACTCTCCTTTCTGAAGTCATATGAGAATTGCCTTTGTGGGAGTTTGCCTGGGAGGCAACTCAGTCTATTCCTACTTTCTCACCTTCACTTATTAATAGAAGGTACAGGGTCAAAGTATAAGGCATTGCAAGGTAAGCTCCCACAAAGGCAATTCTGAAATTATATATTTTAATCCTCATGTGTATCACAATTAGAAATGAAAATACTTAGATGCTTCATTATTTTTAAAAGTGATATGACTAGTGGTTGTCATTTCTATGTGTGAAAGGGGCTGACAACCCTACTTTCTTATTAAGAAGATAGTCTCTTTACACACAAATGAGTGTTGTTCAATAATTTAGAGTTGTGACTGCTTTTAGAAAGCATGTTGGTCAAAAAAAAAGAAAGAAAGAAAGAAAGAAAGAAAGAAAGAAAGAAAGAAAGAAAGCAAGCAAGCAAGCATGTTGGTGGAGAACAAACACCAAGAAACCATTTCGTCAAACAACCAATGGTTTTGGATTCACCATCACCTAGATCGTGTTTGTTTTTCTCTTCATTCATGTGTTTTTTTTTTCCTAAATGCAAAACCAACTTTTAAAACATTCATTTTCCTTGCATATGCCTTTGGAAAGTGCTATCTTTGGAAAGTCATTGACAGCAGGTTACAAGGAAAGACAACACAGAGAAAAAGTATAGCTCAGGAATCCTGAGGATCTGACTACCAATTCTACTCCATTCTTTCACAGCTGTGAGACCTGGACAAGTTTCTGAGTGTTGGTATCTTTATTTCCAAAAATGAGATGACAATACCATCTCCTGGAGCCATTATAAGGATTAATGAAATAAACAGTCTACGGTGGGAACTGCCCAGCCCATAACACAGAGTCATGACCTTCCTCAAATGTTTGAGTCCATTAATTATTTTTTCAATAATTTCGGCAATGTTAATATGAAAGGATAATTTCTTGAGTAATTCATGCATGCTTTGTTCTTTCTCCTATTGTTTTTTGGTGTGTTTTTTTCCTTTTCTTCTTTTCTTCCCTCCTCCTCCCTTTTATTTGGGGGGGGGGGGTTCTTTCCCATCCCAAGAGGGTAGCCATTTTTCTATGTTCACTTGATAAAACAAAAGCTAAAGCTGTCCATCTCTAAGAAAAGATAAATCTTGCATAGAGCTTTTGTTTTCTACTGCTTATTGAAAGGGTTATACTGGATCATCTCAAATACAATGGAGGTGGGGGTCAATACTTTTAGATTGGGAAAATGAGGGGAGGGGTAATAATGCTCTGCGTGAGCTTGATTTTGCATGTCTTTTTTTTTTTTTTTGTAATTTTTTTTTTATTGGAGTTCGATTTGCCAACATACAGCATATCGCCCAGGGCTCATCCCGTCAAGTGCCCGCCTCAGTGCTCATCACCCAGTCCCTCCATTCCCCCTGCCCACCTCCCTTTCCACTACTCCTTGTTCATTTCCCAGAGTTAGGAGTCTCTCATGTTCTGTCTCCCTCTCTGATATTTCCCACTCATTTTCAGACTCCCAGATAGGCAAATTCCCAGGAGCTGGAGGCTTAAGCAAACTGGAGGGTTTTTTTCAGTCATTACTTTCATATTTACATATTGCTTATATATTTAGTTCAAATACCTTTTCTTGTTTAAATATAATTTTATGTCTTAGGTGTGTCTTGCATCATTGCTATATATTTATGTGAAATTTCAATTTTTATCCACTGGAAATCATCCTTTCATTACTTGATTTTTCTGTATGTTCTTTTTGATACTATTTCATTATTTTTACATTTTGTAATCTTTAACTTTTTTGTTTCACTGTTTTTTCTTTTTGTCTATTTTAGCTCAGTTCTACAAACTTCCCCTGCTTTGCTTTACAATGGTGAGTAAGAGAGCTGGAATTTTGTCTGTTTTGTACACTGCTGCATCTCCCATGCTTAGAATAATGCCTGGCATATGGTTGGTACTTAATAATAGTTGCTGAATAAAGAACAGAATTAATGAATTCAAACTCTCAGGAGCTAGAAGCTTACTTAATTAGTTAATAGGAAGAGAGATAGTTTTGAAGACCGTGTATGATCAAAGTTTGGGAGGCTAGATGAGCAGAAGGGTAACAAAAATAAAATAATGAGAATTTACCAACAAAGCAGCAATTACTAATGATCACTGAGCATTTAAGTGTGCCAGGTATAGAACAGGACATTTCAAAAACAATCTCTCATTTTTTTCTTCACAATTCAATGATAATAGTAATAATAATGGACATTTATTGAGGGTTCACCATAGGCAAGGCATATGTTAATTGGTTTATACATATGATCTTGTTTAATTTTCCCACTGACCCCTAGGTACCTACTTCAAAGAGTGGTCCTGAAGATTAAACAAACTAATTCAGGTAAAACCCCAGATAAAGCTTGCACATAATAATTATTTGATATATCTTATCTCCCAGCTGCATCACCATTATCCTCATCTCAGCCTCAACCTTCTTCTCCTCATCTCCTCCTTCTCCTCATCTTTATTAATTATCCTCATTTATTAGGAGAAAAGTCTAAAGCCCAGACACACTGAGTTAACTAGGAACAGCTGGGAAGAAAATCAGCAGTGGGGGGAAGGGGATGTTGAAATCTGGGTTGTCTGCTGTCAGAATCTGATTCCTCCTGTGAATTTTATAACACTTATCACAAAAGGTGTCCAGGGGGCACCTGGGTGGCTCAGCAGTTGAGTGTCTGCCTTTGGCTCAGGTCATGATCCCCAGGTCCTGGGATCGAGTCCTGCACCAGGCTCTCTGCATGGAGCCTGCTTCTCCCTCTGCCTCTGTCTCTACCTCTCTCTCTGTGTATCTCTCATGAATAAATGGATAAAATCTTAAAAAAAAAAAAAAACTACTTCCAATGCAGTGACATAGTTTAAGCCCTACCCCCTTGCATCCCACTCTAAAATAATTTGACCCACAGAGATCAGTAGGTTCATTATCAGATTTTATAAAATCAGACCTCAAAATCAAATCGGATTTCAGGAAGTTCATGTGTGAGTCAGGGCACCTACCTCAGCCCTGACCCATTGGAAACACTCCACATCTATTTTACACACCAGAACAGTTGCAATAACTATGGAGTCTTTTCTAGAATGTCAGGACTAAGAATATGTTCAAAAGGACAACAGGTCACCCATTTACTCACAAAACTTCTTTTACGAATTCTACCTTTCTCTAGCTGATAAGTGAAGACTCTCCCAGCCTAGAGATGGATGTGACTGACGTTGACCTATTTGGAAATGTAGCCGTTTGAAATTTCCAGTCAGATGCAGATCAGCTTTGTTCAGCTGACACTTCAAGTGTGAATCAAAATTCATCCAAACATTAGCAAAATTTCATAAGCCCTGCTGATCACAGGGGGGCGGGGAGAGGGGAGAAAGCTCTTGATTTAATCTAGTGCTGAGCAAACGGTGGGCATTGTCACTGTGCTATGCTTATGCTCTTACAATTATTACTTTTAAAAACGTATTGAAATTTCTCTCGTGGATGCCATAAATGTCGACAATAAAGCCTTCATTATTAAGGTTAAAATATTTCTAATAGAAACAGATATGAGACCAATGAAATCAGAATGTTTAACTATGGTCTTTGTTTTGTTTTTAAGCTTTTAAGCATTTTCTCAGGTGTGTGTAGGTGTATGTGTGTGTGTGTGTAAGCATCACAAGCATCACTGACAGATCTCCTGGGAAGCCAGAAGCAAGAGAGCTGCCAGGATCTTTACACATAATATTAAGTTAACCCTACAAAGACCTTGTGGAACAGATATTACCCTTTGTTTGCAGCTTGGAGGCTCAGAGAAGCAACATCTATAAGCTGAGGATTGGCTGGCTGGATGTCCACAGCTCCTGCTTCGATTCTAGTGTGCACTCTCTACCGTAAAGGCAGCAGAATTGAACACAATCTTTCTCAGACTCCCTTGCAACTAAGACTATGGAGATGATGTAAGCTATGTCGGACAGATGCCCTTGCAAGACTGTCGTCTCTGCTGGCAAGCAGGATTGTGGAATTGTGTGGGGGCAACATCTTGGCTTCCAGTTGCTAGCTTCGAGGGCGTTGAAAGGCAAAACATAGGGCATTTATCACGTATGTGTACAGATTTTCCCGGCAAGCCGTAGCTCTGGAAGAGGCAGCTTCCAGATGCCTAGATGGCAGCTATGGTGGTCTTTCTGGAGCCAACATTTCCGAGTTAGCTTCCCATTTCCCCATTTCCATGACCGTAGCAACTTCTCTGACAGGCCAGTTTCGCAGTGTGACACTGAGCATCCTCTCGGAGACCTGGCACAGAACCTGCTCCTCTGCCTTTCCAACTTCTCCCATATTAATTCCTACTGCTTGAAATTTTGGTTTCTGTTTTATTTCACTGAACTCTGACTGATATTATTAAGGACCATGCTTATTCAGCCAAGGCTTATGGTCTAGATTCAATGCATGCCTGTGAAACTCCCAAGTCCACACACTTCCTTTGATAGAAAGCTATGGAATAAGATTCATTTTGTATCTGGTGAGCACAGATACTGAAGGGGTGTGGAGTCAGGGACCAAGGTGGCCGAGCTGTTAGGCCTTCCTGGTGTGGGGTACTCTGGTCCTTTCCTTTGTACTGTACCCTGTGCTGTAACCTCCTCCCTAGTCACAAAGCCAGGATAGTATTCATCTGTTTCCTCAAAAGAATATATACAATGGACAAAGGAGCTTGTTATTGGCTTTTTGTCACCAAAGCCTAAGCCTCAAGATCTCAGAGACTAAATTTCCCCTGAGTTGGGAAAGGTAGGACAATAAAGAGGAAGTGAAGAGAGCCAAGACATGTGAAGTGCATGAGAAGGCCCTGAGCTCCGTCCCTCTCACCTTTGTGCCGGGACTGATCCTAGGATGTGTGTGTTGAAAGATGATAAAAACCCCACGTCATTCGGGAATCCTAGAACAGAAAAATCCTTGTGCACCTTCCTGGAGACAGCCTGGAGAGGCACCTGGTGTTGCCCAGGCTCAGGGCAGCACAGGAGCAGGAGTGAGTAAAATAATCCCGAATTGAAGAAAAAATATGGTTTCCACTAGGGCTTGAAATTGAATTCAATCCAGTTATACAAAATGAGTTTACATTTCTGGTATCCATGCTGAGTGCTATAGTCTCTTACTACACAGTTTCCAGCTAGTTCTCACACTCACCCTCCAGTCATTGGACTAGAAAATCAGTCATCAAACTATAGCTATAGGCCTATGGGCCAAATTCAGCCTACTGCCTGGTTGGGGGTTTTTTGTTTTGTTTTTAAATTTCCTTGCCTATTTTTGTAGGTTAAATAAAACCACAGCTATGCCTCTTCTTCTTCTTTTTTTTTTTTTTTAAGGATTTTATTTATTTATTCATGAGAGACACAGAGAGAGAGGCAGAGACACAGGCAGAGGGAGAAGCAGGCTCCATGCAGGAAGCCCGACATGGGACTCAATCCCAGGTCTCCAGGATCAAGCCCTGGGCTGAAGGTGGTGCTAAACCGCTGAGCCACCCAGGCCGCCTGCCTCTTCTTTAGGTGGGTGTGTTTGCAGAGTTGAGTAATTGCAACAGAGACGACTATGGTGCAAAGCCTAAAATATTTACTCTCTTTTTACAGAAAAAACAAAAAAACAAAAAACCAAAAAAACCAAAACACACACACACAGACACACACACACACACACACACACACACAAAACATTGCCAACCCGATGTAGGACACAGGCCCTTCCTGACTCCATCTCATCTCTTCCCCACCCTCTGGTCCTTTTGCTCCCACCCTGGGGGCAAAGTCCCAAATCAGAATCAACCAAAGAGTTCTGCCTTTTTCTGCTCTTAAAAACTCTATCTTTATCCAGATCCAGCTTTTCCTTCCTAACCTGCCCCACCCCCCCAACCCACGTCCAAGGATGGGGTTGTCTCTTGACCACGTTTCTGGATCCTTGTGTCCTATGACCCTGTGCTTTCCTGGTACCCTCCCATCTCTGGCTTCCTTCTATATCCTTTAGGGGCTATTCTTCCCCTGCCTGCTGTTAAAGTCAGTGCTTTCTGGGGTTGTCCTCGGCACACTGGTTTCACCCCAGTCACCCTGGATGCCCCAGATTCTTCTCAGGAGGACCAGGTTTCACCAAGTATCCACCTATAAGGAGGTGAACTGGCCTACATTATGGACTTTAGGGGCTTATTCCTTGATCGAAACAATACAACACTTCGGCCGTTGATTTAGTCAATAGAATAGTAGTCTTGAGCAAATAGCTCCAAGAGTAGAATGATCACTCAGTAGGCAAGGATTAAAAGACATGGTAGCCTAGTGGTTGACACCAGACGCTCTAGAGTTAGATCCATAAGCTATAGATTCGAAGCTTCCCTGCTCTAATCCATGGAAGCCTTGAGTAAGTTTACCAACCACCTGTGCTACACTTTCTTCATCTATACAGTGGAAATGAAGTATTAGAACTAACAAGTTTACCATTTAGGTGTAATAAATACCTTGCATAATAAAGTCTTATTCTCCTTGATCTCAGTTTTAAAAGAGATGAGTTCAACAGTTTCTCTTTCTTTTAAAAAATAACAGGGTGCCTGGGTGCCTCATATGGTTGGGTACCCAATTCTTGATTTCAGCTCAGGTTGTGATCTCGGGGTTGGGGGATTGAGCCCCATGTCAGGCTCTGTGCTGGGCATGGCACTTACTTAGGTTCTTTCTCTCTCTCTCCCTCTCTCTCTGCCCTTCCGTTGAGCTCGCTCTCTCTCTCTCTCTCTCTCTCTCTCTCTCGAAAACAAAACCAAAAAACAACCCCCACCCCGCCACCACCACAATCCATATATTTCTTTTAACCATGTGTGGGGTTGTAAACAGGAAATAGTTCACTTATATTCATTTATGCATAAGCTAAATGCACTAAAAGACTTTTCCTGAAGATGTATAACAGCTCAGAGTGGAGGAAGAGAAAATGGGAAGTTACCTGGGAAAAGGGAAGAATCCAGTCTAAAGGATTTCAACAACCAATAGAGTAAAACCTCAAGGAGAAAATGGCCAACTAGAGATGCTTACCTTTGCACCCCTCACAGGTCAGTGCATTATAATGGTATCCAGATGCTCTATCTCCACAAACAACACATAATTCATCTCCTTTTATTCTCCCTGCTGATGCACCCATTCGGGCCTTTTTTGTTACAGGGATCTCTGCTACCTCAATCTCTCCCTGGTAGACAGTCTCAGCTGGCATCCGCCTGAGTTCATATATCCCAGAAGAATACCACTCCTCAGGATGCTGGGGGTAGAAACCCAGGTTGGAATAATAGGATGATGACGAAATCTGTGGTTGAACTTGCGGAAATTGAACATTGTTGTATTGGGAGTATGGTTCCACATCTAGATTCTGTCCCCGAGGTCCTGCTGCTTGTTCTGTTAGGACACCTGAGCAAGAGTAACAAAATTAGAATTAATGTCTAAGACCAAAATTTAACTATATTAAAAAAAAACACTGTGAAAGGATTTAATGAATACAGATTCAGAAAACTATCTGCAACATAAAAGACAGATCAAAGACTCATTGTTAATAGGTAAAGAGCACTGGCAAACCAATAAGAAAAATTCAACAACCCCATGGAAAAAAGGATAAAGGATATGAATGGACAGTTTTTAGAAATACAAAGTGTTTTATAAATGTACAAAAACTGAATTTAAACTAATCAACAACTATCAACAACTAAATTTAAAATTAAACTGCAATATAAAATATAACCATATTCATCCTCAAATGAGTAAAGATTAAAATTGCTTGATAAGTGTAGCCGGGGTGGCTCAGCGGTTTAGCACCTGCCTTCAGCCCAGGGCATGATCCTGGAAACCCAGGATTGAGTCTCACATCGGGCTCCCTGCATGGAGCCTGCTTCTCCCTCTGCCTGTGTCTCTGCCTCTCTCTCTGTGTCTCTCATGAAGAAATGAATAAAATCTTTTTAAAAATAATAAAATAGTGATAATAATTATTATTCCTACTGCTATTATTACGAAATGAGTCTTTTATCTATAAAACCTATAGGTATTGGAAAACTATAAGGTTCTGAAAATGCTTCTATTTCCAAGAGACACAAACCATGGCTGTTTCAGAAATAGAAATATTTAAATCATGCAAAATACTAAAAAATTTAATAAACATAAATAAGATATAGGAGAGTACACAAATGTGTCTGATTCTTCAAGCACAGTCAGGCAACCCCAGACTGACATTCCAAGTCCACCTCTAATGAACAGTGGACTTCAGGCACATGACTGAAACTACTGATGAACCTGTTTTTCAAGGCAGCCAGCTTGGGATGAAAATATCTATAGTGAGGGATATGCTGAGGATTGAACGAGGTAATACAGATTCACAGTCCCTCATCTAAAACCCTTGGGGTCACATGTGCTTTGGGATTCAGAATTGTGTGTTTTAGGAGAGCATACAGTGCTGTTTCTCCCAGCATGGCCCAGGACAGAGCTCTGAATACAATGCAGCAGCCTTTCCCACGATGAGAGGTCCAGATATTCATACTAAGTAGAATAAATAAAGGTCATCAGTATCCTCAAATCCATTCAGGTCAGCTTTTGCCGCCAGAGAAATTTGTGTCAAACTTTGGATAAAACATTCAGGTTTTAGAGCTTTTGGAATTTAGAATTGTCAGTTAGGGACTGTGGATCTATGTATCTACACACACAGATACTACACGCATAGATACTACTACTCTTTGCAGTGCCCCAGACCTGGTGGTGGTTTGGGTTGGTATTATTGCTACTACTACTATCAGGAAAGTCTCAGAGATGCCATCTTAGCACCAGGCACTTGACTAGTTTCAACTTTTTCACAAATTCCTATGAGATGGGTAACATGGTCATCCTCACTTACAAATGGGTAGCCTGAGGCACAGAGAATTTAGGCAACTTTCCTCTTACCTACCTAAATAGCTGAGATGTGACAGTCGGACATCAAAGCCACGTGCTGAACCACTCCTCTAGGACAATTTCAGATGTGTGATACCTTAAAGCATGATGATGAATGGTTTTCTCTTCCTCCCCCTGTACTTCCATGCCTCTGCTTGCAGGTAAGCCGCAACCAGGTGTACAAGACTCTCCGTGATCCTACCTTTTCTTTTCCGGCCATTTCTCATGTTTGACTTCTCTAAACCTTGAATGTGCATTGCTGCCTCCAGACATAGGACCTCCCTTCCCTGTCCCCAGCTGCTTCCTGAGCTAGAACCTTCTGCAGCACAGCCATTCATTCACAGAACTTCATCTCACTCTTCTCCACTTACCTATCTCCAAATATCCTTTTTGAGTATAGCTTCTCTTAGGAAGTTTTCCCTGACTTTAGGACTTTAGGTCCCTGGGCATCATGAATCTAGTTACATGGTACTTACCTACCCTGCCTGGGCTTCCCTTGTTCACCTGGAAAGAAAAGACATCATGCTGGGTGCTCTTATAGTTGTTCTTTGTATCTGAAATCTCCATAAGTATAAGACTAATTGTCTATGGGATGAGAATTCCAGGCTCTTCCACAAGGGTGAAGTGGAATATATGCCTATCAAAAGTTTGTTGAAAAGAATGCTTTCTGCCTTGATTCAGAAAAAGATTGTTGAACCACAAAGTATACACCATCTGGGCAAAAATTAACCTCCTATCTTTCATGCCTGACTTCTCCATATAAAACCAGTGTTGAGTCGGTATATCTGACAGACAAAAAGTTCTGCAACAGTCCTTTGTCTTATAAACACAAAATGGAAGAATATGAAAATATGATATTATTACAGCAAAAAGAAGAGATAAAACATAAGTAAAATCCTGATCTATTTCATAACCAAATATGACTAAAATTTGTGGAGTGAATAGGCTTGAAAAGAATGGAAAAGCATTAAAAACATTTGTTTTACTTACTCTTCTTGCTAGATTTTTAGCCTCCCTGTCAATGACCTGTTCCCACACCCAGCCCCAGAATCTCTCTGCCTACAGATCCAGCAAAGTGAAGCAACTTGCCTGAGGCCAAACAATTAATGACAGAATCTGGAGTTTTACAAAATCCAGGGAAATGTGTAATTTTTTTCTCCTCAAGTGACAATTCCAAGACCTCAAAGCATTGTTTCAATAAAACTAGACTTCCTGTTATCAATAAGACACAAGGCAGTCCCAACTGCAGTCAGATCATGGTCACAAGAGCGTGTCGGTCTTTGGAATTATTTCAATCAAAATGGAAAGCTTTCACAAAGACATTGATATTACGTGAAGACAATAAAACATGGTAAGAATATGAGAACAGCACATGTTATTAAATGATGCTTCTATCCTCAAAGCACATCTACCTCTAGTATTTCAGTGTCCCTGCCAAATCTCCACAGTATGGGGCAACTTATAATAATAATTTTTTAAAAACCCAGCATGGTCAACACCACCCAAAACAGAGGATCAGAACAACTTCCATCATGAACTGACTGTGAGACTTTGAACAACTGCCTAACATGTTTCTGTTTTAATTTCTTCTCTAAAAATGGGAACTATTAACAGCCCAGGCTTGCTACCTTCTAAGGTAGTTGTGAGTATAAAATAGTTGAGAAGTTCTCTCTTCTTGAGAAGTTGAATGCCATAATAAGGCATGTTTGTTTCTTAAAGAACCTCGCAAGATCCTGATTTTAATAGTTAACTGATAGTTAATGCGTAATTATTGAGACTTAGTCTGTTTTGATAACCTAAGTTACCGGATGCTTCTTTCATTTATGAATATATAGTGAACACTTGCTCTTTACCAGACACTGTGGTAGACTCTGAGGATTCGATAGTGAACAGGACAGATAGAATAGAGATACAAAAGGCCCCGGTCCTTATGCACATACATGCGTGCGTGTGTGTCCATGTGCGTGCTTGCGCCTGTAGAGATGTCAAGGGCTGGGACAAAAACAAGCAAACAAATAACAGAACCTTTTGATAGAGCATCAGATGTGGAAGGGGCGGAGGTAAGTCAACTTTATTTATTTTTTTATTTTTGGTAAGTCAACTTTAAAGTATGCTTTCTAAAAACGGTAAATTTGGGCACCTGGGTGGCTCAGTCGGTTAAGCATGTACCTACGGCTCAGATCATGATCCCAGGGTCCTGGAATCGAGCCCCACATGAGGGTCCCCATGCAGCAAGGAGTCTGCTTCTCCCTTTGCCTCTCCATGCATTCTGTCTCTTGCAAATAAATAAAATCTTTCTAAAAAAATTAAAAGGTAAGTTTATTTCTACTTTAATACAATTTAAAGCCAATATATACATATATTGGCATATATATATATATATATATATATATATATATATATAAATTTCGATTTATCAGTGCTTTTCTGGAACCAGTCTATCAAGGATAAGGGAATTTAAATTCCCTTATTATAGGGAATGCTCCCTGAGAGTTTAGGAAGAGCTTTTTTTTTTTAAGATTTATTTATTTATTTTAGAGAGAGTGTGTGAGCATGTGTGAGTGGAGGAGGAGCACAGGAAGAGAGGGGGATGAGAGAGAGAGAGAGAGAGAGAGTCTCAAGCTGACTCCCAGCTGAGTGCAAAGCCCAACACAGGGCTCAGTCATATGGTCCTAATATCGTGACCTGAGCAGAAACCAAGAGTCGGACTTTTAACCAATGAGCCATCCAAGCACCCATTGGAAGAGCTTTTAAAAGGGAACACAGGGGATCCCTGGGTGGCTCAGCGGTTTTGCGCCTGCCTTTGGCCCAGGGCGCGATCCTGGAGTCCCGGGATCGAGTCCCGTGCCGGGCTCCGGCATGGAGCCTGCTTCTCCCTCTCCTCTGCCTGTGTCTCTGCCTCTCTCTCTCTCTGTGTCTATCATAAATAAATAAAAATAAAAAAATAAATTTAAAAAAAATAAAAGAGAACACATGAACGGACACCTGGGGAGTCTGAAACCTGCAAAGGAAAGCAAAATGCTTCTCAGTGGAGAGTCTCTAGCATGCAATAGTTTCTGTAAAAGGGTGCCAGCTAAGGGAACTTCCCGAGGTGATGGAAATGTTCTATGTAGCCAATATGGTAGCCACGAACCATGTAAGAACATCTGATATGTGGCTAGTGATCTTGAGAAACTGAGTCTTAAGTTTTATGCAATTTTAAATAATTAAAATTAAAAACTATGCAGCCACATGTGGCTAGTGACTACCATACTAGAGAGTACAGCTCCAAGGAGTCTGTGATCAGAATCCCTGTGTACCCAGATAGGAGAACCAGGTTCAGGTAGTAATGAAGGCACTTTCTCATGATCTCACAGTTTGTTTCCAATGAGCCTGGTAATGGTTCACATTATATCCAATTTTTTTTTAACCCCTGGCACAATGCTGACCATAGTAAATGTTTCATGAATGGAAAAACTGCCTTCTCTGCCTTCCTTTATTTCCCAATCCATGGTTACTTAACTAGTTGATATAGCTTCATTTATAAGCTACTTGCCATTCCTGGCCTTTGTGATGTTGGTGACTTTCTCTGGCTTGCCAGTGGATCACCTCCTTTGTGAGGCCTTGGTTAATCTCCCCAAGGATTAATCTTACCTACTCTCTGTCCACACTTCCACTGTAGCACACTGAAGCATGTACAATCATTTGATTTGTTTACAGGCTTGCTTTCCACGCTAACCTTGAAGTAGTACAACTGGTTACAAGGACCCTACTGCATAGACAAATCTAGATTCAATTCCCCTGCAACTTGCTAGATGCACAAACTTGGCAAAGACATTAAGCTTCTCTTCCTTCCTCTATAATGTGGAATAATATAGTACCTGGGTGAGAGGTCATACTACAGATAAGCTAAGACAGAGAATGTAAACTGCATAGTGCTGAACCCAGCATAAACATTCAATACAATTTCTTTAATACTGTTGTGGTTAGTCTGTGAACTTTTGGGGGAATATATTAGATTCTATCTCCCCCCCACTTTTTTTTCATTCTTGGCACTGTACACGAAGCCTGACACAGTGTGCTTAATAAATGTCTGTGAAATGCAAATAGTGGAAAAACTTGCTTCTCCCACCTTCCAACTAATTTCCTAAATACAGTGTTAGTCACTTTCAAACATTATATTTAAATAATAAAACAGTATGCTACTAAATCTATGACCAAAAATATGTTCAAGCTTTTTTGCAATGGGTTTGCCACCAGAACACAGGTGTCATGAAAACCACTGCTAAACCTAAACCAAAATGGGAAAGGAAAAGACTCACATCAACATCGTCGTCATTGTACACGTAGATTCGGGCAAGTCTACCACTACGGGCCATCTGATCTACAAACGTGGTGGGATCGACAAAAGAACTATTGAAAATTTTGAGAAGGAGGCTGCTGAGATGGGAAAAGGCTCCTTCAAGTATGCCTGGGTCTTGGATAAACTGAAAGCTGAATGTGAACGTGCTATCACCATTGATATCTCCCTGTGGAAATTCGAGACCAGCAAGTATTATGTGACCATCATTGATGCCCCAGGACACAGAGACTTTATCAAAAACATGATTACAGGCACATCTCAGGCTGACTGTGCTGTCCTGATTGTTGCTGCTGGTGTTGGTGAATTTGAAGCAGGTATCTCCAAGAATGGGCAGACCCGTGAGCATGCCCTTCTGGCTTACACACTGGGTGTAAAACAACTAATTGTTGGTGTTAACAAAATGGATTCCACTGAACCACCCTACAGCCAGAAGAGATACGAAGAAATCGTTAAGGAAGTCAGCACCTACATTAAGAAAATTGGCTACAACCCCGACACAGTAGCATTTGTGCCAATTTCTGGTTGGAATGGTGACAACATGCTGGAGCCAAGTGCTAACATGCCTTGGTTCAAGGGATGGAAAGTCACCCGTAAAGATGGGAATGCCAGAGGAACCACGCTGCTTGAAGCCCTGGATTGCATTCTGCCACCAACTCGTCCAGCTGATAAGCCCTTGTGTCTGCCTCTCCAAGACGTCTACAAAATTGGTGGTATTGGTACTGTACCAGTGGGTCGAGTAGAGACTGGTGTTCTTAAGCCTGGCATGGTGGTCACCTTTGCTCCAGTCAATGTTACAACTGAAGTAAAGTCTGTTGAAATGCACCATGAAGCTTTGAGTGAGGCTCTTCCTGGGGACAATGTGAGCTTCAATGTCAAGAATGTATCTGTCAAAGATGTTCATCATGGCAACGTGGCTGGTGACAGAAAAAATGACCCACCAATGGAAGCAGCTGGCATCACAGCTCAGGTGATTATCCTGAACCATCCAGGCCAAATCAGTGCTGGATATGCACCTGTGCTGGATTGTCACACAGCTCACATTGCTTGCAAGTTTGCTGAGCTGAAGGAAAAGATAGATCGTCATTCTGGAAAGAAGCTGGAAGATGGTCCCAAGTTCTTGAAATCTGGGGATGCTGTCATTGTTGATATGGTTCCTGGCAAACCTATGTGTGTTGAGAGGTTCTCTGACTATCCTCCTCTGGGCCGTTTTGCTGTTCGTGACATGAGACAGACGGTTGCTGTGGGTGTCATCAAAGCAATGGACAAGAAGGCAGCTGGAGCTGGCAAAGTCACCAAGTCTGCCCAGAAAGCTCAGAAGGCTAAATGAATATTATCCCCAATACCTGCCACCCCAGTCTTAATCAGTGGTGGAAGAACGGTCTCAGAACTGTTTGTGTCAATTGGCCATTTAAGTTTAATAGTAAAAGACTGGTTAATGATAACAATGCATCATAAAACCTTCAGAAGGAAAGGAGAATGTTTTGTGGACCATTTGTTTTTGTTTGTTTGTGCGTGTGTGGCAGTTTTAAGTTATTAGTTTTTAAAATCAGTACTTTTGGGATCCCTGGGTGGCGCAGCGGTTTGGCGCCTGCCTTTGGCCCAGGGCGCGATCCTGGAGACCCAGGATCGAATCCCACATCGGGCTCCCGGTGCATGGAGCCTGCTTCTCCCTCTGCCTGTGTCTCTGCCTCTCTCTCTCTCTCTCTCTCTGTGTGACTATCATAAATAAATAAAAATTAAAAAAAATAATAATAAAATCAGTACTTTTTAATGGAAACAACTTGACCAAAAATCTGTCACAGAATTTTGAGACCCATTAAAACAAAAGTTTAATGAGAAAAAAAATATGTTCAATATTATAATTATTGTAAAAATGATTTGAGTTACCCTTTTGGCTGAAAATTTAAAAGGTAAGATTATCTTTTGAGAAAAATATTAAATATACAATATTACATTATATGGTCTTTGTTTTCATTATAATCTATGTTTTACTTCAGAAAGAAGAAATAGCCTGAGCCTAAAGCTGAACTTTTTACTCATCTGATTCCCCACAGATTTGGGAGAAATCTTCTATGACACTAGTTTGGTAAATCAGTGTTTCTCAATCTCGTTTTATTTTTTTCACCACAACACATAGCTTGATATATAGCTTATATCATGACCTCCATATACATTTAAACATCTGTAGAAGTAATTGAAACAGAATTTCCATGAAATAACACATATTCTTACTTCTTGAAGTGAACTCTGACATTTCTATTTACTCTCCTCCTATTCTATTCTATTCTATTCTATTCTATTCTATTCTATTCTATTCTATTCTGTTTTTAAGGGTGATCATAAGCCATACATAGACTTTATGACCCACTGGGATCTGAGACATGCCATTTTTAAAACACTGCACTACATAATGTACTTCAAAGTGTTTTTTCAAGTGTCTACAGGCATCAATGTTAGAATTTCCTAGTGTTGAACTCAAAAAATCTTGCTAACCTTATATAATATTCAATGAAGAGTTTTAGGGAAAACATACTTAACATTTTATCTCAATGAGATCCTCACCTGTTCAAACTCTCAAAAATCACCCACCCCAACTTCTCACCCAGTCTTCTGATTCTGAGACATCTTTGACAGAGATCTGCTGCTAACATCTCGAACAAAAAGTCCCCCCACTCCCTCAACCCAGTTGCAAAAGTTCGGCCAAGAGCACCTGTGAACAGTGTCTTACCTTTAGCAGGCTTCATGCTCATCATTTCCATGACAAATTCTGATGTGTGCCTATGGCAAGGACAACTTTGATTTGGATTTTCTAACCCCTGAAACTGCATTACCATTCTTAGTTTATTCACAGCAACTGAAAATGAGACCAGGTAAGAAGCAACAGAGGCCAGAGGTTGTGTGGTTTACTGATTAACTTCATTACAGAGCAGAATATTTGTAAATGTTTATGAGAAAAGTCCTCCATGCCAAGTTGCCTAGTAAGCTGGAAACTAGTCTCTCAGCTAAACATTTTTGGGGAGCACTTTCCAGTTTTAGAATTTAACATGTAGAGTAGGCTTCTGTTCAGTGGCTCTAAAAGTGAATTTAGGGTCAAGTACCATGCTCTATGTCTTGACATTTGTTCCTATCAAAAGGCTACAGAATAATACAATTTTGTAATGGCAGAAAGCATTAAAGCCTAATGCTTAACAGCACAAGGCCAACTAATCTGGGTTTATTTCCACTGTTATTTAGTGGAATTGGGTCCACTCCTCCCCAAATTGGTATGTTGAAGTTCTAACCCCCAGATATCAGCATGTGACAGTATTTGAAGAGAGGGTTTTTATAGAGGAAATTAAGTTAAAATAAGGTCATGAGGATGGTCCCTCATCCCATAATACTGGTGTCCTTATACAAATGGAAAATGTAGACACTGAGATAGACGTACAGAGAAGACACTATGAAAAGACACAGGGAAGAGACAGTCATCCAGAAGCCAAGGAGAGGGCCAGGAATAGACCTTTCCCTCACAGTCCTCAGGAGGAATCAATCCTGCTAACAGGATTTGATTTTGGACTTCCTTGGTACTCACTAGCTCTACAGATTTGGACAAATGGACAAATTCCTGAACCATCTTCTGCCTCCATTACCTCATCTGTAAAATGGGGCTGATAACCATATAACCTCATAGAGTTAACTCATGAGCATTAAATGAGATAATTTGTATAAAATGCTTAGCACAGTGGGTGGCTACCCATCATAATTACACTGATGTTATGATTATTTGGCTTTTGACTCCAGTTGTAGGGTGACTTGCTTACTGAGTAGGAGTAATTTCTGCAGCAGAACCTGCTGACTATAGATAGCAAGCTTGTAACTGTTGGTTACTTTTTGGAAGATAAAACTTTAGAATAGGATCCAGCAGGCCCAGGGTTAAGCTCACACTTCATGCAACCAGACGCCCTGTATAACCTTAGGCCAGTCTCTCAGCTTCTGTGGGCCTCATTTGTCTACATCACAGATGGTAAAACATAGATAATAATTCCTGCCCTACTTCCTTCATAGACTTGTTGTGAAGATAAAAACACAATAAACATGAAAGCAGTTTGAAAGGCAAATGTATATAAGTGCAGTAATCATGGCCAAGACATTTCTACAGCCTTCACACATTTACAAAGTGGTTCCACATGCATGAAATCATTTGATCCTACTTGTATCCTCTGAGGAGGTATTATTTATGATGCCCTCTATCTTCTACCATATTTTATAGACTCTTACAAGGCAACTCAGTGACGCTAAGTGATTTGTCTAAAGCCATGGAGTTAGCAAGGGATTAAGTTAGGACTTTAACCCAGGTCTTCTGACTCAAACCCCGTGGTTGAAACATAAAGGCATACTTGCCCTCATTGCCAAGAAAAAGGAAAAGAGTGATAGTTCATGGTTATGTTTCCACTTGGATTGCCAAATCAAGATTTACCATTTGCAAAGCTGTTCTCAATCCTTAGTCTACTTCTGACCTCATTCTCTTCTCCTCACAGCCCAAGAGTTATCCTTGCCTGGATGGGAGAGCTACCCCTAGAGGATATACACCAGGATAAACTATCTCTGAATTTTCTGTTTTAAGAATTCTCAGGGCTTGGGTAGGGCTTTGCACTCAGCATAGAGTCTGCTTGAGATTCTCTTTCTCCCTCTCCTTCCACCCCTCCCCTCCCCCAAACTCTCACACATTCTCTCTCTAAAATAAATAAATAAATCTTTAAAAAAAATAATTCTCTACTGACTTTTTCAAGTCAAACAAATGGGCCTTTTGTCCTCAGAAACTGCTATACTAACAAGGAAATTAGTGTACAAGTGAGCTGATCCAGGAAACAATTGTTGCTGAGTGAAATTCACATAGGATGTTTTCATAAGACTGATTGGAATACTTTCATAAGACTGATCTGTTTCTCTCTCAGTGATGTCCAACTGCTTTGTGCTATTTTTTTTTTCTAAAACTACATTTTCTTTTGATAAGGCATGGATAGTTTGGAAAAGGCATGCAGTGAGATGAAGATTTGTAGAGAAGTAGCCAGTTGGTGGGCCATTCAGGGCCTCACAGGCTAAGAAACAGATCTCAAGGGCATTCAGAATAACCAAGCTGAGAAAGGGAAAATCAGGTTACAAATCTGTACATCTACAGAAATTTTAAAAATTGTGAGCATGGTAAAAGCTACTATTTCCTTTTTAAAAAGATTTATTTATCTATTTATTTGTGAAGGAGAGAGAAAACATGAGCAGGGGTAAGGGCAGAGGAAGAAGGAGACTCCCTGCTGAGCAGGGAGCTGGATACAGGGCTGGATCCCAGGACCCTGAGATCATGACCTGAGCTGAAGGGAGATGCTTAGACTGAGCCACTTAGGCACCCCAGAGTTACTATTTCTTGAGTGCTTTCTACATGTCAGATACTATGCTTCAGTACATTTTTCATTTTTTAGCAGACTTCCTACATTCAGGTCCATCTCTGTCATTTACTGGTATGTGGTCTTAGGCAAATTCCTTAACTTTATGCAAGTGACTTACTTTATTTAATCAAGTTCTCAGAAGAATACCTGGCACATCATAAGTGGTCTGCAATTATTTGCCATTGATACTAATTATAACAACATAATCAAAAATAAAAACGTGGATTCCACAGCTATTGTTAGCAATGCTATCACACCAAGATGAGATAGAACATGTCTCATTCCTTAGGGCATCCAGACATTTATTTCCATACTGCTGGTTTTTGTTGCCTCCGTGAAGATTCCTTGCATTCAACAATGTTAAGATAAATAGAACTTCCTTCCCTTAGTGAGTAGAGTGGTATTTATCACTTTAGCAAATAGTGACACCACACTGCAAACTCCAGATTAATTACATGGTGTGAAACCAGGTTTACAGAACATTTTCCCACACAGCCCTTCAAATCTCCCAACAAGCCGTGATGTGTCATAATTACCCCTGTTCACAGGGGACAAAACTAAACTTCAGAATATCTCCATTGCCTCGAAGACTATTTTCTTTCAATTTCATTGCTTATTTCCATTCACATTCAGGGAACTTTTCCTAATATCACTAAGCTAGGACAACTAGGACTCATTGCACTGAGAACAATCGATATGGGAGCCTAAGATGGTACCTTCTCTTGCTCATTCTGTCCTGTTGTTAGAATACTTTCCTATTAGTCTGAAATTCTGTAATTTTTTTTTTCAGTTCTTAAAGCACAATTTGCCAGAAGAATACATCAGTTATATTGAATCTCCTAACCCATTCATCATGCCAAACTGCGGGAAGCTGTGGACTTTGCCATTATTACCTTTTATTATACACTAATTGCATAAAGACCCTGCCTTCTTCACTCATAAGATTGAAGCCTTTCTCAATTCACTAAATTAATCTTTGACCACGTTTCCTGGCTTGCAGGATGTCCCAAAAGAAAAGAGACTTCTCTCTTTTGGGTCACTGCATCCCTCCATGCCAAGGCCTGCATGTGGATTGAGTTACCAATGAGCTGGATTCCCATCTGGATTTGTCAGGGACATTGTAGCAGCAGAATAAATTAAAGAACCTCACGAGGTCATTCCAGCCTCACCTCTACAATTCCTCCTGTCTGGGCTTCTCTCCTTCTTTTCTACAAGGACCAGCCTAGGAAAACAGAGCAAATCTGCACTATCCTCTGCCTCAAATTCTTAGCCTTCCCTTGAATATTTAAACTGATTTGGAGGAAAAAATCACTTTTAAACCGTATGGCAGACCCCTCTCTGGTAGCAGTGTCACATCCTTCAGGCCACCCCTCATTTCAGCCACAGACACAGCAAATAATCACACGTAAGCTCAGACTCGCCTTGTATTCAGTTTGTCAGTTCCAGAGCATGCCACACATCCTTTTGTTTTCTGCCCAACACCACAGGAGAGAGACCACATGGCCTGACTCCACCAGGAGTGATAAAAGCACAGTGCAGAAGTGCCAGGGAGCTCCAGAAGTTCTCCCTCAACCTGTTAGTGACTGCCCCAGTCCCTGGTCCCTCAGAAGACAATTCTCTGTGCTACTCCTGGGAGAGTCCAGTTCCCCTGTCCACAGCAGTGACCCTCATAACTTATCTTATGCTGGTTTTCCTCTTTCCCTCTCTCCTGACCCCGGTCTTTTGCTTCCATAACCCACAACCACCTCTCACATAAACTGTGTGCATACAAGTCCTTGCATCTGGCTCTTCTCCTTCAGGGTAACCATTTCTACATGTGGAGTTGCTTCCCTTTCACCTTAAGCAAAGCCTTCAGAGAGTGAGGGTCCATAACCATGTGTGGAAGATGCTGAAAGGTCATCACTGTCTCTGGTGCCCATTATTGAGTGCTCATCAGTATTTGCTGAATAATTGTCATACCACCTTCTCAATGTCCTAATGTAGGGATTTCATTATGGTCCATGCAGTTACCTGCAGGGTGGAGGACCATACCCAAAGCCACCTTGAAAGTCATACCATGTGCCAGATGAATACCAGTGAGTCCCAGTCACCACTTTCTGGCACAACTGTAGCAATTTGTGGGCCAAATGTTAAAACTAGAGAGTGGTTCTAGAATTCTTGGTCTAATAATCTTTTACTCATGCTGGTTAATGGGAATGCAAGGTCCAGAGCCAGTTCTCTAGACTCTTTCAACTGCCATAAATAAAAATGAAAAGACAAGGCCCTTCTGAGTCCATTCCAGACTTTGAGCTTTTTCATTTCCTATTCCCTCCACCTAGAATGTTCTCCTTGACTTCTTGCCTTTCAGTCTCAAGCCCAGTTGTCAAATCCTCAGCGGCCCTCCCTGACACACCAGTTAGAGCAGCCCCATCTTTCCAGTTACTATAACACCCTGTCTTATTGTTTCATAGCTCTTACCTCTACCTGATGTTTTTTTGTCTATTTATTTATTTGTTTTTTTGTGTGTGTGAGTCTATCCTCCACTAGGATCTTGCCTTTATTATTCTCTGCTTTATTTCAATGCCCAGTATATAGTTGGTACTCAATATTTGGGTCAAAGAAATGATTGCTATTCATAGGCTATACCGTAAACTTCACTTCTCTTTGTTGTAAGAACATGATAGCTGTTACTCATTATATGGACCACTGGAAAAGAATCCCACTCTCCAGCTAGTTGAGCCCATGGGTTAACACTTCTGAGTCTCTGGCACATCTCGAGATCAGGAGTGGTGAGTTTGGCATTGTGAGTTACTCATCCATTGGTCATAGTGTTTTCCTTGGTGCCCTGCATCCTAAGCTCAGGGTGAGAAGTCCAACGAATCCATCAGGGTCATCAGGACACAAATGAAGATGGGGAGGAGGAATAAGGAAATGAACATGTAAGCCTTCATCCACCCCTTTGGTGTACCTTTAGCTCAGGTTTGTTGAGTAGAGTGAGACCAAGGCCCCAGGAGGAAAGAGATGTGATAAAAATGCATAGAGCTGGCTCTAGAACTTAATGCAGAAAAGGAAAAAGTATCCCAATGCCCATGCCAGATATTAGTCTACCAGGAGAAAAGACTACATGAAGATTTGAGGACACTGCTCTAGCCAGGAATAACAGCTGTACTTGCAACTCATGCAGCTTATACTCTCAGAAATCTTAAGTGGCAGTGTTAGAAAACAAGATGGGAATGTGGTCTAGCAAAGGAGAGCTGAAGGAAGAGCAATACCAAAAGCATGAGTCACTGTGGCTTCCCTAAGCAATCACTCCCAGATGTTTCTAACTTGACAGCACTCCCACCACTCTTTCTCTACCTGCTCACATTTTTTTTTTAACCTCATGGCTGGTGAGGTCAGCCTTCAAGCTAACATGCTTGCTTGCAATCATAAAATTACAATGAGATGAAAAAACAATCTTACATGGAATTTTCCCTGTAATTCCATGGAATTTTCCTTAGTCTGTGATAAGCACTTACAGTTCTAATTATCCTGTGAATTCTGATTAGTGGACAAAATTATGAAGATGTCTCTGCACTGAGTATCTTAAGGACTAATAGAAGGGTGGACCAGAAGCAAATGGTTAGGTAGCTGGACATGGAGGCAGGGCCTGTTGGCCTTGAAGGCATGCATAGAATGAAAAAAAGCCAAATGGAAGAAATAAGATGCAGCAAGTATGTTTGAGAACTGGCATTTCATAAATAATTACTACTGCCTTTGGTAGCTCTGGGAGTTGCTGATAAATATCTCTTTTTTCCCCTAAACCTCTTTCTCCTTCTCTTTTATTATTTATTACTTGATTCTTATTTATCAAGTGCAATGGGTTAATAAAATATGGTCACTGCCCTTAAGTGCTCTTATACTGCACAGGGCAGGTAGATATGCAAATAGGTAATACAAATAATGACCTCTTTTTGGAAATAACCCACAAAACCATTACACACTAAGATGCTAATGACTAGTAGGTAATGGCATCAGCTATTAATTAATCTCTTTCAAAGGTGTCTATAACCAAATAAGGGATCACGTGCCTTCAAACATTGAATTCTGAGGAATTATAAATGCTTGCTTTGCATTTCACTATCATAGTCTACCACTGTCCAGGCATTAACGTAGAGTGGAAAACTGGGAGTATGCAAGCCTCCCAGAAGGGAATTATTTTTATGAGTGGCAGAAGGCTTCCCTGCCCCATCTCAAATACTGCTGCTGTTGAGTCTGTGCTGATGTTCCCAATTGAGACTCTTTATAATGAAAAGTTTTTTCATAAATGTATAAAGTGAAGCAATATATCATTTTATGGTTTCATCTAGTTACAGATCTACTGAAAACAACTGAGAACAGTTTGTTCTCAATCCAATTTAAGTGACTAATCATGACACTGTGCTATATATCCCCCAGCATGAGATGAATAGTGGAAAGGAAACCATAATCTAAGTAACCTCAGCCTTTTATAGGTATAATATTAAACCATAAGAAGCATGATTTCATACTTTAGTACATGCTATAATAATATCAGAATTAGCCTGGAACAGGAATCCGTTTCTACTCCCAGGTCTGTTAATTATCTAGCCTCGTGGCCTTGGACAAGTCACAAAGCTCTCAGTCTTGCTGTCCTCATCTATAAAAAAGAAGACCATTAGGTTCAATAAATCCAAGGTCTGATCTACCTCTAACCCTGCATAGTAGCTAATGTTTATTGAGTACTTAGAAGGAACAAAAACATTTGCCAGGTTCTGTTGGATCCATCATCTAGGCCTTTTTTTCTCTCTTGTATTTCCAAGTTGCACTTTGTTTTTACTTATATTCAAATAAACTCAATGACTTACCAAATAAGTTGTCAGAAAGAGAAAATTCTTCGGTGACAGGTAAGTGGGAGTGTTCGATGAGATTCATTTTTGATCCCATCCAAATTGTCCTACTTGAGAATGCCCTTTCGCTATGGTAGTCTTCAAAAAAACTCTGAAAGACAAATAAGTAGTTTGAGGAAGGGCAGTGTAGTTAATTGGCAGTGTAGATAGTTCATTAAGAGAGGGAGGAAGGGAGTAGCATATACACAAAAAAGCAATTAGATCCCTTTGTAGACATTTTGCCATAGTCTTTCTGTACATATCTATTTTCAATATTTACCACTTTTACATCTCATTTGGTCTCACAAATGTCCAGGATATGTGCTTTCAAAAGAGATACTCTCTAATGTATCTGGAAAAATATCACATATTTTCATTTAAATTTTAGCACTTGAGAAATTTGGGAAAGATTTGATGACATTTTGGTTATGTCTTTTTGCTTTATAAGTAAAAAGAAAAATAGAAAGGCATTGATTAAAAAAGGGATAAATTGATGACTTATTATCTTAAACCTTACTCCAAAGTTGAGTAGGTATTTACAAAGACAAAAAGGCGGATTTAAGACCACTTCCTGCTGGAATCTTCTTGAGTAGGCACTATGTCAGCAAATTAAAAATTCAGAAGGTGTTATCTCAGGATCTTAATTTTTGGTCTTTAGAGAAAATTTCAGGGGCTTACATTTTCACTCGCAGGGTCTACCATGGTCTTATATTTATGTGGGCTAAAAAAAAGTTATGGTAAAAGAAAAATAATAGTAAATCTCACCAAAGTGTCCGAAGTTTCATCCTGAGGAAATGTCCAGAATGAATCCAAGAGCCCAAGAGAAGCAATATCCACTTTTGGTTATATCTTTAGGTCTTCTTTTCCTCCTTCCTTCCTTCCAAGATGTCTCCTACTTTCCTGAAGAAGTAATTTGAAAGGTCAAGTAATGAGAAGTTGTGCTATTAGAATCTCTTTTCCGAGGCTATTTTCCAAGGATGATATTCAAACCTTTTTTATCCTGTTTCTACCAAGAAATCATTTTGTTTACAAATAAATAATTATTTATATTTCCTATTTGGGAAGAGAATATAGGGTTTCTGTTGGACAAATATGTATTTCATTAGAATGTGCCTACTATATATGTCTTTATTTCTTTCTCTTTCACTCAGCAGAATGTGCCAGTTCAAGCAGAAGTGAGTTTCAGATATACTGGGCTGTTGGTAAGGTAGTCTACCAGACTATGCTGCTGCATTCATTCCTTTATTCATGCTTTCAAAAAACATTTATTAAGGACTTATTCTGCCCTAAGCTCTGGACTGGATCTTTGGAGATAAAACTGTAAAAGGAAAAAGAAGTGTCCATGATCTATGACATCCAGCCTAATGAAGAAGAGAGACATTAAAAAAATAATCACACATGTACACAAATGATTACAGATTATCATGAAAGCTGTTGATAGAGCCTAAGATCAGGATGCTTTAACAGAGAGGTTTGGGTGTGAAAAGGAGTCAAGATAGGGAAGTAGCTGATGAACAATGTAGTTTCAAGGGCAATTTTTAAAGATGGTCAAGACTAGGGTACATCAGATATGATGAGAAAATACCAGAAGGCTATTGAAGAGACAAAAAAGAGAGAGAACCTCTTGCTATAGGATACAAACCATGTCCACTGTAGGGTTGTAGACAAATCTGGGTCCATCTAGTGAACCAGTGGCATAGCCCTACCAGAATTCTCCAGGAAGCCAAGGGGCCTGTGGGAGAAAACCCATTCTAAAGTCAGACAGAGCCAAGAACCATGACCTTCCCCCTAAAGCAAACCTTAATCATTTGAGAAATGTGTGATTCTTCTTGTAGCACAGTGTTCAACCAATCTATAGTAGATTCAAGAGGCCTTCTTGTCACCATAAGTTGAGAGGAGAGGCTATAAATAAAAAGGAAATCTAGAAGCATCAATGTATAAAGTAGAGGTAGACACTTCCAACAGACTTACTTCCAAAGAGTAGGAAAGAATACTCATTTCAGCTCCACCCTTGCTGTCACATTATCACAGTGAAACTTTGGCCCCAAAAGAACCATGGCCTTTCTGGGGCAATTTTGTAATAGTAGCAGCATGTTGGGTATCACCATAACCCATGGAGGAGCAGAGAAATTGTGCCCACTGGTCGGGTACAGCTCTACTCATGGACACAAAAAGTAAAAGCAGCAGCTAGAACAAACCTGATCATGAACAAACATGAGGAAAGACCCTAAGCCATTTCTGAAATACTTAGAGTTTGACAGAAAGCTAAAGATCCTGAGGAATAAACCAGTAAAAGCTGAGTTGTCACTGTTAATGAGACCTCATTCACACTCACAAGCTGGTTGCGGACTAGGGAAATCCAACTTTCAATATGTGTAAAAGAATTATGAAGGTATATATTCACTGTGTATATGTTAATATATCAATTAGTTATGTATTATGATTGTGTATACATGCCTGCATATTGTATGATAAATGGGTTGAAAAGCCTCCCCAAAATTCAGACAATTACTATTCGAGATAGAGTTCCTCTTCTGGAATGGAAAATTCCATAGTTTCCCATAATAATAATTTCCATAAATCCACAATGTACAAAGTCAAGAATTTTTCCTAATATTCAATCCGGATATGTATTCTGTAATATAAGACCCATTTTCTCTGGTCTTTAAAACAAACAAACAAAAAACAGGAGATTTCAGTTCTTTGGCTCTTCCTTTGGGTTTCCTTCTGTCTCACATCTGCCTTTTTAAATCTTTAGTTGTGTTCCTCAAGCTCCTTCATACTTCCACATCATATGATAGCTCTGTAATATTTTTCCATGCAAACTCATCTTCATTTTTAGATTCTCATATTTTCCTTTATATGTTTACATAAAGTGCCTGGCACATAATAAGCCCTCAAGAAATGTTGGCTCATGGGCACCTGGGTAGCTCAGTCAGTTGAGCACCTGCTTTGGGCTCAGGTCATGATCCCAGGATCCTGGGATCGAGCCCCACATCAGGCTCCCTGCTCAATGGGGAGCCTATTTCTTTCTCTACCTCCTGCTCATTCTCTCTCTCTCTCTCTCAAAAAAAATATTTTCTTAAAAAGGTGGACAAAAAAAGAAATGTTGGCTTAATTAAATGATCTGTATTCATTGTTTACCTGCTTCATTTTGCCCAATTCCCTGCCATTTGGCATGCTCTTCCTGGAGAAGTGGCACAAGACAAGGATATGATTCTCCTATTAGCACAAAGGACATAATTTATTGATCTCTCACCCAAATGAAAGCCCAATTCCTCAATTTCTGTAGGATTTGGGTCATTACTCCTTGCTAGAAGTCCACAATGTGGGTGCCCCTGATTAGCTAACAAGAAAGCCCTCCAGAATCCAAAAACAGTTGGCAGATCTATTCAAACTGGGTTTGATGGACTTGTGATTCCTGGGGAAGCTTAAAGAAAAGGAAACTCTTTAATTTCTGGAATGGTAATGGAAGCACATGGTGAGCACACCAAACACTACCCTGAAAAATAAGTCTTCCTTCCAGTTCTGTTTTCCATTTTCCTTCCCAAAATACAACTACGAGGGCCGATTCCTTGTGTATCTTTCCGATACTACAGCCACTCTTAGTACAAAGGGCCCTTGAACACTGTATGTGGCCTTGAACAGCTGGCTAGCCACCTGTTTTCATACAGCCTGCAAGCTAACAATGGTGTTACACTTCTGAAAGGTAGCAAAAAAATCAAAAGAAGGATATTTCATGACACATGAAAATTATATGAAATTCAAACGTGCTTGTCAAGTGTAACTGGCCCACAGCCACACCCATTTGTTTCCGGAATATCTATGGCTTTTCTCCTCCAACAATGGTAGAGTCGAGTAGTTGGTGCATACAATGTATGGCTCACAAAGCCAAAAACTTTTACTAGCTAGCCCTTTGCAGAAAGAGTTTGATAACCCCTGCCTTAAACAAATAACAGAAGAAGAAAATTTTTTTAACTAGGTAATACTATAGGCAATCTATGAATATAGGTAATGATTGCCTTGGGCGTGTAAGCTCACTTACATCCACCTCATAGTAGGGTCTTTACTTCTCAGCAGCTCCTTACTGGGATTGGTGACTTTGACCTCACCTGGCTTGTCATTTAATGAGCACCTATCATGTCCTAAGTTTAACAAGTGTTTTCATATAGATTATTTCTTTAATTAGGGTTACTTCTACATCTTCCTCTCTCTAATATTCTTCACCCCCTTGTTGGAGGAAGAACTGCAATGGGAAGACTGACTCCCAAGAGATCCCACACCTTAGTTCTGAAGGCTTTTTTTCTCCCCTCACATCCTCCCTTCCTTAGAAGGAGTAGTTCTGAGGGTTGAGCATAAGCAATGGGTATTCTCTACACTGGTCACCTTTGAACTGCTTTGTTCATTTACTCCCTACAAAAAGTTTGAAAAACAATGTACTCCATCAACAGGTTTTTGGGTTTATATCTGTAGTTTTTCACTTTAAAAAGTCGCAAAAAACTACTTCTGACATATCATTAAAATTGACATCTTACATTGACGTTGTTACATTACTCTTAAATCTATTCAATCACTCAAATACCACAGCAATTTAATAGCCTCCCTCATCCTTCAAAGAAATACCAGAAAATGTTCTTCAACATCTAGAAAAAATTTTTATCATTCCCATTCCTCTGTGAGCTCACATTTCATTCCACTTCACCGCAGAATTTTATTCTAATGTAGCACATTTTATTACTTGAATGCCTATTATTGATCATCCTATCATACTTTTCTGCAATTAAAAACATGCACACAAATTTGGACTTAAAAAAATCTAGTGAGTTTAAGATTTTTAATGTTTCAATAAAAAATACGCTGGACTGAGTGTATTACTAATTATTATCAGTGTCCACTTCATCGAAACTGCACGTTGCCCCTTAGGCTTTCTCTGTGAATAGCATGGACCATTCTCCTCCACAAGCACACATAGAGAAATTGGTGCACAGTGATGAGAGAGCATGCACATGGGAAGGAAGTCACACACACACACACACACACACACACACACACACCCCAGGCACCAGCCACAGCCAGAGATGCCTGAGTACATTGGACTAGGGGAACACCTCTTAAGAAATACAGTTAAAACACTCTGTTTAAATACTGAACGTTGAAAAGCTGTAGACAGAGAACCCCAAAATTCTACAGAGTTAGTAATAAAAGCCCAGATAACAGAGAGCCATCATTTCTATTCAGATGAACTCACGCATGTGCCAATACATAAAGGATTAAGGTTAGAATCAGAGCAAAGAGAAAAAAAATATATGAATGTGCACACAGACGTCCCTGCCTTTCATTCCCTATTTTCCTGAAAACTTGTAAAAATTTAATTTTTAAGTTAATTTCAACTTATCAACATACAGTGTAACACCCAGTGCTCATCCCATCACGTGCCCTCCTCAGTGATGGTCCCCCAATCACCCCATCCCTCCACCTGCCTCCCCTCCTTCAACCCACAGTTTGTTTCCCAGAGTGAAGAGTCTCTCACGGTTTGTCTTCCTCTCTGATTTTTCTCCATTTAGTTTCCCTTCCTTCCCTTAAGGTTTTTTGCACTATTTCTTAAATCCACATATAAGTGAAACCATATAATTGTCTTTCCTCGATTGGCTTATTTCACTTTGTTAAAATTTAATTTTAAATGGAAGTAGCTTTAAAATTGCAGTAAATTCAGTCAATACAAAAAAGCATTACAGAATGCCAAGTTGCATCCTATATTTTTTTTTTAAGATTTTATTTATTTATTCATGAGAGACACAGAGAGAGAGGCAGAGGCACAGGCAGAGGGAGAAGCAGGCTCCATGCAGGGAGCCCAACGTGGGACTCGATCCCGGGACCCCAGGATCACACCCTGGGCCAAAGGCAGATGCTCAACCACTGAGCCACCCAGGTGTCCCTATAATTTTTTTCCAATTTACATTCCTACCAGCATTCAATAAGGGTGCCTTTCTCACCACACCTTCATTAGCATTACTTTCAACAATCTTCTCTAATTTGATAGGTGACAAATCCTATCTCACTGTATTAACTTGCATTTCTTTGATTACTAATAAAGTTTAACTGTTTTTACATCTTTATCATCCATATATGATAGTTTCTTTCCACTTTCTGTTTATGTCCTCTGCCACTTTTCTATGGAAGTGTTCATCTTTTTTATCGACTTAGCAGAGTTCGTTGCATATTGAATGTATTAGCATTCTGGAATATTTACTACAGACACTTTTAGTTGTCTTTTAATTATCTATACCTGAAAAAATATTCCATTTATATAATTAAATATATTCAATTTTTAAAGCTTGTTTTCATTGTTTTTTTAATTTTAGTTTATGGCACAAGGTGAGTTTTCTTGGAATTGCTTTTTGCATACGTTTTTCCACTGATTTATGCTCCTTCTTTTATTGACACTGAATTTAGTTTCCCATTGATCATACAGCTCTAACTTATACTAGTATCATCCTTCCCTATTATTGTTCATTCTTTTTCAGTATTTCCTAAGATATTATCATCTCTTTATCTCTGTAATAAATCATCACATTTCATGTCACATTTTTTTAAGTTACTTTAGGAGTTTGAGATGGTACCAAGCCTATATATTTAGGTAGGAAGATTTATATGCTTATAACATGCCTTTCATGGGCGAGGTATGCCTCTATTCACTCTGATGTACTCTTAGAGCTCTCAGTTCTGTAGATTTTTTTTTTCCAAGTATGCCCCAACTTCCCACTGGATACTCTGTCATTTATCTTTTCCCTCGTGTGCTAATTAATGATTTCACTACATCTGTCATCTTCCCCACTATCGCACCAGATCATAAATTTGAAGAAGATAGCAATCATAATTATCTATGATGAAATATCATATATTTCTTTTGAATTCCCCTATCACACCCAGCAGTGCTACCCATATACAGAAACGACACCTGCAGCCTAGCAGAAATGTCATGGGGGATGGGATATGAGAAGGCTAGGATGGGGACCTGTGTTCACCTTTCATAGCTTCATGTATGATCTGGAACTATCACTTAACACTCTCATCCCCACACTACACCCTGAGCTTCAGCCGAATGCTGGTTTAAAAGTCTAAGTAGTAGGGTTGCTGTAAAGATTAAAAGGTATAACTTTTCCTAAGTTTCTACACAACTGTATAGGTGACATGGACAAAAATGCTCACTGCATTGTTTCCAATAGCAAAAATCTGAAAACAGCATAAAAAACCCATCAACAAGACAATGACTATAATAAACAGTATATGAATAATGCTGTAAGTATATTCATAAGTGCCATGCAGCAATTAAAGTGAATGAACCAGGACTATATGCATTCATGGGAATAAAATTAAAAACGTCATATGGGGGCAGCCCCAGTGGCTCAGTGGTTTAGCGCCACCTACAGCCTAGGGCGTGATCCTGGAGCGCCGGGTCCCACATCGGGCTCCCTGCATGGAGCCTGCTTCTCCCTCTGCCTGTGTCTCTGCCTCTCTCTCTCTGTTTCTCGGAATAAATAAATAAAATCTTTTTTAAAAATGTCATATTGGGCAAAAGAATCAGGTTATGGAAAAATATAGGCAGTTTGATAAAATGTATGTAAGTTTAAAGATACATGAACAATACAATGTATTACCATCAATGCTGGAATGAGGGGTCCCTAAACTGATTCATGAGCCAAATCCAGCCTCCCCAAGACCAAATTTGCCCTTTTGTTTACGTGGCTATGGCCATCTTCACACAACTATTGCAGAATTAAGTAGTTTTGACACAGTCCACATAGTCTCCAAAGCCTAAAATATTCACTATCTGGTCTTTATAGAAAGCACTCGCAATTCCTGCTCCAACCTATAGAGTCCTTGATGAAAGTGCTGAACCCACAGTCAGAAGAGCGCTGCAGGATGACTGGGTGGGTACACAGGGAATTTCCATAGTATCTGTCAAGCTTCCCTTATCAAGCTGGAGGTAAATACAAGGGGGGAGGGTGATGATATTACTCTTTTTTTTTTTTTTTGCAAATGGGAAATATTTCATAATGAAAAAGATCAAATGAAATTATATATGTAAAAATCTTCCTCATCTGTAAACTTATGCACGTTCATAGAGAATTCTATGTTTCTTACACATTCTTAAGGCTCTGAGGAGAAAGTATTCCTTTCTTTAAAAAAAAAAAAAGAATTTTATTTGAGAGAGAGAGACAGAGAGAGCACAAGCAGAGGGCAGAGCAAAGAGGGTGAGGGAGAAGTAAGATCCCCACGGAGCAAGGAGCCCGAGGCGGAGCTCCATCCCAGGATCCTGGGATTATGACCTGAGCTGAAGGCAGGCACTCAGGTGCCCCAAAAGTATTCCTTTCTATAAAATGTTTGGGAACTCTGTGGTCCCTGAGGCACTACTAGAAATGCTGAGTGCCATAATGAGATCTGTGTTCAAGAGTACTCTAGTGAGAAGGTGGGATAGGGAGGGTAGGCAGTGAAAGGAGGAAATTCATGGCTGAAGGGAGGTGATCAGGTGCTCAGCATGGCAGTGTCTGGAGAGATGGAAAAGAGGAGACTTGAATACAGCAGACATAAGGAAGGAGGAAGGAAAGAAAGAAGCGATGATTCAAAGTTTAAGACTTGCGTATTGGTAGAAGCAGGAACAAAATGTTTATTTTACTTTATGTTTATTTGTATAATGCTGTAAGCTAAGTCTTAACTTAAGGGCCCGGGAATAGTTTTAGAGATGGTACACACTGTTTGTTTTTAATGTGATAAGATGCATAGTGACTCGTAACTTAGACTTCCACTTTCTGGTTATCAATTTTTAACTTGTTTAGATACTATGTGTCACAGGAAGTTCATGGTATGTGGAGCTCCTCTGATGAGGCATAAACCATTTGCAAATAGAGACCTTGGAAAGACCCTGTTTCAATTAAATAGCTTTGACTCTAATTTAGAAGAATCTCAGTTCTCAGAAGATGAAGATAAAAACCAGTAACGTGCTGGTTCTCTACAAACTCTTCACACCCAAGGACACCATCCTTGGTAACATTTTTCTCAGATGAACCCAGTTGTTGAAGGCAAAGTTAAATGTGTGAATCATTCTTTTTTATGTAAATCATTCTTAAAGAGCAGGAGAAAAGTAGACTTCTTGTAGCTACCATTATTTCACGCCCAGGGGAAGCCCTGGATTCAGTCCAAAGTTCAGAAGAATGTTCTTAAGAGAAGAGAGAAAGGAGCTCTTAAAAAAAAAAAAAAAAAAAATTTATCTTTTCCAGGGATTTGGTCTTCCCAGAAGCACTCAAACTGAAGTCATTCTTTTCAGGGCAAAAATACAAATTTAAGGTAAACAGATTCTTCCCAAAGTCCAGAGGGATTTATAACACAATGTTTAGCCAGTACCAACCAGCAGTCACACAGTATGGTCATTGGAACTCATTACTCTGAGAGTGGTGCCTTATAGGAACCAGACAGTATTTATTACTATCACAGTAACTAGTACATATTCTGGGGGAGATGGAATAAAATAATATCTACCATTTTATGAGTACTTGCTATGTGGCAGCATCAGTGCTATGTTATTTCATTTAATCTATAATAAGCCAAGTAGGTATTAATATACGCATTTTATAGATGAGAAAATTGAGGTTCAGCAAATGGTTCAAGGTCACACTGCTAGTGAGAAGCACAACTGGGATGTGAACCCACATCTAACTCCAAATTCATGCTCTCTCATGTAGCTCTCCTACCAAGACTGTCACTAACCACCTACCGATTGCTAGTGAGGGTGAATTGGCAGTTCTGCAAGGTCACTTCTGCCTAAGGCAGTCAATGTGTTCATTTGCACAAATTAACTAAGCCTGTACAAGGTTGCCCATTATTTTGTTTCTTCTTTTGTGTTTCTAAAGTCTTCATTTAAAAGCATATTACCTTCAGGTATCGTGAACCAAAAATACTTCAGTCAACCAGACCTCTGCTTACTGACCTATCATCTTTTTTCCCAAATAATTTGTTGGGGTCCTGAAATGTTATGATTATTATTTATGTAAATTATTTGTTATTTGCAAAAGTAGGCACCACACATTCTTCCATTCTACATGCCCTTTTGCAATGTGAGCTTGCCACTACCCATCAATAGATAAAGTCTATATGGTCAGCAAGTGCTAAGAGTCTGGGCCTAGAATAAAATCTATTCTCCAGCCCTTGAACCTGAGCTGATGTGGTAATTTCTTTGACAAATAGAATGGTGGATGCAAGACATGTGAGTCGGGGCTTTAAGAGGCCTAGGAGCTTCTTCTCCTCATCAAGGAATGTTGTCTTAAGACTGACACACTGTGCAGATGCCCCCAGATACAAAACATCTTGACATCTTGTACAGAGAGAACACCCCAAATGTCCCAGCTGACAGCTACACCATGACTTCAGACATATTAGTAAGACAATCTTGGACCTTCCATTCTAGTTTATCTTCTATCTGAATAAGCCACATGAATGAGTCCATGCGCAACTAGCAAAGGAACTACTCAGCTGACTCATAGAAATATGAGAATTAATTATGAGTGATTATGAAATTAATTATGAGTAATCATTACTCCTTTAAGTCATTATGCTTTGGAGTAGTTGTTACAAAGAAAAAAATAACGGATACAGAAAGCAGTACCTGGAAGAGGGAGGATGTTAAAAAAAGGGGGGGGGAGCTAAAACATATGGCCTTGGTTTGGAGATTGGGAATTGGGCAGAGCCTGGAAGGGCACTAAGGAGACTACTCCAGAAATTGGAAGAACAGTGAAGAAATTACTATAGGAACCTGGAAAGGGGATGGGTTATATTTTGTAATCGTGAAACAATTGGCAACACTGTCACCTGTGGTAACTCAAAAGGTGGAAAGTTTCCTAGTGAACTTGCGGACCAATGATTAAGGAGATTTCCAAGTAGTATAATGAATGTGCCAGTTGGTGTATTTAGCTGCACATGATAAGATTCATAAAGAAAGAGATGAATTGAGGAAGGTGCTGTTCATTTTGCAAGCAGAATTTAAAGCAAATTACAAAAGGTTCAAGACATGCTAAGTCAAAACGTAAGGCTGTTTTGCATTTTTTGGTCTTTCCATTGGGCAGAAAATTCTCAAATAAGAAATGGCCCCAGGTATCACATCATGGGTATAAGATCCATTACTAAGAGCTCAAAAAAACTTAAGGAAGTGTCTAATAGACATTCGCATCTGGGTTAAAGGACTTCTCAGATTGTCAGAGGCATTAGTTCATAGCATTATTCCATAGTAGTTTGATATGCTCAAAATAGAAAGGAGTCTGTCTCAAAAAATAATGGATATACATTTTCTGGCACAGAGTGAGTCCTAAAAAGGCTCATAATAAATCCATAAAGAGTCATGCAAATTGCTTTAATGAGACCAGTGCCATCTTGAACAAAAAACTGACTTGGCAATTTTTCCCATTATTCAGTGAAGTCTATTTCATCACCCCTTTAATGAGTTATTATTATTATGACCTGCTGTGACCAATAGAACTGTTCTACTTCTGAAGCTAAGCTTCAACAGACCTGTGGCTTCTGTCTTCACCATCTTGGAATGATGTCCTAAGACCATGATTCCATAAAGAGACCAAGAATGAAATACTCCAGGAGAGACTTAGCCATTCGAAGCATACCAATCAACAGCCAACATCAAGGACCTAGCCATGGGAATAAGATCTACTTGATCCTCCAGTTGAAATCAGTAGCATGATCGAGCCCAGGGAAAACCACCTGGCCAACCCATAGAATTATAAGAAATAATCATTATCTTTCTAAGCCACTAAGTTTTAGGGTAGCTTGTTACATAGTATTAGATATTGATTATAATCCCCTAAATAAACAATATGGCATGTTGGCCATTGTCTTATTGGCATCTGAAGAAAGTGAGTATTTAAGTAATGTATTTACTCTTTACAAATGACATCTCAATGTCAGTTTCCAGTGTCAATGCAGAAGGAATTCATTTGCTCACTTATTTATTCAGTCAGTATACATTTATTGACTCTGTGTCAGGCACCAGACATATAAGGACCAAAAAAAAAAAAAAAATCATGATCCTTCAAGAAGCTTAGTGGAAACATCAGGCAAGGAAAACCCAATTAAATAGTCTGGGGATTGTTATGACAAAGGTAAGCACAAGTCCCTTCAGGAACACAAGTAAGGACATTCATTCATTCAACATTCATTAATTTCCCCACTAGGTATCAGGGTTTGATCTAGATTTTGGAAAGATAGATGAGACAGAAAAAAAAAATCACCTGTCTTCAGAGGCTTACATTCTAGCAGAAGAGATGGATAATTTGCAAATAAAAAGTGAGATTTCCACTGGTGTTAATAAGAAAATAAAGGGGATGAGGTATAGAGCGATGCCATCAGACACTATTTTGGATAGAATGAACCTGAAAGAGCTCCCTGAAGAGTGGACGTGTGAGCTGAGAAGTGGAGGATAAGAAGTAAGCCATGCAAGAGGGAAATAAGCCCAAAGGCAGAGTGGTCAGCAAGTGCTAAGAGCGTGGGCCTGGAATTCAGGAAGAACAGCAAAAGCCTGATGAGGCTGGAGACAGGTGAGCAAAGGGACAGTATAAGAGATGAAGTCTGAGAGAAGATAGCTTTCATTTGGCCTTGTTGACTATGGTAAGGAGTTTCAATTTTCTATCCTAAATAGGAATCATTGGTGGGCGTCAAGCATGTATGTGACTAGGAAATCTTCCTGAGGGTGGTGGGCTGCCTTTTGAATTTAATCATGAGCAGGCATTACATGAGGCAGAGGGCATACAGTGGAGATGACCTACTCAAGAAATAGCGTCCAGAAAATGAACTATTCCTTTGAGGGAAAAAAAATTAAAGATTTTTATCTTGTGTCATTCTTGAAATAATTCTCAGGTGGATCAAAGATTTTTAAAATCATAAAATTATTGGAAGAAAATATAAGAAAACACATCCATGACCTGTGTGAGTGAAAGGGTGAAGAATTTCTTAAACAAGAAATAAATGGAAAAAAATAAATTCGACTATATTAAAATCAAAAAGACAGATCAAGACACCATGAACAGCTAAATACATGAACAAACCAGGAGGAAATGTTTACAGCATAAGTAGTAGCCAAAAATCAGTACAAACAATATAAAAACAACTGCTATAAATAAAAACAGAAAGGATAAACAATCCATGAAAGAAACTAGCAAAGGATATAAAGAGGAAAATTCACTGAAAGGAAAATAAAAGTGGCCAATAAACTTTATAAAACGTCTGAAATTAATTAATAATCAGAAAAATACAAATTAATATAAGGAGATACCATTTCTACCTATCAAAAGTTTCTTGCAAAAAAAATAAATAAATAAATAAAATTTAAAAAAAAGTTTCTTGCATGACAATGTGTATTCTCAGAGTCTGCTGGTGGTGTCATCGATTTTAGTCTTTCTGGCGGGCCCCCAAGCAGTGTATATTAAAATAAAATGCAATTCTGACTCTTAAATATCGTCCTTTGCACAGGCGCACAGGATGTTGACTGCAGCATTGATTGTATTCAGAGCAGAAAGTAAAATCTCCAAGTTTTATTAGGATTTTATCTCGAAAAATAACAATGATTCAAAACGATGTTATATTCACACATATCAAATGTAGACACTGGAACTCTGCTATAATGCTCAGACCTAAGCAAGAAAAAAGCTGCGTGACTTCCGCGCGGTATTTCCCTTCACCATCAAGTCGCGTTATGTCAGGAGCATTTTGACACAAACTTATAAAGGAAAAGGAGTACGAATAGCTGACAGTCGCTTGTCACCAAATGTGGAAGGGACGAGCTGAAAGAACAGAGTTGCCGGGGGAGGGCACAGGGGCCAGGGCAGGAGGGTGGGAGGGAGGGGAGCGAGGCGGTGGGCATGTCCGGCAAGGAGGACACCTGCGCCGCGGGGACCGGTCCCCCTGAAGGAAGAGGGGCTCCGAGGAGGGACACAAGGACACTGTTTCTGTTTCTCTTAGCCCTTCCTGTTACTAGGATGAAAGGGGAGAGGAGGCTCGCAGCCCAACCAAGGGGAACTTCTCCCATCGAAGAACCGTAACCTCGTGCCTTTGCCTTCCTGTGGCCACCCCACCACCCAAGGACCAGCCAGCCCTTTCTCGTGGGTCACACGGGGATGGGGACGCGGGTCCCCCCCACCTCCGCTTTCCCAGCCTGCAGCTCTGAGCCACAGCAGTGCCTAGTGGCTCTGGGACACCCCGACTGGGGGTTCACGGCCCGACCGGTACTCCCAGACCAATCTCGAGGCTGAAGCTGGCGTTGAGCGCCTCCTCTTGCCCCTGCTCATGGCAGGGCCCCTACAAAACACCCCACGGGGCTTTAGGACTCTTCGCACCTGCGCCCATCACCCCTGAAATCCGCCAGCTGCTTTGCGCAGCCTCCCGTCATCCAGGTCTCAGGTTTTGCCAGCTTCCCACAATGTGGGGGTGGCAAGGAGAGGGCCACAGGGTCACAAAGGCCTGCCTCGTGCTCAGGACCTGCTCCTTCCTAACTGCAACCCTGGATGGGCTCTGGGTCCCCTCAGAGGGCACGTGGGCTGGCTCAGCCAGTAGAACATGTGACTCTTGATCTCAGGGTGTGAGGCCTAACCCCACGCTGGGGGGATAGCGTGTTAGTCAAAAAAAAGTAAGAAAAAAAATGAGTTGTCTTCTTTGAGCCTGTTTGCTCACCTATCCAATGAATGTAAGAAAAAACTTCCAAGTAGGCTTATAGTGAGAAGGAAACAGGCGGTGGGGTGAAGCCAGCTCATCAGTGGGCGCTCTCAGGCAGCTAGCTCCTTCACACATCCACGGCTACGCAAACTTCCCTTCCTTTGCTTACAAACTCCCCGGGGCCTCCCAAGGGCTGGGTGGTTCTGTTAGAGCCTGGCCAGGTGGGGGAGGTATGGGAAGGCCAGGCCACAGTCCTCGCCCTCTCCAGCTGTGGGGAGAAACCAGAGGAGCCTGCAGGAAACCACAGCCTGAGAGAGGGTCCCAGGACAAGAGTGTGTCATCCCTGGCTGGTACCTATCAGCTCCCAGCAGGTTGCATCAGCCACATTGCAACACCCCGAGAAAAACAGAAAGGTCCACAGTGCAAATGGCACAGGTCCATAATTTGGAAGAGGGGGTGGCTCAAAGATGAAAGTGTCCAGTATTTCAGAAAATCACAGCTAGAAACCCAGTGATGGCTCATTATTTCAAAACGATTATTTCTCTGCATTTCTTGTCGATACTGCCGAGGTCCTTCAAACCCGGCCGTCTTTAAAACTCAGGTGAGGGCAGCCCCCATGACGCAGTGGTTTAGCACTGCCTGCAGCCCGGGGTGTGATCCTGGAGATCCAGGATCGAGTCCCACGTCAGGTTCCCTGCATGGAGCCTGCTTCTCCCTCTGCCTGTCTCTCTCTCTCTCTCTCTCTCTCTCTCTCTCTCTCTCTGTGTGTGTGTGTGTGTCTCAATAAAGAAATAAAATCTTTAAAAAAAAATTAAAATTAAAATTAAATCAATCAATCAATCAATCAATCAAACAAACTCAGGTGAGTTTCCCAGAGGAAGAATCCAAAGTGAGTCATGTGTATCACCTCCCCCTTCTGAGTAAAAACTCGGTTAAGAGAAAGGATTCAGGCTCCCCTTATAGTTAGTTGCCTAACTCCCTGCGGCGGTAAGCGGACAGGTGCCTTATCTGTAGATCTGGACCTTGGATAATTTTAATATCAAAGTTCTTCCTAACATTTTCTGTCTTTTAAAAATTTTTCTATCCAGTAGTAACATGATAAGTGGAAAGCATGTTTACAACCAAAATCAAAAGAGAAAGCTTTTCAGAGCCACTCTTCTCCTAGGAAAAACTTTTACTTCGGTTAAGCATGGCTTAAATGTCATCCTGTCCCCAGATCCCAAGTCATTTGACATTAGCAAGATTTCCAAAGTCACAGCAAGGTTTGACAAATCACCCAAATCGAGCACACTGTTCAGGTCAGATTGTCTATGGACTCACAACAGAGACATTCCTGAAATTCACCGTCTCCAGTAATTTTCCCGGATGACCACAATGTTTAAACGATAGTCCTAAATTGTTAATAAGGTAAGCAGCTGTTAGACCCCATGAACTCCTGCTTCCTCTTGTTTGTTTTTAGAGTTTCTATCTTTTTCTTCCCCTTCTTGTTTTCAGGACTTTACCTCAAACTCTACTGACTTAGAATTCATTCATCAACCAAACTTCTCAATGTGAAAGAGAAATCCTGAATGACAGCTTCCCCTCTGTCACCTTGAGACAGACACCTGGCCCCTGAGGAATGAGGTTACTTACTTGGGTTGTCTCAGGCTGGAGATGAACCTTCAAGGCCTGGGAGGATTCTGAGTCCAGGCCTCCTCTCCGAACCACAGCGATTTTGCTACTAGCGCTCAGATCCTGGGTTTGCATTGGGGTGAGTCCAGGAGACAGTGGGGTGAGCAGCAGGAGGAGGAAGAGGAGGGAGCTCTAGTAAAAGCTGTGGATGATCACAGGCAGCCTTCCAGCTCAGCAGCAACATCTCTTCTTTGGCTCTGTGCCTCATGAACACAGATTAGTCATTAACAATCCTTTCTCTGATAAATGATATAAACATAGAAAGGAAACTTGGGAGGGCCTCAAGATTCCCAGAACAAACTCCCAGAGCTCAGAGTAGGGAATGGGACCTGGATGAGGGGCCCTGAGGCTCGCCTTGTAAAACACTTCTTCTCAGACTCCCCTGGAGGGTTCTGAGTCCCCAGGTTCCACAGGCATGGTCTGAACTGAACCATCCTCCCCCTCCCCACCCCCCAATTTCTTTTAATAGCTCTCCCACCTCCTGGGGGCTGAAGTTAGCAACTGAGCCTTCCTTTTTTTTTTTTTTTTTTTTTTTGCAACTGAGCCTTTTTGACCCTTTTCTCTCCTGGGCCTCCTAGAGCAAGTAATAACAGATCCATGTGGATTCTATCTTTGGAATTCCTCTTATTTCCAACCCACTCTGTTCCTTGGCTAATTTGGGCCTACCACAGCCTCCTTTCTGAAGAACAACATTGGCCTCATATTCCTTTTCTGTTTCTTTCTTTTTCTTCTCTTGTCTCTGTTTTCCAAGTGGCATAGCCACGTAAAGTGTAGGCCTTGGTCACATGCCTACTTGTTTGTCACAACCCTGGACAAGACACATAGCATCTCTGAGTCTTACTTTCCCCCTCTATGAGGTAGAGGTAGAGCTTCTCATGAGCTGTGGTGAGAATTACATGCATGGTTTGAAATGTGTGAAAAGTGCCTGACCTATAGCAAGCACCCCATAAATTTCATCCATTACTATTTCTCTGCTTTATCAATTGAATTAATATTGACTGGTCATCTGCATACTACATACCTAGTGAGCACCTTGCTGGATGCTCTCCTAATCAAAATCCCCTGAGGGGTTACCACTGTTGAAAAAAATACATTTAAAATGCTTTGGTCTGACATTTAGAAGTCCTCCCACCCTCTGACAATCTCACCCTAATCTATCTTTCTAGTATTTTCTTACCTCCTGTCTCTTCAGAGACTTTAACATCTTGCCCACCTTGGCCAAGCTGCCCTGGCTCTGTGCATTTGCACAAGTTCCTTCTTTTACCTAAAGCACCTTCCTTTCACATCCTCATGTCTGCCAGGCCATCTCAAGTGCTAAGTTCTCCCTGAAGCCAACCCCATTCCTCCTCTGCCCCTACTCTGCCCACCAACCCCCCCCCCCCATCCTTTATTCGTACTTCTCTCACTGTCCCTCAAATCCTCTGACCTTGTATATTATAGTGACCTACTTACCGCTTATACAAGAAAAAATTCTGGAAAGAAAGCATGGTGGCCAACTTGTCTTTGTATCCATCCCTGGTTTTAGCAGAGTGCCTCCCATGGAGAAAGTATTGCGTAACTCTTTGTTAGCTAAATCAATGAGTGAACTGAGAAAAGGACAACTTTCCAAAATAGCGTGAGCACACATGGGTTTGTGGGTGTTGCCCATATATAGGCACATACCCATGTTTCCCATTGTAAAGTTAGTGGAAGGTGTACATTCAAACCTCTCAGGAGTGCTATATTCTACTTCTCTAATTGACTAGCATCCATAGGTCCAACAGGCCTACGGGCTCCCAAATATGGAAGCATGACCCAGACACACCCCTCATCACAAGGAAGAGGGGGAACCCAGCCCCGTAAGTTCTCCCCTCCCACTTGAAGGGTCCATGATGACACTCACCTTGCTCTGCAGCTCTGAGCTGTCCAAAGGACTCCTGCATGACTCCTAGACCAGTTCTTCTTGGATGGTGAGAGCCTGTGTTGTGATTTCATTCTCCCCAGCAGCAGTGGAAGGTGAGGGTTGAGGACATAGACTCTGAAATCTCTTACTTGGGTTCAAATCTCAGCTCTGCCACAAATCAACTGGATGATGGTAGACCTCAGGGTTTAGCTTAACATCTCTATGTGTCCTCAGCTGTAAGATTGACATATAATGACTGCCTGTTCCACAGTGTTACGATGAAGATTAAATCAGTTAATATGTGCAAAGTGCTGGTCCAACTAGAGTAATATAGAGACACACTATGTCAGCATTAGCTACTACTGGTTTTCCCTGAGCACTTCACACTATCATATCTGGCCAACTAGACTGGATCTGAAGGATCTCGGGTAGGGGGAGTGAAAGGTATTGAGGAGGGTAAAGAAAAGGCAACAGCAAAGGCTCTGAGCCAGGAGGTAGCTTGGATAATCCTATGAAGTAAAGAGGGCCCATGTTTTTCAACTAAGAACCTGGAGGAGGTATGAAGAAATAAGGGTTGTGGGGGTATGTGCAGTGGTGTTCTGGGTAACATTTGACAACTGGCTTTCAGAGAGGGGTGTATACACACACGCATGCACACACGTGCACGGAAGCCCTCTCACATGTTTCAACTTTTTAGATCTTAGAGATATAGAACATTTTCACAAATAATAACAGAACACAAAGTTTTTGTGTGTTGTAAATTCCACGTAGCCAATTGACTTCCACTGGGCTTCGCCAAACTCTTATATTGAGCCGATTTCCAATTATGATTTGATCAATGGAACTGCATTCTGGCCCATGAATGCTTTTCCCAATGCATTTGTTGTCATGAAATCACATCCGTGATATACTACTGAGCCACTACCCTCACACAAATTATATTTATTAAATTGTACCCTCTTTCAGTCCCAACACGTATATTGGAAATTCATTCACTAATCAGTAACACAAGCGGCTTCTTTGCTGAATCGGTAGTTTTCAAACAGCGGAAAACATTTCTTCATTTGTGTGTGTGTGTGCTCCTCACAATGTAAGGCTACAAGCATGACACACTTTGAAGTTTAATCTTTCTGATTAACATTTTTCTCCACCTACACAAGAGACAGCAGACATTTCTTTAAAGGGCCAAAAAATAAATATTTTAGGTTTTGCAGCCACATCTGGTCTCTGTCATATCTTGCAGCCTTTTCATAATACAAAATTTCTTCTTAGTTTGCAGGCTGTACAAAGATATCCATGGGCCAAATTCTGTCTGCTAGCCCTGCCTTCCTTAGACAATTGACCAAGCAATAATTCAATCCTGATTTATAGTTTTGCCCATTTCTGTAGTGTAAATATTCTCATCATCATAGCAAACTATCAACAGGATGGTATCTAACATGAGATGGTGTACCATTCCTGAGTATTTCCACCTTACACATACAATAGATATAAATAACCAGAGGACTATAGATAATTGTAAAATATAGCAAAATAACTAGGATGTGATGAGTTTTGAGTATCTATTACATCTTTTTTTAATGTATTTAATTGGAAGTTTATATACTTTAATTTTTGATGTGGCTATGTTTAACAACCAGCTCAGAAATTCCTGAAAACTTCACAAATGGCTCTTGTGAGCCAGAACAAGCCAACTCAGCACCCTACTGAGGGCATGAGGGCCTCTTATATTTAGTCCTTATAAGTTAGAAGCTAGGAAGTATTATCTCCATTTTACAAATGAGGAAACCAAGATTTAGAGATCAGCAACTTGTCAAGAGCCATCAAGCAGGGCTTTAAACTCAGGTTTGTTTTCCCCAAAGCTAACATAGTTTCTCCTATATTTTATTCCACTATTAAGCCGGGAAACAGGAGGTCAAAATATTTATGAAACGCTTATCAATACTAGGATATTTTAATTAATTGTTGAATTAGGATAGAGATGAAGGAAGTTATGAACATATTGTTAGTGATCAACTCTGCTTTAGCATTAGATGTGTTGCATGAAAGTCACTCTGCCAAAAACAAAGATCTCTTTTCACAGAAATTGGTATTTTTTGGTTAATACTTTGGCTTCTTTATCTTCTCCAGGATTCCTCCTTTTTTTTTAATTGAAAATCCTCCCCTCAACCCTAATGAATGAGTTCATCATAGGTCAAAGACTAAATAAAAGATCCCAAAGCAAATGGGAAGCAGAATAGGTAAACCTTGAATGTTAGTATAGCAAAGATGTGACCTAACCTAAGAGCAGGAGGCGCGGGTGACCACCATGGTAAGAGAACAGAGACAGGACACTCAGCGTCGCAGGGCAGTGACTATGAGAACACTAAAATGCAGAGAGGGAGGGCAGGAAAGAAAGTATGGGTAGTTGAGTTGGCCTCTCCCCGTTGGCTCAGTCCTGGCTATGAGTGTGAATCTTGTTCCCAACACTGAATCAGTCTCATCAGAAGTTTGTCTGCAGTGGTCTTTATTCTACTGCCTTAAATAACTTATTTTCTCTGGTTAGGCACCACAACCCTGAAGAAGTTGTACTCTCAAAATCAGAGAAAATTTGTAAGACCTAGGACAGCATGGTAGGGTGAGTATTAGAGCCAGGGACCTGGGCTTGAGTCTTGACTCTGGTATTATCTTATGACCTTGAGCAAGTCAATCTCTGGGTCTTAGTTCTTTCTCCCCAAACTAATAGGATAATGGAAAACAGTGCCCACCTTACAGGGTTATTGTGAAAATTAACATGAAATATCACACGAAAATGCATGGTGTAGAAAGAGCAAACAGAAGCACTGGCAGCCCCATAAGATGTGAGATCTCCTAGAAGCTAGAAATCATGAGATTCTGACCCATCTCTTTACAATCAACCTGAAAGTGACTCATTAAAGTCACGGGGCCTGCATTGCAGAGATATCTGTACCAGAGATGGTGAAGGACATAGCTGGACATTCATTTAAGCCTGGATAGCCAGTCTTAATGATCAGAACCTTTTAAAAATGAAATGTTCACAATATTACTCCGCCATCAGAAAGAATGAAATCTTGCCATTTATAATGATGTGGATGGAGTTAGAGGGTATTAAGCTATTAACTAAAAGAAGTCAATCAGAGAGAGATAAATGCCATATGATTTCATTCAAATGTGGAATTTAAGAAACAAAAGGGGGGCATTGGGAGGAGGGGCAGTGGCCAGGCCTGCAGGCCCCAGGCAGGCACCGACCCATTGCCGAGATGCCCAAGAGTGAAGTCAGCATCTCTGCTGAGGGGCAGTGAAGGAGGAGCCCAATAGGAGGTCGGGGAGGTTGTCAGCCAAACCTGCTCCTGCAAAAGTGGATAGGAAGCCCAAAAAGGCAGCAGGAAGGGATAAATCTTTAGACAAAAAAAGTGCAAACAAAGGGGAAAACAAGTTGAAGTAGAACCAAGAAACAAAAGAAGACCTACCTGCAGAAAACGGAGAAACTAAAAATGAGGAGAATCCAGCCTCCTCCAAAGCAGGAGAGAGAGAAGCCAAGTCTGACTCATATCAGATACCATGTCCTGTCAGTGGTCCCTGTCTCCTTCCTGTACAATCCAGAGGAATATTGTCATCAACTATTTTGTAAAGGCAAGATTTTTTAGTAGCTGCAGAAACATTTTGAAGAAAGAGGGAATCCCACCTCAACCCATTTTTAAACTGTAAATGTTGTTTTTTTTTTTTTGCAGCAAAATCTTTTTTTTTTTTTTTTTTTTTTTTGCAGCAAAATCATTTGCTGGTTGTTTTTTGGTACAAACCAGAAAATAGTAGGATACTGAGTGTGGGAGGCTCTGATTGTCTTGGGTATCAGTTCAACATTCTATAGATGGGGTAGTTTCCATATCCTATAATACCAAGCATACTAAATGGCAAGTTGGAGTCAGTCATGCATTTAATAGGTCTTGAACATTTTAAATTACTTCTATTCCCATGTTGTTTTTGGTACAATTGTTTCTTCAAGAAAACCACTCCTAGATCTTGGCTTTCCCCACCAGAATTCCCATGTACTCTGTTACATCTTGGTCATGGTAGTCCAGTTTTCCTAGGAATGGTAATGTGCTGTGTAGGATTGGAAATTTGAGAATGTAGTGTATCATGGTATTAAATTGTGAATTAATGGGACTTAACCATGTAACAGCCTATCAACATTCAAAGATATTGATACTTGATATACTATTAAGGAAAATTGGCTTCCAAATTTTAAGCTGGAAGATCACTGGAATAACTTTTAGAAAAGGATCACAACCATGTGATTTTTTAGATTTTCGGTATGTACATTAAGAATTGTGTACAAATCGAAATGTCGGTACTGATTCTCAGGACAAACAATAAAAACTCAATTATGAAAAAAAATGAAACAAAACAGATGAATACAGAGGAAGGGATGGAAAATAAAATAAAGACAGAGGGGGGAAAAAGACAGAGGGTGGCAAACCATAAGAGACTCTTAACTCTAGGAAACAAACTGAGGGTTGCTGGAGGGGAAGTGGGAGGGGAGATGGGGTAACTGGGTGATGGGCATTAAGGAGGGCAAGTGATGTGATGAGCACTGGGTGTTATACGGACTGGTGAATTATGAAATTCTACCTCTGAAACTAATAATACACTATATATTAACTGAATTGAATTTAAATGAAAAGCTAAGAGAAAAAATATTGGTTCTTCAAATAAAAAAATATATGTATATTTACAACCTGTTTTAACATGTAACTCATGAGACAGGACATTACTATTTGCACTTAGGAAGCTAGTTTCTCCACTTATCCTAGATCAAATGTACTTCGCTTCCTGTATCTTCCCTGACCCTCCCTTTTTTTTTTGGAGGATTCCTTTATTATTGTTGCTTCTAATTCCTAAGTAGTAATGGTCAGTGTAGAAAAATAGAAAATACAGATAATCATAAATAAGGAAATAAAATGTACTCATATTCTTACCATAGAATATTAACACTGATATATTTTCTTAACTTTTAATACAAAGAGATATATCACATCTCTTTTCTTTAAAAAAAATGTCATGTAGAATATATTGTTCTGACTCTGCTTTCTTCTTTTACTATATCATAAAAATTTTAATAACACTAAATCTTTACAGTCATCACTAATGACTATATATGTCATTATATATATAACATAATTTAATAGCTATATAATATTCAGTTCATAGGTATAAAGCCCTCATTGATCAATGGCCCACTGCTGAAACTTTGACTTATTTCCAATTTTCCTCCACTGTAAATAATACTACAATGATCATTCTTTGTAGCTAAACCCTTGGCTACATCTAAGATTATTTCCTTGGCCTGTTTTTCTAGAGTGGAATTAATGGGTTGGGGCAACCATATTTTTAAGATTCTACAGTAAGGGACGCCGGGGTGGCTCAGAGGTTGAACATCTGCCTTCGGCCCAGGGTGTGATCCTGGAGTCCCCGGATCGAGTCCCACATCGGGCTCCCTGCATGGAGCCTGCTATTCTCTCTGCTTGTATATCTGCTTCTTTCTCTCTCTCTGTCTCTCATGAATAAATAAATAATTTTTTAAAAAAAGATTCTATAGTAAACTTAGCAGGCTGCTTTCAGACAGATGGGGCCATTTTATATTTTCCCAATAGGATCTAAATGTGTCTATTTCTTGCCCTCCACCAGCATGTGAGGGCCTTGCTGGTACTTTTCTTTTCCAGAGGAAATGTCCTATGAGATGCCTTCTGTTTTCAATTAGCCCTCCCAGTACAGAAGCAACATGGACATCCAAGCAGTGTCTTTGGAACTGCATGACATGACCCATTAGTGGTTCATAAAATCAAGTTAGTGGGTCATAAACAGCCTTTGTTTATTTTCAGTGTAATAGTGTATTTTTTAAAATAGCAGAGTGAACATTTCCATTGTAAATAGAAAGATACATACCAATTAGTGGAGCTTTTGTTTTATTGACATACGTGTGTGTTGACGAGGCCTAGAGTTCAATATAACACAGTTGTAAGATCACAGCGGATATCTAACTGAGCAATGGTAAGATCTAGGCAAGATTGCTTAGCCAAGGGATCCCTGGGTGGCGCAGCGGTTCGGCGCCTGCCTTTGGCCCAGGGCGTGATCCTGGAGACCCGGGATCGAATCCCACATCAGGCTCCCAGTGCATGGAGCCTGCTTCTCCCTCTGCCTGTGTCTCTGCCTCTCTCTCTCTCTCTGTGACTATCATAAATAAATAAAAAAAATTTAAAAAAAAAAAAAAAGATTGCTTAGCCAAAAGATCATAGAATCTGGGCTGCTGTGGCTTGGATTCAGGGCTTAATCTGGTGGGGAAGGAAGCCAGAGGAACAGAGAAAGGACGCACATCTTATTTATATTCCCTGGTAGGAAAATGCTTTTGATGGAAATGTGATGGAACTCTCAGTGGTATACAAAATTAGCTACTTAAAAATATATAACATAAGTCATGGTTTTATAGTAGGTTAAATTATAAATTTCAGGATGTGACAAGTAATCTGTACCTCTCTTCTCCACATATTTTCAGCACATTATGTCTACAGTTATAGATCTGCCTCTGCTTCTCCCTACCGGTATCTGGGGGCTACTCATCTATTTCTCTAAGCCCCAGTTTCACCACCTACAAAATGAGGATGTCCAACCACATGACAGCCAAGCCCCTTCTATATCTGTGGTCCCAGGGGTCCGTGCTGTGCTGATCCACTGCAGATTCTTAGAGTCCATCAACAGGGCTGTTTGTGAGCATGCAACATTTGTGGTCACAAGGGGTCTCTCACTTAGAAGGCTCTATGTTTGGATGGATGCTCTATTGTTATGGTTTTGAAAATTCTTGGTAACTTTTTAAAAAAGGTCTCATATTTTCATTTCACAGAGCCCCACAAATTGTGTAGCCGGTTCAGTCTATTAACTTAATAACATAAAGTCTTCCTGATATGAACATGGCATTCTTTCCTCAGCACTGCTGAGAGCTGAAGCAGTGGCTCTCAACCTTGGTAAATAAAGGACAAGCTGCTTCGAGGGTTTATGACCTACACCATTTCAAAAGTCCACTGTGCAATAGGAACAACATATAAGAGAAGCTGTTTAGAACTTTTGTTATGCTCAAGGCTTGCATTCAATTGTTCCAGCCCCAGCTGGAGTGGATTGTCCAAACTGCATTCAACTCTTGTAAAAAAAAAAAAAAAAAAAAAAAGTCTTAAAATAGGATGACCCATTTAATGCCATGTGCTACTATACAGGTTAATTGGATGTGAAACATTCACAGCAGGTTCTCAATAAAAGATATAATAGAACGATGAGGGTCGGTGTTGGGCCTGAGTGTTACATTATGCCCAACCTGCATTTTAAATGCAAAGCTTGCTAAAAAGATTATTAATACATAGAACAAAGAACACATTTGGGACATGGCCCATTTTATATTTGAAAAGGCCCCCATCTGTTTGGGAAATTCAGCTGATAGCTTAATGGTAAGCTATCTGTCTTCAGTGGGGACAGGGCTACTTATCATCCAGAAGGCATATTTTCAGAGCTTTACGGTGGTGATGATACTGTCCTCTTGTGTTTCAGGGGCTGAATATAGGCCGTGACAATGGAGCAGAATCAGATATGATGAAAATCGTGATGCAGTATCCTTAGAAATGATTCTGAAAATTCTGAAACATGGGAGCCAACCAAGTACTTAAAACATCAGTCTTTATACCGTAGAACAATCACTTATTAAACATCTGCTACTCAAAGTCTTTCTTTACCCTTTGCAGAATTCCCTAATCAGCATGGTCCATATGAATGTTATCTCTTCTCCATACCCTCAAAGCACGCCGTGTTCACCCCTCTCAACATACTTTTTATTCATTATTGCAACTGTTTATTTCCTCATTTGTGCCCTTCACCAATTTGTAAGCTTCTTGAAGGCAAGTGCTGTAGTGATGTTTTTTTTAAATCTATCTCCAGTCCTAGCACAGCACCAAGTTAAAAAAATCTCTATAGTTAATTAAGTAAAAGAATTAATTACATGTGATGTATGAAGAGCTCCTGCAAATCAATAAGAAGATGATCAACACGAAAGAAAAAGGAGTAAAACCACATGCAAAGATAATATACAGGAAAAGATGTACATATGACCCCTGAACATATAAAAAGACACATAAACTCAATCATAATAGGAACCATAATAAAAGACAAAAAAAAAAAAAAGACCTATAAATGGCCAATAACACATAAAAAGACATCCACACTCAGTCATAATGAAAGAAATGCAAGCTACATTGGAACACCACTTTTCACCTATGATGGGCAGAGATACAAAGAAGTCTGCTAATATATTGTACCAGTGAGGATGAAGAAACAAGCACTTCCTGGGGCACCTGGGTGGCTCAGCGGTTGAGCGTCTGCCTTCAGTTCAGGTCATGATCCTGGAGTTTCGGGATGGAGTCCCACACTGGGCTCCCCACAGGGAGCCTGCTTACCCCTCTGCCTGTATGTCTCTCATGAATAAATAAATAAATAAATACATCTTTAAAAAAATAGAATGAATGACACAAGCACTTCCATATACTGCTGGTGGAGATGTAAATTGGTACAATGTCTAAGAGGACAGATTGCAAGTATGCATGACCCTTACCTAGTAATTCCATTTCCAGGAATCGATCCTAAAAGACACTTGCACGGGTGTGAAATGATCCTTGAACACAGAGTGAAATTCCAGTATGCTCCACATGCTCTGTAGTGATTGTGAAAATGCTGAAATGCTTCCTTATTTATTGGTAAACAATAAGGTGTACCGAGCCCACACAACACCCTGCTGCTGCTCTGTCATCCAGCCCATTCCCCCGAACCCCCAGACCTTGCGGCACCGGGGCACCTCAAGAGGTCACGCCTGGTACTACAGGGCCGCCAGGACGGCACCACGTGGAGGCCAGCCTCGTCCTCATCGATAGGTGCTCGTGCTGAAAGGGCTGTTAGGTATCTGGAGGTCACTTCCTCGTTCAAGGCTGTGCACCGCGGCACCGAATCCAATGGCAAACCATGGGCCACAGAGCAATCAACAGCTAACAGTTATCGAGAGCTTACGACGTGCCACACGCATTCTGAGCACTTTACACCTGATTCTCATATTTAATCCTTGGCACAGCCCCAGGACGGAGATGCGATTGTGATTCCCCACTTCACAGACAGGAAAATTGAGGCACAAAGAGGTTAAATAAGTTACCCAACAGCATGTAGCTAATCAACGACGAGCTCAGCCTCTGTCGAGGGAGTCTGATGTCAAAGTCTGTGCTCGTAGAACAACATGTGCTTGGATGGAGACAGGTGACACTAATGAGGGTATATCCATGGACCGGAGCCCCAGGGGCCACCAAGAAGGGAAGCTCTTTACAAACTCAGAATGGAATAGCAACCGAGCTCAAGCACCCTTTGAAAAAGGTGTGTAGTGGCTATCTAATCTGTGGACACACACACGCGTGTGCATATGTATTTATAGACATACACATGTGTGTTTGTGTACATATGCGTGTATGCGTATATGCACACACATTCATAAAATCACAAATTGGATATGTAGACTGTGTCTGGAATGATATATAAGAAACTGATAATGCTGGTTGCCTACTTCTGGGGGACAAGGTATTAGGAAAAAATGTCTTCGGTCTGTACCTTGTGCACCACTTGAATTACATATCATGTGCACCTATGTTCTGTCAAACTACAAATTAGTGTTTTATTTTTTATTTTTTTACATTTTTTAAAATTTAAATTCAATTTGCCCGTATGTACTATAACACCCAGTGCTCATCCCATCGAGTGCCCTCCTCAGTGCAAATTAGCGTTTTAAGTGCACGATGTCTACACACAGATCTTGAGGTGGGAAGTCAGAAGCGCCTCCTGAGAGAGAAGGTGTGTGGCTGGTCAGAGGTGGTGAGAGGCCGCCCTTGGGGTCCTCAGGCAGGAGAGAGCCCTTAAAGAAGGGAGAGGTTATGAGGCTACCCGGAGGGCAGGGAGGGCACCCCAGGCTGAGGCAGAGGTAGGGAGACCATGATAAGGGTCAGCACGCCGTGAGGTCAAGGTCACCAGAGGTAGGCCCCAGTGACTGCGCATCCGTGGTGGGAAGCCCAGCTGTGGGTGTGGAGGCTGTGAGAGGGGCCCCCAGGGTTGCAGCCCAGTTAGGCCTCGTGGTGCCCACCCTAGGGGGTGTGGAGGAACATAAACTCGAAGCGCCCAGGCCTCACCCTGTCCACCCAGGACGGGAAGGAGTCCAGCTGCGCAGCCATTCTCCAAGGAGCAACCAAGAAACAAGGAGATAATTGAAGGCTTGGTGGGAGATAGGGCCGAGTGAAATGGTTCAAGGAGCTGATATTGTCAGTTCTGAAAGGAGACAATTACTGTCCCCTGCTTGATGGCACATTGTTGTCAGTAGGACGGTGACCAGCTGTTCTATGTCACCACACAGGAGATAAAGCTGGGGAGGGCTTCGAGCAAGCTCAACTCCACTCAGAGAAAGTCTTTCCGTCACAAGAAAATGAAGTTGTTCATTACTGAGGAAACAGACACTGAAGGAAGATATGGTCTCACTACCCCCACCTCTGAGGTGGGCCTGATGGCGGAGGCACCAAGCTGCACTGCACGCAGTCATCTTTGTGGCCCCCGGGGTCTTCACCTCATCTGTGAGCCACAACGCCAACCTCATAAAGTTGTTATAATGGTTAAAAGAGAGCCTGTGGGGGTGCCTGCGGGGCTCAGAGGTTGAGCGTCTGCCTTTGGCTCAGGTTGTGATCCCAGGGTCTTGGGATGGAGTCCCACGTTGGGGTCCCTGCTCCATGGGGAGCCTGCCCCTCTCTGCCTCTCTCTCTCTATGTCTTTCATGAATAAATTTTTAAAATCTTTAAAAAGAGAGAGAGAGAGAGAGAGAGAGAGAGAGCCTTGTGTAAAGCATTTAAAACAGGGCTCACTATACAATAAATTCCAAAAAATAGCAGCTAGTGTCATTTAGGGTAAGTAGACGGGGCCTGCTAACTGTGGGGGTCTTCAGTGATTTCCATGGTTACTTGGGATGGTCAGTGGTGGTCTTTTTAATTCAAGCAAATATCCCAAGTGCTTCATCAATAGTTTTATGTCCACAGATTTATAAGGAAAGCCTACATTTTTCTGGAATACATAGGAGACCATTCATCTCATCTGCTCTGGTTGTAAGGAGTTCTGATATCAACGATGTTCCCAGAAGTCACATTTCTAACAACCGTACTCTCTGGGGGAGTATAGATGAGAGTTTTTCAAATATTTTGGATTGGGACCCACGATAATAAATACATTTCATACCACAATACAAATGTACACACACATTCACACATGTGTAACTGAAATAAGAGTTTGCAAAAAAAAAAAAAAAAGCTTAGGCCTCTATGTGTCATCTGTTCTGATATTTTCTATTCCAATAATTTTTTATTCTAATTTTTAAAACATTGATCTTGACCCATTAGGGATTGATTTCAGGACCACCCATGGATTGTGACACATGGTTTAAAAAACTTGTGTCAAGTCTAAGAGCATTAGGCAGGTTCCTGAACTGCTCAGGAGTCTACTAGCACAACTGTAAAAAGGAGATTAAATTATCAAGTAACCAAGTAACACTGGGCCTAACATTTATTTAATATACCCTCCTCAATTAAATTTGATTAAATGGCCATTAAAATGCTGTCATGGGAGCACCTGGGTGGCTCAGTGGTTGAGCATCTGCCTTCAGCTCAGGTCGTGATCCTAGGGTCCAGGGATCGAGTCCCACATCGGGCTCCCCACAGGGAGCCTGCTTCTCCCTCTGCCTGTGTCTCTGCCTCTGTGTGTCTCTCATGAATAAATAAATAAACTCTTTTAAAAATGAAATGAAATGAAATGAAATGAAATGAAATGAAATGAAATGAAATGGCTGCCATGAATTAAAGCTCTGAATTAAAGCTGGGCGTAGGTCTTAGCACATTTTATTGGTAGATATCCTCCCCAGTCCAGGTGCTTGGTTTCACCCTCTGATAACAAATGTTCATCAACAAACCTGAAAAGAACATAAGAGCAAGGTGAGAGGTGGCTACAATGCAAGAAACTAATGTGTTCTCCAAAATGTGAAAGAATTGTGCTTAATAGTAAAGCCCAGATGAGAACGAGTTCAAGAGCTACAGAGAGGGGTAAGTTATGTCCTTTTCTTCCATTTAAAAGGTAGGGTGGGGTGGAGCACAATATATTTTAGGAAAAAAAAAACTGTTTCAAGTGGCAAAAATACAAAAAAAATAAATATTTTGTTTCTTAAAGAATACATCTTGGGTGCTGAAAAAATTTAATGGAAAGAGCTCTTACTTCAACTAAGACAAATGAAACTAAATATCAGTATCATTTGAAATAAATTAGCAGAAAGAACAGATGGGCATTTCACCTGTAAACACAGCCCCCTTTAACCTGGTTATAATTCCTTGCCTTGATCTCAAGAGAACTAAATACACACAGTTCTCAAATTTTGCTCCTATCATGATTATAGCTTATCATGACCAATGAAGCAAGATATTAATGGGATAATCATTTGTGTGTTGTCATTCTGTTCTCCAGTGCTTCCAGAAAAGCCACCATTCTACTCAGGGAGACAGATCTCACACACTTCCTTCTCTTTGCCTACCCACTCCCAAGCCCCCACACATCCAACTGAGAAGAAAGCAGAAAACTCCTGAAAGCCCTCTTCAAAGAGATTTAAATGATGACGTGAGAGTAGAGAAGAAAGGGAAGTGCTTTGGGGGGCAAGATTAAGAATTGTAGAGACCCTGAGAGGAATATGGTGCCAACATTACCATTCTCCAAACATAAATCAAAACAAAAACAATACTAACCTATAATATCTATAAAAAGAAATCCAGCTACATTTAGATTTCTTTTGATCAATAAAATGATGTTTTGTAATAATAACTATTTTAAAAGTTTCTGTGTGTGTGTGTGCCTAATCCCCTATGTTGTTGGTACCCTAATTGACTATTTATTCTTCCATTGGGTTTATCTAACCCTTAATGCTTGAAAGGAAAGATATTCCCAAGATTGGAAAGTAGAAGGTTAGTAAGAACCCCCCCACCCCCCACTCTGCCTTGGCTAGTAGGGGGACTTCCAAGAGAATGGCTTCAATGGGTTTCTAGAAAGTTTGGGCTCTAGGCCCAGGGGTTCCAAGCCCTGCCAAAGACTGAGGCACCCTGAGTATGATGAGAAGCCAGAGAGCCGTAGCAAGGGCCCCTGCAAGCTGGGACAATGGCCAGCCCAGTGGTGAACCCTGTGGATGGTGTCCCATGATTGATGAAGTCTTACTATATGTAAGAGCTTGACACAACATTGGGGTAGCGTCCCAGTAATAACCACGATTGTACCTCCTTCCGGCTTGGCAGAACTAGGAAAATAGGGTTATTTTCATACACTTGAGTTTCTGGCCAGAAATTTGAACTTGCTCTCTCCTGGACCTGTCACCCTGGTGGTGCCTCTGCAGATATGGCTAAAATCTCCCTTCCTGGACAGTGGAGCCCATGGCCTGTGAGAACACTTCATCTAGCACATCAGGCAATTTTCTTCCCTGGTCTAACTCAGCCAATCAGACCTTACACCTTAGGTATCCGTGGTTGGGTTGGGGTCTTACAGGCAGGACTGGAGCAAGAGGCAAAAGATGCATTGAATACCATTACCCATCTCTGGTTTTTTTTTTTTTTTTAATTTATGATAGTCACACACACAGAGAGAGAGAGAGAGAGGCAGAGACACAGGCAGAGGGAGAAGCAGGCTCCATGCACCGGGAGCCCGATGTGGGATTCGATCCCAGGTCTCCAGGATCGCGCCCTGGGCCAAAGGCAGGCGTCAAACCACTGCGCCACCCAGGGATCCCTCTCTGGGTTTTTGTATTCCAGAAAAAAACCCATAATCCTACTACGATGATACATCATCATTCATTATATTGAGAGGATATAAGACAAGGTGACACTCTGGGGAGACACATCCCACTACAAAATGATGAACTGTTTCAGACAGCAGATGTTGTCACCCATCCCCCTCTTTCTAGTGTGTAGGGAGAGGAAGGGAGCGTACCCTTATCGGATTTCAGGATCAGATATCACCGATGTAGCCGAAAAGAGTGAACGCTTTGTCATTTTAACAAAGCCCATTTTCAAAGCGTTGTCCCTCTCTGCTACTGTACTTATCAAAGAGAATCAGATTATCATCAGAACAAGGCCCAGGATAATTTTATAAAGAAAAGTAGATCATTGCTCTTTGGAATTTAATTACTGGGTTTAATTTTGTAGATGCCACCTTCTTTCAGTTTTTTTCCTCTAAAACACATCCTTGGATTTTTCTTCTATCCTTTCTGATTTTATGAATCCCCATCTAAAAGTATTAAGTACTGGGTTTATTAACATTTTTTTCTTAATTGACTTTTAAAATCCAGTTCTAAGCCTCAGTCTCTATGAATCACTTTGGTAACATCTCCTCAGCGAAGATAATGGGTTAGTTTGTTAGGGTATTGCTCTCATAGCATAATATTAAACCATCTATCCACAAATATGGGCTTCCCTGGGCTTAATTGCTGAGTACACTATATTGAAAAAACAAGGCTACTCTCTATATGATAAAAATGAGCAAAATGTGTCTATAACAACCACATATGAAATCTAAAGTTATCATCAGAGCTGTAGTTCCTCTTCTCCCTCCTAAAATGTAAAAGGAAGTATGACAGGGAAGGTGATTACAAAGTCAATCAGCAGTAGTGGGAAAGAGAGCATAAGAATATCACTCAGGGGGATCCCTGGGTTGCTCAGTGGTTTGGCTCCGCCTTTGGCCCAGGGTGTGATCCAGGAGACCCAGGATCAAGTCCCACATCAGGCTCCCTGCATGGAGCCAAAAAAAAAAGAGTATCACTCAGACCCATGAGGTCACAGGGAAGGCTCAGACCCTTCTTCCTCAGGCACAATGTGATGTCAGAAGGATGTTTTCCAAATCAGAATCCTTGATGCATGGTGTAATGAGGAGGAGTGTGGTCATGAGCACGAGTACTCCCCACTTCCCCCTAATTCGTTGGTTCATTGCTTCATTCATTCATTCAATACATATTTATCAAGCCTCTGCTCTGGGCCAGTCACTGGGCACACAATGCATAAGAATGATGCATTTCCTATCTTCATGAGGCATATTATCTAGTAAAATCCAAATTTACTTTATATAAACAAACAACATGGAAAAAAAGTACAAACATAAAAGCTAACTGAAACAAATTTAGACATTCATAGCTGCAAATAATTTAAAAAAAAACTAAATAATAATCATCATCCTTGTTATGCCATGACCTGATTTTCTGCAGATAATGACCCTAATACTAAAAAGACTTTCCAAGTACCTTCTTTACAGCTAAGGAAGCTAAAGTTGGGGCTTGCTTAAAGCCAACAGCTAGGAAGTCCAAGTGGTGGGGTTTGACCCCAGACCCGTCAGTTTTCAATACTCCACTCTTCCCCTGTACGGGTACATCTTCTCTGGGCAGAGGGCTTTTCCTCCAGGAGCCAGAATTGTATTAGAATAACAGAAAGAGACCTACCTAGACCCTATTAGCTTAGTGCCTTAGTAGAAATGCTTCATAAGGATTTATCATCTCTTTAAAAAAAATTAAAAATAACTCTTATATAGAGATCACTTCTATTTCTTCTAAAATACTGTAGTTGAAAATATCATCATTCATATTTACCCCTGTTATTAAAGTCCACACAATCACTTATTTTGCCAAGTCTACAGACTTTCTTATGTTAGGTATATAATTCATCACACTTCTCTTTTTGTTCTAGCTTCTAGGAACTTCTAGGCTTAAAATCGCAAATCTTACTTTAATCCATTCATTTGCTCATTCAACAAACATTTATGGAAAATGGTTACTTATGAGTGTGATTATTTTATCCCTGCCTTAAAGGGCTTTGATTTCTTTTTTATCTTTATTGTAGTTGCTTTACTTTTATATGCTTATTACAATGTGTTTTATTACATGGATTTTTGGAGATAGGAGAGCATAAAATGTAAACAGCTAAAACAGTTTTACTGTAAAAATGATAGGATCCAGGATACACTGTAATAACAGGGCTTATAGTCTTATAAACTCTGGGTTAAAATCTTGATCCTACCTGACTCATGGCATGAACTAAGACAAATGACACATTCTGAGCCTCTGTTTCATAAAATGCGATCAAGAATTCCCATACAAGATGTTTACAAAGATTAAATAAGATAATATACATAAAGCAGCTGGCACTGCCTGGCACATCAGTATTTTATAGTCACTCCTTGGGAATAAAGCAGGTAAATATGCAACAAACAATTCCACCTATAAATATCCAGTTTCTGAGGTGGGTGAGCTTGGTTTCCATGGAAAATAAATGGACATTTTCAAAACCTCAAAATTTAAATTAATTTTAAACTGCTTCCCTTTGGTCCTCTCCAAGATTCTCGGCAATGTTCCATCACCCCTGGTTGTTGAGCCCTCTTGTCTAATTATAAACTAAATTCTGGCTTGTTAGCAGAAAAGATTTTCTCAGGCTCTGTTCTATAAACAATGCCAGAGAAATTGCAGATGCTTTGAAAACTGGGAGGGCCCTCCCAGTCTGAACTTTTTTCATCTTAAAGACCCCACCAAAGACTCTAGCTTTACACATTGTATATTTTCTATCCACAAGCACAGCACCTGATGCTTTCCTCTTTGATGACATGAATCATGCTGTCTTACCGTGTATTTCCATGCCTGCCTCACCCATAGGAAACTTCTCAAAGGCTGGCCATATTTCTCATTCCTATTCATCTTACTTCCTAGCCTAGTGGCAGGCACATAGTAGGTGCTAATTAAATAGTTGCTGACTCAATGAATAAACTAACCAATTAATGAAAAGCTACGTGAGGCCAAGGACCATATCTAATGCATTGTGTCATCTTCCCATAGTACCTATCATAGTGAATGAATGAATGACCATTTAGCTGAGTCCACTTGAGATACAAAGAACTTTTTCAATAATGATGATTCAAGTATGATCTTTTTTTAGTAAGCCACAAAATAATAACTTCTTAGAATCCCAGAGTGTCAATGTTTAGAGAACTTTTGAAACCATGATCAACACTCAAGTTTGGATGTCTTGGTGACTATTCTCATCAAAATTCTCAAACAAACCTTGTGAAGTTCTCACAGTGTTCTGGTGTGGAGCCTTGGTGTTGTACCATATCCCTTAGTGATAGGGGAAACGTAGACACAGAGGGGTGAGTGGCCTGCCCCTAAATCAGACTGAGTTTAGCAAGGCCCACAGATAGGGCCTGACTTGTGTTCCTCCTAGAACACAGGTCCACTTCATGTCTAAAAGACGTGAAAGAGGCCTGCCAGTGGTTCACTCACCACCCAAGAGATTCTTGGAAAATAACTCTCCCAAAATCAGGCTCAAGGACACCAAGCCCATAGAAAGGTAGGGGGTGCTTCTAAGTACTTCCACTCAGGAACTGTTCACTTTCCCGTCATGTGCAATATCAACCTGCACATGACATGCATCCCCTTCCTGGATTCCCACTCACACCTAAAGCCCAACCTCGCAGAGCCTTTCTTTGGGTGGCAGGCCTGACAAAAGTCTGAGGAGCCTCAACTTCATTACCAAGTTACTTGGTACCCCTCCCCTTTCTCCTCTTCCCAATACCTCCACTGACCAACACAAAGAAATATCCAAGCTCCTTTCACTTCACCTGCTTCTCCTCGTCTTTGCCCTAATTCTTATATTTTCACACACAAACGGCTCAAGAAGACATTTCCTCCTAGACGGGGCACTTCCCTCCATAAGAAGAATCTGGGAATAGCTGTTAAAGAACGACTTCCCCCACGGGGAGCACAGTCGCTCAATTGTTTCCCCAATATCCAATCTCCTCTGACAAGCTTAAAATCAGAACTCCTGAATTTTAGTTGGGTACATGGACACCCAGAGCAAACTTTCCCAGTCTCCCTGGCTGCCAGGTATAGTCATGAGATGTGAGAGGAACTAACATGGGCAACTGAGCATGTGCCTCCTTACAAGGAGAGAGCATATCCTCCACGGCCTCTGTATCTGCTTCGACAGGATGAAACGTGAACATGGTGGTGACTGCTGGAGCACCCTCTCAGATCATGCGAGTAAATTGTGTGTTGAGGATGACAAAGCAACAGGATTGAAGGAGTTGGTGTCCTGCCACCACACAGCTGCTACTTCAGTCCTGAGCCACATACCCACAGACTATTACGGGAGGGACAAATGGACTCTTCCCTTGGTTAAGCTACTCTTATTTTGGTTCTTTGTGACAGCCATTAAAACTATATCCTGAAAAAAAAAAAAAAAAAAACTATATCCTGCTTAACACACCTCTTTACACAGATATTGGCAAAAGTAAGCAGCATCAGTAAATACTGTGACAGGCATTCTAATCAGATTATCCATTAAAATAAGCCCTGCTCATTTCCTTTCTATCGCTTTTTTTGTTTTGTTTTCCTCGTTCATGTAGAATCATTCTGCCAACTTTTATCAAGTCAACAGATCTCTATTGTTTGGGGCTATAAATAAAAAGTTTAGCATTTTGTATGCAACAAGATTTTTTTTCAAACATTTCCAATTGACACGACCTGCTTCTGAATTCAGCTTTAGTTGACACTTAGATTAAATTTAAATATTTAAATTTCAGTAAACTGAAATTTTTATTTCCTTCAGGGTTTTTTCCTACGAATGTTTTGGTATGAAATTTTCCACTCTACAGAGAAACAAAATATCTTTTTAAGAACCTCGAGAAATTACTAATGAATCGTGTTCAAGAAATCTTTTAAGGTTTTGTCATACTTGCTTCACTTAAACTTTATGCATATTATTCTGAAGTTTGCTTTTTCATTCATGAAAAATGCACACTAGTTCATTCATTTGGATTCTTTTGTAATTATTCTGCAAGGTATCTGCCCTCCCATTGATGAATGGCAAGGTTGTTTTCAATTTTTCACTATTCCAATCAATGCTGAAATGAACATTCTCACATCTAACTCTGGGGCACAGGTTCAAGTGGTTTCTAGGGTATATCCCTGGAATTAAACTGGTAACACTGTAGTGTATGCACATTTTCAACTTTAACAGACTTTACTAAATTGCTCTCCAAACTCGCTCTACCAATAATCTCATTTCTCTATGTTTCACTACTATATCTTGTCAGCTTTCTTACTTTTTTGCCAAAATCATGGGATTAAAATGGTATCTCATTTTAATTTGCATTTCCTTGATTACTGGTTAGGTTTATTTGCCAATCAGTTTTCCTATTCTGTGACTTGCCTCTTTATATTCTTTGCCCATATTACTATTGGATTGTTTGGATTTTTCATTGATTTGTAGCTAAATCTTTACATTATTTGGAATCTTGAATTGTTCTAGTTATATGCATTACAAATATGTTCTCTTTCCCTATGGGCTTTTAACTCTGATACACAGAATTTGAACATTGTAATGTCAATTCTTTTTCTCTATAAATTGTACTTTTGTCCTGATTAAGAAATATCTTCCTACCTGAAAATATAAAGATATTCTTCAATATTTTATTCTAATAATTTTAAAGTTTTTCTTTTCAAATAGAGGTCTTTAATCTATGGAGAAGTAAATCAAAATTTAAACTTAAATTTTTTAAGTCTAAGAAAACCAAATAATAGCTTTTATGACAAATTGAAGGACTGGTAAAAGGAAGAAAAGGATTTGTGAAATAGTAATGACATCCAAAAGTATCCAGAAAAAAGATCAGAATAGCCAAAAGAACTCTGCCATATGTATTTTTTCTTTTAATGTCACTTTTAAAGTACTCTTCAGATTCTTTCACCCATTTTTCATGCAACATATGATCCTCAGCAAATGTATTGAGCTAAGTCTATGCCCCACTCCGGATCTACTCATCCTCATGTACCCTACAGCCTTGGCCACTTGCCTTTCTTCCCAGGCTGGAGCAATCCCAGATATGGCTCACATCCCAGCTGCTGCCACCATCACCTCATATCCTAACATCTCCAATTTTCTCAGCCTCCCCAGGGATGAAGACTGGCTTGGCCACGGATTCCTCTCTGCACCAGCTGTGTGGGAACTGCAGCAGGTCCAGGGTGCAGCCCCAATCTGATTTTCCTAGCCATTGGTTGCCCAAAAGGGCAACATCAGGGAAGCAAGGAAAACTCAGTGTGCCCTTCGGGCAGGCTTTCCCCCAACGAAGCGATGATGGAAACAGGCTTGCAAATAAATGTCATGCCTTTATTTTTCTTCCACAGTGAACTGTTCTAAGAAGCAGTGAATAGTGAATCCATGTGGCCACTCAGGAGATGTCCCACATCAGCCAGCAATGTTTTCTAGAGAAGGTGTGCCTAAGCTTAGCAACTTACTGACTTGTCTTGCTTTCCTCCTTCTCTGCCTTTTCCCCCTCCCTCTTGCATTCTTAGGATTACATCCTTTTCTCCAGTAAACACTGGCATGAAAGTTTTGCTTCACACTCTCTTTTCTAGGGATCCTACACTAAGAGAGCTTGCTTAAATTTTTCAAACATGTATTATCCAACAGCAACTAAAATTTACAATTTTTATCAGAACCAGTACACAGTTTTGAATTTGCATATATGACCCATTTCGAAGGCCAGAGACGTCTACTGGGAAACTTCTAGGAGGGATCTTTCTCTCTGATAAAACAGAGTGGCAGAAGAAGAAAATTCTCTTTTGCTTTCAAAACTCCCTTCCTTCTCACTCGGAATGTGTTACATGGGAACCTGAGGTTTGGAGCTGCAGCTGCCATCCTGAAATTCTGAGATGGCCTCGCAAATGGCAGAGCTGAGTGGTGGAAAGAGCCTTGGTACCTGATGACACCTCTGAGCCCCTGAACCAACCCGGGAACATACTATCTCCAGTCTTCCTGTTCTATGAGATAATACTTAAATATCATCATTGTTAAGCCATTATTGGGCATTCTGATATTTGCAGCCAACGTTTCCCTAAATAACACAGCTAATTATCTGCACACCCGTAGTAATTGGAGCCATTGGAGCGGATATGAAACCAGTAGAGAAGGCCTTGGGTAGGATTCTGAAAAATGCCATTGTTAAAAGGACAGACAGGAGGGAAGGAATCTACCAAGGAGTGTTAGAAGGACTAGCTCAGTTCTTAACAATCTCAAATAACAAAGGTAACAGTACTTACACTCTAGCAGCACCACAAGTAAGAAATATAACTGGAAACTGTCGATTTAGCTCTTTAATTGCAAATCTGCTCAAATATTTGACCAAGATAAGGTGGAAAACAGGAACCACAGGTTTTTATCTAAATAAACATCATGGTTTTTTTTTTTAATTCTGTTAACTTTATTCTTTTTTTTTCCACCCCATTATCCCAATCAAGAATTAGCATGGAGTCGTTCATTGGCAGATAAAGAGAACATCTTCAAATTCCTTGCTTAAGAGCTTCCTATGGGTTTGGCTCATGAAATTCATTTGGCCCTGGAGAAATCGCTTGTCAGCATGAAGCCAAGCTGATGAATAATTCTGACAACATCACACACCAAATTAGCAAACTGGCCAACTTCAGATTTCTCGACCAGCTACTATTTTTGCCAAGTTTTTAATTGTGAATGGACATGATAAGGTTATCCCTCTCCCTTCACTTAGAATAAATATTTGTACACTCACTGACATTACCCTCTCCATATAATGCATTTATTCTGTCATCGTGTTATTGGTGGCTTAAAGGGATAATATACTCTGCTAGACCATAGCATTTTTATGAAAGATGAGGTCAGGGAATACTTTGTGGGAGATAATAGTGCAATTTTAGAAATGTTGAAGGTAAACTAATTTAGCACTAGAAAGAAGAAAGGGCCTGGGAAAGGTTCTGAAGTCAAAAGCTGCTGTTGAATTTCGGCCCCGTCACTCAGAAACTGTGAGTAACTAAGCAAGTTGCTTAGACTCTCTGAATCTCAGTTTTTGCTCTGCCAGATAGAGATAATAATATCAACTCCCTAGGGTTGTTCTGAGGACTAAAGCACGTCTGGAAAGAGCTAGCACAGTGCCTGGCTTATAGTCCATTTTAATAACTAAAAAATCCTAAATCAAAACATTTACAGCTGGTTTTTAATGTTGGAAAAGATTATTAAGGCTATTTTTTTCAAAGATTTTTAAAATTTATTCGGGGGAAAAAGAGCATGAGTGGGGGGTGGGAGGGGCAGAAAGAGACACACAGACAGAGACAGAGACAGAAACAGAGAGAAGCAGACTCCCCGCTGAGCAGGGAGCCCTAGGCCAGGCTCAATCCCAGGACCCCAAGATCATGACTTGAGCCTAAAGCAGAAGCTTAAGTGACTCAGCCGTCTAGGTGCCCCAGACGCTAATAATCTATTAAACATCATTGCAAAAACATTCCCCCAAGCAGCCTTCAATTTCTTAACTTTGTATATAGTATTTTACTTTGGGCAAACAAAATCTCCATTTGTATGTCATCCTGTCTGTCCACTGTTTTCTCTTTATGGCCTCCGTGTTTATGTGTTGCTTAGGAAAGCCATTTTCATTTTTAAGACTTAAATATGTTGCCCTTTATTTTATCCTAATACTTTCTTAGTTACATAAATGCAATCATTTGAGTTTTTGTGTTAGATTAGGATCTAACTTTATATTTTTTTACCAAGTCAATATCCAGTATGCTCTTTTCTCTATTGAAATGACAACTTACCATAGATTAAAGTCTGTAAATGTATGCCTCCCTTTCTAAACTTTGCCTTCTGTTTCATTGATCAATTTATCTATTTCCGTATAAGTCCACATAAGCATTGTTTTCATTAATATTGCCGTATAGTATGGCTTAATATCTGGTAGGGCAAGATCCTTGTTATTCTTTTTTCTCAAAACATATTTTATTCTAGACCATTTTTTTCAATCAGATGAACTTTGGAATCAGTTTATTAGTTTTCTTTCAAAAAAAAATCCAGCTGTAAATATACTGAGATTGGATTGAATTGATATGTTTATGAAATTCAGTCTTCCCATCCAGATCTATTCAAAATGTCTTTTGTGTTCTTTAAAAGAGCTGTCTGCACATTTCTTGTTAGGTTTATTCATATCTATATTGTATAGTTTTTGAGTTATAAGTACAATTCTTCTTAGGTTTTATGATGCCCATTTTACAGTTTTAGCACTAAGATGAGCAGGAATTTTATTTTATACTTTCTAATTGGTCCTCACTGGGATACATGGGAAAGCTATGGTCTCCAGCTTCTTGTGTGAACATGTGTGATCTTGAGTCTCCATATTAGTCTGATTAGTTTTTCCATTGGTTTCCTTGACTCTTTAAAAAAGAACACCAGATTTTTACAAGAAGTGACAATTTTATCTCTGCCAATCGAATATTTATACTTTCTTCTTTTTCTCCTTATATTGTATATTTTCAGCCTTCCAAGACAATGTTGAATAGTAGCAGTGATAATGGGCTTCCCTGCCTTGTTTCTGACAGTAGCAGGAATTTTTCTGATTTTCCCCATTAGGTATAACGATTTTCTCCCAACCTAACTTTTGCCGAGCAATTTGATTAGGTACATGCACTGAGTTTCATCAAACACCTTTTCAGTACCTATCTACTTCCACCTGTTAGTAAATAGCTTCTCAAAGGTTGAAGCATCCTCGTATTCCTGGGATAAACCCTATTTTTTGTGGAATATTATTTTTTCTATGTGGCTGGATTTAATATGCTGATGGCTTATTTAAGAATTTTTTCATCCACTTATCAATGGGTGGGGGTAAATTTTCCTTTGTATGTATGTTCTCTGTGATATTTGTTGAGTTACTGTCTCCCAGGTCAAAGCCCACCCACCCTTCTGCACTTTGATTCATGATGCTAGAACTCTGCAAACCATGTTTCTGCTCTGCCAGCTGGCTTTTTATTAGGCTCTAACAAAGACTGCAAAGCTAGAAGAGGAAGAGGGGATTTACTCCTTCCTGACAGCTTGCTATGATCTTTCTGTTTGCTCCTTTTCCTGTGTGTAGTATCCCAGCAACGCTTCTTCATTCACCCAGGCAGCAGCAGGTCCTTCCATAGCAACAGCTGAATCTAGTTGGTGGGTTTTTTTCCCTGATACTTCCAGAACCAGCCTCAGCATGTTCCACATCCCCACTTCACCACATTCCAGACACTAGCACAAGGTGGGACAGCAGCCTCTCTTGAGAGATCTGAATTTCAGTTCATGGAGACATGGAGACCCTCCTCTAACCTATATAGTTGAATGAATTTAAGTTCTTCCCTTTATTTCTTCATGCCCTGGGGTGGAACCTGCTTTCTACAGTTGCTACAATGCTGATAACCTTAGAGTTCTCTTTCTATCATTTCAGTTACCTGGGTAATAATTTTACATCTAGTTATCAATTCTTTCCATTATTTTATCATTTTTCAACAACTGGCAAGTTTTCTCTCTCCTGACTGGACCTTCACTGGTCCACTAACCTGTCTGGCTTTGGTAAAAGGGTCTGATAGCCTCTTTGAATGATTCAGAAAGTTTTCCTTTATTCATCTGTTCCTTGAAGTTAATAAAACTCTCCTATAGATATCTCTAGGCCTGGTGCATTTTAAAAGGTATATATTGAAACTAATTTTTAATTTCTTTTGTAAATACAATTCTATTCCATTTTTCTATTTCTTCTTGAGTCAATTTTGATAATCTATATTTTCCAAGAAAAGCAACCATTTCTTTTCAAATTCGTTTCATTAAGCTGTTCACAGTATCCTCTTAAAATTCAGTTATCACTCCTATTATATTTTGTCTTGGTAGAGAAACTTAGATTCAAAATCAAGTCCTTTCAGGCCTTCAAAAATTTGGTATGTTGTCTTTTAGCATTCTGCCAATGAGAAGTCTGTTACTACTCAGCTATTCTCCCTTTTGCAGAGAAAGATTCCCTTCCTATTTTATTCTCTCTTCCCCTGTAAAATAATTTTTTCTTTTTTTTTTAGAGTGAAGAATTTTCATCAGATGGATTTTGTTTCCAAAATTTTTCTGCTTGTAATTCTCTGTAAGAATGCCTATTTCAATGTAACATGTCTATTCAGTTTTATAATTTTTTTTTATTGTTTTGGTAATACTTGATTATCTCCTTTCTCCATCTGGTAACCTTATCAGATGAATGTTGGACCAGCTTCTACTCCTGCCCATGATAGGGTAACAGGGACCAAATTTATGCTTTTGCCTTAAACGACTAAAAAAGTGGACAAAATGTTGGAAATGATGGGTATTAGACATTAGATAATAGAATTTAGGACTATCATCCCTGAAAAAAGTGAAAGAAATGAGATGAGACTTAGGATTGGTTCAGCTTACTGTTGGGAAGCAGTTTCCAGGCCATAATGCAGGGAAAATGCTGCCAAAAGAAATCACTTGGCAATCTTGCTGAGTTGAAGATATAGAAATCAGATTTTAGAGATTGCTCAGCTATCAGATGGATGAAAATTAAGAAGTATGACAAGACTGTGGGGAAACAGGCACAGACACCCTCATACATGCTGGTGGGAATATAAACTGGCAAAACTCTTCAGGAAGGAAATTTGACTATATGTTGTAAAACTACATACGCATTTACCTTTGGAACCAGCAATCTCACTTCTTGAAGATACATTTTCAATCATATACACACACACACACACACACACACATATATATGTTCATTGCATCATTGTTTACAATTGCAAATATATGGAATGACTTAAATATATAGGGGACTAGTTGGATAAACTATGATACAACCACACAACAGTATAATGCCACTATAAATAACAATGAGGAAGATTTCTATGAGCTGATCGAGAATAATCTCCAGGATATTGCCAAGGGGGGAAAAAAGGAAAATACAAAGATGTGTAAAGTATGCTATCTTTCCCATAAGAAAAAAAAGTAGGGCAGCCCGGGTGGCTCAGCAGTTCAGCACCGCCTTCAGCCCAGGGTGCAATCCTAGAGACCCGGAATCGAGTCCCATGTTGGGCTCCCTGCATGGAGCCTGCTTCTCCCTCTGCCTGCATCTCTGTCTCTCTCTCTCATAAGTAAAAATATTTTTTAAAAAAGAAAAGTATATAAGAAAATACATGTTTCTGCTCATCTGTACAAAAGAAATGCAGGAAGGACTAACTAGAAACAAATAATATTACTACCTTTGAAGAGAGGGTGATAATGATATGGAAAGAATGGGAGAAGGGGAATGGCTTGGTAGGGATGAGAAGGGTAATGACACTTCACTGAATATACCTTTTGGATAGCCTTGACTCTTAGAATCATGGTCGGATTTCATATGCCAAAAGAGAAATAATCAATTAATATGAACTAGGATGAGTGTGTGCAGAGAGGAGAGGACGGCAAGAGGAGGACCCAAAATTGGGATGTTCATGTGAACCTGTTTTACATGTGAATAACACAGCCACACTTGCTGCACCTCTGCAAAGTCGTATCAGAGTCCAAACCATACAGCAAGGACCCACTATGCAAGCCTGAAACTGCCTCATAGCCAGAGACCTAACTTTGTTATTCTTTTCCATGCCTGCACATATGGAGTCCTCTGTTTTATTGGGTTTCAGTTATTTGTCATAGCGACAACCTTAGCATCTGAAGAAGCCATCGTTGTTTAAGAAAACATTTATTATTTTTAGATTCATCTCTTTTTTTTTTTTTTTTTTTTTTTTTCCAGAAATACCTGCTATTGAGATCTGGACCATGCCCTGCCAGATAGGCGGCTGAGAATGAAAGCCATTGATTGGCATGGGGTTGGTGGAAAAGGAAATTCTTCTTTTATAAAATAAAGGGCATGATGTTGGATGAAAAGATTTCATAATCATCACTTTCTTCATGACTTTAGAATGTTCTTCATGCTCATTAACAAAGATTAATTATAGTTAGCCTTTTTAGTTTAATCAAAACTGGAAGAGAAGTAGGCACAGATTTTAAAAGCCTGGTGAGATGCTGAGTAAGTGAGTGCTTAAATGACTCACTGTTGGGGACCTTATCATGATGCGTTAGGTATAATGCTGAGAAATAATAAATAATCCAGAAGTCTTTTTCTTGTCTTTAAAAATATTGACCTGCTAATTTCACAATGATTTCTCATGAGGAAATCATCAGAGACACACCCAAGTGTTTCAAAGATTGCAGTATTATTTTTCATAGGACAATAATGGAAGGTACCTAGATATCCAACAATAGAGAAATGGCTCAGGACATTATGTTACATTTATACTGTGGTATATTATATATATATTTAAAATGTTTTCCAAAAAATAAGAAAAATGAAGTGTTTTCCAAAACCATCTAATGACATGGGGAAATACAATATTATAAATAAAATAATGCTACAGGGAAGTTTGCCTGCATAATGCTACCTGCTGGCAGAAAAATGTTGGGTATCAACAGCTCAGAGGTATTTTCATTATGTTTTCTTTAAAAAGCAGGATAAATGTGTGTGTGTGTATATATATGTATATATGTATATATATGTATATATGTGTGTATATATATATACTGCTTTATATATTATGTTAGTATAAATATTACATACATACAGGAAAAAGCCTAGAACAATTAACAAGGAACAGGAAAAATGACTAGATGGGAACATCAAAATGTTAACAATGTTTATATTTAGGTAATAGAAACTTTGGGTAATGATTGTTTTCTTATTATATTTTAGATGTTTTCCAGGTATTCTGCATTAAACACGAGTTACTTTTGATAATTTTATTTTTCCAGTTGCTCAAGCCAAGAATCTTGGAGCTATCCCAACTTTTTTTCTCTAAGATCCCGACTCCACTTCATCAGCAAACCTGTCAACTCTACCTTCAAAAGAGCTGTAAATCTATTTGCCCACTTACTGCCTCCCCTTATGATGGTCCAAATCACAGTCATCTGGCACCTAGATTTCCGCCACAGCCTTCTTTCTGGTCTTTTGGTTTCCACACTTGCTGCTCCCTTCCACGTCCATGTCTAGAAAGACCAGAGGAGGGGTTTTGAGAGAAAATTATGGGGAGCAAAATGGGGCCCCATTTACAGAGCAACAGGCCAGAGTCGAAAGAGGAGCATTTGTAGTGGGGGAATTTTAGGAAAGCCTGATACATTTCAAGGAGTACTAGAGCCTGACATTCCATATTAAGTTATGCTCCTACTCTGTGCTTAAATTACACACCCTATCCCCCATTAGCCACTCAAAACACACAGTGAAAATCTCTTATCCGTAGTAACCTTGAGTTAGTGGTGGTTTGGGTTGCTTGTGATAAATCCATTCAGATCTAGCAGAGAGAAAGTAGGAGATAAGATGACAAATGAAGAGCAGGAAAGAAACCAGAGTAAGAAGTGACTGCTAGGAATCTTCAGAAAGCACTGAAGTAGGGCACTGAATGTCCCACGGTGCATGTGATGGAGGTTGGAGCTAATTTATTCCCACATGAAGAGAAAAGGGACCTCAAAAGTCTGGAGAATGTAGTGCACCTGGGAGGCTCAGTCAGTTAAGCGTCTGAGTTAGTTTTGGCTCAGGTCATGATCTCAGGGATGTGAGATCAAGCCTCAAGCTGGGCTCTGTGCTCAGTGCAGTCTGAGATTCTAAGACAAATAAATCTTAAAAAAAAAAAAAAAAAAAAGTCTGGAGAACTTAAGTATATGCACTCAGGCAATTATGTTACTTTAACATAGTATCAGTGGGAAAAAAGGGGTTGCACAGATGTTATTTCCACATTGCTTCCTAATTGGCTTCACGTGAATATCTCATGAGCCTCATTCATCTTCATATGCCTGGCATCTACCACAGGGCCTGCCGCAAAACAGGTGTCAGAAAACAGTCATAAAATGAGTGGATTAGTGGATTAGGAAGGAAGAAGGAAGGGAGGGAAGAAGGGAAGATGAGAGGAAGGAGAGAAGATGATAGCAAGCAGGGGGAAGGAGGAAAAAAGAACAAGTGGATTTACAGATGATAAGAACAGCTAGTGCTTCTGGAGCATTTACAAAGCACTTCCATGTATTAACTCATTGGCTCAAGATTAGAATTCAACTCCTCCTGGCTTCATGTACTTTGTATATCTTCATTACCAGCTTCACCAATGATCAGATCATGGTACAGAGAACTCTCTAATGAGACTGATTTTAAAAAGTAGATGTCCTTAATTAAAGAGGCTGCTCATCAGAGCTGTTCTTATGTAAGTTGGCCAGGTGCTGTTGGCTTATGAAGATGCCTACAAGCACCAGAGGCTAGAAATGCTGAGGGGGTGTCCTCATTATTTCATTATATGAACAAGTAGAATTGACAGGCTAAGTCAAAGCAAAGTAATTAAGCTGTTATTTCAGGTCTCCCCCAAAGCTGCTGGCCTCGGCAGTTGTCTTTGTTCACTAACAACAAACCTAACGGAGATTTGTACATTTTTCCTAAAGGTCTTTTGAGTACATTCTCTCTCGTTTAGTGGCTCAACAAGTATGTCTTGAGCACTTATTGTGCACTGGGCACCACCAAACACCGTCACGGCTCCATGGAGTTCACTTCACCTCACAACCAAGATGGCAGGCCAGTAATCCCCACTTCACAGAAAAAGGAGTTGAGGCTCAGAGAGCTTAAGAGACTCTGATTATGTTAGAGATAATGGCACTAGGTCCTAAGTCTTGCTACTTGGAATTTAAAACATGCCAACTTATATAGAGAAATGAAGTAGTTTATAGTGGTTTGGTTTCCCCTCAGACTGTAGACTCTTTTGCCATGTGTCACATACACAGTGTGAAGGTTGAACCCTCCATTTCCTTGGAGCCATGTGGCTTAGAGGACTCAATGGGGAGACTCCCAGTGGGAAAACTGTAGGCACCCTTGATTCTGCTCTTTCTCTCTCAAATCCCTCAGCAAATCTTGCCCAGAACCCAGTCCCCTCCCTCTGTGTACATTGCTACCCTCTGACATAAGCCCTGAGGTGTCTACCGTCCTTCTTCCTCTTCATTCCCCTCCACAACAGCCAGAAGGATCCTTTCAACATATAAGTTGGATCTTGTCACTTCTCTGCCCAAAACCCTACAAAGACTCCCCCATTTCACGGAGAGTAAAAGCCAGCCAGCATCCTTACAGTAGCCAACAAGGCTCTGCACAACCTGGCCCCCATTTCACCTGAACTCATCTCCTTTGTTCTCCTCTTTGACTTTTGGTGTCTCATCACACGGACCTTCTCACTGTTTCTCAAACCCACAGGGCATGTGTCTGCCTCAGGGCCTTTGCATCAGCTCTTCTCTCTGCCTCAAAGTTTCCCCCCCAGATAATTGCCTCTTCGAGTCTTTGCTCAAGTATGATTTGTATGATCTTAGTGAAGGCCACCCTGAGTGCTGTATTTGAACCTGCCACACTCAGATATTCCAATCCCCCTTACCGTGCTCTCTTTATTTTCCATGTCTCACTACCTTCCAAAAAATTATATAAACTGTTTCTATATGTGTTCATTGTCTTTCTCCTTCCACAAAGTCAGGAATATCTCTTCCTTTCATTTACTTGTGTATTCCCAGAACCTAGAACAAGGCCTGGCATATTATAGGCACCCAGCATGCATAATCATTATAATAATTATTATTATTACTATTATTTGTGAATGGCAAGGAGCAGGAGCTATAAGACCTTTAAAGAAAGAGATTTTCTCACTTGGAGACACTAGGCTTCAGAAAAGGAGATGAAAATTTTTCATAGTCAAAGATAATTAGATTTGGATCCTAGCTCTGCCATTTACTTGGGGCCTTTGGCCAGTTGCTCGGCGTCTATGAGTTTCAAGTCTCCTTGAATATAAAATGGGAAAACTAACACTTAGCTCACAAGGTTGCAGTACTGATTCAGTGATATGATACGGAGCAAGTGCCTGGTGGTACAACCTGAGCACAATCAATATTGACTCTCTCAAACTAGTACTCAATTAGCAGTTTTGTTTTACTTTGGCCAGATTCTTACTTAACACATGGCTCTGAACACATTTCTTCCCCTTTTAGAGCCTCAGTCCACAAAGCTATGTAATGAAAGAGTTCCTTGTGATGTAGTCTCAGTAGGAGCCCATGACCAGGGCTTAGAGGGTTCCAAGGGGACTGGTGGGAACCTTGGGCCTCACAAGACATTGCTTCATCCTTTCCAGTGGGTTAGCTAATCTGCGTCTGTTCATTACCCAGCCCTTTAAAAGTCAACAGATAATAACAGGAGATAAATAAAACCTTTGTCACTTACTGCTGCCTCAGTTTTATGCAAGTGATGCAAAAGGAGTTGCAACAGGAACCTTTGAACAGGAGACCAGTCAAATGGCACATGCTGATAAACTTGTTTAGAATGCAGTTTTTTTCCCACTCAATTTCTAAAATTAACCAACTTCAATCACCAAAACCCTCCTAAGACAGCTGTTTACGGTAGTCATTCCCAAACTTCTTACCACTAGACATCCCTTTTATTTTCCCCACAGCCTCCCTCACATAAGCCCAGGTCTCCAAAGTTCTTTCTACTAAATAAATTGATGTATCAAGTGATATTCCTGGATTCTACATTAGTTAAACTAATGAGTATAGTCAAAGACTTATGCTCATTGGGCCTTCCAATCAAAGTAAGGGAGATAAACTTTCTTATTGCATGGTTATCCTTTGAGCCACAAACAGAGAATGTGATATTTTACACAGCCTGAGCAACCTAACTGCAAGTATAGTCATTCATTCAACATATATTTAATGAACATCTATTATCTGCCAGACACTATTCCAGGTGCTGCAATAAAGCAGTGAACAAAATGCACAAAAATTCCTATCCCCATGGAATTTACATTCTAATGAAGATAGACAATAAAGAAGAAAAACAAAATATATAGATAGCACAAGTTCAAAGGGAAACATAAAGCAGGAAGCAAAATTGGATGCTCAAAACATGGTAGGGGTGCAGGATTTTTCTTTTTAATGATGAGGTTAGAAAAGCTCTGACTGAGAAGGGCTGTAGGAGGTTACAGAGTGATCCCTTGAGACACAGTTAGGAGAATAGATCAAAAAAGCCTTGGAATTTGTGCTCAGAATCAGTGTTCACTATTAGTGAGATGGGAGCCACTGAGGGGTTTTGAGAAAAGCAATGCCTTGATCTTCCATTTTAATGGCATCATTCTAATAGCTATATGAGACAATGGGATGTTTTCATAGTACCCTTGAAATATTAAAAAGGGCTCATGAGGAGCACTCGGCTGGTTCAGGCAGTTGAGCATGTGACTTGTGATTTCAGGGTTGTGAGTCCATGCTCCATGTTTGTAGTAGAGATTACTTAAAAATAAAATCTCTCAAAAAATTTTTTCTAAAATTGCTTTGTTAAAAAAATTAAAAGGGCTCATGGAAGTAGGAAAGGCTATCTCAAAAATGCAGAGCTTACGCATTATTAAGAATAGCCAAAAAGTGGAAACAACTCAAACGTCCATCGATTGATAAAGATCAACAAATGTGGTCTATCCATCATATAATGGAATATTATTCAGCCATAAAAAGGAATGAAGCACTAAAACATGCCACCACACAGATGAAACTTAAAAACATTATGCTCAATGAAAGTCCGGCACATAAAGCCATATATGATACATAAGGCCATGTGTATGAAGTGTTCATAACAGGCAAATCAGCAGAGATAAAAAGTAGATTAGTATTTGCCAAGAGATGGAGAAAGAAGAAATAAGGGGTACCTGCTTATGGGCATGGGGTTCTTTTTGGGTAACAAGAAATGTTCCAGATTAGATAATGATGCTGGTTGTATAATTTTGTGACTATACTAAAAGCTACTGATTTTTGCATTTTAAGAGAGTGAGTCTTATGATATGTAAATTAATCTCAATTTTTTAAAGAAAAGATTTTATCTCTCGGAAAGCAATGCCAAGAAAATTACTTCTTCTCTCTGCTCTCTGAGCAGTCACTCTTCTCACCTCGGGTAACACACAGCACTAAGCGAAGTCAATTCTGCGAAACTGGTCAATGCTCAGCAAGAATAAGTTAATCCAAGACAGTAAAGATACCCTTCTCTTCTAGCTGTGATACTACTGATCTCTCATCATGGACTGTGACTTGCTTCTTTCTTCCAAGTGCCTCTCACATCTACCCTTGACTATATGTCCCCATCGCCATGACTCTTACCCCCTTCACAGGGATGAAGGCATTAGCCTGGCTGGTGTACTCACCTCTTTTCTCTTCCTATCTCTAATCTCCAATCTGTTCTAACAGAACAATCATAACATCCCACTTTTATCACTCCTGTGCCCCACTTAAGAGTCTAAAGTTGCTTACTCAAGGCATATCTCATGCCAGAGAATGTATTTCCTAAAGAAAATGAAAAAAATACATCATTTAACTATGATTCTTATATTGCTTATGCCTCAGAAATGGAGTTTGGATGCTAAAATGTTAAAAGATGTTTTGCTGCTTTACATGGAAAATGGAATACAATATTGTATTTGAAATACTTCAAATCAGATCTAGCTTGGAAAATTCAGAAGAATGGTCGATGTATCAAATGCTTATTGAATCAAGTTTGCCAGCCTGGCATTATTCACACTGCAATATCCATTTCCTTTCTCCCTTGCTCCTCCTGTGTCTGCTCTAATACGGAGGACTTCTTCCTCCCCTGCTCCAAATCTTGCCTTCTTTTTAAGACCCAACCCTGGGGTCCTGCTCCTCTGTGAAGGCTAGGCCAGTGGTTCTTTACTTTGGCTGTTTTTTGGGATCTGCTGGCCTTACTAGTTACCTGGAGTGTAGTCTGGGCATTAATCCACACCCTCTGGATGGATTTCAAGTGTGGTCAGGGTTGAAAACCATTACACCAGGCATGTTTTTATCCTGGTACATGTAGGAATAAGAAAGACAGACAAAGCTTTAACTCCCATAGAACTCACACTGGAGGAGCAAAACAAGCATATTTTAAGTAAGGCAATTTCAAAGAGTCATTTTAAAAACAGACAGAAGTATACAGGTAATATAATTTAAAAAAGTAGCTACGAAAGTGGAAGGGGCAAATTTAGACAGAGTAACTTTAAATATATGAGAATTCTCACAAGTGAAGTCTAAAATAATCAGACTCACAGAAGCAAAGAGTAGGATGGTGGTTACTGGGGCTGGGGGTGAGGGCAGGGAACACTAGCAGGTGATGATCAAAGGGTACAAAGTTTTAGTTATGTAGCATGAATAAGTTCTGAAGATTACAGCACAGTGCCTACAGCTAACATTACTATATTGTATACTTAAAATTTATGTTTTAAGTATGTCTTATGTTAAGTGTTCCATGCACTAATATTAATAACAATAAGGGGTGTGAGGAAATTTTTGGAGATGATGGACGTGTCTTTGCTCCTACCGAGGTGCTATTTTCACAGATGTATACCTATTCCCACATTAAATATATACAGCTTTTTACATACCTCAATAAAGCAGTTTTAAACAGAAAAGATGATTTTCAGTGACATTTGACTGAGACCTGAATGATGAGAGGAGCCCAAATAGGATGAAGAAGAAATTCAGAAAAGAGAGAAGAACAAGGTGGGATGGTTTGAGTGACAGAAAAGAAGGCAATGAACAAAGGGAAGCATGGAAAAATATAAGATTGAAAAGGAAGGCAGAAGATGAAGAAACTTGTAGGTCATGGTAAAATTTTGGTTCTTATTTTAAATGTGATAAGCAGCTGTGGTAGATTATGTGCAAAGATTACCACTATAATTCTTGCATCCTATGTGGACGCTCCCTTGCAAAATGATTTTGAGACGCCTTTCATCAAGAGGTATAGTCCATTCTCCCTCTCCTTGAACTGAGGGGGCTAGCCCTGGAACCAATGTGACAAAAGTGACATTGTGGGACATCCGAGACATGACCTCAAGCGGTGTTGCAGCTTCCATACTCTCCTCCTTAGAACACCGCCTTGAGTCCACCATGTAAAGAAGTCCAGACCAGCCAGCTGGAAAATGAGAGGCCATGTGGAGGCGAACTAGGGCACCCACGGTAAACAGCTGGCACCAACTGCCACCGAGGCCCCCTAGACCATCCAAACAGCATCAGACACAAGAGGGCTGAAGCCACACGAGTGACCCCAGCAGAGACTAGAAGAGCCACATGCTTAAGCTCAACCCAAATTGCCGACCCACAGAACTGGGGCCATTACGTAGTTTTGTGTTTCAAAAACACTAAATAAAAATTTAGTGGTGATTTGTTCTGCAGTGATAGACAAGCACTAAAGAAATTTCTGGAGTTTTAAATAAGGAGTAAAATCAACTTTTTATGGTTTAAAAACCAATTTTATCCCAAATATACTGATAAATCCATCCATAAAAACCAAGGTCTTTGGGGCCCCCGCATGGCTCAGTCAGTTAAGAGTCCCATTCTTTTATTTTGACTCAGGTCATGATCTTAGGAATGTGGGATGGAGCCCTGCATCAAGCCCTGCATGGGCTCTGTGCTCCGCATGAAGTCTGCTTAAGATTTTCTCCCTCTCCTTCTGCTCCTCCCCACCTCGCTCATACACATACACTCTTTTCTTCCTCTCTCTCTAAAAATAAATAAAAATAAAAACAAATTTAAAAAATAAACCATGCTCTTCAATCTTTCTTAAAAATAAAAAATATTATGGCCTTCAGTAGAGAGAGTGCAGCTTACAGGTTTAGGGACCACAGTGGCCTTAAACCCTTCTCTTGAAAATAAAATCTTATCCTCAAGCATATTAATAAAACCATGTGAAACCACAAACAGTAGACAAAAAGGACGCAAAAGTCATTTGACTCTTTACCCTATTTCAGCTAAGAATAGTATGAGAAAAATCCTGATGCAGATCAGGATAGCATTTTAGACCAGAATTCATTATGAAATGTGTTTCTAAAGAAAATTAAAAACGAAGTATCTGTGAACCCTAAACTGGAGTTTTGATTCTATCCTATGCTGAAATAATCAAGGAAGCATTACATCATACTTAAAAATGTGAAAGATTAAAAGATGATCTTAAACATACAATCTTGGAAACAACTTTAAAACAATGAGCACTCTTAAAATACAAAAAGCTATTTTGTGGAAAAATTCTGTAATTAGTAAAAGCCAAGGTGCTTGCTCTTGCTGTGCATAATTATTTGATCTGCAGAGAAATGGGATTCACTTTTGTTATATAAATAGCATTATTTTGTAAATGGTTCTTTAAGTGATACTATTTAACCAAGCTTCGTGGCTATTTATTCACAGTACCTCATAGTATTTTCCATTAATTTCTCAAGGATGCCAACATTATCTTCCTGGGGTGTTCATCATTATGTTTGATCACATATTACGGTCAGGTGGTAGATGGCTTAAGAGAAAACTATGTAGAGTCCTTCAAAATGAGTTTCTCTATTTAATCCCGATGTCTTATAATCATAGCTTATATAGGAAGAGTGGGGAAGGGGGGGAGAGAGGGGCACCTGGGTGGCTCAGGGGTCTTCTGCCTTCCGCTCAGGTCATGACCCCAGGGTCTTGTGATTGAGTTCCACATGAGGCTCCCCGCAGGGAGCCTACTTCTCCCTCTGCCTGTGTCTCTGCCTCTCTCATGAATAAATAAATAAAATCTTTAAAAGGAAAGAAAGGATGGGAGAGAAATAAATTAGAGAAGTTCTCACCCACCTGACCACCCCAAGCCAAGCTCCTCCGGCTGAGTCCGAGACAGCAGAGAGAGGAGAAAGGGAGTGTAGAAACAAAGAAGGAAGGAAAGGGCATCCAAATGAAGGCAAGAACTAGGGAAAATATGATAGAGGGTAGACAAAGGAGGCTAGATGAGGAGAAAGAAGAGACGAGGCCAGGCGGGTGAGCCGGAGCGTGAGGCTTCAGGAGCGGCCCGTGAGCTAGAGCCGCCGTGTGGGTGTGGGTGTGGGTGTGGGTGTGGGTGTGGGTGTGGGTGTGGGTGTGGGTGTGGGTGTGGGTGTGGGTGTGGCGGACTCCTGGGCGCCTGCAGCTCCGCACCTGCAGCTCCTCGTGCGCAAGCTGGCGAGCACGACGGTAGCTGGGAATGGCGGAGACCCTCCTTCTGGCCGAAGCGAACTTACCGTCTCCTTCCTATTTTATGGGGGTGTTCTGTGAAGTGGGGGGTCCCACCGCAAACTGGGAAGTCTCGAGGTCTCCCAGCAAGAGCCGCGGGGGCGTCACCGGCTTCGCGGCCCAGCGGCGGCCTCGCCCTTCCCCCGTGGGGCTCGCCCTCCGCGGGGATGGCGGCGAGCAAGGGGCGCTCGCGGACGCACTGGGCCGCCCGCCCTCGTTTGCGGGTGGCTGAGGGCAGTGCCCTCCACCCTGGACGGGGACGTGCGAGGAAGGAAGTGGAGTCGCCTGGCAGCAGCCCTCAAGCCAGTCTGCAGATGTTCCCACGCAGGTGGCCGGAAGGGTTGGGGGGCTGACGGGGGTGACTCGGCCCGCTCCGGGCGCCGGCGGGCGGCCGTGCGCGCGCGGGACGGCGGTGAGGCCCGTGAGGCCCGTGAGGCCCGTGAGGCCCGCGAGGCCCGCGAGGCCCGTGAGGCAGCTCCCAGGAGGCGCCGCGTGCGCACGCGGGCCGGGCCGCAGCCGGGCTGCTCGCGCACACACAGCGTCGGCCGGGAAACCTGAGACACCGTCACAGGCCTGCCGCTCGGCGTGGGGCCCTTGCCCGACCCTAGGAAGTGAGACTTGCTCACCTTGGAAGAAAATCCCCCGCCTCCGCCCACCGTGCCCTGCTTGGCTGGGCCCCGCAGCGCTCGAACTCCGCGTGCCCCAACGCCTGGGGAACGCGGCCCGCCGCTTGGGAGGCACCCCACTCACCCATCCTGGGCTTGTCTTCCCTGGAATGCAGGATACTAAACTCATCACTATATAGTTTCAGGGGGGTTTTTTTTAATTTCTTTACTTTTTATTTAAATTCCATTTGCCAACATACAGTGTGACTGACACCCAGTGCTCATCCCCTCAGGTGCCCCCCTCAGTGCCCGTCACCCAGTCACCCCATCCCCCCGCCCACCTCCCCTTCCACAACCCTTTGTTTGTTTCCCAGAGTTAGGAGTCTCTCATGGTTTGTCTCCCTCTCTAATTTTTCCCACTCAGTTCCCCTGCTTGATTTATTTATTCATGAGAGACACAGAGAGGCAGAGACATAGGCAGAGGGAAAAGCAGGCTCCATGCAGGGAGACCATAGTGGGACTGGATCCCAGGACACCCATGACCTGAGCCGAAGGCAGATGCTCAACCCCTGAGCCACCCAGGTGCCCCTGTTTTAGTTTTTTAAAAATTAAAAATAAAAGTGAATAAATAGTTTGGTCATTTGATGGGAGAAACAAAAAGGGGAAGGGAGAGGAGGGGTGGAGAAGGGAAGGGAAGAGAGAGAGAAGAGAAAAACACTATTGCTCCCAATTATTCCTGTGTTTGAAGTACTTTCAGGTCTTTAGGTAGCAAGTCTCTTCCAATATACCTAGTAAAGAAATGCATTTCAAAGCCACCTTGAAATTGCTTTCCAAACAGCCACATGTTTGCATCCGTTCTGTTGCTGCCAATAAGCTTAACTCGTTGTATTGAGTGATAAATAGAAATAGAAAGTCAGGTTCATTTTCCCTTGAAAATATCTCTTATAGATGAAGTTGACAATTTGTAATCAAGAATTATTATTTAAAAAGTGAAAACTCAGAAATTGCATAAAACGTCTAACAACTGGTCTAGGCACATAAGATGAAATAATGCCAATCAACCATTTAAAAAAACTCATATTCTCATCTGCAAGGATGTGGAGCAGTGGAATTTATATTCATAATGATGGGAAAGTAAAATGAAACAGCCACTGTGGAAAAGTATTTAGCAGCTTCTTGCAAAGTTATACACCTGCCCTATGACCCAGCAGTCCCACTTCTGGAGAGATAAAAACATGTTCACAAAAAGACACAAATGTTTATAGCAGCTTTATTCACAGTACTCCCCTCCCCCCAAGATTGGAAACAATCCGAATGGCCATCACTAGGAGAATGGATCCATAAGTTTTGTTATATTCACACAAGATAATATTATACACCATTTTTTTTAAAACAGGAACTACTGATGAGCTTAGTAACATACTTCAATACTTAGGGAAAGAAGTAGGATTACTAGAGTTGATTCTTCAAGATTCCATTTATACAGAGCTCAAAAAACAGGCAAAATCAATTCACAATAATAGAAATCAGAACAGTGATTACCAGTAGGGGTGGTATGCAGGTGTGTGTATACGTAAGTAAAAATCTGTCGATGTGCAAATCTAAGATTTGTACATTTTACGCCATGTAAATTGTATCTCAGTGATTATTTTTTTATAATAAATTTATTTTTTATTGGTGTTCAATTTGCCAACATACAGAATAACACCCAGTGTTCATCCTGTCAAGTGCCCCCCTCAGTGCCCGTCACCCATTCACCCCCACCCCCCGCCCTCCTCCCCTTCCACCACCCCTAGTTTGTTTCCCAGAGTTAGGAGTCCCCATGTTCTGTCTCCCTTTCTGATATTTGCTACCCATTTCTTCTCCCTTCCCTTCTATTCCCTTTCACTATTACCTATATTCCCCAAGTGAATGAGAACCTATAATGCCTGTCCTTCTCCGATTGACTCATTTCATTCAGCATAATACCCTCCAGTTAGTGATTATTTTAAATCATATTTGCAAAGCATATTTAAAGACACAGGAATTTATTATGTAAGGTTAAGTCAAAGAGCAAGACATAAAGCTGCGTATTGCAATATCTCAAATTCTTCAAAAATACATATGTGGAGGGGAAAGACTGGAGACACACATGCTGGATGGCAAGAATAATTAAATCTGCTATAATATTAGGGTAATTTTTATTCCTTTCAATTAATTTTTCTAAATTTTGAATTTTTTTTCTATAAGGAGCATGTGTTACATTTCTTAGGAGAAAAATAAACATTTTTTAAGTGCTCCGTAACTGCCCTCTCCTCCCTGTTTCCATTGCTACAGTCCTGGCTCTGCCCTCTTTCCTAAATTATTATAACAGACTCCTAACTGATGTCCCAGACTCAAGAGTTTATCTAGCCCAATCTGCTCCTCTGGATATTTCTTCCTTTTTAAAAAATAGAATTCTATTTTAGTAGATTTAGAACATTTTTTTCTTCCCTTTCAGATTAAGATTTATGCTCATCCCTGGGTAGACAATAAAAAGCCCACCCTTTATCAAACCCATCCATCCAGGACTTTGTCCTTACCACGACATCGAAACTGCTCTTGTCAAGGTCATGAACGGTTTTCCTGTCGCTAAATTCAATCATCCATTCTCAGTCCTCATCTTCCTGACCCTCACTTGACACCATAGATCGTGTCCTAACCTTACGTCCCCCTTTGAGCCATGCTTTCTTCCCTTGGCCACTAGGTTCCCCAGGCCACCCCTCAACTCCCCTCCATCCCCCACTTTCTCATGTCTTCTGCTGGTTCCTGTTCCTTTTCCTATGTTGGAGCATCCCCAGGGCTCAGTCATGTTCAAATCTTGATGATTTCACCTGGTGTCGTGGCTTTAACTACCACTGTGTGACATGCTGATGACTCACAAGGACACGGCTTCAGATCTGACCTATGCCCTGAATCCCAGGCTATTTCCACTGTCCACCTGATACTGCCACATAGATAGCAACAGGCGAGTGAAATTCCAAAATCAAACATGTCCAACTTCCTGATCCCTTCCTCACCAATCCTGATCCTCCCTAGTCTTCTGCCTCTCAGTAAACGTCCCATCTTCCTTCAAAATATGTCCAGAACTCCAAGGAACTGGGGTTCTTCGAATATGCCAAGGGTGTTCCCATACCAGGGCCTTTGTACTTGCTTTTTCCTAGTCCTCAAACTCTTTGCCCAAATAGGCATCTGCCTTACACACTCACTGCCTTCCTTTCTCTGCTCAAAGTTCACTTTCTCCCTGAACACTCAGTATAACACACCAACCCCCACACTCCCTATTCCCCTTACCCTGCTTTATGTTTGTTCTTAGCATTTATCACCCTCTGACACTCTAGGTACTGAATTTACTCATCTACCTGCTTATTTTTCGTGTCTGCTCCCCAGAGTGTAAGCTCCATAGGAACAGAGATTTGTTTTGTTAACTTCTCTTCTATCCCTAGTGCCTAGACCACTGTAGGTACTCAATAATTGAGGTGCTTATCATCAGTGCTAAATAATTACAGGATGAATGAATGAATGGTGGAATTTGTATTCCCACGCCAGGGCTTGGTGGGTGGCCTCCACAGGGAGTGATTGGGCCGCTGTTTTGATGGGGAAACAAATGCCCAAATGTCAACAGCTGTAAGCCTTTCTCTTCATGGGGTCCCACCCCCTCCCCTGGGATCCCACCAATCTCCTACCCAGGGATAGAAACCTGACCCCCAGTGTTTTGGAAGTCCAGCTCATGAAGGCAGCTGAAAGTTTTCAGCATTCAGTATGCCAGCTGGTAATTTCCCTGCGTTTGGAGGATCCCTGGGTGGCTCAGCGGTTTAGCACCTGCCTTTGGCCCAGAGAATGATCCTGGAGTCCCGGATCGAGTCTCAAGTCCTGCTCCCTGCATGGAGCCTACTTCTCCCTCTGCCTGGGTCTCTCTCTGTCTCTCATGAGTAAAATCTTTTTTAAAAAAATGAAAACATTTCTATTAAAAAAAATTCCCTGTGTTTGTTTAGTAAGGTTCATTCATCCATTCCATAAATATTAACCAAGTGACTATTAAAGCCAGGCACTGTTCTAGGTACTTCAGATATTTAGGGGACCACAAGAGACTAAAACCTCTACCGTTTGGAGCTGATGCTGAGCTATGACAGGTGTTCCTGAGTCCAGAGATTCCCTGTCCAGGAGATAAACCTGTTCCCCACTAGGTGTGGGAGGATGCAGTTTCTTGGTTGAGCTGGTCAGGGCCAGACTCCTGATGTGCACTTCCAACAGGGTTGAAAACCTGGCAACTCTCACTTTCCACCGATCCTTGTGTGTTCAGCTCCCCTCCTCTGACGTCACTGTCCCTCCTCCTTCTGTCCTCCTGAGGTACCTGGAGCTGGTGCCTTCAATTCATCAGCTTCCATGGGTGCCATAACTCAAAACAGCTTCTTCCTCCTTTCTTCACTCATTTCTGCTGAAGTCAGTAAAGACAGACATGACCCCATTCAACTTCCTAAATGCAATTTTCACCTCCTTCCTTTTGTGTTTCTGTTTCCATCCCTGGGGTACCTGGGAGAAATTCAGTCTTCTGGAACCTGCTCCCATCCCACTCCCCAAGATACATATGCCCAGTCAGCATGGGTTCAGCCTTTCCATGTTACTCTGTGTAGCCAGAGAAATAGGGGAAAGATAAGGGCCTCTGGTTCTTTTTTTTTTTTTTTTTTAAGATTTTATTTATTCATGAGAGAGAGAGAGGCAAAGACACAGGCAGAGGGAGAAGCAGGCTCCATGCGGGGAGCCCGACGTGGGACTCTATCCCAGGTCTCCAGGATCACACTGAAGGCAGTGCTAAACCGCTGAGCCACCCAGGCTGCCCAGGGCCTCTGGTTCTTAATCTCCCTTTAGTCTGGCAGTTGGTGAGAAGAGGAATCTCACCTGTTCATCTGCTGTTTCACCTATCCCTGTGGATGGGTCTAGACTAATCTACCAGGGCTCGTTCCATCAGCTGGCTCATGCCTCGCTGCAATAACTGGGACACTCTCCTGACTTTGAGAATCACCATTGTCTAGAATTACTACAGCCAGAAGCAGCAGGGGAGAACGGATTAAAAATTAAGAATTAAGATTATATATTATATATGGCCACTAGAGTCTTGCATTTAATTTCTGCTCAGAAACACCATTTATTTATTAATAAATGCTTGGGAATAAATAGTTGAACCTTCTTTATGGGGTCGCCATAAAAATGAAACAATCGTGTATGGAAAGACCTTCTCATAAGGTCTGGGACATAGTAATACATGAAATCTTAAGAAAAGCTCAATTCTCCTGGTCCTTGAAAGAGGTTCATGTGGTTATTAACTCAAGTTTGAATCAGGCCAGAATCTATTCTACTCTAATGAATGGATATTTTTGTGGTCTCTCCTTGGAGGGGGCTCAAAGCTCCCTCCCAGACATAATTTGCTCCCTATAACCTAGTTCAGATCTTCCAGAATGCCACATTGCAGAGTCACATCACTTATGGCAACTTGGGGTTAGGGGACTCATTCAACATGCCACGTGAGAGTTCAAGAGACCCTGAATCTAGACTCTAGCCGAGTAGCAAATGTAATTAGTGTTCATTCTAGGGATCCATCCCCTTCATTCCTTGGGCACCTATGAAGTCAGGTTGGGATTATATGGCTAGTGTAGGTTGGTAGACTAGAAGCAGAAATGACAGCGTCATTTCCAAGTGAGGCAGTGAAAGGCCAGTGTGCCTCCTTCCCCTTTGCATGGTGACATCAGTGGTCATATGTTCTGAATAATGAACTACAAGATGGTGAGTAGAGAAAAAAAGAAATCCTAGATAACTGGGTGACATCTGAAACAAGCTTCCAGGCCACCTAACCAAACCCACACTTGATCAGTAACATAAGAGAAAGATCAACATTTGTTGTATTGAGCTACTGAGATTTGAGGTTTATTATCACATTATCTCTAGGGATATAAATCCGTTCACGGGAACTTGTGAAGATAAAATTAAAAGGGACTTCATTGTCCATTAATGGCAGGCTACATAATTCGGGTGAACCTTCACACTAGAAAAGCTGAACAACAATAAAAAAAATTTTTTTATGTCTACTCAACAGCATTGGAAGTGAAAAGTTACCTGGCTACCATCTGGCCATCTGGGTGAACATAAAAATCCAGAGACATGAGCCTGACATTTGAGGCTACTTTTCTCCTGGGAGCATTTGTTAATTATAACAAAGCAGTGTTTGATAGCTGAGCAGTTTGATGGCTGGGTGGAAAACAAAAGTTGGATGCTGGTAAAGCACAGTAGTGGGGGTTGGGACCCTGAAGTGCTGGACTCCAGGAATAAAGTTGAATTGAAAGCAAAACAGACTTCCTGGGCAGCCTGGGCGGCTCAGCAGTTTAGTGCTGCCTTCAGCCCAGGGCGTGATCCTGGAGACCCGGGATCGAGTCCCAAGTCAGGCTCCCTGCATGGAGCCTGCTTCTCTTCTGTGTCTCTGCCTCTCTCTCTCCTTCTCTCTCTCTCCGTCTCTCATGAATAAGTAAATAAATTCTAAAAAAAAAAAAAAAAAAAAAAAAAAAAGCCTTCCTGCTTCCTGTAGCCCAGCTTTGAGTCATCTGGGTGGCACGGAAGATCTCAGAGTTTGCAACTGGAAAGTAGGCACTTGGAAAAAGCAAACAGAAACCCTTTCTGGAGAGAGAGAGAGAGCATTATTTTAAACCTAAAATCATTTCTACAATTTTTCTTTTTTTTAAGATTTATTTATTGATTAATTTATTTATTTTAGAGAGAGAGCATGAGCATGAGCAGGGGGAAGGGCAGAGGGAGAGGGAGAGAGAGAATCTCAACCAGACTCCCCCCTGAGTGCAGAGCCCACCAGGCAGAGGGAGACATCATGACCCTGAGATCATGACCTGAGCTGAAACCAAGAGTCAGCCCCCTAACCAACCGAGCCACCCAGATATCCCTCTACAAACAATTTTTCAAATACAATTTTGGATACAGAGAAAACCAAGTACAGACCGAGATATGATAATGTAAACAAGAATCAGCAAAACCCACAGAAAATAGAAACAGAATTACATGGTCTCCAGATATTGGCACTGATCGGATTCTGAAATAATTAGCTTACTGTGTTCCAGGAAATAAAATACAGGATTGAAGATTTCAGTAGGGAACTAAAACTATTTCTTACAAGAGATAGCAGAATTTTAAAAGAATCAATAAAAGTCCTCAAACTGAAAATACAATGACTGAAATTAACAACACAGTGGATGGATTCTCTTTTTTACCAGATTAGACCTTGCTGAAGAAAGAAATAAAGAACTTAAAAATAAATCAGAAGAAGAATTCCAGAATTGCAGAAAGAGGGAAAAGGCTGGAAAATATAAACACTGTAGAAGAGATATAGCAGAGACTGTTCCACACAGTGTCTGGCATCGATTTAAGTGGACTCTGAAATTGCACAAAAGTGGAGCAAAAGCAGTATCAGAAGAGATAACAGCTGAAATTTTTCCAAAACCAATGTAAGACATTGATCCACAGATCGAGAATAAAATTAAATAGATTTGGCAGGGAAGAGAGAAAGAAAGGATTACTTTTTTAAAAAGTCAAACACGACTCCGAGATTTCCCGCTCCAGCAGCAGAGCGCTGGGTTTAGCAGAGCTAAGAAACAGAGAAGGAAGAACAGGTGCATTGGAGGGCAGGAGGAGGCTGAAAAAGAAACAGTACATTCCAGTTTTTACCTGTTGAACTTAACATCCATGCAGGGATGACGAATGTGCCATGATTTCTGGCATAATTTTTTTTGGTCGTGTTTAGGAGTCTCCAACACTTACATTCTTTCAAAAGGTCCAGTCAGACATTTCTTATCTCAAGAATCCAACACTCTTAGGCCTTCCCTTCCCTTCTGCTGAATCTATGACTTACCTCCAAGGGTGGACCTACAAATGGAGATTTGCAGCAAAACATCCACAGACTTGAACATTCCATCTTGCCTGGTATTCAAATGTAATTATCTGTGCCATGCAACCTTTGCAAAACCCATCACAACAAAACATGTTTTCATTGTTAACACCATGATCCAGGGCTCTATTTTTTTTTCTTTCTTTAATATTAGAAAGACAAGTTACAGGCACCCTAAATGCTTTGATTTCTCAAAATGTGGGATTTCTACATAGGACATTGAGTTTAAATGGTGGAGTAAATACAACTTTGTATTGCAATCTACAATATTACCTTAAGGATTATCATGAGTTCTTTTAATAGTTACTTGACTTTATTAACAGAAGAAAAAATAAAACACTGGCTACCATAAATTTCTCTTTCTCTCTCTAATTTTTTTTTTTTTTACTTAGAAAACAGCACGATTTTCACAATAAAGTCTATGGCTAATGGATGAAAAGTATATAGCTTGATTTCTTTTCAAATGAAAAGTTGAAAGGCTGCAAGATGATAATGATGATGATGGTTCATGTTTGTTGAGCACTTTCTACATGCCAGGAACTGTTCTATGGGAATACATACATTCACTCATTAAAGAGATTTAAAGATATATGATAAAAAATTATATACCAATGACATATAGAATATTATTTACTAGAGAGTCAGGCAATTCTTTCTTTCTTTCAGAATTGTTCTTTTTTTAAAAATACACTGCAACTCTGCTGGTACAATTAGGGACCAGACATGTATATGGGAGAACTTACAAAAAAAAAAAAAAAACACTCTATGATAATAAGTTACAAGCAAATCTATAATTTTTCTTTGACATTATATTTTTCTTCTGAAAGTAGAAATAAAATTTTCAAAACCAATGAACAGGGAAATAACTTTATTTTCAAACAATCCTTTACATGCCAGCTTTAAATTTTGAAATACCATTAGATTTTAAAATATATCCAGAGAGTATCCATGGTATTGCCTTATATGACCAAAGATGAATTTTTCAACATTAGCTATGGGTCTAGTTGCCACAGGTGCTTTCATACATGCTTTCATTTCATTTCCCTGGATAATTACTATTGTGGTTTTTCCCCAGTAACATTCCAAATAAAGCCATTAGGAACACTTCAATCATAGTTGTGCATGGTTTGATCAAACTTCTAAATATCACCAGCAGAAATGGCTAAAGATATACATTTTTTAAACCAGAAGACTCTTCCAAGAGAATTTCACCTAATAAAACACATGAATCAACTTCTTAAATTACTAAATGTCCTAAAGATCTATAAGTAATCTGGGACATTATTTATTTAACTACATTCTTGATATCATGAAGGGTCAAAATTTAGTCAAGCCCTTGCTTTCTTCTCAGCCATTCTAGACATCAGATGCCTGAAAATTTATCTATCTTACTTACCTTTTTTCCTTTTTCTTTTCTTTCTCCTTTCTTGTTTTTTGTTTGTTTTGTTTTGTTTTGTTTTAACATTTTACATTTTAACCTCTCTCCAAACCCAGGATCTTTTAATCCAGCCCCTCGTAAAATGGCGATGCTTTCACATCAACCCAAATGTTTCCCATCCTCCATGCTTTCCAAAATAAGATATTATCCCCAAGACAACCCTCTCCAGTGTCAGTTTTCATTATTTAAAAAAAAAAAAAAAAAAAAAAAAAAAGTCTTCTCTACATTGAGGTGGAAAGTTCTTCCCTGAAACTGCCACCTATTCTGTACCCCTCCAATCTCAGCCCTGGCCCTTGGGCAATTCAGTATCTTGTTGCTTTAGCTTCCTTAATTGTAAAATGACGACAAGAAACGTATGTCACAGTGGTGTGGAAATTAAGTAAGAATGCTTCTAAAGCACCTGGCACAATGCAGGGCCTCCCTGAGCAGTAGCCTTTCCTGGGAATAGGAAATGCTCTTCTGCATGGATGCCCTCAGAAATGCAGTGAGAGCTAATGTTTTCTCTGCTCCAGGCCAAATACGGACAGTTCCTTCAATTTTTCTTTGAACAGCATGGTATTATCTCCCTTATTCTTCTAGTCATTCTTTTCTGAATAAGTTCAATTCTTAAAGAATTCTTTGAGAAGAGTCAACTGCCAATCCAAAAAAATTATATATTTATCCCCATTTTTTCAACTGAGAGCAAGCTCTATGCCCGTTAAGTGTCATTGCAAGATAATATTTTTCCTTTCTTTCTCTGTTGCTGATTAGATCTCCTCTTCTCCCCCCTCCTACCTCCAGTGTTCACATATTTGACCCTCTGGCAAGCTGGGCTACAGGGAAGGCAATAGGTATGGATACTTTCTGGTTCTAAGGTAAGGAGAGATGAAAGTGCCCCTCAGACATTAGGCTGTGTCTGAAAAGCTTCCCTCTTCATTCTGGTGGGATGTCAGCTCTTCCTCATCGAGAGTCACTCCCCTCTGTCCTCTCCATTTCTTCTGGACTTCACAATTCTGGGTGGTGGCACCATAAGACATCTTCTTATTGGGGCTCGCAAAACTCTCGTGGTTGAGTTCTGTCTCCTCCGCTAATTCATCCTGGTCAATAATTCCACACTTCTCCTCAGAGAGATTCTCAGGGTCAGCCCACTCCTGTTTCTCCCCGGAAGCGAAGACTCCATAGAAGATCACACCACTGTAGTGCACCAGGGCGGCTATAAGGAACACATTCTGCCATTCCTCCCGGGTCTAAACAAGGAAATAGAGTACCAGCTAATGGGTTTTAACCAAAAATAGGGATTAACAGTTTGTTCTAGAGGCTTCCACTGGGACAAAATCTCCTGCCTACACCCAAAGGCAATGCTATACTTCTAGGGAAGGCATGTGTCAGAAGCATGCCCAGGAGCCAAGCAGAATTAGAGTGTTTAAAAAATAAAGTTAAAACTACAATGAATGTGCATTTTTTTAATTTAGAAAAATACTTTTTAAAATAAACAATATGTAAAAATATATGCAGCACCATTCACAGGTCTTTTAAATATACAAATGGGATTTCCGTTCATATGGTAGGTTACATTAAATTTGCTTTAGGAACCCACCATTTTAAATATCAGAGGTCTCCTTCTTGTTTACCATTGGATACATAACAATATTTCAATTGTGAAAATGCTCACTCTTGACTGTCAGTAGCTTATTTATAATCTAATTTTCTGTGTAAAATACAGTAAATCAAAAAATGATGGAAATTTGGGTTTAAAGTTGGGTGAAATTAATATCTGAAATTTAGTGGTCATGTTACCCATACCATCATCTCATGAACAGAGAGGGAAAACCTGGATCCTCTGCCTATAAAATCCCCAAAACCCATCTTCCTTTTCTATTAAAAAAAAAAGAAAAATTAACTTATATATTTGTTCCAAGAAGCTGGCAGAATTTCTGGAATCATATTAGTAATAGGCAATCCAACTAAGAAAAAATTGGGTAAAAACTCCATAGAATCAAAAAATTCTTATTTGTGGAAAGCAGCATCCTGAAATCTTTTTAGTGACAGAGACTAAGAAACCATGTGGCCTGTGGTTGAACTCCGGCTAGATCTGGGATCCTCCTCTACTACCCACCCTTGTCTAAATGCACAAGGCTCCATAATGACTGAGAGCCCTGCCTTTGTAAGTTCTCCAGTAAGGCCATTAATGTCTTGTTCATTTTCTTCACAATAAGGAAGTATAACAGTACTAATATCTCTAACTAGAACATGCTAAGTAATAGGTGGAAATGGGCTATAAAGTTTAATTACTTAGAATTATAAAACAATCTTGGGTAAATTATTTATCCTGAGTTGATCACAACAGTTTCTTCCTCGTGCCTCTAAACCGTCCCGATGATGTTCATTTCACCTCCTCCCCCATACACACTGCTTTTACTTCTCAGTTGAGGAAATGTGGAACCAAACATCAATCAGCCCTATTACTATCAATAAACAATAGTGAAAAAAAGAAGAAGAAGAAGAAGAAGAAGAAGAAGAAGAAGAAGAAGAAGAAGAAGAAGAAGAAAAAGAAGAAGAAGAAGAAGAAGAAGAAGAAGAAGAGAGAAAAAAGAAGTTCAAATGACTCAGCCAAAGTCAAGGACATACACATTTACAGGATTTATAGGCTGGGGCAGAGCCTTGAGCTCTCAAGTTTGCATAGTACTTCAGTCTCTGATACTGCAACCCATAGCCCCAAAGGAGACCATTACCTTGTGCTTCGTCATTGCACCAACAATAAGGGGACAGACCATTCCAGAAAGGGTTCCCACTCCATTTGAGATCCCCATGAGAATGCTGGCATAACGGGGAGCAATGTCCAGGTGGTTGACGTTAAAACCTACGGTGAAGCCAAAACCTCAAAATCAGAGTCCAGAACATTTTGGGCACTACACAGCTTTTCCCAACTCTCATCAATCTATTTGGTCTCCTCTACCGTATAACTAATGGTATAGTTATATACCTCTCCCAAGGTGGCTACATTGAGAATCGTCAGGCTTTGTGCATAGCAGAAAAACGTGCTGTGATTGATCAGCAATGGCTCCCATGAACCCTCCATGGGGGATTTATGACACCTATGCTCCTAGGTAGAACTCCAAAATAACAGTGTTTTGGGCAATACTGAAAAAAAATTGACAGGATCACATTTACTCAGAGTAAACAACTGCACCGATTGTTTACAGTGCGATTAGAACCAAATCTGGCCTCATAATACTCTCCCCATCCCGGTCCTCAGCTCACTTCCAAAAGGCCACCAGAGGTAAGCTTATCTTGGTGGCCACATGGCCCAATGGGAAAGATACTTTTCTGATAACAAATATTTGCAAAAACATTGGCAGAACTCCCGTGACCTCCACAAGACTTCCACATCCATACTTGATTTGGAGTCTGTAAAGCTGGTCTTGGATCTCACTTCCAACACTTAAGTAATTTTTAGGCCTTTGTTCTCTCCTCTAACATGGGGGCAAGATGACTACTTAAGTCATAAACAGGGCAGCCCCGGTGGCACAGTGGTTTAGCGCCGCCTGCAGCCCGGGGTATGATGCTGGAGTCCCGGATCGAGTCCCACGACAGGCTTCCTGCATGGAGCCTACTTCTCCCTCTGCCTGTGTCTCTGCCTCTCTCTCTCTCTCTCTCTCTCTCTCTCTCTCTCTTTCTGAATAAACAAATAAATAAATCTTTAAAAAAAAAGTCATAAAGTTGTGAGTCGAGCCTGGGGGAAGAGGGATGCCAACCAGTGCCACTACCACCACCAGGACACTGCCTGAGGCTGCCACTGGCTCAGCGTCTCCCTCTCTGAGTATCTTCTCCAAAATGATAACTGTTTATCAAGAGAGAAAAATGAATGGAATGAAGGAAGAGCAGTGAAGGCAGGGGAAGGTGCTAGGTGCTAGGCTCTGAAGGAGGAGGCCACACGCACTGGGACCCAACTCTACTAGTGTTGCTCTTGCTGGGTGAACTTTCTAGAGTCAGATGGACTTGTCTCTGGCAGCTTGATTGAGATGCAAATGTGGACAAAGGATTGAAGTCTTCAGAACCTCTGCTTCTTCATCTACCAGCTGGCATAATCAGTCTTATAAAGTTGTTGTAAGAATTAAGTTAAATAATGGATGTTAAGTCCATGGTACACAGAGGTGAAAACCAATACGAATGGTCCTTATGGGTGGTTATCCATCGGTCTTGTTTACCACTATCTTCCCTGAATTGGCAAAGGGTCTGGTACATGGTACGCACTTGATAAATAATTGTTTAATTACGCATTCGAGCCATTGAAATTACAGCAGGGGATTGTAGGCTTTGTTTATTCATGTTTTTGTTTCCCTTAGCCTTGCTTTTTCATTCTCTATTCTGAGCAAAGAACCTGAAAATAGGATTTAAAAAAAAAAAATTTTTCCCCTAATCTGGCACATTGGTTGTTTTTCCCTACCTCTGATTCAGAGAGAATTTTGAGAAAACCTTTTCTATAATAAATGTACCTTCTCTTTCAGATCAAAGTGTCAGACAATCAGAATATAAAACAGCTGCAAGATTAATTAATCTTACTGTTGATTTGAAAGCGATAAACACTTTATTAGAAAAGAACCCAGAGATAAGAAGCAATTAATATGATTGTTGAGTATTATATTCTGATACAAAGCCTAGGCATCTGCGTTCAGCTAAAGATAATGTGAGAAAAGATTTAGATTTCTAGCTGTGCAATCCTGGTGTTTAGGAGAAAAAAATCTTTGAGAAACCAAGATACTGATAGTTTTTTGTTTTTGTTTTTGTTTTTTGTGGCGGATACAAAACAATCAAAAGCTCACAAGCTAGGAAAGTCTGTCTTCTCTCTACAGGACATTTCTCAGAGCAAGTGTCATCCATCCCTCTATCTTCCTAACCGACCTGTCTCAGCTCTCTTGTTAACAGTCATTTCCCAAATGATCCCAGTCTTCCCCGGCATGTCTATGGTGGCAGATAGCAGATCCTGAGGAATTATCACCCCCAAGTCTATTGTTCCTCCACAGTGCAACTACTGGTCAGGCAAAACTTTTTTCCAATCCTAGCCACTCAAGTTACATAAGCAAGTTGAGTCACCTCTCTGAGCCCTGGTGTCCTCACTGGTAAAATGGATATAGCAATATCCCTCTCATTGTGTTGTCAGGAGCATTAAACAAGATCATGTCAAAAAGTCGCCAGCACTGAGGAAGTGCTTTAAAGAAAAAAAAAAAAGTAAATAAATAAATAAATAAAGGCAGGTGCTGTTTTTGGTATATTGCGTTTCTCTCCTGCCCGTGGCATAATTGGTAATCCAGGAACGACATGAACCTAAATATTTCATTATCTCTGGAGACAGGATATGAATCCCTTTTGCAGCACAGTGCTACGGGGGGAAGATGTTCCTCAACATCTGCTGGAAATCAGCTGAATTGCTTTAGAATTTTTGCTGCTCAGAGTGTAGACCCCGGTAGCAGCCACTGCAGCCGCGCTGGGGAGCTCATGAGAGATGCTGAATCTCAGGCCCCGCTTGGAACCTGCTGAATCAGAATCTGCATCTTGCAAGATTGCAGGGTGGTTTGTATGTGCGTCAAAGTTTGAGAAGCCCAAGGTGAAAGTGGGTAATAACTGAACAATCCAATTCACAAGAGTGAATACTTATTAGTCTGGTTGTGCTTCTCGCCCTGGGTAAAGGTTTTCAAATGCTTTATTTCTACTAGAATGTAAACTTTATGAGGACACCATCTGATTTTTTTTCCCCGCTGTAACATCCCTCCTAGTGCAAACAGCCCTGACTTATCCTAGGAAATGCACCCGGGTGCAGAACTACCTCCAGTTCCTGGAGATCTCCCAACAATCCCATGAGGAAACCAGGGCTTGGGATTTTCAATAACTTAGCATTTTTTTCGTTTATGCAGAGCAACGAGTAGAGAGAGGCCTCAAAATCAGGTTTATGCCCCTCCAAGCCCAAGTTCTTAGCTGCATGTTTCTTTTAAAACAGACTTTTCCCCCCTTAATTTCACTGTTGAGCAGCTCTATTTATTTCTAAAAGACCAAGGCTTTATTTTGGGGATGGTTTAAAAAACTATCAGAGGTTCCATATCTTTCTGCCCTGGGATATTCTTACCCTGATCTCTCAGGCAGCCTAGAATAGAAGAAAGAGCAGAGGTTTATAGTCAGCCAGACCTGCACTTTCTTCTCTAGAAAAGGAAAGCTGTGGCGAAGACAAAATCTAAAGAAGCTTTCCACTTAAAACAAAAAACTTTGAATTTTAGGACACTATGTCAAATGACTCTACCACCTGACTTTTGGGCTGATGTTAGCCATTCTCTAGTTCAAAGTGAGGACTGAAAATGTCACAAGAGCCTCTGTGAGGTAAGGTGACCTGGTCCAGAGGCATGAACATGCCCCTTCACCTGGGACACATGCTTATGCCTCTGCCTGTGGCTCAGGGGGGTATCTGCATTTTGTGTCTTTCTCCAAGCAGGGAAGTAGGGACAATCCCAGCTCGACTGGGCTCCCAGGCCTGGTCCTCAGCGATCTTAAAAAGTCAGCCCCACATTATGAAACCGTCTAGCCAGTAACCTGCTCCTTGTGAATGGTCTGGCTACTAAGGGAAAGTGAAACAATATTCCCTTCTCCTTCCTTCCTCCCAAGACTTGCTGAATCTGTAGAAAAAATGGAAAACCAAAGGACACATCACCTGAAATAGCAAAGCCGCTAAATCCTACAGCAAGCACCAGAAAGGAGATGGCCACCCCTTTGGTATGGGAAAAGCCAACCACCAGGAGTAAGGTTGCCTCCATGCCAAAACCTGCAAATGGAAACAGCAAGGGGGAAAAATGTTGTTTTCATGTCATTCGGCTCAGTTCATGAATTTATCAAATGAGAATCTTTTCATATTTCCACAGACCTAAGTTTCTAGTATATACTTGCTGGCACATTGCTCACAACATTACCAGGGGGGTTTCATGACCACATGACTATGCTAATACCAGCTAGGGGTTCCGTGAGCCTTCCAGTGTACAGGTGCACTCTGAATACTGAATGGCTCCAGCATGTTCCAAAGATGCCCCTGGGACAGGGAATCTTTATTATTAGTTGCTCCATGGGTAGTTGCCCCTGCCATTTCTAAACACTAAAACTCTCTCATGTACTGTCAAAGATCCCCCTTTGATTCTATAAGTTATGGCCTCTCACGGAAAAATAGAATGACAACACTCTAATATACGTTGCCAGGAATGACCAGAAAACTGCAGTGAATATCTGAAACAAAAAGCAGCACTTCACTTCTTTTAAAGCATAAGGCAAAAATCCCTCCCTTTCAGAAGTTTGCCAAGCTCTCGGGCCTCTTCATAAAACCATGAGATATTCGCACAGAAGTAGAGCAGGACAAAAGTACTTTCTGTTCCTTTCATTCCAAATAAGTGAATCTGGTACAATAAAAAAAGGGATGTGGAAATTATGAAGATGTTCCTTCTCACAAAACACACACACAGGCACACATACAGACACACACACACACAACTTCAGTCAAGAGCAGACACAAAGATGGTATAAGTGCCATTTCCAGGTATATGAAGTGCCCTGGGAGGTGGAAGGCAATGATGCCTTGTTCTGGAGACTGCTGATTCCAGACACCGCCCACCCGCCCTGTAGTTACCTCAAAGACCACATACTCACATCACACCTCTGTTCCCCTATGTTTTACTTCTAAACAAAGACCACCACCACCACCACATCACCCCCACCATGCTCTCTCTTCTTTAAATTAACCTACCCACCCATGTTTAGAACCTTGTGAATGGTCTGGCTACTGGAGGAAAGTGAAACTATATTCCCTTTTAGAGAATATTTATAGTCAGACTTTAGACTTTAGAGTCAGACAAGCCTGGGCTCAGATTCCATAACCAATCACTAAGTATGTGACCCTAGACATGTCGCTACACCCCTTCAATGCCTCATCCCCCAAAATGGGGCTAATACTGCAACCTTGTTGGACACTAGATTAAACAAAATTGGGAATATAAGGCATCAAATACAGTGCCTGTTACACAAGCACAGCTCAAAAGTCGACCAAAAGTAGGGCACCTGGCTGGTTCTTGATCTTAGGGTTGCAAGTTTGAGCCCCACATTGAGTATAGAGATTACTTTTTTTATAAAATCTTAAAAAAAAAAAAAAACCCGAAAGTCAAACGTACAAATCTCAGAATCATCTTGGCTACTTCTCACTCTTCCTCAGCTTTCCCACACAAATCTAGGGTATCAAATCTGACCTCTGCTTTCCCCTCTGCCACTGTCTCGTCCTGACCCCATTACCTCTCCCCTGGGCTACCTCAGTAGCTGCTTTAATGGTCTCCCCATCTCTTCCTCCTCTGACCCATTCTCCACATCACTCTCTTCCTAAACCACAAATCTAATCCCTTGACCCTTGGCTTAACTTTCGTCAAGGTTCCACATTATCAGTTTGGTGCAATCAGCCTTCCTCACTATTTCAGTCCAATCTGCAGTACCACCACCCCCAGGCCACATAAGGCCCTCTGTTGTTGTCCCATGGATCCCTGAGCCATTTCCCACTCACAACACGGTTCCACGCCCCTGACGTGTTCACGGGCTCTTCCTTTGCCCAGGATGCTCTTCTCCAGCTACTTAGTTCTCTTTTTCTAAAGCAACCTTCCTATCCTTTAAAGTCCAGCTCAAATGCGGCCTCCTCTCAGAATCCCCCCTACCCCAGTCAACCCCCCTCCCCCACCAGCCGCCCTTGCTCCCTGCAGTGGAGCCCATGCCTCTCCCCTCTCACTGATCTCACAGGACCTTTCAACACTGCTTCCTGAGTCTTAGTTTGTGTTTTGGTCCCCCTACAGGGTACCACGTTCAAGGCAGAGCCCAGCCAGTGTACAGCAGGCGTTCAACAAATAATATTTGGTGAATTGATGCAAAGGAAAGGAAATAGGACGCAGAACCAAGACAATTAAGTTGAAACACAAGTGAAAACACTTTCTGTAGACCTTGGTACGTTGCTTACCTTCTGAGCTCATTTTCCCCCACACTGTCAAAGAAACAGGGCAAGCACCAGTAATTCTTTTAGATGGGCATCAAAGAGAATCAGATGATGGGGCCCTGGGGTGGCTCAGTGGCTAAGCTACCAGCTCCCAGTTTCAGTTCCGGTCACCGTCTCAGGTCATAAGATGAAGCCCGGCCTCAGGCTCCATGCTGGGCATGCAGCCTGCTTAACACTCTCTGTCCCTCTGCCCAGCCCCCACACTCCCTAAATGGATGGATGATAGATGATAGATAGATGATAGATAGATAGATAGATAGATAGATAGATAGATAGATAGATAGATAGATAATGGATAGATAGATAGATGATAGATAAAAAATAAGATCTTCTTTTAAAAATCTTTTAAAGAGAATCAGATGAAACAAAAACAGTAGTGCTTATCCACTGTGGGCTTTATACCACATCTACTCATTAATCAATTCTGTTTCGACGTTTTAAGTCATATATATAAGGAAAAATTGCTAGTGTTTTATATACGAACTGTATGTACTTAAGACTCAACCTGTCTTAAATATCAAGGCATCTGGCTGAAACCTCTTTTATCTTAACACTCTAGGCAAAAGTTGTACCAAAGAATTAACTCCTCCAAAGAATTAGAACAGAGACATTTTGTGAAGAATAAAACTTACAAATGATACACTGGTTCATCTGTAAGGGGTGGGGGGGATGATCTTTGCCAAATAGTAGATTTCCAAAGGGAGAAAAAAAAATTAAGAGCCTAAGTGGTTCTTATCAACAGCGAAAAATGCTACAGATAGGACTGTATGCTTTAGGAGCTTGAGAATAAAATGTGAACTTCAGAGGTGATCAAAAAATCTTGGACGTGAACCTCTTTGGAGCTGACAAGAGAAACAGAACTATGATTTAAAGGTCTGAGAAAAATGTTCATCTCATATTAAAACAATCTAAAGTTCACACAGGCAACCAATTCAGCCAGACAAGACTTTTTTCTCCCAGTCTCACTTTACACATACTACAGAAGGAAGTACAAGGATTTGACATCTGGTTTTGAAGATCTTGGAGATGTGCCCTGATCGAGAATGAACTAGAACAGAGCTTCATGTCTTAGGTGATCTGTTTGCTTTAAACGATTCTAGCAGCAAACATCCCCATGGAAAGAAAAGGTGACAGACTCCAGAAAATGTGTGATCCTTCTCCGATAAGAAATGCCCTCTATATTTCTTCTCAGAGAACATGAGACCAACTAAATTCTCCAGAAGATCATGCAAGTGTTTGTTTTGTCCAAATCAATCTGGCTTACTCGGTGATGGCATAAAACTCTCTCTTCACATATTCATCTCTAGTCTAGCATCTTTGTATATAAGCAGAATAGAACAACCATTTTTTAAAACATACAATGTGGAACTCACTGGTCCTGCTATTTCAAAATATAAAATGACATGAAAAGACATGTGAAGAGGTTTGGATTGGTTTTTGTTGATGATGCTATTTTGTGTGTTTCTTTTTTAAAGATGAGGCAGATGCTAGGGAGATTCTGTGTTTGCATTCTAGTGTCTAGAACAAAAAAAAATTATTCTCAAAAGTTACTTCATTAGTACCTCAAAATCGTTGAGTATTCTCACCACCACCACCCGACACCAACACTATCGATTATGGAGGAATGATGGCTGAAGTGATCGGGGCAAAATTAAACAGAGCAAGATAGTCCTATAAAATAGATTCAGAGTCCTCAAGGCATGTGGCTGGAGATGCAGTTGTGCAAGTGGGGTTGAAATCCAGAATTTTCTTTCAACTTCGAGGTTAAGAGGTTGCATAATTTTGACCATGGGTACATTTGAATAGCATATAGTTATTGAATGCTTCCTTAGAAAACTTCTGTTTTGCCAGTGTCTTAAACACAGAAGAGGAAAAAGGCATTGACATATGTTGAGAACCTTCTATAGGTTGAACCCATGCTAGGTGTATTTGTACATCATCCCATTTAACATTCATAACCATCATTGGAAGTAAATACTATTATTCAGATTTTAAAGAAGAAAGTTAGGCTTGGAGAATTTAGAAATCCCTCCCACTCTCTCTACTTCCGTTGGTACCACTTTAGTTCAACTCACCATATTCTCTTGACAGAATAAATGAAATAGCTTCCTAGCTGGTCTCCCTTCTTTCACTCTTATGTTCTATCTTCTACTCTTCAGATTTAAAAACACAAATCAAATCATGTCACTTTCTCTGCTTTAAACCCTCTATTTGCTTCCCTGGGCATTTCAAATAAAATCCAAGCTGTGTGCACATCTATGAAGCCTCCCAAGATCTGGCTCTAGTCCAGCATCCTGGTCCCATCTCCTGTCTCTCTCTACCTCACTCCTTTAGCTCCACCCATTCTGACTATCCTTCCTTCCAGCCTAACATGCCACATTCATGCCTGCCTTGGGGCCATTGCTCATGCTACTCTCTCTGCCTAAAACACTTTCCTGCAAGAACTATAATAAAGCAGGAAGTGATGAGTTACCAACCAAGTATATGTACAGGAAGGAGCAGTCACTGGAGGTTGAGGTGGACTTCACAGGAGGGAAGATGAACCCATGTGGAAGGACATGTGGTGAGGACTAAGGTGAGAAGTGAAGGTGAGCTGAACTCACAGTAAAGATCAAGGGAGTGAGCAAAGTCAGAGATGGAAAGAAATACTCAGGGCCTGGTATGGAGGGGACTATTCAGCTGGGCCAGAATGTGATCATCGGAGGAGAGGAATTGGCTCCTGTATTAGTTTCTGATTGTTGCTGTAACAAATTTTCAAAAATTTAGTGGCTTAAAATAATACAGACTTAACGATCATACAGTGCTGCAGGTCAGAAGTCCAAAATGGATCCTAGAGAACTAAAATCAGGATGTTAGCAGAGCTGTGCTCCTTCTGGACACTCTAGGGAAACCCCATTCTTGCTTTTTCCAGCCTCTAGAGCCTGTCTACATTCCTGGCTTGTGGCTGTATTACACTGACGTTTGCCTCTATCATCCTAGCTCCTCTGACTGAGCTTCCTGCCTCCTCTTACAAGGAACCTCATGATTACACTGGATCCATCCAGATAATCCAAGATAATCTCCCCATCTCAAGATCCTTAATTTAATCACATCTGCAAAGTTCCTTTTGTCACGTAGGTAAACATAACCACAAATTCTGGGAATCAGAACCTGAACATTTGGTGGGGGCGGGGAGCATTATTCTGTCTACCTTGGCTGCCACAAATGCAGTGCCACAGAGCTTCACCTCTCCCCCACCAGGGAGCTTCACCCCTCACCCACCTCTCACCCACTGCCAATCTTCAGTCTCCTATAAAAAAAAGTTCATGTTAATGGCATAGCCAACCATTTCTGCCTGGGGCCAGAAGTCAAACTGAGGGGAGATCCGATGCCCACAGACTATTCCCAAACTCCCTGGTCAGATTTTATACACAGAAAGCATCCAATAAATACTAAATTTAAAACACAAATACAAAAAGGGATAAGGAAAAAGTGGAAGATTTTTTAAAAGGTGAACAATCATAAACATTGCGGGGGTTCAGAATTACTTTTCCCTACCTCTTTTGGAAAATCACATGGCTTCTACTTTGTCTTTGCAAAATCAAAACATAAAGCAGGAACTCAGTGAAAGTAGAAAAGAGAATGAGGTGTGGTTGTGTGTGTGCCTACCCATACACCAGCATATGCTGAGAGGAAAGAAGACCATTCAGAGGAAATACCTTTCTTGGGTTTCTTACCGAAACCTGTATGTGTAGAAAGGGAAGGTGATAAGGGAAAATATCTACATAAGCAAAGGATTATGTGACTGGGAGAATGTATGGGAAGGATAAACAATAAACATATGTCACAGGAAATTGGCTTTGGCCTAGAGCAGATGAAAGAAGCATTTCTGGGAGATGTGTACAGATTTGCCAGCTAAGTTGTCCTATCACAGGCTGCACAAGTTTGGACTGAATGGCCAGTTGGCGGGGGTGTGATGGACACTCAAGTATCTGCCAGAGGATGGACTTTGAAAGAGAGAAAGAGAGAGAGAGAGAGCAAGCTGGGGAGGGACAGAGGATGAGGGAAAGGGAGAGAAGCAGACTGCCCACTGATCATGGAGCCAACACTGGGCTCAACCTCACAACCCTGAGATCATGACCTGAGCCAAAATGAAGAGTCGGACGCTCAACCAATTGAGGCACCCAGGTGCCCCAAGATCCTTGTAATGGTTCGGCATAACCTCCAAAACATGCTCTGCAACTCAGTTTCACCTCATTCTCTAAAGGCTGCCTAAGCCACCAATGAAATCCATAGTACCTCCACAGTTCATGATTTTTCTGACAGCCGTTGTGGTCAAAATATTTCTGCTTCTTAAATAATCAGCCAACTGTCCTCCAATAGGCACAATGATAGTCATAACCATGTGTGGGACTGCTGACAGGAGGCCCACCTGTAATGAATAAAGAACAATGAGCTATTTCTAGCTGCTTTGGAGAGATTCACTTCCCTAATTCCCTGCCCCCCCAACCAAGTTTAATTATCTAATTACCTGCCACCCAGATAGTCCTGAATTTTATAATAAACAACGAATGAGTGAATAATTTTAAGTACCAGATTGGTAGCTCCTTGAGGGTAGACCCAACTGGTATTCATCTGCCAATCTGCCATTCAACCCCAGCACCTGCCATAGCGTCTGGCACAGGATAGTCAAATACTGGGCACAGAGTGAGCCTTGACTGATGGCAAGCACTGTGACTTGCCTCTGCTAGCTCTCCACGGTCACTTCAGACAGTACCGGGAGCTATGCACACATCGACCTCTACGGCCGCTGTTCTTTCCCTTGTAGAAAGGAGGTCATGTCTTTCATGATGATGGTTTATGCTTCACCAGCTACATCTTTCCTCCCTGAAATATTGGCAATGACTGAGGATATTGAAAGAGGTTCTTTCTAAACCATACAAGGCAATGGTTTTTAATGCTACAATTACCATTACAGAGAAATGGGTGGTCTGCAAAATGAGCTTTAAGGCCCTTACTGCTACTCACCGAGTAATTTATAGGGGGGAAAACCCCACAAAAACATCTTACCTGGAAATCTTTGTATCCGTACCTCATATGCAGTCATTGAATTTAGCTTCAAAACCATTTTGAGCTCAGATAGAACATACATCTTTAAAAGCAGCTTAATACAGCCCTGATCCTTATGAAGAAGATATTAAATAGCTATGTATACTGTGCCTAGGATGTAAAACCTGTCTGACTTCTAGGGTATTTGATGTCACAGGAGCATTATGAATTTTGATCAGCAATTTAATTATTTTGTCACACAAAGATTTTCTCAGTAGAAGCAAGAGATTTAAAGTTCAAGAATATTTGAAGCATCTCTGTGTTTACCTTACTTATTGCAAATCCAAAGACCTCTTCAAAATAAGCAGGCTGACTTATTAACAGCAAATAAAAAGTCCAGCTTCTGCAAAAATTTGCCACAATGATTGCATAAACCGGCAACGACGTGAAAAATCTTTTCCATGGTGTGTTAAATTTCTAGAGAGTAAAAATACCATGAGAAATTTAGTAACTATATTGACATGTAATTTTTCTTAAGAGGACAGTATAATGACTAAGAGAAAGAGATAAGTCTTGATCTTTCCATCTGTACTTACACTGAGGCTAACCACATTGGCTCCTTCTCCTATACTTGTCTCTATGTATGTCCTCTCCTCACTGGATATTGTTGGGTGAGCAGCTGGGCACTCATAGGCCTGCAATAGCCAGAACATGTACCAAATAATCCCAAAAATGCCTGCAGTACAAAACAAGAGGCTTACAGTTATGGTTTCCTTGTCTTCTGTCTCTAAATATTCCAATTCTCAAAATATTCCCACATGGCACAATGTTCATTTAGGAGAAACTGTTTTGTTGCTTTGCCTGTTGTTGTTGTTAACTGGTATTTAAAGAAAGACAATATTGTTCTCACTAAGGAATTCTACTTTAATATAAGCATTAAAAGAATCCTAAGCAGACAAGTATTCCATTTATATGATACATTTGTTTTAATAACCTCTATTTTCATAGAGTAAATTCTTAGCCAACCCCATTATACAGTGAAATACCAACTCTATGAGTCATCCATGGGAACTCATTAAGTCAACTTACTCACCATAAATATAAAAGACAGAGGCCCATCCAATGTACTGTACCAACACCCCAGCCAGAGGCATGGCAATCACTGCCCCTGCATAGGAGCCTAGAACAAGAAAACATGGAGGAAACTGAACAACTGCCACACAGGCCCCTTCAACCTATCTAGAGTTCCTGTTGTGGAAATGAAGATGGATCAAACTGAGCAAGAGCCAGAATGCCTCCGTGCAGAGGGACACACTCCCAGTGTACCTTAAAATAGCACTTCCAGGAGAGAAAGGTCACTGAGTACCCTTTGATTTTATCCAGGTACCATGGAGGGATTGGGCAAAGATGACTCAGGCACAGCAATTTTGAATTACATGAAAGAATAGAAAAAACAGATCAGAAAAAAAATCTAACAGAGATTTGAAAAATTCAACCAGGTACAATACTATGGGCTGAAGATAGGAAGCAAAGGAGCCCATGGATCTGCCTTTCAGAGCTCACGGTTCAGAAGAATGATCAACTCAGTCTTTAAATGAGGGACTTCAAACTATTAAGAAATCATACTTTTTCGAGTCTTGGTTTCTTTTAAAAAATCAGAAAACAGTTCTATTCAAGGATGGCAGAATGAACAGCAAGGCTGCTCTCCATCTACCCCCGGAATGGGCCCATTTTGAAGTTTATTTCTTTGTAAACACCTAACCTTGTAAACACTTTACCTACAGGTGGGTATTTATCTAGTCTAGACAAGATCACGAATGCTAGAGGCAGTGGCCTGGTCTCCACTGTCCCCTACAGCTCCATGATAATCTGCTATAGAAACACGAGTCCTAAAAACTTCCCATCAATATTCATTGGATCCCCCCCCAAAAAAATATTACCTGAAATTTGCTTTGGGCTGTGAATGAAAAAAAATCTTGCTCAGAAAAAGTGAGCAGCAGCAACAGGAAATTCTGTATCTCAAACCTCAGTGCTAAGGTAGACCATCAAGAAATGGGAGTAAGGGTATCTTCTAGAGAAAGAGATTAATCCTATCTTTCCAAGCTGGGCCTGACTGGCCAGGAAAGGCACAACCTGGGAATCCTAAATTTGAACATCATGACCCCTGAGGGAGTATCTCAGTCACTTAGAGTCATTATCCTCAGATAGAAGATGAGAATGAAATCTCTATCTCCCAGAGATATTTTTGAGAATCAAATAAACTTTGTCCACAAAGATGTTCTGTAAGCTGTAATTAGTTCCGCACAAACCCCAACTATCATGAGACTATAATGTACAGCATGACAATGCATTTTTTTTTCAGCCTCAGACTTCCTCAAACCAGTAAGACAAGCATTCCAAGGCATTTTGTTTAGAAAGAGCTTCAGGCTTGACTCTGCTGTGGGTGGAGAGAAGGTGGTCTTCCCTGGGCCAAATTTCTAGGACGTGAGGGGTAGGAGAATGCCAGGGACAGGGAAGATCAGGGGATAAATCCACCACCTAGGATGCATTGGGGGCTTTCGGTGTGGCCACTACTGTGTTGAGGATTCTAGACCTATGATTTTATTTAACCCTTCTTTCAACTCTTTGGCATTGGTACCAATGTCACTTCCCTATCTATCACTTCCCTTTAAAAACAGTTGGTCTTGTTACTTTGAGTCATCTCCATTGTTGTATACTTTTAAGTCACTCTTGAATCCATTGAAATGCTTTATGGAGACCTTAGGTTTCTGGCACCTTGTCTATGATGTTTCTTTTGTAATTAGAATAACTAACAGCTTGGTCATCCTGCCTCAAGCTTTCACCACTAAATAAAGTCTATTGAACTGAAAAAAAAAAAAAAAAACAAGGCTGGGGGAGGGGAGGTAAGTTGCCAGAGGCCATACAGGTGTGAATGGCAGGAACCAGGTCTGTAGGAATCCAGAGCCTTTTTCCATAACTACTGCATAATGTGATCCTGCCTCCTCTACCCAAAAACGCCCCTTAATTCTTCATAGTAAGAAGAATTCTCTCATTGAGGAAATTTTATACTTGAAACTGAACTTCCCTGTCTAGTAGACAAACTCTTCATCCTCCTTCTAGACATGGCTGACTGTAATCTCCTGTCACACCCACAGCCCCTGAGCATACCTCAGTGGGGTGTGCCACCCACACGGCTCTAGGGGAGCTGATTGCACCTTGATCCCTCTGTAGGCAGACAGCAGAGGACAGAGGAGCCCTCCAGTGCTTGTTGAGTGGCATGAGGAAGGGGAGTAGCCATCAGGAGTAGGAGAGTCCCTAAATCTGTCCTTACTAGCTGGGAAAACTTACTGCACTAGATATTTCCTAACATTCCTGCCAACTCCACTACTTTTTTGGTAAGAACTGATTAACCCCAAATTTGGGTTTCCTTCTAATGACATTTTTCCTTGGCTGTTCTTTCAAACCAAGGCCACACCTTAGCTGGGAAGAGTAATAAAGCCCATGACTTTGATCAGGTAACTTTCCTTGAGAGTCAACCATTTCTTAAATCAGCCCTTTAAGGGTTATAAAGACACTAAGAATGGGGAGTGGCAGCTAGTCATTCCTGCTTTGCTGGCAAATCAAAATGAAAAGCCTTGTAAATAAGCCATCCAAAGAAAATAAGATCAAGGATCTGACAATCCACAAGGTCAGAATCTTATTTTCTTCTAGAGTTGGCTCAAAGTCAGTAGTCGAAGTGGAGATGATCTTGAACTACAAACAAGAGAACAGAAATGGTTTCTAAGGACAATAAAGGCTAAAGATGCAAAGATATCTCAGCTGTACACGCAGTTCCAAGCAAGGCATAAAATGGGCATATTGGTGAATATTCACACCAAAGTCCCAGGGATTCTTTATGATAGAATAAAATAATAAATTAATAATAATATAGAATATTATTATATAATATTTATACATTATTCTAGGTATTTTATATTACTCTAGATATTATTCTAGATATTTTATATTATTCTATATTATTATAATAATATTATTTATTATTATTATTAAGGAGGTAAAAAGGAGAAATAAAATATTCACAAAAATTAAGAGGAAGCTTTATTTCTCCTTTTCACTAAGAAATACAGGTTGGGGGCAGCCCTGGTGGCACAGTGGTTTAGCGCCTCCTGCAGCCTGGGGTGTGATCCTGGAGACCGGGGATCGAGTCCCACATCGGGCTCCCTGCATGGAGCCTGCTTCTCGCTCTGCCTGTGTCTCTACCTCTCTGCCTGCCTCTCTCTCTCTTTGCCTCTGAATAAAAAAAAAAAAAGAAGAAATACAGGTTGGTGTTTCCTAGGAAAGGCACACTAGCTCGAAAAACCAGGCAGTGCTAAATTGTGATCCTAATTTTGCCCAGTCCCCGTTGTGACTTTCATGACTTAAAGCACTTTTGTCTGCCTGGGCCCCTTCCTCCATTAAAAAAAAAAAGGAAAATATATTTTACAATTGCGTTGATGGGGTCAGCCTGCACTGTCCTCGTTAAATTATTGATTGGCATCTAGGTAGACGCTTGGAACACTGATTATTCCAGAGATACAGAGAAGGCCACTTCCATGACTTAGAGTAAGACAACCTCAGCAAGGTGAAGGTGGGTCACCCAGGAATTAAAGTCACCTCACTACTTAAGGACCACTGACATACTTTCAGGTGAGGTGGATGGCTTCTTTTTCATCTGGACTATAATGGCAAAAATTAATTAACAGATCTGTCCTATAACATGTACATAGTATGTGTAGTGAGGAAAGTTCTGAATTAAGACTCAGGTGGTCTAGCTCCCATTTCATGCCCAATGTGACCTTGAACCCCATTTTCCATTCAATGAAATTAACTTTACACTTTAGTTTCAGTTTCTCTATCTGTAAAAACAAGAGCAAGATACTTGATGATTCTTTCCTTTCTGCTTTTGACTTCAACAAATACCATTTGTTGGCTCATTCAACAACCACTTCCTACCCCTTCTTTTCCACCTTTCTCTACTAATGGTGCTGGAAAAGCTTGCACTTGGTTTCCTCACTGCCCCTGCAGTTGATGAAACATATGACACAATTAGGGCCAAGGAAATATGTGGAGGCCTGCTAAGGGGTTTTGGGAAAGCTTTTACTTTGCTGATAATAGGAACAGATGTAGTTAGGACAACCATCCCCACTTCTTCCTGCCTTGAATGTGGACTTGATGCCTGGAGCTCTAACAGCCACCTTGTGAACCTGAGGAACAAGTATGAGAGTAAAAAGCTATCACTCCTAGGACAGTGGAGTAGAAAGTCATAACATGCTAGATCACAAGCAGTAAAACCAATACCAGCAGTCACTCACCTTTGGACTTCTGTTATGTGAACAAAAGAAATTCTACATAGTAGGGTCTTCACATGAAGCCAAAGCTTCCCTAAGTAAAACTTATGATTCTAATACACTTACCACAAAAAGAGGTTGTGGCCAGTCGGCTTCTCTCCAAAGGTGGTGCCCACTTACTCCACATCCCATGGCAGGCTGGGTAGGTCACACCCTGGTGAAACAGTTGAAAATAGACTTTTTGACTTGACTACAGTTTCTGTTGGTGTTTAAAATGTGGATCTTGCTTCTTTAAGAGAGGCTACAGTATAAAAACCCAATTCATAAATAGCTTGTGTCAGCTATTTTAACTCATGGCACAGATGCTGCAATTTCAATATCAGTTCAAACATAAGAATGGTGAGGAAAGGGCCTTTATAGTCCATATTATTATAGAATATTGGTGCAGAAAGGGATTTCTGCAATCAGCTGGTCCATCCCTCATTCCAAGATACAGAATCTGAGGCTAAGAGCCATTGAGTGAGTACATTCTACTTTTCATGGCTGTGCATATCATGTTCTTTCCACCCATCAGAATTTCCCAAAGTGTGGTATATGTCCCTCTAGTGGAACTAGAGTTGGATTTGAGTTGCTACAACAAACTACTTTTTTTTTTAATCAGAATTGGCGCAAATATACTCTAATAGGGTTTAGGAAAAAAGGTACCTGGCATGTGAAACCCATGATTTCAAAAATATTGTTGCTTACAATGAGGTTCTTTTTTGGTGTGTGGTTTTGTTTTTTGTTTTTTGTTTTTTTTAATGAATTGATCTAGGGAAACACTGTAGGCAAACAAAGCACAAATTGTACATGGATATGACAAAAGCAACGAAGGTTAGAGGTGAATGAGCTTGAGAAACATTGCTCTACATCAGGGCTTGGGAAACTATGGCCTGATTTAGCCCACCATCTGTTTTTGTACTGCTCTTGAGGAAGGACTGGTTTTTGCATTTTTTTCCTAGATTCACATTTTTAAAATTTTTTATTGTTTTTTTTTAATTCCAGTGTAGTTAAAATACAGTGTTATAATAGTTTCAGGTGTATGACATAGGGATTCAACAACTCTTTGAGTGAAATCTTTGTGTAATATTACACTCTAGGAATTTTACAAATTTATTAACAAATCCATTTAAATTGTTTTTGTGGAAAGGGCCCCTGCTACGTGAACTATAGGACTGGGGCTTCTGCTTCATTATTTATTAAATGACAAGGGTTGGGTTAGATTATCTCTGAGATCGCTGCTGGCTCATGTGAAATTCTACATTCTAGGAATGACTCTTCATTGTGTATAAATTTGTAATCATCCAAGGCATTTTAATTAAAGTATACATGATTGTCATGAAAACTAGGAAGGGGAAATAGTGGGACAAGGAAGAAGATCAGAAAATTAAGTAACTCAGGTTTTCTTTAGAAGCTGAATCATCTAGAGGACCATACTGCAGGTAATGGCATCAAAAACCGTTAAAGAAGGAATCTCCTACCTCCACTAGACCTTGCAAAATTCTGACACACATGACACAGCCGTAGTGGACTCTAGCAGCAGAAGGAATGAACATGTTCAAGGTTGATGTTAAGAAGATGGCGGCTCCAAAGACCCTGAGGGACCAAAACACTGTGTGAGTTGGGCAAGCCTCCCTTTGTGGGTGGGCACTTCGGTTTAACATCGGAAATGAACCTCACGACCCATGGGATATCACCATGGAAACTAATAAACAGAGAAACAGATGTCATGTCAGGCTCTGGTGTGACCCCAGCTAAACTGTTGGGTAGCTTTAAGTCCTGAGCTCATCCCTAGACCCATTATGGACAGATTTTTGGCAGTACAGGAACATCCTCCCTGAATGAAGCCCCAAGGCTGGAGGTTGACCAAGGTGAGGTGAGCTTGCCGGAGATGCACCATTCTGCTTGGTTCTACCCAACTGACTCATTCTGACTCTTATGTTTGGATTATATCTCCTCCTTCATGACTCTGCTGCCATTTGACCAGAAGGCCATACTCTTTGAAAGAAGTCTGTGTCCTGGGACCAGCCAAGCACAGGGTATGTATCTGTCAGAACCCCCAGGTCCCTACCCAGTGCCACCTGTCTTCTCCTCTCTGCCCTGACCACCCATCCTGGGAAAAGAGGACAAGCAGTGTTTTCTTTCTTTCTCATACACTAATGATGCACCAGCCCTTTTAACATGTTGGGAAATATTATGTGTGATTTATTTTTATGGCAGAAATGTGGGCAGTAACCCTGGAGACCATATGAGACAGTATTTTATCACTTTTTGAAAAGAATACAGTCAGTAAGTGACCATAAATGGAAGACACAAATTAGACAAGAACGTAAGTAAATAAAGTCAGGCTTGTGCATATTTACATCTGATGGTATGGACTTTCAAACTTTTTTTTTTACCTTAACCCATAAAACAGCACATATTTTATATTGCAATGCAACATATAATCATACACACAAACATAACCAAAACAAGTTTCAAAAACCAATACTTAAGTGTGCAATAAATTAAAATATGTTCTATCCGATTTTATTCTATTTGATTATCTCTTCTTCTATTTTTCTCTTTTTTTATACATTTTTTACATTTTATACATTTTATACATTTATTTTTCTTTTTTTTATATGTATACAATGGAATATTACTCAGCCATTAGAAACGACAAATACCCACCATTTGCTTCAACGTTGATGGAACTGGAGAGTATTATGCTGAGTGAAGTAAGTCAATCAGAGAAGGACAAACATTTTATGGTCTCATTCATTTGGGGAATATAAAAAATAGTGAAAGGGAATAAAGGGGAAGGGAGAAAAAATGAGTGGGAAATATCAGAAAGGGAGACAGAACATGAAAGACTCCTAACTCTGGGAAAGAAACTGGGGGTGGTGGAAGGGGAGGTGGGCGGGGGGTGGGGGTGACTGGGTGATGGGCACTGAGGGGGGCACTTGATGGGATGAGCACTGGGTGTTATGCTATATGTTGGCAAATTGAACACAAATAAAAAATAAATTTATAAAAAAAAAGAAAATGCTCATTGGTAAGTCACTACATTGATTTCATTACCATCTAATGAGTTGTGTTTTAGAATTTGAGAAATGCTGCTTTATAAGAAGGTACAGTTCGTGAAACCCACACATACAATCACAGAGGACACACACTTGGAAGAAAACTAGAAGTATTTCATATACTCCTTTTCTGCTATATATACATCCTATGTATCCTCCAAGTGGCCATCTTCTTCTGTTTGAATACCTCTGTGATAGAGAACTCAACTGCTCCTTGGGATGGCTCATCCTATGTTGGATACTTTTATTTATTTGTTTGTTTGTTTGTTTGTTTGTTTTGTCTTGGATACTTTTAATTGCTCAAACACCTACTAAAGAATTTCAAGGGCATTAAAGACATCTTGCAAGCTAGAGGCAAGCCCGCAAAATCTGTGTGATACTGGACTATCTAAACATAGTACACGGATCGCAGAATGTCACTTATCAAAGGAAACTAACACAGTCTAAACCATGCTTTATTTCACAGATGAGGAAACAGACCCAGAGAAGGAAAAAAAGTGACTCAGTAGAGGTCACCTTGTGAGTTATTTAGGGTCCAGGAACTATTTCTTCTGACTCAGATTCAATTGCTCTTTTTACTACATAATCATGAATTGCAAGATAAATTAGACAAAGAAGTAAATAAAAAGAGACTTGTAAGAACAGAATCATATTAATATCTGTGAATCACACCTATTGGAATTGTTCCTGTCTCTCATTCTGCATCTCCAAATTGAGAGAGAACTATGCAGATTTTTTAAAAACACAAAATCGTGTCATGATCTGCACCACATTCATGTGAGATCAGTTTACCTTACCTGTTAGCGGCAAACTTATTTGAAATGAAACCACCTGGAATTTGTGTCACAATATAACCCCAGAAAAAAGATCCATGGATGAGGCCCACTGTCTCTGGATCCCAGTTAAACTGTGCTGTCTGAAATGAAAAATCAGATACAGTTGCGTTTGTAAGAAAACACTTGACCATCATTTTTCTTTTTTTTTTTTTTTTTAATTTTTTATTTATTTATGATAGTCACACAGAGAGAGAGAGAGAGAAAGGCAGAGACACAGGCAGAGGGAGAAGCAGGCTCCATGCACCGGGAGCCCGATGTGGGATTCGATCCCCGGTCTCCAGGATCGTGCCCTGGGCCAAAGGCAGGTGCCAAACTGCTGCGCCACCCAGGGATCCCCTGACCATCATTTTTCACTGATGATCCTACATAATAACCCCACAAGGGCCTTCTTTCCTTCCTTTATTCAACAAATATTTGTGGAGGGCTTCACAACAAACAACAAGCACAACAAACTCCCTCCTGCCATTGAGTTTGTCTTCTAATGAAAGCAAAGAGAGACTGTGTACAAACTTAAATGCAAACACATATATATAATGGGACAACTCTTAAACTATTGAAAATGTGATTATCAGGACACCTGGGTGGCTCAGCTGTTGAGCATCGCCTTTGGCTCAGAGCGTGATCCCAGATCCTGGGATCGAGTCCCGTATCAGGCTCCCTGCAGGGATCCTGCTTCTCCCTCTACCTGTGTCTCTGCTTCTCTCTCTCTCTCTGTCTCTCGTGAATAAATAAATAAAATCTTTAAAAAGAAAAAAAGGGAAAAAGAAAATGTGATTCTCCAGGGCCAGACCCCCTTTCTTCATTTTCTTCCCAAATAAAGTCACTTTTTTCAGATTCATTGCAAATGTACCTCCTTCTGGGGAAGCTCCCCAGCTCCCTTTTGAAGTGGTCACTTTGTCCTCACTTGTCCCAGAGACCTCTGTCCTTACAGCCATGGCCTGTGCCCAGTGCTGTTCTCAAACTAGCCATTCACACATCGATTTCCCACACTAGGGCAAGCAACTCTAAGGTGCCGGCCACGTCCTTTTGACTTTATAGCTTTAGTACTTAAAATAAATTACTGGAACATAGAAGGTGCAAGGAAATATTTGCCAAATGAATGAATCCATGAATAGCTTTGTAAAGCATTGGGGTGCCTGGCTGGCTCGGTCCCTAGACCATGCAACTAACTCTTGATCTCAGGTTTAACAACTCAAGCCCCACGTTGGGTTATAGAGATTAGTTAAAAATAAAATCTTTTTTTTAAAAAAAGGCAATGATATCAAAATGCAAGGTGTTCCAATTACGGAGGAGGGGTTCTTAGTTATCAAGATGGTATGCCTTATAAACTTTTGTCGGTTTATTTTCCCATCACAAGTTATTACATATTTATTTGCTCATTTATTTAACATTCACCGAGTGCCTCCTGCATGCCAGGTCAGGTGCCAGATGGTATAAATACTAATGCAAACAAGAACTGCCTCTGTGTTCTGGGCAATCACAGTCCCGTGTAACATTGACCTGTCCTGTTTGCCATATTTCCCATTTTACTAATTAGAAAATTGAAGTTTGAGAGTAAAAAAGAAACTGGGGTGCCTGGCTGGCTCTGTTGGTAGAGCATGCAGCTCTTGATCTCAAGGGCATGAGTTCAAGCCCTATATTGCGTAGAGATTACTCAAAAAAAAAGGGGGGGGGTAAACTGAAGTTAATAGTCATTCTTTCAAATCAGCTCACCAAATTTTTATTTTGTGCTACTATATGCCACACATTGTTCTAGGCCCCGAGGATGCAACCGTGAACAGGAGGACAACAGTATTTGCTGTCTTTGCGAAGATGCCAGTAGGGACAGCAGATAGTAAACAAGTATAGACCCTGTTAGATGGTGACTGGGGACGAGGAGAAAAAACTAAAGCAGAGAAGGGGACTGGAAGTGCTGGATAAGAGGGAGGGAAGGCTTCATTGAGGAGGTGATTTTTTAGTCAAGCCCTAAAGGAAAGAAGGGAGCAAATCATGCTGTTGATCATCTGAGAGAACTTTCAAGGCAGAGAAATAGCAAGTGTAAAGCCCTGAAGTTGGAGGAACAGCAAGATGTAAGGAGAGCTGGGGGATAATAAGTGACATGAGAAAAGGAGTTAAAGTGGGAGCAGTCCAAATGATGACAGGCCCTTTAAGTCACCAAGAGGACCTTGGCTTTTCCTCAAAGAAAGATGGAAACCATTGGGAGCTTGGAGCAGAAGGGGGACATAATTTTTTGAGGCACTGTCCATATATTTCCTCTCTTAATTCTTAGAACACCCAGAGGTGATTATTGGCTCTTCTTCTTTAGAGGAGGAAATTGAGGCTTAGAGACATTAACTTACTCCCCCAAGGTCATACAACTAGTTACAAGGGGAGCCAGGATCAAGATCTCTTATCCACCTGACCCAAAAAACTACATTATTTGCTCTGCTTGTAGAGACCTGACTTTCTTACTAAGAAATAGAGACTAGACTTCTTTGTCTTGAGTCACAAAATGACCCAGGGAACCAAGGATCCACATCACCCAGAGGCTAATTACCAATCATGATGTCCCCTGTTCATACTTTTCCTTCTGAGGAGATGGTGCTTTCAGATAATCTCTGAAGGATAGGATACATGACTAAAAGCACTTGGGTCTGCCCAGAACTGACTTCCATCACCGCTGGAGCTCCATTAGAATCATAATGGCCCCAGGTTTGCGCCATTATGATAAGCTAACCACAGTGTCAGGTATTGTGTAAAGAATGGCCCCCAAAAGATTTACACGCAAAATCTCTGGAACCTAAGAATGCTACCCTCTTCGGGAAAAAGGCTTTGTTGATGTGATAGAAATCAAGGATCTTGAGATAAATTATCCGGGATTATCTAGTTGGGCTCTAAATCCAAAGACACATGTTCTTGCAAGAGAAAGGCAGAAAGAGGTTTGAGACAGAAGAGGAAGAGTGCAGGTGAAGACAGGGGTAGGGATGGGAGTGATGCTGCCACAAGCCAAGGAGCACTGAGAGCCCCCAAAACTGGAAAAGGCAAGGGGGGCAGTTCTTCTGCTGAGCCTGGAGAGCAAGTGTGGCCCTGCTGATACTCTTTCAGATTTCTGGTCTCCACATCTGAGACAGAATAGATTTCAGTTGTCTTAAACCACCATGTTTGAGGTAATTTGTTAGAGCAGCTTTAGGAATCTAATATAAGTACTTACTAGTTAGCACCAAATTGTCTCCTGCAATATGCAGAGCAGGCCTTTTATTCCCAGTTTACAATAAGGACAATGAGGGTCCGCAAAGAATTGCTAGAAATGTCTGTTCCTGCCTCCAGGCTCCCATCTCCTTCAGAAAGCATTCCCCACCCTCACCGCCCCCTGCCCCACCTCAGTGCCCCGGGTCTATCCCCTGCTGACTGGATGTCTGGCCAATCAGGCTCTGTCTCTATCTCTCTCCATCTCTCTCTCTCTCTCTGTCTTTCTCTGTCTCCATCTCTCTCTCCAATCCACACTCAGGAATTATATTTAGCACTGAAGACTTGAGCTGAAACCAATCCCTTTTTAGTCAGGGCCAAGTGAGGCAAGACACTCCAGCTTTGGAGGACAGTGGGAAGCCATGGAAAAGGAAAAGTCTCTCTCTCTGGAGAGACCTGGGACAGAAGAGCATACTCAGAGAGAAGCAGATGAGGGACCATGTGGAGCCGGGAGGCTGGACACTGTAGCTAAGGATTTTGTAGGTCCAGGAGGGCCAGCTCCCCTCTGCCCTTCCCGGCAGAGCCTCTATCTATGCCTTGGAAAGAACTAGGGGAGGACCCCTTTTCCGCCCCTCCTGGACAACAGCCAGGACCCCAGGACCCCTGGGCAGGGCATGGACTATACAAATATACACCTCAGACCTGCTTTTGGCCTTTCACTCTCATGAGCTCCCCTACAGCCCAACCAGAATTCCCTATTGAACTTGACCAGGTCTTGCTGCATTTCTCTTCCTTGCAACCAGCAATCCCTGACCAGGACATAACGGCAAGTTGGCTCAAGGTCCCAGAGCTAATAAGCAAAAGAAGTCAAGTTCGAGACAAGGTCTGGCCAATTCCAAAGCCCGTCCTCTTAACTCTGCAGGACTCGTGATTAATGGGAAGGGGTTTGGACTTCTCCTGAATGTTAAAGTTTCTTAAGTGTCTTAAACATCAGTCATTTATTGCTTGCCATGTGCCAGATGCTGTTCTAAGTGATCCACATGTTTTAAAATTCATAATTGTTATGCTAAATGTGGGTAGTCACACATCAGCTGAAACTACCCTGTTTAAGACCTAGAGACTCATACTGCTTCCTTTTCTCCCTCTTTTGAAAATGAGGGTTTAAAAACATCTCAGTGAAGGATATCTAGTTTTCTCTCCATAAAATGAAAAACCAAATAATCAGAAATATTAGTCATGCAGAGACTTTCTTAATATAATTAGTGAAATCTTTGTCATCAGCTTGAACACGCTCAGACGAAATGTGAGCTTTGTTCTGCTTGAGCAAGAGAGAAATGGCCTGCTACAAAGTGGAGTTGTCCTAGACCTTTGGAAATACTACCAAACTCCTATTTTTGGAGACCAGAAGGAATGATGTAAAGCGTATTTTAGATCCCAATCAGTGTCCCTAAGACTCCAGAGGGAAAACCATAGAAACCAAAGAACACAAACTAGCATTGTTCCTTAGGTTTTATCAGAATGTCTTTTCCATAGGCCTCAAAGCAGACTCTGTTGACCTAGGCCTGTCTTTCCAGGCAACAAACAAATGCAAACCAGCATTTCATTTTGATCTGGGCTTCAGCAGACGAGTTTTAATTAGCTGGCCTTGCTCACAAAGGGTTGGGAGAATGCATGTGATACCCATCTGAAAACTCGCTAATATACATCATTCTTTATTTAAAAAATGCATGGCTTGCCCCATCACACCTCTGCAGCCCTCCCTCCCCACCAAAAAATAAACAACTAGCGTATCCTTTTGGAACAAATTCAGCTGCAGCATCAAAAGGAGGCTACAAGACTCTCCATTGTGCTCTTTTCATCTGACAAAATCATCTCTTAGCTAAAAGGAAAAAAGGGAAAAAAAAAAAAAAAAAGAAAAAAGCCTGCAAGGACAACTAAAGACTTCTTTTTAATGGATCAAAATCAGCTTTTCCCAAACCAGTGCTGGGAAGGAACTATTCCAGGTGATGCTGAGAGATGCGGCAGGACAGAAAGTGTTCCACAGTAAAGTCCAGGAAGCAAGGGGGACCATAGGCCCCTGCTGGAGACTCCCACAGGACCCAGCACAGTAGAAGCCCCCATCCAATACATCATCTTCATGGCACATCCTACACGACAGTCACTTGCCAAACACCAGTTTGGGAAACTCCAACCGAAGTGTTTCTCCACACAGGGACAGGGACCAGCGAATGATCAGATTGCCTCTCTGCAACCTGCATGTATCACCACATGAGTTCCATCGGCGTGTGTGTCCCGTACAACGAAATATGTGCCCACCCAGGCATCCACCAGGCATACATTTTTCATCTTTTCCCCGTAGCCTCAATACTTTTCTAGGCCTACCACATAAGAAACAAGCCAAATGGTCTCTTTCCAGTGATTCATAAAAACAATGCTTTGAAGTCACATCAGTGTATGCTTGTTGACGACGACAGCATCCCTTGAACTAGTCCTCCTGCTTCCACTCACTTTCAATCCTAATCCACTGGGGGACTAAGTGGATTGGGCAGAGGTCATTCTGGAACAGTTTCCATCATATTGCTTCTCTGCCCAAAGCCCACCCATGACTCCCTACGTGGCTTCTCCAGGCTTTACCTGGCCTAAAACTACCCTGGTGTCTCCCTCCCTTGATGCTCACTCATGCTCTACACTCTTAACCGGGGTTCTCAGCCTCGAGTCCAAGGATGGAATCCGCAGATCTGTGAACTTTGATGGGAAAAATCAGCATTTTTATTTTCACAACTGCTAGCTGAAATTTAGCATTTCCTGTGATCGTGACTGTAGGCAACAAATCACAGTAGTATGATCAGGACCTGTGACTCCCTCACTAGTGGAGATTATAAATATGTTCCTATGACAGTTGTCATCACTATCTTAAACTAAAGTTTATACATCAGACTTCAAAGTTACAGTAATTTTAGACTCATTGCTAGACTTTTGTCACCTGATGTGTTCACAAAGAAGCCCATATGTTTCTCTATCACTAATTTTATTTTTAAATACTTTGACATCTGTATTCTAATATAATTGGTTTCCTTTATAATTCCATGCATTTTACTTTAGGAACTTAAAATATTATTTTGACAAAGGGGTCGTAAGTCTACAGCAGGTTGCCAAAGGGGTCCAGGGCTCAGAAAAGATGAACTCCTATCTCAGTTCCTAAACACACCATTTTCTCTCTCTCCCTTTCTCTCTCTCTCTTTCCTTCTGTCTCGCTCTTTCTCCCTCTTCTCTCCTACAGTCTTTCACACATGATATTCCTTTTTCTTCAATACTCTTCTTCCCACTTCACCAAAACTTTCCTAGTCTGTCAATTCCTCATCTTTCAGAGCCAGCCATCACTTTACTTTCTCTAGGAATTCTTTCATGATAACAAAGTCTGGTCCAGCAACCCCCTATATGACCCCAAGCATTCTGAACACCTCCAACATAGCACCTACAATCATGGATTATGATTATTTACTTGAACATCTCTATGAGAACAAGGACCCAGCCTGTGTTGTTGATCCTTCTATTCCCTTCACCTTCCCTTCCCTTCTATTCACAGCACCTGGTACACGATAGCCATTCTCCATTTTTTGTCACATCAATGGAAGAGGTGCAGAGCTTTCTTTCCTATAACAAGGCATTTGTACAGCTATGGACAAAAGAGCTCCCACCAAACACTGACACTGACCTGAATTTCCGGTTTTCCATCAATATATACAGTGCTGTTGTTGACCATTTCCACGATGGCAACTCCAAGATTGCACCGAATCCCAAAGGAAATGCAGAATCCCAGCCCACTCATAATGGCAATGATGTAACGCTTGGGGATGCCACAGCAGTGGCAGTTGCAGAGTGGTGACCTCTGCCTGGAAGTCAGTACTGGCCTTCCTTCTTCATTCAGCTCAGTGCTATCTTCTTCCTCATTGGTCCCATCGATTTTTCTAGAGTGGAAGAAAAATGGTCAAAGAAGAAAGGCCAGGATTCGAGAAAAAGGGGAGTATACTAGGCAAAAAGAAAAGATCTACCAAAGAAGAAAAAGGGAAACCCAAAGTAGGATGCAGCCTGCATTTTTAAAAGGTGTTATGGTCATTAAAGCAAATAATAATGGCTAAAATTACTGATATTCTGGATATTGGGTTGTACTTTTATAGGCATTAGGTCATTTAAAGCTCACAACTACTCCATGACATAGATGGTGCTATCTTGCCATTATATGGATCAGGGAACTAAGTCCATTGAGTGGGATGCAAGTCCAAGTCTTAGTCTGTATCCTAAACAATATGCTTTACTGAATTTCCTGCTGGAAGAGTATTGACAGACCATCCACAGTGCATGACCAAGCTAACAATTGCACTTGACCTTGATTTTAGTGTCACCCGAAGCTTGCTAAAAAGATATACAGTAGCAAATCAATCCATTTGTGGATTCTTTTCTTCCTCTTTATCTAAATCTTAATAAAAGGTAGAAGCAGGGGGACACATTTTCCATCACAGTATATACCCAGGTGGTGGTATATCCTTTGTTTCCAGGTGGTTCTTCTAAAGAGGTGATCTGATCCTCTGGAATCTGTTAACCAGATGCCAGGATTTTTCATTGACTTCTATCCGTTCATATTATGGTGTGTCAATTACAGTGAATTTGCCCTTTTCTTTAAAAAATAAAAAGGAGAAGCCCTTGGGTGGCTCAATGGTTGAGTGTCTGCTTTCAGCTCAGGTCATGATCCCAGGGTCCGGGGATCGAGTCCCATGTCGGGCTCCCCGCAGGGAGCCTGCTTCTCCCTCTGCCCATGTCTCTGACTCTCTCTGTGTTCTCTCATGAATAAATAAATAAAATATTTATAAATAAATAAATAAATAAATAAATAAATAAATAAATAAATAAATAAATAAATAAGAATTGGGCAAACTGGACACTATGTCAATTAGAAAGCGAGGTATTTGCATCTTCTCACATATTGTAACCCTTTTGAGGATTTCCTATGGCCCAATTAAGGTCCAAGTTTTTGTAAAAATCAGGAAAGCTTGTAAGTTTTCATGAATATTGAATTCAGTAATAAATGGCTAATACAATAATTAAGAGAATAGATTGAAACACGAATAATCTGCCTATCAATCCATAGAGAATATGATTTTGATAGCTTCTTAAGACTCAAGCAAAATCAAGTTTAAAGTATGTGTATAGAGAAAAAAGTATACTAGATTCAATCCAGTCCATCAAATATTTATTGAGTGCACACTGTGTGTCAGACACTGTGCCAAGTGTTGGGGAGCAATAAAGAATGTGACATGTTCTCTGCCCTTCTGCAGCTCTTAGCTAGTGAGGACGAAAGACGAGGAGCCATGATTACTAGACGATGCAAATTTTGTTGAAATCAAAGCGGGGAGCAATGACAAAACAAGGGAAGGAGCTTTCAATTTTAACTGAGCTCAGAGTGCTGGCTTAGTACATGGACGAGCGCGCTGCAATAACCAGAAGAGAACTGCAACAACGTCTCAATGTACCCACCTACCTACCTGCATTTATGCTGATGCTCTCTAGGTTTTCTCTGGTAATCATCCAAGCTTCTACCCAAAGCCAACCTCTCACCCTGGGCACCAGATCTCACTTCCTCTCATCTACTCAAGGATATTGTTCCAGAAATTCCCACTCCCAGAACTCACCAATTATTTTCTCCCCTTTACTAGATCATCCCTACTGTCTACAAATATGTTTATTTCTCCCACATCAAAATATAAAATAAAAATACTTTCTCCTCCAGCTACCCCCATTCTCATCTTCTTTTTTTTTTTTTTAGAAAAATCGGACATCACTATCTTCAATTCCCCACCTCCCATTGTCTCTTGTGCCCATTCCAACCGGGTATCCCCCAACCTCTCCACCAAAACTCCTCTTTTTAAGATCATCAATGCCTTCCTTTGGCTCAATGTCATCATAGGTCCTCATATAGTCAGCCTATCAGTAGACTTAATGCAACTGATCACTCTTTCTTCCTTTTTTTTTTCTCCCTAGAAACTACACTAATGTGCTCATCCTCCTAATTCTCTGACCACTCCTTCTGTTTTGTCTCTTAAGCTTATTCTCTACTTCCTTGACCTGTAAACCTTATGATGCCCAGGACTCAGCTCACAGATCTCTTTTGTTTTCCATCTACACTCTGTAGGTGATCTTATCCCATCTGTAGGTTTTCAATACCATGCATATGCTGACAGATTCCGATTTTCATATATAGACTTATTTGACATCTCCTTGGACACATAATCAGCATATCAAACTTAACATTTTCAGACTAAGTTTCCCTAAAAAAAAATTAATTCCTGAAATCTTTCCCATCCCAAGTAATAATAATTTTGTTCCTCTGGTTGCTCAGGCAAAAATCTTGAAGCCATCCTGGATGCTTCGTTTCTTCTCCACCCTAAACCCAAACCCTAGCTTCTAAGCCAGTGTGACTTAGTTTGAATTTTTACTCTTCCACTTACTTAGCTGTGTGACTTTGGCCTACTTAACCTCTATGGACTTCTGTTTCTTCATTTGTAACCTAGGAATTATAAAAATAGTTTCTTCTTTGTGAGGTTCTTCTTAGGATAATCTTAAGTGGATATTATATTTAGACCATTTAGAACAGAACTTAACACACATAAAAAAAATCAATATATATCAGCTACCTTTATTACATTAATACCCACCATCATTTAATGAGTCCATGCTGCTAGACTGAGCACTGATGCCATGTATTACCACTTATATTGAAGGCCAAGAATCATTTGAGTCACAGGACCATTTATAATGTGCAGCTCCAGTGGTCGCCATGAATTTTCTGGCATCAGAATATATATAATCTGTAGAGCATGGAAAATTGATGCTCTAATTTTGACATCCCATCACAACAGTACTAGTAGTACTGGCTAAAACATAATAAATTATAACTACACTAATAGTTGTATAAAGCCAATTCAGTTCTCTCTTACCATTTCATATAATGACTTCATTATGGTTAAAACAGCTCAGGAATATATCGGAAACCTAATATTTCCATTTGACACAAATATAACTATACTCCAGAAAGGAAGAGTGAATTGGCCAAGACCACACAGCCAGAAGAGGGTAAAGGCAAGGTTAGAAGGCTTTCTTTTGACTATCAGGTCTACTGGTTCCCTCTCAGGTGTGCTTCCTAGCTCACTGGGCTGTGTTTTGTCTCAGCGATCATCCCGTAACCTTGCCATCTGCCTTCTGTTATTTTTTGGCCCTTGACCCAGACACTGTGGACAACCCAGTAGAGGAAAGAATTTAAGAGAATGGACTCTGGAATGAGAGAGGCTGAGTGCTATCTCTCCCATGTGGAAGCTCCATGACTTTGGCCAAGCCACTTGACCTCTCTAAGCAGCAATATGCTAGTATTAGCTTGCCAGGGCTGCCATAACAAAATACCACACAGTGAGTGGCTCAAACAACATAACTTTACTTTTTCACAATTCTGGAGGCCAGAACTCCAAGATCAAGGTGTTGGCAGGATTGGTTCCTTCTGAGCCCTCTCTCCTTGGCCTATAGATGGCCGTCATCAAAACCATAATAGACTCTTAATCATAGCAAACAAACTGAGGGTCACTGGAGGGGAGGGCGGTGGAGGGATGGGGTAACTGGGTGATGGGCATTAAGGAGGGCATGTGATGGAATGAGCACTGGGTGTTACATAAGACTGATGAATCACTGACCTCTACCTCTGAAACCAATAATAATATACTATATGTTAATTAATTGAATTTAATTTTAAAATTTTGGGGGCAGCCCCGGTGGCACAGTGGTTTAGCGCCACCTGCCGCCCAGGGTGTGATCCTGGAGACCTGGGATGGAGTCCCACGTCCGGCTCCCTGCGTGGAGCCTGCTTCTCCCTCTGCCTGTGTCTCTGCCTCTCTCTCTGTGTTTCTCATGAATAGATTAATAAAATCTTTTTTTTTTAATTTTTAAAGATGGCTGTCTTCACAACACCTTCCCTCAGCATATTTCTGTGTCCAAATTTCCTTCTTTTATAATAACACCTGTCATTTGGGTTAGCATCCACCTTAAAGACCACATTTTAACTTAATCGCCTCTTTTTTGTTGCTTATTTGATTAATTTTTATATTCTTTTATTTTTTGTTTAATCTCTGCATTCTTTTATTTTTTATTAACTTTTTAATTTTAATTCCAGTATAGTTAACATATGGTGTTATTATATTAGTTTCAGGTGTACCATATAGTGATTCAACAATTCTGTACATCACCCAGTGCCCATCGTGTTAACTGTACGCCTTAATCTCCATCATCTATTTCACGTACCTGCCTACCCTCTCTGGTAAACATCAGTTTGTTTTCTATAGTTGAGAGTCTCTCTGTTTTTCAATTACCTCCTTAAAGAACCTATCTCCAAATACAGTCATATTCTGAGGCACTGGTGGTTAGCATGTCAACATCTGAATTTGGGGCAACACAATTCAGTTATATAACAACCCCCATCTCTAAAATGGGCTGATTGGGCACCTGGGTGGCTCAGTTGGTTAAGCACCTGCCTTTGGCTCTGGTCATGATCCCGGGGTCCTGGTCCCATGTTGGGCTCCCTGCTCAGCGGTGAGTTTGGTTCTCCCTCGACTCCTCCCCTCATTCATACTCTCTCTCTCAATCTCTCCCTCAAATGAATAAATAAAATCATTTTGTAAAAAATTTTAAAATGGACCAATAATCATAGCTATCTCATAATGTTGTTTTAATGATTAAATGATATGACGCATGTAAATTATTTAGCACAGTGCTTGGTACCTAAAAGAGCTTTTTATTGCTAAATGGTAAATAGTACTATTATTACTATTAATACAATGGTTACAAGTCATAAACTCAGCATCTCTCTGTAATCATGCAGAAGTTTGGATGAAGAGTAATACAGACTAACGTTTTCAGGCACCAAGGAGCCTCAGAGAGCTTAATTAAAGTCGGCCTACAACAGTGTGCTCTGAATGCACCCCGCCTTGGGCCTGAAGACTGCCTTCCCTCAGGCTGCCCCCCACAAGCACTGAGCACAGCAGGGGTGGAAGGCAGGCCCTTTCCTGCAAGAGGCAACTGGCCTTGCAAAACCTCCCAGTACTGGGGTGCAGTCTGCGGCTTTTCCTCCCAAAACCTTCCTGCCCTTTCTCCTACACAGATAGCAGTGACGTCCAAACACTCTCCCCTCGGCTCGTTCCCTGTCTGCTCTCAATAAATCTCTTGGGCACGTGTTCCTGTCTTCTTAGAGGACCTGAACCAGCACAAGCACCTGTGTGTGCATGATGCTGTCAGAGACACCCTGTTTCCAGAGGAAGGGCACGACTGTATGGGAGGCAGAGAGAGAGATTAGTGGGATCTAGGGGAAGATAGGCCCCAAGGAAGGCGTGTGTGGGCTCCCCAGGTAGCAGGCCCTATAGCTATGGGACCTTGAACCACCCTCCCTCGAGCTGGAGATGGGATGTGGGGAGCGATGGAGAGGAGGGCTGGGCGCTCCGCCCCAGTTTCCCTTGCCTAAAGTGCTTGCAGAGTCAGCCTACTTCAAGCCACCAGACCCGCACAGACATGGATCCACCACCAGAGGGAGGGACCTCCTGAGGTGTTGCTGTGTCCCTCGCACACCCTGGTTATGGCAGGGGGGGACCCACATCAACTAAAAGCTCCTTTCAACCAGGCTGGGCCCTCAGGGACAGATTGGGTTTGTTTTGTTTTGTTTTGTTTTGTTTTGTTTTGTTTTTAAGACTTTATTTATTTGAGAGAGAGAATGAGAGAGCACAAGCAGGGAAAGAGGGAGAAGCAGGCTCCCCACTGAGCCGGGAGCTCCATGCGGCCTCGATCCCAGGATCCCTGGACCGTGACCTGAGCGGAAGGCAGACGCTCAACACCTGAGCCCCCCAGGCGCCCCCGATTTCTACCTCTTTTTTTTTTTTTTTTTTTTTTTTTTTAAGCAGTATACTAGAGTAACATTTCTCGTGTAGCCCAGCTCAAAGAGGAAGGTTTTTCAACCACGTTGGGCGTGAGACCCAAGAGGCCAGGCTCGGCCAGGCTCCACCAGGCTCGGGGAAGCCCGGCTTGAGGCCTCCGAGGCGCCGAGCGGCCCTCGCGGCGCCCCAGGTCCTCGCGCAGTGGCGGGTCCCAGAGCAGCCTCCCCACCAGGGAGGGGCGGTTCGCAGACGCCGGGTCGGGCGACAGCGTCCCTGGTGGCGCCTGAGGACCGGGCACCTTCCACGCCCTAGTCCTTGGCTTTCACCAGCGCGGTAGGTGTTGAGTGAATGCGGGCCCCTCCGAGAAGGTGCGCGTGGTGAGCGAGGGAGGCGGGAGAGTCTCGCCTCATCTTCAGCCTCGTCTTCAGCTCCGCGCGGCGGGGAGCGGGGGCGCGGCCGACCCCTACCGGCTGGAGGGGCCCTGCTGGAGCCGCGCTGCACGCCCCGCCGCGGGGCGCCCGCCAGGCACTGCCCGGAGCAAGTGTGTTTGCTTGTTCCTTTGTTTTTCTAAAGAGGGTTGGGGTCCTCTGGAGGAGAAGAAACTCTTTCTTAAGAAGTAGCGGCTGGGGATCCCTGGGTGTCGCAGCGGTTTGGCGCCTGCCTTTGGCCCAGGGCGCGATCCTGGAGACCCGGGATCGAATCCCACGTCGGGCTCCCGGTGCATGGAGCCTGCTTCTCCCTCTGCCTGTGTCTCTGCCTCTCTCTCTCTCTCTCTCTCTCTCTCTCTGTGACTATCATAAATAAATGAAAATTAAAAAAAAAAAAAAGAAGTAGCGGCTGCAACCGCTGGATCCGGGGTGCTGCTGTTTGCCTGCGGCCGCCACTTCTCCAAACCCGGGGAGCTGCCGTCTTGGGCTGCGGCCCTTCCACCCGGGGAAGTACGAGCCCACCTCGCACTAACGGCCGGGCGCCCGGCTGCGGAAGCTGCGGCTGGCCGTCAGCACCACTTGCAGCCCCGTGGGCCCAGGAACCAGGGCACGGTCCGTGTGGTTTTACCAGCGGCCGGCGCACCCGCAAGCGCGGCGCACTCATCAGTCCAGGGCTTTTTCAAACCCACTCACCTGCTGCTTACGGTATTTATTACGGGTGACCTGTGTCCCTGCTGCCTCCACCCTCAATTCTCACGCTGAAGCCTCAAGCCCCAGGACCTCAGCGTGTGTTAGGACAAAGGCCCTTAAAGAGGCCACAGAGGGAGGTCAGAGGAGTGGGCCCTGATGCAGGAAGGCCAGTGTCCTTGTAAGAAGAAACCTGGACACACAGACATCAGGACGGCACGTCCGCAGACGGACACAGCGAGGAGGTGGCCAGCCTGCAAGCCACCGGGACAGGCCTTCAGGGCATGTCGGACTTGGAGTCTCCAGACCCGTGAGAAAATAAATGTCGGGATCCCTGGGTGGCGCAGCGGTTTGGCGCCTGCCTTTGGCCCAGGGCGCGATCCCGGAGACCCGGGATCGAATCCCACGTCGGGCTCCCGGTGCATGGAGCCTGCTTCTCCCTCTGCCTGTGTCTCTGCCTCTCTCTCTCTGTGTGTGTGACTATCATAAGAAGGAAAGAAAAGAAAGAAAGAAAGAAAGAAAGAAAGAAAGAAAGAAAGAAAGAAAGAAAGAAAGAAAGAAAGAAAGAAAGAAAGAAAGAAAGAAAGGAAAGAAAGAAAAAAAGAAAAGAAATGTCTGCCAAGTGGCCCGGTCTCTGGCACCTGGTTATGGCTTCTGACTTCCCTTCCAGAAGAGTCCCCTTTACTCCAGAATGGTTTTTACGCCATCATTGAGTGGCGTCTCTACAGGAAGAAGCAAGGGAACTGAAGGATACGGACCACCTTCCACACAGGTGCTGCGAGAGGCACATATTTACACACAGATAATCTCTCTTCACCCTCAGAACAGTCTTGAGAGGTAGGATTTACCCCTCTCTTCAGCTTGGGGGACTCAGTACATATCAACAACCTGCCCAAGAGCCACCTAGCTACAGCCCACATTTGATGTCGAGCCTGCTCCTGCCCGTGCGCCACAGGACCCAACCAGAAGGCACCTTCCAAATATCAGGTGCTCCACCTAGGCAGACATTTTCAAAGGTTCTGGAGAAGGAAAATTGAAGAAGGACTGAGGGAACAGATGTGCCCTAGAATCAGACAGTCCTGCATCAGATGCTCAGTCTGGCATTTATTAGCTGCGTAATGACGTAAAGTATATAAATAAGGCTCTTCACATCATTCCTAGCACTTGATAAATAATCAATACATGGTAACTTTTAAAGAAGGGGGGTTACTTAAAATCTGACTCCTAGAGGGTTTGGGGATTTAAGATACAATCTCATCAGTGCAGCTCTCAAGACCTCAAATTCAAAAAGATCTCAATAAAACCCAACTCCTACCCTATCAATCCTGGGATACTATCTATATTTTTTTTGTAATTTTTAAAACCAGTATCTCCTCTTCCAGTAGGCTATATGATAAGTTCAAAGTCAGGAACCAAGTATCCCAGCACCTAGCACAGTCACACCGATTTTGAAGTGTTAACCTGTTTTTATTTTCCTCCTGGTGACTCTATCCTTTCCTGTCCCCTCATTCAAGCAGAGTCAATGCTTATCACCTCATTAGGGAATGATAAGGTGGACAATGAGAAAAAAATAAAAGAAAATAAAAATATTTGGTCTCTGTGACTTTTTTTATCCCAAAAACCTGAGCTACAGGTGACAAACTGACAGCTCAAAGGCCAGTCGGGCCCACAGACATGTCTTGTCTGTATGGTTTGGTGCACACGTGTGTGTGTGTGTGTGTGTGTGTGTGTGTGTGGTTTTTTAGAATTTGGATTGATTTCCAGAGTTTAAAAATCAGGAGAGTGCTTCCAAATAAAAATAAAAAGATATGTTCAGGTCCTAACCTCTGATAGCTGTAAATATGACTTGGTTGGACACCGAATTAGGAAAAAAATAATGCAAGGGGCACATGACACAGGGTTTAACATCCTGGCAAAGGCCAAAAAAAGCCTTTTAATGGGCTATTCATGTGGCCCTCAGAAGCTCAAAGTAGGGACGCCAAGAGGAGCCTGACAACCTCTCTTTTAAAAAAAAAAATAATAATTGTGTACTGATTTCTAATCATTATTGCATTGTGGGCAGAGATTAGCCACTACGGTGTTTAAAAAAAAAAAATGACTCAAGCGTTTCTGGTGGGTGGGTAATTGAGCAGAGCCCATCACTGAAGGAGATCGGACTGTCCCTGACTTTTGCCTTTCACCTTGACCTTGAGGGACTTCCCGCTCTGAATAAGAAGCTAAAGGTGGGGACCTGGAGGAGTCAGGTCATGATTTAATCAGCATGTCCAATGTTGTTCCTCTTGCCTCTCATACTCATGTCAAGGGCAGGATAACCAAGGCTGTAAGAATATTCTTCTTTGGGTTCAGGGGCTCGCTTCCTCTCCCCGCCTTCACTGTCCAATAAACCTAAAGTAAAGGCCTATTTCATTGTTTTAGTAACTGTTATAACGGACCATTTGGATGAATTCCTGAGGATTAGGTTGGCTCTCTTCTACTCCTCTAGCTAAGATGTTGAGGTCCGTGATCTGGAATACAAAAATTCATGACACACTTTCAACATTAACCATTGAGAATCATTCAGTAAGTAGGTGTCCCTTTAACTTTTTCCATTTTTCAAGAAAGATGCCAGACCTGTTATGGCAGATCATAGGAAAAAAGGATCAATAGGCTCAAAGAAAGTAGACACGCTCTGTAGATTTACTAGATGGGGCGGATCACCCCATGGGCTAAGTGCACCCTCGGGCAGCCTGAGGGACCACAGGCCCTTCACAGGGCAGCAGGAGCAGGACAGCCTGTCCCCCCACAGGCCTCACACGGTGGCAGGAGCTGCCAGAGCCAGAGGGCGGACTGGGCGGCTGGGGAGGTGGTGGGCAGCACTTTAAGGTCAAGGACAAGGGCAAGCAGGTCACAGTGGCATTTGGAGAACCTGACTGAGAGGAGCTGCCAGACGTGAGGCTGAGCACCGAGCAGGGACAAGAGTGGGACACGCAGGGACCCCTTCAGGGTGCTCGTGGACACGCAGCACAGAGCACCCCTCCGCAGCTGATGTATACAGCAGGCCCAGCTGGTGGATGGTGGTCACCCTCTGCTCTCCCCAGGCGGTTCCGGGGCACTGGCTGTGCAGGAACTGGGGGACAGACATAGAGGCGGTGCGGGGTGTTCCTCACCAAGCCTCTTACCCCCAGCCCCACGTCCAATGCCCGGCCCTATCCTCAAGGGGCCCACTCGGCTCTTGGGGGCAAATTGTGTATGTCACACTCCTTGCACCCAGAAAGGGTAGCACTTCATCCCACCTGGGGCTGCCTCACTGCCCCCTCCCTGTGTGAGTCAGCCTTGCCCCCCATGGCTCGCACTATCCCGATGAGCAACACCAAAGACCGAGACACTCAATTCATGGCAAAACAGGTACAGCAGGAGACACACAATGACAGAACCCATGGGTCCTGCCTTAGGCTGCCCCGTGGAGAAGCTGGTGGCCCGGGGGACCTAGGGGACTCCATGGTGGAGGGTCCACCTTCCACTCAGGGCATGACCCTGGAGTCCCGGGATCAAGTCCCACATCGAGCTCCCCACAGGGAGCCTGCTTCTCCCTCTGCATGTGTCTCTGATCCTCTCTCTGCATCTCTCATGAATAAATAAATAAAATCTTTTAAAATTTTTTTAAAAATTTAAAAATAAATAAAAATAAAATGGTAACTACAACAGTCCCCACCCCATAGGGCTTAATAGAATTAAGTGTGTTTGCGGTGCCTAGAACAGATAACGTGTGCCAGTGTGATTTGATGACCCTATGGTGTCGTGTAAGTTGAACAAACCTGCGTGCCAATTTCTAGATAGCAACTTCCTGATGTAATGCCTTCTGCATCAGATGTCCCATTAGTAGACTATCCATGAGAATAGTCTTGCTTCCTACACCTCTGAACTATTGCTGTACTTTTAGCCGATTAAATTGTTCAGCTGCTTTTTTTTTTTTTAATCAATGACCCTTCTCCAGGAATGATGCCTGACCGTCATCAGCCCCAAGCGCTAACTTCAGATGTTTCTTATGCACTTGTCACTCCCCCGACCACGAGGAGCCCTCAATACTTAAAAAGCACCCCAACAGAAGGGCCTGGGTGGCTCATTCCGTTAGGCATCCAGCTCCTGGTTTCCACTAAGGTCAGGATCTCAGGGTCATGAGACTGAGCCCCATGTTGGGTTCCACATGAAGCTGGGAGCCTGCTTGAGATTCTCTCTCTCACTCCTTTCCCTCCCCCTCTGCACCTCTCCCCCACCTCATACACACGCCAATGCTGTCTCTCAAATAAATAATTTTGTGACCAAAGCACCCCAAGAATTCCGTTTAGATGTTTTTGGTAAAAAAAAAAAAATCAGCAAGGGGAGGGACTGTTCATTACAGACCTGGCCCTGAGTGAGGCACTTTATGTATAAAAATCTTACAGACAAGGTGAATACCAAGCATGCGGCAGACTTGGTCTCGCTAGAGGAGCCCTAATTCTGGAGCTCGGCTCGAAGACCCCCAGAGCTTAGGGTCAACTTGGATTGCTGGTTAACTATGCCTTTTTTTTTTTTAAACCTTCCTCTGCCAATAATTTCCTTCTAGGATCACTGAAAGAAGGGGTTTGAGTTTGGCTTTGTTTTTTCCCAAGTCGTCTACCATTAAGACACATGCATTTAGTGTCTTCTGCATCTCAAGCTCTGTTAGCGATTTTTCTATTGTGTTGGGATTTACTTCCAAGGAAAGCATTCAGAATCTTAAACACATAGCTCAGTTTTGGGTTGAGGTCGTACAACTTGGAAATCACACATTTGGTCATATGTCAAAGCAAACCCATCTGGCAAACAAAAGATTATCTTTGAGTGGGTCATCTAATCACACATCACAAAACTGGCTCTTAGGATAAGTCTCTTACCAAAGACAGTGACTCCATTTCAAAAAAGCAAGTCCACCTAATGTCGGAAAGAAAATTTCTAAGTGCTTCCTTGTCAAATATGATATAAACTAAGGCACAGAGTTTGGTGATTATAAAGGTGATTATGGTCAACTATAGTCCAAAGTCATGGTTTTTGTTCTTGACTTTGTCAGAGTCCTTTGTCATCATATCTGAATATGCCAATCAGACCATCGTGGTGTCCTTTTTTGTTTTTAATCAAATGAACGCCACCACAGGAAGATGGACATTCCCCAGGGAGTGCGCAACACAAAACCCAAACATTCTTAAAAGAAAAGGTCATTATCATCATTTCCTATGTTTGGCTGGTTTGTCCTGCTGTCAACTAGGTTTTTATCCATACATGATAATTCAGTGTAGGTCTAATTGAAATCTTTGTGTTTTTAGCTTTTACATTAATGAAGGGCCGAACCCAGTTCTCTTACTATGAAAGCTCATCAAGAGTGATACAGTGGAAATTTGACCCCGAAAGGAGCCCCTATGTTGGAAAACCCCAAAGAATGGAATGAATCTCTGTGTGCCAAGAAATAGTCCTCTGCAGGCTAAAGTTTTTTAATGTAAGGGATAACATATAAAAGTTCAAAGCCATTTTCATTCATCAGGATTAGTAATAGTCATTCAAATATATAAAAATATTACCAAGAGTATTTTTCACATTTATCTACATCAGAGGGTTTAAAGAAGTCATCTTACCTTGTACGTAAGGACTGCTTATTAATTCATCTCTAAAACCTAGAAAGGCTATGTCTATTTTAAAAAATCACAAATTAAAATGTCATAGCAATTCATTCATTTATGGCAAACCCTCCTTCCAATAATAATGTATTTTACTTTTAAAAAAGATTTATTTTTTGGTTTGGACAAAAACATTCACTTTAATGATAATACATAATATCTTCCCACTATAGCCATGTAAAGTTTTTTTTTTACCTAAATATAAATTTTTAAAGATACTTTCTTCAAACCATTGTGTAACTATTCTTTTCTTTCAAAACCACACAGTCAGCAACCACTGTATATAGTTTATAGAGCAAACCAAACACATATATCTAATTTTCACTTAGAGTGAAACATTAAGTATTATTTCAACTAAAAGCATAGCCATGTATCAGGGGTTCCTGATTTTGTCATTAGTACTGAATTAACAGGGACTATTTTCTTCCTCTGTCTTTTCTTATTCAAAGCCAAACACACAATATGCAGTATCACCATCTCCAGTAAGTACTAATACTGCTGTATAAGCACAGTGCCTGTCTTGCTATTTTCCTAATTCAACCCTATACTTTCGATGGATCTTTGTTCTTTCTTCCAGACACAGTGTATTGGAGCTGAAGGGGCTCCAGCAGCCGTGTAATCTGACCTACCCTCTCTTTTAGAAAAAAAAAAAAAAAAATGTGGCTTTTAAAATATGAAACAAAGTCTTTCAAACATTGGTGATACGAAACTACTCAGAAATAAACCTTAAGTTTGCATTCAAACTTTACCTTTGTAAAATCCCCAAGGAATCTCCCACGGCGTTCTTCACTCCTTCCTTTCCAGGTTTCAGGATTTTTTCCTTGAAGGTATCAAATGCTTTAAAAGGCATTTTGAAAAGGTGAGAGGGCCCTCCAGGAGCTGGTCAAGTCTCAGAAACTGTCATCCTTTCTCATCTGCAGCCTGGGGACCGCTCTGCCTTCCTCCTCGATGAGCACCCCGAAGTCAGATCTCATGAAGGTAACTGCTTAAATCAGTGAGGAGCCCAGAGCCAGCCCAGATCTTCCTAGAGGAGCCGACCCACCCTCCTTTAAGCCACCGCCCCCCCTCCCCCGCCCCCCAGAGGCCAAGGAGCGCGCACTGGGAGTTCGCGCCGGGAGCCCGGGCTCAGCAGCAGCCTGTGGCTCCGGCGCCGCAGCCACGCTCAGGCTCGGCCGCCCGGCTCCCTGCCTGGGGCGCAGCTGGAGAGGCCGCGGTTCCAGCCCCCGGCGTCCTGAGCCCCGCAGCAGCCTCCGCGGCCTCTCCCCAGCCTCCCCTGCTGCCTCTGGCCGCACCCCCTCCCGCCTCCCTCGGCCCAGCCCCGCTCTCCCGGAGCGATCCTTTCCCAGGGGACGCTGTACAAACCACCCGGCACCTGCCCCTCGGCCCTGGGGCTTGGCCACTGGGGCTGCTAACGGGCTGTCCGCAGCAGACCCCCCGGGGCAGGGGGTGGGGGGGTGCGAGAAGCATTCTCCCCTCCAGGCTTCGCTGAGGTCTAGCCTTAGTGACAGGCTTCCGGCCACACTCTGCCTCGTACGCCCTCAGGGGAGCCAGGAAACAGGTTTCTAACCGCCCACCAGTGTGCATGTGGGCCCTGGGGGAACACTAGCCCTCGGGGGAGGGGGGGCTGCCTGCCAGAGGCAAGGAAAGGAGGTGGGGCTCCTGAACAGCGCAGATGCCCAGGTGCCCTCGGGAGCACTATGATGGCACCAGAGCTCCTGAACAGAGAAGATGCCCAGGTGCTCTTGGGAGCACCCTGACTGACGGTCCCCGAGCTCCTGAACAGCGCAGATGCCCAGGTGCCCTCGGGAGCACCCTCCCTGATGGTCTCTCCTGGACAGAGCAGGACTGATAAGGTGCCCTTGGGGACTAATGGTCCCCAAGCTCCAGAACAGGGAAAATGCATGGGAGCCCGCGGGAGCACTCTCACTGACGGTCCCCCAGCTCCTGAACACAGCAGATGCCCAGGTGCTCTCGGGAGCACCCTCACTGATGGCACCAGAGCTCCTGAACAGAGCAGATGCTCAGGGACCCTCGGGAGCACCCTCCCTGATGGCACCCCAGCTCCAGAACAGGGCAGATGCTCAGGAGCCCTTGAGAGCACCCTGACTGACGGTACCTGAGCGGCCCGAGGACCCGCTTGGATCTCTTCACTGGTCCTCATCGTCCTGAAGTAAAATCCAAGTTCTTCATTATTATCTCCTGGGGCTCAGAAGGCCCTCCGTGGAACCTGGCCATGTTTCTCATCACTCTGCTCCTTCCTCGAGCTCCATCGCACCTCTGGGATTTGCTCAGGTTTGTACCCTCTTGCTCGCTAACCCTCTACACCCTTCATCTCGAAAATATCAGGGGATTCCTAACCCCCCCCCCCAGACATCCGTTCCTCTGCTGACCCTCCCAGACAGGGTGCTCCTCCTCCATGCCTCCGAATCACCTGCCCAGTGCCCCAGGAGGCCCCGGCACCCAGGGGCGACGATGCTGCAGGGAAGAAACAGCTTCTGTCCACAAGGCTCCAGCGCCCCAGCCTCGCAGGCTTCGCGGGCCTGATGAGTCCTGCGCTTTAGGCTCTCAGGTTCCCCCCCAAGTCTCATCCACAGGACTGATCACGGCCATCTGCCAGCTGCAGGCCTGTCCTCCAAGATTTGAACTAAATTATCCAAATCCGAACTGGATCCTCGGTAGAGTGAAGACCACCGCCGATAACAACTATTATCATGATCATAGCCGATATCCTATCGAGCTCCATGGCCCAAATTGAGCACACTTCGTGTATTACCACAATCTTCCCAACACTGCTTTGTGATTGGTGACTCATTGTTTTTTTCAATTTCACTAACAGGAAACTGAGGCAGAGATGTTGGACTTGCCAGGTGTCAGATCCAGACAGCCTCGCTCCGGGGGTTCTCACCTGCCTTTTTATCTCTCTCCTCTCCCTTTCTATCTCTATCCACCCCCTCTGCACTGCCTCCTCTGACTTTACTGAGGAATATTTTGTATATTCTAGAGGTCACCCTTCCAAGCAGACGTGATTTTTAGTAAATTTACCAAGTTGTGCAATAATGGCGGGTATTGTGTGCTGAAGCTAAATCACCAAGCAGATAGAACATAACATGTCTATCGCCCCCAAAACACCCTCTAGAGTCCGTGTTAATTCCCATCTCCCAATCCCACCCCCAGCCCCAGGGTACCATCAATCTTCTTTCCCTACATGTGGTTTTGTCTTCTCTGGACACTTCATATAAATGGGATCATTCAATATATGCTCTCCTGTGTCTGACTTCCTTCACTTAGTATAAAATTTTGAGGTTTGTTCACATCACAGCTCACATCAGTAGTTTGTTCCTTCTTTTTTTTCTTCTCTGTGGAATATTTCAATACATAGACTTACCACATGATGTCTATCCATTGACCCGTTGATGGACATTTAGGTTATTTCCGATCTCTAGTTATTATGCATAAAACGGTCAAGAATCTGCCCACGCCAAGTCTTTGCATGGATGTATCTCTTCATTTCCCTTGGGGAAACACCAGGAGTGAAATTGCTGGGTCATATTTTCAGTATATGTTTAACGTTTTAAGACACTGCAAAATTAAAGTGGCTGCGCGATTTTATATACCCCCAGCAGTCCATATGAGGGCTCCCGTTTCCGCCCACCCTCCTCAATGTCTGCCAACTTTTTAGTATGAACATTCTAAGTAGGTTTTTAAATGGTATCTCACGATCCCTGGGTGGCGCAGCGGTTTAGCGCCTGCCTTTGGCCCAGGGCGCGATCCTGGAGACCCGGGATCGAATCCCACGTCGGGCTCCCGGTGCATGGAGCCTGCTTCTCCCTCTGCCTGTGTCTCTGCCTCTCTCTCTCTCTCTCTCTCTGTGTGACTATCATAAATAAAAAATAAAAAGAAAAAAAAAGAAGTGGTGTCTCATTGTGGTTTTAATTTGCATTTCCCTGATGACTAATGACACTGACCACCTTTTCATGTGCTTATTTAGCCATTTTTATCTCTTTTTTGGTGAAATTTCTATTCAGGTATTTTAAACATTTTTTTAAATGAGATTCTGGTCTTGTTATTGAAACGTACATGTTTTCAACCCTTTTCAGATGATGCGTTTTGCAAATATTTTCTCTTGGCCTGCCATTTGTCTTTTCATTTTCTTCATGCTATATTTTGAAGCCCAAAAATGTTTGATTTTGATCAAGTCCAATTTCAGTTTTTTCTTTTACACACTGTGCTTCTGTTCAAACTTCAAAATAATCTTTGGCTAATGTAAAGTCTTGAAGATTTTCTCTTTTTTTCCTCTACAGGTTTTATTGTTTCAGCTCTTCTATTTAAGTCCATGATAATTCTGAGTTCATATTTATATATGGAGTGAGGTACACATTGAAATTCATCATCATTTCCTGTGTGGATATCCAGTTGTCCCAGCACAGTTTGTTAGAAAGGCTATCCTGGATTAATTGCCTTGGCACCTTGTCATCAAAAAATCAGTTGAACATAAAGATTTATTTCTAGACTGCCAATTCTTTCTATTGATCTTCATGTCTATCCTTAGGCCAGGACACACTGTCCTAACTGTGGCTTAATGGTAAGTTTTGAAATTGGGAAATAAAATTCCTCCAATTTTATTTTATTTTTTTAAATTTGTGTTTTGGCTATTCTAAGTCTTTTATATTTCCATATAAATTCTAGGAGTGGCTTGTCGGTTTCTGCAAAAATTCCTGCCAGCCCTGTGTTCCTCAAAGGATAATTTTTGGCCACCCACCTTGCCACCCACAAACCCCCAAAGGCTAAGGATGCTCAGACCACAGGACATTATGCATCTCATCACTCCACCTGTTTCCCAAAAAGCCCACTTGTTCATCAAAAGCGAATCTAATCACCATAGGATAAGCACACTGTCTTGCTATAGAAAGCATCCCCTAGTAGAACTTTGGGCCCACTTCTCAGTCTCCAGATGTTGTTGGGTTGCTCACATCTTAGGGCACACAGTGGAGGTGCTTCCAGACAAAGACCACATGAACCTCTTTCTGAAGGGTCACGGCTGGTGACAACACTAACCATTCCTGAAGAAGTGGCCTTCATATTGCTCACAAAACACACTTAAGTCTACAAAAGTCTCTTGGCGGTGATTGAGACGATTGATAATGGTAATAACTAACATTTGAGGAGTAGTTTCTGGGTGTCAGACTTTGAGCCCTCAACTAATGACTGTTTGAGGTAGGTATCATTATCATGCCCCCTACAGATGAGGAAACTGAGGCGCAGAGAGGTTAACTTGCTTAAGTGCACACAGCAAAGACACTGAACAGATGGGAGATGGACCCAGGCGGTCTGGCATCTGAGCCTGTCCTTTTAGCTCCCACACTAGGACTGTTGATACGAGACACAAGGAAACATAAAGCCAGACTTTTAAAGAATTGAGGCTCATTTTATGTATTGATCTGTTGTTTCTCTTGAAGGCCTATGAGGTGGCGGCCCTGTGGGGGCACAGCGAAAGGTTGAGATGTGCTATGGCTTTTGAAGAGACAAACCAACCAGAGGACGAGCCCGTGTATCGTAGTGAGTGCCCCGTATGGCGTTACGGGCAGGGTCACCTCCCTGGCTTGCTGACAGGGCGTGGGAGAGGCTTCCTAGGTGAGGGACACGGCAGTGCCACTTCTCAGGGGTGACACAGTGAGGTAAACAGGAGGGGAAAAATACGTGGGAACAGACTTACCAGGGAAAACACGCCACCTGAGGGAACCTGGGGTGGGCCCTGTGGTAGAACCAGGGCCGGAGTGGTGCTCTTGAGGTTTGCCCAATGAGCTGTTAAACATGGGGTCCCCATCTCCAGATGGCACAACATGGGGAGCGGAGGCCCCAAGGGCCAGGAAACTCTAGTTCCCACCTGCTTGGGGATGCACACACTGAAGGTTTGTTAGAACAGATTCCAGCCATCACCATGCATTAGATGACTTCCTAGCCTCCTGAACCAAAAAAGTCTCCTCCCTTGGAGAAAATATTAACTAAGACATCTTTAGAAACACTTGTCCCCGGGGGCACCGGGGGGGGGGGGGTTGCTCAGTGGGTTAAGCGTCTGCCTTCGGCTCAGGTCATGATCCCGGGGTCCTGGGATCGGGTCCCTGCTCAGCAGAGAGCCTGCTTCTCCCTCTCCCCACTGCTGATGCTCTCTCTCATTCTTTTTCTCAAATAAATAAAATCTATTTAAAAAAAAAAAAAAGAAGAAGAAGAAAAGAAAAAGAAAAAGAAAGAAAAGAAATCCTCATCCAGACCACGGCATCCTGCATTGTGGGGGAACATCATCGCTTGCACGGCGATGGGCCTCCGCGTGCACTGCAGGCCCCACGTCCGCGCCCACTGCCGGAGGCCCGGGGCGGGCTCCTGGACCGCTCCGAGGCCTCAGATGCCAGAGTCGCCCGGTAACTTTACGCTGGCGCCGGAAGACCGCGGGTTGGCTTGCGGGCCCGGTGCGGCCACGCTCCCCCGCCGACCGCAGGCCCGGGTACACCGCCCGGCGCAGGGCGACGGAGCGGAACGAGGCTTCACGGGGTGAGCTGGTCTCTGCTTGTAAGGGCGCCCAGCTCCTGTGTCTGGACCCAGTGGTCCTTCTACCCTCGGGTTTCGTGAAACACCCGCACCACTATAAGCAAACTGACTTTCTGTAGCTAAAAA